>NC_040100.1:22538982-23788982 GCF_003369695.1 Bos indicus x Bos taurus | reverse complement strand
TTTTGGAAATTTTTTTCTGAATATTTCCAATCTTGGTCAAACTCAAGGATGCAAAACCTGCAGCTATGCAAAGCCAACTGTATGCAAAATCCACAGCTAAGAAAAGTTGAACATGGGGTGGCTTAGAACTTGGAGAAGAGAAGAAAAGGAAAAGAGAGAACAGGACAGAGTCAGGAGATGTGGTTTTGGATCTGGCACTGCCTCTGGGTTTACGAGTGCCTTGACGTGGGTCACTTCTTATACGGCTCATTTTGCCCTCATCTGTAGACCAAGTGAAATGATCATAGGAGGCACCCAAAATGATTCCAGGTGTCTCCAATATTGGAGAAATAATATTGAATCACATGGTGAGAAAGTCACTCTTGTCAAGTTTTAGCCACCTTTTTCTTTTCATTCCCTTCAAGGAGAAAGTCTCAGGTCAGGTCAGGTCAGTTCAGTTCAGTTCAGTCACTCAGTCGTGTCTGACTCTTTGGGACCCCATGAATCACAGCACGCCAGGCCTCCCTGTCCATCACCAACTCCCGGAGTTCACTCAAACTCATGTCCATCGAGTCAGTGATGCCATCCAGCCATCTCATCCTCTGTCGTCCCCTTCTCCTCCTGCCCCCAATCCCTCCCAGCATCAGTCTTTTCCAATGAGTCAACTCTTCGCATGACGTGACCAAAGTTTCAGCTTTAGCATCATTCCTTCCAAAGAACACCCAGGACTGATTTCTTTTAAAATGAACTGGTTGGATCTCCTTGCAGTCCAAGGGACTGTCAAGAGTCTTCTCCAACACCACAGTTAAAAAGCATCAATTCTTCAGCACTCAGCTTTCTTCACAGTCCAACTCTCACATTCATACATGACCACTCGAAAAACCATAGCCTTGACTAGATGGACATTTGTTGGCAAAGTAATGTCTCTGCTTTTGAATATGCTATCTAGGTTGGTCATAACTTTTCTTCCAAAGAGTAAGTGTCTTTTAATTTCATGGCTGCAGCCACCATCTGCAGTGATTTTGGAGCCCAGAAAAATGAAGTCTGACACTGTTTCCACTGTTTCCCCATCTATTTCCCATGAAGTGATGGGACCAGATGCCATGATCTTCACTTTCTGAATGTTAAGGTCAGGACTAATTAAATGTTCTGTAACACTTGTTGATCCTCCTCTTTTCCCAAGGAGCCAGCAAGACCCCAGCAGCAGCAGCCGGAAGAACCTAATAATGTTTAGCCTTCATTTTCTTTTTGTGGCTGTCATGACTTTATCGAAATGGTACTGGATTTGTTTTCAGTTACAATCCTGATGTGCAGTTTTTAAAATGTTTTCAAGCAAAAGAGATTTGTTTTAAAATATTATGTAAATGGAGTATAGATGATATGTGGCTGTAACAATGAATCATGAAGGTTATACAGGAATGACTGACATTTTAAGAAACTAGTTCAGTATTTAAGGGCTCTCAACAGTTAAGACCAGAGCATCCATGCCCTTCCTCAGGGGTCTGCCACGCCTCTGCTTTTCTTCCTTCTTGGTCATCACCCATAATCCTGCATGCCCACTAGAAGGAAGATTGCCTAGGAAATTGAATTCAAGCCTGGTTACCTGAGGGGACTTGCCACTCCCTCCTGACTGCCTAGGGAGGGTCAGGAGCACCCCTTGAAATAGCTGGTTGGTTTCCTGGTTGTCTTTGGTGATGTCAGCATTCTCATGGAGGCCAAACACTTCTGGGTGGGCTGTGATAGGGAGGTTCCTGAGATAGTCGATATACGACTGGAAAGAAAATCTTCAGTTAATGTAAGTTCAGGCTCTTGGGCTCCCACAGATCACCCAGGGTTTGGCCAGACCAGACCCACATAGAAATCACACTGTTTTGGTAGCACAGGCCATACACACACACATGCACACATCATCAGGGCCAAGACATTCACAAGCTTTCCCTCCTACAGGTTTCTGAACAGTGAGTATAAATATGAAGGTAGATGGGTTATCTCCCCTCCCACCTCTGCTGGCTTCCCTCCTGCTCTACCAGCAGTCTTGGCTTTGGAGACAAAATTAGATTTGGATTCAGACAGAACTGGATTTGGGTCCTAGCTCCATCTTAAACTAATTGTGTAACGTTGATCTAGTCACCCAAAAGCCCCGTTTCCGTATCTGCAAATGGGAAGATAAATGAGGTTATGAAGAAATAAGGCCTTGGTATATAACAGGTACTCAATAAAAGCAAGCCCTTTTCATCCTTCAGATATCGTTTTCTTCTTCCATTTATCATTCTCCCATTCAGTTTTTCTGTCCCTCCCTGTGCTACCTTCTGAACCTTTGGTTTCAAGTAGCAGCTTCCAACCTGTTCACCAGCAAAGCTTCATCTTAACCATCCCTTCCTTTTTCCCCCAGATGGACCCCATATTTTGAAAGATCTTATCTACCAAATGCCTAGGATTCACTAGATAGTAATAAGGTCTGTCTTGTAGGCTTTTTGGAAGATTCGAAATAGCTTATGGACCCAAGTCAGGAAACCCAAGCTATCCCTGGGCCCTCCTTGGATACAACTGCAACCGTAGCCACATGGAGGCTGGCAAGCTCCTCCTGCCCCTTACCTGGTAGGAGCCATGAGGAGGGATGTAGTAAGTGTCTCCAGGAGCAAGAAAGTAATGGTCCTGCTCGATTTCCTTACAGTAGAACGTGGACAGAAGGGATAGCAGGAGCCTCCTATCTTTGTCATCCGTTACTCTGCCTCCATAATTACATTCCCCTGGGGATAGCCAACAGAAGAAGTTGAATCCATAATGAACTTGGTCATTAATCTAAAACAGAGGATTCCTCCAGCCAACAATGAGACACAGGGTTGCTAAAAACCATGCTCAGCTTAGTTTAAGACCAGACCTTTTGGGTATTATGGTTGCTACAAAAATAATACATGTTCCTATATTAGAATTTAGAAAATAGCAATAAACTGAAATAAAAGCAATACTGTCACCAATTATTTCAACTAATGTAACTGTTAACATTTAGGCATCTTCCAGATATTCGTCTGGACATTTGTGTATCTGTCTACATATATGTGAAAAGCAGCATAGAAATGTGGTTCAGGGTAAGAACTGTGGCATGAGACAGTACTGAGTTCCAATTTCAGCCAATTTCTAGGCTCCAACTTTTGCCACTTATTAGCAGTTTCTCATCTGTCAGTAAGAGATAACTGCATACCCATCTTACATGGTTGTGGTTAACAATACTTATAAAACATTTAGCACAATGCTTGGCATATAGAAGACATTCAATTATCACTTTCACAAATTTAGAAAATTGAGATTATCCATAGACACTGCTTTGGGATATGACTCTCCTACCCCCATCCCCATGATCAACATCATTCTCTGTAACTCAGGTTTCTACACTCAGATTTCTACAAAAAGAATTAGGTAATTCTTTTGAGGAGACAGCAACCCCGGATGCATTTTCTAGCTGGATCAGATTCAATAGTGTGTGTGTTACCTGATATTTGGAAGTTGGGAACAACACATTAATTTGAAAGGAAAAGACACATCTGTGTGTGTGTGTGTGCGCGCGCACATGCAAAGCCTCTCCTGAAGGGGGGGTTCACTTCCAATTCCAACCATGCTAGGAGAGGGCAGGTCTATGGACATGAAGCAGGAAGTATGACAAGTTGGAGAGGCCTCAGCTTCTCTTGGCATTGGAGGGGTCTAAATGACTAAGAGGAACATCTTGGTGGCTCATAATGGGAGAAGTAAGAGACTAAGGGGACGTTTATACCTACTGAGTAATAATTTGAGCCCTACAGAAACTGCTTTACCTTAAACCACCACCCTCAGGCCTTCAGCAAAATTTAGTGTGAACACTATAGTTTGTCCCAGCTGTAAGTAGGTTTATGACGACACTAAACTACAACATTAAAGGGAGAGTGGTTCCCCCTGAAGTCAGCCTGGCAGTGCTAGAAGGGACCAAAGAGGGACTACAAGTGAAGGAAAACCTGAAGTGCAGGGTCATGGTCAGGGTGCCACCACCACCCCCTCGTCATCAAAGTCTACTTCAGGGGGTACCCTTAAGGCCCTGGGTTTTATGTTTATGAAGGAAGGTGCATTTCTTTACTTATATATCTCTTCTTTACAGCAAGAACACAAGTTTCTACAGAAACAGGATACGTCTTATATCTCTTCAAGATTTCCCATTGGCTCTGCCACAGGGCTGGGGGTACCAGACTAAGAATGTATTCGACTTCAGTCCATCTATTTAGATCACCACTCTTCAAACAAGACCTATCTCTTTGGTTAGTTTGTCTCTTGGTCTCGGAGCTCTGATAGTCATCTCTATCTGGTTCGTCTTTCCTTCCAGGCACATAGGAAGGTTACCCTTCCCTTCTCCTACACTTCCCTCACTACACTTCTTGCAGTGAGGTGTGGCCAGGTGACAACTTCTTGCATATTTAATTCCCAACATGAGCTCTTCAGTGCTACCCCTGTGGCAGTGACCACACAAGTATACGTTGAGATGGTGGCATCAAAAGTTGGTACAGCCTTTGCCAACTGTGCCTCTGATAGACAATTACAATGAACAGAGACCCTCGCCAGTTCACACTGGACGTGTTTAACAGGATGGGCAAGAAATAGACCTTTGGTGTCTTACATCCTTGAGATTTGGAGACTGCTTGTCATCTCAGCCTAACTAGGCTATCCTGATTGGTACAGTTGGAAAGTGACTATCCTCAGGCCAGCTGGCACAACTGGGGTGGGTTGGTTTATGAGCTGCCAGGCAGTCCAACACTAAGACCACATCCCAGGACACTTATGCACTCATTCTGTGATCTGAAGAAGAGCTCTGGGATGTGCTTCTGTGTGGCCTGGAATAATGGGAATATGGCTCACTTATTTGGAAAAGTTCTTTCACCAAACTAAAATCCACTGAACTTATGTTGTGTATGTCACTTGGGGTTTTGTTTTAGGGGACACTGTGCTGAAGTAAGGTCTGTGTCACCTTGTACTTTAAACTGAATTTAATCACTCTAAAGCAGAATTTCTGAATCTTGGCATGATTGACGTGTTGTACACTGAGTAGTTCTGTGTTGTAGGGGGCTGTCCTGTGCATTGAGGATGTTTAGCAGCATCCTGGCCTCTACCCAGTAGAACATCCATTTAGTTGTGACAACAAAAAATGTCTCTTCAATTTGTCAAATGTCCCTTAGGAGGTAAAATCACCCTTAGCTGAGAACCCCTGTGCTAAGATCTTGGTTTTTTCAGCTGTAAAACAGGGTCACTAACATGAAGCTTATAAGATTACTGTGAAAACTGAATAATGTAGATAATGCACCTGACATTTGACTGGGGAAAGGATCCAGAGTTGAGGGAGGAACTTGTATGTGACCTTGAAGATGCCCAGGTTTTTCTTTTGAGCTGCACTTTGACTTTTGGCCATAGTAACCCACTCATTTAGCCCATCTAAATTAGCCCATTTTATCTCCTCTCTCTAGGATTACATGGTATTTTTCTTGAAGGCAGTGACCCAGTTTTATATATTTACATTCTTCCATATTATGTACTGGTATATATTGATGATACAGCTGATGAATTGCTTTAATACAAACCAGCAAGGGTCATTTTCACCTCAGGGTATCTCTGCTGGGAGCACTCGCCTTCTTTTTTCACCACCCACTCCCACTTTCTTCTTCCAGTAGTAAAACTCCTACTTATCCCTCAAAACCATCTTTAATGCCTTAAGGAAGTTATCCCTAATCATCCCACCCCATATCTGAAATTTAATCATTGTGCTGCCTTTCTACATTATAAATGTTCCTCTTATTGAACTTACCACTGTATTGTCATTTATTTTGTTATATTTCTCTCCCTTTGTAGACTGTGCACCACTTAAGAGGAGGGATTAATCTTGATTTTTTGGTATGTTGTTTTTTTGTTTTATAATATCCAGCATGGTGACCAGCATCAGTAAGAGTTCAATGTTTGTTGAAGGCATAAGTGAGTAAACGAATGGAGCTGGGAGCAGAGGAGCAGGAAGGTGGAGCATAATTGTGGAGGTTTGTGGTTGTCAAAACCTCCTCCCATAAATACCTGTCAGGTAGGTCAGAGCATCAAATGGCACCTCAAAACCTCCTCCCATAAATACCTGTCAGGTAGGTCAGAGCATCAAATGGCACCTCCTTGTAATCATTCAGAAACATCTGGATCTGTCGCATACTAATCCTCAGGTCAGATTCATTGAATTCATAAGGAATATTCCAACCTGCATGAGGCAAAGATGAATTAGATGCTTCAGGATGAGAGTTCTAAATTCCCACTCAGAGATTGGGCTGGTGAAGTTAAACATCATCATGGATCAAGAGCCTCTTTTCAGTCCCATGAATATTAAGCACCTTGCCAACTATTAGCTTTGGTATTTACTGTCAGCGTGGGAGACATTCTGCTGAAAAAAAAAATCCATTCTAAAGTCAATTACTTTATGGATCTCCCCATTTGTTAAGGAAGATGTTACCATCCTGGGATTTGTGAAATAGGATTACTCACTCTGGCTGGAATACCATGGTAACGTATAGAACGCCAAAAACAACACTAAAGCATAGGTTTAGTGGGAAAGGAAATGCAACCCACTCCAGTATTCTTGCCTGGAGAATCCCATGGACAGAGGAACCTGGAAGGCTACAGTCCATGGGATTGCAAGAGTCAGATACGACTTAGTGACTAGGTAGAGAGCAGTATCTGTGATTGGGCAATACTAAGTTAGCTTTGAGAATTCCCCTCCTTCCACTGTATTTCCAAAGTTTATAATGATAAATGCCCAGTGGGGCTATCAGTTCAGTTCAATTCAGTCCGACTCTTTGAGACCCCATGAATCGCAGCACGCCAGGCCTCCCTGTCCATCACCAACTCCCAGAGTTCACTCAAACTCATGTCCATCGAGTTGGTGATGCCATCCAGCCACCTCATCCTCTGTCGTCCCCTTCTCCTCCTGCCCCCAATCCCTCCCAGCATCAATCTTTTCCAATGAGTCAACTCTTCGCAAGAGGTGGCCAAAGTATTGGAGTTTCAGCTTCAGCATCAGTCCTTCCAATGAACACCCAGGACTGATCTCCTTTTCGATGGACTGGTTGGATCTCTTTGCAGTCCAAGGGACTCGCAAGAGTCTTCTCCAACACCACAGTTCAAAAGCATCAATTCTTCAGCGCTCAGCTTTCTTCACAGTCCAACTCTCACATCCATACATGACCACTGGAAAAACCATAGCCTTGACTAGATGGACCTCTGTTGGCAAAGTAATATCTCTGCTTTTCAATATGCTATCTAGGTTGGTCATAACTTTCCTTCCAAGGAGTAAGCGTCTTTTAATTTCATGGCTGCAATCACCATCTACAGTGATTTTGGAGCCCCCCCAAAATAAAGTCTGACACTGTTTCCCCATCTATTTCCCATGAAGTGACAGGTTGTTTCCAAGGCAAACCATTCAATATCACGGTAATCCAAGCCTATGCCCCAACCAGTAATGCTGAAGAAGCTGAAGTTGAACAGTTCTATGAAGATCTACAAGACTTTTTAGAACTAACACCCAAAAAGATGTCCTTTTCATTATAGGGGACTGGAATGCAAAAGTAGGCAGTCAAGAAATATCTGCAGTAACAGGCAAATTTGGCCATGGAGTACAGAATGAAGCAGGGCAAAGGCTAATAGAGTGGGGCTATACAAGTCACATAAATGTATGAAGCAGGCCTGATGTAAGACAGTAGGGTGTGGCGGGACCTGCATTCAATGGAGATGTTTCATTTCCTCCCAAATAATTCACATTCAAATTAAACACAACAAAAACCTGGATTTCCCTGGTGGCCTAGTGACTAAGAGCCTGCCTGCCAACGCAGGGGACACAGGTTTGCTCCCTGGTGTGGAAGATTCCGTGCGCAGTGGGGCAGCTAAGCCTGTGTGCCACAGCTACTGAGCCCGTACCTTAGAGCCGGTGCTCTGCAATGGGAGAAGCCACTGCCATGAAGAGTAGCCCTCACTCGCTGGAACTGGAGAAAACCCTCAGGCAGCAATGAAGAGCCAGTGCAGCCAACAATTATTTATTATTAATAAATAAATGAATAAATTTTTAAAAACCCAAAAACTTGTGTTCTGGCAAACAAACACAACTGGGCAGTTGACTATAAGCCAAATTGTTGTATGGATTTTGGGAGGTTAGGAATGGATGGAAGAATGTGGTGTGTGAGATGCAAGTGTAGAGGGAGTGTCCACTTTGGCTGTCTCATCCTTGAAACCCTAAGTGGAAGAGTCAGGTGGTATGGCGCTAACTGGGACAGGTAGAAGGAAAGAGAATGCTTGGAGAGAATCACCAAAACAATTTGCCTCCTTTGGTAACCCCCCAGAATTGCTAAGAATACCTTGGGGTGGGTCATTTCAAGAAAAGAATTGGAGGCAGCCCATGGGATTAATAATGAGAAAAATGATCCATGAGAAATGATATGAATATCCATCCATTCTCCATGAGAAAAATAATCCATCCTTAAAATCATGGTGACTTGGGATCTGTATTTAGTTTGATGATCTGTTCCAACAAGAATACTAAGTCACTTAAGTTAGGCCATGGATAGGTTACATTAATAAAGAAATTTATGTTTATTTTTTTCAAGGAGAAGCACAGACAGATTTCACAGTTGTATTTCTTTCACTGTTATGCACATGTATAGAGAGCAACCTAAACTGTTATAAATCACCTGGTAAAAATTCCCTGCAGAATGGCCATTGTACCCAAGCCAGGCAAATACACACCAAAGGGAAGAGCTTTCAATCTTCTCATTATCACATAACTTCAGTAATTAGGAGACCTCTGATTCTGGGGCATCACCTCTTTCCCTGACCCTGATCCTAATCTGGCACAGACACTCAGTGAAATTAATTTCAGATAAACAACAAATCATATTTAGTATAAATATGCCCCAAATATTACATGGAATGTACTTATACCTTATCTTTTTTCTTACACCTTATTTTACTGGCAACCCTGACTACAAACTTGAATGCATTTCTGCATCTGTGTGATCTTTCCCCCAGCAATCCAGGTATGCTGTCACCTCTCACCTAGGGGTCCAAAGTTTCTCCTCTCTTGAACGATGGCATGGAAGAAGCAAAGGCCAAACAATAGCTTTTGCCACATCACTGCTTTGGTACAGCTTTGGAAGAACACAGGGTCTGAGATGGGGTCATTGAGGTAAGAGCGCAAAAGATTGGCCCGGAGCCCTTTAGGGGGCTCATTGGTCATTTTAATCCCATTCTGGAGGATGCTGACTGGAAACTTCTCTGATGGATAGCTGGTTAACCAGAGTCTAGAAAAGAAACAGATCCAATTATTTAGAGCAATGTAATACATATATTAAAAAACAGTAACAAAAAAATAGCTACCATTTTTTTAATACTCTGATAGATGTTGAACCCAATGCTGAGAATTTATGTCCCTTCATTTTCTTTAATCCTCACAGCCACCCTCTGATTTACCATCCCCTTTACCAGTGAGGAAACAGAGGTATAGCAAGGTCAAGTGGGGCTTTCAAGGACACACCTTGTTTCTTGCTTCCAGATTACTCACAGTCTTGCTGCTGGGGGTGTCAGGGGCAGGGTGGGGGGATGCGGAAGAGGCGAAGGGAAATGGGAGCTGAGGAGGGGAGAAAGGACAAGCAAACAGTGCCAAGAAGTTTTAAAATCTAGACTGCAGGGAGGGAGGGCAGTAATAGGCTGTGGGGATACATGGGGTGGGGAGAGCAGATGTCTGCAAACTACTGAGTCAAATCTAGCCTTAACCTATTTTTATAAATAAAGTTTTATTGGAACATGGCCACACCCCTTTATTTACAAATTATTTAGGGATGCTTTCATGCTACAACAGCTGAGTTGAATAGCTGCATTTGACAATATGGCCTGCAAAGCCTAAAATATTCACTATCTGGCCCCTTACAAGAAAAGTCTGCTGACTTCTGTCATAGAGGCCAGTGGCATTTGAAATGGGTCTTGAGAATACGGAAGATTTTTTTCCTTAAATAATAAAGTTTTACCTATGTCTGTAAAAAAATGAGAACATAGGCAAAAGTATTTAGTAAGAAACATATATATATATATATAATTTTACCATCTACAGCTTAACATGTAAGCATATTGTTTTTCATTTGCTTTTCTTACTCAGGCTCAAGCTACATATATACTGTGGCATCTGTTTTGTTTCATTTTTGTGGGGTTGTTTTGTTAGACATTAGAAAGGTTTCCAACAGGCAGATTTGGGGGTGAAAAGTCATTAAAGACACAGGCTGAGCAACCACATGGAGGAAGAAAAGTTGGGGATGTGGTAAGGGCTGGTGAGCAGCCTGCTATGGTCCAAGTACAGGGCTCAGAGGGGAAGGAGAGGCCATAAACTGGTGGCCTATGACCTGACCTCAGTTTGCAGCTGGCTGATGTTTAACTCTCACCATGCAAACCAACATAATGCTGCAACATATTTTTGAAGTAGTTGCCAACTTTTACAAATCTAGGGCTTTCTTTTAAAATTCTGGCCTCCCTGGTGGCTCAGACGGTAAAGCGTCTGCCTACAATGTGGGAGACCCGGGTTGAATCCCTGGGTTGGGAAGATCCTCTGGAGAAGGCAATGGCAACCCACTCCAGTACTCTTGCCTGGAAAATCCCATGGATGGAGGAGCCTGGTAGACTACAGTCTATATGGGGTTGCAAAGAGTTAGACACGACTGAGTGACTTCACTTTCTTTCTTTAAAATTCTGGTTTCCCATCTTTCCTTTAAAATAATCAGAAAATCTGGACACAAGAGGCCTTCATGCCTGCTTGGCAACAGTTAGCTGTCACTGGGCAGGAGTAGCTCATCTCTATGGGGCATGTGCTTCTAGTTTAACCACAGTCCCCACCACTCCCTACTGATATTCAACTGAGGCTGAATGTCCATGATGATAGCTACGGCAGTGTGGAAAGTGGAATATTTCTCGTGCCCAAATCCTCTTCAGTCATTTATGTTACATTGCTGGCTTGTGTAAGCACTTAAGCTTGTGACTTTGGGGTTAAGTTAAAAGTGAAAGTGAAAGTGAAGTCGTTCAGTTGTGTCCGACTCTTTGCGATCCCATGGACTGTAGCCTACTAGGCTCCTCCATTCACGGAATTTTCCAGACAAGAGTACTGGAGTGGGTTGCCATTTCCTTCTCCAACTTTGGGGTCAAGAAGTCTTAGATGTCAACATGAATAATTTTTCTTCATTGAGTATGTAACTGATAATAAATGAAACAACTCAGCATCCCATACAAAATAGAATTCTTGAAATTAATGGATTCCCTCTTAAACTTCTACATTAATCTTGTATGAGCCTTACATGAATACAATCAACTATGGCCTAATCTGGCTTTGTAAATAAACACCAAACACTTTTCTATTTTCAGGCAGACATAACTAAAATAAAAATAACTAGCAAACTTTGTTGCCTAGTACAGGATTTGGCAAACTTTTCCTATGAAGGATCAAACAGTAAGTGGTTTAGACTTGGCGTGCCATATGGTCTCTGTCACAATTACTTGAAGCATAGAAGCAGTTGTAGACAATATGTGAGTGAATATGATTATATTTCAATAAAACTATAACTCTATTTATAGACACTGAAATTTAATTTTATATAATTTTCACATGTCATGAAATATTATTCTTCTTTCTATTTTTTCAACCATAAAAAAATGTAAAGCTATTCTTAGATTGTAAGCTATATAAACACAGGCTGCAGACTGGATTTGGACATAGTTTGCTCACCCCGGTCCAGAATAATTAGATCACTGAAAATCTAAGTTAAAAGACTTGAAAGCCTATCTGGTTCATTTCATCATTCTCTAAATGCAAAAATTTAGGCCTAGTCTTGCTGGACTTTAAAGTTCATAGAAAATGAACGGCTGCTTCCAAGACTGATTAAAATTCCATGGATCTCCAGAAATAGAAGATAGAGCAAGTAGCGAGATTACAGGTGGGATTTTTTTTTTTTTTTGACCAATAAGTTTTAAAACTAACTTGCTGGTATTAAATCTATCTTTTCAGACATATATCATATCACCTCCCTACAACAGTTTCTCACAGCATATACCCCAGAATCACAAGATAACTTCTTGGTGTTTCCTTTGCTTTTACAAATGTTGTCCCTTTTGTCTGGAATGTCCTTCCTGGAAAATTCCTGTTTATCTTTCAATACTCAAGGCCTTCCTCAACTTTTCCTTCCTTGTCCATTCTTGTTCAAACAAGTACAGCAAGGACTGCATGGTATCAACATTATTCATATATGGTCTGCCTTCTGCTAGACTGAGAGCTTCTTAAGAGTTGAACTGTGTCTTGTTTGGATTCCCAGTCATTACCATGACATCTGGAGCTCAAGACTGGGGCCCAGAGACACAGTGGTGGGACAACATCTCACCTGAATCCCACGTTGGTGCTCTCAGGAACAATCACCTCCTCACAGATCTTCTCCAGAGAAGGCATCCAGCTTGTGGCCAGATGACAATTCTGTAAGACCACCCAGGTCCCATCTCTGATGGCACTGTTGATCATTTTGGCAGCAATAGGGCCTTGGCCTTGGCCAAGGGAGATGGTCTGTGTTTTGGTACCTCCCATGCCAAGATCATCAGCAAATTTCAGCAGGCCTGAGATCAGGAAGAAAAAGGACTTTTGAAAGAGAACAGGCTACTTAAGACCATATTAACAATAACAACACAGAAAAGGGGGTTTACATTTCATTTTTAGTGGAGTATAGTTGATCTGGCTTCCCCTGTGGCTCAGATAGTAAAGAATCTGCCTGCAGTGCCAGAGACCCAAGTTCGATCCCTGGGTCGGGAAGATCTCTTGGAGAAGGAAATGGCTATCCATTCCAGTATTTTGGGCTTCCCTGGTGGCTCAGACGGTAAAGAGTTTGCCTGTGGTCCGGGGGACCAGGTTTCGATCCCTGGGTTGGGAAGATCCCCTGGAGAAGGAAATGGCAATCCACTCCAGTGTTCTTGCCTGGAAAATCCCATGGGTGGAGGAGCCTAGCAGGCTACAGTCCATGGGGTCTGTGTTAGCTTCAAGTCCACAACAAAGTAAGTCAATTACACAAATACATGTATCCACTCTTTTTTAGATTCTTTTCCCATATAGGTCATTACAGAATATTAAAAAGAGTTCCCTGTGCTATACAGTAGGTCCTTATTAGTTATATGTGTATGTGTCAATCCCAATCTCCCAGTTTATCCCTACCCTCTTTGCCCACTGGTAACTATATTTGTTTTCTACATCTGTGACTCTGTTTCTGCTTTGTAAATAAGTTAATTTAGGAACTGGGCTTTTACAAACTTACTAGGAAAACTGGTATTTGGACAGTGAAATTTCAAGTAGGTCTCTTTCACATCTCTCTTCCTCAGAGGCAGCCAGTGTTATATTTTGTTTGTGAGTTTTTCTTCTTTAATGATTTTTCAGTTCAGTTCAGTTCAGTTCAGTCGTTCAGTCATGTCTGACTCTTTGTGACCCCATGAATCAGAGCACACCAGGCCTCCCTGTCCATCACCAACTCCCAGAGTTCACACAAATTCATGTTCATTGAGTCAGTGATGCCATCCAGCCATCTCATCCTCTGTCATCCCCTTCTCCTCCTGCCCCTAATCCCTCCCAGCATCAGGGTCTTTTCAAATGAGTCAATTCTTCACATGAGGTGGCCAAAGTATTGGAGTTTCAGCTTTAGCATCAGTTCTTCCAATGAACACCCAGGGCTGATCTCCTGTAGAATGGACTGGTTGGATCTCCTTGCAGTCCAAGGGACTAGCAAGAGTCTTCTCCAACACCACAGTTCCAAAGCATCAATTCTTCAGCGCTCAGCTTTCTTCACAGTCCAACTCTCACAATCCATACATGACCACAGGAAAAACCATAGCCTTGACTAGACAGACCTTTGTTGGCAAAGTAATGTCTCTGCTTTTGAATATGCTTTCTAGGTTGGTCATAACTTTCCTTCCAAGGAGTAAGCGTCTTTTAATTTCATGGCTGCAATCACCATCTGCAGTGATTTTGGAGTCCCCAAAAATAAAGTTTGACACTGTTTCCATTGTTTCCCCATCTATTTCCCATGAAGTGATGGGACCAGATGCCATGATCTTAGTTTTCTGAATGTTGAGCTTTAGGCCAACTTTTTCACTCTCCTCTTTCACTTTCATCAAGAGGCTCTTTAGTTCCTCTTCACTTTCTGCCATAATGGTCATGTCATCTGCATATCTGAGGTTATTGATATTTCTCCCAGCAATCTTGATTCCAGCTTGTGCTTCTTCCAGCCCTGCATTTCTCATGATGTACTCTGCATGTAAGTTAAATAAGCAGGGTGATAATATACAGCCTTGACGTACTCCTTTTCCTATTTGGAACTAGTCTGTTGTTCCACATCCAGTTCTAACTGTTGCTTCCTGACTTGCATACAGATTTCTCAAGAGGCAGGTCAGGTGGTCTGGTATTCCCATCTCTTTCAGAATCTTCCACAGTATATTGTGATCCACACAGTCAAAGGCTTTGGCATAGTCAATAAAGCAGAAATAGATGTTTTTCTGGAACTCTCTTGCTTTTTCTATGATCCAGTGGATGTTGGCAATTTGATCTCTGGTTCCTCTGCCTTTTCTAAAACCAGCTTGAACATCTGGAAGTTCACGGTTCACGTATTGCTGTAGCCTGGCTTGGAGAATTTTGAGCATTACTTTGCTAGCATGTGAGATGAGTGCAATTGTGAGGTAGTTTGAGCATTCTTTGGGATTGCCTTTCTTTGGGATTAAAATGAAAACTGACTTTTTCCAGTCCTGTGGCCACTGCTGAGTTTTCCAAATTTGCTGGCATATTGAGTGCAGCACTTTCACAGCATCATCTTTTAGGATTTGAAATAGCTCAACTAGGTGTGTTTCTTTTATGGTCTGTCTCAGAGACAATATTAATCTGCGAGGATTGCCATAACAAATAACCAAAGATTGGATGACTTAAACAACAGAAATTTATTTTCTCTCTGCACTGGAGGCTAGAAATAAAAAATCAAAGTGCTGACAGGCATGGTTTCCTCTAAGGCTTCTTTTCCTGGCTTGTTTGTGGCCATTTTCTCCTCACATCGGTAAAGCGTCTGTATAGAATGCCAGAGACCTGGGTTCGATCCCTGGGTTGGGAAGATTCCCTGGAGAAGAAAATGGCAATCCACTCCAGTACTATTGCCTGGAAAATCCCATGGATAGAAGAGCCTGGTAGGCTACAGTCCATGGGGTCGCAAAGAGTCGGACACGACTGAGCGACTTCACTTTCACTTTCTCCTCACATCATCTTCTCATTGTGTCCTTGCATGGACTTCTCCCTGTCATTGTATCTGTGTTCTAATCTGCTAAGGACATCAGTCATATTGGATTAGGACCTACCCTAATGACCTCACAATTAACTATTTAAAAACCTTATCTCCAAATACAGTCACATTCTGAGGTATTAGGAATTATGTCTTTAACATACAGACTTGGGAGGGACAAATTCAGCCCATAATATCCTCATAATCCTGGGGGGAGGTATTAATTCTCTTAATTGTTTGATGTGCTGATTATCCCTTATAGTAATGTGCTTCCTCACATAGTTTATATTTTTTTTTTTTATTGTCAGTTCACAATCAGCAAGTTTGTGTTATTCTGTGGGAGTCTGACATACTGTGGGTTTAAGGAGTGCCCTAACAGAACAATTTCGTATACACAATCACTAGTGTCCCCAGGGTTTTCCCATTCTGGATCAGTTTTATGGGAAATTTCTCAGCTTGAGAATCGCATACCACAGGGTACTATAACTCTAAAACCCTCATCTGCATATAGCCTAGGCTTGGTATTTTAATTTCTCACAGAACAATTGTTGCTTTTTTGTTTTTACCCAGGCTCTAGGCCAGTGACAAGCTTCTGCATTGCTTCCTGATTCAGTAGCCTAAATTTCAGACTTCTATGGGAAAAAAATACATGAATTTGAAACAAAACAAATAAAACTTCTAGAAATGGAAAGCATTGTTATTGAAGATAAAAATTCAATGTGGAAGTGTTACTCTCTCCCATTGTGTCTAATTCCTTGTGACCATATGGATTGTAGCCCATCAGGCTCCTCTGTCCATGGGATTCTCCAGGCAAGAATACTGGAGAGGGTAGCCATTCCCTTCTCCAGGGGATCTTCCTGACCCAGGGATCAAACCTGGGTGTTCCGCATTACAGGTGAATTCTTTACCATCTGAACCACCAGGGAAACCCAAAGATCACATGAAGTCCTTCGAGCCACAGGTCCTATGCTTGGTCTGGGAAGACTGTCACGGAGCAACATTAAGCCTTTGTGCCACAACTACTGAGCCCCATGTGCTGCAACTACTGAAGCCCATGCATAAGAGCCTGTGCCCCGCAACAACAGAAGCCTCCTCAATGCACTTCCATGAAGAGTAGCCCCTGCTCGCTACAAATATAGAAAGCCCATGTGCAGCAATGAAGACCCACTGCAACCAAAAAGAAATACATTTTCAAAATTAGCATAAAAAAAGCAGGTTGAATGCAGCCAAAAAGAGAATGAGTGGAAAGTAAGGTCTGCAATCAATGATGTACTCAGTAGTGACAGGAACCCTAGGTTTCCAAATACCATGACCCAATAAAGGAATTGGGAGTTCCTTGGAGAAACACTTGTTCAAGATAAGCCTGAATGATATATGGTAGTTCTACACAGCAAGGACGTTATCAAAAACTACTGGGGTTATGTGAAAAGCATATAGCCATGGAGGTACTCCTATCCTAATAGGCTAAAGGATGAATAATCTGAGCATCAAAAAGAATGATGGCAGGAGTGGAGTAAAACACTGCTATATGTGAAACATCCACTATGTTAAAACCCATGCACTAATAAATGTACCAGAAAACCACCTTCTTCGTGCTTTCAATACTCTGAAAGCTGGTAAATAGAGTATGAGCCAAGAACCTTTGCTTCCTGGGTAAACCAAAGAGTTGATAAAGAAAAATTCTTCTTTATGGAAGAGTTCCAGCTAATTTATGAGGGAGGAATGATAGAATTAAATTCTCATCATTTTGCAGTCCCTAATGCAATAATGCATCTGGGTAATGATTTTCTAAGGCCAGTAAAACCATTAGGTCATTGGTTCCCAACATTGGCTGCATGTTGAAATTATTTGAAAAGCTTTATAAAACACAATGCCTGGGTCTAACCTACAAAGATTTTAATTTAATTGGTAGAAGGCAAGGCCTGCACATGAAGATTTTCTTTTTTTCAGTTTTTAATTAAGATGTTCTCTTTATTTCATTCTCATTCTTGAAAGATAGACTTTATGTTTGCATATTTTCCTTTAGCACAATGATGGCATTATTCCACAAACTGCATTGTTGCTATTGAAACACTGGTTGCTAGTCTAACTGCTGTTCTTTATAGGTTATCTTGTTTTTCTCACTGGCTGCTTTTAATTTATTTTTATCAAAGCATATAGTTGATTTACAGTGTAGTGTTAGTTTCTGCTGTACAGCAAAGTGATTCTGTTATATATACATTCTTTTTTATATTCTTTTCCATTATGGTTTATCCTTGGCTACTGAATACATTCCTCTGTGCTATACAGTAGGGCCTTATTATTTATCCATTCTATATATAATAATTTTCATCTACTAACCCCAAACTTCCAAGCCTTCCTTTCCCAACCCCTCCTTGGCAATCACAAGCCTTTTCTCTATGTCTGTGAGTCTGGTTTTGTTTCATAGACAGGTTCATTTGTGCTGTATTTTAGATTATACATATAAGTGATATTATACAGTATTTATTTTTTCATGGAGATTTTCTTAAAGTTCTTTAGGTGATTTCAATGTGCAGCCAAGAGTGAGAGCCACCATATTAGGCGAAAGGCTGATGGGAAATTTTATAAAGGAGGCAGTAGAGGAGTATTGACGTGAATCCCACTGACAACTCGTGAACACACTGATCGATCTTAATGATAGACGACAACCAGACTGTATCTGTCTCCTAATACGACACACTATGAGGGACACAGCGTCTGCAGCTGCCTGGGACATCATCCAAGCTGAATCTGATGAAGCCTCTAGTAGAGAGGGACAGGAATAAGGAACATACAGCATTAGATTTTACAGCCCTGTTCTCTCCCAACACGTTATCATTTTACAGAGCATATTCTACGTGTTTCCTCCATTTCTTTTCTCTACTTTTCCTAGTTCCCCTCATTTTTCCTATATAAGCCTACCACAGAAACAACATAGGGGAAGAAGCAAGACGCTAGTAAGGGGTCATGAATTGAGCTTTGACAATAACAATAATTTAAGTGTTGGAACCTGGAAAAGTACCAGTTCATTTCAGCTCCTTCTTCTGATTTTCTCTGAAGTAGGCTTTCTAACAAGGTCAGAATACATGTCCAATTTCTGTTTTCACAGGAGAACTGCCAATCTGGCCACTTACATTTCTGGTATTCTTTTTTCAACAACAGAGAAAACTAAAGCTTTAAGAAAAACGAATCTGTTTCTATCAGTAACTCATACCCTTTTACGTGCACACACACTTTCTGGAAAATTACACAAACTACTAGTAGCAGTTATTTCTGGGAGAGTTAGGAGGAAGATGTACCTTTCGCTCTTCTAAACCCCAGTACTGTTTATATCATGGTCTGGATAATCCTTTGTTGTGGGGGCTGCCCTGGGCATCGTAGGCTGTTTAGCAGCATCCTTTACTTCTACCTACTAGATGCCAGTAGTACCCCCTATTTGTGAGAACAAAAATGTTCTCCCACTTCGCCAAATGTCTGTTGAGGTAACAAAATGGTCCTAATGGAGCCATAATCCTATGCTTTTTGCATTTTTTTTTTTTTTTTTACTACATGAGGCATCAATTACTCAAAAAATTTAAAGATTCAAAGAAGAGAAAAAGCATAGCTGAGAGGAACAATGGTCTGAGAAAATGGTCTAAGACAAAGGTGATAAACTAGCAGTCACCAGGCTATATCTAGCCCTGGCTAAGATGCTTTTGAACTGTGGTGTTGGAGAAGACTCTTGAGGGTCCCTTGGACTGCAAGGAGATCCAACCAGTCCATTCTGAAGGAGATCAGCCCTGGGATTTCTTTGGAGGGAATGATGCTGAAGCTGAAGCTCCAGTACTTTGGCCACCTCATGCAAAGAGTTGACTCATTGGAAAAGACTCTAATGCTGGGAGGGATTGGGGGCAGGAGGAGAAGGGGACAACAGAGGATGAGATGGCTGGATGGCATCACTGACTCGATGGACGTGAGTCTGAGTGAACTCCGGGAGTTGGTGATGGACAGGGAGGCCTGGCGTGCTGCGATTCATGGGGTCGCGAAGAGTCGGACATGACTGAGTGACAGAACTGAACTGAACCCTCTTAAAGTTTTTTTTAAAAAATTGAATGAGTTATCAAAATTTAAAAATGGGTGATTTCTGGGACTTCCCTGGTGGTCTAGTGGTTAAGAGTCTGCCTTGCAGTGCAGGGGACACAAGTTCAATGCCTGATCAGGGAACAGAGATCCCACATGCCTCAGAGTAACTAAGCCAGTAGACCATAATGAAAGATCCCACATGATGCAAAGAAGATGCCATATGCTGCAACTAAGACGTGATGAAGCCAAATAAATATTTTTTTAAATGGATGATTTCTACCTTTCTGGTTTCTCTTGAAGAAGCAGATAATCTGGTCATCCTAAGATCACATTATCAAATGGCACAATACAAAAGAGCTGCCCTCTTTAGGCCAGAAAAGAAGTCTTATGTTGTCCCAGCCCTGCCTTAGTCTGTTAATTGGAATGCCCTTCAAAGCCATTTGAGTTTGAGATTCCTGCTCAATAGAGACAAGCTATTGTTATCCATTAATATTCCTCACACAACATTCTACCCTTACCTGCCATTGGGTCTGCACCTGGAGATAACACGAATATCAACGGTGCACAGCAGTTGGAATCACTGTAGGACCCCTGGAGATCAAACGTAGGGGCTTCAATGTACACACTTCCCATGTGTTCAGCAATGAACCCCCGAATGGCTGGAATCATTTTGTCAGGCCGCAAACATCGGAGGATCACCATCCTCTCCAAACCATGAAGAAACTTCCAAGATCCAGGGAATGTTTCCTCATGGGGCCAGGCTGAGTCATAGATGAACTTCCATTCATTACCATTTTGTTCCAAATGTTCCATAAGGCCTTTCAGTTTTGGCAATGCCGATGCACGGACCACTTCTGCCCATGCCTTCTCAGACAGCCACTCAGAAACTGGGTTGGGAAAAGGGTTGTCCAAGGCAATGCCTCCAGTTAGAAGAAAGTACCAAATTTCCTCATTAATTTGCTTTTTCTCTTTCATGATTCCTATTGTCAAGAGGAGGGAGAAAAGCAGCTTGTCCTTCTCAAACAGAGAGCGGCAGACGTTGTTGTAGATGCTGAGGGTGAAATGATCAATGATGTACTCAATTCGTAGCTCTAGTTCCTCGCTCTTCTTGCTATGGGCCAGAGACTGTATGTAGAGGTTTATGAACCATGTCAGGGAGTACTGGTACATGGGTTCAATGTGGGCCAGGTCAGAGATACAAAAGAAGATGGTGGCAGAATGAACAGCCACTGGCTTGTAGCCCATACGGGTCTCATCGATCTGCGTTTCTGTCACTGAAGCAATTTCCTGTTTCTCAGAGATTTCTTCAGACAGCACTTTGGAAGAAGACAAAATTTTGATGGCAGTCTCATCCTCAAGTATGTTGCCCTCAGAAAGGGAAAGGACCTCCAATATCTTATCTTCAATTTCCTTTAGTTGTTTCTTGTTCTTGGCACTTTCCACAATCAACTTGTTCTTTTTCTCTTCAAGTTCTGGCTTCTCCTTGGCAGCCACAATGCCAAGGAGTTGATCTTGGAGGCCCAAGGGAGTGATCATAAAGTTGAGGAGACAGACTTTCACGGCCACCTCAGGGAGGTAATGTGGGTTCCTCAAACGGGTTGTGATATATAACTTAAAATCTCTGGAGTATTCGATGATGTTTTCACCAAGCCTCATGTACTCAACCCCTTGCTGTTTGAATGTGGACTTGAGCAAGATGGGTTCAATAAAGGCATCCAACTCTTCCCCAACATTTTCTAGTAAGACTGGGGTACCAAACTGCAGGGCGTGTTCTAGCGTCCTCACATAGTTGGTATCCGAGAACTTGATGACTGACAGCTTATTTGCTTTCTCCATATTCTTGATCCACTTATTGGCCTGCCCCTGAGGGTCAATCATTAAGGCCCAGCGTCTGGAATTGGATACAATGATGCCATTGTCAATGGAGAAGGAGTCAATGGGAAGCCCAGCAATCTGCCAGGCACGAATTTTTACAGGATCTCCTAATGTGTTGCTAAGACTGAAGTCACTGGAGCCAGGGATGACCTTGTCCTTACATTGCGCCAACCACTGCTTCTGGCACTCAGCCCGATAATCCACAGTAAAGGCCCCCAGGTAAGCCACAGTCCCAGAGGACAACAACACATCCCCCGTCAGATTAGTATAACGGATACCCAGCTGCCGAGCGGCTTCTGTCCATCTGTCTTTCTCTCCTCCAAGACCACTAATCAGTTTTTCTGCTCTGATCAGCTTTTGGGAACAGATTTCAATGTTTCCCTCCAGTGTCTTTTTCTTGGTATTCATCTCTTCAAAGTCGTCGTTCAGGGCCTGGAGGCGGTCTTCCACTAGCTTCAGCTCTGCTCGCTTCTGGTTCAGTTTCTGCATCTGTGTGTCCAGCTTCCCCTCAGCCTCCTTCAGCCGCTCCCGTTTGGGAGCCACCACTTTGGCCACACGATCATACACCTCCATGGCCCTCACCCACTTGCACAGACCCTCACATGCAGATGATACATTTTTAATTACAGCAGGCTGGAAATCTGGGTGATCGATAAACCTTTCCCGGATCCGCTTCATGATGACTGGGGGAATGTTGTCTTTGTCATATGTCTTGAGACTTTCCAAGAATTTCAGATCTCCGAGAATCTTTCTCGATACCCCCCAGTAATCTTCTATCATTTTACCTGTTTGGGACAAGAAGCAGAGATAAAGCTATTTTTAAAAAAATTTTATTGGAGGATAATTACTTACAGTGTTGTGTTGGCTTACTGCCATATAACAACATGAATCAATCAGAAGTGCACACATATCCCCTCCTTGAGCCTCCCTCCAAGCCTGCCCCTCCTGCCATCCCACCCCTCTGGGTTGTCACAGAGCCCTGGGATGAGCTCCCTGTGTTATATAGCAACTTCCTATTAGCTAAGAGATAAGACTATTATTAAGACATCCTGCCTGAAATTTGCAGCCCTGCAGGGGCTACTCCTCATATTTAGCAAACAAAACAAAACAAACAAACAAAAAACCCCCAAGATCCTACAGAGGAATTTTAGGGCAGAGAATATACATGTCATTACATATTTATTCAAGCTCATAGAATGTATAATACCAAGAGTGAAACCTAATGTAAACTATGGACTTTGGATGATAAGATGTGTCCATGTAGGTTCATCACCTATAACAAATATACCATTCTGATGGGAGATGTTAATAATAAGGGAGGCTATGCATGTGTGTGTGACTATACAGACCTATACAAGGTCTGTATAGTCAAAGTAATGATTTTTCCAGTTGCCATGTATGGATGTGACAGCTGGACCATAAAGAAGGCTGAGTACCAAAGAATTGATGCTTTCAAACCATGGTGTTGGAGAAGACTCTTGACAGTCCTTTGGATGGCAAGGAGCTTAAACTAGTCAATCCTAAAGGAAATCAACCCTGAATGTGCATTGGAAAGACTGATGCTGAAGTTGAAGCTCCAATACTTTGACCACCTGATGTGAAGAGCCTACTCATTAGAAAAGACCCCAATGCTGGTAAAGACTGAAAGGAGGAGGAGAAGGGGACAACAGAGGGCAGAATGGTTGGTTGGCATCATCAGCTCAATGCAGCTGAGTTTGAGCAAGCTCTGGGAAATGGTGATGGACAGGGAAGCCTGGTAAGTGAAGTCCATGGGGTCTTAAACAGCTGGACACTGTTGAATGACTGAACAACATGCAAGAGTAGGGGCAGGGGGTATATGAGACATTTTTGTATCTTCAACTCAATTTTTCTGTGACCTTAAAACCGCTCTTAAAAAAAAAAAAATGATCTTAAATCCCAAGCTCCTCTCCATCTCATCTTTGCCTTGCTCCCTGGTCTTTAATTACAAGAAGCTTCCTTCAACTTCCTGATGATCCCAAGTGCTTGCCTAACATGAGCTTTTCACCTAGGTTGTAAATGGCATCTAGCTGGCTCCTGAACAAACTTCAGGCTCACTTTAAAAGCCACCTCTATATGGAAAGGGTGAATTTAACTCAGATGACCATTATATCTACTACTGTGGGCAGGAATCCCTTAGAAGAAATGGATTAGCCATCATAGTCAACAAAAGAGTACAAAATGCAGTACTTGGATGCAATCTCAAAAACGACAGAATGACCTCTGTTTATTTCCAAGGCAAACCATTCAATATCACGGTAATCCAAGTCTATGCCCCAACCAATAATGCTGAATAAAGTGAAGTTGAATGGCTCTATGAAGACCTATAGGACCTTTCAGAACTAACACCCAAAAAAGATGTCCTTTTCATCATAGGGGACTGGAATGCAAAAGTAGGAAGTAAAGAAACACCTAGAGTAATAGGCAAATTTGGCCTTGGAGTATGGAATGAAGCAGGGCAAAGGCTAATAGAGTTTTGCCAAAAGAATACACTGGTCATAGCAAACATCCTCTTCCAATAACACAAAAGAAGACTCTAATGGACATCACCAGATGGTCAACACTGAAATCAGATTGATTATATTCTTTGCAGCCAAAGATGGAGAAGCTCTATACAGTCAGCAAAAACAAGACCAGGAGCTGACTGTGGCTCAGATCATGAACTCCTTACTGCCAAATTCATACTGAAATGGAAGAAAGTGGGGAAACCCACTAGACCATTCAGGTATGACCTAAATCAAATCCTTTATGATTATACAGTGGAAGTGAGAAATAGATTTAAGGGACTAGATCTGATAGATAGAGTGCCTGATGAACTATGGACGGAGATTCATGACATTGTACAGGAGACAGGAATCAAGACCATCCCTAAGATAAAAAAATAAAAAAAGCAAAATGGCTGTCTGAGGGGGCCATACAAATAGCTGTGAAAAGAAGAGAAGTGAAAAGCAAAGGAGAAAAGGAAAGATATACCCATGTGAATGCAGAGTTCCAAAGAATAGCAAGGAGAGATAAGAAAGCATTCCTCAGTGATCAGTGCAAAGAAATAGAGGAAAACAATTGAATGGGAAAGACTAGAGATCTCTTCAAGAAAATCAGAGATACCAAGGGAAATTTCATGCAAAGATGGGCTCAATAAAGGATAGAAATGGTATGGACCTAACAGAAGCAGAAGATATTAAGAAGTGCTGGCAAGAATACACAGAAGAACTGTACAAAAAAGATCTTCATGACCCAGATAATCACGATCGTTTGATCACTCACCCAGAGCCAGACATCCTGGAATGAGAAGTCAAGTGGGCCTTAGGAAGTATGACTAAGAACAAAGCTATTGGAGGTGATGGAATTCCAGTTGAGCTCTTTCAAATCCTGAAAGATGATGCTGTGAAAGTGCTGCACTCAATATGCCAGCACATTTGGAAAACTCAGCAGTGGCCACAGGACTGGAAAAGGTCAGTTTTCATTCCAATCCCAAAGAAAGGCAGTGTCAAAGAATGCTCAAACAACCACACAATTTTGCACTCATCTCACACACTAGTAAAGTAATGCTCAAAATTCTCCAAGCCAGGCTTCAGCAATACATGAACCATGAACTTCCAGATGTTCAAGCTGGTTTTAGAAAAGGCAGAGGAACCAGAGATCAAATTGCCAACATCTGCTGGATCATGGAAAAAGCAAGAGAGTTCCAGAAAAACATCTATTTCTGCTTTATTGACTATGCCAAAGCCTTTGACTGTGTGGATCACAATAAACTGTGGAAGATGCTGAAAGAGATGGGAATACCAGACCACCTGATCTGCCTCTTGAGAAACCTATATGCAGGTCAGGAAGCAACAGTTAGAACTGGACATGGAACCACAGACTGGTTCCAAATAGGAAAAGGAGTACGTCAAGGCTGTATATTGTCACCCTGCTTATTTAACTTATATGCAGAGTACATCATGAGAAATGCAGGGCTGGAAGAAGCACAAGCTGGAATCAAGATTTTTGGGAGAAATATCAATAACCTTAGATATGCAGATGACACCACCCTTATGGCAGAGAGTGAAGAAGAACTAAAGAGCCTCTTGATGAAAGTGAAAGAGGAGAGTGAAAAAGTTGGCTTAAAGCTCAACATTCAGAAAACTAAGATCACAGAATCCAGTCCCATCACTTCATGGCAAATAGATGGGGAAACACTGAAAGCAGTGGCTGGCTTTATTTTCTTGGGCTCCAAAATCACTGCAGATGGTGATTGCAGCCATGAAACTAAAAGACGGTTACTCCTTGGAAGGAAAGTTATGACCAACCTAGACAACATATTCAAAAGCAGAGACATTACTTTGCCAACAAAGGTCTGTCTAGTCAAGGCTATGGTTTTTCCAGTGGTCATGTATGGATTTGAGAGTTGGACTGTGAAGAAAGCTGAGCGCCGAAGAATTGATGCTTTTGAACTGTGGTGTTGGAGAAGACTCTTGTGAGTCCCTTGGACTGCAAGGAGATCCAACCAGTCCATCCTAAAGGAGATCAGTCCTGGGTGTTAATTGGAAGGACTGATGTTGAAGCTGAAACTCCAATACTTTGGCCACCTGATGCAAAGAGATGACTCATTTGAAAAGACCCTGATGCTGGGAAAGATTGAGGGCAGGAGAAGAAGGGGTTGACAGAGGATGAGATGGTTGGATGGCATCACTGACTCAATGGCCATGAATTTGGATAAACTCCAGCAGTTGGTGATGGACAGGGAGGCCTGGCATGCTGTGGTTCATGGGGTCGCAGAGTCGGACATGACTGAGTGACTGAACTGAAATGAACTGAACTATGGAGTATTTTCTTTCATCTCAGAGGCTAGAATATCCATAAATGCTTTATAGATTGCAGAAATGGGAATCTGTGATTTTTTTTTTTTTGGTTTAGTTTTAACTGTGTGCTTCTCCCTCAAAGCTGTAACCTTCTGGGGGAGGGCAACAAGATTGCAGAGTAGTATGATACTGAGCTTACTTCCTCTCATGAACATATTAAAAAATACATCTACATGTGGAGCAAATTTCTTTGAAAACCAACTGGAGACTGGCAGGAAGACTCTTTGACAACCGAGGCTGTAAACAAAGATCCACATGGAGCTGTTCAGGAAGGGAGGAAATGCAATCAGGTTGGGACATGTGCCCCTGGGAGGTGACATTAGAGGTATCATAATTGTAATGGCAAAAATTAAAGATAGAGAATTCTAAAAGCAGCAAAAGAAAGGCAGAGTCACATACAAGGGAACTCCCATAAGGGTATCAGTTGATTTTTCTGCTGAAATTTTGCAAGCCAGAAGGCAGTGAAATTATATATTTAAAGTCCTGAAAGGAAAAACCCTACAACCTAGGATACTCTCCTAGCAATACTATCATTCATAATTGAAGGAGAGATAAAAACTTCTCAGACAAGCAAAACCTAAGATTTCATCAATACTAGCCAAATCTAAAAGAAGTGTTAAAGTGTCTTCTTTAAGTGGAAAAAAAAAAAGACTATAACAAGAAGTAAGAATTTATAGGAAATGAAAATCCCACTAATAAAGGCAAATATATAGTATAGGCTGTGGATCAATCAGTTAAATAAGCTAGTATGAGGATTAAAAGACAAAAAATTGTTTAATCAACTATATCTACAATAATCAGTTAAGGGATAAACATGAAGATGTACAATGACATCAAAAACACAAAACATGAAGGAAGGGAGTGAAAATATAAATATTTTAGAATGTGTTTGTATTTAAATGACTATCACATTTAAACAAGTAGATACACTTTATAGGTCAACACATATTACCCCTATGGTAACCACAAATCAAAATCAAAAATCTATGATAGATACAACAATAAATAGAAAGGAACAGGGCATAAGGATAAAAGAAAATGATCAAACCATAAGGGAAGAGGCTAAAAGAAGGAAATAACTGAAAAAACTACAAGCACAACCAGAAAAGAAGTAAAAAAAAATCTCAATAAGTTTATAGTTATCAATAATCATTTTAAATGTCAATGGACTAAATTCTCCAATAAAAAGACATAGAATGACTGATTGGATTAAAAAAAAAACAACAAAAAAACCAAGACTGCTGCTAATAAGAGATTCTTCTTAGAGCTAAAGACACACAGGCTGAAAATGAGGGGATGATAAAGGTATTTCACAAAATGAAAATGAAAAGTGGGTGTAGCAACACTCATATCAGATAAAATAGACTTTAAAACAAAGTCTAGTGAGATGCAGAAGCAGTTAACACACTATGTAAATATGGACCTTTTAAAATTAAATCGTTATGGGAAATGCTTTCAGTTCAGCAACATCGTAGCTATTTGTTAGTTCTTTTGTGTTGTCTTATCAAAGTTTAATGGATACAGTTCCATAATGTTGATGTGTTTGTGTGTATATTCGATTTTTATAAAGATGGTAGTAAGTCAATAAAAAAAAAATAAAATAAAGTCTATAGCAAAAGAAAAACAAGACCATTGTATAATGATAAAGGGATCCATACAAGAAGAAAATATAACATTTGTTAACATATATGCACCTAATACAGGAGCATACAAATATATAAAGCAAATATTAACAGACATAGGGGAGAAACTGACATTAATACACTAATAGGAGGGACTTTAGTAACACCTTACTTACGTAATTAGATCATCCAGAGAGAAAATGAATAAAGAAACAGTGGTCTTAAATGACACATTAGACCAATCGGACTTAACAATGTCTAGAGGAAATTCCAACCCAAACCAGCAGAATACACATTCTTTTCAAGTGCTCATGGAATGTTCTCCAGGATAGATCACATGCTAGGCAATAAAACAAGTCTTGACAAATTTAAGAAGCTAGAAATTATATCAAACTTTTTTATTTTTTCTGATCACAACAATATGAAACTAGAAAAATGATTACAGGGAGAAAAATGATAAAAACACAAAAATAAACTACTAAAAACCAATGGGTTGGTGAGGAAATCAAAGAAGAAATCAGAAAATACTTTGAGACAATTGAAAAGAAAAACACAATTTTCCAAAATCTATGGGACAAAACAAAAGCAGCTCTAAGAGAGAAGTTTATAGTGATATTGGCATACCTCAAGAAACAAGAAAAATCTCAAACAACCTAACCTGCCAACTAAAGGAATTAGAAAAAGAGAAAAAGAACAAAGCCCAAAGTTAGCAGAGGGAAGGAAACAATAAAGATCAAAGAAAGATAAATAAAATAGAGATAAAAATAGAAAAGATCAATGAAACAAAGTCCTAGCCACAGCAGTCAGGCAAGGAAAAGAAACAAAAGCATCCAAATTGGCAGGGACAAAGGAAAACTGTCATTATTTCCAGATAACACATATTATATATAGAAAACCCTGAAGTCTCCATGAAAAATTATTAGAACTGAAAAATAAATTCAGTAATGTTGCAGAGTACAGGATTAATATACAGAAATCTGTTGTTTTTCTATACATTAATAGTGAAAGAGAAAGCAAGAAACCAATCTCCTTAAAATCATCAAAAAGAATAAAATACCTAGGAATAAACTTAACCGAGGAGGTGAAAGACCTATACTGTGAAAACTATAAAACACTGTGGAGGGAAATTGAAGATGGTACAAATAAATGGAAAGATATCTCATGCTCATGAATTGAAAGAATTAATATTAAAATGTCCATATTACCCAAAGCAATCTAATGTAAAAACCTTTCAAAATATTAAAAACAGAACTAGAAAAAATAATCTTAAAATGTATATAGAACAACAAAAGACCCTGAGTAGCCAAAACAATATTGAGAAAAAAAGAACAAAGCGGAAATTATCTCAGTCCCTGACTTCAGACAATATTACAAAGCTACAGTAATCAAAACAGTATAGGACTGATAAAGCAAAACAGATGCAAAGATCAATGGAACAGAATAGACAGCCCAGAAATAAACATGTTCACTTGTGGTCAATTAATCCATGATATAGGAGATAAAAAGGGCTTCCCTGGTGACTCAGATGGTAAAGAGTCCACCTGCAATGTGGGGGACCTAGGTTGGGAAGATCTCCGGAGGAGGACATGGCAACCCACTCCAGTATTCTTGCCTGGAGAATCCCCATGGACAGAGGAGCCTGGGGGACCACAGTCTATGGGGTCACAAAGAGTCAGACATGATTGAGCAACTAAGCACAGCACAGGAGATAAGAATAAATAACAGGGAAAAGACAGTCTCTTCAATAAGTGGTGCTGGGAAAACTGGACAGCTACATGTAAAAGAATGAAATGGGAACACTTCCTAACACCATACACAAAGATAAACTCAAAATGGATTTAAAACTAAATATAAGACTAGAAACCATAAAATTCCTAGAATAAAACATAGGCAGAACACTCTTTGATATAAATCATAGCAATATTTTTTTGGATTCTTATCCCAAGGCAAAGGAAACAAAAGCAAAACAAAACTAAACAAATGGGATCTAATTAAGTTTAAAAGCTTTTGCACAGAAAAGGAAATGATGAACAAAACAAAAAGACAACCTACTGAAATGGGAGAAATTATTTGCAAATTGTATGACCAGTAAGAGGCTAATATCCATCTATAAACAGCTCATACAACTCCATATTTAAAACAACAATCCAATCAAAAAATGGGCTGAAGACTTGAATAGACATTTTTCCTGAGTAGACATGCAGATAGCTAACACACACTGAAAAGATGCCTAACATCACTAATTATTAGAGAAATGCAAATTGAAACCACAATGAGGTACCATGTCACACCTGTCAGAATGGTCATCATTAAAAAGACCACAAATAACAAATGTTGGAGAGGATATGGAGAAAAGGGAACTCTCAAATACTGTTATTGGGAATGTAAATTGGTGCAGCTACTATGGAAAACAGTATGGAGGCTCCACAAAAACCTAAAAATTGATCCAGCAATTCCACTCCTGGATACGTATCTGGAAAAAAACAAAGACAGTAATTCAAAAAGATATGTGCACCCCAATGTTCATGGACCATTACTTACAATAGTCAAGATATGGGAACAACCCAAGCGCCCATCAAGAGATGATGGGATTAAGAAGATATTGAATACAATGGAATATTACTGAGCTATAAGAAAGAATGAAATACTGCCATGTAGCAACATGGATGGGCTTGGGGGACATTGCTTAGTGAAATAAGTCTAACAGAGGAAGACAAGTACTGTATGTTATCACTTATATGTGGAATCTAAAAAATAAAACAAATGAATGAATACAACGAAACAGAAACAGACTCACAGATATGGAGAACAAAGTAGTGGTTACCAGTGGGGAGATGGAAGGGAGAGTAGCAATATAAAGGCAGGGGATTATGCAGTACAAACTGCTATGATTAAAGTAAGTAAGCTAAAGAATATATTGTACAACATAGGGAATATAGTCAGTATTTTATAGTAAGTTTATATAATCTATATAAATAGATTGTATCTATAATCTGCTGCTGCTGCCAAGTTGCTTCAGTGTCCGACTCTGTGCGACCCCATGGACTGCAGCCTACCAGGCTTCTCCGTCCATGGGATTCTCCAGGCAAGAACACTGGATGGGTTTGCCATTTCCTTCTCCAATATCTATAATCTATATAACCTATAATAATCTATAACCTAATAGATTATTAATAGATTATTAATAGATCTATAATCTATAATAATCTTGAGTCACTAGTTATACATTTAAAACTAATATAGTAAATCAATTATACATTTAAAAAATTGTTTGCTCCTTCTGTGTTTATTACAATCTGGCATAGTGCTTGATTATCAGTTTTTAACATGAATTTAATGAATGTTGCCCTTTTCCCCAGTCATACATGAAGAGGGCAACTGGATCCATAAGCATGTATTAATATTTTGAATATTCTTTTCCAAATATGGGAGGTGGGTCTGATAGAGCATGTTTTGTCATCCCTGGGAGGAATCAGTCCTTCTAGTGAGTGAGTGAGTGAGTGACTGAGTGTCTCCAGAGAAAGAGTGAGGGTAGGGGAAGCAACTTGCAGACTTGCAACCAGACAGAGGACTGTCCTCAGCCTGCGCTGAAATGAAACAGGGCCTTTGTTCACCTTAGCACCCCTCATGATGGCTAATAAATGAGTGAGCCCTGATCCCATCCTAGGAAGTGCTCCTTTTGTCAATGTGTTAGAAAAATATCAGTCTTTTTGATGATAAACCCTTGCCAAGCTCCACTCATCAAAAAATATCTGCTCAATGTTATGTGGCAGTCTGGATGAGAGGGGAGCTTGGGGTACAAAGGATACACGTATATGTATGGCTTAGTCACTTCACTGTTCACCTGAAACTATCACAATATTGATCAGCTAAACCCCACTACAAAATAAAAAGTTAAAAAAAAAAAAAGAGTTGTACTTGAGATATTGTATTATACAACAGGTCAAATATGTCCTGTTTCTAAACCAAGCTTAGACACTAAACAAATATTTCCAATGAAAGTTTTTCTTTGCATCCTAGGAAGTGATCTGCTTTGTTTAAATTTACGGTATCCAAAACTAATTTGGGCTTCCCTGGTGGCTCAAATGGTAAAAAATCTGCCTGCAATGTGGGAAGAATCTACCTGGGTTGGGAAGATCCCCTGGAGGAGGACATGGCAACCCACTCCAGTATTCTTGTCTGGAAAATCCCCATGGACAAAGGAGCCTAGCGGGCTACAGTCAGGAGTCTCAAAGAGATGGACACAACTGAGCGACTAAGTACAAAATCAATTTATTTGTGCTTTTGCTCCATCCCAATATACTGGCTAAATTCTGTGAGTTATTTTGTGAATAACATACAAAATTCACTTCAATTTTAAAATAAGAAAGGTGGATGATGCATCCTGTGGCCAACATCAGTGATCGAAGAAGAGAACTGATTTTTGAGACCTGCCCCTGCTTTGCATATTTCAGTAGTTCTCAATCTTGGCTGTGCCTTAGAATCACCTGGGAGCTTTAAGAAAAATACTAATGCTCAGGCCACACCCTAGGCTAAAGGAATAAGAGTCTCTAGGAGCGGGGGCAAGGGCATTAGCATTCTTTAAGTTCCCAGGTATACCAGGGTACAGCCAGAGTGGAAAAGCACTGGCTAGCTCATCTTTACTCAGACTCACTTATTACACCTCAGATGCTTCCCTAGAGTCTCCTGTAACATCCTCTCCCTATTTGTCCATTTCTGATCACCTCTGCATTTCTTCATGTGGTTTTTGTCCTGAAACCAGCCAAGGAAGAGGGAGTGCTATTCACTAGGAAGCAGAAGCCAGAGTCTCTAAAAGGAGGCATCAGGAATTTCTAACATTTCAGAAGTAATGGAGGAATAGCAGGACTGTTTGAAGGATACAAGGATTCAAAAGGCAAGAAATATCACAGGAGATGGTTTTTAAGTCCTTGTGCAGTTTTAAGACTCTTTAAGTACTCTTGCCTTGAAAATCCCATGGACAGAGGAGCTTAGTGCAGGCTACTATCCATGGGGTCGCAAAGAGTCGGGCATGACTGAGTGACTTCACTTTCACTTTTTCTTTCAGTTTTAAGACACTGATTTTATTGCAACATTCTACATCTAATTTAAATTTTAAGAATGAATTTTCACTTATTCATGCTTCTAGGCTCTATTATATAAACTTTCCTCTCTCTCCCCACTATTCCTTTTCTCCCGTCTTCTGAGTTTCTGTACCCTGGTCTTCCTCAGGCCTGTCAGTTTCACTCTCTGCCTCCTTTATCCCTTTCTTCCTCTAATCCTTCACCAGCAGCTCATGTTCCACTTCACCTCCTACAGCTGTTCTCTGTGTGTGTGTCTTTGTTTTCCTGTCTCTATTTCTCTTCTTTCTGGCCTATTTTCTTCCCACTCACTCTGTATTTTTGTATGTCTCTGTATCTCTGGTTGGGGGTGGGGGGGGTAGGGTCTCTGCTCTGTCTCCATTGTTCACTTTCAGCTTTTCTGTGTCTTAGCTTATTTCTGCTTTTCTCTCTTGCCAACATCTTTCTCTGTCATCTGTATCTGACACTGTAAGAGTCTCTCACTCGCCCATTCACCCCTCCCTGTGTTTGTCTTTCTTCCTCCAGATTTCTTTTCATCCTGACCTCTTTCTCTGTTTATGACCTCTTCATGCCTACACATGCCACATGTATCTAGGTGTCCAGGTCTCTATTTCCTGCTCAGCCTCACTGTCTTTCTCTCCATTTCTCTGTGTCTGTCTCAGTCTCCTTTTTCCTCTGGTTATCTCTTGCAGTGTCTCTGTCTCTTTTTCTGTTTCTCCTTTATCTTTCTGTCCCTCGCTCTTTTTGTTTCTTTCCCTCCCTCTCACCCACATACTGCTCTTTGTGCTTGCTCCCTATCAGTCCTCTTGTCCGCAAGACCTTCATTTGTGTAACGGTTTGTCGGCGGGGGCCTTGACTGAGGTTGGCTTCACCTAAAGATGCCTGCATTTTCCTTACTGACTGAGAGGGGAGAGCATGGTGAAGAAACACAAGTGAGTACATCTGTATCCTGGGGCCTATCTTATTTCCCCTAAGAGACCATGATACGGCCTGCAGGCCTGGGGCAGGATGAGTGGGGATGCTGGCTCCCTTCCTGTCAGGAGAGGGCAGCCTGTGTACACCTCTGGGTCGGGAAGGGTGCTGGAAGGGGTTACCGCTGCCACTGGGGTCTGGCTTCCTCTCTGGTCTCAGCCCTTTCATCACACAGATGCTCTCCATGACCAGCTTGACAGGCCCAGGTGGGTTCTGCATGGCCTTCACCAGCGAGATATCTGCCGGGTTCAGTGTGTCCAGTGCAGCAAGTGCAGCCTCGAGCGCTGGCATTGCCTCTGCCAAGTCCCCTTCGCATTCGTTCTGTAGGCAGCACAGGGACAGAAAGGGTGAGTGCCCGGCGCCTGGCATACTGAGGATGAAGCAAGTTCTGCCCCTGGGAGAAGCAGCAGAAGTGGGAAGAGGTGCTTCCTGCCCCAGAGTCCTCCCAGGACAGTGTCTTCTCCTGGAAGTTTGCATGCAAGGATGGCTCTGAAAGGCAGCAGGGAAGCATGCATGCATTTGGGAGCTGTGGTCTGGATGCCTGGGACATTTGAGAATTTACCTGGTCTATAATCTTGTACAGAATCAAGCTTTTGGTTTTTAACTAATTCTCAAGGGGTATATGTCACGAGTGACTTCATACCAACTGATCAACAATGGGTTGAGAGATGAAGTGACAAATGAAGCCTATCTGTGAGTGACAGATGGGAAGGGGATTACAGCAAGTTTGGGGAGGAATAAGGCATGAGGGGTGGGAGAATGTCAGAGATAGGGTAAGAGTCTAGGACGCACTGTAGCTCAGAGATGGGATAGAGGTGAATCTGGGGACAGGGTGATGTTTAAGGCCAGAGTTTAAGGATGAGGAATGGGGATAAAGACTAGAGCTGGGTAGTGAGTCCTGGGAAAAAGAGAACAGAATATGTTTTATCCATTATTTATTTGTTTAAAAACAAAACTAATACAATGGAATATTATTCAGCCATAAAAAGAAATGAAGTAATGATTCATGCAACAACATGGATAAACCTGGAGAACATTATGCTAAGTGAAACCAGCCAGATAGACACAAAATGGCACACGCTCTATGATTCCATTTACATAAAATGTGCATAAAAGGAAAATCCATATAGGCAGAAAGTAGGTTAGTGGCTGACAGGGCTGGGTGGAAGAAACAGCTAGTGACTACTAATGAATATAGGTTTCTTTTTGGGGTGATGAAGATGTTCTAGAATTACATAGTGGTTATGACTGTATAACTTTGTGAATATACTAAAAAATACCCTCTGAATTGCATGATTTTAAAAGGTGACTATTAGTGGTATGTGAATTATATCTCAATTTTTTTTAAAAAAGGAAATATCAACATCATAAAATTCTGTATAGATTACAGTTGGCCCTCTGTAACTGTGGATTTGGGACCACAGATCCAGAAGGCGGGGGCTTGAGCATCTGAGCATTTTGGTATCTGTGGGGCCAGAGGCGGGGATGGGGTGGGGAAGGCTGGACCCAATCTCCTGTAAATACAACTGTATTTAGCAGTCCAATTCTTTTCCTTCAACAACAACAAAATGAGGTCTTGGGAGAAAAAAATGAGTTAACCAAGGCCACAAAACTTGTTAGTCACTGAGCCAAGTTCCAACTTTGGGCCCCTGGCTCCCCACTCAGTGAATTTTCTGATAGTCTCCCAGCCCAGGGAGTGATAACACAGACAGGATTGAAGTGAAATTTCACAAGAGAATGTCAAAAGCAGCGTGTGTCAAAATCTATGTCCTGCAGATTTACTTTGATAAGCAAACAAAATGAGGTTCCACCTTCTTACATGTATGTGTGTGTTGGAGCTTCAGCTTCAGCATTAGTTCTTACAATGAAGATTCAGGGTTGATTTCCTTTAGGACTGGTTGGTTTGCTCTTCTTGCTGTCCAAGGGACTTTCAGGAATCATCTCCAGTGCTAAAATTTGAAGCATCAATTCTTTGGCACTCAGCCTTCTTTTGGCCCACTGTCACATTACGCCTCCCAATGTTGAGATGGCTCTGCTTTTTTCCTAAGGGGTAAGGCCTGGGTTCCAGCAAGGTTGTTCATCAAATGACTCAAAAGGCCTCTTCTGTTGTTCAGTCACTAAGTTGTGTTCAACTCTTTGCAACCCCATGAACTGCAGCATGCCAGATTCTCCCATCCTTCACTATGTTCTGGAGTTTGCTCAAATTCATGCCCATTGAGTTGAGGATGCTATCTAACCATCTCATCCTCTGCTGTCCCCTTGTCCTTTTGCATTCAATCTTTCCCAATATGAGGATCTTTTCCAATGAGTCGGCTCTTCACATCAGGTGGTCAAAATATTGGAGCTTCAGCTTCAGCATCAGTCCTTCCAATGAATATTCAGGGTTGATTTCCTTTAGGACTGACTGGATTGATCTCCCTCCTGTCCAAGGGGATCTCAAGAGTCTTCTCCAGCACCTCAATTCAAAAGCATCATTTCTTTGGTACTCAGTCTTCTTTATGGTCCAACTCTCATATCCATACATGACTACTGGAAAAGTCATAGCTTTGACTACATGGACCTTTGTTGGCAAAGTGATGTCTCTGCTTTATAATATGCTATCTAGGTTTGCCATAGCTTTCCTTCCAAGGAGCAGGCATCTTTTAATTTCATGGCTGCAGTTACCATCTGCAGTGATTTTAGGGCCCCCCAAAATAAAATCTGTCACTGCTTCCCCTTTTCCCCCTTCTATTTGCCATGAAGTGATTTGACCAGATGCCATGATTTTAGTTTTTTGTTTTAATGTTGAGTTTAAAGCCAGCATTTTTTTTAAGCTTTAAACTTTTATTTTGTATTGATGTATAGCCAATTAGGCTTCCCTGGTAGCTCAGATGGTAAAGAATCTGCTTGCAATGTAGGAGACCCAGGTTCTATCCTTGGGTCGAGAAGATCCCCTGCAGAAGGGAATGGCAACCCACTCCAGTATCAAACCAGTTAATCCTAAAGGAAATCAACCCTCAATATGGTTGGAAGGACTGATGCTGAAGCTGAAGCTTCAATATTTTGGCCACCTGATGAGAAGAGCCAACTCAGTGGAAAAGATCCTGATGCTGGGAAAGATTGAGGGCAGGAGGAGGAGTAGGTGACAGAGGATGAGACGGTTGGATGGCACCATCGATTCAATGACATGAGTTTGAGCAAACTCCAGAAGATAGTGAAGAACAGTGAAGCCTGGTGTGCTGTAGTCCATGGGGTTGGAAAGAGTTGGACACAACTTAGTGACTGAACAACAACTCTGCATTAAAGTTAAATAAGCAAGGTAACAATATATAGCCTTGACATACTCCTTTCCCAATTTTGAACCTGTCTGTTGTTCTATGTAAAGTTATAACTGTTGGTTCTTGACCTGCATACTGGTTTCTCAGGAGACAGATAAGGTGGCCTGGTATTCCCATCTCTTTAAGAATTTTCCACAGTTTGTTGTGATCCACACAAAGGCTTTAGTGTAGTCAATGAAGAAGAAGCAGATGTTTTTCTGGAATTCCCTTACTTTCTTTGTGGTCCAATGGATGTTAGCAATTTGATCTTTCCTTCTTCTGCCTTTTCTAAACCCAGCTTGTACCTCTGGAAGTTCTCAGTTCATATACTACTGAAACATAGCTTGAAGGATTTTGAGTATAAGCTCACTAGTATGTGAAATGAGCACAATTGTATGGTAGTTTGAACATTTTTTGGCATTCCCCTTCTTTGGGAATAGAATGAAAACTGACCTTTTCCTGTTCTGTGGCCACTGTTGAATTTCCCATATTTGCTGACATATTGACGGCCACATTTTACAGCATTATCTTTTAAGGTTTGAAATAGCTCAGCTGGAATTCCATCACCTCCATTAGCTTTGCTTGTAGTAATGCTTCCTAAGGCCCACTTGACTTCACACTCCAGGATGCCCAACTCTCAGTGAGTTTCCACACTATCATGGTTTTCCAGGTCATTAAGACTTTTTTTTTTAGTAGTTCTGTGTATTCTTGTCACTTCTCCTTAATCTCTTTTCTTTCTGTTAGCTCCTTACTGTTTCTGTCCTTTATCATGCCCATCCTTGCAAGATATATTCCCCTGCTATCTCCAATTTTCTTAAAGAGATCTCTAGTCTTTTCCATTCAATTGTTTTCCTCTATTTCTTTGCATTGTTCATTTCAGAAGGTCTTCTTATCTCTCCTTGCTATTCTCTGGAACTCTGCATTGAGTTGTGTATATCTTTCCCCTTCTCCCTTGCCTTTCACTTCTCTTCTTTCCTCAGTTATTTTTACAGCATCTCAGATCTCAGACAACCACTTTGCTTTCTAGCATTTCTTTTTCTTTGGGATGGTTTTTGTCACTGCCTTCAGAGGATGAGATGGCTGGATGGCATCACTGACTCGATGGACGTGAGTCTCAGTGAACTCCGAGAGTTAGTGATAGACAGGGAGGCCTGGCGTGCTGCGATTCATGGGGTCGCAGGGAGTCGGACACGACTGAGCAACTGATCTGATCTAATCTGATCAGTACAATGTTATGAACCTCTGTCCATAGTTCTTCAGGAATTCTGTCTACCAGATCTAATTCCTTGAATCTATTTGTCACCTTCACTGTATAATCATAAGGGATTTGATTTAGGTCATACCTGAATGCCCTAATGGTTTTCCCTACTTTCCTCAATTTAAGGCTGAATTTGCAATAAGGAGCTTGTTATCTAAGCCACAGTAAGCTCCAGGTCTTCTTTTTGCTGACTGTATAGAGCTTTTCCATCTTCAGCTGCAAAAAATATAATCAAGCTGATTTCGGTATTGACCATCAGGTGATGTCCATGTATAGAGTTGTCTCTTCTGTTGTTGGAAGAAGACGTTTGCTATGACCAATGTGTTCTCTTGGCAAAACTGTTAGCATTTGCCCTGCTTCATTTTGTACTCCAAAGCCAAAGTTGTGTGTTGCCCCAATATCTCTTGACTTCCTAATTTTGCATTTCAATCCTCTGTGATGAAAAGGACATGCTTTTGGTGTTAGTTATAGAAGGTCTTATAGACTGTGTGCATCACAATAAACTGTGGAAAATTCTGAAAGAGATAGGAATACCAGACCATCTGACCTGTCTCTTGAGAAACCTATATGCAGGTCAGGAAGCAACAGTTAGAACTGGACATGGAACAACAGACTGGTTCCAACTAGGAAAAGGAGTACATCAAGGCTGTATATTGTCATCCTGCTTATTTAACTTATATGCAGAGTACATCATTAGAAATGCTGGGCTGGAAGAAGCACAAGCTTGAACCAAAACTGCTGGGAGAAATATCAATAACCTCAGATATGCAGATGAAACCACCTTTATGGCAGAAAGTGAAGAAGAACTAAAGAGCCTGTTGATGAAAGTGAAAGAGGAGAGTGAAAGAGTTGGCTTAAAGCTCAACATTCAGAAAACTAAGATCATGGCATCTGGTCCCATCACTTCATGGCAAATAGATGGGGAAACAGTGGCTGACTTTATTTTGGGGGACTCCAAAATCACTGCAGATGGTGATTGCAGCCATGAAATTAAAAGACACTTACTCCCTGGAAGGAAAGTTATGACCAACATAGATAGCATATTAAAAAGCAGAGACATTACTTTGTCAACAAAGGTCCATCTAGTCAAAGCTATGGTTTTTCCAGTAGTCATGTATGGATGTGAGAGTTGGATTATAAGGAAAGCTGAGCGCCAAAGAATTGATGCTTTTGAACTGTGGTGTTGGAGAAGACTCTTGAGAGTTCCTCGGACTGCAAGGAGATTCAACCAGTCCATCCTAAAGGAGATCAGTCCTGGGTGTTCATTGGAAGACTGATGTTGAAGCTGAAACTCCAATACTTTGGCCACCTGATGTGAAGATCTGACTCATTTGAAAAGACCCTGATGCTGGGAAGGATTGAGGGAGGGAGGAGAAGGGGACCACAGAGGATGAGATGGTTGGATGGCATCATCAATTTGCTGGACATGGGTTTGGGTGGGCTCCAGGAGTTGGTGATGGACAAGGAGGCCTGGTGTGCTGTGGTTCATGGGGTTGCAAAGAGTCAGACATGACTGAACAACTGAATTGAACTAGAAGATCTAGTAGGCCTTCATAGAACCATTTGACTTCAGTTTCTTTAGCACTAATGATTGGGGCATAGACTTGGATTATTGTGATGCTGAATGGTTTGCCTTGGAAATAAACTGAGATCATTCTGTCTTTTTTTGAGATTCCAGTCAAGTACTGCATTTTGGACTCTTGTTGACTGTGAGGGTTACTTCATTTCTTCTAAGGGCTTCTTGCCCACATTAGTTGATATAATGGTTACCTGAATTAAATCCACCCATTTCTATCCATTTTAGTTGACTGATTCCTAAAATGTAGATGTTCACTTTTGCCATCTCCTGCTTAAACATGTCCAATTTATCTTGGTTCTAACATTGCAGGTTTCTATGCAATATTGTTCTTTACAGCATTGGACTTAACTTTCACCACCAGACACATCCACAACTGAGTGTCATTTCCACTTTGGCCCAGTATCTTCTTTCCTCCTGAAGCTGTTTCCCTGCTCTTTCCCTGTAGCATACTGGATACCTTCAGACCTGGGGGGCTTATCTTCTGGTGTCATATCTTATTGCCTTTTCATACTGCTCTTGGGGTTTTCTTGGCAGAATACTGGAGTGATTTGCCATTTCATCCTCCTATGTTTTGTTCAGAACTCTTAACTATGTATGACCTCTCTGTCTTGCATAGCATGGCTCAGAGCTTCATTGCTTTACACAGCAAGCTCGTTTGCCACAACAAGGCTGTGATCCATGAAGATGCAAAAGGCCTCTGGTTGTAACGTTATCTTTAACAGTGATTCTCAATCTTGACTGTGCATCAGTGTCACTGAGGAGCATTTAGAGCATCCACATCTTCGTTCCACACCCAGAGGTTCTGATTCATTCAGTCTGGTGTGGGGGTAGAGGGGTCTGGGAATCTGCATTTTTAAAACTCCAAAGGTGATTCTGGCACACAGTTCTGTTGAGAGACTCAAGCTGATACTCTGGAAACACTGAGAACAAGGCAGGAAATAATAGACTTCAATGCCCAATAGGGGAATGGCTACTTGATGGGTGAAGCACCTACTTAAAATGGTCATTAAAATGATTATATGACATTTTGGAAAAACATTTGTGATAAGCTGCTAAGGAAACAAAACCACAAAACAAGTCACAATTATGCTACGGTTGCAATAATAAACCTATCCACGTGTATAGACAGGAACTAGAGGAAAGCCTGGAAAAGTGGAAAAGTGTTAAAGCTGAGCTCTTAAAAGTCATTTTGTATGTGTTATTACTGCTACATCATTTGCTTCCATGATAAGAAATTATAATGAAAAATGACCCCTGTAGCTTAGCAGTGCACAGAGCAGCAAGCTGTTCGAGGCTTGTGAATCACAGTGCTTACTGACAAAATGTAATCAACTCTGCAGTACTCCTGGCATTAGTTATGATTCTCATTATGGGGGGAAGAAATGACACATTAGCTTAAAAATAATGGACCAACTTAAGCAAACCATTTTACTTGGGAGCAAAGCGTTTGAGGACTGACTCTTGCCCATCTCCTGATCCTCCTAGTGTGAATCCCATTCCATTGCAGAACCTCTGAACTTCATTAAGTACCACACTGGGTGCTCTCCCAGGTTCTCCCATTTCTAGGCATGTGAAGAGTTTAAAGAAAATCAGCCATCCTTGTGTGGAAAAGGGCTGTAGCCATGAGAGGTTCAGGAGGGGTTTCTGGTCCTTACAAAAAGAGCCTTAGAGCAAGCATAGGTTTTCTTCTCCTCCTTGGAGAGTTTCTTCCACTTCCTGACTCACCTCCGGGATGTCGCTCCCAGTACTTGGGGATGGGATGGCAGAGCACTAGACCTCACCCTTCACACCAAAACCATAGGTGGCAGTTTATTGCCCAGGAATGGGTGTGGTGGGCCATCTCCTTATAAAGCTAATGTCATCTCTTGCCTCCCTCCTGTTCCAGCAAGTCACTGTTTTCCCCTGACATTGTACAACACAACCCTATATGTGAGAATACCTGCACATGGTGAGAGGCTGGTCTTCATAAAACAGGCAAGTCCACTTGGTACAGGGTCAAGAATGACAATTTTGGAGGATAGTTAACATGGGCTGTTAAGCTCTGATTGTATGCTGGACACATGCCATAAGCTTTACATGTTTTTCTCTCAGTATCTCCATTTTATAGGTTAGGAAACTGGTTAGGAATGGGCAGAGCAAAGTTGAGCCCTGACATGCCTGATGCTAGTATAGAACCATGGAAGAGTTGCAAATTCACATGCTCTAGGGGCCAGCCACTGGGCTTCCCTGGTGGCTCGACAGTAAAGAATCCATCTGCAATGCAGGAGACCTGGGTTCGATCCCTGGGTTGGGAAGATCCCCTGGAGGAGGACATGCAACCCACTCCAGTATTCTTGCCTGGAGAATCCCCATGGACAGAGGAGCCTGGCGGGCTACAGTCCACGGGGTTGAAAAGAGTTGGACATGACTGGGCGACTAAGCACTCAGCACAGGGGCCAGGCCAGTGATATGAGTGTGGCAGGTAAGCTGACTGGGACTTTGATGAGCTGGAACACACAAAGGACAGCAGCTATTTAATGCTGCCAATGGATGCAACCCAGGAATGCAGGTCCAGTGTTACCCAAGAGCCCGACTTTTTTCTAAGGAAAGCTGAAATTTTAGAATTTTTACTTGAAATCTTTTGACTTTTACAAGTAGATAACTATTTCAAATTAAAAGAAATACTGTATGTGTCATAGCATATTATATTGCCCAGCTGCTAATTTTTGTAACTCCTGAAATAGTGGTCATATGCAAGGGCTTTGGAATCAGAGCGATGTGGATTTTAATCCCGGTTCAATCACATTGTTACTGTGTGATCTTAGGCAAATCATTTTAGTTTTTGTATCATGATTTTCTCATTTGTAAACTAGGAATGATACCATTTGCCTTGCAGGGTTGTTAGGATGATGAAAGTTAATATAAATCAAGTACAGGAGAGAAGAGAGAAGAAACTCACTATTCACTCCCATTTCCCCACTGCCTAGAAAAGTGCCAGCAAAAAGTAAGTGTTAAATAAATATTTTTTAAATAAAGAAATACCAAATATACTATGGGCTTCCCTGGTAGCTCAGCTGGTAAAAAATCCTTTGCAATGCAGGAGACCCCAGTTTGATTCCTGGGTCGGGAAGATCTGCTGGAGAAGGGATAGGCTACCCACTCCAGTATTCTTGGGCTTCCCTTGTGGCTCAGCTGGTAAAGAATCTGCCTGTAATGTGGGAGATCTGGGTTTGATCCCTGGGGTGGGAAGATCCCCTGGAGAAGGGAAAGGCTACCCACTCCAGTATCCTGGCCTGGAGAATTCCATGGACTGTGCAGTCCATGGGGTCACAAAGAGTCAGACATGACTGAGTGACTTTCACTTCACTTTCAAATACACCATAATGGTGCTGGTAAGTAGTAGCTTTTATTATCATCCTGTTATAGAATGGTAAATTACCTGCTACACTATGTGCCCAGTGGTCAATGTCTTTCATGGTTCCACTGGCAGTCCTACCAGTAGGACTATGAGTGAGTATGCCCTCTTATCCAGAGCATGCACTGTGGAATTCTGAGACCAGGGACTGGACCCAAGTGAATCTCAGGACTCACTGGAGAAAAGGCCTATTCTTTTGAAAAAAGTACCCCATGATCTAGAAGTGAGACACAAACTAATTCTTGTTCAAGCTCTTGTTTGAAGAATGGTCAAAAGAGTTTTCCTAGCTGCTATGTGAGGCACAAGGACAAGTATCTTCAGTTAAGTGCCATGAGCCTTGGAGTTGGATCCTACCAACAGGTCGGACAAAGGCAGTTTACCACTGAACTCCAGTGTTGTTGGCTTCCAGACCTTGATGGCTGTCATTACTATAAGTCCAAAGTCATTGTGATACTCAAATGGAATTGTATACTTGAAAATGCTTGGAGAAATATATAACATGAACATCAATCAGATTTGCTTCTAATATCTGAATACAGGTGAAGCCCTTTCCAGGACTTTTCTTCTTTGGTACAAAAATTATCTTCAAATGGGGTCCTCTAGATTCAACATTCTGTCATTTGACAAATATTTACTCCACACCTTACACCAGCTACCTTTGAGCAAAAACATGATTGAGGTGAAGGAGATAGTCAGGGGAAACAGCCCGTGCAAGGGCCCTGAGGTGGGACATGCCTTGTGTTTAGTGAATAGCTAGGAGGCCATTGTGGCCAGAAAAGAGTCAATGAGAAGAAAGAAATATGAAACAGGGTTAGATACTGCTGGGGCTTATACGACTTTGATTGAGATGGAGAGTATTTGTAAAACAATAATTCTTCCTGGAGAGAGCCAGCTGTCCTTTACTAGCTATGTGCTGCTGGGAAACTAACCTTTCAAGTCTCATTGTTTCCCTCTGCAAGATAGGCATGACCGTGCATATTCTGTGAGACTCTGTTAGGCTCTAGTGAGATACCAGATGAACCCTGAAAATGCTGGTTCCCTTTCTTTCCTCTCAGCAAGTTATACCTTGATTCCTTGAGCAATGGCAGCAGCAGCATTGGCTTCTTTTTCATCTGCTTGCACTAGAAGTTTCTTGGCATCAGCTTCTTGAGTCTCTGCCTCGATTTTCACCATCATCTTAGCGGTCTCCTCAGAGGTCTGAATGAGTTGGGGTTGGAGGGCAGTCAGTTCCACTTGCATGATGGCTACCTGGCAAGAAGAGAGGATGGGTGGGGTGCCAGGTCAGCTATATAAATGTCAAAAATGGAACAGCTGGCAAAAGTTGAAATGATTCTCTAACTGATAATACATGCAGAAAATACAAATGATGTGAATGGTACTGGGTACATATTTGTTGGCTGGAGTTTCTCTCTTTGATCTTGTAATATGTCATTATTTAGTTCATGCTATGTGTTGTAATTATCAAGCTCCATGATAGGCACTAGACATATAATAGCAATCTTAAATTTTTTTTAAAAGATACAACATTAAAAAAGGTATTCTTGTATTGAGCCTACACTATACTTTAGTATTGGGGGCAGGGAAAGACAGAAGTAAGTTAGGGGAAAAACCCCTACATTTTTTTAAGTCTGTGAAGGAATATACATGGCTGAGATAGCTGGAAAGAACAGAACTTTAAAGGTCATATTTTTCCCCCAATAGTCTGATGCCCTCTACAACATTCCTGTCTAGTAGTTTTCTGGCCACTGTTTGAATACTTCTACTGATGGGGAGGTCACCACCTCTGGAGGGGAGTTGGACCATTTTTGAGACAACTTAATACATTAGATTTTCCTGATAAGGGGCTGGAATTTACCCTCATGCAATTAAACAAATTTTTTAAATTAATTTATTTTATTGGCGGATAATTACTTTACAATATTGTGGTGGCTTTTGCCATACATCAACAAGAATCAGCCACGGGTGCCCATGTGTCCTTCCATCCTGAACCCCCTCCCACATCCCTCCCCACCCCATCCCTCAGGGTTATCCTAGAGCACCGACTTTGAGTGCCCTGCTTCATGCATCGAACTTGCACAAGTCATCTATTTTATATATGGTGATATACATATTTCAAAGTCATCCCACCCTCGCCTTCTCCCTCTTAGTCCAAAAGTCTATTCTTTATATATGTGTCTCTTTTGCTGCCTTGCATATAGGATCATCATTAGCATCTTTGTAAGTTAGAAAGAGAAACACCAATAGAGTATATTAACACATATATATGGAATTTGTTAAGTGTTAATATACTACAGGCTACTATCACTGATGAAGATAGATGCAAAAATCCTCAACAAAATTCTAGCAAACAGAATCCACCCCCATGCAGCTTTCACCCACTGGTCCTGATTCTGCCTTCTAAGGCAATTCAAATGTTTATTTGAAGAAAGTCTCATAACCTTGAACCCACTGTCCACAGAAAGCCCATGTGAGAGAGGAAGCATAGCGAGCTGGTTGATTAGGAACACAGACTATGGAGTCACTCAGACTTACGTTTCAGTTTTCACCTCATCACTTGTACCAGCTACTCATGAGGCTGTGTGATCATGGGCAAGTTGTCTGTCCTCTCTGGGACCTTGATCTCTTTGTGGGTGATGTGATGATAATTGCACTTTCCTCATACAGAGCACCAGACAGGTGGGAGGGCTCAAGGAAAGTTAACTGGCACCATCATTCCCTTTACTGGTCTAGACTGTCTCAGGTCATTTTGCTGCTCTTCAAATAACACAGTTTACTCACCCTTATGTGGATAGACTCCAATTTCCAGCAGCTCTCTAAAAGCTTAAGGACCTTGAGTTGGACCCCGCAACTAAAGGAAGAGAGCAACAGAAGCCACTTCTGATGTTCTTTCCCATCCCTGTGCTGCGTGTTGGTGGATCTGCTGTGTATTCAGTGCCAGGCCAACCCACTGAAAACCATTCGGTTGCCTTAGTTCTTTATTGGTGCTGAAAATTCATGTCTTAATATGGTTTTGTCAAGTGGCTCAAGCACAAATGAATTATTAATTCATATGCCAGGCATTTTGCTAAGGGTTACACTTGTGTTAGCTCATTTAATCTTCATATAGTCCTATGAAGTGAAGACTTATCACTTTTTTTTTATAGAAGAGAATCTTCAAGGTTCTATAGCTGATAAGCTATAAAGCTGGAATTTGAGCCTAGGCCTTGTTCTTCACCACTGCCTTATTCTGCCCAGTCCTCCACTGAGAATAGCCAGGGCTGGGGCAACGGTGAGGTGAGTGAGGCACTTACACTGGGCACAAAATTTAAGAGGGATCCAAAAAACTCAGTCTATTCATATATACTATTGTATTTTCATATACTATTAATATTGTACTTTATATATATATATTCATATATGGTGGTGGTGGTGGTTTAGTCAGTGAGTTGCGTCCAACCCTTGTGACCCCATGACTCCTCTGTACACGGGATTTCCCAGGCAAGAATACTGGAGTGGGTTGCCATTTCCTTCTCCAGGTGATCTTCCAGACCAAGGGATGGAACCTGTGTCTCTTTTATCTCCTGCACTGCAGGTGGATTTTTTACTGACTGAGCCACCATAGAAGAGAAGTGAAAGGCAAAGGAGAAAAGGAAAGATATACCCATTTGAATGCAGAGTTCCAAAGAATAACAAGGAGAGATAAGAACGACTTCCTCAAGGATCAATGAAAAGAAATAGAGGAAAACAATAAAATGCGAAAGTCTAGGAATCACTTCAAGAAAATTAGATATATTAAGGGAAGAGTTCATACAAAGATGGGCACAATAAAGGACAGAAATGGTATGGACCTAACAGAAGCAGAAGATATTAAGAAGTGCTGGCAAAAATACACATAAGAACTATACAAAAAAGATCTTCACGACCCAGATAAACACAATGGTATGATCACTCACCTAGAGCAAGATATCCTGGAATGCGAAATCAACTGGGCCTTAGGAAGCATCACCATGAACAAAGCTAGTGGAGGTGATGGAATTCCAGCTGAGCTATTTCAAATCCTGAAAGATGATGCTGTGAAAGTGTTGCACTCAACATGCCAGAAAAATTGGAAACCTCAGCAGTGGCCACAGGACTGGAAAAAGTCAGTTTTCATTCCAATCCCCAAAAAAAGCAATGCCAAAGAATACTCAAATGATCTCACAGTTGCACACATTTCACACTCTAGTAAAGTAATGCTCAAAATTCTCCAAGCCAGGCTTCAACAGTACGTGAACTGTGAACTTCCAGATGTTCAGCTGGATAGAAAAGGCAGAGGAACCAGAGATCAAATTGCCAACATACATTGGATCAGCAAAAAAGCAAGAGAGTTTGAGAAAACATCTACTTCTGCTTTATTGACTATGCCAAAGCCTTTGACTGTGTGGACCACAACAAACTCTGGAAAATTCTTAAAGAGATGGGAATATCAGACCACCTGACCTGCCTCTTGAGAAATCTGTATGCAGGTCAGGAAGCAACCATTAGGAAGGTCAGGAAGCAACAGTTAGAAGTGGACATGGAACAACAGACTGGTTCCAAATAGGAAAAGGAGTACGTCAAGGCTGTATATTGTCACCCTGCTTATTTAACTTAAATGCAGAGTACATCATAAGAAACGCTGGGTTGGATGAAGCACAAGCTGGATGAGGCACAAGATGGAATCAAGATTGCTGGGAGAAATATCAATAACGTCAGATATGCAGATGACACCACCCTTATGGCAGAAAGTGAAGAAGAACTAAGTTGGCTTAAAGCTCAACATTCAGAAAATGAAGATCATGGCATCCGGTCGCATCACTTCATGGGAAATAGATGGAGACACAGTGGAAACAGTGTCAGACTTTTTTGGGGGGGCTCCAAAATCACTGAAGACGGTGATTGCAGCCATGAAATTAAAAGATGCTTACTCCTTGGAAGGAAAGTTATGACCAACCTAGATAGCATATTCAAAAGCAGAGACATTACTTTGCCAACAAAGGTCCGTCTAGTCAAGGCTATGGTTTTTCCTGTGGTCATGTATGGATGTGAGAGTTGGACTGTGAAGAAGGCTGAGCACTGAAGAATTGATGCTTTTGAACTGTGGTGTTGGAGAAGACTCTTGAGAGTCCCTTGGACTGCAAGGAGATCCAACCAGTCCATTCTGAAGGAGATCAGCCCTGGGATTTCTTTGGAAGGAATGATGCTAAAGCTGAAACTCCAGTACTTTGGCCACCTCATGTGAAGAGTTGACTCATTGGAAAAGACTCTGATGCTGGGAGGGATTGGGGGCAGGAGGAGAAGGGGACGACAGAGGATGAGATGGCTGGATGGCATCACTGACTCGATGGACGTGAGTCTCAGTGAACTCCGGGAGATGGTGATGGACAGGGAGGCCTGGAGTACTGTGATTCATGGGGTCACAAAGAGTCGGACACGACTGAGCGACTGAACTGAACTGAAGAAAAACTAAAGAGCCTGTTGATGAAAGTGAAAGAGGAGAGTGAAAAAGTTGGCTTAAAGCTCAACATTCAGAAAACTAAGATCATGACATCTGTTCCCATCACTTCCTGGCAAATAGATGGGGAAACAGTGGAAACAGTGAGAGACTTTATATTTTGGGGCTCCAAAATCACTGCAGATGGTGATTGCAGCCATGAAATTAAACTACGCTTACTCCTTGGAAGGAAAGTTATGACCAACCTACACAGCATATTAAAAAGCGGAGACATTAGTTTGCCAACAAAGTTCTGTCTAGTCAAAGCTATGGTTTTTCCAGTAGTCATGTATGGATGTGAGAGTTGGACTATAAAGAAAGCTGAGTACCGAAAAATTTATACATTTGAACTGTGGTTGTTGAAGAAGGCTCTTAAGAGTCCCTTGGACTTCAAGGAGATCCAACCAGTCCATCCTAGAGGAAATCAGTCCTGAATATTCATTGGAAGGACTGATACTGAAGCTGAAACTCTAATACTTTGGCCACCTGCTGCGAAGAACTGACTCATTAGAAAAGACCCTGATGCTGGGAAAGATTGAAGGCAGGAGGAAAAGGGGACAGCAAGGATGAGATGGTTGTATGGCATCACTGACTCAATGGACATGAATTTGAGTAAACTCTGGGAGTTGGTGATGGACAGGGAGGCTTCGCATGCTATAGTCCATGGGGTCGCAAAGAGTTGGACACGACTGAGCGACTGAACTGAACTGAACTAAACTGAGTCACCATATACCCTCTGAGCCACCAGGGAAGTCTCATATTTTATATATACTATTGTATTTTTATATATACTATTGGATTTCATTGTAATGGATTAGGTCAAGCGAGTGAGGTGAGCGCAGGGTCAGACGCTGTCTTTATTTTTGTGCTCTCTTGACTTCTGCATCTGAGCAAGTGCTTCACCGCATCCAGTTAGCTCTGGACCTCTTTGTCCCAGTACTATTTGGTCTGTGCTTACCTGTGAAGCTGCAAATTCAAGTTTTTGCAGGCCTGTCAGATATCGGTTCCTCATCATATCAACCTCTTGCCTCTTCTTATTCAGGAGTGTCTTGAATGTTAGGATCAATTCGAGGTAGGAGGTGGGGGTAACATAGTTGTGCCTTCGAAGGGTGTTGTAATAATCAAGTGACAGCTTTTTCACACTCTCCTGGAAATATTTGCACATGGAGATGACCCTGTTGAGGACACAAAGGTGGTCAGACAGGCCCAACTTGCTCCAGAGAGATCTAGCACAGCTTTGGTTCACAGAAGTAAGGATGTGAGAAAGCCACTCACACTGGCCAGCTAGAACCCCCAGTTCTTTGAAGCATGTCCACAGAGCCTCAAGAAGGATTGGGGAGGTATATAGTCTTACTAGAATGAACTTTGATCAGGCAATTTCCAGCTTTAATCACTTTTGTGAATCACCAGGGCTTAAGCAGGAATTTTTAATCTTTGGCAGTCTGATGAAGCCTCTGGACTTTTCAGAATAATATTTTAATGCATAAAATAATATATTATAGAATTACAAAAGAAACCAATTATGTTAAAGATTTTTCTAAATATTTTAAACACCAAATTTATGATATAGTAATGTGTATGTGTGTGTGCATGTGTTTGGCTGCGCCTTGTGGCATGTAGGATTTTAGTTTCCTGACCTGGATCGAACCCACACAGCCTGCAGTGGTTAAGAATCCACTGGAAGCATGGATTCTTAACTACTGCAGGTAAGCCTCAATATGTGTGATTTCATTTACATGTTAAATCAGGGGTCAACAGACTTTTTCTGGTTAGGATCAGATAGTAACTATTTTAGGCTTTGTGAGCCACATGGTCTCAAGTAGCAACTATTCAACTCTGCCTCTGTAGTGTGCATGGCTGTTTTCCAATAAAGCATATTTGCAAAAATAAGGCTGTGAACTGGATTCAGCCGTGGATCATAGTTTGCCAACTACAGCATTAAATAGTAAGACTGGACAACAGGTCTGAAAACTACCATCATTTTGAAGGGGATGATAAATTGGTGCATCTGTAATGACTGAACGAGTTATGAAAATAATTGCAGTGCCTACTGGTAACAAAGTCACAGGTCCTACACAATCCTATGGGGTTTATTGCCTATGTTCATCATTGAAAGAAATGCAAAGTGCCAGTTAGATGTCAATGAAAATGAAGATGTACTTTCCCCCACTCACATTCACTGACCCTCTGAGTTCTGGTCATGAGCCTATAGACCCAGGTTAAGCATTCCTGGGCCTAGAGAACAAAGTCCAAAGATCTTAAAATGGAATTTAAAGCAATGAACATTCTGACCACTACCTACTTCTTCATTTTCTATTTACTCCTTTAATGAGCAGGATTTGAACCTACTATGTACTAGGTATTAAGGATACAGAACCATACAAGGCAGGTGACATGACCCTTACCTTCATAGGACACTTAGAATGGTCAACAGTCTTATCCTTTCTCTTACTCTAGCCAAAATTCAGTGCTTTATTTTGTGTGTCTGTGCTTTACACACAAAATATTTTTTTTTCACAACAAAATCCCTCACAAGTACCATCCCCTAGGCAGCAATATCCCCCCTGTTGAGAATGAATGCTCTAAGATTATTGAAATCCAGGTTCTCATAGCTGGACAACAGTACATAGACAACAGTACATCTCTAGAACAATTCTGAACAGTGAAATATTCTTCTTTTTCAGCAAAGGTGTTTTATTAAATATCTAAATGGTATTTATTTTTTATAATTTATTTCTCATTGAAAAAGACCTTGATTCTGGGAAAGACTGAAGGCAAAAGGAGAAGGGGGAGGCAGAGGATGAGATGGTTAGATAGCATCCCCAACTCAGTGGACACTCTGGGAGATAGTGAAGGACAGGGAAGTCAAGCATGCAGCAGTCCATGCAGTCACAAAGAGTCAGACACACGACTTAGTGACTGAACAGAACAGAACATACATAAATTGATAAATCTTAAAACAGCAAAAAGAATAGAGCCAATATCTTGATTTTCATTTGAAATATTTGTTTGGGGTACTAAAATGCAGCTAGCACTTACTGTATCCGAATATTGTCATCGAGCTCTACATCTTCTAGAAATTTGTTGGCCACCAACTCCAGGGCATCTGTGGGCCAAGACTGGAACCAATCAATTGTGCAGCAATTGATCAGAGAAGGGAACATTCGCAGGCGGTTCCGGAAGGCGTCCCCAATTGGACTCATGGCTAATGAAAAGCAGATTTCATTAGTTCTTTCTCCCAGTCAAGGAGGCCAAAAGGGACAGACAGGTCATTCCAAGGATTCTAATGGGGATAAAGGAGCAGTCATGTTTCCTGTTGGTACTCAAGAGTATAATTGGGAATAGTCAGGACGAGTGCCTGGAAAGCATAGGGGAATCATGGGATATTTTCATGCAACTTTGTGATGGGAAGTCAGTTTATTACAAGAGTCTTCTGTCTGGTTTTCAATATTCACATTATCCTATATTATCCATTCTAGATCTTTAGGATCATATAGCCAGAGTGTTTTAAGCCCTTTGATCTACTTGCTGCATTTGTCCTGACTCACAGACCTCAGGGAACCATTGGTGCCCTATACACAGCTACTTACGGAGGCTGCTGTGGGGGCCCTATCAGCTGGTTTCTGACCTCATCTCCATCTAACCACAAATTTTGGATTCTATGCCCCAAATTCTATTAATTGTTTATTTATATTCAACGTGTACCAGGCACTTGCTAGTAGGAAGCACAATGCATAGGTGGAAGTGTGAAAAAGCCAGTGTGGCTAAAAAAAAAAAAAAAAAAGGGAAGCATGGTTTGAGAGGAGAGCGGAGAGGATGCAGGGGACAGTCTGGCAGGTGGTCTTATAAAACTATAGGCTAGGGATTTTGGTCTTTATCTGAATAGAAAGTAATTCAGGTGTTTTAATTTGTGTGTGTATGTGTATGTAAACATACAACGAACAGATTTGCAATATAAGAAAAACAAATCCTGACAGTGGAAAGCATCCTGATTCAGTGGAACTTAAATGTCTGGAATGAACAGAGTGGACATAGAGAGAACAGTTAGAAGGCTATAGAGGTGAGGTCTGGGTGAGATGATATTCATAGCAGCTTAGCTAATTTGAAGGTGGCAGAGATAGAGACAAGAGGGCAAAAATTGACAGGACATGGTAATGAAGAGAAGTATTAAACATGACCCCTAAGCTTCTGGACAGATTGGAGATGATATTCACAGAGAGAAAAACTCCAGATGTTATTTTGTAGGGCTGGCAGGGTAATGTACTAAAACGAAGGAGAGGGTTCAGAGCAGAATTCAGAGAATTGAAGAGAGTGGAACAGGTTTAAAGTCATTTTTCAGGAGAATGGAATTTTGCACAGGAATTCCAGGCACTGACCATTGGGCAAGCTAGGTACCTTGGTTGGATCAATTCTGGCACCATTGTAAAAGGACTGGGCTTAGGGCAAGGAGATCCTGAAACATCCAAGGAAAAGGGCAAAATGAATTTTCTCATTCTTACCAAGGACAATGTGAAGGTTCTTTTTTACTTTCTCGATGAAGAAGTTATACATAGAAAGAGGAGTGACTTCGATCTTTTCTCCTTCTGTCCTGGCTGCCATTTGCATCTTCTCCACAATGTCGGCCTTCTCATCAGCAGGGAAGATGTTGGGCACATCACCGGTGTTCAGAAGCATGTTGATGTCCTCAACGAATGACTCGTCCTTGATCTGATTATCAGCGAAGAGGAACACAGTACTTTTGGTGGCCACCCCAACCTGGAGCATGATCTTCTTCAGGTCCTCTCGCCAGTCGTTGCCTGAGTAGCTTTTTGTGATCTCGATCTGGTATAGCTCATATGAGTTCATGAATGTGGACAGTTTGCTGGCACTTTGCCGCCCACTGCCCCCAATGCCCACCAGGAGCAAGTGGCCTTTGTCCTGCTTCAGGACCCTGCAGATCCTAGAGATATGCTCAATGGCAAACCTGAACATCACCAAGGACATGGGGGCCTTGCTGATATTGTTGAACTCTTCCAGGTAATATTCCATGACCACTGTGAGCTGTTTTAAGTCAGTGATCTCATCATATATCTTTTGGTCACTTTCTGGCTTGAAGAAATCTCCAAAGAAGAGGCTACGGATATTATCATCAACTATCTTTCCAGTGGGTGATAGGTGGATGAGGACCTGTGGAAAAGATAAGTCTCAGGCAGGCATTCACTCCAACTACCATGGTAGTGGGAGCTAGAAGGAGGGAACAGGAGATGTGTTTGTTTCCTCTGAGCACATTCTTCAAAATCATGGTTCACAACAGTTTTGTTTCTTTAAACAAAATACGTGTATTTGATGGTTGTAAAGACTATGATGAAAGGACAATTGAGAAAAGAGTGTGAAAGCAAGGGTCAATCGGTTTGCTAAGTGATTAAAACATTGGTGGACAGATTATAAGATCCCAGGAGGAGGTGGTCAAAAGGTGAGATCATTTGTAATGTACTTGCTTCTTCACCAAATAGAGGTGCAGGCCTTGCCCCCTGTTCCCACTCTGTACCTAGAGTAGAAATGTTTTAGATGCTTCTTCTTTCTGATATTAGAAACTAGCAGTGCTTCTGTACATGGCCTCTGGATGAAATATGAAACACTTGCACTTTTTCTATGGAGAAATCATAGCTTCTTAAAAGTAGAGGTAGAATTAGATGATGCAAATATATAGGGTTTAAACTTTTCTTATATCAAAATGGAAAAGAGAAAATATTTACGAATAGGAAACAAAGACAATCTTTCACTTGGGCTTTACACAGGGCATCAATCAAACAATAAAAATTCATGGTGTTTTTATTTCTTAACTCAAAAGTTATCTGACCTTGAAAATGTATTTTACATTAATTAGAAACAAAACATCTTTTCATAAATGATAAGTTTGAATGTATCTAAACTTATATGTTACCTGTAAAGTCAAGTGAAATTGGACCAAGTATTATATTACTTGGGACAGGGAAGCCTGGTGGGCTGCAGTCCATGGGGTTGCAAAGAGTCGGACATGACTTGGTGACTGAACAACAAAAACGGCAGTATATCACCAAATCAAATGACTAGCTGGCTCAATACACTGTTTCTTGAGTTTCAGAAAGCAGAGCTATAAGTCTCTATTTGGGCTTTCCTGGTGGCTCAGTGGTCAAGAATCCACCTGCCAATTCTACAAATCTGGGTTCAATTCCTGGGTCAGCAAGACCCCCTGGAGAAGGAAATGGCAACCTATTCCAGTATTCTTGCCTGGAAAATCCCATAGAGAAGCTGGTGGGCTACAGTCCATGGGGTTGCAAAAGAGTTGGACACGACTGAGTGACTGAAAAACAACAACAAAGTCTCTACTAGGAAGGGAGCCTGAAATCTGAGACTAGCATGATCACATATTTGGGGCAATTTCTGAGGTCAAAAGATCACAGGGTCTTGCTTACCTTTTCCACAGACTGCTTGAAGCAATTGGAGGTGGTTTCCCTTACCATGTTAAAAAAGACCTGTCTATCTTCATGATCAATCAGACGGTCATAGAAGACCCGGTAAACCTCATGAATCCAAAGCCGGATAAACTTCTCTACATCCTGAAAATTCAATTATTTGAATGAATGGCACATGGTGGCTGAGGCAGTAGTTTTCAAACAGTTTCTAAGTCCTGGGTTGTTATGAGGATTAAATGAGATAATGCTTACAAAATCCTTAGCACAGATTAAATGCTTAGCACAGATTAAATGCTTAATAACAGTTAGCTATTACTATTATCATTATATATTCCACATAGCCAAAGATATCACTGAATGAACTTGATAACAGAAATGACAGCGGCTGACCTGCAGGTGGGTGTGAGGGCAGAGCAACACCCCTTGGATCACCCGTGAGAAATCCCGCAGGTTAAAGACATAGTGTGACTTGGAGGGAGTTGGCAGGAAATTCTCCACTGCAGCTTTGTAAATTGTCATCGTTGCTTGTACCATCATCTTTCCATACCTTGGGAGGAAGGAGAAGACAGACCAGTTAAGGAAGGGCCAGAAATGAGGACCCCAGGCCAATAATAGAGGAACCTCCTACCTTAAAAACACCACATCAAACCCTTTCCCGAAGTGCCAGTCAGCGATTGAACTGAAAATCTTGGTTAATATGTCATCCTCGAAGGCATTGATGGAAATGATATTCAGATGGCGAGTGAACCGTCCTGGAAAACATGCACACACACTCACACTTACCTCCTGGGCGTAGCAACCCTTAGATATAGAACGGTTTTTTCTCCGCCTTTAAGTTCTAGAGCTGTGCTATTCAACATGGCAGCCTCTAGCCATATGTGGCTATTTAAATTTATATGGATTAAAATTAAGTAATATTAAATGTATTTCCTCAGTCTCATCAACCACATATCAACTTCTCAAGGATAAACGTGTGACTAGTGGATGTTGTACTGCACAGTATAGATACAGAACATCTCCATGACTGCAGAAGTTCTGGTAATAGTACTAGCCCAGTGCTCAAGACTGTTACTAGATAATGGCAATATGTTATTTTTATAAAATAATCAAATAACTCAGAAATACTTTTACAGAAAGTAACCCTTGCCTCCTACACACTAAATCCATTCTGTCTCCCCTCCCAAATTAATCACTGTTAGTTTGGTGTTCTTACAGCTCTACAACTGTATCTATGTATCTAATATTAGATATCCATATATTTATATCTCTAAAATTCATCCATTTAAAGTAAACAGTTAAATAAATATTTCGTATTTTAGTTGTGCAATCATTATCACAATCAATAGCAGAATAATCACTCCAAAAAGAAATCCTTTACATTTACCACTTTCTATTTCCTTGCAGCCCTTGGCAACTAATAATCGATTTTCTGTTTCTATAATTTGCCTGCATGTATTTTTTAAAAATATTTTACTGTATAAAGTAAAGCACAGATACAGAAAATCACCAAAATTATAAAGTGAATCATTATAAAGTTAACATCTTTACATCTACCATCCATGTCAAGAAATACAACTTTGCCAGCCCTTCATAGAAGCCCCTCCATATATCCCATCCCAATCACAGCCCTCTCCCTGTCTCCCTCCAAAGCTTACCACTATCCTGATTTTAAAGTAATTACTATCTTGCATTTTTTTATGTTTTTTTTTTTTTAATCACCCATGTGTACTGATACATGTAGGTTTACCTTTTAAAAAAATGCTGGAATAATATTTTACACTCTGATTGGGAAATATGGAGAGTTGCATGAACTTGAGGAAGTCATGTATTCTTTTGATAATAAGCATACTCATAGTCCTTAATGTGTGCTAATGCTTATTACATGTTACCAAAACCCAGATCAGTCTTCTGCCAAACCATGCTCTCCACCACCATATAATAATGCCTTGAGCCTCAGTTTTCCCATATGAGCCCTAACAGATGGCAGGTGATCTGACAATTATCAGCTAGTCTGTTGGTTCTCCAGTGAACACAATCTCTTTAAATATCAACATCAAATGAGGTTGTACCGTAGCTATGATGGAACAAGACAGAAACAAGTTTGCTCTGAAATCACGAAAAGTTCCCCCCAAACTAATATGAGTGACTATAGTTGTTTACTAAGTACAGAAAAAAAATTAAGATACCTACTCTTCAAATTGTCCCCACTCCCTGAGACTACCCAATCTAGAACAGAGTCCCTGGTTTCTTAAGCCTTTTTCACATCAACCAGCACAAGCCCATTTAACGCCCTTTCACCAGGCACTCTCATGGTTCTCCATGCTATGTAGACCCTTGCTGCAGCAAATTAATAGACTCAATTTCACCTGACCACAGATGTGCTCCTGGCAGTTTTGGGCATTGGTCTTTAAGATCTTTTCAATATGTCATATTTGTGACATAGCTTGAAAACTGTCAACTGCTGTGCAAATGTTAGCAATTACTACTTCCTTGATATGTACGGGAAACAGACATTCCCTTCTGAATAGATCTCTACTGCCTCACTGGTTTTAGTGAGAATTAATTGACATAAAATATATAAACTGAAGGTTTACAACATGATGATTTAATGCATATAAGATATTGCAAAATGCTTGCATACTAAGGTTAAGTAACAATTCTATTGATGCTGCTAGAGAGTCACCATATTGTACATCAGATCCCCAAAACTTATTCTTTTTATAACTGGAAATTTGTACCCTCTGACCAACGTCTCCCCATTTCCCCCATCCTTTAGCTCCTGGCAACCATCATACTACTGTTCCTGTGAGTTTGGCATTTTTAGATTCCGCATGTAAATGATATCATATAGTATTTATTTTTCTCTGACTTATTTCATTTAGTTTAATATTCTCAAGGTCCATTCACGTTGTCACATAGAGTAGAATTTCATTATTTTTATAGCCAAATAATATCCCAGGGTGTGTGTGTGTGTGTGTGTGTATATATACATTTTCTTTATCCATTCATCCATAAATAGACACTTTGGATATTTCCATGACTTGGCTATTGTGAGTAATGTTGCAGTTTGGGACTGGGATTCCCTGGTGGCTCAGCAGTAAAGAATCCGCCTACAATGCAGGAGACATAGGAGACGAGGGTTCGATCTCTGGATTAGGAAGATCCACTGGAGGGGGACATGGCAACCCACTCCAGTATTCTTGCCTGGAAAATTCCATGGACTGAGGAGCCTGGTGGATTACAGTCCACAGGGCTGCAAAGAGTTGGACATGACTGAAGTGATTGAGCATGCAGCACGAACATAGGATTACAGATATCTCTTCAAGAAAATTATTTCATTTCCTCCAGATATACACCCAGAAGTGGCATTAATGGATCATGTAGTAGTGTTATTTTTAATTTTTTGAGGGACATCCTACTGTTTTTCATAGTGGCTGCATGAATTTATATTCCCACCAACAATGCACAAGAGAAGTTATTATCTCTTGACTTTTGTTAATAGCCATTCTATCAGGTGTGAGGTGATATCTCATTGTGATTCTGATTTTCATTTCTCTAATAATCAGCAATGTTGTTGTTTTGCTATAGAGTTGTATGAATTCCTACACATTTTGTATTTCAACTCTTTATCAGATAGATAGTTTGCAAATATTTTCCCCATTGAATGAGTAGGTCTTAGAGAAAAATAATATACCAAGTTCCTTTCCCTCTAAGTAGTTAGAGAAGTGTTGAATTTATAGATGCTAAGTGCCTGAGCTCCTGCTATATTCAAACCCAAGGCAAAGGTACCCTTGGACTCTGTAGCAAGTGGAAGGTGATGGTTTGTGTACTCAAGTAAAATCACCCTGTTTATCTTCCTTATTTTACAAATCAGAAAGATATATGCCACCGGGGAGAGCAAGGTCACAGAATGTTAAGTCTGAAAATGGCATTAAGATTCTTAACCAAGGATGTATCACAGAATAAAAGTGTGGAAACCTGTAGACCTGGATGGATGAAGTTGCACATGAAGCAAAATACACTCCTAAAGTGTCAGATGATGGGGGAAAATCTTATTTATTTGTTTGTTGTTTATTATTACTTTATTTAGGCCTATCTGGCTCCAAAGAATTGTAAGAAACATAACATGTGAATCTGTCATTCACCTTTGGTTGAGAACCTCTCGTCTAGCCTCGCTCCTAGAACACAAGCTGACCACACAGAACTTACCTCTTCATGAGACTCTCTGTTCCTCTATGCCTAGCCAAAAACTCCTCAAGTCCTCTTTTCATCTTCTCATCCTATTTCATACAACTTTCAACACGGCATATTCAAATGCCACTCCTTGAGTCTAGCTCAAGTGTCTCTGGCCTAAATACCCTTTCTCTATCTTCCATCAGGACAGACTGCCTTACACTAGCCCTCCATCCACAAAGATGGTCTGGTTCTGCAGGGGGTGGAAGAAAAAGTAATGAACTCTCTCCTTCACGTACCAGTAATGTCATTCCTTCCTCCCCCAGGAGGGCCCATGGCTGTCACAAGCAGCACATCAACGATGTCCAGCTTGTTGGTATCCTTCTTGTCAAACCAGTAACCATGGTCAATCCATTGCCGTAGGAGCTCAATGGGGGGCTGTGCTCCATATACCTCTTTGGCTGGCATGTTGAGGTCATCTGGGGAAAGAAGTAATAGCCACAGATTGTAAGTCTATGGCATCCTTTGGTCTTTTAGGAGGTAGCAGATGACTATCCTTCCATGAGAGAGTCCACACTCAATTGTTATACCCTCACTCCAGGTAGGGCTCAGCCAGTGGACATTTTCACCATAATGGAAGATATTTTTCAGGGTTCTGGCTTTCCTGGTTTATTGAGATCTCTGTGCATTTATTGAGATCTCTGTGCATGAGATCCTCTGTGGAAGGATGCATACATTTGCATTAACAAACAGATATTAAAATTTTTCCCATTCCTTCACCCAAAATATATAGATTGTCTACTATGTGCTAGACATTTTGTTAATTTCTAGGGATATGATGGTGAGAAAGAAAGTCATGCTTCTAGTTGACAGAGTATTTAATTTACCACCAGGTAATAGTGGGAACTCCAACAGCAGAAAAGCTTCAAGCTAGGGTTTTTGAAGAGCAAAATCAAAAAGGCAAGGATAAATTGTGATTTCCTCCAGGGTAGGGATTGATTTTCTCCAATAGTACATTGTTCAGTACTGGTGCATAGAAGGCACTCAATAATTTCCAATGAACATTGACTAAATGCCCAATTTTGTGTCATGTAACATTTTAGGAATTTTATACATATTATCTCATCTACTCAAGATGATGACTTTATAAGAGGAATATAGTATTGCCTTTATGTTAGAGGTGAGGAACTGAAGGTAATGGAATAATATACTTAGGGTTAAAAAGTGAGATTTGGACGTAGGTCTGTTTGACTGCAAAGCTTAAATTGCTTTTGGATATACCATAAAAATAGGAAGGGAGAACAGATGAGAGTAAGGACAAAGGAGGGAGGGAGGACAAGAAAGGGAAAAGAAAATATGATCCCTCCCTTTAAGAAGCTGTTGTTAATTGGCAAGGATATAAATACATGCAACATTTACTGTCAATACCTTAATTTTAAAGACAGAACATGAGATAATTCAGAAGAGCAGGGAATTACTATTACTAAATGAGAATTCTATGAATTAGCAGTAAGAGAGTAGATAACATAATATATTTGGCACCAAGAAACCTGGTTTTGGCTTGTGGCTCCAGAATTTTCTAGACATTTGACCCTGAACAGGGAATTTAACCTTCAGAGTCTCATTTAATTGATTAGTAAATTAGATTTTTTTAAAAAAAGTCAGTTTTCATTCCAATCCCAAAGAAGGGTTGTGCCAAAGAATGTTCAAACTAACAGATAATTGTGTTCATTTCCTATGATAGTAAAGTTACTCAAAATCCTTCAAGCTAGGCTTCAGCAGTACATGTACTGAGAACTTCCAGATTTACAGGCTGAGTTTAGAAAAGGTGGAGGAGGCAGAGATCAAATTGCCAACATTTGTCGGATCATAGAGAAAGCAAGGGAATTCCAGAAAAACTGCCGCTTCCATGACTATGAGGAAACCTTTAACTGTGTGGATAACAACAAACTGTGGAAAATTCTTAAAGAGATGGGAATACCAGACCACCTTACATGTGTCCTGAGAAACTTGTATGCAGATCAGGAAGCAACAGTTAGGACCTTATATGGAACAAATTACTGGTTCAAAATTGGTTCAAATTTTATGGCTCAAAATTGGGAAAGCAGTATGACAAGGCTGTATATTGTTACCCTGTTTATTTAACTTATATGTAGAGTACATCATGTGAAATGCCAAGCTGGATGAGTCACAAGCTGGAATCAAGATTGTCATGAGAAATACCAGCAACCTCAGATATGCAAATGATACCACTCTAATGGAAGAAAATGAAGAGCAGCCAAGAGCCTCTTGATGAGGTCAAAAGAGGAAAGTGAAAAAGCTAGCTTAAAACCTAACATTCAGAATACCAAGATCACAGCACCTGGTCCCATCACTTCATGGCAAATAGAAGGGGAAAAAGTAGAAGCAGTGATGGATTTTCCTTTCTTGGGCTCCAAAATCACTGCAGACAGTGACTGCAGCCGTGAAATTAAAAGATGCTTGCTCCTTGGAAGGAAAGCTGTGATAAACCTAGACAGTGTATTCAAAAGCAAAGACTTCACTTTGCTCACAAAAGTCCATATAGTCAAAGCTATGGTTTTTCCAGTAGTTGTGTATGGATGTGAGAATTGGACCATAAAAAAGGTTGAGCACTGGAAAATTGATGCTTTCAAATTGTGGTTCTGGAGAAGACTCTTGAGAGTCCCTTGGACTGAAAGGAAATCAAACCAGTCAGTCCTAAAGGAAATCAACCCTGAATATTCATTGGAAAGACTGATGCTGAAAGTAAAGCTCTAGTACTTTGGCCATTTGATGCAAAGAGCCAACTCATTAGAAAAGACCCTGATGCTGGGAAAGACTGAAGGCAAAAGGAGAAGTGGGTGGCAGAAGATGAGATGGTTAGAAAGCATCATTGACTGAATAAACAAGAACTTGAGCAAACTCTGGGAAATAATGGAGGACAGGGAAGCCTGGCTTGCTGCAGTCCATGGGGTCGCAAAGACTTGAACATGACTTAGTGACTGAATAACAGCAACAACAAAGAGATCATGATGGCCAGTAAACTCAAGGGGTTGTGAGGCTCAAAAGAAATAAATGAGGAAGTGCTTTCTAAACAGATAAAATTCTGGAAAAATTCAATGTGCTTATTTGGCAACTATTAGATTTCTTCATATACTGATAACATATTTATCTTGCACTTAATGGAATAGAAGCTTATCACAGTGTGTGAGTTGCTTCTGGAGACACAAGAGAGTAAATACTACAATCCCCTTCTGAACCTAACTACTGTCACTACAAAGTAACTTGGCCTGATCCATGGGCTCAACTTCATCCCAGGAGAAACTGGGATCCTCCCTCAGGCAAAAAGGCGTGGACCATGTCTCAACATGGAAAATTTGGCATATAGTACATAGTTAAAAATACTTGGAAATGAATGAAGGAAAGGACAAGGAACAAAAAATGAAAGAAGCAAGAAAGGGAGGGAAGGAGAGAAGAAAGGATGGAAAGATGGAAGAAAAGAAGGAAGGAAAATAGGAGGGGAGGGAAGGAATGTGGAATTACATTAACCAGAAATATTTTATCTTCCATAGACAGTAAAATGAATATACAGCAGTCCTACAAAGGGAAATTCGGTTTTGCCGCAACTTAAAATAGAAGAATTTGGTGTGTCCAGATCCAGGCCAGTGCCTTACCCACAAATACCACTGCTTTCTTCCCTATGGGAGGCCCAAAAAGGCCTTTCCGCCGGCGATCCAGCTTGGACATGATGATATCCTGCGTCTGATTGGCTGAAGTTCTGGCAGAGAAATTGATGCAGTTGGGCAGATAAGTATTTTTGGGAAGGCGAAGTAGGAAGTTGTTGGTGATGACCGATTTGCCTGTGCCCGTGGGTCCTACGAACAGCATTGGAATCTCATGGTCCAGGTAGGTTTTCAAGAAGAAGGACTGTCGGGCTGTCTCCATGGTGGGGATGATGAGTTCTGAGACCTGTGCCACAAAGACATGGTAAGTCTTGATACTGGGACCAGGAGATTGTGTCTTGGTATTCAAGAGACTTGAGTTTTATCCTTACTATCCATTCAGCTCTGTCTCTTATTTATCTTTATAATTTTGAGTATTTTACCTCTCTAGCAGCCTAGTTTCTTCATCTATGAAAGGGGATAAAAATGGCATTGAGTTCACTGAGCTGTTTTGAAGGTTAAATGAAATCTTGTATGTAAATATAGGCAATAACTGTCTATTGTCCCTGTTTTAGAGATGAGGAAACAGATCCAGAGCTCACCAACACAGCAAGTAAACAGAAATGCAAAGATTTTAATCCGAGCTTGTCTGATCCCAAGGACTGTATTCTTAACTACTGAAATGTCACATTGTAAACACCAATTATAGTAAGGCTGGGTCTACAGCTGCTGCCCTCTGAGACCTTTTCTTTGAGCCAAGCTGTCTGCCTTGCCCTAGGAAAGATCCACCTCCCATATGCCATCTATACTGCCTGTCCAAGAAGGGTTAGGTATGACCCTTGACCCCCATTCCTTGTGCTTATTCCTCATCTGCTTTTCTTAAGGCTCATATTCTTGGTTCCTCCTATTAATCCCTTTAGCAATATGGAAATTGCAACACTCTTCCTGGTATTCAGACTCCAATTGGGCTCTAAGGGCTTGGTCTTGGATTCCTAGAATCTCTATTACTTTGAGTAGAAAACCTTGCTTTAGATTGGCTTTTCTGAGTTTGAACCCTATCATCAGCCATCTGGCTGCTTTTGGTCCCTCCAATGATGGGTAGACGAAGGGATCTGCTGTTGTTCAGTCACTAAGTTGTGTCCAATTCTTTTGTGACCCCATGGACTTTAGCCTGCTAGGCTCCTCTGCCCATGGGATTTCCTAGACAGGAGTACTGGAGTGGGTTACCATTTCTTTCTTCAGGGTATCTTCCCAACTCAGGGACTGAACCTGTGTCTCCTGCATTGGCATGCAAATTCTTCGCCACTGAGCCAAGTGTGTAGCCACAGAGGAAGGGGTAGTTAGATTTAAATCATATGCTGAAGTCTACTTATATGTCTAGATTGGAAGAGGCTAGTGAACATGGAGCCACTGTGCTGTGTAACTCTAGAGAGCACCACCCACACTATGGTTTGTGTAAACGGTGCCCCTAAAACAAAACCAGACCATAATGCAAATGGCACCAACAGAGACTGCGCAGTGCCGTGGCTATGTGTATACTGTTAGACTAAGCTTGACTTATTTTGATTAATAATTTGATCAATGAAAAAGGAGCAGAGAGAACAGAGAAACTGAAGTGGCAAGGAAGAGAATTAACAGGTATCGAGCTATGGAAGTTTTGCCTGTGTTATTCCCTGCAGTTTTCCCAACAGCCCTCTGAGGCAGCTGTATTATTAGCTCACTTTTTCAGATAAAAAAATTGAGACTGGAGGATGGCCAACTTGGCCAAGTCACATAGCCAGTAAGTGATACTGAATGCTAAACCAAGTATCAAGACTGGGAATTTTAAGCAAGTTGGATTTCACAGATTTTTATTTTCAGGGGCTAGAACAGTTTTTTCACAAGTGAAAAATTCCCAGCATAACTAAAATATTTTCTGCATTTGACTCATTTGTAGGCATCTAGCAAGATTTCAAACCCCTGGAGCTCAGGTGATGAAGCTCTTTTAAGGAGAATGAAAGTTTAGAACCTCGGTGCTGAGGGGTTCTTTACAGTCTTTTCAGTCTCCACTGTGTGTCCTGAGCTCATCACACATTCACTCCTGCCTGTGGCACCCTTTTTACAAGCAGCTGTGGTCCTGTCTGGTGTCTGATTTTGTTTTCAGTATTTCCACATTTCCATCCACCACCTACTACTCTATGCTAGGCCTGAACAAACTACAATTATCCCAATAAAGCTCAATTTTGTCCACCAGATACTGCAAGTTGAGGCATGAAAGTGCACATCTGGAAAAAATTTCCACAAGAAAATGAGTAGGAGTTGTAAGTGCATCTTCTGCTAACCAGAAAATCTATTAACTGTTTTTCTGAGAACTCTGATTAAAGAAATCTTTCTCTGGGGATTTTAAAGAAAAGGCAAGGATCTTTTTGGCGGAGATATCTGAGAGGGGGACTGATGACCACCTGGCATTGTTCATACTGACAATAATTAGAATAGCAACTGTATGATCTAGCACAATGTGAATGCCACAGATTCATGTACAATGTCTTCAATCTTTGCAGCCATTCTTTAGGTATTTTTTCTTCTATTGTGTACTTGCATAAACTGAGGCAGAAAGGGTGAAGACTGAATAATAAATCTGGGACTCTCTGATTCTAAAGTCTGTGCTTTTGAAGGCTCAATTCAATTCATGTTTGAACATTTTTCTAAAGTAAATTCTTTCACTTTTTCTGAAGTAAGTTCTTTAACTAACCCAGATCTGATGTTAACGTCTCCACTTTGCTGAATATCAGGTCATTACTGAGGTTCTATGACCGATAACTCTCTTTTACCTTTGCACTTGCGGAGATATGTTCCTCCTCTTTGGTGATATACTCTGTCCATGTGTACCAATGTCCACTAGCTTGCTTGAGGAAATAAAAATCATAGATGCTTCCTGGACCCAAATAAATAGAACAAATTATTAGCACATCAGGGGTTTACATTTCATATTTGAGATATTTAACTACCTCAGCCATAGGCATCTGAAATGTATGACTATCAGTATTGGTAACTGTATAATCTAGAAAAACATCTTTTAAAGAATAATGACTTTATTATATGTATAAAATAATAGGTATTGATTATACAAATAATGATAATATAAATAATATATATAATATAAACAGGAAGTATTGAAAAGAACAAAAAACGGAGAAAACAAATGGCTCCAAATCTCACAATCAGAGATTACTTTCGGCAGCAATCCTTCCAGTCCTCTCTTGAGGCATACAAACATATTGAAGGTGGAAGTATAGGTAAATGAAAGAATTTTATTAGGATAGGATCATTTAATATTATATATCATATAGATATATACACAAATATATATGAATTATATTAATATAATGTAACATAATAAGATAGAATATATATTTTTATATATCATACTATTGAAAAATAAAAACATTATATCTAATTTTATTTAAACTAGGAGACTAAAGTGAAACTGAAGGACCTTCTGAACTTCAGATAATCATCATTCACTACAGGAGATATTGGTTTCTAAAAGTGGTTTATTTTTTTTTCAATTGAGGTACAATTGACAAAGACTATATTTGTTTCAGGTATAAAATGCAATGATTCAATTTTTACATACAGTGAAATGATCACATTATAAAATGATTATAAGAGATTGTATATATTAATATATAATGCATATAATATTAAATGATCCAGGGACTTCCCTGGTGATCCAGAGGTTAGGAATTCACCTGCCAGTGCAGGGACACTGAGTGTTCGATTCCTGGTCCAGGAATATTCTACCTACGACAGAGCAACCAATCCTGTGCACCACAACTATTGAGCCTGAGCTCTAGAGCCCGCAAGCCACAGCTACTGCAGCCCGTGCGCTGTAGGACCTGTGCTCTGCGCCGAGAGAAGCCACTACAGTGAGAAGCTTATGCACTGCAACGAAGACCAGCCCGTTTGCCACAACTAGAGAAAGCTGCACACGGCAAAGAAATACTCAGGCAAGACAACAAGGACGCAGCATGGACCAAAATAAATAAATAAAAAATAACCGATCCTATTCTTATAAAACCCATCATCATACACAGAATTTTTTTCCTTGTAAGGAAAACTTTTTTTAAGACCGAAGCACAGTTGATTCATAAAGTTGTGTTAGTTTCAGAGGAGACTGGGTGCATTTAGGGCGGTATGGCCGTAGACTAAAGCTGTGTTAGTTTTCACTGTATAGCGAAGTGATTCAGTTATATACATATATATATATATAAAACCATATACATATATGCATATAAATAGAGCTATATATATAGCTATATATATATAGCATAGAAATATATAATTTTCAGATTCTTTTCCATTGTATATTTTTTTTGAGATATTGAACATAGTTCCCTTTCCTATACAGTAGGTCCTTGTTCTCATCTATTTTTATTTATAGTGGTGTATATACATTAATCCCAAGCTCCCAATTTATCCCTCTTTACCCATTTCCCCTTTGGTAACCATAAATTAGTTTTCTACATCTGTGAGTCTATTTCCTTTTTACAAATAAATTCATTCGTATCATTTTAAAAAATCCACATATAAGTGATATCATATGATATTTGTCTTTCTCTGTCTAAATTCACTTAATATGATAGTCTCTAGGTCCACCCACGTTGCAGTAAATGGCATTTCATTCTTTTGTCTGACTGAGTAGATTTCCGTTGTATGTATGTATGTGTATGTGTGTATATATATATATATAATCACATTTCCTTTATTCATCTGTCGATGAACATTTATTAATAGGGTGCTTCCATGTCTTGGCTGTTTCGTAAATAGTGCAGCCGTAATTACTGGGGTACATGTATGTTTTTGAGTTATATTTCTCCAGAAATATGTCCAGGAGTGGGGCTGCTGGGTCATATGGTAACTCTATTTTTAGGGTTTTGAGAAACCTCCATGCTGTTCTCTGTAATGGCTGCCCTGATTTACATTCCCATCAACAGTGTAGGAAGGTTAATTTTTCTTTCACACCCCTCTAGCATGTTATTTGTAGACTTTTTGAGAATGTCATTCTGACTGGTGTGAAGTGATACCTCATTGTAGTTTTCAATTCCTCTAATTAGTGATATTGAGTATCTATTTATGTGCCTTGACCATCTGTATGTCTTCTTTGGAATCATGTGTTGTTAGGTCTTCTGCCCATTTTTTGGAGGGGTTGTTTTTTTTTTTTCTGATATTAAGCTGTATGAGCTGTTTGTATATTTTGGAAATTAATCCCTTATCAGTTGCATTTTTTTTTGCAAATACTTTCTCCCAAACTGTAGGTTGTCTTTTTGTTTTGTTTATGGTTTCCTTAGCTGTGCAAAAGCTTTTAAGTTTAGTTAGGTCCCATTTTGTTTAGTTTTGCTTTTGTTTCCATTATTCTAGGAGATCAATCTAAAAAAGTATTGCTGCGATTCCTGTTAAAGAGTGTTCTGCCTGTGTTTTCCTCTAGGAGTTTTATAGTACCCACTCTTACATTTAGGTCTTTAATCAATTTTGAGTTTTTTTGTGTATATGGTGTTAGAGAATTTTACAGTTTCATCCTTTTACATGTTCTCCAGTTTTTCCACCACCATTTATTGAAAAGACTGTCTTTTGTCCATAGTATAGCCTTCCCTCCTTCTGTTGTAGATTAATTGACCATAAGTGCATGGGTTTATTTTGGGGCTCTCCATCCTGTTCCATTGATCTATATGTCTTTTTTTGTGCCAGTACAATACTGTTTTGGTTACTGCAGCTTTGTGGTATAGTCTGAACTCAGGGAGCATGAAGCCTCCAGCTTTGTTCTTCATTCTCAGGATTGCTTTGGCAATTCTGGGTCTTTTATGGTTCCACATAAAATTTAGGACTACTTGTTCTAGTTCTGTGAAAAATGTCATTGGCAATTTGATAGCAATTGCATAAATCTGTAGATTGTCTTGGGCAGCATTTTAACAATACTAGTTTTCCCAATCCAAGAATATGGTATACCTTTCCATCTGTTTGTGTTGTCTTCAGTTTTTTTCATTGGTGTCTTATAGCTTTCACAGTATGGGTATTCTGGCTTCTTAGGTAAGTTTATTCCTAGGTATTTTATTATTTTTCATGAAATGGTAAATGAGATTGTTTCTTTAAATTCTCTTTCTGATATTTCATTGTTAGTGTATAGAAATGCAACAGAGTTCTGTATATTAACTTTGTCTCCTGCAACTTTACCAAATTTTTTGATGAGCTCTAATAGTTTTCCGGTAACATCTTTAGGATTTTTTTTACTTCTTTTCCAATATGGATTCCTTTCATTTATTTTTCTTTTCTGATTACTGTGACTAAGGCTTCAAAAACGATGTTGAATAAAAGTGGCAAGAGAAGGCATCTTTGTCTTGTTTCTGATCTTAGAGGAAATGTTTTCAGCATTTCATCATTGAATGTGATGTTAGCTATGGGTCTGTCTCATACTTTTTTATTATGTGAGGCATGTTCCTTGTATGTCCACTTTCTGAAGAGTTTTTAATCATAAATGGATGTTGATTTTTATCAGAAGCATTTTTTTCTGCATCTGCTGAGATGATCATATACTTTTTATTCTTCAGTTTAATGTGGTGTTTCACATTGGTTTGTGGAAATTGTTAAATTCTACTTGATTGTGGCGTATAAGCACTTTAAGGTATTGTTGGATTCAACTTGCTAGTATTTTGTTGATGAGTTTTGCATCTATGTTCCAAAACAAATCTATTTGAGTCCAAAGTCTGTAGTCTCTGATTCCCCAAGCTGAGGTTGGAGACCATGAAAGTCATGTTAAGCCTTCAGCTTATATGACTTTCTCCTGTACTGTTCAACAGCTCTGGAGTATAAGTGGGAAAAAAAAAGAGAGGTGGTGTATTGATCAAGGTTGCGGTTTTCCTGAGTTTGTATGGCAGGAGGAAAAGGGAAGGAGGGAGAGAAGGTGCTGATGAGAGAAAAACATGGAACAGGTGGGCCTTGGGGATGGAACTGGAGGGGTAGACTGGAGGGACTGGTAATTAAGGAGATAGCAGAAAGCAGGGAGCAGAAGCTAGTTGTAGCAGAGCTGGAGAGTTACAGGGCTACAAGGTAGTTTGTGAGAAGTCAGGATGATTGAACTTGGATTTGCAGAGGTGGAGCAGCTCAAGGTCAAGCTGGGGTCACAGACCTGGAGATGCCTTTGTGCTGCACAGACCTGAGTGTCTGAGGAGTCCAGCAGGGCCTCTCCCATCTGGGGACATTTGTGTGAACCTGATCCCAGAAGCCATGGAGGAAGAGCAGTGCCTTCCACTGGGCAACACTGAAGGAGCTGTTGAGTCTCTGGGGCTTCCTAAGACTCAAACCCCAGGCTCCCCAGGTTTGGAGGCCTATGGTCCAGCACCAGGTAGCAGTGCTAAAGTGTAAATTATGGGGCAACATGTGCCCCTTGCTGATCTTGTGACCTTGGGTAAGTCATGGAATCTCTGGGCATTTTCAGGGGCTCCCTCAGTGTGGACTGGAGATAACCTGCTCTGTATGTTGCTCCTCCTGACTTTCCAAAGTCCCCTTAATATACATTGTATGAAGCAGACTACTCACCCACTTTACTGCAGCATCTTCTTTCTAATCTTCAAACATACCACATGCACTCTTACCTCAGGGCTTTGGATCAGCTCTTCTTTATGCCTGGCAGCTCTTCCTCCTGCTCTCTACCTGGCTTGTTCCTTACCTTTCAGATCTCAGCTCAGATGTCACCTCCTCTGGGAGACCGTCCCTGAACACTTCAGGTAGAGCCCCTGTGGGTCTCCATCAACATGCCAGTGTTTTTCCATCCTTGCACTTAGTATATCTCCAATTATCTTATTCTATGAGCCTACTTATTTATTGTTTGTCTTCCTCAACTAGAAAGTGAGCTCTGTGAGAGCAAGGGGATTATATCTTTTTTGTTCACTGTTGTATCCCCAAACAACTAGCACAGTATCTAGAACTATGTGTTAGTCGCTCAGTCAGGTCTGACTCTTTCAACTCCATGAACTGTAGCCTGTCAGGCTCTTCTGTCCATGGAATTCTCCAGGCAAGAATACTGGAGTGGGCAGTCAATTCCTTCTCCAGGGGATCTTCCCAACCCAGGTATTGAATCCGGGTCTCCTGCATTGCAGGCAAATTTTTTACCATCTGAGCTACCAGGGAAGTACATAGTAGGTGCTTAGTAAAAAGTACAAAGTAGGTGCTTTTTGAACAAATGCCTGACCAGACACGAAGCAAGCACATTGTAGGCCCTCAGTATCTACTGTGTAAGGTAAGAACAACTGAAGTGCTGCCCTCCAGATCCTCTTGGTGTGGGAGGAAGTAGGTGGGCAGCATCGAGGCCCCTGTTCTCTGGCCTCTGATCAATACACAGCGGTGATTCTGAATCACCTTCTCTCTCCACCCGTTCTTCCAAATACAGTCACAATACTCATCCCAAATCACTCCCTACTTCCCTCACAAAAGTAACACAAAGTTCCTATGGTCCTTTTCCCCAGTGAAGCCCTGCCTCTGTAATTGTTGGAAGTCTTTTTCTTTGTTGCACTTCAAGATGAGAAGTGGGAATAAGAAGAGTGTCAGGGAAGGACCTGGCTTCTCATCCAATCATTCCTCACTGACTCACTGTGGGGCCCTGGATGAGTGACACCCTTTCTGAGCTGCAATTTCCTCATCTTGAGAATGCTATGAGGAGTATATGAGATACTGGTTGCAAAGCTTTCTGAATTATATATATATATATATATATATTTTTTTTTTTTAGAAAAACTTGAAGAGGACATGGAGGAAATACCAAGGCTTCAGTGAGACAAGTGTTGGGCTGTGTGATTCACAGGAGCACTGGGCATGAGAGGCTTGCAAGTTCCATTGCCTAGCCAACTCAGCAGCAGGCACAAGTGACTTACTTCTCTCTCCACAGGACTCATCTATAATTGACCCAAAGAAGACAGCATTGGTGGTTGTAGGCTGTATGTGTGTGTGTGTGTGTGTGAGAGAGAGAGACAGAGAGAGAAAGAGAGAGAGAGAGAGAGAGAGAGAGAGAGTCTTGAGTTAAAGGGCTGAAACACTCCAATCTAAAAAAATTTTTTTCTTGTGATGAAAAGTTTTAATATCTACCACCTTAGCAGGAGAGATGCTTCTTAACTAAAAAAAAAAAAATTCAGCCATTAGGGCTTAAAGTCATTATAATTTTAAAAATAATTTAATCCAACTTTGCTATTATATTTTAACTTTTCATTGTGAAAAAAATTTAAAATACACAATGCTGACTTGAAAAAATGCACAACATGAGAATTGCAAGTTAAATTTTATTTGGGGCAAAATGAGGACTATAGACCCAGGAAACAGCATTTCATATAGCCCTGAGAAATTGCTCCAAAGAGGTTGGGGGTAAGGTCAGTATATATGTGATTCTGGTGAAGTGGGAGTACATGCAATCAAGCACTTTAATTTTTGCAGAATGTATCTGCTAGTCACGAGGAGCAGTCATCACTATGAAGGATTTTAGTGTTTTTCTAGACATGAGGAAATACAAGAATTGGGCTCATAAAGTTGGCTCATGAAAATATCTATCTGAAGACCCATTCTGCTAGTTTTTCCCAGAATACCTCATTTCTGCTCTCCACCCTGAATTCCTTTCAGGGGTATTTAAAATCAGCAGAAACAGCAGCATGTGATTTAATCCTTGTAGAGGTAGCTGGCAAGTGCCAGTCTGTAGCTGACAACAAAAAAGGAGGATAGTATAATAAACTGCCATGTACCCATTATCTAGCTTCCATAATCTTCAACATTTTGCAACTGTTTCATGCATTTCTACAACATCAACAATCATCATATTCATTTTCCTTCCCTTCTCACTTCCTCCCTTTTCTTTCTTCCTTCTTTCTTAGACTGGAACATTTTGAAGCAAATCCTGATATCACAATTCATTTGAAAATACATGTGACTTAATGTTAGATCAATTTTATTGATCCCTTTATGAACTATGATGTGATTAACTGTCATTCTTCCATTTCCTCTCCTTTGGTTCTCTTTGTTGTTCTTGATGATACTGTTGTTGCGCAGTCACTAAGTCATGTCCAACTCTTTTTGACCCCGTGGAATGCAACACGCCAGGCTCCTCTGTCCATTACTGTCTCCCAGAGTTTGCTCAGACTCATGTTTATTGGGTCAGTGATTCTATCTAACCATCTCATCCTCTGCAACTCCCTCCTTTTGCCTTCAGTCTTTCCCAGCATCAAGGTCTTTTTCCAATGAACCAGCTGTTCACATCAGGTGGCCAAAGTACTGGAGCTTCAGCTTCAATTCTTTTAGCATAAGTCCTTCCAATGAATTATTCAAGGTTGATTTCCTTTAGGATTGACTGGTTTGATCTTGCAGTCCAAGGGACTCTCAAGAGTCTTCTCAAGCACCACAATTCAAAAGCATCAATTCTTTGGCATTCAACCTTCTTTATGGTCCAACTCACATCTGTACATGACTATTGGAAAAACCATAACTTTGACAATATGGACCTTTGTTGGAAAAGTGATGTCTCTGCTTTTTAATACACAGGGTAGGTTGTCATAGCTTTCCTTCCAAGGAGCAAGTGTCTTTTACTTTTTCAGGGATTATAACACTGACATTTTGTTTTGCAACTATAATTCTTCCATACCTTATTCTTAGATCTTTATTTAAATAGGTTCAACAGTCAAACTGGGGTCTTTTAACACAAGACTATTTCAGTTCTTTATCTCGATTGATTGGTTGGCTGGTTTATTTTTTATTTCTAAGAAGGGACTTAAGAGGGCTCAGTTCTCTCAGATCTTGCACGTTTGATAATGTCTGCGACTTTGTACTTGAAAAGTGACCTGGCTGAGAGTAGTATTCTAATGTCACATTTTCTTTCCCTTAGAGTTTTGCAGACCATTGTTCCAATGTTTCTTTCAGTCTAGCTTGCTGTGTAGAAGTTTGAAGCCCATCAGATATTTCCACTTTTACTAATTTTTCTTTTCTATCTGGATGCCTGATGGAATCTCTTTTATCCTGGAAGTCCAATAATGTAATCAGATTTTTTTTAAATCAATTATTCTGTATCAGTTTTTCTTAGAACACAAAATACTCTTAAAACTTACAGAAATACTTCTTCATTTTAGGAAAAATTTCTACATTTGTTTCTTGGTATATATTGTCTACATTATTTATTGGGATAGCTACTCAAGGAATTAACACTGTAAGGTCTCCATATCAATCATATTCTTTGACTGTCTTCAATAGCAAGTGTAGTTGTCTCAAACCTTTCCTCTAAGCCATTTTTTAGATGTCTAGATTTATATGTTTTATCCCTTGCTGGTCCTTATTTATCAGATCATTACTAATACTGTTTAGTTCTCTGTTTGTTTCTTTGGTTTTTCAATTCCTCTTTTTCTCATATTCTGTGGTTTTAACACTTCATTTACAAACTTTAAAATGATAGATTTATTAAGATATAATTCACCCATTTAAACTGTATAATTCAATGGTTTACTAAATATACATGTATGTATAAATATATTAATATTCACAGAGTTGTACGGTTATTACCATAATCAATTTTAGAACATTTCATTACACCAAAAAGAAACCTCATACCTCTTAGCTGTCACTTCCCAAATCCTCTTCCCATCTCTCACCAGCCTGCTTGCCCCCAAGGTAACCACTAATATACTTTTTGTTTCTATGGACTTGCTCTTTTGGACTTTTCATATTAATGAAATCATCCAACAGATACTCTTATGTGATTGGCTTCTTTTACTCATCAGAATGTTTTTAAGATTCATGCATGTTGTAGTATGCGTTATTGCTTCATTTCTTTTTATTGTTGAATAATATTTAATTGTATGGATATACTGTATTTTCCCCTCCACGGATCACTGCCTTGTCATGGTGAAGGGGCTTGCATAACTCAATGAAGCTATGAGCCATGCCATGTAGGGCCACCCAAGACAATTACATCATTGTGGAGTGTTCTGACAAAATGCGATCCACTGGAGGAGGGAATGGCAAACCACCCCAGTATACTTGCTGTGAGAACCTCATGAACTGCATAAAAGGACAAAAAGATATGACACTGAAAGATGAGTCCCCTGGGTCTGAAGGTGTCCAACATGCTACTGGGGAAGAGTGGAGGAGAACTACTAATAGCCCCAGCAAGAATGAAGTGGCTGGGCCTAAGTGTAAACGATGCTCTGTTGTGGATGTGTCCCATCTCTTTAAGAGCTGTGAAAAGCACTCAAAGAGATAGGAATACCAGACCATCTCAACTGTCTCCTGAGAAACCTAAGCAACAGTTAGAACCCTGTATGTAACAACTGATTGGTTCAAGGTTGAGAAAGGAGTATGACAGGGCTGTCTGCTGTCACCCTGCTTGTTTAACCTAAACACTGAGCAAGCACATCATGAGAAATGCTGGCCCGGATGAGTTACAAGCTGGAGTCAAGATAGCTGGGAGAAACATCAACAACCTCAGACATGCGGATGATACCACTTGAATGGCTGAAAGTGAAGAGGAACTAAAGAGCCTCTTCTTGAGGGTGAAGGAGGATAGTGAAAGAGCCAGCTTAAAACTAAGTATTAAAAAAACTAAGATCGTGGCATCCAGCCTCATTACTTCGTGACAAATAGAAGGGGAAAAGGTGTAAGTAGTGATAGATTTCCTGTTCTTGGACTCTGAAATCACTGCGGATGGTGATTGCAGCCATGAAATCAGAAGATGATTGCTTCTTGGCAGGAAAGCTATGACAAACCTAGACATTGTGTTGAAAAGCAGAGACATTACTCTGCCGACAAAGGTCCATATAGTCAAGCTATGGTTTTCCCGGTGGTCACATATGGTTGTGAGAGCTGGACCATAAAGAAGACAGTATGCTGAGAATTAATGCCTTTGAACTGTGGTGCTGGAGAAGACTCCTGTAAGTTCCTTGGGCAGCAAGAAGATCAAACTAATCAATCTTAAGGGAAATCAACCCTGAATACTTGTTGGAAGGACTGATACTGAAGCCAAAGCTCCAGTACTTTGGTCACCTGATGCAAACAGCCAACTCATTGGGAAAGTCCCTGATGCTGGGAAAGATTGAGGGCAGGAGAAGAGGGTGTTAGAGGATAAGATGCCTGGATGGCATCACCAATGCAATGGACATGAACTTGGGAAAACTTTGGGTGATTGTGAGGGATAAGGAGGCCTAGTGTGCTGAAGTCCATGGGGTTGCAGAGAGTCGGACATGACCAGATGACTGAACAACAAGAACATACTATATTTTATTTATTCACTCATCAGCTGATGGACATTTGGATTGTCTTCACTTTTTGGCCATCATGAATTACGATGTTATGAACATTTGTGCATAAGTATTTTGTGAACATATATTTTTGTTTCTCTTGGGCATCTATCTGGGAGTGAAATGGCTTGCTCATATGGTAAGTCTATTTTTAATTTTGTTTGTTTGTTTAACTGTTGAGGAATGCCAAATGTTGTTTTCCAAAGCTGCTGTACAATTATACTTTTCCACTATAATATGTGAGGGTTTCAATTTTCCCACATTCTCATACTTGCTCTTCATCTTTTTTTATTATCCTCATTGTAGTTGTGAAGTGGTATCTTGTGTTTTTGATTTGCGTTTTCCTGATGGCTAATAATGATAATAATGTTGAGCTATTGTCATGTACTTATTGGCCTTTTATATATCTTCTTTGGAGAAATGTTTATTCAGTTACTTTGCCTATTTTAAAACTGTATTATATCTTTGTATTATTGAATAATAATATTTCTTTATACTTTACAAGTTTCTTATCAGATATTTGATTTGCAAAATGTTCCAACCATTCTATAGGTTGTGTTTTCACTTTCAAGTTGTCCTTTGAAGCACAAAAGTTTTTCATTTTGATGAAGTTCAGCTAAATTATTTTTTCTTTAGTTGCTTGTATTTTTGTCATCCTAAGATATTGTTGCCTAGTCCAAGATCATGACCATTTATCTGTACCTTTGTTTTCTTCTAAGCTTTTATCATTTTAACTCTTGAATTTAGATCTTTCATCGGAGTTAATTTTTGACTATGGTATAGGGGCCAAATTCATTATTTTATATGAATATATTCATTTAATCCATCACCATGTGCTGAAGGGATTATTCTTTTCCCACAAAATTATCTTTATACCTTTGTCAAAAATCAAATCACTATAAATATGAGGAGCTTATTTCTGGACTCTCAATTCTCTCTATATATTAATACATCCCTTTGCCAGTAGCATGCTGTTCATCTATAAATTTTGAAATTAAATTTATATATTACATAATATATTATACTATAAATTTATGTGCTTGTAATACAAATATTTTATATTTCTTATGTCATATTTTTCTTTTTTTTATAAAAATATTTATTTTTATTTATTTGGCTGCGCTGGGTCTTAGTTGTGGCATGTGGGATCTAATTCCCTGACCAAGGATCAAACCTTGGCCCCTGCACTGGGAGAGTGGAGTCTTAGCCACTGGACCACCAGGGAAGCCCCAGTCACGTTTTTCTTTTAGACTCTCATTCTCTGTCTCTCTGTCTCTGTCTTCCTCTTTCTGATATTGCTCTGCTATAATCAGGTAAATTCTTCTTGACATTTTCCCCAACACTATCTGGAGTGAGTTTATTTTCCCCAATTTTGGTCACAATTCAGGGAATGGTGTGTGGATTTCTTTTCTGTAGCCTGACGGTACAGGGGCGGGGTAAAGGAAATACTCAGTTGCCTTTGCCAGGAAACCTGGGCTTTGTAGTCTCTTTCTAAAATTTGGCCAATTTTCCTGATCCATGGGTCCATCCCACTTCCACCCCAGCTAGAAACATGCTTCACTCTGGAAAAATTCAGCTCACATCCCCCATCCAGCATGGAGTTGCAAACCCTGGTAGGTTCCTCCCACTCCTGATAAGATCTTACCAAATTATGGAAGTTTCATGCTCGAAGGTTTCGCCTTGGCATTTTTTGCAGCTGCCCAGTTACCACTGCAGTCTGCTTTTTTCTACACTGGTGATTACCAGTGAGAACTCTCAGAATTTTGTCAACTAACTTCCTTTCCACCCAGCATCACTTTCAGGACAGTTGGGTTGTGGGTTGAGAGACACAACATGAAGGATCTTTTGTTTCTCTCCCTGTCTACTTACTACCTTTCAATGTTCAAAGGATCAGGCTGTAACTTTTATTTTTGAAGTTATTGCTGGGAAATGTTTAGGCTTAAACTTAAAATTAAAAACAAAAACATTTTTAGGCTTAATATATCGCATTATGTATTAAAGGAGAGCTTATCCTATGTTACTGCACAGCTCTACCTAGAAGTCAATCTGGTACATCTTTAGAAAGCAATCTGGCACTATGCTTACAAAAATGTTCTCTAGCTCAAGTCAGAAATTCAATTCTGGGAATTTATCATAAGGAAATAATTCACAATGAAAATAATCTCCATACACAAATATATAGCACTGTTTGTGATAACAAAAACTGAAAATAATTTACGTGCCCCACATTAGAATACCAGTCAAAATTATGTCTTATAAGATAAATGGACTCTTTTACAGTCATTAAAATGATTACACTATTTACAAAACAAAAAGACACACAGACAAAGAAAACAAATATGGTTACCAAAGGGCAGCAGGGGGGATAAATCAGGAATTTGGGATGAACAGATATCACTATATCTAAAACAGAAAACAATAAGAACATATTGTATAGCATGTCAAACTATATTCAATATCTTATAATAACCTCTAATGGTCTTTCCTGGTGGCTCAGCAGTAAAGAATCTGCCTGCAATGCAGGAGAATCAGGTTCAATCCCTGGGTTGGGAAGATTCCCTGGAGAAGGAAATGGCAGCCTATATAGTATTCCTGCTTGGAAAATGCCATGGACAGTGGCGCCTGGAGGGCTACAGTCCATGGGTTCTCAAAGAGCTGGACATGATTTAGTGACTTAACAATAACAACAATAATCTAAAACAGAAAAGAATGTGAAAAAGAATATCACTTTATATATATAAAAGCTGAATCACTTTCTTGTACATCTGAAACATTGTATATCAACTATACTTCAATTAAAAAAAAGGACTAGGGGAAATGAAGTAGATACACTTCAAGAGAGATGAATTGACTCTAAGAAGAGAATTCACATCATCTTACACAAAAGGGAAAATCATGTGATATATCCAATTAACACTTAAGTAAAATAGAAAATTTTAAAATTAAGTTTTGAAATAAACTATTAAATACTTAAAAATGATAGTTACAAAAATCTAAGTATTAACATAGAAAAATGCTTTCAAAAAACAATGACAGATAAAATAGAAGAATAAAAAACAGAATGTATAGCCTTATGGCAACCATGTAAAGAGATGAAAGCAGATGGACAAGAGAGAGAAAGGTTTTTGGAAACGGAAATACTTAACAATAATATGGTATGAACGAAAATGTTTTTTGATCATTTTTATTTAATAGAATTGAATTATTTTTACGATAAGAAAGGAGACACAAAAAGCATTCAGAAAGCATTTGTCCCCTTCTCTTGCTGATATTATTAGCTGGAGCTAATTTGTGGCTTGAAACAAACATTTGGAACATTTTGGCCAAAGAGAAAAGGTCCAACTGAATATAAGTGGATTTATGGCCGTGTGACTTTGGCCAAGGTTATCACTGTATATCTGTAAAATGGCCCTGGCTTTATATCAAGCTCAGAAAAATCGCTGTGGAAGGCAAATGAATATGTGTCAGACATTTAGCATAGCTGTGGGCATACAGAGAGGCACTTGAGGTCTGTTTGGTACTCATCAGAGTAGGGCTTTTGTTTTCTCTGTACTGTGATTTAAACTCAAATTCTGATGCAAGTGCAGGGGCAGAATGGAGGGAATAGTACTAGAAATCCAGGAAGGTGAATTAATTCTATCACCTTTTACCACCCCATGCCCCACCTCTGTTTTCTTGTCCTTCACTTGAGAGAATAAGATAAACTTTAACAGAGAAGTGAGTGGGTTTTCAAAGGACACACAATAAATGGGTAAATAAAGAGAAATTTAGCACTTTCTGGACAAATAAAGATAAATGTCAGTTGATGATAACGCAACCTTGAGAGAATTCCCCAAAGGACTGCCGGCTTTCCTTAGTGTCTACTCCCCAACACAGTTCCTTTAGCACTCATTTGAGAGTTCCATGTACCCCAAAGGCTCCTAGATCATGAAAAGTCCAGAAAACAATATCCCATGAGGTCAGAGAAGGCCTCCCTGGAGCTCTCACCATGAGAATTTAAAACCCTGTGGAAAAGTTACAAAGGTATTTTATGGCTCAGACAATAAAGCATCTGCCTACAATGCAGGAGACCCAGGTTCAATCCCAGGGTTAGGGAGATCTCCTGGAGAAGGAAATGGTAACGCACTCCAGTACCCTTGCCTGGAAAATCCCATGGACGGAGGAGCCTGGTAGGCTACAGCCCATGGGGTCACAAAGAATCGGACACGACTGAGCGACTTCACTTCAAGATGGTAATAAGTATAACCAAAACCAGATCAAGACGTCATATATTACACCATCCCATAAATTTGAAATGGCAAATCTATAGAGAACAGATGAATACCTGCCTGGGACTGAGACTGGGAACAAAGATTCCTTGAAAATGGGAATGAAGGATCTTATTGTGGTGATGAATGTTTTAAATTTGTTCTAATGTTCCAGTGTTCTAAATTGGATTAAACAGTTGCACAACTAGGCAAATTTACTAATAACCACTGATTGCTTACTTAAATGAGTGAATCTTATGTAAATTATACTTCAATAGCTGTTATATAAAAAAGAATTTACACTTGGCACTTAAAACACATTTTTGGATTCCAGTGGGTTCTGGCTAGGAGGTTGGTAATTTCCTACTAAAATACTTAGGAAGGCAAAAGAGAAAGGAGTGGAATAATGTCAATGAAAACAAGACTAAAAGAAGGTAGGCGACTTCCTTGGTGGTCCAGTGGTTAAGACTTTGCACTCCTAATGCAGGGGGCCCAAGTTCGATCCCTGGTCAGGGAACTAGATCCCACATGCTGCAAATAGGAGTTCACATGCCACAAGACCCAGTGTACTGCAACTAAGACCCAGCACAGCCAAATATTAACAAAACAAAACACAAAGACTAAAAGAAGTTAGGTAGAATCTCCTCTAACTAGATATCAAACAAGCTGGACTGAGAAATTTTACCTCAAGAGACTGCATGAGAAACTGCAACAGGCCCACTAATATACTTTTAATTTTCCTCCTCCTTGCAACTCATGATATACAGAGATGTAAGTGACATCCCACATAGAAAATCAGACAGCTGTTCCTCTGTCCTGCCACGTACTACTCTAGGAGAATTGTCTTTTTTTTTTGGTCACCCTTGCCTTGCCAGGCCATCTTTCTACAGCTGATAGGGGTAGTAGGGTCCCAGACCGCAATGAGGAAAAAGGAAAATAGTTGTGGCGCCTTAAATAGGTCTTCCAAAGTGAAAAACCACGATCATTTTTCTGTTGAGAAATGTCCTCTTTTAGAATGTTCACATGAAACAAATTAAAAGGCTACCTCCAACAGATGGCATTAGTTGATCATACATGATCTTTGGATCTAGGCCATCCCGTTGTTTCTGACTCTAAAGGAGAGTTTACAGCATTTGGGTTTGTTTTTAAGGGGGGTTATGAATACCATTTACCCTGATCATGTCCAAAAGTAGCAAGAGTTTTGAAAACCAGCAGAAAGAGAAGTGTATGATTACCATGGAGACAAGAGTAAAGCTTAAATTTGCATGGATATTTTCACACTGATCACTTGTAAGGTGTCATTTTGCTCTTACAAACAGTTTTTTCAGAATCAAACCTACTTTCAAGTAGAGTAGTTGTAAGAGAAGATATATGAAGAAAGCAGTTTGCATTACATTATGGAAATTATAGTTTTTCTTACATTGCATCAGTTGAACAGGACACAGAGGAAGGAGATGAATCACGGTAGACAGGAGATATTGTAGGGAAAAGTTACCTAGGAAACTTGGAAGCTATGCACATAATTAGCTGTCCAGCAGCAGAAGGGAAGGAAAGATGTCACAAAGTGGACCAAGAATGGGGTCAAGGGTACTTTATGTACCCATTTCCTGGCACAGAGCATGAACAGACTGATCTTAATGATGAGGAAGCAGAAAGCAACATATGGAACCTGTGAAAAAAATACTGCTACATACAGGGATATAATATGGAGATCATAATTGAAAGTATACTTCTGAACCTTGTTTAAGGCAGGACTCACAATCAAATTTGAGGAAACTGTTTGGTATCCTACATAGGGTACAAAAAGACAAGTTTTTCATGAAATAAGAACAGAAAGTCATAAAGAGAAAATAGGCTTAGATGAAAAGGCAAAATGAGATTAAAAAAGGGGGGGTAGATGAGTGAACTAATAGAGATGATGATATGGAGGAAGCAATAAAAGTTACTAACGTTGATTTAAGACTTTATGTGCATCATACTTAATTATAAATGTTTTATATACATCAACACATTTCATTCTTATAAGAGCACCAGAAATTAGTGCTATTGTTGTCCTCATTTCATAACTGAGGAAACTGAGAGATGTTAAGGAACTTTTTCAAGGGCACCCAACCAGTAAATACTAGAGCCAGGATTCAACCTCTGAAAATATGACTTCATGGCCTGTGCTTTTAATCATACACTAAGGAAGGACATCAAGGAAACAAAAGATACAACAGCAGAATTAAAATCAGTCAAGACAGGAAAAGCATAATTGAAGTTGTGGGTGAATCATATTAAAATGAAAAATCTAAATAAAAAAGGCAAAAACATAAAAATAAGGAAGGAGGAAATGATAAATACGAAAGCCAGAGAATAAAATTTTCCTTTGATGACTGAAAGGATCATGTTCTAGGAAAAATAAACAAAAGAAGACCTACATCTTGACATAGTCTGTTAAAAAAGAGAACTATGATAAAACATTACAAGAAAGGATATCAATAAGAACCTGTGAAAAATAACTGCTATAGATACAAAATTCAATCTCACCCTAATTAAAAAGAGAAGAAATTTACATTAGTACTATTTTCAAACTTCAAACATGAACAGAACATCAATATACATGAGGCAAAACTAATGGAACCACAGGAGAAATAGAAAAATACACTATTATAGTTGGAGACTTCTATACCCCTTTATCAGTAATTGACAGGTAGCAGGCAGAAAATGAGTAAAGATATATCAATAGTTAATTACCAATCAACTGGAACTAAAGGACATCTATAGATTACTTCATCTAACAAGAGCAGAATATATTCTTCTCAAGCTCACATGGAACATTCACCAAGATAGATCATATTCTGGGCCAAAAACCACAACTTAAAAGTTTTTAATTAATAGAAATCACACAGTGTATACTCTCAGACAAGAACACAGTTAAACTAGAAAGAACTTTGTACTTTCTGTTCAATTTTTCTGTAAACCAAAAACTGCTCTAAAGCTACAGTCTATTAATATTTTTTTAAAAAAGAGAAGAAATTTGGGCTTCAGCCACGATGGCAGACTAGAAAGACCCTGAGCTCAATTCTCAAGAATACACCCAAATCGCAATTATTTGCAGAACAGTCATCAATGAAAAAGACTGAAACCTACCAGAAAATATCTTCTACAACTAAAGACATAAAGAAGGAACCACAATGGGACAGGTAAGAGGGATGGACTGGCAATATAATCAAGTCTCATACCCATAGGGTGGAGGCAATCCACAAACTGGACAATAATTACAGTGTAGAGGCTCTCTCACAGGAGTGAGAGTACTGAGCCCCATATATAGCTCCTCAGCCTGGTGGTCCTGCACTGGGAGGACCATATCCCCTAGAGCATTTGACTTTGAAGGCCAGTGGACTTAATTTTGGGAGTTCCAAAGAACGGGAGGAAATAGGGACTTCACTCTGCAAGGCCACACACAAAATCTCACATGCACTAGGACCCAGGGCAAAAGCAGCAATCTGATAGGAGCCTGGGCTAGACCTACCTGCTGGTCTTGGAGAATCTTGAGGAGAGGCTGGGATTGCAGTGTAGCAGTGGCTTACCCTGGGGACATAGACACTGGCAGAAGCCATATTTGTACTATGTAGATACTGCTGCTGTGAGCAGTCACAATGGAATCCTACCTGTAGCTCATTAATACAAGATCTGAAAGTAAAAGTGAAGTCGCTCAGTCATGTCTGACTCTTTGCGACCCCGTAGACTGTAGCCTGTCAGGCTCCTCTGTCTATGGGATTTTCCAGGCAAAAGTGCTGGAGTGGATTGCCATTTCCTTCTCCAGGCGATCTTCCTGACCCAGGAATCGAACCCAGGTCTCCCACATTGCAGGCAGACGCTTTACTGTCAGAGCCACCAGGGAAGCCCAAGATACAAGATCTGGCCCCATCCAATAACCTGAAGGCACCAGTGCTGGAAGGTCTTGGGCCTAACAACTAACTGGGTGGAGACACATCTCCATTCATCAGCAGACAGACTGCCTAAGGACTTCCTGAGCCCACAGCCCCTCTAGGCCCACAGGCCCACAGGCCTTTCCACCAGTGAACAAGCACTAGCCTGGCCTTCTAGGAAGCCTAGATTAGCCTCAAGACTAGCCTCATCCTATGACAGACATATTAGATAGCATATTAAAAAGCAGAGACATAACTTTGCCAACAAAGGTCTGTATAGTCAAAGCTATGATTTTTCCAGCAGTCATGTACAGATGTGAGAGGTGTATCATAAAGAAGGCTGAGCACCAAAAAATTGATGCTTTTGAACTGTGGTGCTGGAGAAGACTCTTGATAGTCCTTTTGAGATCAAACCAGTCAATCCTAAAGGAAATCAACCCTGAATATTCTTTGGAAGGACTGATACTGAAGCTGAAGCTCCAATATTTTGGCCACCTGATGTGAAGAGCCAACTCACTGGAAAAGACCCTGATGCTGGGAAAGATTGAGGGCAGGAGGAGAAGGGGATCACAGAGGATGAGATGGTTGGATGGCATCATTGACTCAATGGATATGAGTTTGAGCAAGCTCTGGAAGATGGTGAAGGACAGGGAAGCCTGGGGTACTATGATCCATGGGGTTGCAAAGAGTCAGACACGACTGAGAGACTGAACAACAACAAGAAGGAGCAGAGAAAGGGCCTGAGAACATATTTGAAAGCACAGTAGCTGAAAACTTCCCTCACATGGGAAAGGACACAGTTACCCAAGTCCAGGAGGTGCAGAGAGCCTGATACAGGAGGAAGCAGAGAGGAACATACCAAGACATGTTGTAGTAAAAATGACAAAAATTCAAGAGAGACTATAAAAGGAACAAGAGAAAAGCAACAAATAACATACAAGGGAACTCTCATAAGGCTATCAGCTGATTTATCAGCAGAAACTCTGCAGGCCAGAAGGGAGTGGTGCAATATTTTTTAAGTGGTGAGAGGAAAAAACCTACAACCAATAATATTCTACCTAGCAAGGCTTTCGTTCATATTCGATGGAGAGATAAAAAGTTACACAGACAAACAAAAGCTAAAAGAGTTCAACATCACCAAACGAGCTTTATGACAAATGTTAAAGGGAACTTTTCAAAGCAAAAATGAAAAGGCCACACCTAGAAATAAGAAAATTACAAACCAAAAAAAACTCACCAGCAAAGGCAAACCAACAGTAAAGGTAGGAAATCATCCACACACAAAACTAGCAAGGAGGTTGAAAGTCAAAAGTAATAAACTCTAAAACAGAAACATAGTCCGATGGAACAAGATAGAAAGCCCAGAGATAAACCCATACACCTATGGATACTTTGATAAAGGAGGCAAGAATATACAGTGGGGCAAAAATAGTTTCTTTAATAAGTGGTGCTGGGAAAACTGGACAGTCATGTATAAAAGAATAAAATTAGAACACTTCCTAATGGCATATGGAAATATAAACTCAAAATGGATTAAAGGCCTAATTGTAAGGCCAGAAACTATAAAACTCCTAAAGGAAAACATAGACAGAATACTCTATGACATAAATCATAGTAAGATTCTCTATGACCCACCTCCTAGAGTAACAGAAATAAAAGCAAAAATAAAAAAGGGGGATCTACTTAAACTTAAAAACTTTTGCACAGCAAAGGAAACTATAAACAAGGTGAAAAGACAACCTTCAGAATGGGAAAAAATAATAGCAAATGAAACAACTGACAAAGGATTCATTTAAAAAATATACAAGTAGCTCATACAAATCAATAGCAGAGAAACAATCAATCAAAAAAAGGGGCAAAGACCTAAACAGACATTTCTCCAAAGAAGACATACAGATGGCTAATAAGCACATGAGAAGATGCTCAACATCACTCATTATTAAAGAAATTCAAATCAAAACTACAATGAGATATCACCTCACATCAGTCAGAATGGCCATCATCAAAAAATCTATAAACAATAAATGCTGGAGAGGGTGTGGAGAAAAGGGAACCCTCTTACACTGTTGGTGGGAATGCAAATTGATACAGCTGCTATGGAGAACAATATGTGAAGTGAAGTGAAGTGAAAGAGGCCCAGTTGTGTCCAACTCTTTGCAACCTCATGGACTATACAGTCCATGGAATTCTCCAGGCCAGAATATGGGAGTAGGTAGCCTTTCCCTTCTCTAGGGGATCTTCCCAACCCAGGGATCAAACCCTGGTCTCCTGCATTGCAGGTGGATTCTTTACCAACTGAGCCACAAGGGAAATCCAAGAATACTGGAGTGGGTAGTCTATCCCTTCTCCGGGGAATCTGCCCAACCCAGGAATCAAACTGGGGTCTCCTGCATTGTAGGTGGATTCTTTGTATTGCATCCTGCATTGCAGGCAGAGAACAGAATGGAGATTCCTTTAAAAACTAGGAATAAAACCACCATGTAACCCAGCAATCCCACTACTAGGCACATACCCTGAGGAAACCAAAACTGAAAAAGACACATGCTAACCAATGTTCATTACAGCTCTATTTACGATAGCTAGGACATGGAAGCAACCTAGACATCCATCAACAGATGAATGAATAAAGAAGCTATGGTACATATATACAATGGAATATTACTCAGTCATAAAAAGGAATGTGTTTGAGTCAGTCCTAATGAAGTGGATGAACCTAGAGCCTATTACAGAGTGAAGTAAATCAGAAAGAGAAATACAGTTACCGTATACTAATGCATATATATGGAATCTAAAAAGATAGTACTGATGAACCTATTTGCAAAGCAGCAATGGAGACACAGACTTTGAGAACAGAAATATGGACATGGCTGGGAAGTTGTGTGGGAAGTACGGAGAAAGTAACATGGAAATATACATTACCATGTGTAAAATAGATAGCCAATGGGAATTTGCTATATATGACTCAGGGAACTCAAACAAGGGCTTATTAACAACCTAGAGTGGTGGGGTGGGGACAGAGGTGGGAGGGATGTTCAAGTGAGAGGGCACATGGGTAAACTTATGGCTGATTCATGTTGATGCTTGGTAGAAATCAATGCAATACTAAAGCAACTGACCTTCAATTAAAAGTAAATTTAAAGAAAAAAAGTAGTAAAATTTATACTCACAATAAGCATTTAAGAGACACAGAATACAATTATATGTAAAATATAGTAACAAAACTAGTAATAGTGAGGGGAGGAGAGTACAAATGCAGTATTTTTAAAATGTACTTGAAATGAAGAGCTCAGCAACTTATACACGCACACACACAAACACACAGACTGCCATATAACTTCATGGTTTCCATATACCAAACATCTATAATATATATATACACACACACAAAGTAAAAGGAATTCAACCGTAACACTAAAGATAGTCATCAAATCTTAAGAGAACAAAAAAAGAAAGAAAAAAAAAAGATCACAGAAACAACTCCAAACAATGAACAAAATGACAAGAATATACATCTCAATAATTACCTTAAATGTAAATGGATTAAATGCTCCAACCAAAAGACAGAATAGTACAAGAGATTGACTGCAGACCTAGAGACATACATAGACTGAAAGTGAGCAGATTCAAAAGGGTATCCCATGTAAATGGAAATAAAAAGATAGCCAAAGTAGTAACACTTATATCAGACAAAACAGACTTTAAAATAAAGACGGTTACAAGGGACAAGGAAGGACCCTACATAATGATCAAGGGATCAATCCAAGAAGATGGCTGTAAATATCTATGCACCAAACATGGTAGCACCTATGTATATATGGCAAAATACATAAGACATAAAAGGAGTAACTGGTAACACAATAATAATAGGGAATTTTAACACCCCACTTATATCATAGGACAGATTATCCAGACAGAAAATACATTAGGAAATGCTGGTCTTTAACGACATTTTTGATCACACAGGCTTAATTGACATTCACAGAGCATTCTGGCCAAAAGTAGCACGATATACATTATTTCATCTGGAGAAGGAAATGTCAGCCCACTCCAGTATTCTTGCCTGGAAAATCCCACGGACCGTGGAGCCAGGTAGGCAATGGTCCATGAGGTCACAAAGAGTCAGGCATGACTGAGCGACTTCACTTTCACTTTCACATACATTATTTCAAGTGCACATGGAATATTCTTCAGGACAGATCACATGCTAGGCCACAAAAAAGCCTCAGTAAATTTAAGAAAATTGAAATCATATCAAGTATCTTTTTCAACAATGAGCTATGAGACTAGAAGTCAACTATAAGGAAAAAATACTGCAAAAGACACAAGTAAGTGGAGGCTAAACAAGCAATCGGTCACTGAATAAATCAAAGAGAACAAACAAAAATACCGAGAAACAAATGAAAGTGAAAACACGACAATCCAAAGCCTATGGGAAACAGAAAAACAGTTCTAAGAGGAAAATTTATAGCATTATAAGCTTACTACCTCAGCAAACAAGAAAAATTTCAAATAAGCAACCTAACTTTACACCTATATGAAACAGAAAAAAGACAACAAATAAAACCCAACTTAGTAGAAAGAAAAAAATAATAAAGATCAGGAGAAATAAATAAAATCGAGACTAAAAAACAATAGAAAAGATCAGTGAAACTAAAAGCTGGTTCTAGGAAAAGATAAATAAAATTTATAAAACTGTAGCATGATTCATCAAAAAAATAAAGTCAGTCACTGTTTCCCCATCTATTTGTCATGAAGTGATGGGACTGGATGCCATGATTTTAGTTTTATGAATACTGAGCTTTAAGCCAACTTTTTCACTCTCCTCTTTCAATTTCATCAAGAGGCTCTTTAGTTCTTCTTTACTTTCTGCCATAAGGGTGGTGTCATCTGCATATCTGAGGTTATTGATATTTCTCCTGGCCATCTTGATTCCAGCTTTTGCTTCATCCAGCCCAGTGTTTCTCATGATGTACTCTGCATATAAGTTAAATAAGCAGGATGAAAATATAGAGCCTTGGTGTACAGTAAATAGATGGGGAAATAGTGGAAACAGTGTCAGACTTTATTTTGGGGGGCTCCAAAATCACTGCAGATGGTGACTGCAGCCATGAAATTAAAATATCCTTAACTCCTTGGAAGGAAAGTTATGACCAACCTAGAAAGCATATTAAAAAGCAGAAACATCACTTTGTCAACAAAGGTCTGTCTAGTCAAGGCTATGGTTTTTCCAGAGGTCATGTATGGATGTGAGAGTTGGACTATAAAGAAAGCTGAGCACTGAAGAATTGATGCTTTTGAACTGTGGTGTTGGAGAAGACTCTTGAGAGTCCCTTGGACTGCAAGGAGATCCAACCAGTCCATCCTAAAGGAGATCAGTCCTGGGTGTTCATTGTAAGGACTGCTATTGAAGCTGAAGTTCCAATACTTGGGCCACCTGATGAGAAGAGCTGACTCATTCAAAAAGACCCTAATGCTGGGGAAGATTGAGGGCAGGAGGAAAAGGGGCCGACAGAGGATGAGATGGTTGGATGGCATCACCGACTCAATGGACATGAGTTTAGGTAAACTCCGGGAGTTGGTGATGGACAGGGAGGCCTGGCCTGCGGTGGTTCGTGGGGTTGCAAACAGTCAGACACGACTGAGCGACTGAACTGAACTGAACGGAATATACAGAACATTAATACATGGTTAAAGTGATCATTTTGAAGATAATGTATGTAGCAAAACCATAAACATTTCAATATTAGACTATAATGAAAAATGTTAAAGGAAATGTTAAAACCATAATCACCATGATATGACATGTGTAAATACAGAGAACAGGACTAGAAGGGAGTAAGAAAAACAGAAGTGGTTGTATTTCTCATGTTGTTCTCTGGGGCCTATTTTACCACTGAGATTATAGATAATTTTAAAAAGTCATATTGACTTTTTCTAAGTTAACAATTAGTAGTTAAATTAACTCATAAGACCTGAATTCAGGGTCACCCATCTCTACATACATGGGCCAGCTCTGAAGAAGTATACCTCCTCAGGCAACCTACAAAATCTTTCCTGGCTTTTGTAAAGGCCTTACATGGATCTCACATTTTGACTGGGTTTGGAACATAATGCTCCAAACCACTACAGGGAGACAAAACAAACAGGTACCAAGTTACCTCTTTCTGGAAAGATGTTGTTTTTGGTGAGTTTGACGCTTTTGGGTCTTGGGTTGTTATTATCCATACCCATGATCAGGTTGCGGAAAAACAGATCAAATTTCTTTCTGCTGTCTGCGTTGATGGTGCCGGCCACCGTCCACACCAAGGCAAAAAGGAACAGACCTTGTAGCCAGAGGAAGATCTGTTGGCTTGTCAGGCCTTCAAATAATTCACTTTCCTCCTCTTCTACTTCCCTGATTTCATCTAAAAGCAAGAATAAGAACCTCAGAAAAAACTGCACAGTGCAATAGATATGAATTGGGTAGTTCTATACTTGAAGGGCCTGGGGAAGGGACTGATACTGAATGAGTGGCCTGATCCTTCTACATATATTAAAATAAATTTTTTTATTGTAGCAAGATATGCATAACACACAGATTACAATCTTAACCATTTTAAAGTTCAGTGGTATTAAATTCATCCATGTTTTTGTGCAACCATCACCACTATTCACATCTGGGACTATTTTCATCCTGCAAAACTGAAACTCTATACCCGTTAAACATTAATTCATTACCTTCTTCCCCACAACATGACAAATAGCATTCTACTTTCTATCTTTATAAATTTGACTAATCTGGATATGTCTTAGAGGTGAAATAATATAGTCTTTTTCTTTTTTTTTTTAATTTAATTTTATTTTTAAAACTATAGTCTTTTTCTGACTAGCTTATTTCTCTGAGCACAGTGTTCTCAAGCTCCATTTGTTTTGCAGTGTGTATCAGAATGTGTATCAGAATTTTTATTTTGACTGTGCCATGTGGCTTGAAGGATCTGTTTCCTGACCAGGAATTAAACCCTGGCAGGGCAGTGAAAGCACTGAATCCTAACCACTAGACCACCAGGGAACTCCCCATAATTTCCTTCATTTTTAAGGTGAATAATATTTCACTGTATGCATGTATTACATTTTATTTATCCATTCATTGATTGGTGGACACTTGGGTTGTTTTCATCTTTGGTTACTATGAATAATGCTGCTATGAACACAGGTTCTATGTTCAAAAATAATATTGCTATGAATAAAATATCTATGTCCCTACTTTCAACTTCTTTATATATATATACCCAGAGTAGAAGTGCTAAGTCATATGGTAATTCTACTTTTAATTTTGAGGAACTGAGAAACTATTTTCCATAGCAACTGTACCATTTTACATTTCATCAATGGTTCACAAGGGTTCCAGTTTCTTGACATCCTCGTCAATACTTGTTCTTTTTGATTGTTAATATTGTTAGTCCTGTTGTTGTTTGGATAGTATCCAACCTAATAGGTATGAGATGGTATCTCACTGTGGTTTTGATTTGCATTTTCCTAATAATTAGTGATGCTGAGCATCTTTCCATGTGCTTATAAACCATTTGTGCATCTTCTTTGGAAAAATGTCTATTTAAGACCTTTGACTATTATTTAGTCAGTTTGTTTTTGTGTTGTTAAATTTTAGGAATTCTCTATATATTCTGGATATTCATCCTTTATCATATATATGATTGGTAAAGATTTTCTCCCATTTGTGAGTCATCCTTTTAGTCTGTTAACAGAGTCTTTGATATTCATCCTTTATCATTTATATGATTTATAAAGATTTTCTGCCACTTGTGAGTTGTCTTTTTACTCTGTTGATAGAGTCTTTTGAAAACAGTAGTTTTCAATTTTCATGGACTCTATTTGTCTTTTTTTTCTTTTGTTGCTGTGCCTTTGGTGTCATATCCAAGAAATAATTTCCAAATAGCTCTCTACCTTAGATTTTCTTCTAGAAATTTTAAAGGTTTAGGGCTTCTCCAGTGGCTCAGCAGTAAAAAATCCATCTGTGATACAGAAGCCACAGGAGACCCTGGGTTCATTCCCTAGTTTGGGAAGACCTGATCAAGGAGGGCATGGCAACCCACTCCAGTATTTTTGCCTGGAGAATCCCACGGACAGGGAAGCCTGGCAGGCTACAGTCCATAGGGTTGGAAAGAGATACGACTGAAGTGACTGAACACACACAGTTCTTACGTTTAGGTCTTCCATTTGTTTTGAGTTAATTTTTGTACATAACATTAAGTAAAGGTCCAACTTCCTTTATTTCTAATTGGATATCCAGGTTTCCTGGCATCACTTGTTGAAAAGACTGTCCTAGGGACCTTCCTGGAAGTCCAGTGGTTAAGAATCAGTACTTTCACTGCAGAGGGCATGGGTTAGATCCCTGGTGGAGGAGCTAAAGGTCCTGCATGCCACGTGGTGCAGGCAAAAACAAAAAGAGGAAAAAAAGAAAAGAATGTCCTTTCCCCACTGAATGGTCTTAGCATCCTCGTGGAAAATCATTTGACAATACATGCATGTAATTATATCTAGACCTTCTACTCCATTACATTGGTGTATCACTTCAGTTCAGTTCAGTTGCTCAGTTGTATCCGACTCTTTGAGACCCCATGACCGTAGCACACCAGGCCTCCCTGTCCATCACCAATTCCCAGAGTTTACCCAAACAGTCAGTGATGCCATCCAATCATTTCATCCTCTGTCATCCCCTTCTCCTCCCCGCCTCAAACTTTCCCAGCATCAGAGTCTTTTCTCTTTTTTTGAATTAAATTTATTTATTTTAATTGGAGGTTAATTACTTTATAATATTGCATTGGTTTTGCCATACATCAACAAGAATCTGCCACGGGTGTACACGTGCTCCCCATCCTGAGCCCCCCTCCCACCCCCCTCCCTGTACCATCCCTTTGGGTCATCCCAGTGCACCAGCCCCAAGCATCCTGTATCCTGCATCGAACCTGCACTGGCGATTCATTTCTTATATGATATTATATATGTTTCAATGCCATTCTCCCAAATCATCCCACCCTCTCCCTCTCCCACATAGTCCAAAAGACTGTTCTATACATCTGTGTCTCTTTTGCTGTCTTACATACAGTGTTATCGTTACCATCTTTCTAAATTCCATATATATGCATTAGTATACTGTATTGGTGTTTTTCTTTCTGGCTTACTTCACTCTGTATCAGGGTCTTTTCAAATGAGTCAGCTCTTTGCATCAGGTGGCCAAAGTATTGCAGTTTCAGCTTCATCATCAGTCTTTCCAATGAACACCCAGGACTGATCTCCTTTAGGATGGACTGGTTGGATCTCCTTGCAGTCCAAGGGACTCTCAAGAGTCTTCTCCAACACCACAGTTCAAAAGCATCAATTCTTTGATGTTCAGCTTTATAGTCCAACTCTCACATCCATACATGACCACTGGGGAAACAATAGCCTTGACTAGACAGACCTTTGTTGACAAAGTGATGTCTCTGCTTTTTAGTATGATTTCTAGGTTGGTCATAACTTTCCTTCCAAGGAGTAAGCGTCTTTTAATTTCATGGCTGCAATCACCATCTGCAGTGATTTTGGAGCCCAGAAAAAATAAAGTCAGCCACTTTTTCCACTGTTTCCCCATCTATTTTCTATGAAGCGATGGGACCGGATGCCATGATGTTAGTTTTCTGAATGTTGAGTTTTAAGCCAACTTTTTCACTCTCCTCTTTCACTTTCATCAAGAGGCTTTTTTAGTTGTTCTTCACTTTCTGCCATAAGGGTGGTATCATCTGCATATCTGAGGTTATTGATATTCCTACCAGTAATCTTGATTCCGGCTTGTGCTTCATCTAGCCCAGCATTTCTCATGATGTACTCTGCATATAAATTAAATAAGCAGGGTGACAATATACAGCCTTGACGTACTCCTTTTCCTATTTGGAACCAGTCTGTTGTTCCATGTCCAGTTCTAACTGTTGCTTCCTGACCTGCATACAGGTTTATCAACAGGCAGGTCAGGTAGTGTGGTATTCCCATCTCTTTCAGAATTTTCCAGTTTATTGTGATCCACACAGTCAAAGGCTTTGGCATAGTCAATAAAGCAGAAATAGATGTTTTTCTGGAACTCTCTTGCTTTTTCAATGATCCAGCAGATGTTGGCAACTTGATCTCTGGTTTCTCTGCCTTTTCTAAAACCAGCTTAAACATCTGGAAATTCATGGTTCACGTATTGCTGAAGCCTGACTTGGAGAATTTTGAGCATTACTATACTAGTGTGTGAGATGAGTGCAATTGTGTGGTCGTTTGAGCTTTCTTTGGCATTGCCTTTCTTTGGGATTGGGATGAAAATTGACCTTTTCCAGTCTTGTGGCCACTGCTGAGTTTTCCAAATTTGCTGGCGTATTGAGTGCAGCACTTTCACAGCATCATCTTTCAGGATTTGAAATAGCTCCACTGGAATTCCATTACCTCCACTATCTTTGTTCGTAGTCATGCTTCCTAAGGCCCACTTGACTTCACATTCCAGGATGTCTGGCTCTAGGTCAGTGATCACACCATCGTGATTATCTGGGTCATGAAGATCTTTTTTGTACAGTTCTTCTGTATAATCTTGCCACCTCTTCTTACTATCTTCTGCTTCTGTTAGGTCCCTACCATTTCTGTCCTTTATTGTGCCCATCTTTGCATGAAATGTTCCCTTGGTATCTCTAATTTTCTTGAAGAGATCTCTAGTCTTTTCCATTCTATTGTTTTCCTCTAGTTCTTTGCATTGATCGCTGAGGAAGGCTTTCTTAAATCTTCTTGCTATTCTTTGGAACTCTGCATTCAAATGGGTATATCTTTCCTTTTCTCCTTTGCCTTTTGCTTCTCTTCTTTTCACAGCTATTTGTAAGATCTCCCCAGACAGCCATTCTCCTTTGCTTTTTTGCATTTCTTTTTCTTGGGGATGGTCTTGATTCCTGTCTCTTGTACAATGTCATGAACCTCCATCCATAGTTCATCAGGCACTCTGTCTATCAGATCTACTCCCTTAAATCTATTTCTCACTTCCACTGTATAGTTGTAAGGGATTTGATTGGGTCATACCTGAATGGTCTAGTGGTTTTCCCCACTTTCTTCAATTTAAGTCTGAATTTGGCAATAAGGATCTGAGCCACAGTCAGCTCCCGGTCTTGTTTTTGCTGACTGTACAGAAATGCAATAGAACTGCATTATTTTTGTGTTTGATTTTGTATCCTGCCTCTTTACTGAATTTGTTTATAACAGTTTCGTGTGTGTGTGCAGTCTTCAGGATTTAGTACATATTAGATCATATCACTTGCAAACAGATAAATTTACTTTTTCTTTTCTAATGTGAATACATAATTTTATTTCTTTTTCTTGCCTAATTACTCTGGCTAGGACTTCCAGTACTATGTTGAATAGAAGTAGTGAAAGCAAGCATCCTTTCCTTATTGCAGTTAAAATGGTAAAGTGTTTCACCACTGAGTGTTATATTCACTGTGAGGTGTTTGTATTTTACTTTTATTATGTTGAGGTAGTATTCTTTTATTCCTACCTTGTTCAGTGTTGTTTATCATGATTTCATGAGTTTTGTCAAATGATTTTCTGCATTGAGACAATGTGTTTTTTCCTTTATTCTGTTAATTATATTTGTATTGCATGTATCACACATTGATTACTTTTCATACATTGAGACATCCTTGCACCACAGAAATTAATCATAGTTGGTTACAGTGTAGAATCCTTTAGATATGCTGATAAAATTGCCTTTCTGGCCTTTAGGGGAATTTCTTACACTAATGTTTATAAAGGATATTGGTCTATAACTTTCTTGTAGTGTCTCTGTCTGGCTTTGGTTTCAGAGTAATGCTTGTTTCATAGAATGAGTTAGGAAATGTTCTCTTTTAAACATTTTGGAAAAGTTTGAGCATGACTGATACTAACTCTTCCCTAAATGTCTGGTAGAATTCACCAATGAAGTAGTCAGATCCAGGATTTTTCTTTGTTGTGAGATTTTTTTTTTTTTTTTTTTTATCTTTTATTCCGGCGGGGCTGGCCTCTCCCCTGCGCGCGCCGCCACCCACACGCCGGGCATGGGCGCGGGCACGATCACCTGTTGTGAGATTTTTGATAACTGACCAATACCAGTCAGTGATCTATTCAGATTTCTTTGTGCTGCAGTCTTGGTAGATTTTGTGTCTTGGTAGGCATTTTTTTCCCCATTTCATTTAAGTAATCAAATTTGTTACCATAAAATTTTTCATAGTGCTCTCTTATAATCCTTTTTCTTTCTGTACAATGAGTAGTAATGTCTGCATTTTCATTTCTGATCTTAGCAATTTGAAGATAAAAACATGTTAAATGACCACAGGAACCAACTTGAAGGTGTCCCCAATTGTCAAAGCCATTTGAACAATAAAATAAATAATTATAGCGTTGGATTATAATTCATAGAACAAAATGAATATCCATGAATTCATATTTGATCACTAAATAATTGAATAAATAAGTAGGGAAGAATAGTTCTTCTTTACAGAAGAACTCTAATCTTTAAAAGAAATATAAATTTAAATAGGAAATTTACATTAGGAAATGCCACCCTAATAATTGCTGTAGATAAAATCTACCAATGGATGTTAAAATCAGTACATGAAAGTCTGAGGAGAAATAGGATATTTGCATAGCTTGAAATTATCTCCCATGATGTAATTATTAATCCCAAAGGGGGAAAAAAAAAAAAAAACAGTAACATTACAGTGGAGAAATATAACTATGAACAAAGATAATTTTGACCAGAACCTTCAACAGGAATAAGATATGTTCACATTATGTACCCGCTGAAGATTTACTGAGGATACACCATCACTTCTGTGATATTATTACTAAAAATGCAAATCTTGATTTTGCTTATCTTTTCAAAAAACCAGCTCTAAGTTTCATTGATCTTTTCTATTTTTTAAGTCTCTATTTCATTTCTTTCTCTTCTGATCTTTAAGATTTCTTTGCTTCTGTTAACTTTGGGTTTTGTTATTCTTTTCCTGTTTCCTTTAGGTATAAGGTTAAGTTGTTTGAGATTCTTCTTGCTGTTGTTCTTGAGGTTTGTATCACTGTAAACTTCCCTCTTAGAACTGCTTCTGCTGCATCCCACAGATTATGGATTGTTGTGCTTGTTTTAAATTTCTTCCAGGTATTTTGTGATTTTCTCTTTAGTTTATTCAGTTATTCATTGGTTGTTTAATAGCATATTTTTTAGCCTCTGTACTTTTTGCAGTTTTTATTTTCTTGTAGCTGATTTCTAGTCTCATAGCATTGTGGTTGGAAAAGATATTTGATATGATTTTAATTTTCTTCAATTTACCAAGGCTTGTTTTGTGGCCTAGAATGTGATCTATCCCAGAGAATGCTTTGTGTGCAGCTGAAAATAATGTGTATTCTGCTGCTTTGGGGTGGAATGTTATATATATATATATATCTATTAGGTCCATCTAGCTTAATGTCATTTAAAGCCAGTCATTTAAATCTTGAGACAGACTCATTAATAAAAAAAGAGAGAAAGCTCAAATCAATAAAGTCAAAAATAAAAAAGGAGAAATTATAACCAACATCATGAAATACAAAGTAATTGCAGAGATTACTATGGACAAGTATATAACAAGAAGATGAACAATCTAGAAGAATTTAACAAATTCTTAGAGAGGTATAATCTCTCAAGACTGAACCTTGAGTAAATAGAAAATATGAACAGACCAATAATGAAACTAAATCAGTAATTTAAAAACTCTCAGAAAAGAAAAGTCCAAGACCACAGGGCTTCACAGGTGAGTTCTACCAAACATTTACAGAAGAGATAATATCTACCTTCTCAAATTATTCCAAACAATTGCAGAGGAAGGAATACTTTTGAGCTCATTCTATGAGGCCAGCATCACCCTGATACCAAAACCAGACAAAAATATCACACAAAAACAGACACATAGATCAATGGAACAGGATAGGAAGCCCAGAAGTAATCTATGCACTTACGGTCAATTAATCTATGACAAAAGAGGTAAAAATATACAGTGGAGAAAACACAGTCTCTTCAGTAAGTGGTCCTGGGAAAACAGGACAACTATATGTAAAAGAATAAAATCAGAACATTTCCTCACACTATATATAAACAATAAACTCAAAATGAATTAAAACCTAAATGTGAGACTATAAACCATAAAACTCCTAGAAGAAAACAACAGAACACTCTTTGACATAAATCATAGCAATATTTTGATTTTTCCCCTAAGGCAAAGGAAACAAGTTGGCTAAACAGTTGGGACCTAATTAACCTTAAAATCTTTTCCATATCAAAGGATGCAATGGAGAAAATGATAAGACAATCTACTGAACTGGAGAAAATATTTGCAAATGATATGACTAATAAGGGAGTTAATATCTAAAATATATAAAAACAAGTCATACAACTCAACATCAATAAACAACCTGATTAAAAATGGGCAGAAGATCTGAATAGACATTTTTGCAAATAATACATACAGATGACCAATCAGCACATGAGAAGATGCTCAATATAGTTAATCATCAGAGAAATGTAAATTAAAACTACAATCAGTTAACACCTCACACCTGTCAGAATGGTTTTCATCAAAAAGACCAAGTATCTAATGTGGCAAGGATTAGATGGAGATTAGTGGATTAGTGGAGATTAGTGGGAATTAGTGGAGATTAGTGGGATTTAGTGGTAGCTCAAGCAGGCTTCCCTGGTGGTTCAGAGGTTAAAGCGTCTGCTTGCAATGTGGGAGACCTGGGTTCGATTCCTGGGTGGGGAAGATCCCCTGGAGAAGGAAATGGAAATCCATTCCAGCACTCTTGCCTGGAAAATTCCATGGATGGAGGAGCCTGGTAGGCTACAGTCCATGGGGTCGCAAAAAGTCGGACACAACTGAGTAATTTCACTGGTGATCAGCTAACTGGTACTCCAGGTGAGCCTTACTCACCATGCACTAAAACCACTTTCCAATATAGGTTGCTGTATTTGGAATAAAAATTAAAAGACAAATGTGAGGCAATTTCTGTGTAGAACCCTGTAGTGGAGATTAGTGGGATTAGTGGAGAAAAGGGAAACTTTGTACACTGTTAGTGGGTATGTTTATTGGTGCAGCCACTGTGGGAAATAGTATGGAGGTTCCTCAAAAAACTAAAAATAGAACTACCATATGATCCAGGGTTTACTCCTGGATATATATCTGAGAAAAATGAAACACAAATTCAAAATGATACGTGCTCTCAATGTTCATAGCAGCATTACTTACAATAGCCAAGATATGGAAGCAACCTAAGTCTTTATCCACCGATGAATTGCTAAATAAGACTATATATACATATATGTATGCATATACACATACACACACACACAATGGAATACTACTTGGTCATAAAAATGAGTGAAGTTTTGCCATTTACAACAACATAGATGGACTTGGAGGTTATTATTTTTAGTAGAATAAGTCAGACAAAAAGACAAATACTGTATGTTATTTCTTATCTAAAGCTATAACAAACTAGTGAAAAGATATGGACTTACAGATACAGAAAACAAACTAGTGGTTGCCAGTGGGAAGAGGGACATGGGAGGAGCACGACAGTGGCTGGTGTTTAAGAGCTTTGGACTGCTATGTATAAAACAGATAAATTACAATGATATATTGTACAACACAGGAAATATAGCCAATGTTTTAAAACAACGTTAAATGAAATATAATCTTTAAAAATTGTGAATCACTAAGCTGTACACCTGAAACATATAATAATACAAATCAACTATACTTCAATTTTTAAAAAAAATCACAATCTTAGTCTAATTATGACAAAATTAGGAAAACTGGCAAGATTGCTGGAAGAAATATCAATAACCTCAGATATGCGGATGACACCACCCTTATGGCAGAAAGCGAGGAGGAACTAAAGAGCCTCTTGATAAAGGTGAAAGAGGAGAGTGAAAAAGCTGGCTTAAAACTCAACATTCAAAAACCTAAGATCATGGCATCTGGTCCCATCATTTCATGGCAAATAGATGGGGAAACAATGGAAACAATGACAGACTTTATTTTCTTGGGCTCCAAAATCACTGCAGATGATGACTGCAGCCATGAAATTAAAAGACACTTGCTCCTTGAAAGAAAAGCTATGACCAACCTAGACAGCATATTAAAAAGCAGAGACATTACTTTGCCAACAAAGGTCCATCTAGTCAAGCCTGTGGTTTTTGCAGTAGTCATTATGGATTTGAGAGTTGGATCATAAAGAAGGCTGAGTACTGAAGAAATGATGTTTTTGAACTATGGTTCTGGATAAGACTCTTGATAGTCCCTTGGAATGCAAGGAGATCCAACCAGTTAATCCTAGAGGAAATCAACCCTGAATATGTACTGGAAGGACTGATGCTGAAGCTGAAGCTCCAAAACTTTGGCCACCTTATGAGAAGAGCTGACTCTTCTCATCAAGGAAAAGACCTTGATGCTGGGAAAGATTGAAGACAGGAGAAGGGGATGACAGAGGACAAGATGGTTGGATGGCATCACTGACTTAATGGACATGAGTTTGAGCAAGCTCAGGGAGATGGTGAAGGACAGGGAAGCCTGGTATGCTGCAGTCTGTGGGGCTGCAAAGAGTCGGACATGAGTGAGCAACTGAACAACAACAACAGGCAAACGTAAATTGAGAAATATTAAGAAACATAATGGAGAAGGCGATGGCACCCCACTTCAGTACTCTTGCCTGGAAAATCCCATGGATGGAGGAGGCTGGTAGGCTGCAGTCCATGGGGTCGTGAAGAGTGGGACACCATTTAGTGACTTTACTTTCACTTTTCACTTTCATGCATTGGAGAAGGAAATGGCAACTCACTCCAGTGTTCTTGCCTGGAGAATCCCAGGGATGGCGGAGCCTGGTGGGCTGCCGTCTCTGGGGTCGCACAGAGTCGGACACGACTGAAGCGACTTAGCAGCAGTAGCAGCAGCAAGAAACATAACTGGGCAGTATTCACCAAATGACAAGGTTATGAATATCAGGAAAGGCAGAAGAACTATCATAGCTTGTAGGAGACCAAGAAGATACAACAATTTTAAGTATAATGTGGCATTTTGAATTGGATCTTGGAACATAAAAATTTGTGGAAAAATGTGAAATTCAGATAAAATGCATAAAATAGTATAGTATCAATGTTAATTTCCTTATTATGATAATTGTTCCTTGGTTATATAAGATGTTAACATTAAAGAAATCTAAGTAAAGAGCATATGTAATTCTACATTCTTTGGTAAGTTTTCTTTAAATCTAAAATTATTTCAAAATAAAAGCTAAAGTTGTATTCAGTGTTCCTTATCTCAAGTTTTTGCTAATCATAGCTACCATGTTCTTGCATTTTAACATTGACAGTGTTAAATGTTATAGTTCCAAAATCAAATTTAACCCTATGCCCCAGTTTTGTTTTTTTTTTTTGGCAACATCAAGAACTTTGTTTGGCATTCGGAATCTAGTTCTCTGACCAGGGATGGAATCTGGGCCCTCTGCACCAGGAGCATGAATTCTTAACCACTGGACCACCAGGGAAATCCCTAGTCCCCAGTTTTTAGCAGTTGTGTGTATTTCAGCACTCCTGAGAGGATTCACAGTTATAGATTCAGGAAGACAAGAGTTGAGGCTACATAGGACTGTAGACAATAAATCCATTTCTCATGCTGGTGCCTTCTTTCCTGGAGGAAATACTATATAAGGACAGTGAAAGGAGCTTGGGAAAGTATGAAAAATTTACAAATAAAAATACAAATATATAATGTATGTAACTCATGTGCTTCTACAAATACTGTCTGTAATTTTAATTTTAATATTTGGTTAAAGAGAGTCTCTGGCTCAACTATTTCCAATTTACTCTTTTTAGAAAATCTACACCTATATGCCTCTGGAAGAAATGGGCTGAGAAAATATGTACACGGAGTAGAAGCTGTAGGAAGATTCACCATCATTTTGAATTATGTGTTATCTTGAGAAAGAAATGGCATCCAATTGAATGCAGAGTTCCAAAGAATAGCAAGGACAAATAAGAAAGCCTTCCTCAGTGATCAGTGCAAAGAAATAGAGGAAAATAATATAATGGAAAAGACTAGAGATCTCTTCAAGAAAATTAGAGATACCAAGGGAACATTTCATGCAAAGATGGGCAAAATAAAGGACAGAAACAGTAGGGACCTAACAGAAACAGAAGATATTAAGAAGACATGGCAAGAATTCACAGAAGAACTGTATAAAAAAGATCTTCACGACCAAGATAATCACAATGGTGTGATCACTCACCTAGAGCCAGACATCCTGGAATGTGAAGTCAAGTGAGCCTTAGGAAGCATGACTACGAACAAAGCTAGTGGAGGTGATGGAATTCCAGCTGAGCTATTTCAAATCTTAAAAGATAATGCTGTGAAAGTGCTGCACTCAATATGCCAGCAAATTTGGAAAACTCAGCAGTGGCCACAGGACTGGAAAAGGTCAGTTTTCATTTCAATCCCAAAGAAAGGCAATGCCAAAGAATGCTCAAACTACTGCACAATTGCACTCATCTCACACGCTTTGTAAAGTAATGCTCAAAATTCTCCAAGTAATTCTCCAAGTAATTCTCCAAGCCAGGATTCAGCAATACATGAACTGTGAACTTCCAGATGCTCAAGCTGGTTTTAGAAAAGGCAGAGGAACCAGAGATCAAATTGCCAACATCCGTTGGATCATTGAAAAAGCAAAAGAGTTCCAGAAAAACACCTATTTCTGCTTTATTAACTATGCCAAAGCCTTTGACTGTGTGGATCACAACTACTTGTGGAAATTCTGAAAGAGATGGGAATACCAGACCACCTGACCTGCCTCTTGAGAAATCTGTATGCAGGTCAGGAAGCAACAGTTAGAACTGGACATGGAACAACAGACTATTTCAAAATAGGAAAAGGAGTACGTCAAGGCTGTATATTGTCTCCCTGCTTATTTAACTTGTATGTAGAGTACATTATGAGAAACACTAGGCTGGGTGAAGCACAAGCTGGAATCAAGATTGCCAGGAGAAATATCAATAACCTCAGATATGCAGATGATATCACCCTTATGGCAGAAAGTGAAGAAGAACTAAAGAGCCTCTTGTTGAAAGTGAAAGAGGAGAGTGAAAAAGTTGGCTTAAAACTCAACATTCAGAAAACTAACATCATGGCATCTGGTACCATCACTTCATGGCAAATAGATGGGGAAACAGTGGAAACAGTATCAGACTTTATTTTTCTGGGCTCCAAAATCACTGCAGATGGTGACTGCAGCCATAAAATTATAAGACACTTACTCCTTGGAAGATAAGTTATGACCAAACTAGACAGCATATTAAAAAGCAGAAATATTACTTTGTCAACAGAGATCCATCTAGTCAAAGCTAATGCTTTTCCAGTAGTCATGTATGGATGTGAAAGTTGGACTATAAAGAAAGCTGAGCATTGAAGAATTGATGCTTTTGAACTGTGGTGTTGGAGAAGACTCTTAAGAGTCCCTTGGACTGCAAGGAGATCAATCCAGTCCATCCTATAGGAAATCAGTCCTGAATATTCATTGGAAGGACTGATACTGAAGCTGAAACTCCAATACTTCAGCCACTAGATGCAAAGATCTGACTCATTTGAAAAGACCCTGATGCTGGGAAAGATTGAAGGTGGGAGGAGAAGGGGATGACAGAGGATGAGATGGTTGGATGGCATCACTAACTTGATGGACATGAGTTTGAGCAAGCTGGGAGTTGGTGATGGACAGGGAAGCCTGACGTGCTGCAGTCTATGTGGTCACAAAGAATCAGACACGACTGAGCAGCTAAACTGTCTGATGACTCAGTAGTTCCACTCCTAGATATATACTGAAAAAAAACAAAAACACTAATTCAAAAAGATACATGCACCCAATATTCATAGCCACATTATTCATAATAGCCAAGATATAAAAGCAACCTAAGTGTTCATCAAAAGATGAATGGATGAAGATGTGGTATACATACATAATGGAATAATATACAACCATACACAAGAATGAAATTCTGCAATTTGCAGCTTTATGGATGGACTGGGAAGGCATTATGCTAAAGTGAAATAAGTTGACAGAGAAAGATAATACTGTATGATATCACTTATATGTGGATGCTAAGGTGGGAGGAGAAGGGGATGACAGAGGCTGAGTTGGTTGGATCGCATCACCAACTCAATGGACATGATTTGAGTAAACTCCAGGAGTTGGTGATAGACAGGGAGGCCTGGAGTGCTGCAGTCCATGGGGTCGCAAGGAGTCGGACACATGAACTGAACTGAAAAGTTCTCCAAATTAACATATATTCTGTCATTTCCAGTAGAATTCTGTGAAATATGATTTGTGTGAGACAGCTATAGAGAACTTCTCCAGGACATTTAAAACAATGATTCATTTAAACCAGTGGTTCTCCATGTCCTGGAGTAGTTCCATAGTTTTGGAGACTAAAATGATCAGTTTTCTTATAGTGTATGTATTTGTTTTGTGAATTCAGATTTTTTGTAATGTAAATTTTTTAACTTGGGGACAACTTCTTATTTTACTCTTTTCAGAATCTTTTTTCTGACACACATTTACACATGCCATCTAAATTCATTTTCCTCCAGGCTGTCCCTGATAGGTAAAGAGGAACAGGAATGATTATTCCCATTGTCTGGAAGAATCTAAGCCTGAGGAAAAATGGGCTAATTTGCACAAGAATACCCAGGAAGTCAACGAAAGATTAAGCCAAAATATATGGACTCTTTCCAGCAAACTCTACTACGTACACTCAAAAGACTTGTTTGTTCTTGACCAAAATGCTGGTCTCATTGTAACTTCTAGGGGGACTAGCAGGGGTGGGAGCATAAAAATAGCCAAGGCATACCCTTGTTTGGCTTAAGAATTGTAGGGAAGTACTTACCAAGGAGAGAGGAGTACAGTCTCATCATTGAGAAGGCAAGGTGGATGGGAGATGTTTGGACCACAAATTTACAGTGAAGGCGAGTAAATTCAAGGCAGGGCTGGACAAGCCACATGAACATGTCATTGACCTAAGAGTACAAGTAAAATTTGACGTTAACAAGTGTGTTTAAGAACTTGGTACACCTCAAGGAGGCTGAAGATAAGACTACTGATAATTTTTGAGTCTAGGTATAGTGAAGAAAATCCATAGGCAACAAGACCTGTGCCCCCAGTTTCTATTTAACGTGCAGTCCACTGACTATGCCCACTCCTCCCATTCTACTGAGCTGAATATGGAAGAAAAGCTTGGAGCCACTATGGGTCAGCTACAGCATGCATGAAACAGTTTTAGGTTCCAGGAGCCACTATATCTGACTTTTCTATAGAAAAATGTTAGGAATTCTAAACAACTGATTTGGAAATGACTGACTGGCATTTATAAGGCAGGACTCCTGTAGAAAGTGGACACTGAGAGGTCTGGGCTTATTTTCAGTAATTCCCCACATGTATGTATGTATGTACATACTTACTCGTGGGTATGATGATTCTTATCTCTTGGCTCTGCTCCCTACCCACTTACTCTTCAGAAGAAATTACTTGATTTTCTCCTCTTCAGTGTTTTCTCTTAAACTTTGTGACTCCTACTGAAAATTACCTTGTTATTTTTTTTTTGTAAGTAGGCAGGTCATCATTAAATAAATACACTCATAGGTGATTATATGTGGATATGTGTGCATATATAAATGTATAGATGCTTTTCTATGTATACTCCCAAAGAAGGGCAATGCTAAAGAAAATGTCCAAACTATGGCACAGTTGCACTCATCTCACAGGCTAGGAAGTAATGCTCAAAATCCTTCAAGCTAGGCTTCAGCAGTACATGAACCAAGAACTTCCAGATATACAAGCTGGATTTAGAAAAGCCAGAGGAACCAGAGATCAGATTGCCGGTATTCACTGGATCATAGAAAAAGCAAGAGAATTCCTGATAAACATCTACTTCTGCTTCATTGACTAGGCTAAAGCCTTTGACTGTGTGGATCACAACAAACTGGAAAATTCTCAAACAGATAGGAATACCAGACCACCTTACCTGTCTCCTGAGAAACCTGTGTGCAGGTCAAGAAACAACAGTTAGAATCGGACATGAAACAATGGACTGGTTTAAAATTGGCAAAGGAGTACATCAAGGCTGTATACTGTCACTCTGCTTATTTAACATCTGCAGAGTAGATCATGAGAAATGCTGGGGTAGATGAATCATAAGCTGGAATCAAGATTGTCGGGAGAAATATTTATCAATCTTAGATATGGAGATGACACCATCCTAATGGTAGAAAGTGAGGAGGAACTAAAGAGCCTCATGATGAAGGTGAAAGATAAGAGTGAAAAAGCTGCCTTAAAACTCAACATTCGATGGAAGAGTAGTTTAAAAGGGAGGGGATATATGTATACCTATGGCTGATTCAGGTTGAGGTTTGACAGAAAACAACAAAATTCTGTAAAATAATTATCCTTCAATAAAAAAATAAATTAAAAAACCCTCAACATTCAAAAAACTAAGATCATGGCATCCGGTCTCATCACTTCATGGCAAATAGATGGGGAAACAATGACAGACTTTATTTTCTTGGGCTCCAAAATCACTGCAGATGGTGACTGCAGCCATGAAATTAAAACATGCCTGCTCCTTGGGAGAAAAGCTATGACAAACCTAGACAGTGTATTAAAAAACAGAAACAGTACTTTGCTGACAAAGGTCCATAAAGTCAAAGCTATGGTTTTTCCAGCAGTCATGTGCAGATATGAGAGTTGGACTGTAGAGAAGACTGAGTGCGAAAGAATTGATGCTTTAGAACTGTGGTGTTGGAGAAGACTCTTGAGAGTCCCTAGGACAGCAAGGAGATAAAAACAGTTAATCTTAAAGGAAATCCCCTGAATATTCATTGGATGGACTGATGCTAAAGCTGAGGTTGCAATACTTTGGCCACCTGATATGAAGAGCCAACTCATTAGAAAAGACCCTAATGCTGGGAAGGATTGAGGGCAAGAGGAGAAGGGGGTGACATAGGATCAGATGGTTGGATGGCATTACCAAGTTAATGGACATTAGTTTGAGCAAACTCTGGGATATAGTGAAGGACAGGGAAGCCTGGTGTGCTACAGTCCATGGGGTTGCAAAGAGTTGGATACGATTAAGTGACTAAACAACAATGACTGTGTATGAGTACTTGGATATGTGGTACTCAGTCAGCAAGTATTTATTGTGCATCTACTACACGCAGTGTGATAGGCACTAAGGATAAATGATGAACAAGAGAGACAAGGTCTCTGTTCTCATGTTACAGTCTCAGGGGCAGGGGAGACAATAAATAATTAAACAAAACACAGTGAAATAAGTTGGAAAAAAGAAAATTAAACAAGCAAAGAAATGACTTAAGTATTTACAAATCCTGGAATGTACTAGCAGGAAACAAATAAATGTATTACAGTTGGATAAAACAAGAAGGGTTTAATAGGGTGGTCAGGGAAGACTTCTTGGAGAAGCGGGGCTTTATGCTAAGACCTGGGTGGCAAAGGTGAATCAACCCTTATGAGACTAAATGGGGCAAGATTTCCAGAAAGAGGAATAAAAAGTGCAAAAACCTCAAGGAGGTAAACTCTGGGGTTTTCTAGGAATGGAAACAAGACCCTAGGGCTGGAAGGTAATAAGCTGAGCCTGAGAGGAGTGTAGGTGATGAGGCTGGAGGGGCAGGCTGGGTGGAATCACAATCTCAGAAGTCCTGGTAAGAAGTTAGACTACTGAGGACACTGGGAAGTCTGTGAAGGCTTCCTGTGCATGTGTAGACTGGCTTCTGACTATGCAAGTGGACATGTGTCTGTAAATAAACATTATATATATATAATATGTATATTATATATATATATGTATATAGTACATGTATACAGTACATACATGTATATACAGACATGTGCATAGGACATGTATACAAATGTGATAGGAAAGGGGCCATCCTATGCAGATCCCCAGAGCATTTCTACAGTGAGAAGAGAATCTAACTTAAATCCTTCTTGGCTCCTTCCATGGGAAACTTTACTAGGCAACCTTGTTAATGCAGCAAAAGGCAAGAAGTACCATAAGCACTCATTTTTCCTTTTTACTTCCATCATCTGCGTGTGTTCTAATCTAACCTGAACATTCATACCTCTTTTAGGGAGGGAAGAAGAAAATGGACACTCTTACTAGCTGCACTAAGAGAATTTCTCACTGGTTTTAGCTCCCTACATTTAGGAGGTATAGAGTCTAGGTTACAGGGGATGGAAAGTGGCAGGAAAAAGAAGAACACAGATCTTCCTAACCTGGTACACCTCTAGAGCAACTTCCAGAGGCATTTCTGCTGGTGGGCAAAGAGTCAAGGGGTGACATCCCAGTAATCATATAGAACATTTCTCAAGCGCCAGAATTCTCCACTGAGGAGTCAAAAAGTAATGGAGAAGATGGAAGAGAAAGCAGAAATTGACTACACAATTCCAGCTCCACATGCAAAATAAAATAAAATAATAATGGCAAGAAGCCAGAAAGCAAGGTAATTGGGGACAATCAGGGAATTTCCTGCCCCTCCTTGCCTTCCATAATTATGAACGTGAAAACAATCCTAGAAGGCCTTTGAGATGAGGAGTCAGGAGACAGGGAAGGACAGAAAGGAAAGGGACCAGAGGGTCTCACCAATTCCTTGTGCTCCTCAGTGAGACTGGAAGGCAGGGTATCCATGTAGGAATCCTTCAGGGGCTTCCAGCCTAGCTGATGGGGTTCCATGTAGATCATTCCACACCTGGCAAGCACAAACAGAGGACCATCCTGGTTCACACTGGGCTCCCAAGCACGTAGGGGTGAGGTGAATAGGCTGGAGCTTGGGCTGGAGCACAGACCTTCACCAGCTCCAAGCCAAAGGAAAGATGCACGGATTTTGCCAGGAAAGGGTAGAGACCAGTGCTAAGAGTGGGGTCTTGAGAGTCAGAGACCTGTATTCAAGTCTCAGCCCCAGATCCTACTAATTGAGTGACCTCAGAAAAATTTCTTTTCTGTCTCTGAATTTGAGTCCCTGTCTGTAAATTGAAGAATATAAAAAATAAGTAGCTTGTAAGATTATTATAATGGTTAAATGCCAGTAAATGAATTTGGCACTATGTCTAGCATACAGAACACTCTTAATCAATGAAAACTACTATTATAATTTTCATAATGTTAGTACATTACCATGTACTGACATGTAACATTGTATTTAGCAAGTTTTTCCCCATTCTGTTATATCTAGGCACACTCCTCTTTGTTAGTAACACTGGCTACCATTTATTCAGCACCTACTATGTGTCAGCCACTATGCTAAGTCTTAATGGCCTTCATTTCTAAATATTCCTCTTTATGGTTTACACTTTAGACATGAGGAGACACTAGCTCAGAGAGGCTTATTGACTTGGAAGAGGTCACACAGCTAGCAAATGGTGTGTTCAAGGTGGGAACCCAGGTTGGTCTAACTTGCCATGTGCTCTTTCTACTCCCTTACATTGCCTTTGGGAATGTGAGCTTATTTTTATTTTATTATTTTATTTGTTGTGGACTGGGAGGCACATGATTGGATTATTATCCTTGGCACACTCATCATTAGCCCATGCATGACCTTTCTTAGTTAATTGTTTTCAATAATGTAATCAGTGTCCATGAACCCAACACCCAGACAGAAGCTACAGTTTTGACAATAACCTTTATCTAATTATAAAGTCTCCCTTATCCTATCCCCCTGGCTTTCCCCACCTAGATTACACAGAATCTTGAATCTCACATTCACTGGTCCTTTGATTTCTTACTTTCTTATGGTTTTATATACATACACATATTTAATTGTTTAGTTGGTTTTAATAATTTAAAAGGGGATACTATGCTGCATGTAATATTACAGGCTTACTTTTCTTGCATTTTAAAAAGTATTTATTATTTATTTTTGGTTGGGTTAGGTCTTCGTTGCTGTGAAGGCTTTTCTTTAGTTGTGGCGAGTGAGGGGTTACTCTCTAGTTGCGGTGCACAAGCTTCTCATTGCAGTGGCCCCTCTTGCTGTGCAGTGTGGGCTCTAGGCATGCGGGCTTCAGTAGTTGTGGCTCCTGGGCTCTGGAGCACAGGCTCAGTAGTTGAGGCACTAGGGCTTAGTTGCCCGGGGCATGTGGGATCTTCCCAGATCAGGGTTCAATGCCATGTCTCCTGCATTGGTAGGTGGATTCTTTACTACTAAGCCACCAGAAAAGCCCTACAGGCTTACTTTTATATATAATACTGCTTAGATTTTATCTTTAATTTTATTAAGACTTATCTATAAAGACACTTATCAGTACAGTTCACTTATTTTGAATGACATACAAATACTACCTTCTGTGATTTTATTATACTTTCTAATTCTCTCCTATTAATAGGCATTTGGGTCATTTCTAAGTGTTATTGTGAATCGTGCTACTCTGAAAATTCTGGTACATGTCTCCTGTTGTACATGGGCACAAGTTTATTTTCAGTATATACTCACAAGCAGAATTGCTCAGCCATAGGGTATGTGAAGGTTCAACTTTAGGAGGTAGTTCAGCTCAGTCACTCAGTCATGTCTGACTCTGTGACCCCATGAACTGCAGCACGCCAGGCTTCCCTGTCCATCACCAACTCCTCAAGCCTACTCAAACTCTTGTCCATCGCACTGGTGATGCCATCCAACCATCTCATCTTCTGTCATCCCCTTCTTTTCCCACCTTCAATCTTTCTCAGCATCAGGGTCTTTTCAAATGAGTCAGTTCTTTGCATCAGGTGGCCAAAGTATTAGAGTTTCAGCCTCATCATCAGTCCTTCCAATGAATATTCAGGTCTGATTTCCTTTAGGATGGACTGGCTGGATCTCTTTGCAGTCCATGGGACTCTCAAGAGTCTTCTCCAACACCACAGTTCAAAAGCATCTTATCCAAAGTGTTTGCCTGATTTTGTATTGAGGACTGATTTTATGACAAAGTCTGACAAAAGGTAATATAGGTGATCTGCTAGAATTTAATCATATTTGTGGCTTTTCCTCCTGTTTAAGGTTAGTGAGGCTTTGCCTTACACCTCAGGGGGCCCATGCAAGCTGACTCACCTGCTCACAGTGGCTGGGGAGGCCTGTTCCAGGTCAGCTGGCTCGAAGATCAGACTCATCTTAGGGCTCATCTGAATAATCTCTCCACTCATTAAACACAGCTGAAAGTACAAAGCAGAGGGGTAGAGGGCAGCAAATGTGTTGAAATCTATCTGCAAATAAAAGGCCTCAGTGGAGACAGAGATGGTTTGAATTCATTCAACAAATGTTTCTTGAGCACCTACTCTGTGCCAGGCACGATGCTAGCTGTGCAGAATAAAACAGACAAAAAAATTCCTGTCCTCTTGAGGTCTGCATTCTGCTGGGAAGAACAGATGATAGGCAAAATATATAGGCTATACAAGGATGAAAATGCTTTGGAGAGTTGGAGAATCCTGTGTCTGGTGAGATGTAATGTTAAATAGGGAAGTCAGAGAACCACTGAATGGCAGCCTTAGATGAAGAATCTAGAAATTATCAGATTACAGCTAGTTTAATGGTTCCTTCCTCAGTGTTTAAAACAGAACTTAATTGCACACTGGCATCCTATTTTATTTTCTCAAGTTTCCCACAAAGACTCCTGGAATGCCTCAGGGACTGGTCTAGGGTTAGAGTGATAAGAATATCTCCAAATCATTTTTGAAATGGAAAGATCATTAGAAGCCCCAGTGTTTAGCATGTATATCCCTACAGAAAGTAGTGCAAATATACAGGACAGCCTCTGAGTATATACACTAAGTCTGTGGCACTGCTTCTCATTTCCCAACATGGGTTAAAGTGAGATGTTTAAGTCCTAAGATGGCTTGAGGCCTTGGTCTCTCAGGGGAAAAGAAGAAATCCCATTGCTCCATGTTTCTCCTCCTAAGTTTCTGTCTAAAGAGCTTCTTGCAAATTACCTGACCCACATCAAACATATCTGTAATCAGGTCATTACTTGCAACCCCAGAAAGGTCATAGCTGTTACGGACTAACACCACTAACAGTGTCATCTCTGAATATCGAGAAAAGTAAAATAGACCCACAGCTGTGACAGTAGTTTGATTTCATTCAGAGCTGAGAAGAGCCATCAGGAATTTCACTGACTCTTTATACTTCTGATCTCAAGATCAACCAATACATGTATACAATTAGTTTACATAACATAGCCCATATCATGGAATAAAACTCACTTCTATATTTATGTTATATAATCAAAATTATGAACATGCAATTACTAGTATATGTGTGTAATTTGGATAATTAAGCTTTCCATTGTTGAGCATGACTCAGTCTTGCAAAATGTAAATGCAGTTGGAAAATATATTTGGATTTGATAAGGCAGTGTAGTCAGTGTAAGAAATCTTCCTTGATTCAAGTTAATGTATGGCAAAACCAATACAATATTGTAAAGTAAAATAAATAAATAAATAAACAGAAGAAAAAAATGAATATAATAAAATAAAAAAACCTCTTCCTTTGAAATGGTGATAAATATTATTTTATTTTATTTTAACCCTTATATAGCACTTGCTACATGACAGGCACTATTATAAGCAGTTTGTAAATATTAATTTATCTAATCTTACTAACAATATTATAACACAGACACTATTATCCTCATTTTACAGATGATGCAATTGAGGTATAGGTATAGCTTTTCTAAGGTTACATGACTGCTGAGTGGTAAGATAGGATCTGAACCCAGGCTGTCCAGCTCCAGAGACTTAGCTCTTTGCCACTACGCTTACTGCAGTAGGCAGAACATATCTTCCAAAGACTGCTGCAATGTCTACTAACCCACGTGTACTTTTGCAGTGTGGTCTCACCCACCTCCATTAAGAGGTGGCATCTATTTCTCTACTTCCTTGAATCTGGAAAGGTTCTGTGACTTCTTTGACTTAACAAAATTCAGAGAAAGTAATGCTGTTTGAGTTCCAAGTAGAGATTTTAATTTCCTGCCTCTTGCAAATCAACCACCAGGTAAGGAGTGCCACTACTCCAGACCACCAAATGATAAGCCCAAGTCACATGGACAGGCCTGGAGGATAAGATGCTATTTGAGAGAAAGAGAGGCAGAGAGAGAGAGAGAGACAAAGAGAGACAGAGACAGAGAGTTACAGAGAGACAGACAAGTCAAGGAGGAAAGAGCCCCCAAAAACTGAGTGAAGAAGCTACCATGGATGTGGCTCCTCTAGCCCTAGCCACCCCAGATGACATCATGAGGATTAGCTTAGCCCTTTTGAGCCTTTTCAAAATTTATAATCTACAGTATCACGAGCAAAGTTAAGCCACTAAGTATTAAGATAGTTTGCATCTTTATTTATACAGCAATGGATAACCAAAATACATCCCACATATCAGGTGCTTTGTATGGACTATCTTAATTAGCAACACCCCTATTTTATTACTACCTTTTTAACAAATGAAGAAATTGGTTCAGAGAAGTTATGTGACTTGCCCAACTTGCTCAATTGTAGAGCTAATAGTCCAATTTAAAGCCAGAACCAAGGCTTTTAACAATTATACAACAGTATCTCAAAACACACTCAACTTACCCACTATAGGTAAAAACAAAAGTATAATTCATGAATTGATAACTGTTACTTTCTTATGTGGCATTTATTCTCAGTGTAAATAAGTGTATACATTATATATCGTGATCAATCACTCACTTCAGTAAAAGAGTTTATTCCCCATCCATGTAAAAGTGGTATCAGAAAGGTACCTTTTTATTGTCATCCAGAACAGTGTTCATATTTTCAATCCAAACAGCATCCACTGGCCCATCAAATATAATCCACTTGCGGTCATCAGACAAAGAAGATGCTTGCTCTCGGAAAGCATTGGCAAGGACACCATCTGTCCATTCGTGGCTCACTTGATCAAAGCACCCATACAGCTGCCCCATGGTGATAGCCTTGGGATTAATGATCTTATACTCCACAGCGAACTCTTCCATCTGTTTGGCTGGACAAGAAGGTGCAACACAAGTTACAAAGTTTCTGGTGAAACTTTAGATAAGAGTCAATGCTATCTAAAAGGTCAAATTTATCAGCATGCCTTCCAAGGACAGTCCTTATAAAATTTATACTCAGTCTGTGTAAACATTGGAATAACTGGATAGGCAATGCCTTAAATTGTTAGGTTATTACAGCTATTAGTTTCTCACCATATTGTCTTCTGATGCTCATTTCAAACAAGTCAAATGAGCCATTCAGATCTAAATAAAGTCTGTCTGGGCCTAAAATAACTCAGGCAGTAAAGGAGAGAGATGCCATATAATCAGGTCTCTTTATGTATCTGGCTTTCATGGCTACCCTAGAACCTTGGCTTTGACTTGAGATGAGGAAACAACTGACAGGTAAAAGATGGTTACTTTCCTTTTCCTCTATCTGAAGGGCTAGTTAAGACCTGGAACCTCTTATCTCATTGCTCAATAAGTGTTTCCTGAGAATAGAGCACCAGGACCGAACTGGAATACACAGGCTAATGGATGGTACATCATATGTAATAACAGAAAGTAACCACACTTTTACATGATCCTTCAAAGTAAGGAAAAACTGGAGTGCATGAACCATGAACTAAGTAAAGAATTGTTCCTGCAGAATCCTGAGGCAAAGACAACGGGGTAGCCTCCTTTCTCTTCATTTAGTTTCCTAAACTATATTCAATACCTAAATTACTATTTAAGTTTGAAATGCCCAAATTAGTTTTTAATGTCAAGTCAGTGCTGAAAACAAAAATCTCAAAAATCCAACAGTAACTCGTTATTACAAAAAATATTAAAACAAAGCACACTGGAAGGGATTGTGTAAACACAGGCAGAGCGAGGCACTGCTTTTCAAAACCACAGCTTTGTGTTTTTATAAAAGGAAAACCCCCAAAACTGTTTCTCTGGCAAAAGACATAGCTTTTGTTTATTGAATAGACACTGTGCTAAGTTATTTATCTGTATGAACTAATTTAATTATCACAATGATCCCATTATCACAATGATGCCTCTGGGAAAACAGAGGCAAAGATAGATTTAGTAACTTGCCCAAGGTCTGTGTCTGAGTCAAAAGTCTGAGGCCTTATCTTCTACATTAAATGAAAGGAAGGAAAGAAGGAAAGGAGGAGGGAGGGAGGGAAGCAGAGTGGAGGGGAGGGAGGGAGAATGGGAGGCAGAAAAAAAGGGAGAGGGAAGACAAAGAAAGAGAGGCAAAGAAGGAATGGAAAGAAAACAGAAACCATGCAGTGATCTGTTTTTAGAACAATTTTGTTCAGGCAAGTGGCAGGAGTTTCCCTCTCACGGAGAAGCTTTTGGAGAAATCACAGTTCAGCATTTGAGAAAATTCCTCCAGCCTAATGGTGCACATAAAACCCCCTGTTAGAAGCTCTCCCTCTATTTTCTGCCTGCAGACCCCTGTGTGCCATGTTCTATTTCTGGCTCTAATGTCACAATCCAGGGATGGCAAAGCTAACAGCCTAGCATCATCTCTCTGGAACCAGTCAACTAAGTGGGGACACCTGTTCTTCCTGGAAGTCAGGGATGTGAGTTTTACCTTCGTATAAATCACCCAGAGCTGCAGCCAACACTTTATAAGCACAGGTCTTGCCACCCATGGGATCTCCAACAATCATATAGCCATGTCTTACCAGCATCATCTCGTAGATCTGGGAGGGAACACCATGTAAGAAGTTAATCATTCCAAACCTCCCAGAATTTCAATTAGTCAGAAGTCAACAAGGAATGAGGGCTACAGTCATTTTTTTCATCTATTGCTTAAATATCTTTTGGATGAATAATAATATATGTGTGCATTTCTGATTATTTAAGGGATGAGAAATACTATTTACTCTGTACCTCTCCATGTGGTAAACATGAAGTCATTCACCTAAGTCATTTCATTTAATCCATTCAGGCATGTCTTGTGCTGTGTGTGCTGTGCTTAGTTGCTCAGTCATGTCTGACTCTTTGTGACCCCATGGACTGCAGCCCAGCAGGCTCCTCTGTCCATGAGGGTTCTCCAGGCAAGAATACTGGAATTGGTTGCCATGCCCTCCTCCAGGGTATCTTTCCAACCCAGCGATTGAACCCAGGTCTCCTGCATTGCAGGCGGATTCTTTTTTTTTTTTTTTTAATTATTTTTTCACTTTACAATATTGTATTGGTTTTGCCATATATCAAAATGAATCTGCCACAGGTATACATGTGTTCCCCATCCTGAATCCTCCTCCCTCCTCCCTCCCCATACCATCCCTCTGGGTCGTCCCAGTGCACCAGCCCCAAGCATCCAGTATCGTGCATCAAACCTGGACTGGCGACTCGTTTCATATATGATATTATACATGTTTTAATGCCATTCTCCCAAATCATCCCACCCTCTCCCTCTTGCACAGAGTCCAAAAGACTGTTCTATACATCAGTGTCTCTTTTGCTGTCTCGTATACAGGGTTATTGTTACCATCTTTCTAAATTCCATATATATGCATCAGTATACTGTATTGGTGTTTTTCTTTCTGGCTTACTTCACTCTGTATAATCGGCTCCAGTTTCATCCACCTCATTAGAACTGATTCAAATGTATTCTTTTTAATGGCTGAGTAATACTCCTTTGTGTATATGTACCACAGCTTGCTTATCCATTCATCTGCTGATGGACATCTAGGTTGCTTCCATGTCCTGGCTATTATAAACAGTGCTGCGATGAACATTGGGGTACACGTGTCTCTTTCAATTCTGGTTTCCTCAGTGTGTATGCCCAGCAGTGGGATTGCTGGATCATAAGGCAGTTCTATTTCCAGTTTTTTAAGGAATCTCCACACTGTTCTCCATAGTGGCTGTACTAGTTTGCATTCCCACCAACAGTGTAAGAGGGTTCCCTTTTCTCCACACCCTCTCCAGCATTTATTGCTTGTAGACTTTTGGATTGCAGCCATTCTGACTGGCGTGAAATGGTACCTCATAGTGGTTTTGATTTGCATTTCTCTGATAATAAGTGATGTTGAGCATCTTTTCATGTGTTTGTTAGCCATCTGTATGTCTTCTTTGGAGAAATGTCTATTTAGTTCTTTGGCCCATTTTTTGATTGGGTCATTTATTTTTCTGGAGTTGAGCTGTAGGAGTTGCTTGTATATTTTTGAGATTAGTTGTTTGTCAGTTGCTTCATTTGCTCTTATTTTCTCCCATTCTGAAGGCTGTCTTTTCACCTTGCTTATAGTTTCCTTTGTTGTGCAGAAGCTTTTAAGTTTAATTAGGTCCCATTTGTTTATTTTTGCTTTTATTTTCAATATTCTGGGAGGTGGGTCATAGAGGATCATGCTGTGATGTATGTCAGAGAGTGTTTTGCCTATGTTTCCTCTCAGAGTTTTATAGTTTCTGGTCTTATGTTTAGATCTTTAATCCATTTTGAGTTTATTTTTGTGTATGGTGTTAGAAAGTGTTCTAGTTTCATTCTTTTACAAGTGGTTGACCAGTTTTCCCAGCACCACTTGTTAAAGAGATTGTCTTTAATCCATTGTATATTCTTGCCTCCTTTGTCAAAGATAAGGTGTCCATATGTGCGTGGATTTATCTCTGGGCTTTCTATTTTGTTCCATTGATCTATATTTCTGTCTTTGTGCCAGTACCATACTGTTTTGATGACTGTGGCTTTGTAGTAGAGCCTGAAGTCAGGCAGGTTGATTCCTCCAGTTCCATTCTTCTTTCTCAAGATTGCTTTGGCTATTCGAGGTTTTTTGTATTTCCATACAAATTGTGAAATTATTTGTTCTAGCTCTGTGAAGAATACCGTTGGTAGCTTGATAGGGATTGCATTGAATCTATAAATTGCTTTGGGTAGTATACTCATTTTCACTATATTGATTCCTCCAATCCATGAACATGGTATATTTCTCCAACTATTAGTGTCCTCTTTGATTTCTTTCACCAGTGTTTTATAGTTTTCTATATATAGGTCTTTAGTTTCTTTAAGTAGATATATTCCTAAGTATTTTATTCTTTTCGTTGCAATGGTGAATGGAATTGTTTCCTTAATTTCTCTTTCTATTTTCTCATTATTAGTGTAAAGGAATGCAAGGGATTTCTGTGTGTTGATTTTATATCCTGCAACTTTACTATATTCATTGATTGCTGCTGCTAAGTCGCTTCAGTCGTATCTGACTCTGTGAGACCCCATAGATGGCAGCCCACCAGGCTCCCCGTCCCTGGGATTCTCCAGGCAAGAACACTGGAGTGGGTTGCCATTTCCTTCTCCAATGCATGAAAGTGAAAAGTGAAAGTGAAGTCGCTCAGTCATGTCTGACTCCTAGCGACCCCATGGACTGCAGCCTACCAGGCCCCTCCGTCCATGGGATTTTACAGGCAAGAGTACTGGAGTAGGTTGCCATATTCATTGATTAGTTCTAGTAATTTTCTGGTGGAGTCTTTAGGGTTTTCTATGTAGAGGATCATGTCATCTGCAAACAGTGAGAGTTTTACTTCTTCTTTTCCAATTTGGATTCCTTTTATTTCTTTTTCTGCTCTGATTGCTGTGGCCAAAACTTCCAAAAATATGTTGAATAGTAATGGTGAAAGTGGGCACCCTTGTTGTTCCTGACTTTAGAGGAAATGCTTTCAATTTTTCACCATTGAGGATAATGTTTGCTGTGGGCTTGTCATATATAGCCTTTATTATGCTGAGGTATGTTCCTTCTATTCCTGCTTTCTGGAGAGTTTTTATCATAAATGAATGTTGAATTTTGTCATAGGCTTTCTCTGTATCTATTGAGATAATCATACGGTTTTTATTTTTCAATTTGTTAATGTGGTATATTACATTGATTTGTGGATATTGAAGAATCCTTGCATCCCTGGGATAAAGCCCACTTGGTCATGGTGTATGATCTTTTTAATGTGTTGTTGGATTCTGATTGCTAGAATTTTGTTAAGGATTTTTGCATCTATGTTCATCAGTGATAATGGCCTATAGTTTTCTTTTTTTGTGGGATCTTTGTCAGGTTTTGGTATTAGGGTGATGGTGGCCTCATAGAATGAGTTTGGAAGTTTACCTTCCTCTGCAATTTCCTGGAAGAGTTTGAGTAGGATAGGTGTTAGCTCTTCTCTAAATTTTTGGTGGAATTCAGCTGTGAAGCCATCTGGACCTGGGCTTTTGTTTGCTGGAAGATTTCTGATTACAGTTTTAATTTCCATGCTTGTGATGGGTCTGTTAAGATTTTCTATTTCTTCCTGGTCCAGTTTTGGAAAGTTGTACTTTTCTAAGAATTTGTCCATTTCTTCCATGTTGTCCATTTTATTGGCATATAATTGCTGATAGTAGTCTCTTATGATCCCTTGTATTTCTGTGTTGTCTGTTGTGATCTCTCCATTTTCATTTCTTATTTTATTGATTTGATTTTTCTCCCTTTGTTTCTTGATGAATCTGGCTAATGGTTTGTCAATTTTATTTATCCTTTCAAAGAACCAGCTTTTGGCTTTGTTGATTTTTGCTATGGTCTCTTTTGTTTCTTTTGCATTTATTTCTGCCCTAATTTTTAAGATTTCTTTCCTTCTACTAACCCCGGGGTTCTTCATTTTTTCCTTTTCTAGTTGCTTTAGGTGTAGAGTTAGGTTATTTACTTGACTTTTTTCTTGTTTCTTGAGGTATGCCTGTATTGCTATGAACTTTCCCCTTAGGACTGCTTTTACAGTGTCCCACAGGTTTTGGGTTGTTGTGTTTTCATTTTCATTCATTTCTATGCAAATTTTGATTTCTTTTTTGATTTCTTCTGTGATTTGTTGGTTATTCAGCAGCGTGTTTTTCAGCCTCCATATGTTGGAATTTTTAATAGTTTTTCTCCTGTAATTGAGATCTAATCTTACTACATTGTGGTCAGAAAAGATGCTTGGAATGATTTCAATTTTTTTGAATTTACCAAGGCTAGATTTATGGCCCAGGATGTGATCTATCCTGGAGAAGGTTCCATGTGCGCTTGATAAAAAGGTGAAATTCATTGTTTTGGGATGAAATGTCCTATAGATATCAATTAGGTCTAACTGGTCTATTGCATCATTTAAAGTTTGTGTTTCCTTGTTAATTTTCTGTTTAGTTGATCTATCCATAGGTGTGGGTGGGGTATTAAAGTCGCCCACTATTATTGTGTTATTGTTAATTTCTCCTTTCATACTTGTTAGCATTTGTCTTACATATTGTGGTGCTCCTATGTTGGGTGCATACATATTTATAATTGTTATATCTTCTTCTTGGATTGATCCTTTGATCATTATGTAGTGACCTTCTTTGTCTCTTTTCACAGCCTTTGTTTTAAAGTCTATTTTATCTGATATGAGTATTGCTACTCCTGCTTTCTTTTGGTCTCTACTTGCATGGAAAATCTTTTTCCAGCCCTTCACTTTCAATCTGTATGTGTCCCCTGTTTTGAGGTGGGTCTCTTGTAGACAACATATGTAGGGGTCTTGTTTTTGTATCCATTCAGCCAATCTTTGTCTTTTGGTTGGGGCATTCAACCCATTTACATTTAAGGTAATTATTGATAAGTATGATCCTGTTGCCATTTACTTCATTGTTTTGGGTTCAAATTTATACACCCTTTTTGTGTTTCCTGTCTAGAGAATATCCTTTAGTATTTGTTGGAGAGCTGGTTTGGTGGTGCTGAATTCTCTCAGCTTTTGCTTGTCTGTAAAGCTTTTGATTTCTCCTTCATATTTGAATAAAATCCTTGCTGGGTACAATAATCTGGGCTGTAGGTTATTTTCTTTCATCACTTTAAGTATGTCTTGCCATTCCCTCCTGGCTTGAAGAGTTTCTATTGAAAGATCAGCTGGTATCCTTATGGGAATTCCCTTGTGTGTTATTTGTTGTTTTTCCCTTGCTGCTTTTAATATTTGTTCTTTGTGTTTGATCTTTGTGAATTTGATTAATATGTGTCTTGGGGTGTTTCGCCTTGGGTTTATCCTGTTTGGGACTCTCTGTGTTTCTTGGACTTGGGTGATTATTTCCTTCCCCATTTTAGGGAAGTTTTCAACTATTATCTCCTCAAGTATTTTCTCATGGTCTTTCTTTTTGTCTTCTTCTTCTGGACTCCTACGATTCGAATGTTGTAGCGTTTAATATTGTCCTGGAGGTCTCTGAGATTGTCCTCATTTCTTTTAATTTGTTTTTCTTTTTTCCTCTCTGATTCATTTATTTCTACCATTCTATCTTCTAATTCACTAATCCTATCTTCTGCCTCTGTTATTCTACTATTTGTTGCCTCCAGAGTGTTTTTAATTTCATTTATTGCATTATTCATAATATTGACTCTTTTTTATTTCTTCTAGGTCCTTGTTAAACCTTTCTTGCATCTTCTCAATCCTTGTCTCCAGGCTATTTATCTGTGATTCCATTTTGATTTCAAGATTTTGGATCATTTTCACTATCATTATTTGGAATTCTTTATCAGGTAGATTCCCTATCTCTTTCTCTTTTGTTTGGTTTGGTGGGCATTTATCCTGTTCCTTTACCTGCTGGGTATTCCTCTGTCTCTTCATCTTGTTTATATTGCTGAGTTTGGGGTGTCCTTTCTGTATTCTGGCAGTTTGTGGAGTTGTCTTTATTGTAGAGTTTCCTCACTGTGTGTGGGTTTGTACAGGTGGCTTGTCATGGTTTCTTGGTTAGGGAAGCTTGTGTCAGTGTTCTGGTGGGTGGAGCTGGATTTCTTCTCTCTGGAGTGCAATGAAGTGTCCAATAATGAGTAATGAGATGTCTATGGTTTTGGGGTGACTTTGGGCAGCCTGTATATTGGAGCTCAAGGCTGTGTTCCTGTGTTGCTGGAGAATTTGCTTGGTATGTCTTACCCTGGAACTTGTTGGCCCTTGTGTGGTGCTTGGTTTCAGTGTAGGTATGGAGGTGTTTGATGATCTCCTGTCAATTAATGTTCCCTGGAGTCAGGAGTTCCCTGGAATCAGGGTTTGGACTTAAGCCTCCTGCTTCCAGTTATCAATCTTATTTTTACAGTAGTCTCAAAACTTCTCCTTCTATACAGCACCATTGATAAAACATCTAGGTTAAAGATGAAAAGTTTCTCCACAGTGAGGGTCACCCAGAGAGATTCACAGCATTACATGGAGAAGAGAAGAGGGAGGAGGGAGTTAGAGGTGACCTGAATGAGATGAGGTGGAATCCATAGAGGAGAGACTGGGCTAGCCAATAATCACTTCCTTATGTGCACTCCACAACTGGACCGCTCAGAGATGTTCATGGAGTTATACAGAAAAGAGAAGAGGGAGGAAAGAGACAGAGGTGGCTGGGAGGATAAAAGGGGGGAATGAAAAGGAGAGAGACAGATCCAGCCAGTAATCCATTTCCTAAGTGTTCTCCACCATCTGGAACACACAGAAATTCACAGAGTTGGGTAGAGTAGAGAGGGGTTAGGGAGGAGACACAGGAGACCTGGTGGAGAAAAAGGAGAGCCCAAAGGGGGAGAGAGCAGTCAAGCCAGTAATCTCGCTCCCAAGTAAAAAATGGGTACTGAAGATTGGGTTCTTAAAGTACAAAATTGGTAACAAATACCTAAAATCAAAAATTAAAAATCTAGAGTAGAGTTTGGAATTTCAAAAATACAGTGTTAAAGAAAAGAAGAAGGAAAGGAAAGAGAGGGAAAGAAAAACAAAGTCAAAAAATTGTAAAGAAAATATAGGTACAAAATTGATAACAAATACCAAAAAGCAAAAGTTAAAAATCTAGAGTAGAGTTTGGAATTTCAAAAATACAATGTTAAAGAAAAGAAGAAGAAAAAGAAAGAGGAAAAAAAATGAACAAAAACAAAGTCACAAAAATTATAAAGAAAATATAGGTACAAAATTGATAACAAATACCAAAAAGCATAAATAAAAAATCTAGAGTAGAGTTTGGAATTTCAGAAATATAATGTTAAAGAAAAGAAGAAGAGAGAGAGAAAAAAGTCACAAAAATTATTAAAAAATATATAGGTACAAAATTGATAACAAATACCAAAAAGCTAAAATTAAAAATCTAGATTAGAGTTTGGAATTTCAAAAATACAGTGTTAAAGAAGGAAAAAAAAATAAAAAAGAAAGAGAAAAAGAAAAAAAAAAACAAGGTCACAAAAATTATAAAAAATATATATGAAGTTTGCTTTTAAAAAAATAGGGTCTTTTTTTTTTTTTGCAAAATAATAGTAGGTTATAAAAGTGAAAATTAAAGGAGTAATAGAAGACTTAAAATTTTTTAAAAAATAAAAAAAAATGAAAGAAAGAATGATGGTAAAAATAGTAAAAATATATCTAGGACTTTCTCTGGTGTTGTGGGTATTGTGGGGTCAGTCCATTTTCGGCTAGTTCTTTGGTCTGGCTTATATTTCTCAAGATTTTTAGGTCCCTTCCTATGTAGTTGGTACTAACGACAGGGTTTTAATCTATTGCCTGTCACTTCCAAGGCGGTTCCCTCTGTTATAGCTTCTTCTGTTTGCTGGTCTCTTCAGTGTCTTTTTTCCGCCCTGATACAAAGGGGGCGGTGGTGGACACTTTTTTTCCCTTTAGGCTCACTTGTTCAGTTGCGCTGTGGGGAGGGAGGGATGCTGCAAACAAATAACACTGGTATGCGCTCGCAGTGCCTCAGCCACATTGGGTCTGCCCCCGCTCACGGCACGTGTAACCTCCCTGCCCACACTGCTTAGGCTCTAGGTTGCTCCACTGGGAACCATCCGTGGTCGGCCCTGGGCTGCTTGCACCTCCCAGGTCCAAGCCGCTCAGGTTCAAGCACTCGGGTAGTCCTCAGAGGCGCAGACTGGGTTGGGCCTGCGTTTTGTGCCCTTCCCAGGTCCGAGCAGCTCAGGTGATGAGGTGTTTGGCGAGCGCGGTTGCTGCGACTTATCGCCTCCCTGCCGCTCGGTTTTCTGGGTGTACAACCAGTGCACCTTCTCAGGCAGATGTTGACCGTCCAGAACCCCAAGAAGTCTTAGTTAGCAAAGAAGCCTGCTTACAGTTTTGTAGATAATGTCTCTCTGGGGCTGTGATTGCCTCCTTCCGGCTTTGGCTGCCTGTCATCAGAGGGGGATGGTCTGCAGCCGGCTATCTCTGTTCAGTCCTTTGTTCCGTGCGTGGGCCTGGCGGTGTCCTAGGTTAGGGCTGGCTTTTCGCGTGGTAGTTATCCCACAGTCTGGTTTGGTAGCCCAAATTATTTCGCTCAGATAGCGCTCAGGGCATTCAGGCCAGATCCTTACTCTAAGCGATGCAGCCCGCGCCTCCCTGCCCAGCCCCCGCTTGCTAGTGGCGGGTGCAGGCATCTGCGCAGCTTCTCCTCTAGGGGAGTTACCATTGGGCTCGTAATCTGTGGGTTTTAATTGTGTATTTATTTTTCCTCCCTGTTATGTTGCCCTCTGTGCTTCCAAGGCTTGGCACAGACTTGGCAGTGAGAGTGTTTCCTGGTGTTTGGAAACTTCTTTGTTTTTAAGACTCCCTTCCCGGGATGGAGCTCCGTCCCTCCCTCTTTTGCCTGTTTTTTGTCTTTTATATTTTTTCCTACCTCCTTTCGAAGACAATGGATTGCTTTTCTGGGTGCCTGATGTCCTCTGCCGGCATTCAGAAGTTGTTTTGTGAAATTTACTCGGCGTTTAAATGTTCTTTTGATGAATTTGTGGGGGAGAAAGTGGTCTCCCCATCCTATTCCTCTGCCACCTTAGCTCCTCCCTTGCAGGCGGATTCTTTACCAATTGAGCCACCAGGAATCATTAACTACTTTTAAATGGTGGGAACACTGAGCCCAAGAGAGGTTAACTGACTTGCCCAAGCTCATCAGTGGTGGAACCAGGATTTGACCACAGGGCCTCTGATTTCAATGCTGCCAATCTTTCCATTACACCATTTCTACTTGCTTTTAAAGAAGAAAAGGAAACAGGGGTCATTTTAGCAAATTGTATTTCTATTGGAATTTCCTTTCTCAAGGCCTAAATGCTACTCTGACTTAATTTGAATTCTCAATAGATTAAAATGTATTTTATGAGACAGGAGAGATGCTGTAAAATGCAAATGACCTTCCATGTAATTTAGCCCCTACCCTTGAGAATCAATAGTGAAGTGGAAGCTCATTTTTTGAATTTTCTAATTGTTTTGTCTGTCTGTGATGAGTAGTCTATGATAGCTGAAATGGAAATGCTTTGGTCATTTACATTAATGTGACATGTTTTCTCTTCCCTTCTAAACTGTGAATCTCTCAGAAAAAGGGAGTACATGAAGCTTTTTATTTTAAAGATTATGTTCTCATTATTTTTCACCTTCCCTGGAGGAGGAAATGGCAATCCACTCCAGTATTCTTGCCTGGAAAATCCCATGGACAGAGGAGCCTGCAGGGCTACAACCCATGGAGTTGCAAAGAATCAGATATGACTGAGCAACTAACACACATTTTTCACCTTGAAAGTGAGTTATACAGAGGGTCTAAATGAAGACAATAAGGGTGGTACAGGAACTGATAAAAGTGAGTCAACAAATATTTGTCCTTTTCATTAGAGGGGACTGGAATGCAAAAGTAGGAAGTCAATAAACACCTGGAGTAACACACATATTTGGCTTTGGAGTACAGAATGAAGCAGGGCAAAGGCTAATAGAGTTCTGCCAAGAGAATGCACTGGTCATAGCAAACACCCTCTTCCAACAACACAAGAGAAGACTCTACACATGGACATCACCAGATGGTCAACACCAAAATCAGACTGATTATATTCTTTGCAGCCAAAGATGGAGAAGCTCTATACAGTCAGCAAAAACAAGACTGGGAGCTGACTGTGGCTCAGATCATGAACTCCTTATTGCCAAAATCAGACTTAAATTTAAGGAAGTAGGGAAAACCACTAGACCATTCAGGTATGACCTAAGTCAAATCTCTTATGATTATACAGTGGAAGTGAGAAATGGATTTAAGGGACTAGATCTGATAGACAGAGTAGCTGAAAAACTATGGATAGAGGTTCATGACATTGTACAGGAGACAGGGATCAAGACCATCCCCATGGAAAAGAAATGCAAAAAAGCAAAATGGCTGTCTGAAGAGGTCATACGAATAGCTGTGAAAAGAAGAGAAGTGAAAAGCAAAGGAGAAAAGGAAAGATATTCCCCTTTGAATGAAGAGTTCCAAAGAATAGCAAGGAGAGATAACAAAGCCTTCCTCAGTGATCAATGCAAAGAAATAGAGGAAAACAACAGAATGGAAAAGACTAGAGATCTCTTCAAGAAAATTAGAGATACCAAGGGAACATTTCATGCAAAGATGGGCTCTATAAAGGACAGAAATGGTATGGACCTAACAGAAGCAGAAGATATTAAGAAGAAGTGGAAAGAATACATGGAAGAACTGTACAAAAAAGATATTCATGACCTAGATAGCCATGATGGTGTGATCACTCACTAGAGCCAGACATCCTGGAATGCAAAGTCTAGTGGGCCTTAGGAAGCATCACTAGGAACAAAGCTAGTGAAGGTGATGGAATTCCAGTTGAGCTATTTCAAATCTTAAAAGATGATGTGAAAATGCTGCATTCAATATGCCAGCAAATTTGGAAAACTCAGCAGTGGCCACAGGACTAGAAAAGGTCAGTTTTCATTCCAATCCCAAAGAAAGGCAATGCTAAAGAATGCTCAAACTCCTGCACAATTGCACTCATCTCACACGCTAGCAAAGTAATGCTCAATATTCACCAAGCCAGGCTTCAACAGTACGTGAACCATGACATCCAGATGTTCAAGCTGGTTTTAGAAAAGGCAGAGGAACCAGAGACCAAATTGCCAAGATCTGTTGGGTCATTGAAAAAGCAAGAGAGTTCCAGTAAAACATCTACTTCTGCTTATTGACTACGCCAAAGTCTTTGACTATGTGGATCACAGTAAACTGTGGAAAATTCTTAAAGAGATAGTAATACCAGACCACCTGACCTGCCTCCTGAGAAATCTTCATGCAGGTCAAGAAGCAACAGTTAGAACTGGACATGGAACAACAAACTTGTTCCAACTCGGGAAAGGAGTACATCAAGGCTGTATATTGTCAACCTTCTTATTTAACTTATATGCAGAGTATATCAGGGGAAATGCCAGGGTCAATGAAGCACAAGTTGGAATCAATTTGCTGGGAGAAATATCAATAATCTCAGATATGCAGATGACACCACCCTTATGGCAGAAATCGAAGAGGAACTGAAGAGCTTCTTGATGAAAGTGAAAGAGGAGAGTGGGAAAGTTGGCTTAAAACTCAATATTCAGAAAACTAACATCTGGTCCCATCACTTCATGGCAAATAGATGGGGAAACAATGGAGACAGTGAGAAACTTTATTATCTTGGGCTCCAAAATCACTGTAGATGGTGATTGCAGCCATGAAATTAAAAGATGCTTACTCCTTGGAAGGAAAGTTATGACCAACCTAGACAGCATATTAAAAAGCTGTTTTTAATATTACTCTGTCAACAAAGGTCTGTCTAGTCAAAGCTATGATTTTTCCAGTAGTCATGTATGGATGTGAGAGTTGTACTATAAAGAAAGTTGAGCACTGAAGAATTGATGCTTTTGAACTGTGGTGTTTGAGAAGACTCTTGAGAGTCCCTTGGACTGCAAGGAGATCCAACCAGTCCATCTTAAAGAAATCAGTCCTGAATATTCATTGGAAGGACTGATGCTAAAGCTGAAACTCCAATACTTTGGCCACCTGATGCAAAGAACTGACTCATTTGAAAAGACCCTGATGGTGGGGAAAATTGAAGGCAGGAGGAGAAGGGGACCACAAGGGATAAGATGGTTGGATGGCATTACTGACTTGATGGACATGAGCTTGAGTGAGCTCCAGAAGTTGGTGATGGACAGGGAAGCCTGGAGTGCTGCAGTCCATAGGGTCGCAAAGAGTCAGACACAACTGAGCGACTCAACTCACTGAACTGAACTGATAATATATAGTGCATCTATAAAATCCCAATGAATAATTGGGATTCAATATTGGGTTAAATGAATTGTGTCAAAACTACCACACTTGATGACATAGTGGGGAAAAATATTATTCTTAATGAGAGAGTAGGGGAAATTTTTTTTAGTAATTTTTAAAAATTAATTAATTTGTTTTTGGCTGTGCTGAGTCTTTGTTGCTTCATGGGCTTTTCTCTAGTTGTAGCAAGCAAGGGCTACTCTCTATCTGTGGTGTGTGGGCTGCTCGTTGCGATGACTTTTGCTATTGTGAAGCATAGGTTCTAGAGCTTGTGGGCTTCAGTAGTTGGGGCACATGGGCTCAATAGTTTTGGCTCCTAGAACTCAGGCTCAATAGTTGTTGTTCATGGGCTTAACTGCTCTGCAGCATGTAGGATCTTCCTGGATCAGGGATTGAATCTGTGTCTCCTGCACTGGCAGGTGGATTCCTTACCACTGAGCCACCAAGGAAGCCCTGGGAAAAATTTTTATTCCTAGAAATTTTATTCTGATTCAGAATCTAGAGACCAGGGTCCTAACCTTGATCTTTGATTCTAAATAACAATATGATTTTGTGAAATGATGATGCTTTGCGTGTCTGTGGAGATGGTGGGGTTGACAATGATACAGTAATCAGTCACCATATCTGGCAGTTTACATATTTCTTGTCTCAATATTACTCTATAGGAAAGGTTTTTACTGTCTTTATTTTATAGATGAGGAAATTGGGGCTCAGAATGTTGAACTAACTTGCTTAAAATCACAGCAAAAAATGGAAGGGGGTGAGATTTGAAACTAGGTCTATATGAATCCAAATCTGTTCCCTCTCTGGATGCCAGTGTTCTTATGGGGCCAAACACCAGATGGCACTTAAGGTCCCTTGTAGTTCTGTCCCATGATTCTGCAGAAAAAGTGTATTTGAGACTTACATTATTCAGTTTATGTCTTTAAGGTAGTTTTACATAGAAAGTGATCGTAGGGAGGGAAACCTGAAATTAGGTGAAGTTTCACTAAGGTTCTCCAAGATTGAAACTGTAGAGACACTTCTTTCATGTATTAGTAACAGCACCTTGATTTTCCCTGAGGAACCACCACTTTATGTTTCAGTCCACATGACTTGACTTGGGTGGCTCTGACTCCATCTCCACTTCTGGCAGAGGTGGGGTTATTACTGTCTCCTTCTTATCTTTGTAATTGCTTCAGGGATGGTCATGTGACTTTATCAACACCATCCAAAGCTAATCCTGAGACTTTTCGCTGAGGACACTCTGAGAGTGATGTTCTTTTTCCTTCTGGACTTGAACATGAGATAATTTAAGTCTGAGGTTACTGGGGGCCTACCTGAGAATGAGTTTTTCATGCAGAGAGAAGCAGAATCCAGAAATGAAGAGAGATGGATTCCTGATTTCATTATCTAAATAAAATCTGTATCCTACTATGCCCCTGAGGCCAACATATCTCTGGACTTTTCAAGTTAGGTGAGTAAATTCCCTTTTATTGAATAAGACAGTTTGAATTGAATTTCTATTATTGGGAGGGTGCTTCCCTCATAGCTCAGTTTGTAAAGAATCTACCTGCAATGCAGGAGACCCTGGTTTGATTCCTGGGTCGGGAAGCTCCCCTGGAGAAGGGATAGGCTACCCACTCCAGTATTCTTGGGCTTCCCTTATGGCTCAGCTGGTAAAGAATCTGCCTGCAATGTGGGAGACCTGGGTTTGATACCTGGGTTTGGAAGATCCCCTGGAGAAAGGAAAGGCTACCTACTCCAGTATCTGGCATGGAGAATTCCATGGACTATATAGTCCACAGGGTTGCAAAGAGTCAGACACAACTGAGCGACTTCCACATTCACATTCTATCATTGGGAACCAAAGAAGTCTTGACTAATTCAAAGCACAATGCTCCGAAAGGTTCTATTTCATCCCTAAATTAAAAATAAAAAAAGAAACCCCAGGGAAGATGGTGATACGAAAAATATTGGATTTTAAACGCCAATTCCTAGAAATGAAAATTGAAGGCACAATGGATTATTAAATGTCTTCATCTCTACCTCCAGCTCTAATTTCCAATTGCCATCAGTTCAGTTCCAATCTACCATAGTTCTTTCTGATTTCTGACCTCAGCAAACAATAAACAGGTACATTTCCACATAGGTACATGGAACCAACCTGGATAATTTTTCCAATAAACCAAGGTACTGGCTGAAGTTTCATCTTTTTGATGTTCGCATTTAGTACTTCCATAAAAACTACATAGTCTGGCTGTGGAAGAATAACTCCAGGAAACAAATCTGATATAATTCCCTGTTAACAAAAATTCAAGATGTAAAAAGGATAAATTATCAGATATATAACCTCAACTTTTTTTTAATGGAATCTACAAATAGCAGGAATCCTTGGAAAATTCCAAACCTGTTTTCCTATACCAAAATCATGTACCTTATCCACAAATACAAATTCCTACAATAGTTGTTAAACATGATGTTTCTTCCCAATAATTTAAAAAGTCAGCAAATAGCTAATGTCTGTGCTATTTCAATCATTACACTAGGAATGAACAAAATGGCCATGCTTTCTGTCTTTAAGAGCTTACAGCTTAGTAAGGAAGATAGATGTTAAAATAGTTACAAAACTAAGTATATTTGATATAAAAAACTAACTACTCACACTCAACAGCAAATATTATCCTATTAGTGAAACTATTTTTATTAAACATCAAGAATTAGGGATATTGCTATTATCATTATTACTTAATATTTGGGGGGGGGGTATCTGGCAACAGGGATGCTGGCTAGAGAATGGAAAGGGTGTAAGGAGTGGAAGAGGTGCCAAAATTTTTTTTCATCTTGGGAAGTAGAATCTCAGTGTTTGGCCAAGGCCCCAAACCATTGCCTACCTGAAACAGAGGGACATCTTGAGCCAAGAACTTGGCCAGGTTGACATCAAGCAAGGCCCGGAGCAGCAGAACACTCTCATTCTCCTCTGGATACTTGAGTTTCAGGTTGCCAGCAGCAGTGAGCACAGACTTGACAGCACGCATGCCATAGTCATAGTGATGCTGGGAGGAGAGTTGCTCTGAACACAGGCGGTAGGTTGCAACAATCTTCTGAGCAAGACTGGGAGGGAAAAGACATGTCTGCAGACCCTCCAGTAAGGCCCATGTCCTGCTCAGCAGACATTCCCAACATGTTGTGCCCTGTCCTTCAGAAGCCAGGCTTGCCCATGAACGTGATGGAAAAATCTTATCATTTGAAGGTTTCTTCATAGAGTTACCATAATGAGCTAAGGAAGCACTATAACTGTCTTTCAAAGGTAGGATGAAAAATAGCAAGCACATACATAAGTGTAATATGTACTGTATAAGAAATTGCACGTGTTTATACTTTTATGTGTATATATGAGTGTATGTGTATGCCACACATAGACACATTTGGGAAGATTACATCAAATGATTAACAATGTTAATGCCTATAGAGTGGGGCTACTAAGGGACACAATGAAGTGAAGTGAAGTGAAGTTGCTCAGTCATGTCTGACTTTGCGACCCCATGGATGGTAGCCTACTACGTTCCTCTGTCCATGGGATTTTCCAGGCAAGAGTACTGGAGTGGGTTGACATTTCCTTTTCCAGAGGATATTCCTGACCCAGGGATCGAACCCAGGTCTCCCATACTGTAGGCAGACGCTTTACCATCTAAGCCACCAGGGGACACTCAATTTTGCACTTCTGTAACATTACAATTTTTTTCAATATCCATCTTTTAATTTAAGAAAACCAACTCAAAAATTAATATACTCAGCACACAATACATGTATGCTCATGTGCACTACCATATCTGATTCTTCCTGAGCACATAGGGGACCACATTTCCCAGCCTTCCCCACAGGGGTGGCCACATTGCTGACTCCTAGCCAGTGGCATATGAATGAAGTGGAAGTATGCCACTTTAAGGGCTGGTCCATAAAAACCTCCTCCATAAGCTCTTCCATGCTCATGTGTTATAGTTGTGAGATATAAGTTACCTGGGTTCCTTGGGGAAGAACTCCCCTGATTGCAGACACCCATTTTGGATTTCCAGGGAGTAAAAAATAAAACTTTTACTATGCTAAGCCATTGGAATTTGGAGGTCAGATTTACCCTAACTAATGTGCTGATGCATGTTTTCCTTGCAGGACTCCTGTCTAACAAGACTGATTTACACTAAAAGCAAAGACTGTGTTGCTCACCAGCACCTAGGACTGGGCAGGGCATAAGGTAGATGACTCAATGAAGGCTTGCCAATTGAATAAATGAATTGAACAGGCAAATAAATGTAAGCGAAGTCTCCTATACTGCTAAGTCACTTCAGTCGTGTCCGACTCTGTGCGACCCCATAGACGGAAGCCCACCAGGCTCCTCCGTCCCTGGGATTCTCCAGGCAAGAACACTGGAGTGGGTTGCCATTTCCTTCTCCAATGCATGAAAGTGAAAAGTGAAAGTGAAGTCTCTCAGTCGTGTCCGACCCTCAGCGATCCCATGGACTGCAGCCTTCCAGGATCCTCTGTCCATGGGATTTTCCAGACAAGAGTACTGGAGTGGGGTGTCATTGCCTTCTCCTAAGTCTCCTATAGAAAACAATAAATTAAACCTCTTATGACTGAGGCAGCCTCTTAGCCTAGGAAGGATGACACATTCTGTTGAGAATATCTATAGCCCTGTGCATTAAGAGCAATGACCTCCAGACCACAAAGACACTTTGGGCCTTGTGGAGATATCTGTGGTAACAAAAAAATCAATTGATTATGGCCAAGCAATGTGAAAAGACAAATGTAAAATTTGAAATAGATCAATAAAAGCCATTTTACAGTGAATATTCACAATTCTGGTTATATGTGTAAAAGAGACTGGTGCTTGTGTATGTGTGTGTCTCAGAAAACTGGGTAATACTTGAGTGAGAGATAATCAAGTTGATTGGAATAAATAAATATTATATTGCTAACAAAGTTAATTCTAAATTATATTAATTTTTCTTCTTCAATCTTGGCCAAAAACAACTCAGTCTTGAAATAATTTCATGTCTTTCAGTCATTTAGGAATGTGTGTGTGTGTGTGTGTGTTAACAGTGAGGGATAGAGAAGAAATGAGTGAGTCTTCCTTAGAAGTAGTCCAGGTATATACAAAGGGAGTGGAGGGCTCTTTCTTGGGAATCTTGGCCATTTCCTAGTCAGAGAAGGGGTCAAGACAGAGACCAGGGCTATGTACATTCAGATAAACTTGTGAGTAAAAGCATATATCTCAAGTTTCTCTTTTTTTTTTTTTTTCCAATGGACAATTTACCTTGAATTCACCCTACAAAAAGTCATTCCAATCACTCTTTCTTTAAAACGCGCTGGAAAGCCAATATAACGTACCTTCTGGAGTCTAGAAATCCCATAGAGTAGAGGGAGATTTCTCCAATGAGGGCATAATCTGGCACCATCATGGCCACTGTCCGAAACAAGGCCTGGAAAAGAAATGCCATTCAGAACCTAAATGTGTAAGGTGAAAACTGGGGAAGGCACATCTAAAGAGGCAAAGAGAAATAACATGATCATTCAGACCACCCAGTGACAGTCAAGGAAAGGAGGGCTGGAGGACAAATCAGTGCACAGAGACTGTCTTTACCAGATGGATCCACTGCTCCATGCACCTCCCCACTAGCCTTATCCAAATACATTGGGTCCCTCAATGGTTGTGTGAAAGGCCTCAGGTGCCAGTATCCTAGCAACACTTCATCCTCCTATGCCAAATGGAGTTTCAATAGCTTTATTCAACTATTGGATCTTTCTGGTGTTCAATGTAGACAGCAGAAGTCATTCAGGGATGCAGGATAATTATATAGCAGAAGAATCCTGAAGTTAGACAGATCTTGATTTAAAAAAATCAAGTCCTTGTTCTGCTACATACCAACTGTGAATAAGTTAGGTAACCCCTCTAGACCTCAGGTCTTTAACCTCAAAATGGTCTAACAACTATGCCCTCTTCATAGTTACCATGAGGGCAAATAATATTATATAAGGGAAGTGATTAAAAAGGTGTATAGCACATAGTAAGGGCTCAATAAACATCAGGTATTGTTATTATTGGGGCTTTCCAGGTGATGCTAGCAGTAAAGAACCCGCCTGCCAATGCAGGAGACATAAGAGATGTGGGTTTGATCCCTGGGTGGAGAAGATTCCCTGGAGGAGGGCATGGCAACCCATTCTAGTATTCTTGCCTGGAGAATCCCATGGACAGAGGAGCCTGGTGGGCTACAGCCCATAGAGTAGCAAAGAGCTGGACATGACTGAAGTGACTTTGTATTTTTGATCTTAGAGGAGAAGAGACTTGCCTAAGTCATGCAGTTAGAGGTAGAGCCAAGACTAGAATCCAGACTTCCTGACACCAACCCTGAGTGTTTTCTACTGGGCTACACTGTCTCATGACCGTTGTTTATGCAGATCTAGCATGGTTGTTCGGAGAAGGCAATGGCACCCCACTCCAGTACTCTTGCCTGGAAAATCCCATGGATGGAGGAGCCTGGTGGGCTGCAGTCCATGGGGTCGCGAAGAGTCGGACACGACTGAGCGACTTCCCTTTGAATTTCCACTTTCATGCATTGGAGAAGGAAATGGCAACCCACTCCAGTGTTCTTGCCTGGAGAATCCCAGGGATGGGGGAGCCTGGTGGGCTGCCGTCTATGGGGTTGCACAAAGTCAGACATGACTGAAGCTACTTAGCAGCAGCAGCAGCATGGTTGTTAGCTGGGAGGGATGCAGGAGGGACTTAACAACAATTGTGCACTATAAAATGAGAAATGTGGGTTCAAATTCTACTTTGGTGTCTACTGGTCTATGTTGATCTAGAGAGGAGGGGTCACTCGTAGGGATTTCCTTGACTTCTTTTCTATTCCCAGGGAGGAGGAGGAGTGGTATATTTGAATTAGATCCCAGGAACTAATCAGAATGCATTTCTAGCAGATGGAGCATCATATGCTATTGTGAATATACATTCTTGTCCAGGTCTTACTTGTGTCTTTCACTCGAGGGCATGGAACAATAATTTGAAAGAAAACCCATAAAAAAGTCTCCCTTTCTTCATGAAGTTGGGGGGCTAGATGCTCCACAGGTAGAGACCCAGTCACTTTGCACTTTGGGTTTTTTTCATCTATGAGAGCAGCATGCTAAGGTCATTTAGTGCCTGTCCCCTTGAAGATGGCCTGGCTGGCATTCTCTCGCCCCTACTTCAGAGGCACTTTCCTTTTCCCATGGCAGCAGGACCAATGCTTATTGCCATGGTTGTAGCTCGGGCCAGTTGAACAGTAGGTCTCGAGGATATATTAGCTCTCTTGTTATCTGTCTAGCTAGTTAGAACATTCTGCTTTGGTGTGGACACCACTTGGGCCTAACTAGCTTAGCTCCGTGTGCTCCAGTCTTGGTTTACCAGCGTTCTCTGTGTTGAACTTTGATGCTCTCTTATATGCCAATCTGTTTTATTTGGTCTACAATGATTTTATTTTGCCTACAATGATTTTAGTTTTTGCATTAAGCCAGGACCTAAAAATAAGATTTTATGTAACAATCAAAATCGCTGGTTTTTCCTAAAAAATGAGAAGGTCCCACAATTCCTGCTTGGCCAGAGTAGGCTGGGGATAAGTAGGGGCTGCTGCATCTAGGTGGGATATCTGTCAGAGTCCCTATCAGGCCTATGTGGCTTTTTTCATTTATATGAACTGTCTGACCCTTGTAGACATCAGAAATAGTGACACTTATTCCAGTGTTCATTGTTTCCTCTTTGCCATTGGTTATTATGGTATATATTTCCTCCCACCTCATGAAGGCTAGAGTTGGGGAGATGATTGAGTTCTGAAGCCAAATAACATCTTCACTCATAGTTGAAAAATGTCACATGGTCTATTATTTGGCTTCTCTGTGAGATGCCTGGATACTTCCAAAGGTTTCTATACCATAAAGTACACCCAGTATTTCCCACTCTGATGTTTACCTTGAGATTATCTGGCAGCTCAGCCCTGCCAGCATACCCAGGGTTCATGGTGATGAAGACTGCACAGGTTGGGTTTAGAGAGAGCTCGGTGCCTTCAAAGATGAATGTCTTTAGCTTCCGGATAATGGCTTGTTGAATGCTGAGAATCTGTTGAGCTACCACAGACAGTACTTCTACCTGGAGTGAGAATGGCTGGTTGATTTGAGCTCCTGCTTCTGACAGCCACCCACCCCACTCTGCCATAGTATCCTTCACCTAGCGAAGAAAGAACCCCATCACCTGAGAATAAGACCTTCACATTCAAAGTTAGGAGCATGATTTAGAGTTTTGGGAAAAGAACAGAAAACTGGTGTGTATATGCATGCATGCATGTGTGTGTGTGTGTCTGTAAGTAGTTTCCACAGTATTTTATCTTTGTTCCTGTACCTAGCATAATACTTCATCCATAGTATGCATGTATGGTGTTTATTGGTTCAAATTGCATGCTTACATTCCCTAATCTCAACTGCCTACCCAAATAGAATTAACCACTCATTCATTTGTGATGACTCCTTTGTGCCACTGATATCGACTTCTCTCATATTCTACTTGTATCATTTAATTTTTATCTCCCTTAGATGAACTATAACAGTCTAGAGGGCAAAATTGTTTCTTGCTCATCTCTGTATAATGAACATACACACAGTATCTGACATAAGGCAGTTGCTCAATAAATTTTTGAATGAGCAAGTGAGTGAATGAATTTGGTGAGAATGTTTATGTATACCCTAGGCATTTTGTCTCCTTGGGGCTGTTTTTGTTTGGTTCATGGAGTACTTACGTTGTGCAAGGGGCCATAGAAGACACATAAGCCCTGTCACTGAGGAACTAAGAGCCCAGGAAAAAAAGCCCTTGTATGTCCAAACCCTTTATTCAGTAGCCTAGTACCAGGGTTACCTCAATCCTGTTGAACTCATCAAAGCAGGCCCATGCTCCAGCCTGGGCTAGTCCTTTGAAGAACTTCCCCATGGCTTTGTAATCCAGACCATCAGAGCAGTTGAAGACCACACACTAGAGAGAGAGAGGATGTGGGCTCCATTTAGGATGGGTTTCTTCCCGTCTAAATCACCCTATACCTTCAAAAAGAGGTGGGGCTCCCCTCTTCTCATTCTACTGGAGGAGCTGGGGCCCCCCTCTGCCTGGTACTCTAAGCCATCTTGAACTTCATGCCAACTTCCCTGGATATGGCTCCAGAGAGGGATGGGAAAAGAGTGTGAGGATGGACAGCGTTTCCCTACCTGCTTGGCCAAAGCTTTGGCCAGATCTTTGGTGGTTTCTGTCTTGCCTGTCCCAGCTGGACCCTCTGGGGCTCCTCCAAGGTTCAGCTTCAAAGCCCCCATCAGTGTCCTAAGGGGAAGAAAATAAGAACTCAATGCCATGTCCTAAGACACAAGAAACAAACTGGCTTTTGGTTTATTTTGTTTTGACTCAAATAATTAAACATGATTTTCCCTGATTATATGGGCAATACATCATCATCATCACAAAAAATTCTATTTTACTCAGTGTTACAACTGAGTATGTATGGGTGGCACCTAAAAGCATTTGTTTGAATGAATGATTGAATGGATAAATGAATATATACATATTAAATGACAACCTAGACAGCATATTAAAAAGTAGAGACATTACTTTGTCAACAAAGGTCCATCTAGTCAAAGCTATGGTTTTTCCAGTAGTCATGTATGGATATAAGAGTTGGACTATAAAGAAAGCTGAGCGCAGAAGAATTGATCATTTCGAACTGTGGTTCTGGAGAAGACTCTTGAGAGTCCCTTGAACAGCAAGGAGATCCAACCACACCATCCTAAAGGAAATCAGTTCTGAATATTCATTGGAAGGACTGATGCTGAAGCTGAAACTACAATATTTTGGCCACCTGATGCGAAGAACTGACTCACTAGAAAAGACCCTGATGCTGGGAAAGATGGAAGGCAGAAGGAGAAGGGAACGACAAAGGATGACATGGTTGGATGGCATCACCAACTCGATGGACACGAGTTTGAGTAAGCTCCAGGAGTTGGTGATGGACAGGGAAGCCTGGAGTGCTGCAGTCCATGGGGTCGCAGAGAGTTGGACATGACTGAGTGACTGAACTGAACTGATACTAAATGAATCAAATGAAAGTGAAAAACCCTCTGCATTCCAAAGATCACCAATGCTAATGGAATGATGAAAAATAAATATATTTCTCCCACTAGATTATGAACTCTTGAGTTCAGAACCCATTGTTCAGTTCCATATGGGAGGCATAAGATAAATATTAGAATGAATGATATGTCAACTGTGGTTCCACAGCCCCGTGTATGAGCTTCTATAGTTTCAGTTAACACACTTTCTTATAATCACCTGAGTGTGTCTCTCTCCCCTACCCCATTAGGTTGAGGATTCCTGGAGGTCACACATGATGCACAGTAAAGTTCAAGAAATGGTTGTTGAATAGTGAGTAGAATAGATAAATGACTGAAGAAGTCACAGAACATAGAAAACAAGTGACTGAGGACTTTGAAAGAAAAAAAAATACCCAAGTACTACCTTTATAATTTAAAAGTTGCACTCAAACAATATATAAAATCAAAGAAAAATCTAAACATCACAAAATTGACAAGTTCACAAAGTCCAAGTTTCTAAAGTTATGAATTCCAAGGAAAGTGGCAAAGCAATTTGCTGAGCATAGAATGGCCCAATCTCTTCATCAGACTGGGTGGCAGAGCTCAGAGACTCCTTGCCTGGGTCCTTTACCTAGCCCCTGTTCTATCTCTTGGCCATGGGATCTCCTGGCACCTTCTTGATTCCTGCCATAGGAGAGCTTTCTTTCTTAAGCACTGTGCCATTTTCAAGGATAGGCATCAACGTTCTAGTTGTTGATTTGAACACGATACTTTGCATTAGGACTTCTACTGGGTTCTCATTTATTCCTAAGGCCTAAAATGCCCATTTGTGAGACCACACTGACTAAGGTAAAATTCTAAAATCTGAGGATCTAGAATACAGAAGGTAAAGGTAACAACAAACTCAAGCTGCTCCAAACTTCTTTCTCAGATTTTCCTTTTGGAATTCTCTATTCACCCTTCAGGTCTGGGGAGGCCCAGAGTTTACCTGTAGCAGCGGTCAGTGAGGGGTGTAATCACCAGCCGGGGGGAGTTTCCCAGGTACTCATAGCCGTATAAGGCCTCTGTAGTAATCATCTGCACCTGTACATCCTTGGAATCCCAGTAGTAGCGCAGTTGGGAGATCCACTGGAAATCGTTCAGATCGCAGACGTTGTCCTCAGATAACTTGGCTACCACATCACGAGCTGTGGGGACACAGACATGGAAACACAGTTGCAGAGTCACTGGCATCCTCCCATTTTCATGGATTCCTCAGAAGGGTCTGAGGATGTCATCAAGGCCACTCGATCTCAACAATTTTAGGTTCAACTACCCTCTCTGCCCATCTCTAAACTTCAAGCAACATCTTTATTTATACACTATATAAATTTATAGTATTGGGTTGACTAAAAAGTTCCTTCAGTTTTAAAGTAAAAAAAAAAAAAAAGACACTTTTTTTTTCATTTTCTCCAAGAACTTTATTGAAAAACATATTCATCATTTTGTTCCACTACCTTCTGTAAATCTTCAGGCAACTTCATAATTCCATCTTCCCTCAAATTTTTATCTTTTTGAGCAAAAAGTTGTTCCAGGTGGCTTTTTCCCACGTCTTCCAGGGAAATGAAATTTTTTCCATTAAGAGAATTTTGTAAAGACTGAAATAAATAGACATTTGATAGTGCAATGTCTGGTGAATATGGCAGACAAATCAGATCTTCCAGTTTGATGACCAGTTTTTGACCACCTTTGCCTGGTCATTGAAGAAACATGTGGTCTTGCATTATCCTGATGAAAGGTTATGTGTTTTTTTCTGTTGACTGATTCTGGATGCTCTTTGTCAAGTGCTGCTTTCAGTTGGTCTAATAGGGAGGAGTATTTGTTGGAATAAATTGCTTAGTTTTTTGGAAGAAACTCATAATAGAGGACTCCCTTCCAATCCCATAATGTATACAACATCACACTCTTTGGATGAAAGCTGGCCTTTGGTGTGATTGGTGATAGTTCACTTGCCCTATGATCTCTTCCATACCACATTATTATACAGTACCACTTTTCATTGCCTGTCACAATTTTTTCATTACATTGAAGAGAATTGCTGGGGAATATGGTCAAGGAAGTCAATTTTTTGCTTAATTTATGTGGAACCCAAATATCAAAGTGATTATCACAAGCAAGCTAGGACAAATGATTTTCAATGCTTTATTTGGATATTTGCATATGTCAGCTATCTCCAGCGTGGTATAATGTTGATTGTACTCAATCAATGTCTTGATTTGATCACTCACAACTTCAACAGGTCTACCCAGCCATGGAGCATCATCAAGCAAGAAATCTCTAACATTAAATTTCAAAAATGACTATGACACATTCGATCAGTCACAGCACCTTCTCCATACACTGCACAAACCTTTTTTCTTTTTTTGTTTTGCATTTCAGTTGTGTTTTTACCTTTCTTGAGTTAGTAAAGCAGCATATGCTGAAAATGTTGCTTTTTCTTCCATCTTCAATATTAAAATGGCTACACAGAAATTCCTCTTCACTTCATGGCAAATAGATGGGGAAACAATGGAAACAGTGACAGACTTTATTTTCTTGGGCTCCAAAATCACTGCAGATGGTGACTGCAGCCATGAAATTAAAAGATGCTTGCTTCTTTGAAGAAAAGCTATGACAAACCTAGACAGCATATTAAAAAGCAGAAACATTATTTTGCTGACAAAGGTCTATAACAGTCAAAGCAATGGTTTTTCCAAGTAATCATGTATGGATAACAGTGTGACCATAAAGAAGGCTGAGTGCCTAAAAATGATGTTTTTGAACTGTGGTTCTGGAGAAGACTCTTGAGAGTCCCTTGGACTGCAAGGAGATCCAACCTGTTAATCCTAAAGGAAACCAATCCTGAATATTCATTGGAAGGACTGATGTTTTGAAGCAAAAGCTCCAATACTTTGGCCACCTGATGAGAAGAGCCAACTCATTAGAAATGACCCTGATGCTGGGAAAGATTGAAGGCAGGAGGAGAAGGGGATGACAGAGGATGAGATGGTTGGATGGCATCCCTGACTCGATGCACAGGAGTTTGAGCAAGCTCCAGGAGATGGTGAAGGAGAGGGAGATCTGGTGTGCTGCAATCCATGGAGTCACAAAGAGTCAGACACAACTGAGTGACTGAAAAACAACAACAGAGAAATTCACCTGTCAGGAGCCGCATTAGGCATTACTGACAAAATGGAGGCATGGCCCTAAACCCCCTCCCTTTGTTCTGTAGGCATGGACCCGGAATGAAGGAGTTAGGCTTTGTGATTCTGACTTGTTTTTCCCTTTCCTCGGCTGAGTTGACTGAAGAGAATATTAAGGTGCTTATTGTTTTTGAGAGGAGCATAAGAAGGCATAAAGCCTTCTGCAGCTGTGCTCAAAGAGTAATTCATAAAGTTAATCACTGACATTTGTTCAAGGACTTTTACAAAAAAGTGTTCCAGGGTGAGCACACAGGCCACAGCTTGAGGCCATGGGAGGGATTGCTATCTGAAGCCCATTTGTGAGAAAAGTGTTTATGGCAAAGGAGTTTGCTGAATTTAGGGCTTAGGAATAATTAAAATAGTTAGAAGCTAAAGATATAAGGATTGCTGTAATGTTATCATATTCTACTATAGCTTATAGAAATTAGGGACTTAGAGATATTATTAGGTAGAAGCCCTTTCTAAGAAATAGTGAGCTTAGGATACTAGGGGCAAACAGGACTTAGAAAAATAAGAAATAAACTGAGGAATGTGGTATGTGGCCCAGACATTAGCATGAGTTACAGTGTATTCACAAGGACACATGAGAAAAAGTAGATAAGAGAATCGCTGAGGAAGGAGCTCCTTTTGAAGGGCAACAATGATTTCTGGAGAAAAATAAATCTGGGTCAATGGGAACTAAAAATATCAAACCTCTGACCTAATGCTTTTGTAGAAGTATAAAAGAGAATCATAAGCTTGAAATAAACAGGCAGTCCAAGAAAAATGAGAGGCTGCCTCAGTTTCTCACCGACACTGCTCATCCCTTCAGTTTGAATCCCTGCTGGGGCTGGACTCCAGCATTCACCAAATTGGTAAGTTTTTTTTTTTTTTTTTAATGCATGCTGATATGAAGAGGTGGCAAGAATACCCAGAAGAACTATACAATAAAGATCTTCATGACCCAATAACCACTATGGTGTGATCACTCACCTAGAGTCTGACATCCTGGAATGCAAAGTCAAGTGAGCCTTAGGAAGCATCATGATGAACAAAGCTAGGGGAACTGATGGAATTCCAGTTCAGCTATTTCAAATCCTAAAAGATGATGCTGTGAAAGTGCTGCACCCAATATGCCAGCCAATTTGGAAAACTCAGCAGTGGCCACAGGACTAGAAAAGGTCAGTTTCCATTCCAATCCCAAAGAAAGGCAATGTCAAAGAATTTTCAAACTACTACACAATTTCACTCATCTCACATGGTAGCAAAGTAATGCTCAAAATTCTCCAAGCCAGGCTTCAACAGTACCTGAACTGTGGACTTCCAGATGTTCAAGGTAGATTTAGAAAAGGAAGAGGAACCAGAGATCAAATTGCCAACATCTGTTGGATCATCAATAAAGCAAGAGAGTTCCAGAAAAACATCTATTTCTGCTTTATTGACTATGCCAAAGCTTTTGACTTTGTGGATCACAATAAACTGTGGAAAATTCTGAAAGAGGAACACCAGAACACCTTACCTGCCTCCTGAGAAATCTGTATGCAGGTCAAGAAGCAACAGTTAGAACTGGACATGGAACAATAGACTGGTTCCCAATCGGGAAAGGAGTACATCAAGGCTGTATATTGTTACCCTGCTTATTTAACTTATATATAGAGTACATCATGTGACATGCTGGGCTGGATGCAGCATAAGCTGGAATCCAGATTGCTGGGAAAGATATCAATAACCTCAGATATGCAGATGACACCACCCTTATGGCAGAAAGAGAAGAAAAACTAAAGAGCCTCTTGATGAAAGTGAAAGAGGAGAGTGAAAAAGTTGACTTAAAACTCAGCATTCAGAAAACTAAGATCACAGCATCCAGTCCCATCACTTCATGGCAAAGAGATGGAGAAACAATGGAAACAGTGAGAGACTTTATTTTCTTGGGCTCCAAAATCACTGCAAATGGTGACTGTGACCACAAAATTAAAAGGTGCTTGCTTCTTGAAAGAAAAGTTATGACAAACATATATGACAGGATATTAAAAAGCAGAGACATTACTTTGCCAACAAAGGTTCGTCTAGTCAAAGCCATGGTTTTTCCAGTAGTTGTATATGGATGTGAGAGTTGGACTACAAAGAAAGCTGAGTGCCAAAGAATTGATGTTTTTGAACTGTAGTGTTGGAGAAAACTCATGAGAGTCCCTTGGACTTCACAGAGATCCAACCAGTCCATCCTAAAGGAAATCAGTCCTGAATATTCATCAGAAGGACTGATGCTGAAGCTGAAACTACAATATTTTGGCCACCTGATGCAAAGAACTGACTCACTTGAAAAGACCCTGGTGCTGGGAAAAATTGAAGGCAGGCGGAGAAGGGGACAACAGAGGATGAGATGGTTGGATGGCATCACGGACTTGATGGACATGAGTTCGAGTTAGCTCCTGAAGTTGATGGACAGGGAAGCCTGGCATGCTGTAATACTTGGGGTCACAAAGAGTCAGATACGACTGAGTGACTGAACTGTACTGAACTTATATGACAGCTGTGACAATACAATCTAAGAAAAATGTTTCAAATGAAGTTCAAGACAACTAAATGCTACCAGAGCCATCTTATGGAAAATAATGAACAAGTCTTTGGTCAACCCAATATTAACTACTGTTATCATCCTTAAACTCTTGGGAAAGTGACCCAGAGTGCTTTTCAGTATGTAGTTACCACAAATGCTATCTCATCGTCAGTGCTATCCTTCTAGCCCTGTTCCAGGCCTCTAGAATATCCTGCTGCTGCTGCTAAGTCACTTCAGTCTTGTCCGACTCTGTGCGACCCCATAGACGGCAGCCCACCAGGCTCCCCTGTCCCTGGGATTCTCCAGGCAAGAACACTGGAGTGGGTTGCCATTTCCTTCTCCAATGCAGGAAAGTGAAAAGTGAAAGTGAAGTCGCTCAGTCGTGTCTGACTCTTTGCAACCCCATGGACTGCAGCCTACCAGGCTCCTCCGTCCATGGGATTTTCCAGGCAAGAGTACTGGAGTGGGGTGCCATTGCCTTCTCCCTAGGATATCCTAGGAGAATACAATTAGCCTGGCCTGATATACTTAGCAAAGGAAGGGATCTCATGAACCCATGTTAGGTTTAGTCTTTCCATGGAAGAAAGGTGTTGAGAAACTAAGTAAGAGATATATTTCTAGGTTTTATCCTTTCTGTAATAGGATTGTGAGCTTAATTTAATATTTTCACAGTGATGGGAGCCCTGAAGTTGATGAGTGGACATAGTTTATGCGAATCATTTTTTATGTACCTCACAAGGCAACTGTTATTTCAACTTCAGAACTAATATAGTGCTTGCAATCAGGATCTCAGAAATAGAACTTTGCAAAGGGACACTTCTGTAAGTCTCCTCCCTCTCTGTGAGAGAAATCTTTATTACAGTAAAATCCAAAATTCTGAAGAGTCCCTGCAGAAGATTACACCAAAATTACACTCTTTCATTCTTCCTGAGGAATTTAATTCCAATCCAGGTTCCTGGGAGGACCCAGATCCAAGAGCAAGTTGAATCTCAAGGCTTTGGGTTGGGGATGCCTTTCCAAAGCAGTATATGTTCATGTGTTCACGCATGAATGTGTATGTGTGTGCATGTGTATAAACTCGACCACTCTGAAGCATCCTGGGCAGTAACCATGCCTTCACTTATTACTCCTACAAGTTAAATACGTAGCCAGAGGAAGAGCACCTTCTCCCTCTCTCCTCCATATTTTATGCTAGTCTATCCAAATGAAATCAGATGAAATGAGCATCAGGGAGCTCCCAGGTGCCCTAGTGGTTAAGATTCCAGACTTTCACTGCCATGGCCTGGGTTCAATCCCTGGTCAGGGAACTGAGATCCCACAAGCCATGTGGCCAAAAGAAAAGAAAAAAAGGAAAGAAATGAGCATCAGCTTTATGGAGAGTAAGATGCATGAAATGCCAGTAGGAAGCTGGGTGTGTGAGCAAAAGAGACACTGTTACCAGGCAACCAGTTTGGTTCAGCCCTAGTTTCCTTGGTGATGATGGTGTGAGGGTGTGGGGGTGGTTTGTTTTATATAAAGACTCCAGTTCTTCCTCCTCCTTTCCTCCTTCCCTCTTTCTCTTTCTTAGGAAGAGTTGGAATGTATCTTCTCTTATCCATTCTCTCCCTGCATCACTGCCCATTTCCAGTTTTGGGGTTTGGAATCAGACACAGGTTCAAATTACAAAAGAGCCTCACTAGCTGTGTGCCTCTCAGCAAGTTATTTGCCTCTATAAACCACAGGCTCTTAATCTGTGAAATGTATATAAAAATGAGACAATGTATGTCACGCACTTAGCACAACGCTTGACAAAAAATTATTAGTTAAGATCAGTAGAAGGAAATTGCTTCGAGTTGGTAAATCTCAGAAATGGCTGTGGCCATCACGTTCTCAGAGCACTGCTTGGTGCTGGTGGTGGGGTTCTTGGAAATAAGGTTGGGGATGGGAGGGAAAACATAAGACGAGATACACAGAAGCATTGATTTCTTTTCCTTACCCCCTCATTTATTCTCAGTTGGAGAAGCCTCTCCCTAATGAAAAAGGGAACCTGAATCATTCCATCCAGATGGGAGGGAGGCAAGCTTGGCAGCTATCACTAATCAGTCACTAATGCTAGGAAAACCTCCTTGCTTACCGTGGACATCAATGACTGTGAGGGCCCCGAGGGTGAGTCGAGCTCCACTGCTCAGCTTCCCTCGAACCAGCTGAACAATCTGTGCAATCTGATCATTGCTCTTCTTCAGAAAATCCTGGCAGGGGCATAGGAGGGAACAACGTGTTAAGTTGTATTCTCCTGGTAATTCCTTCTCTGGAATGATACCATCCACACTCCATGGTCCAAACCAGACTCCTAGATGTCATCCCTCAACCTCCCTTTCCCTCAGGCCCAGTCATTAACCTCGAGACAGATTTCAAAAGCATAATGCCAACTGAAAGAAGTCAGATTTGAAAGTCTAGATACTGTATGATTTTACTTTTATAATGTTGTGGAAAAGATAAAATTATAAGGGCATAAAACAGAATGGTAGTTGCCAAAGGCTGAGAATAGTGACTATAAAGGGCATGAGGAAAATGTTAGGGTGTGTGGAACTGTTCTGTATCTTGGCTGTGATGATGGTTACACAAATGTACATGCTTGTCAAAACTCAGAAATGCACACTAAAAAGGATGAATTTTACAATATATATAAATTAGGCACTAAGCCAGAATTAACAAAAATGATTGAAACTCTTTTAGATTAAAGTAGACAAAGGAAACATGAAGCTGCTGCTGCTGCTAAGTCGAGTCAGTCGTGTCCGACTCTGTGCGACCTCATAGACGGCAGCCCACCAGGCTCCCCCGCCCCTGGGATTCTCCAAGCGAGAACACTGGAGTGGGCTGCCATTTCCTTCTCCAATGCATGAAAGTGAAAAGTGACAGTGAAGTCGCTCAGTCGTGTCCGACTCTTAGCGACCCCCTGGACTGTAGCCCACCAGGCTCCTCCATCCATGGGATTCTCCAGGCAAGAGTACTAGAGTGGGGTGCCATTGCCTTCTCCAAGGAAACATGAAAACTAAATATAATTCTGTATTGGATCCTAAACCAGACAAAAGATGAGTTTAAAAGGTTAAATAATAATATTGTATCAATGTTGTTGGATATTGTACTGTGGTTATGTAAGATGTTAATATGTTAATATACCTGGATGAAGGGTGTATGGGAATTCTTCATATTATTTTTGCAACATTATTTGCCTGTCTGACATTATTTCAAAATGAGTCAAACAATAAAAAACACTGGGACGACCCAGAGGGATGGTATGGGGAGGGAGGAGGGAGGAGGGTTCAGGATGGGGAACACATGTATACCTGTGGTGGATTCATTTTGATATTTGGCAAAACTAATACAATTATGTAAAGTTTAAAAATAAAATAAAATTAAAAAAAATTAAAACAGATTGCCTAACTAAAAAAAAAAATGAATGAAGAACATATGAGACCACCCTATGCTCATCTCACCTTCCTTATTTTTTTGTTATATGCTTCTGGGCAAGTGATTTTAACCCTCTGTGTCTCAGTCTCCTCATCTGTCAAATCTAGATAATTAAAGCTATTCTTCAAGAGATTTTGAGGAGTAAGACCCTGACGCTGGGAAGGATTGAAGGCAGAAGGAGAAGAGGGTGACAGATGATGAGATGGTTGAATAGCATCACTGACTCAATGGTCAGGAGTTTGAGCAAACTCCAGAAGATTGTGAAGGACAGGGGAGCCTGGAGTGCTGCATTCCATGGGGTCACCAAGAGTTGGACAGGACTTAGCAACTGAACAACAACAAATGTAAAGAACTTGGCACAATGTCTGGTATGAATAAAGTGTCCAGTAAATAGTGGTGGTTATTATTATTAATTATAATATCCTTGCTATGCTATGCTAAGTCACTTCAGTCGTGTCCGACTCTGTGTGACCCCACAGACGGCAGCCCACCAGGCTCCCCCGTCCCTGGGATTCTCCAGGCAAGAACACTGGAGTGGGTTGCCATTTCCTTCTCCAATGCATGAAAGTGAAAAGTGAAAGTGAAGTCGCTCAGTCGTGTCCGACTCTCAGCGGCCCCATGGACTGCAGCCTACCAGGCTCCTCCGTCCTTGGGATTTTCCAGGCAAGAGTACTGGAGTGGGGTGCCATCGCCTTCTCCAAGAATATCCTTAACACATAGCATAAAAAAAGTCTTTAAAAAATATTTATTTATTTGTTTGGCTTCACAAAGTCTTAGTTGAAGCATGTGGGTACTTTAATTGCAGTACGTGGGATCTTTAGTTGCAGCATGAGAGATCTAGGTCCCTAACTAGGGCTCAAACCTGGGCCTCCTGCATTGGAGGCATAGAGTCTTAGCCACTGGACCACTAGGGAAGTCCCCTAATTGGCTTTTTGATGCATCCCTGGTGCCCTTGGTATGTCTGCAAGCCACTGGGGACAGAACTGTTCTCCACATCTCTCTTAACCACACACATTACACAGCAATTCTGGTCAGATTGCCTTTAGTTGCTGGAATGCACCGTGCTTCTCGTTGTCTGATTTTTGCACATTTTGGTCTCTCTCTCTCTCACGCTCTTCCTCCTGATCTGTGCTTGACTACTCCCTATTTATATTTTATGTCTCCTCTTAGACCCTCTTTTTCTGGGACATCTTACCCTCTCTTACTTTTAGTTTTCTCCTTCCTTTCCATGATTTCTGGATCCCTGTACTTTCCTTATCACAGCTTGATAAAGGAACCTTTAAAAAAAATCTTTCTCACTTGACTGTAAATTCATGTCAAGGACAATGACTGTTTGATTCACTACTAATTCCCTTTCCCTAGCAAAGTTCCAGTTGCAGATATCCAACAAATATTTGTTAAATGAACAATAGGTCGGTGATAGATGGATGGATAGAAATTCTGTACCAACAACTTTAGGATGCCAAGGCACATCATTCAGCATGCATGGTACTCCAGAGCTTGAATGTGTGATGCGAAGCATTCTATTCTTTACAGGTAGGAAATTGTAGCACACAAACGCAGTTGCAAAAGTCAGAATTTTTAGTGTTTCTAAGGTTTCAAATAATGTACATGAAAGCAGTTTTCAAGTGTAAACTACAACACATCTATTAGGAATTATGAACAATAAATCTCTAAAAAGTGCAGCTGCTTGTTGTTCAGTCACTCAGTCATGTCCAACTCTTTGCGACCCTGTGGACTGCAGCACAGCAGGCTTCCCTGTCCTTCACTATCTCCCAGAGTTTGCTCAAACTCACGTCCATTGAGTCAGTGATGCCATCCAACCATCTTATCCTCTGTCACCCCCTTCTCCTCCTGCCCTCAATCTTTCCCAGCATCAGGGTCTTTTCCAATGAGTTAGCTCTTTGCATTAGGTGGCCAAAGTACTGGAGTTTCAGCCTCAGCATCAGTTCTTCAAATGAATATTCAGGGTTAATTTCCTTCAGGGTTGACTGGTTTGATCTCCTTGCAGTTCAACAGACTTTCAAGAGTCTTCTCCAACACCACAATTTGAAAGCATCAATTCTTTGGTGCTCAGTCTTCTTTATGGTCCAACTCTCACATCCGTACATGACTACTGGAAAAACCATAGCTTTGATATGCAGACCTTTGCTGGCAAAGTGATGTCTCTGCTTTTTAATATGCTGTCTATGTCTAATTTGCCATAGCTTTACTTCCAAGGAGCAAGCATCTTTTAATTTCATGACTATAGTCACTGTCTGCAGTGATTTTGGAGCCCCCCAAAATAACGTTTGTCACTGTTTCCATTTTTTCTCCATCTATTTGCCATGAAGAGAAGGGCTAGATGTCATGATCTTAGTTTTTTGAATGTTGCGTTTTAAGCCAGCTTTTTCACTCTAGTCTTTCACCTTCGTCAAGAGGCTCTTTAGTTCCTATTCACTTTCCGCTGTTAAAGTAGTAGCTGCATATCTGAGGGCTGATGATATTTCTCCCAGAAATCTTCATTCCAGCTAGACTCCAGTCATCTAGCCAGGGATTTCATATGATGTACTCTGCATATAAGTTAACTACACAGGGTGACAATATACAGCCTTGACATACTCCTTTCTCAATTTTGAACCAGTTCATTGTCCCATGTCCTGTTTTAAGTGTTGCTTCCTGACCTGCACACAGGTTTCTCAGGAGATAGGTAAAGTGGCCTGGTATTCCCATCTCTCTAAGAATTTACCACAGTTTGTTGTGATCCACACAGTCAAAAGCTTTAGCATAATTGATGAAGCAGAAGTAGATATTGCTTTTGGAATTGCATTGCTTATTTATATGATCCAGCAGATGTTGGCAATTTCATCTCTGGTTGCTCTGCCTTTTTAAAACCCTGCTTGTACATCTGGAAGTTCTCACTTCATGTACTGCTGAAGTCTAGCTTGAAGGATTTGGCACATAATCCTACTAGTATGTGAAATGAGTGCAACTGTACAGTAATTTGAACATTCTTTGGCATCACTTTCTTTTGGATTTTAACAAAAACTGACCTTCTTCAGTCCTTTGGTCACTGCTGAGTTTTCCAAATTTGCTGCCATATTGAGTTCAGCACTTCAATAGCATCATCTTTTAGGATTTGAAATAGCTCAGCTGGAATTCCATCACCTCCACTAGCTTTGTTCATACTAATGCTTCCCAAGGCCCACTTGAATTTACACTCCAAAATGTCTGGCTCTACTTGAGTGGCCATACCACTGTGATTATCTGAGTCATTAAAATCTTTTTTTGTACAGTTCTGTGTATTCTTGCCACTTCTTCTTAATCTCTTCTCCTTCTGTTAGGTCCTTGCTCTTTCTGTTCTTTATTGTGCCCATCTTTGCATGAAATTTTCCCTTGGTATCTCCAATATTCTTAAGGAGATCTTTAGTCTTTCCCATTCTATTGCTTTCCTCTATTTCTTTTCATTGTTTACTTAAGAAAGCTTTCTTATCTCTCCTTGCTATTCTCTAGAACTCTGTATCTTTCCTTTTCTCCTTTGCCTTTCACTTCTCTTCTTTTCTCAGCTATTTGTAAGGCCTTCTCAGACAACTATTTGCCTTTTTGCATTTCTTTTTCTTGGGGATGGTTTTGGTCACCACCTCCTATACAATGTTATGAACCTCCATCCATAGTTCTTCAGGCACTATGTCTGCCAGAACTAATCCCTTGATCTATTTGTCACCTCCACTGTATAACTGTAAGGGATTTGATTTAGGTTATACTTGAATGGCTAGTGGTTTTCCCTACTTTCTTCAATTTAAATCTGAATTTGGCAATAAGGAGTTCATGATCCAAGCCACAGTTAGCTCCTGGTCGTGTTTTTGCTAACTATATAGAGCTTCTCCATCTTCAGCTGCAAAGAATATAATCAATCTGATTTCAGTATTGACCATCTGGTGATATCCATGTGTAGAGTCATCTCTTGGGTTGTTGGAAGAGAGTGTTTGCTATGACCAGTGTGTTCTCTTGGCAAAACTCTGTTAGCTTTGCCCTGCTTCATTTTGTACTCAAAGGCCAAACTTGCCTGTTAGTCCAGGTATCTCTTGACTTCCTACTTTTGCATTTCAGGCCCCTATGATGAAAGAACATTGTTTTGTGTGTGTGTGTGTGTGTGTGTGTGTGTGTGTATGTGTGTGTGTGTGTGTATTGTGTGTGTGTGTTAGTCTTGTAGGTCTTCATAGAACTTTTTAACTTAGCTTCTTTGGCATCAGTGGTTGGTGCATAAACTTGCATTACTATAATGTTAAATAGTTTGTTGGAAATGAACTGAGGTCATTCTGTCATTTTTGAGACTGCATCCAAATACTGCATTTTGGACTCTTTTGTTGACTATAAGGGGTACTCCATTTATTCTAAGGAATTCTTTCCCATAGTAGTAGATATAATGGTCATCTGAATTAAATTCACCCATTCCCATCCATTTTAGTTCACTGATTCCTAAAGTGTTGATGTTCACTCTTGCCATTTCCCGCTTGACAAAATCCACTTTACCTTGATTCATGGACCTAACATTCCAGGTTCCTATGCAATATTTTTCTTTATAGCATGGGACATTACTTTCATCCCCAGACACATCCACAATTGAATAAAATTTCTACTTTGGCCTAGCCTCTTCCTTCTTTATGGAGTTGTTTTTCCACTCTTCCCTAGTAGCATATTGGACACCTACTGACTTGGGGGGGTGGTGCTTATCTTCCAGTGTCATCTTTTTGCTTTCTCATTTTGTTCATGGGGTTCTCAAGCCAAGAATACTGAAATGGTTTGCCATTCCATTCTGCAAGGTACCACATTTTATCAGGCCTTGACTAGCAAGGACATGCCTTCAGCCACTCCATGTAGCTGGATGACACGCCTGGTGCCCTGGCTGTCCCATTGCTGGTCCATGTTCAGTGTGTAGACCTTCACAGGCTGCAGGGTGTCTGTCAATGTGCTGTCCGGGGAGGGGAGTGGGGGTGCGGTGGAGTCAAGGCCCTGCTGGAGTTGCTAGGAAGGGGATCTACAGAAGGCTGGAGCCAAGGCTGGTGGATGCCCAGGAGTGGAGGGCTCCCTGGCCTTGCTTCTGCTGCTGGCCAACCTGGGGACAATCTGCTGCCCACATGGCCCTCTGCTGGCCGACCTCTGGCCCCTCCTTTCCTCCTCTCCAGTTCCTTGGCATTATGATCCAGGCTCGGCAAGCCTGGCTGCCTGGAAGGGTGTGCGCAGTGCTTCTTGGCCTCCTGCCCCATCCTGCTGGGAACTTGGGGTGCTGGTTACTACCCTGCTCCTGCCTCGACCTCCCCATGATCTCTGTGAAGCTGCTTCCCTTGCCAAAAATTGCAACTTGATCAAATACTAATGTTCTAATCTTAATGTATAAAGCAAATAGCACATTAAAATATATTCTGGCTCCCAGATAATCATATATAGGGGGAATATTGCATCAGCAGATCTGATGCGATAATCATAGAAAATTACACCATGGTAAAAATGTTGGGAATGGAGTTACCATTTACTCAGTCAAAAAATATTTATCAAGCAACTACTTGGCACTGCAATAACCCCCTGAGATATAATAATGAGCAAACCAGACATGGCCTTTTCCCTGTGGAGTTTATAGCCTATGATCTTAATACTGAATAACTTATCAGCATCCCATTTAACCCTGTAAGGTGTGGTGGTATAATTCCTTTCATTTTATAGACAAGGAGACTGAGACTCAGGTTAGGTAATTTGCCCATCGTCACATAGCTAACAGGTGAAGGTGTCAGAGGTTGAACTCAAGTCCATCTAGGTCCTGAACTCTCAAGTATAGGCATTAGTGGCAGAGTTAAGGGGAAATATGTGTGCCTGTATCTGAGGATAAGCAGGACCTGAGTATTCATGGTTTCAAGAGAAAGCTGAAGAAAAAGCTAGAGGTGGGTGAGTGTTGGACTGGGCGTGGTGAAAAGGGATATGGTGGAGAAAGAAGAGAGGAAAACAGGACCAGGTGGCTTCTCGGCATAGGAAAAAGATGAAGAGGTCTCTGTTAGTAGAAATTCTGCCAGGTTGGCACTTGGAAGGAAAGGATGATAAAAGTTAAGATCCTTTAGCCTAGAATTTCTATCTAGGAAGAAATGTGAGAGTTCCTGCACTACAGAACTTGAGGACAGTCCTAATTCCAAACATGCGTCCTGAAGCAAACCCTGACTTCTGTGACACCATGGGGCTATTTATGTTTCCTTTAGAAAAATGGCACTCTAATTATACGTCATTCAAATCATAATCTAGCTTAAATCTCCTCTATAAGCTTCATGACAGGCTCACTTACCGGTAGGGTCTTTTCAATCAGGGCTTGGGAAACCTCCTGGGTCCAAAAGATGGAGGAGACACAGATAACCACCTGGCCAGGCCATTGCAAGACCCACTGATTACGGGGGACCTGGGAAAGCGCAGGAGGGCAGTTTGCAGGGTCAGTTCATCTTGTGTGATTTAAACTGACTTCCTAAAATATCCACCACAATCTTATCCCCTCAACAAAAACAAAAGTCATCCCCAGCCTCAAAGGTTACATACAAGTCTTAACATTTCTGGGATTATTGATTTATGTCTTCCTCCCTAAATTTTATAGAAAAGAAAAAGATCCTCACCAACAATTTCATTAATTCCATCACCTACAAATTGGCACTTGCCATCTACATCTACAAGGATTAATTATGAGCTGCTGCAGCTGCTGACCTTCAACACCCCTCTGAAAGGAGTTCAGGGTTATCAGGAATAAGTCACTCTAAGCTCTGGGAAAAACTGGCAGAACAGGTCTTCAGATAGATATTTTCAGGAGATGATTTTATGAGCCCAATTCTTGAAAATCCTCTTATCTAGAAAAACACTAAAATCCTTCATGGTGGTATCTGCTCCTTGTGATTAGCAGTAACCTTCATGAGACTAGAAAAAAACCTTCTGTAAATAATATGTGCTTGATTGTGCATACTCCCCCTTCACCAAAATCATATATACACTGACCTTCCTTCCTTTACCTCTTTGGAGCAGTTTCTCAGATGTATCTGAAATGCTGTCTCCTGGCTATAGTCTTCATTTTGCCCCAAATAAAACTCAGCTCACAACTTTCACAGTAACAGGGATAGGGTACAGGGACAAAGTAGGTGATTAAATAGTTAATCTCACTAGGGGATTGTAAGTAGAATAAATATAGGAGACCCCTGTAAGTTAATGACTATGCAAGAAAAGCAGGTTTGCTTAACTATAAGACCAAGCAGCTTGTTTAGCAACAAAACCATGCAACAGAAGCATAAGACGTGCCCCAAAACAATAAAACAATGGGGGCATGAAAGCCACATCTTTCCCAGTGAACTCAGTACGTTAACAACCCCTAGGACACGCTCTCTGCATGCATGAAAAACAATAATCTGTGGAGCTAGCTTGGTCATGTAGGGACAAGAAAACTCCCCTGCCCAACTTGAAGGAGGAGCTCATGATGGAAGCACAATGTCTACTTGAGAAAGACAAAGAAGTTCTTCCTTTACCCACTTTTTCTTTGATTATGAAACTGTAGCCCTGTAGGTTCTTGGGGCATGGTATCCTCTTGCCTGCCCACTTGTAAGCCTCACAAGCATCTTCTTCTAATAAATCCCTTTTTACCTATCATTTTGCTTCTTGCTGAGTTTTTTCCTATGCTGAGACACAAAGGACTATGGTAATGGAGCTGTTTTCAATGTTGTGCATTTTTTTCAATCAATAACTTTTTTTTTTTAATGCTCCCATCTAGGGATTTTACACAGTTATAATCAAGGTGTTGTTCAGAAAGTATTTATATAACTACTCTTTTTGATAGCTACATAATATTGCAATACTGCTCCACAATTTTCATAGCCATGACAGCCCCTAACTTTTTTAAACTTCTCTGTACATAGATAGAAATTATCCATAGAAGGCAAATTATGGCTTGAGAGCCATGTCTGAAGTTAGGTTGTAACACAGTCAGGCCATTGTTGAACCTATCGTCTAAGCATGCTTTTGCACTACAAAGGCAAGGATAAATAGTTGTGATTGGTGTATATTGCCTGCAGAGTGAAAATCATTTGCCATCTGGCCCTTTACAGAAAAAGCTTGTCTGGCTATAGATGCAACTGCATGAAATAACTTCATGCAGGTAGCCATTTTTCTTTAACTTTTTATTTATAATGTATCGGGGGACAAAGGACTTGGTTTTTCATTTACAGTACAAATACTACGGAGAGAGGCAACAGCGTCAGTCCTGGGTACATCAGTGGGAAGGTGTTAATTGAATATTCCTTCTTTAATGGAAAAAGTCCTGGGGGTAGGGGTGGGGCCTCAAAGTTAGAAACACTTAAAATAGAGGAGACTAAAGATCTAGTCAAATTTCTCACTCTCCTCTGTCACTTTCATCAAGAGGCTCTTTTAGTTCTTCTTCGCTTTCTGCCATAAGGGTTCACGGGGTTCTCAAGGCAAGAATACTGAAGTGGTTTACCATTTCCTTCTCCAGTGGACCATGCTTTGTCAGAACTCTCCACTGTGACCCATCCATCTTGGCCCTACATGGCATGGCTCATAGTTTCACTGAGTTAGACAAGGCTGTGGTCCATGTGATTTGTTTGATTAGTTTTATGTGGTTGTAGTTTTCATCCTGTCTGCCCTTTGATGGATAAGGATAAGAGGCTTATGGAAGCTTCCTGATGGAAGGCTCCTTGGAAGAAGAGTTATGACCAACCTAGACAGCAATTTAAAAAGCAGAGACATTACTTTGCCAACTAAGGTCTGTCTAGTCAAAGCTATGGCTTTCCAGTAGTCATGTATGGATATGAAAGTTGAACCATAAAGAAAGCTGAGTGCTGAAGAACTGATGCTTTTGAACTGTGCTGTTAGAGAAGACTCTTGAGAGTCCCTTGGACTGCAAGGAGATCAAACCACTAAATCCTAAAGAAAATCACTCCTAAATATTCATTGGAAGGACTGATGCTGAAGCTGAAGCTCCAACACTTCGGCCATCTGACATGAAGAACTGACTCACTGGAAAAGACCCTGATACTGGGAAAGATTGAAGGAAGAGAAGGGGACAACAGAGGGTGAGATGGTTGGATGGCATCACTGACTCAATAGACATGAGTTTGAGCAAGCTCCAGGAGTTGGTGATGACTGGCATGCTGCAGTCCATGGGATCGTAAAGAGTTGGACACGACTGAGCAACTGAACTGAACTGAAAGATCTAGTCTGCCAACAGTAAACTTAAGAGTAATTGTGACAGGTTCTTTTCCCTTACGCCTTCTGTTATACAAGTCACCTAAAGCTTTGGGAGCTAAATGAGTTGTGCCCTTTGGAGTGTCATCTACAAATTGCCACTTGCCATCTACCTCTATACGGATTAAATCATGTGCTGCTGCAGCTGCTGATTTTCAGCATCCCCTAAAAGGAATTCAGGGTGGAGAGCAGAAATGAGGCACTCTGTGCTCTGAGAAAAACTTGCAGCACGGGTCTTCAGATAGACATTTTTCAGGAGCCATTTTTATCAGCTCAATTCTTATATATCCTTCCATCTAGAAAAGCACCAATACCCTTCATGGTGATGAGTGCTCCTTGTGACTAGCAGAAACCTGAAAAAATATGTGCTTGATTGCATGTATTCCCCTTTCACCAAAATTACATGTATACTGACCTGCCCCCTACCTCTATGGAGCAATTTCTCAGAGGTGTCTGAAGTGCCATTTCCCAGACTACAGTCTTCTTGTTGCCCCAAATAAAACTTACCTTGCAATTTTCACATTGTGCAATTTTTTAAAGTAAACAGGGCATGTGCAATGCTAAATGAAAAACCTAGGGGAGGGGATGCTTAATCAGGAAGAGGCTCTAAATAAACCTCTTGCCATCAATTATTTTCACAGAAAGGACTGGCCCACAGCAATCAAAGGGTTCTGGCTCATAGGATATACTGGTATGGGCTGCTTGTAATTGTAAACCTTTCATATTCAGAACTATATATACTGCCCCAGGATTTAAATGGAAAAAGAAGAGAGGCACAGAGGGGTCAGGTGTTATTTATCAGGAGAGGGATGGGTTTTAGTGGAAGATGGGCTTCCATTTAACCTTGGCACCCACATTTTTCTTGGTGTGCCAACACCCTGGCATGTGTGCCCCAGTTTTCATTTACCTGGACATATGCTTCAATCCCAAGTTTAATAACTTCCTGCATACTGGCAAGCATCATCTGTTCCACCTGCAGGAGCCATTTTTCCACCATGCCCTGCAGGTTGAGACAGACAGAGAGGACAGTTAACCAAGCCTGGAGGGAGGGACCATGGGCAGAGGCCAGCTTTCTCTCAGCAAAGGGCTGGAGGGAGGCCAAAGGTTTGCACACCTTCAAGCCAATATTCTTTAACTATTGGTCAAACTTATTTACTGTATTCTCAGAAGTGTATGTTTCAAAAAAGGGACAATAGAGACTTTTTAACATACATTTCTTTCACATTTTCTGAAAGACAACTTCACAGGAGACAACTGACACATTTATACTTTAGATTGAGAAATAAGATATTGCCTGTCATGTCATTAATTAAAGAAGTTGCAGCCACCAGCAATTGCAGCCACCCTGTATCCCCTGAAGGTGAACCCTAAAGGAACTCAGGAAGGAGACAAAGAATACCTGCCTACAAGCTGCAGTCACCCCCAAAGGTGCAGCTTGAGGAAACTCAGGATGTGAAAACACAGGATACTGGCCCCAGATAGCTGAGGTGGATATCAAAGGACTGATTTCAGTGAGCCCAGACTCTTGCATCTTCTCATACATAGAAAAACAATAAATTCCTTAACCTGTGCTATCTGGTTTTCTTTCATTAACAGTAATCTTTTGACATTCAGAAGTCACAAAACTCCTAAATATCCTGGCTCCCCTCCAACCTCCAGCAGTTTTCTCAGGCTTACTTGAGATGCTGCCTCCCTAACTTGACATCCTAAGAACGTATGCTGAATAAAACAGAACTCAACTTTTAGGTGGTACATTTTTTTAGTCTACAAGTTCATAAAATAAACTGTCCATTTCTAATTGAACAGTTTTAATTCTTGCATTATTCCAGGGGTCCTCAAACTTTGCTGAGCATTGGCATCATCTGGAGTTCTTTAAAAGTTATGGATTCCTGAACCCCACTCCCGGACATTCTGATTTGATTGGTATGGGATGCAACCAGGGAAAATGGAGTTTTTAGAATGTCTACAGGTAATTAGAATGTGCAGCATACTATTCAGTGTTCGAGTTTCAGGTAACTGTACCTGCTGACCTCAAGTGCTTGTAAGCTAGCTCGTGTCTGGTTCCAAGGTGTAATTCCTAGTTGCTGAAACTTAAATGTGTGGGTGGCAAAAATGGTCTACCGAGCAAGGCCAAGAATGCTAGTCTACTTCTACTGTGAAGTGCTGTCATGTTCAGCAAGAGTGGAAGTAACTCACATTTTACTCGTTATATAAGGGCACATGTATTAAAAATGTGAGCTAAATGGCATTAAATCCATGATATATTATTGACCTTTAAAAACACCTGCCCCTACTGGACAGTTTATTGATCTGACTGGATCTCTTTGAATTTAGATCTGCTCATGGGGATTTAAACAGTATTAGTTGTTTTGGATCTGGTTCCTGCTACTGTCTCCACATCAAATCTTACTGAAATCTTTCCACAAATTTAGGGTGCCAAGTGAATTGCAGTATAATCTCCATCTTAGAGATGAACAAGCAGACCCAGAAAGATTAGTTCCCAAAGTCGGCTGTGCTGTGTGCTTAGTCTCTCAGTCATGTCCGACTCTGTGACCCATTGGCCTGTAGCCTGCCAGGCTCCTCTGCCCATGGGATTTTTCAGGCAAGAATACTGGATTGGTTGCCGTTTCCTTCTCCAGAGTATCTTCCTGACCCAGGGATCGAACCCACATCTCCTGTGTCTCCTGTATTGCTGGCAGATTCTTTACCTGCTGAACCATCAGGGAAGCCCCAAAGTTATCCCATCATTAAGTTATGGAATCTAAATGTTCCATACTCAGTCTGAAACCAGAGTCTAAATGCTTAACCAACATATAATCTGCTTCTCTCTGTTTTGCTGTTATAAAGAAAAGAACTCAAAAATGGGTAAATGGAATTACTTTGGCTTGAGCTGGGTAGATTTTCTGTTTGAATGGAACGATTTCTTTTTCTGAGCTGATCATGCCCACAATCTCCAGACTGTCTGTAAACTCCAGCTTGGCAATTCCTTCAAAGCACTTCTTCAAGTGTGGCTGCACCCGGAGAGGGTCCTTTGTCTCTGACAATATCTCCAGCAGCTCATCATTTGATAGGAAGAAGAACCTATTTCAAAGCAAAGCAAGATGGCTACTGGAATCTCTTCTAAGAGCTTCTGTTCCCAACAGAAGTGATACTCCCTGTCAGGCAGATGACAGTCTAGTGAACACCAGCTACTTCTAGGGCCTTATCTAAGCCCAAGTCCCCTTCACCATTTTTCATCTAGGGCATAGAGACTGGAGACAGTTTTGACTCAGAGCCAAAAAAAGAAAAAATGATTAAAGCTGCTATATGTGGGTTTTATATGGCTGTGTGTGAGGAGCTGATATCAGTTGAAAGACATCTAAATAGAGCAGTGGTTCTTAACTTTGTCTACAGCTTAGAATCACCTGCAGAGTTTAGGGAAAAAAGTTTTAATGCCAAGGTTCCACTGCCCAGAGATTCCAATACTGATCTGGGATCTTATATTTTTAAAAATCCCTGTGATTCTAATGTGCAAGCAGTGTTGAGAACTACTGGGCAGGAGGAAAGAAAACTTCCTTATCTTTCCTTATTCTCAGAAAATGTTACAGGTGGGAAATAAGTGCACATTAATAATGAGCCTATTTATGTGCAGAGGGCTTTATCATGTTTTATATTAGAGATAATAAGATAGCTTCACTCTCTTACTTAGACCTTAAGGGCAGGGAGAGCAAACTTTCAGAAAATGTTCTAGGGATAAATCTCTACAGTAACCACTAGGTTTTACATTCAGTAATGGAAGGATCATATAATGACAGTTTTCACTGTATGTATTGCTGTTCAGTTGCTGTGTCATGTCCAACCCTTTGTAACCCCACGGACTGCAGCACACCAGGCTTCTCTGTCCTTCACTATCTACAAAAGGCCATGATATTTGTAACTTCTTTGTTCAAGAGATGAAGTCTGTTTTCACATCTCTTGAAACTTGGCTGGCTCTGAGTCCTGCTTTGGCCAATAGATTTTGGAAGACATGAATTTGCACTAGTTTCAAGCTTAGACATCAAGAGGCCTTGAAGTTTCAACTCTTGCTGCTTTTGGGAACACTGCAACCATCACCATATGAATAAACCCAGGCTAGCCTTCTGGAGGTTGAAAGACATTTGGCTCAATTATCCTCGCTGCCCTGGCCAACAGGAAACTAACCACCAGACAAGTGATTGAGGCGACGGACTGCCAGTTGACTGCAATCAACATGAGTGAGCCCTGATGAAGCCAGAACTACCCAGCTGAGCTCTGCCTAGTTTTCCAACCCACAGAATTGTGGGCTCAGTAAACAGTTGCTGTTTTACACTTCTAAGTTTGGAGGTGGCTTGTTATGTAGCAAAGCAAATTAACACACTGTAACTGAGGGTTGAATGGATAGGAATAACTCAATAATTATTTGTTGGGTGGTTGACTAACCATTATCTAATTAGGATGTCAATTTCTCCCACTCCCAAGTGAAATTCAAATAGGTGATCTCTACGAATTCATCATGTGTGACAATGAATAAGGCTCAATGGCCATAAGAGTAATAATTAGTATTTTGTATAATTTAAAACTAAAAATATTATTTAGCACTCTGTATTTTCAAGATAAAATTCATTTAAAACATGTGACTATCAAGAACATTTTCCAAGTCTTTTCTGAGAGTGCTTACTTTTATTCCATAAAAATACACAAAGAAATACTGATACTTTGTGTATGTAGTTAATTAACTTAGGGAGAAGATGAAGCTCAGAAAATTTAAATAACTGAGTGTCTTATCCAGACTACCTGAATTTGTCCATTTACCAGTCTTATGCTTTTCAGCAAGTTTTGTTTCCTCATTTGTAAAACTGGGGTAAAAACAATGTTAGCAACTTCATAGGATTATTGTAAGGGCTAAATCAGATAATATGTGTAGGCACTTAAAGTGGTGACCTGGCATATGGTAAATACTGTATTAACGTTGGCTATTATTCATATTTTTATTAGGAAAAACATTAGTGGGCATATGATTGGAAGCTCATATCTCAGAGGTTTCCTCTTAACAAAGTTTTGTGCTTCCAAGTCAAGGTTTTTTTCACTATCTGTGCCGTATTTGTGTTATCCAACACTGAAGCCCTTAGCCAAATGTGGCTATTTACCTTTAAAAAATTAATACTAAATAAATTAAAATTTTACTAAGTTACACTAGCCACATTTCAAGTGCTGGATAGCCATACGTGGTTATGAGGTCTGCTTAACTCCAAAGTCCAGGCTTTTGAGTACTATACCCCTCTAACTGGGTGTCTGACTATGCTGGCTCCATTGGTGTCCATTCAACCTCACTCTAAATAGTGACTATGAAGACATGCATTACCCCTGAGAGCTGTCTCTTGGGGAATGGAAAACCTCTAAAGAATATGGAATAGATGTGTGTGTGTGCTTGTGTGCTTAGTCGCTCAGTTGTGTCCAATTCTTTGCAACCCTATGGATGGTAGCCTGGCAGGCTCCTCTGTCCATGGGGATTCTCCAGGCAAGAATACTGAAGTGAGTTGCCATGCCCTCCTCCAGGAGATCTTCCCAACCCAGAGATTGAACCCAGGTCTCCACACTGCAGGTGGATTCTTTACCGACTGAGCCATCAAAGAAGCTCATGGAATAGACGAGTAGAAGCCAACTCTCAGTATAAAAAAAAAAAATGTAATTCAACCAATATGTGGGTCAAGAGGGCAAATTCAAACAAGAGAACAATACTAGATACCTGGGAAAAAATAGTCTCTTCTTCTCCAAGTAATCATTCAGCCCTTTCTGGATGTCCTCCAACAGAAGGTTGGCTTCTTGAAGTCTCTCAGCCATCCGTGGCTGGTCCGCTGCCATCAAAACCCTGGTATCTTTCACCTGGGTTCCATAAAAAGGTGATAATCATCAAGAGTTCCCAGATTCTGAGACTGATTACTGTAATGAGTGTGTGACTAGTGCATCAATTAATGACCCTCCTAGCCTAATCACCTCCTAATCCCACAAGGGTGACTGCTCATAATAATACCCTTTTGCTCTGTCCATGATTGAATGGGCTGGGGTTGGGCACCTAAAAGCAACAAAGCCAATTATATTTTAACTACTGGGATTGTGGAATCAGACCATGATATTCTATACTAATCTGCTCTGGCCCCTTGAACATTTGTTAAATAACTGAGTAACTAAATATAGTGAATTATTTGAATTCTAAAATTATTCTTGATTTATAAGCTTTATTATATTATCCTGTAACAAATAAAGTCTTATATCTCATGAGGAATGGGAGCTAAATTATCTAAATTTAAATAGTTACCTCTATGAAGTTGGGACTTCAAAAGGCCATTAATTTTAATATTTGCTATTCCCATGTTTGAATTTTTAATAATAAATAACCAGAAATTTAAAAAAGTATAAAGATATTGAATTTGCAAAAATCAGCTTAGGTAAAATCCAGTTTACTTATAGATTTCAAGAGACATGGTAGGATTGCATAATGAGGAACATCTATATGGCATCACACATTCCTGATGGTATGATGTGCTAGGGAGTGAAAACTCACAGCTTGGGACATAAGTGATTTCCAGTAATTATCAACGATGGCAAATTTCCTGCCCTCTTCTGGCATCTGGGCTATGATGTCCTCTGAACTGAAGATTGGTTCCAGGTACAGCCAAGTGGCTTGGCACTTTAACCAGGCATCCAAAATTTCCTGCACACGAACTAGCTTTTCTTCCCATTTCTGCAAATTTAGCATTTCACATCTGAATCATTAACATGCCACTATGCATCACAGACCCACTGACTAAACAAATGGTGCATTCATTAACTTATTCAGTCATTCACTTGTTCCACAAATACTTACTGAGTGACCCCTATGTCCTGGTCACTCTTGTAGGCAAAGTGGATACAGCAATGAAAGAGAAAACAAGATTCCTTATCCTTATAGAGTTCCTAGTGGAATAATCACAACAACAACAATGCTGCCAATTAACTGAAAGCGTTAGCTCTGCTACAAGCTTGTTTAAAAAATTTACACTGGAAAGCATCCTGAAAGAGATAGTTAAAAAGTTAAGGTTCATCTTAACTTTTTAAGGGATAATAAAAAAAACCAGGAATAATAAAAAAAAAGTCTAAAAAGGAATAATAATAATTAAGAAAAAACAAGCCTAAAAAGGAATTTTAAAAATATCCTGATTTTCAGGGTCATCTTAAAAAACAACAATAACAATAATAGTTTTAAGGCTTCCTCTGTGCCAAGTGATGGTCCAAGTGCTTTATGTATGTGAAAACCAATTTAATCCAACAGATTCACAAGGGAGATATTATTATAAAACTTGCTTTACAGATGCAGAAACTGACATATTCAAGTAACTGGTCCAAAGTCACACAACCAATAAGGGACAGAGTCAGAATTTGAACACACTCAGACTCGAGTCTATGTCCTTAGCCTATTCTACTTCTACTACATCAACTGGAGGCTACCCTCCAGTAGTTTACATTCTAGATTTCTAAAACCGATAAGATACTTTCCAAATGTATTTTTGTTCGCTGTACTCAAAACACTTATCTTCTCTTTTAGCAGACTGTCGCAAAAGCTCAGTCTGCCAGACTGTTAAAAAGGCTTACTTGGTTATTGCTTTCAGTCTTTATAAGTTTCCCTGGTGGCTCACTTGGTAAAGAGTCTGCCTACAACATGGGAGACCCAGGTTCAATCCCTGGGTGGGGAAGATCCCCTGGAGAAGGAAATGGCAACTCACTCCAGCATTCTTGCCTGGAATTCCATGGACAGAGAAGCCTGGTTGGGCTACAGTCCATAGGATTACACAAGTTGGACACAGTTGAATGACTAACACTCAGTCTTTTGTTGTTGCCGCTTTTCATGAAGAGAAAGTGGATTTTCTTTTTAACTGAACTTAAAAATCTTCTTTTAGGACTTCCTTGCAGTCCAGTGGTTAAGACTCCACGCTTCCACTACAGCGGTTGGGGAACTAAGGTTCTACATGCCTCATGGTATGGTCAAAAAGTAAAAACAAAACAAAAACTTTCTGCTCCTCCAAGAAACCCAGAGCCTAATGGGCCATCACAAAACATTTAATCTCATTTCCTCTTACCCGGCATTCAGTTTCTATTGGTTTGACAAATGGAGAGCCACACATGGTCTGGGTTTTTATCACATGATCATCAAGTAACAGTTGAATGTCATCAACTGCACACAAGATGCTTGTATCCTGCAAATAAAAATGACCCACCCTGTTAAAATCAGACCTCTTTCCCACAACTTTTCATACTGATCCCCAAAGGACTCACAGCTCAGATCTCCACCTCTATGGGACACTATGTCTTATAGCAGAGAGAGTTTTCTATTTTCTACTTTGAAAATATTCTTAAAGACTTTTCTACCTCCTTTGCAGAAAACAAATGTGGTTCAAACCTAGATCTGCAACTAGAATCTGCTGTCTGGAGGAGAAAGAGTTCTGTCCTCTTCTCTGTGTTTCTGATTTTCTGTTCACTTGCTTTCCTGGCTTCCTCAGGTAGAATTAACTGCTAATCTGCTTAGATTAGGTTTCATTCCCAAACCATGTGCCCCAGGGCACTATAGCAAACTCACAGCAAATAACTTCAGTTATTTTAAAATAAAAGACAAATATTTTCTAATTTATATGTACTTTTTTCAGTTATTAAGTTGATGGGGCACAAATATTTAAGTTGTCTGAACTCAGTTACTTCATAAGCAAAGCTGTTAAGTATTTCTTTTGGACTAGGGAGGGAACCATTTAAAAAGTACTCAGATACCAACAGCACCTTTTTTGGCATGTTTTACTAGTAGTTAGGGTTACTATGTCTTAAAAGTTAGTCCTTGTAGATGGACTTCTCTTCTTGGGCCATGTGGCAAGCAAGCTGATAAGGGGCTGTCCCCCTGTGGTAGGTCTGGTCTTTCTTACTCTGTTTTCACTTCCTTCAGGCTTATATCTGGGTGGTTAATTTGGAGCTAGAATATATTTTCTCATCCACCTTTTACCAGTAGCTCTGTAGTGGGAGATAAGTCCAGCTATTTAATAAAGTGGTACCTTGATTCTTATTTTGCTGTTGACCATTGCCTATAGCTACTTCAATCAAAAACTCTGAAGACTGGCCAGAAGTAACTGAGCTGTTACCAGGTTCTTCAACTTAACTCCTCAACTCAGCTCCAAAGCCTCTATCTATCTAATCCAATCAGATCATGTAACACCTTTTGGCCTGGTCTTTCTGTGAGGGGCCCCAGTTTTCCTCCCTTCCATTGACTTGTCTACAGTTGTTAATCAAATGAAATCAAGGCATTGAGAGAAAGAGGAAAAGAAGTCACAATGGATGACATGCAGCCTGGGAGACAGGGAAGTATGAGAGCATTTAGGGTTTTAGTTCTCAATTCACACTGCACTTTAAAAAAGTCAGTCAGTTCAGTCAGTCAGTTCAGTTGCTCAGTCGTGTCCGTGTCCATGAATCGCAGCATGCCAGGCCTCCCTGTCCATCACCAACTACCGGAGTTCACTCAAACTCATGTCCATCGAGTCGGTGATGCCATCCAGCCATCTCATCCGCTGTCATCCACTTCTCCTCCTGCCCCCAATCCCTCCTAGCATCAGGGTCTTTTCAAATGAGTCAACTCTTTGCATGAGGTGGCCAAAGTACTGGAGTTTCAGCTTTAGCATCAGTCCTTCCAATGAACACCCAGGACTGATCTCCTTTAGAATGGACTGGTTGGATCTTCTTGCAGTCCAAGGGACTCTCAAGGGTCTTCTCCAGCACCACAGTTCAAAAGCATCAATTCTTTGGTGCTCAGCTTTCTTCACAGTCCAACTCTCACATCCATACACGACCACAGGAAAAACCATAGCCTTGATGGTTTTTTGTTGGCAAAAAACCTTTGTTTTTTGTTTTGCCATTTTGTTGGCAAAATGGACCTTTGTTGGCAAAGTAATGTCTCTGCTTTTGAATATGCTATCTAGGTTGGTCATAACTTTCCTTCCAAGGAGTAAGCGTCTTTTAATTTCATGGCTATAGTCAACATCTGCAGTGATTTTGGAGCCCAAATAAATAAAGTCTGACACTGTTTCCACTGTTCCCCCATCTGTTTCCCATGAAGTGATGGGACCAGATGCCATGATCTTCATTTTCTGAATGTTGAGCTTTAAGCCAACTTTTTCACTCTCCTCTTTCACTTTCAACAAGAGGCTTTTTAGTCCTTCGTCACTTTCTGCCATAAGGGTGGTGTCATCTGCATAGCAAGGTTATTGATATTTCTCCCGGCAATCTTGACTCTGGCTTGTGCTTCTTCCAGCCCAATGTTTCTCATGATGTACTCTGCATAGAAGTTAAATAAGCAGGGTGACAATATACAGCCTTGACGTACTCCTTTTCCTATTTGGAACCAGTCTGTTGTTCCATGTCCAGTTCTAACTGTTGCTTCCTGACCTGCATATAGGTTTCTCAAGAGGCAGGTCAGGTGCTCTGGTATTCCCATCTCTTTCAGAATTTTCCACAGTTTATTGTGATCCACACAGTCAAAGGCTTTGACATAGTCAATAAAGCAGAAATAGATGTTTCTCTGGAACTCTCTTGCTTTTTCCATGATCCAGTGGATGTTGGCAATTTGATCTCTGGTTCCTCTGCCTTTTCTAAAACCAGCTTGAACATCTGCAAGTTCACGGTTCATGTATTGCTGAAGCCTGGCATGGAGAATTTTGAGCATTACTTTACTAGTATGTGAGATGAGTGCAATTGTGCCGTAGTTTGAGCTTTCTTTGGCATTACCTTTCTTTGGGATTGGAATGAAAACTGACCTTTTCCAGTCCTGTGGCCACTGCTGAGTTTTCCAAATTTGCTGGCATATTGAGTGCAGCACTTTCACAGCATCATCTTTCAGGATTTGAAATAGCTCAACTGGAATTCCATCACCTCCACTAGCTTTGTTCATAGTGATGCTTTCTAAGGCCCACTTGACTTCACATTCCAGGATGTCTGGCTCTAGGTGAGTGATCGCACCATCGTGATTATCTGGGTTGTGAAGATCTTTTTTGTACAGTTCTTCTGTGTATTCTTGCCATCTCTTCTTACTCTCTTCTGCTTCTGTTAGGTCCATACCATTTCTGTCCTTTATCGAGCCCATCTTTGCATGAAATGTTTCCTTGGTATCTATAATTTTCTCGTATAGGAGACAGGGATCAAGACCATCCCCAGGAAAAAGAAATGCTGAAAAGCAAAATGGCTGTCTGAGGAGGCCTTACAAATAGCTGTGAAAAGAAGAGAAGTGGAAGCAAAGGAGAAAAGGAAAGATTTAAACATCTGAATGCAGAGTTCCAAAGAACAGCAAGGAGACATAAGAAAAAATTCAGGGGTGCCTTAGAAATACAGAATCCCAGGCCAGAGTAATGTTGTGATTTATAGTAAGACAGATATTTGGCCTCTGTCCCTGTTGTTGGCACAGGTCCTAAAACCCTTGGAATTTCCAAAGGAATGACAGAGCTTTTGTTTTCTTAATGAGGTGGCTTTTGTACCACATCTAAGGTGGGGAGTTGGTTGTCAGGAGAGTCAACCCTGTGATTAGAGGGTTGGAACTGTTAGTCCACCAACTTGTCTCCTGGCAGGGGAATGGGGATGGAGACTGAATTCAATTACCAATGGCCAATGATTTAGTCAATTATGCCAAAGTAATGAAGCCTTTATAAAAACTCAAAAGGAGAGTGGTCAGAGAGCTTCTGAGTTGGTGAACATGAGATCCGGGTGAGTGGCATGCTCAGAAAGAGCATGGAAGTGCCACACCACTTCCCCATACCTTGCCCTAGGCATTCCATCTGGATGTTCCTGGGTCCTATATCTTATAATAATCCAGTGATCTATTAAGTAAACTGTTTCTGAGTTCTAACAAATTAAACGAACCCAAGGAGGGACCTCCAATCTATAGCTGGGTGGTCAGAAGCACGATAACCTGGGCTTGAGACTGGCATCTGAAGTCGGGGGTGAGGGGAATTGGCAGTCTTGTAGTCTTAACCTATGGAATCTCTGGGTAGATAGTGTCTACTTACAATTGAATTGAATCGTAAGGCACCCAGCTGGTGTCATATACTGCATGGTAGTGTGGGAGTGCTCCCCAGCCACCCTCAACACAGGCACATTGGAACTGAGTGACCAGAAAGAGTACCAGGGTTGAGATGCACTGCTTAAAGAGCCAGTGCCCTGCATTATATGAGTTTCTGCCTGTTACCTCACCTAAGCAGCAAGCTCTCCTTCTCATGGCCCACCCCAAGAACAAGACAGCCTCTGAAGATGGCTGAGCAAATCTTTCAGGTTTATGCACTCTATGAACTTATATATTTTCTAGAAGCACCAGTGAAAAGAAAGTGTACAGACTTGCTCTTCAAAATGTGGGTCCAGAGACCACAGCTTCAGTATTACTTGAGAGCTTGCTGGAATTGCAGAACCTCGGGACCCAGGTTAAGCTTGCTGGATCAGAACCTCCACTTTAGAAAGACTCTCAGGTGATTCCTGCACTTAATAACACTTGAGAAGTGCTGAGTACTGTCCACCTCAGTTATATTTCTGAGGGACCTGGGGTGCCTTCCCTGGGAGGTGCTAATTCGGGAGGCTGTTCAGCTCCTTTTCAATAGAAAGCTTGTTGCTCTGAATTAAAAGGCCTTTCTCATTTGAAAATGCATCCCTCCATGGTGTGTGGAATGAAGGCTGACTGGCACAGGAAGTCAGACAGGAGGAAGCAAGCTAATGCAACAGCATAGTGGTTATAGACAACAATGCTGTATTAAAAACTTGAAAGCTGCTAAGACTAGACCTTAATTATCCTACCACAGAAAGGAAAGGATAGGTATGTGACATGATAGGGGTGTTAATGGTAATCATATTGGATGGTAGTCATAGTGCAATATGTAAAACTATTAAATCAACATGTTGTATACTTTAAACTTACAAATGTTATATGTCAATTATGTATCAATAAAAAGTTTTAAGACAGATTAGAGATCCTTCTTCCTTGATTCTCTTGCAATTTTGAATCCCTTCTGTAATTTACTACATAATAAATGGGCTGCTCTCAGGGGGCTGAACTGTTGGACTGAGACTCACAGTGTCCCTGTACTTCACAAAGTTGAACGTCATGTTAACCCAGTCTAACTTCATTTTCTCCAAGTTTTTCTCCAGAGAGTATTCCTTACTGGCAGCTGCACCGATGGGCTCCAGTCTAAAGAGGAGACAGAGTGATAGTAACATCAACAGAGGAGGCATCAAAAATACATCAAAGGAGGAATTTCAGCTCAGCCATTAGAGAAATTTTAAAAGCCTTTAATTTTACAAAAAGTTTACCATCCTACTCTAATATTTACCAGTATCTCCAATGTTTTGCAGGGTTTCTTTACCCTTGGCACTATGGACTTTCAGGGCTATATTAAAGGCTGAATTGTATCTCTCCAAAAATCATATTGAAGTCTTAACCTCCAGTGCCTCATAATGTGAGTTATCCTGTTTGGACATGAATAGTTCTTTGCGTGCTAAGTCACTTCAGTTGTGTCTGACTCTGTGTGACCCTATGGACTGCAGCCTGCCAGGCTCCTCTGTCCATGGGATTCTCCAGGCAAGAATACTGGAGTGGGTTGCCATGCCCTCCTCCAGGAAATCTTCCTTACCCAGGGATTGAACCCATGTCTCTTATGTCTCCTGCATTGGCAGGTAGGTTCTTTACTTAAAATGAGGTCATATGACTGGTATCATTAAAAAAAAAAAAAAAAAAAGTATTTATTTATTTAGCTGTGCCGGGTCTTTAGTTGTGGCATGTGGGATCATAGTTCTCCAACCATGGATTGAACCTGGGCCTCTTGCATTGGGAGTGCGAAGTGTTAGCCACTGGACCAATGACTGGAATCTTTATTGGAAGAGGAGATTAAGATACATACATAGAGAAAAGACCATAGGAGGACACAGGAGCAGGCAGTCATTTGCAAGTCAAGGAGAGAGGCCTTAGAAGAAACCAAATCCCAGCCCTCAGTCCCTATCCCCTGCCCCCACCCCCAAGAAAAACCCCTTTGACCTTAGACTTCAAACCTACAATTGTGAGAAAGTAAATTTGTGTTGTTTAAGCCAATCGGACTATGGTATTTGTTACAGCAGCACTAGAAAACTAATACAGGGAGATAATTCTTTGTTGCGAGTGGCTGTCCTGTGCACTGCCGGATGTTTAGTAGCATCCTTGGCCTCAACCCACTAGATGCCAGTAGCTGACTCCCCTAGTCCTCACCCCTTGCCAGTTGCACCAACCAAAAATGTCTCCAGGTGTTGCAAAGTATCCCCTGGGGGTGGACATCCCCAGTTGAGAACCACTATTTTAAGCATTAAAACAAGATCTTTTTTCCATTTTCATTTACTCCTTATTCCTATTTACTTCAGAATTAGTGGGCTTCCCAGGTGATATGAGTGGTAAAGAACCTGCCTGCCAGTGCAGGAGGCTTAAGAGACGCAGGTTTGATTTATTATTGACTTCTTATTCAGATCTTAGGACTTCTGTTAATTTATATGATGGCTTTTTCTCCACTTTCTGTCCATACTTTTAAAAAACATATCTGATATTTTCCTGATGCATTGGCCCATCCATGGAACAGCCCCTCTAGAGGTTCCATAGAAAGAGAGACATAGTGAGAGAAGGAGAAGATAAATTCCTTTCTTCTTCTTTCTGCAGGAGAGCTAAATCCAGGTGTGGCTGAAGAACTGGGAAGCAGAGTTCTTGGAGGGAAAAGGAAGGATTATTCTGTCTGCCTCAGCACTCTCTTTCATTGTATCCATCTGATCTTTACATACATTTTAGCAAACTGAAGCCCAGAGGAAGCAAGTGACATGTCCAAAGCCACATATACAGCTGCAGAGGGCCAGAACCAGGTCTAGATACCAGTTCCTCTGACTCCTAATCCAGCGTTTCTTTCTCCCCAACTATGTGCTTTCTGCCCTATCAGAGGAGCAATAGAATCACTCACATGTGGTCAGCCAAACAGGGCAACTGAGTTGAGCTGAAAACCCAAATTTAGCCTCACGGAGGGAAGTAGAAGAGGCATGGATAATGCCAGATGAACACATCAGCAGCATGGTCACCATCCTAAATGTGACCTTCTCAGGAGACAACTAAATTGAGTGAGCATAAAGAGAATAATAAAAGCAGGTGTCAACCCAGATGAGTATGAAACAAATAGGCTGGATGTGTGGCTGTGACTAAGTCACTTGACAGGCCTTCAGTCCCCATTTGCCCATATCAAAGGTTTTGGTATAATTAAATAAGACAAAATGCTTGGAAATGTGCCTTATGACTTATGATTATGCAGATAATTGCAGGAGGGGATTACTAAGGTTGGGAGTCCATGAAGTATATCAAATTGACCTTATCGAAATGCACTGTTAGTCACTCAGTCATGTCTGACTCTTTGTGACCCCATGGACTGTAGCCTGCCAGGTGTCTCTGTTCATGGATTTCTCCAGGTAAGAATACTCGAGTGGGTAGCATTCCCTTCTCCAGGAGATCTTCCCGACTCAGAGATCAAATATGGGTCTCCAGCATTGCAGATTCTTTTACTGTCTGAGCCACCAGGGAAGCCCCCTAACTAACTGTGGGCTGTGATAAAACTATCTTAACTGCAGAGAGTGAGCTATAGAGGGCACCATACCTCACTAATAGGTGGTAGCTGAGAACTTAAAAATTAAGTCAGTTCAGGTTACATGCCTTATCTCATAATCCTCACAATAACTCTTGATCACCTGGTTACTATTATTATTTCTATTTTACAGATAAGGAGACTGGGCACACAGAGGTTAACAACTTGGCCAAGGCATTACCACTTCTGGATCTGTCACAACTGAGCCCGGTGGCGAGAAGCGTGGCAGGATGCTGTGTACTTGCTCACGCTCTGTCTCCAAAGGTGGGTTTATCTTTCAAGGCAGTAAAGAGTAACAATTAAGGCTCTGAAGTCAGCTAGCCTGGGCTCAGGTCTTGGTTCTTGCGACCTCTGGATAGTTACTTAATTTCTCTAATCAATTTATTTTCTCATCTGTAAAACGTGACTAAAATTACCTAGAATATTAGGTTGTTGTGATGGATAAGTTGGCTAATACATATAAAATACTCAGTGCAGAATAATTATTCTAGAGCTGCTATTTCTTGGGAACATCTTACTGGGTAAAATGAGGCCCTTTAATAAAATTACATAAACTTGGTAAAAATGCATGTGTCCAATCCCAAAGAAAGGCAATGCCAAAGAATGCTCAAACTACTGCGCAATTGCACTCATCTCACACGCTAGTAAAGTAATGCTCAAAATTCTCCATGCCAGGCTTCAGTAATATGTGAACCATGAACTTCCAGATGTTCAAGCTGGTTTTAGAAAAGGCAGAGGAACCAGAGATCAAATTGCCAACATCCACTGGATCATCAAAAAAGCAAGAGAGTTCCAGAAAAACATCTATTTCTGCTTTATTGACTATGTCAAAGCCTTTGACTGTGTGGATCACAATATACTGTGGAAAATTCTGAAGGAGATGGGAATATCAGACCACCTGACCCGCCTCTTGAGAAACCTGTATGCAAGTCAGGAAGCAACAGTTAGAACTGGACATGAACAACAGACTGGTTCCAAATAGGAAAAGGAGTATGTCAAGGCTGTATATTGTCACCCTGCTTATTTAACTTCTATGCAGAGTACATCATGAGAAACACTGCACTGGAAGAAGCACAAGTTGGAATCAAGATTGCCGGGAGAAATATCAATAACCTCAGACACACAGATGATACCACCCTTATGGAAGAAAGTGAAGAAGAACTAAAAAGCCTCTTGATGAAAGTGAAAGAGGAGAATGAAAAAGTTGCCTTAAAGCTCAACATTCAGGAAATGAAGATCATGGCATCTGATCCCATCACTTGATTGCAAATAGATGGGGAAACAATAGAAACAGTGACAGAACTTTATTTTCATGGGCTCCAAAATCACTGCAGATGGTGACTATACCCATGAAATTAAGAGACATTTGCTCCTTGGAAGAAAAGCTATGATGAACCTAGACAGCGATTTAAAAAGCAGAGACATTACTTTGCTGACAAAGGTCCATCTAGTCAAAGCTATGATTTTTCCAGTAGTCCTGTATGGATATGAGAGTTGGACCATACAAAAGGCTGAGCATTAAAGAATTGATGCTTTTGAGTTGTGGTGCTGGAGAAGACTCTGGAGAGTCCCTTGGACAGCAAGGAGATCCAACCAGTCAATCCTGAAGGATATCAGTCCTGAAGATTCATTAGAAGGATTGATACTAAAGCTGAAGCTCCAATACTTTGGCTACCTGATGCAAAGAGCTGATTCCTTGGAAAAGACCCTGATGCTGGGAAAGACTGAAGGCAAGAAAAGAAGTAGGTGACAGAGGATGAGATAGTTGGATGGCATCACTGACTCAATAGACATGGGTTTGAGCAAACTCTAGGAGACAGTGGAGGACAGGGAAGCCTGGCATGCTGCAGTCCATGGGGTCGCAAAGAGTCAGACATGATTGAGCGACTGAACAACAACAATAAAATATTATAATTTCAACACATAATCACTATTTAAAATAAGTATTTTGCTTTTTTTTCCTTAATAAATCTTTGAAGGCCAGCCTTTATTTACACACTCAGCACAGCGAATTCAGAATAGCTACATTTCAAAGGCTGAGAGGCCACATGTAGCAAGCTGCTCCTGTACTGCACAGCACTGACCTGGAGTATTTGTTAAAACACAGATTGCAGTGCTCACCCCTTGAATTTCTGATTGAACAAATTGGGGTGGCGCCTGAGAATGTGCATTTCTAACAAGTTCGCTGGTGATGCTGATGTAGCTGGACTGGGATCACAATCTGAGAATCATGTGTGTTGAGTGAGCCCAAACCCAGTTGCCTAACGGGATCTTTAGTCTCAGGAACACATCTCCCCACCCATCACCCTGAAGGAAGTATGGAAAAACAAACAGGGTTCTGAGAATCTCTGGTCATAAAAACAGCAGTTTCAATAGTACAAATTCTCACATGCAAACTCTAGGGGCATTTGGAGAAGGAGAGAAAGCAGGTGAAGAGATCTCTCATTTGACCATATTTTATTTAGCTCAGAGAGCCCCTTCTGTTTGTTGCTGTTGTTTAACAAGGAGGAAACTGAGGCCCAGAGAAGTTCTATGGTCTTGCCCAAAGTCTAGCTGGACTTGGAGCTCAGGTTCAAAGAACTCTTTAAAAAATTTTATTTTTGAAATAGAATCTCTAACTCAATTTTCTAGTCGTAATCTGACATCAACTCTGCAACTGGAGGGACTTCCCTAGGTGGCCCAGTGGCTAAGACTCTGCACTCCCAATGCAAGGGGCTGGGTTCAATGTCTGGTCAGGGAACTAGATCCCACACGCTTCAACTAAGAGTGTGCATGCTGCAACTAAAGATCCCACATGCCACAACGAAGATCAAAGATCCTGCAACTAAGAGCTGATGCAGCCAAATAAATAAATATTAAACAAAAAACAGAAACTCCACAGCTGGAGATGAAAGCTTCACCAGCTGCTAGTCAGCTGAAATAGAGGTTCTCCTAAACCAGAATGAGAAATGTAGCTTGCTATACAGCCAGTCACACAACTATAGGAAATTACAGATACCTTGATCAAAAAACTTTCTGAAAGGAGACGTCTTACTTTTCAATGAATTTGCCAAATCCAAATTCCAGCATATTTGAGAGACAAGTCGTTTCAGTGGGCTTTATTTCATAGCCGACAATCTCACTGATCTGCGAAGAGAAAAAAACAAGTGTGTATTGTCCAAATTAGTGTTGTTCAGTAGACTTCTTGTGATGACTGAAATGTTCTAGAGCTGTGCTGTCTTGGGCAGGAGCCACCAGTCACATTCAGCTGGTGAGCCCTGAGATGGTGGCTAATGTGACCGAGGAACTGATTTTCAAATTTTATTTTACTTATTTATGTTTAAATAGCTGAGTGTAGCAAGTGGCTATCGAATTGGACAGTGCAGGTCTAGTATCTTGGAGGCAGCCTAGGGCCCCAACTGCATTGTGTCTGGTTTACTGGGGGTTGTTCTCCCACCAGAACTTGGCATAATGCAAACATGTGGGTACCTTATGGGTCTCACACTACATAACAGCCCTCACATCTAAGTCCGGTTTTGTGCTCCCAGGCAGTGAACCAGGGAAAAATGTGGTTCATGCTCAGAAGCTGCTGGATGTGCTGAATAAAACATGGGACAGACAGATTCCCAAATTCTGTGATCTGAGGGTGCTGGGAAAGAGAAAAATCTTCCTTCCAACTCAGTGTACTAACTGGTTGGAAATGTCAGCACTTGTTATGCCCATTCCTTTCATGTAAATATTACCCCACTTTATCTTTTAAGTGAAAATATCCCTGTGAACAGTCTTTGATGAAGTCTATGATGGCTTTTGAACACTTTTATAGGGATTGAGAGACCTGGGCAGCATGACGGTTATGTGTGCTCAAGAAGAGCATGTGGGTTGGGGGAATGAAGCTCTGTAAAAAACCTTATTGCCCAGTTTTGCATCTGCTCAGCTCCAGTAGGACTAAAGAATATCAGAGCAGGAAGGGATATGCAAGTTGCATCAGGTTCTGTCTCATTCAGCCCTGTGTCCCTGGGGCCTGGAATGTAACATCAATAAGCACTTGTGGAGTGAAAGCGTGAGTGAATCACCCAATTCAAACAGCTTCCAATCTGGGTTCTGAGGTCACCTGGAGGACCACTGAGGTAATGAAATAACAAAAACAATATTACTGCAGGCTTACTATGTGATAGGCACTGTTTTAAGAGCTTTACGTACTTCCGTCATTCTCCCAACAAGGTGAAGAAGGTACTAATACATTATTATTCCCATTTTACATAAAAGGAAACTGAGATAAAGAAATTAAGTATCTTGTTTATGACCATTCAGCTAATAGATCATAATAGCCATCAGAATTGGGACTTGGATCTAATTCTGAGGCCAGATCTCTCATCCACCATACCTTAGTGTTTCCTATAGGTCTTCTAGGTATAGTTGTACAGATTATATACTGGATAACTCTAGAAAGTACAGTTCAAACTGTAGGGCACAAAAATAGCATTTCCTCAAGAACAAACGGCACAATTGTTTCTGGTGGCTCTGGGCTCTCATTTATTCTCTAATTCTTCAAGTATGACTTTAGAACAACACATTATCTCTAGGGTTAAATGACATAACTGTCTAAAGCACTTGGCATAGCACTTGACCTATGAAAGACTCAGAGATTTGTAGTTTTATTTTTAAATTGCTTTTGTTAATTATATAGATGAAAAAGGCATCTGGTTTTCTAATTCTAAGAGCCTGAAGTTATACTGTCCAATATGTAGTCACTAACCCCCTGTAGTCGGAGAAGGCAATGGCAAGCCACTTCAGTACTCTTGCCTGGAAAATCCCATGGATGGAGGAGCCTGGTAGGCTTCAGTCCATGGGGTCGCAAAGAGTCGGACACGACTGAGCGACTTCACTTTCACTTTTCACTTTCACACATTGGAGAAGGAAATGGCAACCCACTCCAGTGTTCTTGCCTGGAGAATCCCAGGGACGGGGAAGCCTGGTGGGCTGCTGTCTATGGGGTCGCACAGGGTCGGACACAGCTGAAGTGACTTAGCAGCAGCAGCAGCAACACCCTGTAGTTATTGAGAACTTGAAATGCAACTAATTCATATTGAAATATGCTGGAGTTTTGTGAAAGCATGCCATATTTCAAAGAGAGATCACATTAATGTTTTTATATTGATTATCTATTGAACTGATAATGTTTTAGACATGTTTGGTTAAACATATTCACAATTTATTTCACCTGTTTATACTTTTAAAAATGTGGCTACTAGAAACTTTAAAATTACATACTTGCTTATTATTTCCATTGGGCAGCAGCATCCTAGAGAGTCAGCTTTGGTACATAATCAGTGCAGCATTACCTGTTCTATCCTGTTTTAAACTGCAGCAGCAATAAAGTCTATGTTTCAAACGTGGAGACTAGCCTTTCTTGCTTAAGTTCTGGGAAATGGTCAGAAATCTCAAAACCACCACCTCACAACCCTAGAAAATCCATTTTGTAGCCTTGAGAGCTACAGATGGTTAAGCCTACAGAACCCCCGCCAGAGCCAAATCTGTGAACAAGGATCTCCTGAGTTGGCACTTAGAACTGAGAATGCATCCTCCACTGACGATGGAGACAATTTATTGATCTTCAAAGGATTGCTGGGAAGATGAAATGAGAGAATCCACGTAAAGTATATAACAGTACTCAGTACATAGTTGGTACTCAGTACACTTTAGCTATTATTGTTACTATTTTAATTCCAGGGAATTTCTCCCCCAATCTGTCCATCTAAGTGGCTTATAAGTGAGAATTATTAATGTCTAGGAATGGTTGGGATTTTTAAAGTGCCCAACTATGAGAATACTATCTTCACAGGGGAAGCAGCAGATGGAGAGAGGAAGGCTTTCTGAGGGTCCCCTGTAACACTGTTTAAATGCCACTGATGAGGATACTTTCTATAATGCCATCTCATGGAGAGACCTAGCACTGCTGGAGGGCATCTGGCTACCTCACTCTCTAAATGGGTCAAAGTGCTAGTCAGGTTAGATCCACAGGGAGAGGCACCCCATGAGTACCAAGTAAGGCAGCTGTCCTTGTACAGATCTGTCTGCTGAGGCAGTTCAAGACCCAAAGTCTACTAGACGTCTTCGCTCTGTTCTTTACGTCCTATGATTATGTTTTGAATTTCAATACTCCTAATAAGGGTGCTCTCAGACTGCTTCTTAGAGAGAATGTCCCTGGTCTTGTGCATGGTTTTCAGAGAGGAAATTTCAGGCCCAGTCAGGGAGGGATCTGTGTATGGAGAGCCAGTCTCATCTCCACCTCCACACAGAGCAACTCCCTGGTAGAAGACGTTTCAAGGCCATTGCAAGCTCTTGAATATGATGGTTATTTTCAAACACAGAGTTTCCTTTTTTCTTATTAGTATTCACACCACATTTGTCACACTTGATTGCTTGTAAAAATCCCATCGTTTTCAGGGAGAATATTTATTATTCTCATTTATGGACTCAAAAGGGCTGAAGAAAACAGTGCAAAATTATTTCTGAACATAGCCTGCTGGACGATGAAGCTGAAGTAGGAATCATTTGGCATCATTAGGAGCCCCCAGAAATAGACTTTCTCTTTTGTGTAGCCTAGGTCAAGGAACAAATCCAGGCCCCTCTCCTTGTAATTCGAGACCCTTATCATCTTTTGGGGCTTCCCGGGTGGTGCTAGTGGTAAAGAATTTGCCTGCCAATGCAGGAGACAAAAGAGACATGGGTTCGACTCCTGGGTCAGAAAGATCCCCTGGAGCAGAAAACGGCAACCCACTTCAGTATTCTTGCGTGGAAAATTCCATGGACAAGGGAGCCTCATGAATTACAGTCCATTGGGCCCCAAAGAGTCAGACACAACTGAGCAACTGAGCACTATTGTCTTTAGGACCCTGAGCAGCCACGTGCTTAGGAAAGCAGATAAGGAGAGCTTTTGTGGCCACTGGCTGGACTAATACTCAACCACCAGCACTGGGGTCCCCAAAGAAAAGGATCAGCCTATTCATGTGGAGAGGCAGGAAGGGTATCACCGCCTTTACTACTCTCTTGGCCTCAAGTAGATTCTCCTTTCAGAAAGAAGAACCTTGGCCCATTAATGGTTCCTGCCTTCCAAAGGGCTATCAGGACCAGAAACGGGCTGGGCTGGTGGGGTGGGCAGTGACAAGGACCTGCTGCCAGTGCCGGTCTTTCATTCCTGGGTTGCAGGAAATGGTGAGGATAGGGATGTGCTGCTTGAATTTATCAATCTTGATTTTCACATTCTCTGCTAAGCGCCTAGGTGCAGGCATGTCCGCTAAGGTCTTGGTCAATTTGTATATTGTCCTCCACATATTCCCTATTTCTTCTGCGATTTCCTCAGCATTCAGTAAAAAGAGGGGTCCTGAAATAGAAAAGATGGGGTGGGAGAAAGGTCAGATCACCAAATAGTGTTAATCACATGTACCTTAATTCTCTGAATTTAGAATTATGTCTATGGTATGACACTGTTAACAAGCACAAGCTTTGGAGTTGGTCTAAAAGCTCTACCTAACCAGTGAAGCCTTGGGCATACTGATTGAACTTTTCTAAGCCTCAGTAGTAATGGGTACCTTGGAGGGTAGCTGTAAAAATTATATGAGACAAGTAAAGTGGCTAATATAATGCCTGGCATAGAATGTTAGTACATGGAAGCAATTGTTAGTGGAAGTTGTAGATCCTATTACAGAAGTATCGAAAAGTGTTCCACAAATGCTGTGAAATATTAACAATTGGAGAATGTGGGTGAATAGGGACATGGGAGTTAACTGTACGGTTCTGACAGATTTTATGCAAGGCTGAATTATTTAAAAATAGATATTCTTTAAAGCAGAAAATGACATCTCATTAAAAAAAACTTTGCCAAAACATTCATTTTCTTCTCCCTTTCTTTCACAGGTATCTTTTAACATTTGGGTTTCACATTCAGTCTTTCCATGTTGCTGCTTTCTTCTTTTATATTTCAAATTAATATTAACTCTTATATTATCATGTTGCTAATTAACTCAAAAATACTTTTCTTTCAGGGCTGCTGAGACTAAAAATAGATTCATTTATATAACTTCATTAATAAATAACATACTTTATCAGCCCACACAACTTTGTTAATAGAATATTAATAATTTTTTAAAAGAAGGAAAAATATGCACATTTCTTTTTATATATATAAAAAGATACAATATATAAAAAGAATCATATACCATGTTTAAGTGAAGTTTATCAGCAGAATGCAAGGTTGATTTAATATTTGAAAATCAAGCAATGTAATACATGATATTAACAGTTGAAAGAAGAAAAATCACACGATAATGTAAATTGAAGCAGAAAAAGCATTTGACAAAGTCCAATATTCATTGATGATAAAAATCCCTAAACAAACTAGGAATAGAAGAGAATGTCCATAGCCTGATACAGAGCATCTATGAATACCTACACTATCATTACATTTTTATACATATTAAGTATATACAGCTTTTTATATGTCATTCTTACTACAAAAAAGTGGTTTAAAAACATAAAAGCAAAAAACCCATTACATTTAATGGTGAAAGATGGAATACTTTCTCCCTACCATTGGAAATGAGGCAAGAATTTTTATTCTCATAACTTAATAACAGAAAAGACAGTTGGAAAAATCCCCCAATACTTGGGAAATTAAACTACATACTTCTAAATAACACATGGTCATAAAAGAAATATCAACAGAAGTTTTAAAATATTTTGAGGTAAACGAAAATAAAAATTAACATCAAAAGTTGTGAGATGTCACAACCATTATAATATTCAGTGAAAAGCCTTCCCACTAAAATCTGGAGCAAGACAAATATGTCCATTTTTACCACTTTTATGCAGCATAATATTAGAAGTACTAGGCATAGCAATCAGACAAGAAAATTAAAAATAAAAGGTATCCAGATTGGAAAGGAAGAAGTAAAACTGCCATTATATACAGATGACATGATACTCTATATAGAAAAGCCTAAAGATTCCACACAAAAGCTACTAGAACTGAAAAAGGAATTCAGCAAGGTAGCAGGATACAAGATTAACATACAGAAATTGGTTGCATTTCTTTATACTAACAATGAAATATCAGGAAAGGAATATTAAAATCTTTTAAAATCTCATCCAAAAAAATAAAATATGTAGGAATAAACCGGATCAAGAAGGTGAAAGACTAAGAACTACAAAACATTCATAAAGGAAACTGAAGATGATTCAAAGAAATGAAAATTTATCCCATGCTCTTGGACCGAAAGAAGCTAAAATGTCCATACTATCCAAGGCAATCTATAGATTAAACATGATTTCTATCAAAGTACCCATGACTTTTTATCCCCAGTTCTGTGGGGATAAAAGACTCAGAATTGGCAAAGAAAAGACTCAGAAATTGGCAAAAGACTCAGAATTGGCAAAGAAATCCAGAGGAAAAGACAGAATTGGCAAAGAATCCAGAGGAAAAGGAATAAGGTGGGATACATAACCCTTCCAGATACAGACAATACTACAAAGTTACTGTAATGAAAAGAGCATGATTATTGCCACAGAAATGACATGGATCAATGGAACATAACCGAGATCTCAGAAATAAACCCATACACCTATGGTCAATTAACACAGAAAGAATGTCCCCTCTCACCACTCCTTTTTGAACATCATTATGTGGTAGTTCTAGATAATGGAGTAAGACAAGACAGGAAATAAAAGTATATAGACTGGGAAAGAAGACACAAAACTTTATTTGCATATGACACTATCATGTACATAGAAAATAGGAACGAGCCAATAGCAAACAGAAACCTCCTGAAAGTAATTCACAGCTACAGCAAAGTTGCAGGGCACATGGTTAATACACAAAAGTTAATTGCTTTCCTATATATTATTAATGAACAGTGTGGACTTGAAATTAAAAACATATCCATTTACATTAGCACCCTCCAAAATTTAAACACTTAGGCATAAATCTGTACAAAATATGTACAAAGTCTATATAAGGAAAAATACAGAACTCTAATGAAAGAAATTGAGAAAAAGGAAATAAGTGCAGAAAAAATTAATACTCATGGATAGGAAAACTCAATGTTGTTAAGATGTCAGTTCTTTCCAGCTTGATCTATAGATTCAGCACAATCCCAATCAAAATCCCAACAATTTTTTTTTGTAGACACTGACAAAACTGATTCTAAAGTTTATGTGGAGACAGCAAAGACCCAGAATAGCCAATATAATATTAAATGAGAAATGTAAAGTTGGGGGACTGTCATTATCCAGCTTCAAAACTTACCATACAGCTATGATAATCAAGTGTATTTTTGGTAAAAGAAGTGACAAACAGGTCAGTGGAACAAAATAGAGAGCCCAGAAATAAGACCCACCATAGTCAACTGATCTTTCACAAAGAAGCAAAGGGAATTAAAAAAGAGAATGAAACTTTTCAGCAAATAGTTTTAGAATAGCTAGATATCCATATGCAAAAACAAATGAATGTAGATACAAACTGTATAGGCTTGACACAAATTAATCAAAATGGATCATGGACTTAAATGTAAAATGCAAAACTATAAAAATTCTAGGAGATACACAGCAGAGATACATAGCAGAAAAATCTAGATGACCTTCAGTTTGGTGCTAACTTCTTAGATACAAAACTAAAGGCATGATCTATGAAAGAAATGACAAACTAAACTTTATTAAAATCTTCTGCTTTGTGAAAGACACTGTCAAAAGATTGAAAAGATAAGACAAAGATTAGTAGAAAAAAACTGCAAAACATATATCTGATAAATGATTGCTATCTGAAATATACAAAGAACTCTAAAACTCAACAGTGAGAAAACAAAATTAATTTAAAAATAAGTAAAAAAAAATGCTCCCCAACCCCAATTGTTTTAATATATGTAACAAAATTTAAAAACATGTATCATAGCTTTATATAAAGATATATAAAATATACATCATAACTCTTAAAGAAATGGGAATACCAGACTACCTTACTTGTCTCTTGAGAAACTTGTATGCAGGAAAAGAAGCAACAGTTAAAGCCAGACATGGAACAATGGACTGGTTCAAAATTAGGGAAGGAGTATGTCAAGGCTGTATATTGTCACCCTGTTTAGTACATCATGTGAAATCCCAGGCTGGATGAAGCTGGAATCAGGATCGCCAGGAGAAGTATCAATAACCTCAGATATGTAGATGATACCACTCTAACAGCAGAAAGTGAAGAGGAACTAAAGAACTTCATGATGAGAGTGAAAGAGGAGCATGAAAAAGGTGGCTTAAAACTCAACATTCAAAAACCTAAAATCATGGCATCCAGTCTCATCACTTCATGGCAAATAGATGGGGAAAAAGTGGAAATAGTGACAGATTTTACTTTCTTGGACTCCAGAAATCACTGCAGATGGTGACTATAGCTGTGAACTTAAAAAATGCTTGCTCCTTCAAAGAAAAGCTATGACAAACCTAGACAGTGCATGAAAAAGCAGAGACATCATTTTGCTGACAAAGGTCCATATGGTCAAAACTATGGTTTTTCCAGTAGTCATGTACAGATGTGAGAGTTGGACCATAAAGAAGGCTGAGCACTAAAGAATTAATGCCTTTGAATTGTGGTGCTAGAGAACACTCTTGAGAGTCCCTTGGACTACAAGGAGATCAAACCAGTCAATCCTAAAGGAAATAAATCCTAAATACTCACTGGAAGGACTGATGCTGAAGCTGAAGCTCCAATATTTCGTCACCTAATATGAAGAGCTGACTCACTGGAAAAGACCCTGATGCTGGGAAAGAGTGAGGGCAGGAAGAGAAGCAGGTGATAGAGGATGAGATGGTTGAATGGCATCACTGACTCAATGGACATGAGTTTGAACAAACTCTGGGAGATAGTGAAGAACAGGAAGTCTGGTGTGGAGCAGTTCAAGGGGTCACAAAGAGTCAGACATGACTTAGCGATTGAACAACAACAAATAAAAAGAAATACATGTAAATTTAACAAAACATGTATAGAATTTATATGCTGAAACCTACAAAACATTGGCAAAATGAAGTCAAAGAAGATCAAAATAATTAGATATGCAATGTCCATGGATTGGAAGATTTTGTGGTAAAGATATCAATTCTTTTCCAAATTGATCTCTAGAAGTAATATATTTCCAATCAAAATTCCAGCAGAAAAGAGAAAAAATTCCAGCAGATTTCATATATAAATGAATAAGTTGATTCTCAAATTTTATACAAAAGATATAAAGACAAAGGTACTGTAAAAGCTGTAATAAAATTTAAAAAAGAAAATGGAATTTATATGACAGTCTCAAAAAGACAAAGCTGTAATAACAATGAAGAGATCAATAGTTGCTAGGTGTTAAGGCTGTAGAGAGTGTGATTATGAAGGAGTAGTACAAGGAAGTTTATTGAAGTCATTGGAACTGATAAACAAAATATAAAAATTTTAAATATATTATCTCTAACAAAAAGACATGCTAAATTATAAATACTTCCTTAACACCATAAATATTTTGTGCCTCAAATCAACAAAAAGCATCATGTTTAAAGGTGACATTCTAGAAGAATTCCATTAGAATCAGGAATAAGACAAAAGTGTTCACTATAACTACTGTTTAATTTGGAAGTGCTAATTAACACAGAAAAGTGAATTTTAAAAGAGGTGTGAAAGTGATAAATAAGGTAAAATATTCTAAATGTGTAGATATGATTGAGTACTTGAAAAACTAAATGCATCCAAAAATATTATTCAAAACTAAAAACTATTTAAATAAGTTGGTTTACTAATAGAAAAAAGTGAGAGAGCACATTAAATAGACTTATTAAACAAGGAATTCAATTGACCAATAAACATTCAACTTCTATTAAAGGAAAAAAACACTTTTTTGAGCAAAAAAGTAAAGCTCTTACTTCTCATGTTTGTTGAGGGTATGAGGAATGGGTACTCAAATACTGCTAGAAGAATATTAAATTAAAACATAACTTTTCTGGAAAGCAATACCAATAATAAAAGTAAATTCTAAAATCCTTATATTTTTATTACAACCCTTTCTTTGATCTAGCCATTTCACTTCCAGTAATTTATCCTAAGAAAATTATCATTATTGTATCCAGAAAATTGGCAACAAAGTTGTTCTTCATAGTTGTGTTTATTATATTGAAGTACTGGCATAAAGCATTAGCATAATAGGGGAACTGTGATCTTATCCTCCCAGTTACTACCCAATCCATGGCTTTGAGTGGTTGCCCATTCTATTTTATCCTAGCTACAGGTCTGGCTTTTTGATCCCTACCTTCCATCGTTATCACATCAGAAAAATTTAACTATGGTTGCCTTAATCCAGAAAGGCAACCCACTCCAGTATTCTTGCCTGGAGAATCCCAGGGATGGCGGAGCCTGGTGGGCTGCCATCTATGGGGTCGCACAGAGTCGGACACTACTGAAGCGACTTAGCATAGCATAGCATAGCATAGCATAGCATAGCCTTAATCCAGAGTGTGAGAATATGATAAAAAGTCCAGCCAGAATCTGAAGTCCCAGTCTTATTTCAGAACTGGCTGGGTTGATTCTGCTACCCTATTCCCATCCTGTCTGAGTAGAGTGAAACCGTGGCATACCATTCATCCATTCCTCTGACTTGGTGCTAAATTCGTAGGCTGTCACCCACAGCTGCTCATAAGGCACTTTGTTGGTCATCACAATTTGCAGAAGAGGGAAGGTACTCTTCTCCTTTTCCAACAGCTCCTCTTCCTTATTGATCAACTGCAGGGCAAAAGGGGATGCTGTTTATTGGGTGGGCAGTTCTTCTGAACCCTAGAAGCCACCATGGCAAATTCCTCAGTGCTTTGAAAACCAAGTTGAGGAAGATGCATGTTTGTCTGGAGAGTAAGACCGGAAAATAAGGTATGAACTTAAGCAAGAAGGTCTCTCTGTTACCTCTGAGAGTCATGGCACTTGAGATCAGTGAGTGAAACTTTACAATAATTGGCCACTTGCTCCATCATCTTTGCTTCCACCGTAACACATACATATTCCCATTTTCACAAATTTTTATATGTACTTTAACTGTTAACACAATGTTACCTTCTTGTGCTGAACTGCCTCAGAGGTAAGAACTTTAATGATTAAAGAACTTACTACTGTAGACAACTTCAGGGCAAGTTACTTAGCTTCTCCAAGACTTAGTTCTCCCATTTTAAATAGAGATAAATGAATATATAGTACCTACCCCAAAGATTTATTATGGATATTAAGTGATATATCACATATGAAGTCCTTTGTACATTATGTACATAATACATGCTTGATACATGTCAGCAATTATTCCATTATACTAATAACTCTTCTTTATGTACTGACTAACAAAGCCGATATAATGTAGGGGTATGGGAAAAGGTAGTTGAAACCAGAGAAAGAACTGGTCAATCAACAAATACTATCCACCTGACAGGTGATGTTAGGAAAACACATATCCAAAGACCAACAGAGCAGTACAGTCATAAGTGCCCATCCCAAGACCCCAAACCTCAAATTCCACCAGTGCTTGATCTAGGTTCTTTGAAAGCTCATTAAGCTTTTCAACATTGTTCTTCATTTCTTCTGTGGTCATTACTTCACGTTTCCTAAAACCTTCCAGTTCCTTGCTGTAGCCCTCAAGTTTCACTTCAAATTCTGAGCACCTGAAAGTAAAGACAATCCAATCATATTTGGATTTTCCATTTATCAGCACTGCTCAGCCATATTCAAGCCTGGGGAGAATATGATCTTCTGATACCATAGATGTAAAACTTACAAATATATGCTATTATACATAATTTGTAATCCTACCTCCCAGAGACAGCTGCTGTGAACCTATTGGTGGTTAAATATTTCCAGCTGTTTCTCATACAGGTAAATGTATATAAAATATATATTATAATATATATGCTATGTAATATATGTTGTTGTTTAGTTGCTAAGTCATATCTGACTCTTTTGTCACCCCAAGCACTGTAGCATGCCAGGCTACTGTTGTCCATGGGATTTCCCAGGCAAGAATACTGGTGTAGGTTGCCATTTCCTACTCCAGTGGAGCATTCTGATCCAGGGATTGAACCTGTGTCTCCTGCATTGGCAGCTTGATTCTTTACCACTGAGCCACCAGAGAAGCCCTAATAAAATATATACATGTATAAAATTCATGCATATACATATTATTTATTTATCTATTAGATATTTATTATTAAATGCCTAATTCCAAGAACTGCTCTAGGCATCAGGAATATATTTGTGAAGTACATCCGTAAGCTCCCTACCCTTATGGAGCTTGTATTTCAGTTTGGGGAAACCCAAACAGTAAACATATATGAATGGATGAATGAATGGATGGATAGATAAAACCATACATAGATAAATATGAAATAAGATATTTCTGATAGTGATAAATGCTCTGAAGAAAACAGAACATGTGAGGAGCTACTTTAGTTAGAGTGATCAGGGAAGACTATTCCAGAGATTTATCTACTTCATTCATATTATCAACAAACAAATGTACTTCTCCCTTTTCCTAAGAGGTAGATTAGCACAGTGTTAAGTGGATAGGTTCTAGAGCTGGACTGACTAGTTCAAGTCCCTACATTGCTACACAGTAGCTATGTGACCTTGTTCAAGTCCTTTAAACTCTTTAGGCCTCAGATAAAACAGGGGTGGATAAAGTACCTACTCTAGTAGTCAATAAGCTAACATACACAAAATGCCCAAATTGAGCCTGGTACATAATAATCACTATAAAAGTGTTCAGTCTCATTCCCTAGAATTTAAACTCTACCAATGCAGTTTTAATCTCTTTAATTCCTTATTGAATCTCCAGCACTTAGAAGAAGCATCTGGCATAATACCATCAGTATTCATTGAATGAATAAGGGGAATTTGCCATGGAGAACAATTATAGTAACATAAATTTAGCTATTATCTTAAAAATACTTAATTTTGTTATGGCAGTTTTGATGTTCTTTTTTTTTTTTTTTTCTTAAAAACAATTTAAAAGAGTTCATTTTCAATGGTTTGATTTGAATTTATTTCTAACTACACTGTGTGGTAAGTAGCCTCTGGTAAGGTCCTCAAAGAGACACACCTCCTGGTACTTATAGCCTTGTATAACCGTCCTCTTGAGTTTGGGCTAGAGCTAGTAACTCACTTCTAACAAAGAATATGGCAAAATTGATGGGATGTTACTTCCTCATTTTATATGCAAAGGTAGTCTTAAGTTGGAGCCACTGGTCATGCTTGATACCTGCAATAGAATAGGACATCCTTTTCTCTCCCTCCCTAGTCTTGCCTTATGGGCTCCTTCTCATCCTTCAAGTTTCATTTACATGAGCCCTTCCCAGATTTGCCCTTTGAATGCAACCACTGTGCTCCATTTTCCCATTCTTTTTCTTAATAGGGCTTCTGTCTTATCAGCTTTATCTTCCACCCCACACGTCCCTTTTCTTCTCTGTATTCTCAGAGAAGAGAAATGGATACAGGAGCCCAAGAGGAAAGCAGACAAGCTGGTTACTGCCTCTCATGCTTGTTTTTCACCAAAGTTTTAAGGATTCAGAGATAGAAAACTAAGTGCAACAAGACACATAGCACTAAGGTTTTGCTTTTGTTTTGTGATTTTATACTCTGATAGGTATTAATTTCAGAGAATGTCCTTATTAGGAAAGTCTCATTCATTTACTCACTCATTCATTCATTCATCAAAAGAGTGAGAACTTGCTATTTGCAAAGCATTATGTTCTCTCTGGACCCCGGAACACAATCTGGGTACTCTCCCTAAGATACCTTTCTTTCTATTTACAAGATGTACTCTCATGGCAAAGAGCAGCTCACAGTCCTGAGATGTTTGTCATGTATATTCCAGGTTACTTTTAGGCCCTTGGAACCTACCACTGAGTGGAACAAAATGGGAGGAAAGCTGATTCTCCTGTTGTCCACACAATTATGTGCTGCTGACTGCCTTTTCACATCATTAAGATTCTTTTTAGATGCCAAATACAGACTTACACACAAAAATAAATCTCTGATAAACGCACTTTTGAATTCTTCCCAGAGGGAAGTAGTATACAAACTCAGTGATTATTGGAAAATATTACTGTTACCTATTGCTTAAAATTTCTCTTTTACAAATTTATTGAAGTACAGTTGACTTGCAATATTATATTGGTCTCAGTTGTATAACACGGTGATTTGCTATCTTTATAGATCACACATTAGACAAAGTCATTATAAAATATTGACTATATTCCCTATGCTGTGCATTATATCACTGTAAAAATATTTTTTAGAACAGTTTATATTGCTTTAAATTTTTTATAATTATTTAGCCCATTACAATTTCTAAAGTGCTTTCAAATCCATAATATATACATATATATAAGTATGTCATTAGTAAATAGTAGGCACTCGGGAAATTTGATTAAGTAAATTGAGTTCTATTCCTAGGACCACCTGAAGTCTGTGGGAGAATATTGCAATAATTTTAAACTGTTATATTGTTAAGAATTCTGGGAAGAAACATAATTTACTCTGATGTTCAAAGAAAGAGACTTCAATGAAGGGACTACTTACAGAGGTGAGATGTGGGTAGGGTTAAAGGAACAAAGAGAGGAGAATGAAGCATCCAGAGACTAGTAACCTCAGAGGGAAGTCACTATGATCCCCAGGCCTGAGGGGACAATGAGAACTGGAAACACGGAGGAGAAAGAATTGTTATACCGGAGGGATGCAGCTACTGGCCAGAACCCCAGGAACAAGTAGGGAGGGAGAGGAGAAGCAGCACAGCAGCCACTCCCCAACCTCGAGAGGGCTTTCCACTGGCCATGCCTGTCTGGATCTAACAGACACAGGAGCTGAAGGCTAGAGACTGTAGGAATCAGCCAACCATGCATGGAGTGGACAGAGGAAGGTGGATAGAAATTGGGAGAGGGTGTGGGGACAACAAATGGAAATTGGCATTGAAGTAAAAAAAATTACTGTGGCCTGGGAAAATAAGATCATGTCTTTTAGAGAGAGAAGGGGATTGTTCTTATAGAAGATGAATGAACAAATGAGTATTTCTAAGCCCTCCTTGTAGGTTTTCTCAGGATTTATGCAAAAATGATGGACAGGAAGTTTAAGAGTTCATTAAAGAGAGGGCTGAGCCCAGGGTTGCAGGTGTCCGTAGAGCTGCTTCTCTGCTGAGCTCTGTGATTGAGAGCTCAGATACCAAGTGATGGGTCAAGCTTGAGTTTCCCTTCCAAGAAAAAGTCTGGCACTCTCCTCTCACCATGAATGACATGTGTTCCAATTTTTTCCAGAGCCACCCCTCAGTACCTATTAAGTTCAACAGTTACTATGAATGGTCTAAGATTAATGTTCTAGAAGTCTGCTCACAGGTAGTGCTTTGAAAGTGAAGAAGCATTTTTCTCCCTAAAGAAGTCATTGTTAATGTGCAAAAGAAGCTGACTGTTCCCGAATGCCTGCCATGTGCTGGATATCACTTAGGCACCACCTCAGACCATCTGATTTCATCCTTAACACAATGACACCTCTCACAAAATCAGATGATCTAAGATTGGTTCTACTATCCCCAGTTTCCAGATGAGGACACTTAGGCTCAAAAAAGATGAAGAAATTTACTCCTGTTCATCTAGCTTTTAAAATGGTTCTGCTTCTTGGTGAGGCATCAAAACTCAGTTCCACTGAGGGGGGAGAATATGTGTAAGGGGTGAGAGGGCATAGGAGGACCCTATACTTTCTGCTCAATTTTTCTGTGAACCTAAAACTGTTCTAAAAAGGAAAAAAGATGCTTGATCCTTGGAAGGAAAGCTATGACAAACCTAGGCAGCATATTAAAAAGCAGAGACATCACTTTGCTGACACAGGTCCGTATAATCAAAGCTATGATTTCTCTAGTAGCCATGTACAGATGTGAGAATTAGACCATAAAGAAGGCTGAGCACTGAAGAACTGATGCTTTCAAATTGTGATATCGGAGAACACTCTTGAGAGTCCCTTGGACTGATTTCCTTTAGTCAGTCCTAAAGGATGCTGATGCTGAAGCTGAAGCTGAAGCTCCAATACTTTTGCCATCTTCTGTGAAGAACCGACTAATTGGAAAAGACCATGATGTTGAGAAAGATCAAGGGCAGGAAGGGAAGGGGACGACAGAGGATGAGATGGTTGAATAGCATCACGGACTCAGTGGACATGAGTTTGAGCAAATTCTGGGAGATAGTGAAAGACAGGGAAGCCTGGCATGCTGCAGTCCACGGGGTTGCAAAGAGACAAAGCTTAGCAACTGAACAACAAAAAAAGCTTTACCTAAAAAGTATCTATTCATTGGGCTAAATTCTGGGTTCTGGGGACAGCAGCCATTTAGGTAGAGGGAGAACAAGGCTGTAGATAGAAACAAACATACACATCTATTTTGTTGTTTTGCTGGGCAAAGGTTGTTGTGAAGATAGCAACTTCCTCTCTTGGGATTATCCTTGAGTGCAATCTCCCATCCCTGCTTTTATCTGCCCTTTTCCTTTCTCCTGAGTATTAGCAAGGATTACGGAATTTAAAGTTGGGTACTAGGGGTTTCATGTGTGATGGGGATGGTAACTGGTATGAATTTGCAGTCCCTAAACAAAGTGCTATAAGTTGGTATGTGCATGTGTGAGTGTGTGTGCACGCATGTGCACATGCATATGTACACAAGCATGTCTTTACCAGATACATGATACCTGGCCCACTTCACTTGACATTGTCTGACTTCTTCAGTATGTGATATTTTGTCATTGTATTAAAATCTTTATTTAGCAGTCAAACACACTTTTGTGTCTAGAATAGAGCACAGCAAACATAGTAAAAAGCCATAATACTCAATGAAAAGATGATTACAGGCAGATTAGCACTGAATGAGATCAGCTGCAAAACAGGCAATTTCTCAGCTACCAACCATGTTTTATTATTCCTGTCTTGATATCTCACAGACCCATGGTCTTAAATGTAAGGCTGACAATTTTGCTATTATTATTGTAAGGCTGCTCTTATATGCTACTATTTTTGCCTTTTTCTCTCTGCAGCACTAAATTTCAATTGTTCAAGGCAGGGAGGGAAGGCATTGGTTGGAGTTACTACAGTGAAGCAGACTTACAGAGAATATCCCTTAGTGGGAAACAAAAGGAAATTCCTTCTCCAATTGTCATGAGCCTTCACCCACTCATTGCGGGATCAGGGGTGGCCCTAGACAGAACCAGGAACATATAGCATTTTATAAAGCTGGATATCATTTCTTAAACATCAGACTTTTCCTGTACCTTTTAATGAGGTCCATCTCTGCCTGATCCCTCTTGCTAAGGAGAAGGTTCCGGCTGTTTTCAAAGATATCTTCAATCTGGTCTGGCCAGAGGAATAGAGTGCTGTTCAGTTTGATATCCTCTTCTGCAAAACACACACAGTCTGCTTTAGGACACTGCTCAGTTCGCAATGAATTAATTCAGGAGAATAAGAGGTCAACAGCAGTGAGTATAGGGGTGGCAATTAATGAATAGGCCCTTTATTGATGAATGTTACCCAACATTTCCTGAGCACTTACCAAGGGCCAGGCTAGAAGGTAGATGGTATAATCATCTTTGTTTTTATAGATGGGAAACAAAGTTAAGCCAAGTGGTCAAGGTCACACCGCTAGGAGACAGCAGAGCAGATTTCAAACCCAGGACTAACCAACTCCAAAGCTTATGTTCTAACCACTATGCACTTCATTATCTTCCTAGGTTAGGTCTGAGTAGAATCCTAGCTAAAGTTTGGTACTATTCTTTACACTATTTCCCCTCATCTGAATTTCAGTCTGGGTTAAAGGTCAGTGGTAATATCAATGCCAGATACCCTACCCATTTTATGGCTCTGGTCAGTTAAAATGCCCTGGGTTTCCTATGTGCTCTTGGGAATTTAGGGGGTAGAGACCACAATGAGGGATTCCAGTGTGTGTTCACATGGTCAAGAGCACAGCTCATGAATGTGCAGGTGGATGGTTATGGGACCAATTTTTCACTCCCAGTCCCTATCTCTCCCTCCCATAATTCACAGGTATTTCCAGATGGAAAAAGTTTCTGAAATGTGACTTGTAGAGGTGATATTAGCTTTTCCTTCAGAACCTGGTCCTTACAAAGTTAGGTCCTTATTGAGTCCTAACTTGGCTCAATAAGCCATGAAGGGGCCCCGACCATTTCTTTCCTCTTAAAATATGCAGGAGCATGAAGGAAAGTGCCCTGGCTTCCTCAAAGGTAGGATTGTATTAAGATTATAGATAAATGAAATCTACCCATTTATAAAAGAACTCTGCATTTGAAAGAGACTTTTTTAGGAACACCACACATAAGATGCAAAGAAAGGCATCTAAGAACCAGTCAAGTCCCTAGATATTTCTTTTTGTCTACCAATAAGATTCTCTTCATTTGATTCAAATTTCTCTGGATAAGAGTGTGGAATTAGTGTCTCTAATATAGAGACACACTTAAAAAGCAGCTCTTCTGATACAGATATTTAGTGGGAGGATTGTGAACTCTTCTTTCCCGGCTCCTTATATCTAAACATATAAATATATACATACATTTGCATGTACACACAGGACATTGGACTTACGGGGCAAGTCTGCATAGTCCATCAAGAACTCCAGCCGTTCAACCGCATCTCTAAGTTGCCTCCTGAGTTTGAACACGGTGACATCGCTGGATTTCTTTAAGAATTCAATGAGGAATACTAGCTCCCCAGTGTTGATAGGAATCTCGCTGACTTTGTCGGCAATGAGGCTGTACTGATTACAGATGCTACAGGGAAAGTAACAGCCATCATCAACATCTAAAATAACTTTCTTATAAAACCCACTATACTAAGCAGACATGATTACTATTTGGAGATTAGAACATGGTTTTCCAGATTTTCTCTACCTGTAAATTCTTGATGGATAATATTCACATGCATACCATATTTAGAAATAATAAAAGTAGAAATGGTAATAATATATGACATGTACTATGCACTTTACCATGCCCATTCTAATCACTGAATGAGTATTAACTCCTTTAATTTTCACAAAATTTTTAAGAGTTAGGAACTATTAATATTATTAACATTTTATAATGGAAGAAATGAGGCTGAGTAACTTTATCCATTACTTTGCCAACAAAGGTCCATCTAGTCAAGGCTATGGTTTTTCCTGTGGTCATGTATGGATGTGAGAGTTGGGACTATGAAGAAGGCTGAGAGCCGAAGAATTGATGCTTTTGAACTGTGGTGTTTAGAGAAGACTCTTGAGAGTCCCTTGGACTGCAAGGAGATCCAACCAGTCCATTCTGAAGGAGATCAGCCCTGGGATTTCTTTGGAAGGAATGATGCTAAAGCTGAAGCTCCAGTACTTTGGCCACCTCGTGCAAAGAGTTGACTTATTGGAAAAGACTCTGATGCTGGGAGGGATTGGGGGCAGGAGGAGAAGGGGACGACATAGGATGAGATGGCTGGATGGCATCACTGGCTTGATGGATGTGAGTCTCAGTGAACTCTGGGAGTTGGTGATGGACAGCTCCCTGTCCTGGCGTGCTGCGATTCATGGGGTCGCAAAGAGTCGGACACAACTGAGCGACTGAACTGAACTGAACTGAACTTTATCCAAAGCAACATGATGTTTAGGTATCAGAGCCAGGATCTGAACCTGGTTTAACCGATTCCAAACGTTATACTCTTAACAAATAAGAGTTAAATTTTACTTGGTTCAGTCTTGGAAGACTGAACTTTTCTAAGAATCTGTCCATTTCTTCCAGGTTACCCATTTTATTCAACATAGTTTTAGAAGTCCTAGTTACAGCAATCAGAGAAGAAAAAGAAATAAAAGGAATTCAGATTGGAAAAGAAGAAGTAAAACTCTCACTGTGTGCAGATGACATGATACTATACATAGAAAACCCTAAAGATACTATCAGAAAATTACTATTCAGTGAATTTAGCAAAGTCATAAGATACAAAATCAATACACAGAAATCACTTGCATTCCTATATACTAACAATGAAAAATCAGAAAGAGAAATTAAAGAATCAATCCCATTCACCCTTGCAACAAAAAGAATAAAATATCTAGGAATAAAACTACCTAAGGAGACAAAATAACTGTATACAGAAAATTATAAGACATTGATGAAAGAAATCAAAGATTACATAAACAGATGGAGAGATATTCCATGTTCCTAGGTAAGAAGAATCAGTATTGTGAAAATGACTATACTACCAAAGGCAATCTACAGATTCAATGTGGTCCCTATCAAATTACTGATGGTATTTTTCATGGAACTAGAACAAAAATTTTTCACAATTCATATGGAAACACAAAAGACCTTGAATAATGAAAGCAGTCTTGAAAAAGGAAAATGGAGCTGAAGGAATCAACCTTCTTAACTTCAGCTTATACTACAAAGCTACAGTCATCAAAACCTATGATACTGGCACAAAAACAGAAATATAGACCAATGGAACAAGATAGAAAACTCAAAAACAAACCCACACACTCATGGGTACCTTATTTTTGACAAAGGAGGCAAGAATATATAATGGGGGCAAAGACAGCCTCTTCAATAAGTGGTGCTGGGAAAATTGGACAGCTACTTGTAAAAGAATGAAATTACAACACTTCCTAACACCATACACAAAGATAAACCTAAATGGATGAAAAACCTAAATGTAAGACCAGAAACTATAAAACTCTTAGAGGAAAACATAGGCAGAACACTCTCTGACATAAATCAAAGCCAGATCCTCAATAACCCACCTCCTAGAGTAATGGAAATAAAAACAAAAGTAAACAAGTAGGATTTGATTAAATTTAAAAGCTTTTGCACAGCAAAGGAAACTATAAGCAAGGTAAAAAGAGAACCCTTAGAATGGGAGAAAATAATAGCAAATGAAACAACTGACCAAGGACTAATTTCCAAAATATATATAAGCAGCTCATACAATTCAATACCAGAAAAACAAACAACCCAATCAAAAAGTGGGCAGGAGACCTAAACTGACATTTCTCCAAAGAAGACATACAAATGGCTAACAAACACATGAAAAGATGCTCAATATAGTTCATTAGCAGAGAAATGCAAATCAAAACTACAATGAGATATCACCTCACACCAGTCAGAATGGCCATCATCAAAAAGTCTACAAACAATAAATGCTTAAGAGGGTGTGGAGAAAAGAGAATGCTCTTGCACTGTTCGTGGGAATGTAAATCGATGCAGCCACTATGGAAGATGGTATGGAAATTCCTTAAAAAACTAGGAGCAAAACCAGTGTATGACCCAGCAGTCCCACTCCTAGCCATATACTCTGAGGAAAGCAAAATTGAAAAAGACACATGTACCCCAATGTTCATTGCAGCACTATTTACAATAGCTAGAACATGGAAGCAACCTAGACATCCATCAACAGATAAATGGATAAAGAAGCAGTGGTACATATATATAATAGAATATCACACAGCCCTAAAAAGGAATGCATCTGAGTCAGTTCTAATGAGGTGGATGAACCTAGAGCCAATTATACAGAGTGAAGTAAGTCAGAAAGAGAAAAACAATTATCGTATATGGGCTTCCCTGGTGGCTCAACTGGTAAAGAATCTGCCCGCAATGCGGGAGACCTGGGTTTGATCCCTGGGTTGGGAAGATCCCCTGGAGAAGGGACAGGCTACCCACTCCAGTATTCTGGCCTGGAGAATACCATGGACACCTGATCTGCCTCTTGAGAAATTTGATTGCAGGTCAGGAAGCAACAGTTAGAACTGGACATGGAACAATAGACTGGTTCCAAATAGGAAAAGGAGTACGTCAAGGCTGTATATTGTCACCCTGTTTATTTAACTTATATGCAGAGTACATCATGAGAAATGCTGGACTGGAAGAAACACAAGCTGGAATCAAGACTGCCGGGAGAAATATCAATAACCTCAGATATGCAGATGACACCACCCTTATGGCAGAAAGTGAAGAGGAACTCAAAAGCCTCTTGGTGAAAGTGAAAGTGGAGAGTGAAAAAGTTGGCTTAAAGCTCAACATTCAGAAAACGAAGATCATGGCATCCGGTCCCATCACTTCACGGGAAATAGATGGGGAAACAGTGGAAACAGCGTCAGACTTTATTTTTCTGGGCTCCAAAATCACTACAGATGGTGACTGCAGCCATGAAATTAAAAGACACTTACTCCTTGGAAGGAAATTTATGACCAACCTAGATAGCATATTCAAAAGCAGAGACATTACTTTGCCAACAAAGGTTCGTCTAGTCAAGGCTATGGTTTTTCCTGTGGTCATGTATGGATGTGAGAGTTGGACTGTGAAGAAGGCTGAGTGCTGAAAAATTGATGCTTTTGAACTGTGGTGTTGGAGAAGACTCTTGAGAGTCCCTTGGACTGCAAGGAGATCCAACCAGCCCATTCTGAAGGAGATCAGCCCTGGGATTTCTTTGGAAGGAATGATGCTAGAGCTGAAACTGCAGTACTTTGGCCACCTCATGCGAAGAGTTGACTCATTGGAAAAGACTCTGATGCTGGGAGGGATTGGGGGCAGGAGGAGAAGGGGAGGACAGAGGATGAGATGGCTGGATGGCATCACTGACTCGATGGATGTGAGTCTGAGTGAACTCCGGGAGTTTGTGATGGACAGGGAGGCCTGGCGTGCTGCGATTCATGGGGTTGCCAAGAGTAGGACACGACTGAGCGACTGATCTGATCTGATACAGTCCTTGGGGTCGCAAAGAGTCAGACACGACTGAGCAACTTTCACTTTCAATGCATATATATAGAATCTAGAAAGATGGTACTGAAGAATTTATTTGCAGGGCAGCAATGGAGAAACAGACATAGAGAACAGACTTATGGACACGGGGAAAAGGGAGGAGAGGGTGCAATGTATGGAGAGAGTAACATGGAAACTTAATTACCGTATGTAAAATAGACAATGGGAATTTGCTGTTTGCCTCAGGGAACTCAAACAGGGGCTCTCTATCAACCTAGAGGGGTGGGAAGGGAAGGGAGACAGGAGGGAGGGGACATATGTATACCTATGGCTGATTCATGTTGAGGTTTGACAAAAAACAAAATTCTGTAAAGCATTATCCTTCGATTAAAAAATAAATAAAAATTTAAAAAACAATAGAAGTGAGGAGGAGGTGGAGGAGGAGTCGCCTCGGGGAGATGGAGCATCGAGCTGGAGCACGGAGCCTGAGTGAGGGAGCCTAGCCGCCGGCCCGCCCGACGCGCCAGGCCGGCACGCCGCCCCAGCCTCTCCCTCGTCGTCAGGCCGCGAAGGCAGCGCTCGCGAGCCCGGGGGAGGGACAGAGTGTTGAGCGAAAGTGCTCCGGAAGGGGGCGGCCGGACGGAGCGAGCGCCCGCGCGTGTGGCGTGAAAGGAAGCCTCTGCTCGGCCCCTTCGCCTTCCCTTCTCTCCCCTACCCGCTCCCCGCCCCGCGCCCAACCCTGAAAGCAGCACCATTTCGGCGCGGCGGCCGATGTCAGTAAAAAGCAGCTCAACTCCAACCTCGACGGGGCCGACGAAACCTCAGAAAAAGAACAGCAAGAAGCAATTGAACATGTTGATGAAGTACAAAATGAAATAGAGGGACTTAATGAACAAGTCAGTGAGGAAATTTTTGAAAATAGAACAGAAGTATAACAAACTTCGCCAACCATTTTTTCAAAAGAGGTCCGAATTGATCGCCAAAATCCCAAATTTGGGGGTAACAACATTGGGGAGGAGGATGAAGAGGCGCTGCATTATTTGACAGGAGTTGAAGTGACAGAATTTGAAGACATTAAATCAGGTTACAGAATAGATTTTTATTTTTGATGAAAACCCTTACTTCGAGAATAAAATTCTCTCCAAATTTCATCTGAATGAGAGTGGTGATCCATCTTCAAAGTCCACTGAAATCAAATGGAAATCTGGAAAGGATTTGACGGAACGATCAAGTCAAACATGGAATAAAGCCAGTAGGAAGAGACAGCATGAGGAACCAGAAAGCTTCTTCACCTGGTATACTGATCATTCTGAAGCAGGTGCAGATGAGTTCAGTTCAGTTCAGCTGCTCAGTCGTGTCCGATTCTTTGCGACCCCATGGACTGCAGCATGCCAGGTCTCCCTGTCCATCACCAACTCCGGGAGTTTAGTCAAAACTCATGTCCATTGAGTCAGTGATGCCATCCAGCCATCTCATCCTCTGTTGTCCCCTTCTCCTCTTGCCTTTAATCTTTCCCTGCATCAGGGTCTTTTCAAATGAGTTAGCTCTTCACATCAGGTGGCCAAAGTATTGGAGTTTCAGCTTCAACATCAGTCCTTCCAATGAACATTCAGGACTGATTTTCTTTAGGATGGACTGGTTGGATCTCCTTGCAGTCCAAGGGACTCAGATGAGTTAGGAGAGGTCATCAAAGATGATATTTGGCCAAATCCATTACAGTACTACTTGGTTCCTGACATGGATGATGAAGGGAAAGGAGAAGAGGAAGACAGTAATGATGAAGAGGAAGAAGGGTTGGAAGATATTGATGAAGAAGGGGATGAGGATGAAGGTGAAGATGAAGATGATGATGAGGGGGAGGAAGGAGAGAAAGATGAAGGAAAAGATGACTAATGTAACACTGATGGATTCCAACCTTTTTAAATTTTCTCCAGTCCCTGGGAGCAACTTGCAGTCTTTTTATTTTTCCTCCTCTTGTGCTCAGTCGCCCTGTTTTTGAGGTCTCTTTTCTCCTTTATACAATAGTTCACAACTTATTTGGGGGAGGGGGGGAATACCTTGAGCAGAATTCAGTAGGAAAAGAATCTCTACCCCTTTCTGTTCCAAATTCATTTTTATCCCCTCCTGTCTCAAAAAATATATATTGGTCTCTGCCCCCAGTTCCTAGCACCAAGCCCATGAAACCCATGTAATTTTATGGGTGATAGGAGTATCATTTATTTTAGTGAGGTGACTCAGGGTGACTCCTGGATGAGGAGCTGGTCACTGGAAAGACTGAGCCATGATTAGAAGCCTGGAACAAATTAATTAAACTCAAGAAAAGGGTCACTAGAACTTTCAATTTATACCTGGTTGGTCAGAAGCACAGACGCACAACTCGAATTTGTGACTGGTGTCTGAAATTATGAGAGACAGTCTTATAGGACTGAGCCCGGAACCTGTGGAAGCTGATGCTACCTCTGGGAAGACAGTGTTGGAATTAAGCTGAATTGTAGGGCACCCAGCTGAACTGATTTGTGTGGGGAAAGTCCTCTACACATTTGGTGACCAGCAGTGACAAGAATGAAGAGTTCTATATAAAAGTAAAGGAAACACACAGAAAACACACAGTAGGGAAGATATGGATTTTTGCTACTCATGAGTTAGACTGAGTTGAGTCTTTCGTTTATACCCATTAACTACTAGACCCTCTAAAAGTCCTGAATATGGGTTGATAATATCATAAATCTGGCCAAAATAACTCCTTAGCAATATCCAGGGATAAGTTAAGCACAACAAACACTGTTTTCTACATGTACTGACAATATCATTTAAAATAAAGATCCAGGGGTCCTGTAAGCACAGGGCTATTCTCTGTCTGGTGTAGTGATGGCATAAGGGAGACCAATATATTTTGCATCAATCTATGGCCTCTCTACTTTGTTGTCACTTTTTGGACAGATTTTCCACCCTGAGGGGAACATACATTCAGACTTCTACTCAGGGCCATGGAATTTCTGATCAATATTTCAAGTCATTGTTTTAGCAACTTTAGACCAATGCACCTATAGTGGAAATGGATGGCGTGCCCACTTTATTACCAATGCACTGCAAGGTGCCTCCTGCCTTTATGGCCAGAGCATCCCTTTCCAGGGCACACCTATCACTGGAAACAGGAAGTTACTTCACTCAGCAATCACAGGACAAAAAAGTAGCAAGGCTGGGATGTGGCTTCAGAAGATTCAAACTCACCTAACTGGGCAAGTGAGTTCCACCCCCCCGACTCCCCACCCCCAGGCCTCTTCTCCATTCAGTAGGGTGTTTTATATCTGTTTTACCTACCTCATTGGATGGCTGAGAAGAACAAATGAGTCAGAGTCACTATTTTCAAGGTAGAAAGAAACTTCAGAACTCAATCACTGACCAGGAGTTTCTGTTGCTGGGCTCTTAGAAATCCCCAGGTTTGTAATGGGACCTTTACTTTCATTTATATGAAAAAGACCAAAGGAAATTATACATTTATTTTGATGGGGAAGAAAGCATGGACCAACCAAGGCACCATGTTGCTTGATTTGACAGGAAGTGAAAGTGAAAGTCAGTCAGTCATGTCCAACTCTTTGCAACTCCATGGACTATATAGTCTAAGGAATTCTCCAGGCCAGAATACTGGAGTGGGTAGCCTTTCCCTCCTCCAGGGGATCTTCCCAACCCAGGGATCAAACCCAGGTCTTCCGCATTGCAGGCAGGATTCTTTACCAGTTGACCCACTGGGGAAGCCCTGATTTGACAGGAACAAATACTTAAGGAAAAAAAAAAAAAAAAACAACTACCTTATGCTCAAACTTTCCAAAAGGAAGTGTCCTAGTAGTTCGAAGGCTGAAAATGTTTTACTGTCCTAGTCCCAAATATTTGTTCTATAGGAAAAGGAATTGAAGATCCAAGAGGTGAAGCCAGAGAACACAAACAAGTAAATGGAAGGCCTTGGATTCAAAGTCAAGACTTCCGGCTCCCCAAACAGGAATCCTACCATTTCATTACTCAGTCAGAAAGTTGAATGCAGTGGTGGAGAGTGTGGATTTGGAGTCAAAATGAACTAGGTTAAGCCCTGGATGTGCCACTTGAGGATCTCTTGGAGGCTCGGTTTCTTTATCAACATAAAGGAGAGAATAATGAACAACTTCTTAGGGTTGGTGTAAAGACTGATTAGATATTGAATGTTCTGAACACCTACACAGTGCCTGGACTACAATGTGTGCTGGAAAAATGGTAACTATTATCATCATTAATTTGCTGCTGAGTTTCTGATATGTAGTTTATAAATCTTAAAAGTGCCATAAAATGCTAAATTTATACTTATCTACAAACAAATGAATGATATATAAAATAATATTAATAATGATTATTAGTGTTAAATCATTTTAGTCTATCATTTAAAGCTGTCTGAGAAAGAGAGCTAAAAATAAGACACATTTTGTAACATTCAAATAGAAGCTGCGGCTGCTAAGTCACTTCAGTCATGTCCAACTCTGCGCAACCCCATAGACAGCAGCCCACCAGGCTCCCCTGTCCCTGGGATTCTCCAGGCAAGAACACTGGAGTGGGCTGCCATTTCCTTCTCCAATGCATGAAAGTGAAAAGTGAAAGTGAAGTCACTCAGTCGTGTCTGACTCTTAGCGACCCCATGGACTGCAGCCCACCAGGCTCCTCCGTCCATGGGGTTTTCCAGGCAAGGGTGCTGAAGTGGAAAGCAGAGTAGCAGAAATTTACTGTCCCAGCATCTTAGCATCATTTCCTTTTCTAGTAACCACAGCCTACATCTTTTCAGGGTACCTTCTCTTTCCTTTTCTTGATTCTCATGGTTTAGGTAAGGCTGACATTCACTCCAGAGATGAGAATAGTACCCAGATCTAAACCATCCTCTTGACTATGGTGTTGGCCTTGGTGTTGTCCAAACAATCCAAGTCAGGCCAGTGCCACACCTGCCCAGTGGCACAGCATTGGAAAAAAAGGGAAATCTTTTTTCCCCTGTGAATGAGAACCTGGGAGGATTAAGTCTGGAGCTGCTGGGGCCCACAAACTGGAGAGAACCTGTCCGAGAATGAAGCTGACACAGCAGACAGCAAGCAGAGGGAGGGAGACTACATTCTAATTTGTAGTATTGAGGGCCTGAGGCTAGCCAGCTCCTAAACTTTTCAACATGCAGACTCCAAATTTCTTTTTTACATTAGCCAGTCCCACCTCCTACCCCTTACAACCAAAAATGTATTGACTAACATATGGTCATCAGTAAAATTAAGGCATGATATAGAGTTTAAGATTGAATAACAGTATCCCCACACCCAGACAGTAGAAGTCTGCATAGAAGAGATTCTGAGGGCTGACTGTAAGCATGCTGTATCTTCGAATGTGTGACAGGTGGCCAGTGAGAGGGCCTGTGAGCTCAGACTGCCAGGTAATATCTCTCTGAAGTTGTCTGCAAGAAAGCAAAGGCTAAAGGATCAGAGATTAACTGCCTCAGGATTCTTTCCATCTTCATACTCTGGTAGTTTTCTCCTTATTGTTTATCATCTCGCCTGAACCTAGAGTCCCTGCAACCCTCACTTTGGGGGCAGAAACAAGTTGAATTGGAAGTTCAGCCTGGTCATTGCTGGAAGGTGCAATCCCCTTTTTCATTCTCCCGTTTGTGCCAATTATCACTGCTATTTCCCTGCATGCAACAATAATACCTGGTGTTGGTGTCCCGGTTTACATCCACTTGGAATTGAATCAAACGGTCTTTAAGATTTTGGGCTCGTTCACAGAGATCATAATTTAGGGTCATGGTGTCAAGGCAGAACATGGCCAAAGGCACAGTTATGTGCATGGATGCAATTTCATTTCTCCGCTTTTTAATGCTATTGATCCTCTGTAGAAAAGAGCAGATTCAGTAGTTTAATTTGTCTTTAGCCTCTATGCATTTGCCCCTAGCCTCATCCCCGGCCAATACAGTGCTATTGGACTGTCTGTAACATGTAACCAAGATATAAAAAAAATGTCAAGTGGCATCTCCTACCATCACAAAATCCTCAATTTCATGATTTTCTTTCAGGAATTCACTGATGTTTTGTTCTGCCGTGTTATCCAATAAGTCATCATACTTTTTGTATACATTTAAGTATCTTCCATATTGAAGAGCAGAAAATCAAAGATACAAATACAGGTCACCAAATCAGATTAGTCAGAGTGGCAAACAAAGAGATAATATAAAAACTAGTCCAAACTATACAACATGGCAAAAGGCACAGTGAACTGGGAATTCAGAACTTTGCCTTCAAATTCCAAATTTTGCCACTTCTGAGCTACATGAACTTAGACAAAATATTTCTATTTTTCAAAGGTCAGTGTCCTTAATTTTAAGTGGAAACAACACCTCATTGGACTGTTGTAAAGCTATAATATAAAGCAATTAATGCTATGCCTAACATACAGTAAATGTGCAATAAACAATACTTCCTATTCCTCCTTCTAGTTCTAAAATTCTATGTCTATATTTTAAGATGAATATTCGGGAACTAATGAACCTGAAGTCTATTGAATAGAATTCAGTTTCTCTCTGTCTGTTGTCAGATGTAAAAATGGCTGGACAGATTTTCCCGAAATTGGAGGATGTTTTGTGACACGCAGTAGGCAGAATTAACTTTGCAGAGCCCAGTGGTATACTTCCAAGAGTTGGCCAACACTTTAGAGACTGAAACTAAGATACAGAGAAGCTTCTGGAACTGTCAGTCCAGAAAAACAAACTATATGTATAAGAATAAACAGGGTAAACAGAGGTTTCTAATAGAAGATCCTAGGTTGAATTCATGAGGGCAGAGCTTCCAAATCTGAGGCCATGATTTTCAGAATAGACAAGCAGCTGTTCTCAAATGGAGGTGATTTTGTCCCCAGGGGGCATTTGGCCATGTCTGAATACATCTTTGGTTGTCAAAAGTAGGGAGGGTCCTACTAACAAGAAGAAGCCAGGGATGTTGCTAAACACCCTATCATATAAAGGACAGCCTCTCGTAATACAGAATTTTTTGGTCTAGTCTTTTTTGCTTCCCTTCCTTTTGTTCTCTTCTCTTGTGATTTGATGACTATCTTTAGGGTTGTGTTTGGATTGCATTTTCTTTTCTGTGTGCCTATCTATTGTAGATTTTTGATTTACAGTTTCCATGAGGTTTTGACATAGCAGCCAACACATATATACACACACACAAACTCACACAAGGCTGTTTTAAGTTGCTGATATCTTAATTTCAAATGCATTTCCAATATCTTGCAGTTGAACTCTCCTCCTTTCACGATTGCTGATTTTGATATATTTGTGTGTGGATGATTTTCTTTCTTTACTGTATGTTTGCCTTTACTGGTGAGATTTCCCTTTTGTAATTTTCTTTTTTCTATTTGTGGGCTTTTTGTTTTTGCCTAGAGAAGTTCCTTTAGAATTTGTTGTAAAGCTGATTAGGCAGTGTTGAATTCTCTTAGCTTTTGATTGTCTATAATGCTTTTGAGGGATTGGGGGCAGGAGGAGAAGGGGACAACAGAGGATGAGATGGTTGGATGGCATCACTGACTCGATGGACATGAGTTTGAGTAAACTCCCGGAGTTGGTGATGGACAGGGAGGCCTGGTGTGCTGTGATTCATGGGGTTGCAAAGAGTTAGACACGACTGAGTGACAGAACTGAACTGAAAGCTTTTGATTTCTCTGTCAAGTTTGAATGAGAGCCTTGCTGCATTGAGTATTCTTGGTTGTAGGTTTTTCCTTTTTATCACTTTAAATATACTGTGTCACTCCTTTCTTGTCTGCGGAGTTTCTGCTGAAAAATCAACTGATAACCATATGGGGTTCCCTTGTATATTATTTGTTGCTTTTCCCTTGCTGCTTTTAATATATTCTATGTCCTTAATTTTTGTCAGTGTGATTAATATGTGTCTCAGCATGTTCCTTCTTGGGCTTATCCTGCATGGGACTCTCTGCACTTCCTGGACTTGAGTGTTTCCTTTTCATGTTAGGGAAGTTATTGGCTATTATCTCTTCAAGTACCTTCCTATGTCCATTTTTCTCTCTCTTCTCCTTCCTGGACCACTGTAATGTGAATGTTGGTGTGTTTAATTTTATGCCAGAGGTCTTTAAGGCAGTCCTTACTTCTTTTCATTCTTTTTCCTTTATTCTGTTCTGTGGCAGTGATTTCCACCAATCAATCTGTTTTCCAGCTCACTTACTCATTCTTCTGCCTCATTTACTCTGCTATTGATTCCTTCTAGGGATTTTTCATTTCAGTTACTGTATTTTTCATCTCTGTTTACTTGTTCTTTAAATCTTCTAGCTCTTTGCTAAACATTTCTTTTATCTTCTCAGTCTGTATATCCATTCTGTTTCTGAGATCTTGGATCATCTTCACTATCATTATTCTGAATTCTTTTTCTGGAAGATTGTCTATCTCTACTTCACTGAGTTGTTCTTCTGGGGTTTACCTTCTTTCTTTATCTAGAACATACGCCATATAGAACATATGCCATCTCATTTTGTCAGACTTTCTGTGTTTGTGGTCTCTGTTCTGGAGGCTGCAGGACTATAGTTCTTCTTGCTTCTGGTGTCTGTCACCTGGTGAATGAGGTTGGTCCAGGGGTTTTTCAAGGCTTCCTGGTAGGACTGGTGCCTGACCACTGGTTAAAATTCAGGAATTTCTAAATTCCAGAATCTATCTGGTGCCAAGGCTTTCAGATAATAGGGGTAAACCTCTAATTTGAATTCTGGCTCTCCTATCTATTTGCTGTATAACATTGGGAAAGTTATGGTTTCTTCATCTGCAAATGGGGATAAATAGTAATCCCTATGTAAGTAAGTATTGGCTACTTATTATGTATTGTTTCAGGTCTGTGGGAATAGGGATTATTTATTTGATGATAGGTAGGAACTCTAAACCAATGCCAAAATGGCTAAGTTACAACTAAACCAACTTACTTGCAGGGACCAACTTGATTTTTCTGAAATACCTCGAAAGTTTGATCCACAAAGTCAGAAACCAGTTTTTCATCAGCATTAACAGTTCCAAGTATCAGATTATATCCTTTCAACTCTGGGAACAGGATAGATTCCACCTAAAGAGTAGAAACCACTTTTAAATGTCATAAGACATCCACAAGACACAAGGAGGAAGATGGCATCAAACTAAAATCTCTAGCAATGTACTCATTTCCAGGGATATCAGCTGCATTTCAATTCTATTTTCCCTCAGATGATGCTGGAATCACTCCATTATTCCCTTTAATTTTATTCTCCCTCTTCTTCCTCTTACTGGATTACTCATGTTTCAAATCCCTACTCTTTAAACTTTCATTTCCTTTAAGTGTCCCCCTGGGCCCCCAGTGGATGTTAGGTTTCCCTGCTTAAAGCTCACACTCTAAATTTATCCCTCTTGAACTCATCATAATTGTAATTAGATGAATGTGTAATGAGCTGTTCTAGGTTTGTTCTGGCATATTGATGCCATAAAGGCCTGGATCCTATCTGACTTCTTCACTATGGTGAGAGGCCTAACGAGCGTGGCACATAGTAAGTGCTCAATAAACATTGTGTGACTAAATAAATATTACAGTGGTACTCCTTCCCCTACCAAACACTTTTCCTCTCTAATGATAAGCTACTAGAAGCATGCTTTCCAATTCAAACTCTTCTACTAGCTGACTATGTGACCTTAGGTAAGCTACTTTCTGTGGACTTTCATTTTCTCACCTGAAGAAAGGGAGAAAGATACTAGATTCTTCTCTCAGTTAAGGGGGAAAAGCTATGTCTTTATGATCTGAGGCACAAAATAAATTTTTCCTGAGAATTCAACTTTCTAACTTCTTAATGGCACATGTGTACTTCTAAGAATGTTCTCAGTTGCATGGCTCATGTAGGCTACAAGTCCTTGTTGGGGGTCCACTGCTTTCCACTGCCCTCTCTGCTAAGAAGGATTTTAGTGATCTGTCTCAGAAAAGATTCTTCTGAATGCTTTACTGAGTTACATGGGGTATATGCAGTTGATGAGAATGCATCAATTTAGAAAGTGGCAAAAGCAAGTGCAACTGAACTTTCTCTTCCCTCTTTGGACAACCCAAAGGTTTTAAAACCAGTGAAGGAGCAACTTCTCTGCTGTAGCCATACTATAGACAGTGTTTGAAAGCAAAGATATGAATGAAATGGTTTAGGGCAGCATGACTGGAGTATTCAGGCAACGCAATAAATAGATCACAGGTGAGCAGGATAAAAAGACTGCCTCTTGGGGGAAGTCTTCAATTGAAAAATGACTTTAAATGTGGCTGATTTTCACTAGGGAGAACAATATAGAGGTTCCTTAAACACTAAAAATTGAGTTGCCTTATGATCTAGAAATCTTACTCATAAGAGATATATCCAGGGAAAAGTCTAATTCAAAAGGATCCATGCACCGTGATGACCACAGCAACACTACTTATAATAGCCAAGATATGGGAGCAACATAAATGTCCACTGACAGATATGGCACACATACATATATATACACACTCAGTCACAATAAAGAATGAAATAATGCCATTTGCAGCAACATGAATGGATCTAGACATTATCATACTAAGTATTAATAAGTCAGAAAGAGAAAGACAAATGCCATATAATATCACTTATGTGTAGAGTCTAAAATATGACATAAATGAACTTATTTACAAAACAGACTGACTGACATAGAAAATAAATTTATGGTTACCAAAGGGGAAAGGAGAGGGAGGGATAAATTTGAAATTTGGGATTAACAGATATACACTCAGTTCAGTTCAGTAGCTCAGTTGGTCCAACTCTTTGCGACCCCATGAATCGCAGCACGCCAGGCCACCCTGTCCATCACCAACTCCCGGAGTTCACCCAAACCCATGTGCATCGAGTTGGTGATGTGATCCAGCCATCTCATCCTCCGCCATCCCCTTGTCCTCCTGCCCCCAATCCCTCCCAGCATCAGGGTCTTTTCCAATGATATACACTACTGTATATAAAATAGATAAACAACAAAGAGCCACAGTTTAGCACAGGAAACTATATTCAATATCTTGTAATATCCTATAATGAAAAAGAATCTGAAAAAGCATATGCATATAAGTTGGACACAACTTAGCAACTGAACAACAATAATATATGTATATGTATAACTGAATCATTTTACTGTAAACGTGAAATGTTGTAAATCAACTATACTTTAATTAAAAAAACACACCTTTAAAAAAGTGGCTGACTCTCTTATACCCTGCAGAGCAGTCTGTAAAACTGAGCCAAGAACAACAGTACTCTTTCCAGATAATCATTGTTACTATCTGCTTATATCCCTGGCTCTCTGATCCCAGACTTCTTGGTTTTGTCATCACCTTCAGTATTTTCTCTTGTATACTTCTCCAACTTTGGCATTTCTCTGGCACTTTGAGTTAGAAAATTCTTCCATGAGGAGAGACTGACCCAAGCAATCTTATTTCACAATTGTGAAAGTAAGGCATCAACTGCTAATGCTGTTTTAAATTCTAATTATTGCAATTTTATAAAATCCTTCCTTTATCTCATCCAGCTTCCTTTTATTTATCTCTTTTCATTTCAGTCAGTGTTACAGATTCATATTTTTCTCAACTTTTGGCTACAACAAATATTTTCTGATATTTACTTTTGTTTCTTTAGTAGTAACTTTCTCACAAATACACTTTTCGTTCGCACCTTGAGTACAGTTTTCAAACATCTCATGCTGATACTTTTTTCTAACTTTTAAAATTCATGTTTATATATAAGGCAGGACTGAGAGGAGATAGGGTACTGTCCACCTGTTGCTGTTCTCAGGTATTCTTCTTAGATATTCAATCTGAAGGGTTATTCTTTTAAAATGTCACTAGCCAGATCAGAGACAATACAGTATGAGGGGTTCAGGGAGGGAGACTGTGCCCTGGGCATCTTTAGACAGAGAACTCAGATCCTGGACTGCTTTTTCTTAGTCTAGAAGAGTCATCAGCATTTACTTGGGTGTGGCTTTCAAACCTGGTACAAACTGTGACCTATGACTGTGTCTTCTTGGCATTACAATTCACTAAATCTACTACCAGCTCCTGCTGGGCTGTCTTGCAGCAGCAGCCACATAAGCCCTGGGCTCTCCCAACACAGCTGCTTGTAAACATTGCTCATCAACAGCAGTGAAGGGGAACTTGAGTGGTGTGTACTTTATCTGTCTCCAAGCCCCACACTTATCCTTCCAAATTACAGGATCTTCTCTTTCATTTCCTTCCTAGGGATATTGATTGTAGGAGAGCTGCCCACGCTTCTTCCCTCTCTGCACATCCAGTTTTCCTGTTAGTCTGACTCGGCTGGGTTAAAAGCCTCAATTTAGAGTTCTCTGGTGAAACCAACTGGAACATGCAGCTTCACATGCTTTCCTAAAAACTCCAACTCTAATCATGAGATCTTAGAACCCTCTAAGTACAGGGCTGCAAAGAGAAGCGTGCTTAAGGGTACCTGAGCATCATACATGGGGAGGGAGGGGGAGTGGGAGGCGGAGGTGAGGTGGGTAGAAACATCTCACAAGCCCCTTCCCTACGTGGGGCTGGACACTGGCCTCTCGCTACATCAACCACCTAGAAGGAGACATAAGATGGAATGCAAAAGAGTCACACTCATGTGGGTGATCCTGCCCAGTTCTAAAAGTCTGATAATAACTGAGATCTGATTAATAAAGTCACCCTGGAAAGGAAACTTGGAAAAAGGTTTCCTTTTCTAAGTTCCCTAGGCCAGGAAGGGAAGGTTTAATCTCTCCCCTAGAAGTTAAACAAACTAATAAACAAACAAACATATGGAGCTTTAAGAACTAAATGAGATACATAGTCTTATGAAAATTCTTGGCAAAGTGCAGAGCAACTGATCCATCATGAATTATTAATCCAAGATGGATATGGCTTGGGACACATCTGCTCTTTTGAGGTTGGCATCATGCACGTAACTCTGCTTGCTCACAAAGTAGATCTCAGTGTATTTGTTAATGGGATGCATGGAAATTTTTTTAAGGCCCCAATTCTCTTTCAGGGATTCAAGAGGGTGTACTCAGGCTATATCTCCCATAGTAAAGCCCTACTTTGCACAAGCAGCCATTTAAACATAACTTTTATTCAATATGTGAATACAAATAAAAACAAATAATTCAGTACTATACCTTGGGGATCCCTTTAGAGTTCTTAATAATTTCCAAGAAAGAGTTACGTATTAATTCCCAGCAGTCATCAAAAGATGGATTAAAGACAATAATTGGCTCATTGACTTCAAGCTTAATCATAATCAGCTGAGGTATAAAGAACTCCATTTCTTGGTAGGGCTCCTCAAAATCATTTCCATCCTTCAGGATACATAAGATATGGTGATTATTACAAAATGGAACCTTTTAGAATCAAAGGAGTGACTTGTACCTGTTCATAGTGCTACATGGGTACCAGAAAAGGAAATGTAAGGTACCATGCACTGTTTCTATTTAAAATAAGGGTTAAGTCTGGCTTAGCCCACCTGAGTTCACCCTCTCCCCCTTCTTCAAAGTATGTTTACATTGCTTGGAAATTATTTTATCAATATTTCCAAATCCTCCCCATCTGTTAAAATTCTGACCAAAATCTCCTCCTTTGGGAAGCCTCCCTGTTCCCCATGAAGAAATAATCTTCTACCTCTGAACTTCCTTATTTCCACTGCGTGTGGTATTTTATCTTTCTCTCATGAGATTTACATGCACAGGATCTGTGTCTGAACCATCTATGTCCTCCAAAATATACAAGGTAGCATTTAGTACATCATAAAAGCAGGTGGCACAAGGGGTAAAGAACCCGCCTATCAATGCAGGAGACATAACAGACACAGGTTTGACCCCTGGGTCGGGAAGATCCCCTGGAGGAGGAAATGGCAACCCATTCCAGTATTCTTGCCTGGAGAATCCCATGGACAGGGGAGCCTGGCAGGCTACAGTCCACAGGGTCACAAAGAGTTGAACACAACTGAAGTGACTTAGCACACATGTACAAGGGCTCAATAAAAATTTGTTGACTGAATCCAAAAGTATAAGAGTTTATCTGTACATCCCACATGGAGTTGCTGTTTAGCATATAATATATTTTAGACATTCAAAATGTCAACCTTTTTGCAGTAGAAATACTGATATGGAACTTTAGTGAAGTGAAAGTCACTCAGTAGTGTCCAACTCTTTGTGATTCCATGGACGATACAGTTCATGGAATTCTCCAGGTCAGAATACTGGAGTGGGTAGTCTATCCTTTCTTCAGGGGATCTTCCTGACCTAGGAATCGAACCGGGGTCTCCTGCATTGTAGGCAGATTCTTTACCAGCTGAGCTACCAGGGAAGCTGTAGCTCAGTTGGTAAAGAACTGATGTGGAGACATTTCTAATTCCTAACACTGGCTAGTAACACAAGATACCTTTCATAAAAGGCATGAAAGTGAAAGTGAAGTTGCTGTCGTGTCCGACTCTTTGTGACTCCATGAATTGTAGCCCACCAGGCTCCTCCATCCATGGGATCTTCCAGGCAAGAGTACTGGAGTGGGTTGCCATTTCCGTCTCCAGGGGATCTTCCCAACCCAGGGATCAAACCTGGGTCTCCTGCATTGCAGGCAGATGCTTTACTGTCTGAGCTACCAGGGAAGCAAGTGCCTAATAAAATTGGCATGAGGCAGTTGTAAAGTATTTGCTCAAATAATTGATTCTAAAGATTCAATTTAGAATCTAGAAATTCTAGATTTGTCTAAGGATTATTGATAAGCATTAGGTGAATGTCTACTATGTATCAAATACCCACACATTTTTTTCTTTAAGATATATTCAATTTTTAATTTTCCCTTTGTTTGAAATTTTAGAATGAAACTTGGTTGAGTTTGAGTCTCTTCTGCTTAGCCAAATAGATGATCACAATGATATGTATAGATTAGTCCACTGTAGAATGCTAACGGTGCAGTCTAAATTTGACAGCACTGGTTCTGTATTTTTTGAATAACAGGTCAACTGTTCATTTTTACTTTATTTGGCAAAATCCTTAGAACTTAACCTTTTCTAACCAGACAATTTTAAATTTTATCACTCTTTTTAAATTAAAATGGCACACAGTATAAAATACAAAAAAAATCTTCCTTGATTTCCCATGTTATCTAAATTTAAGGGAGTCTATGATGCTTTGAAAACCATCACAGTGTTTTAGTTTTTATCTTAGTGCTTTAGTTTTTATCTAGACTTCACTTAAGTAGTGTCATGAAAGTAGTTATTAATTAGGTCAATGAAGTCTCTTGTTTTTAGAGGCACCCATTCCAAAACCAAAGAATAAAAGCCCATATCTGCAATGAACATGCACAACACTTCCTAAATAGCAAGCCAAAAGACTGATAACAAACCCTTTTTAATCCCTTTTTTTTTTTAAACAGAGAGGATGAAAAAGTGACCACTCCTCTACAGTAGGAGGTAGACATTCCATTTTATTCACTCTTTCTTTAAAGTAATTTCTCTAGTTCTGTAGATTTTTACTATACAGAAGTAGGTAATTATCTTGGGAAAACTTGCCATGTATTTAAATAAATCATTTTTATAAACTAATAATCACCACATATGTGTTCAAGTCAAGAATTTTACTTTTTGGCCTGGCTTACAGCTGAGGACCTTACATGATTAAATACTGAGTCTTGATTCTACTCCAAAGAGTCTACTGCTGATCCCCTACATACCTTGTGTATCATGAAGAAGGAAACGAGGTCCTTAAGAGAGTTAATGACCAACTCCCTGAGCTGGAGGGACATGAAAGATGCAACGGAAGCAAAATATTCTTCAATGTTACGAGAGGAGTCATAGTCACTCTTGGGAGCAAAATGGATCCACTGCTCCTTCCGGGAGACAAATAGCTGGGCACAGGTGGGGATCCATCTGTAAAGAAAGCAGGGCATCTGACTGAGAATCCCAAGTTCCAAGATGTCCTCTCAGCCACTCCCAACTCTCCACCACAAGGTAGATGGCTCCTTTCCCACGAAGCAGCTCCGCAAGTTGGTACTCTCATATCTCTGGCCACTTCACCTGCCATCACCCCTTTCTGGGGAAGAAAGTAACAAGATTTGGATTGAGAGACTGTTTTCCCATTTAGCAATACCCAAATGGACAATCCTGCTGAAAGATGAAGGTGTCTATAGTTTATTATATTCAGAGATTGGGGTAAAAGGGCATAAGGAACTGAAATGTTCTGTCCAATTTCTCTCCCTGGCAGGTGTCTGTTTTCTGACTGAAACTTTACAGGGGAAAGGAAAGAGGAGAAAAGGAAGAAAACTTGGGAGGAGAAACTCCAGTGTGGTGGTGGCTGCTCAGAAGCTGAGAGCAGAAATAAGAAAACCGAAAGAAGAAATGGATGCCTCATTTTTCCTTTCATCCTATTCCCCCAATTTCTAATTCCCAACAGAAACTACTGGCATTTGCATCTTATCAAGTCCTTTTTCTGATGGCTAGAAAAGTATTTCTCTAAGAATCAGGGAAGTACTGGTAATAGTCATAGTTGCAGAGGTCATAATTACATTTAAGAGCTACTATATGCCAGCTATTACATAAATATTTTCTCTGCTAACAAAAATGGCTTAGTACATATCACCATCATTTCACATAAGGGAATTTCTCTAGCTCTGGACACAGTCCTGTACGCATTTGCAAAGGAAAAAAGAATTAAGTGACTAAAAACTCCCATCCCTGGAAATTTACAGGTGTCTATCTGGGCCACCTGAATACAAGTCATTCAAATGCATTATCCTTCCCTGGTGGCTCAGATGGTAAAGAATCTGCCTGCAATGCAGGAGACCCAGGTTCGATCCCTGGATTGGGAAGATCTCCTGGAGAAGGAAATGGCAACCCACTCCAGTATTCTTGCCTGGAAAATCACATGGACAGAGAAGCCTGGCGGGCTACAGTACACAGGGTCGCAAAAAGTTGGACACGACTGAACGACTACCACTGTGTGTAACCCAGCAAGGCCTAAAGGATTTCAGAGGGAGGGAATGGAAGTGCTCAACAAGCAATAGTAAGGATGAAGCTTCAAAAGGGCAAAGGAAGACTAGGAGTGAGGGTCAAAGAGCAGTGTATGTGAGGAGGCACAGAGGCTCTCCGGGATGGAAACGTGGAAGGATGAGGATAGAGGACGGTGTCAGAGAGAAGTCAGCAAAATCTGTGCACCCCCCAGGCTGGAGACCAGCTTTCACTTCAGAGAACTTTTGATTTTTATGACACTGTGACACAGCGCCATTCTGAGGCCAGATACTGACTTGTTGAGAAGAATTTGGCGTGCTTCCATGCAGTGTTTCTGAATGACATCCTGATATTCATGAGGCTGCAGAGGTAATTTTCCCGCCAGTAATTCTGCTGTTCGAACAAACCTGAGGTCTCTAAATCTGCCAAAAGAGAGGGAAAAACATCCTAAGCCAAGAAGACGCTTAAAAAAAAACTTTGTATGATGGATTCGGAGGAAATATACTTTCATTTTTCAATGAGAGGAGATTTAAACAGTTTAAAACTAATTATATCTGAAAAATCTGAGAGTCAGAGGAGGGAGTAGATAGTCCACAAGAACTCTTGCCAGGAGTGGGGAAACTCAGGAGCTATTACTGAGCCTTCCTATGTATCCTTCTCTGGGTAACCCGTGGGGAGTGGGATTTTGACACTGACTTGGCATTTGGCTGACTGGGAACTAGGATATGACAAGTCAAAGGTCTTTCCAATACAGGGTAAGACAGGTGAAGACACAAGAGGACAAGGCAAGCAAAGCATCACCTTCATGATCAAGTGGGTTCTACGCAGTCCTCAATGTGGCCCCTTGGTGAGCTACTCAAGACAAACTGGAGGACCACTTTGATCTGGATCCCAAAACCCTATAGACTGCAAGCCTCTGACAGCTCGTAGGCTCACCAAGATACCCACAGCATTCCTGGGAGATTGCCTTACACAGTGCAGGAACTCAGTAAATATTTGTTAAATGAACACTTGGATCTCTTCCTGTCCTCTCTGATGATCTTTTCTCTCCTATTTCTCTCAGGTTAATGGAGGTGCTGCCCTTTACCACACTCCCCAAGGCTTTTTTTTTTTTTTTTTTTAGCTCACAGGGCCAGCATTTCTCTTCCTGACACACCTATTCATTCATTTATTAATCATTCTTTGAAACCATCAGTGCCTACAACTTCCCCAACCAGATCTCTGCTCACTTTCTTAGCTTGCTCCAGTTCTCACTTCTCATTTTCATCATCCACTGTAATGACCCACTAGGCACTTTCCCTCCTACTCCTAAAATCCTACAGCGTACATTTCTATTCTTTTTTGATGGAGGTGATGAACTTAGTCTTCATCTTGTCTGGCCAGTCACAAAGCACTGCTGGGGAGGACAGAATTCGAGGACCTCACTCTCCATATACATTTGATATCCAACCTTAGCATGGCCCTGGTCACCATCTGATAATTATGTCACTCATCTTTAGTTCGATTGTAATAAACTTCCCACATTGGCCAGAAAAATCTATTCTTTGTTCAGACAAAGACCCTCATTCTGGCCCCTAAACCCTTCCCTTCACTGATCATTAGGTGACCTCTTAACATGTTTAAAGCTAAATATTACAGATCACATAAGAACATTTCTCCATAGCATTTCCTTAACAAATCTTTCTCATTGCTAATTTTTTGGTTCAGCTGACAAAAACCTAAATGATTTTGGTTCACTCTCGTACAGTCAATTGATACAGGCAAAATGGAAGACAGTGTGGAGAGTCCTTAAAAAAACAAGGAATAAAACCAACATACACCCCAGAAATACCACTTCTAGATATGTACTCTGAAGAAACCAAAACTGAAAAAGATCGTGTATTCCAAGAGGATGTACACATGAATTTAACTTGATCATATAAAGAAAATGACAAATTATTAAATGTATAGCTTTTACTATAAGAAGGAAATTTGACTTGCTTTTTTTCTAATCTAGTCCTTCTTCTTTATATTTATTTATTTTTAATTGATTGCTTTACAATATTGGTTTGATTTCTGTCATATGTCAACATGAATTAACCATAGGTGTACCTATGTCCCCTCCCTCTTGAATCTCCCTCCCACCTCCTGTACTTTCCTACCCCTATGGGTTATTACAGAGCCCACTGTAAGCTCTATTCACTGCAGCTCTATTTACAATAGCTAGGACACGGAGGCAACCTAGATGTCCATTGACAGACGAATGGATAAAGAAGCTGTGGTACATAGATACAATGGAATACTACTCAGCCATAAAAAGGAATGCATTTGAGTCCATTCTAATGAGGTGGATGAACCTAGAGCCTATTATACAGAGTGAAGCAAGTCAGAAATAGAAAAACAAATATTGCCTATTAACATATATATATATATGGAATCTAGAAAGATGGTGCTGATGAACCTATTTGCAGAACAGAAAAAGAGTTGGACATGACTGAGAGACTGAACTGAACTGAACTGAATGGAGGTGCAGACATAGAAAAGAGACTTATGGACAAGGGTTGGGGAAGAGGAAGGAGAGGGTGAGATGAATGGAGAGAGTAGCATGGAAGCATATACACTGCTGCTGCTGCTGCGGAGTCACTTCAGTCATGTCCAACTCTGTGTGACCCTATGGACTGCAGCCTGCCAGGTTCCTCTGTCCATCCACGGGGATTCTCCAGGCAGTTGTACTGGAGCAGGTTGCCAAGCCCTCCTCCAGGGGATCTTCCAGACTCAGGGATTGAATCCAGGTTTCCTCCTCTGCAGGTGGATTCTTTACTGTCTGAGTCACCAGAGAAGCCCAAACATATACGCTAACATACGTAAATAGACAGCCAATGGCAATTTGCTGTATGACTCAGGGAACTCAAACTAGGGCTCTGTAATAACCTAGAGGGGTGGAAAATGGAAAGAGGTAGAAGAGAGATTGAAGAGGGAGGGAACATATGTACAGCTATGGTTAATTCATGTTGATGTATGACAGAGATCAAACCAATATTGTAAAGCCATCAATTAAAAATAAATAAATATAAAGAAGAAGGAATAGATTAGGGAAAAAGCAAGTGATAAGAATTCTTCTTATAGTAAAAGCTAATAATAATTTGTCATTTTATTTATGTGATCAAATTAAATTCATGGGTACATTCTCTTGGCACTGAACCTCTGGCAATTTCATCAGCCTTGTGGCTGACTTTCTTGTTAATTTCTGCTGCTGCTGCTGCTGCTGCTGCTAAGTCGCTTCAGTCGTGTCCGACTCTGGGCGACCCCAGAGATGGCAGCCCACCAGGCTCCTCTGTCCCTGGGATTCTCCAGGCAAGAACACTGGAGTGGGTTGCCATTTCCTTCTCCAATGCATGAAAGTGAAAAGTGAAAGTGAAGTCGCTCAGTCGTGTCCGACTCTTAGCGACCCCATGGACTGCAGCCTACCAGGCTCCTCTATCCATGGGATTTTCCAGGCCAGAGGACTGGAGTGGGGTGCCATTGCCTTCTCTGTGTTAATTTCTAGGTTAATTTATTTTTTGAGGCCATAAACATGCTTCTACTTAAAGCAGAACTTATTAAACAACTACTGTATGCCAAGCACTGTTCTAAGTACTTCACCCAACAATTCCATTTTGCATATGAAGAAATAAGGGTCCAGAGAGATTAACTTCCCAAATCACACAGTTCATCAGGGACAGAGAAAGAATGAGAACCTAGGCTAGTTAGTTTCAGAGCCTACTCTATCTATACATTATTACTTTTCTATAAATTATTATTACATACTTCTGCCTCATTAGAAAACTACTTTTTTCTCATGTCCTGACTAGCACCTTTAATGCCTTAGAAAACTGAATTCAGAGAAAGGAATGTGCTTATTTCTTATGATTGATGGGCTCTATCCGAGGTTGACTCTACCTACAATTACTTTTTAAAATACAGGTAAAACTAAGAAAGTGAAAAACAATTAAGTTATCCAAGTAATAAGGCTCCCCAAAGACGAAACACAATCAAAGCTATAGATCCTCCTCAAACAAAATATTTGAGCTACTGATTAAGTTTAACCAATCACAATTACACAAACATGTCTGCCTCCAATTTTTCTAATAAAAAACCCACATGGTAGTAGCACATCATTTCATTAACCTGACCTTTTGGTGAACTCTGGTGGCCTCATTCTCCCACCAGGATTCACACTCATTCTTGAGGGGCTCATAAAAAAAAATCAATCCCAGTGCAATTGATTAATAGATTTAAAAAATGTGGTATAACAATAAAATGGAATATTATTCAGCCATAAAAAGAAATGAAGTACTGACAATGCTTCAATATGGATGAATCTTGAAAACATGAATCTTTCTAACTTAATGCAGCCAGACGTGAAAGGCCACATATTGTATGATTCCATTTATGTAAAATATTGAGAATAGGTAAATCCATGGAGACAGGAAGCAGATTAATATTCTGCCAGGGGCTGAGTGGAAGGGAGAAGTGGGGTAACTACTAATGACTACAAGAGTTTCTTTAGGGGATAATGAAAACATTCCCAATAAATTCAGGAAAGTTGTACAAATGTGTGAGTATACTCAAAATTGCTGTATTGTACACTTCAAGAGGGTGAATTTTAATTTTAACATCTTAATTTAGAAAAATGAGAGAGAAAAAGTGACTCCTGCCTCCTCTGAACTTCTACAATATCTGGCCAATTTAGTCACTGATAAATATAAGTGAGACTATTGTATGCCAACTCTGCACTGGCCCTGAGTTAAATAAAAGAAGTAGCTTAAAAAACTAAAAATAGATTGTTATATGATCCACCAATCCTACTCCTGGGCATATATTCATACAAAAATTATAATTTGAAAAGATATATGCACCAGGTCTTCCCTGGTGGCTCAAATAGTAAAGAATCTGCCTGTAGTGTGGAAGACCTGGGTTAGATTCCTGGGTCTGGAAGATCCCCTGGAGAAGGGCATGGCAGCCCACTCCAGTATTCTTGCCTGGAGAATCCCCACGGACAGAGGAATCTAGTGGGCTATAGTCCATGGGGTCACACAGAGTCGGACACGACTGAAGAACTAAGAAGCAGCAGCAAGAGCCCCTTTGTTCATAGCAGCACTATTTACAACCGCTGAGACATGGAGACAACCTAAATGTCCATTGAGAGATAAATGGTAAAGAAGATGTCAGGCATATACACAGTGAAATACAACTCAGCCAGAAAAAAGAATGAAATAATGCCTTAACACCATGGATGGACCTAGAGATTATCATACTAAATGATGTAAGTCAGAAAGAGAAAGACAAATACCACCTAATACCACTTGTATGTGGATTCTAAAATACGACACAAGTGAACTTATCTATAAAACAGCAACAGACTCACAGACCTAGACGACAGATTTGTGATTGCCAAGGCGGAGGGAGCATAGGAGAGGAACGGAATGGGAGTCTGGGTTAGTGGAAACTAACCAGTATATACAGAATAGTATATACAAAAGATAAACAACAAACTAGTATATATAGAATAGATAAACAACAAGGTCCTTCTATATAGCACAGGGAACTATATTCAATATCCTGTAATAAACCATAATGGAAAAGAACATGAAAAAGAATGTATGTATATAATCACTTTGCTGTATAGCAAAAATTACCATAACATTGTAAATTAACTATACTTCAACTAAACAAATTTAAAAAAAAGAATTGGGAAAGGAAAAGAAACAAGAAAACTCAAGCCCCCATCCCATACATTTCATAGGCTAGAGAGTCAAACTAGTAAAGATACAATTATAATTCAGTATTATAGACCTCATAATGGAGGTCTAATTAACACCTACTGGATACTTGTATCAGGCATTGTTCTAAGTACTCTAAATTATTTATCCCTCCTAACAGTGCTATGAAGTAGGAAGTCTTATCCCAAATTTCGAGGTAAGGATGTTACTTATGAAGCAGCAGAGTTAGAGGTGGACCCGAGCAAGCTGGCCCCATGTGAGTGCTCTTAACCAGCATGTTCCAGGGCCTACACACAGGCACTGGGTACTGTGGAGGCACAGAGGAGGGCCACCTAGCTCTGCACAGTTATCCTTACCATATGCAACTTGGGTCTAGGATTTTCATCATTTTACTTCAAGGGCAAGGCTACTCCCACATAAGATGATCTCTTACGTGTGGAAGCTTATAATAAGGAAAGGGAAAAAGGGGACAGGAGGCAGTTCTCACTCCGAAAACCACAGCTGCTTCAGGCTGAGCATCATGGGGTTCACTGTGTGCAGGTGCTCCTCGTTCCACTTCTTGGCATTCCTGTAGACACTATGCCAGGGCACAGGGGCCCGGATCACTCTCTGAGGAAACGCTCGGGGGGTGCTCTGAATGAAGAGTCTTTTCCTCTCCATGGGGTCCATGAGGATGTAATCAACTATAACCAAGAGGGCAAACACTTGTCATTAATCAGGGGCCTTGAGCACTTTGTGCTCTCAGTTTTAACACTTAGAAGGTCAACAAGCTTCTGTCCATTTACACCTGGAAATGTTCCCTCATTTACAAGGAGTCAGACGTGACTGAGAGACTTTCACTTTCACTTTTCACGTTACTCACCATCATCAAACATTGCCCAATGACCCACTGTGTGCACAAGACATGCAGCTAAACATGAAAGGGAGTGAGGACTGATGATATATCAGTGAATGTCTAATAAGGGAGCCGAGACCCATGAGAAAGACAAGGCCAGTGAAAAGGCCATAGAGAAACACTGGCACAGGAGAAGTTCCAAAATGGTATGAGTTGAAAGTACAAGCGAGAAGTGCTATGAATGCAGAAGATGGAGTGATCACTGAGGGTTGCAGAGATCAAAATACTTGAGGGAAGAGGTCTTGAGCTACATTTTAAATGTCTATGGGCCCCTGCTACTTATGCTCTTGCCCAGGGGGAGTAGCACCTACATCACCTGGGAGTCAGTTGGAGGTGAAGAATCATGGGCCCCTCCCAAACTCTACTGAATCAGAATCTGCACTTTAATAAGATCCTTAGGTTGCACAGATGCACACTGAAGTGTGATAAGTACTAGTATGGACATGAGTGATGGTGGCAGTGTGGGGGAGCAACTGAATGAAAAGTTACACAATGTTTTTGGCATTTTTCTGAGAAAACAGGGAGAAGAACGGACAGTGAAAGGAAAGAAGGTGCCCTCCACATAGGAACCCTGCCCCATTTATGCACAGCCTTACCAATGCTTTTCATGAGGCTGCTGTAATAGTCAGTTTCCTTCTCCTCCACAAGGGCAGCCATCAGGGGTTCCAGGAAGGGACTTGTCAGCAGTGTGTTTGAAATCAGCTTTGAAATCCGAACCATCACTTTGTCCTCCTCAGGAGCAATCATGTCTTTTCGGATTCCACTGGTCAAATAGTAGTAGTATCTCTTCCATAAACAAACCACCAGCAACAAAATGATCATAATCAATTGGCTACCTGTGCCCACTTGCCCACACCCATCAGCTGCCAAAGTACCCTGTTCACACAGCACTGATCTCCATCCTTCACTCACTTCTTGGTCCATGACATCACACTCACTGTAATAAACTGTTAGGTGAGTATTCCCCATGGCTCTGGAGGAGTCAGCCAAAGCCAGGGAGATCTCAGTGCTGTATAAGGAAGGATTTCTCAAATGCCATGCAAACAGGAGCAGTGGAAAGACGACTAAGCCCCGGGGATGGAGATGACATATCTGGTGAGCTTTAAGAAAAGGAATGACAAGCTCCTCAAATGGACTCAATTTACCCTCCTTCATAACAATGACACTATACAAAGAAAGTACTTGATCCTATGGCTTTCGGGAAAACCCCCAAGTCTGAGTGAGACTTATAATTATTCTAATTCAACCATGGGACTTTTGAGTTTAAAAAAGCAACACAAACACACGAATTGAACAAACAGGCCCAATGTGACCTGGTGACATTAGGAAGTTTGGTTTATTTAGGGCTTGCCTCTAAGCTGCTAGATGGCTGAATGGCTCTAGAAATGAATAATTTCAGATAAAAGAGAAGCACAAAGTATAGGAAAGGGTTTGAAATGGGCTTTGACCTTTTGTGCCAATTGTCTGTGGTCAGAAAAGGCTGAACTTGCATCTCTCCAACCTTAATAAAGGACAAACTTCCAAAGTTCTCTCATTATAAGAACTGCCTGGGGCGAGGAGAGAGGCTCCTCTTAAAATGCAGATTCACAGGCCCTCCCTCCTAGGGCATTTAGGATATGTTAACAAGAACCCCAGGCAATTTCTTATTTTCAGGCAAGTTTGAGAAATGTTGTTGTTGTTCTGTGCTCTTAAGAGCACAGAATGTTAGTATCAGCCAGACTGGTCTGAATTCTAGTTTTGCCTCTTACTGACTGTATAACTTGGAGCAAGTTGATTAAACAGTCCCCACCCCAATTTCTACAACTGGACAACAGGAATAATCATAGTCCCCAGGTCCTGAATGGGGTCAAGCATCTAGAGTATGGTTTTTACCATACTAGAGTTTAGTATGGAATTTTGCTAATAGCACATTCTCAGTCTCTATTAGTTTTTATTGTTAATCATTTTACACTATAAATGCAAAAGCTCTTTGCTCTAAAGCTTTGCAGTTCTTTCAAGTTAGGGGTTAGAGGCTCAAAAGTCTAACTGGGACCAAGCTGGTAATGTTAATAACTGAAAGTTGGCTGGACATAATAAAATAATAAGGAATTGTGGAGACTGACAAACCAGAGAAGGTATTTCTCATCTAAAGGAGGTAGCTATTGTTCAGTTTCAAATATATTAATTTTTTCAAGAGAGGTTAGAAATCTAAGCTTATGTGAGATTTCTTTCATTTCCCAAACACATCTGTAGGCCATATTTAACTTATGGTCGGGCTGCTGGATAAAATACAGGACGCACTGGAATATACTAAAAATTATTCATCGTTTATCTGAAATTCAAACTGGGGGCCATGTTTTTTGTTTTGTTTTTCAAAATCTGGCAACCCCAGCCTATGTTCTATGCAGCCATTTTGCAACCTATGTTCTAAGAGGACCTGAAGGCATCGGTTTCTAAGACTTACTAAAGCAGAAGACTTGCGCATGCACGCCTTCATTCAGTAGTCTGCATGGGGTCTGGACTTCAGTATCTTTATTTATTTATTTAAAAAAATAATTTAATTGGAGGCTAATTACTTTCCAATATTGTGGTGGTTTTTGCCATGCATTGACATGAACCAGCCACAGGTATACCTGTGTCCCCTCATCCTGAAACCCTCCCCTAAGCCCTCCTCACCCCATCCCTCTGGGTTGTCCTAGAGCACCAGCTTCAGGAGTGCCCTGCTTCATGCATTGAATTTGCACTGGTCATCTATTTTACATATGGTAATATACATGCTTCAGTGCTATTCTCTCATATCGTCCCACCTTTGCCTTCTCCCACATAGTCCAAAAGTCTCTTCTATACATCTGTTTTTTTTTTTTTTGCTGTTTTTGCCTATAGGGTCATGATTATCATCTATCTAAATTCCATATATATGTGTTAATATACTGTATTGGTGTTTCCCTTTCTAACTTACTTCACCTTGAATAGCCATAGCAATGTTGAGAAAGAAGAAGGGAAATCAACCTGCCTATCTTTGGACTTCAGTATTTTTAAAACATTCCTCAGGTGACTACTGCTTTTCTCCAGTTTAGAATCACTGAGATGTCAAGAGTAATACCTAGCAAATTGAGAGAAAGGAGGAAATAAGAATGTACCTCCAAGTCTGATTCAGATGGTTTGGTTTCTTTACTTTCTATTTCCCTCTCCTGCTGTAACATCACATCAATCTGTTCTTCTGGACTCATTGGTCTGCTTCCTGGGAAAGTCAAAGATGTCACAACCTCCTTCTTCATAGGTAAGGAGGTTGAAGCTGACTTCATCCTGAAAAGTAGACACAGCTTAGTGCCTGGTTCCATGAACACTTCATACTTCATAAGTTTGTAAGCACTGGTTTTGCTTAGTTAGCTAATTTATTTTTATTTAGAGCCTTAATAAATTGGATTAAGAGTATTGGTGGGAAAAAACATAAGTATCTAGGTATACAGGAATGCTTTAAAGTCAAGAAGCAGAGTGTGGCTTTCATGAGACCATAACCTTCTTCAGTTCATTCTAGTGTCCTGCAATCCCTTGTGCCCATAGAAACACCTTACCCAGTGAGATCCTCTTTGTCTTTGGGGGAGGACTTCATTTTCTTCTTGTTAGGCTCTGATGAGCTTTTATTTGCTAGAACAGTGGAGAAGAAAGGTATCAGTGATGCGCAGTGACCTTGGGCCACGTTCTGCCCACGGGGATGCAAGTCTTAGGGCAGTCCAGGAGAACACTAAGAGGGGTGGACTTGGTGTGGTGGGATGAAGCAGGTGATGCAGACCTTGGACCACTAATTACCTGTGTGACCCTGAAAAAGCGACCATCACTCCAAGCCTCAGCTTCCTCAACTGTGAAATGGGCATGAGCATACCTTCTGTTCTCTCATACACTGGACAAATATCAATAAATCCTCAATTCACCCCCTAATCCTATGTGCTCTATTTTCTAAACATTAGGTGTATTATTGCTAAATATTTTTCTTTAAATAGATTCAGACTTTTAAACTTAAGCTATTTATTTTAAAGGAAATATTATATGAGTATACAAATAGAAAAACCAGTATCATTTTCAATAAATATATTTATTGCAAAAAGAAAAAATGATGTAATTTGCAACAAATAAAGGCATTGCAATAAATGTCATTTGTGATAAATAAATTTAATAAATACAATATAAAACTCTACTACCAGGACTTCCCTGGTGGCCTAGTGGTTGAGAATCTGACTTCCAATGTAAGGAATTCGGGTTCGATCCTTGCTTGGGGAACTAAGATCCCACATGCTGTGGGACAACTAAGCCCATGTGCTGTAACTACTGATCCTGCACACTCTAGGGCCTACATGCCACAACTAGAGAGAAGCCCACACCCAGCAACAAAGAGCCTGTGCACAACGATAAAAGATCCCTGATGCCACAGCTAAGACCTGACACAGCCAAAAATGAATAAATAAATATTTAGAAAATAAAATGTATATACATATAAAATGTATATGTGTATATATATATATATAAAGCATACATATATATATATATATATATATATATATATATATATCACTCCACTACTAAACCTTAACTGGATACTTGCTTAAGAGTCTAGTCTAAGAAATTAACATGTCATTTTAGACATGTTGAATACATACTAATAAGAAATTGATATTTTGAAAGAATCAGAGGATTGAAGACTCTTAATCAAGATATAGTCTGAGTTCATACTTTGATTTCCTCAATCTACTCCAAATATCAATCCTAAAGGAAATCAACCCTGAATATAAACTGGAAGGACTGATGCTGAAGCTAAGCTCCAATACTCTGGCCACCTGATGTGAAGAACTCACTGGAAAATACCCTGATGCTGGGAAAGATTGAAGGCAAAAGGAGAAGGGGCAGCAGAGGATGCAATAGTTGAAAGGCATCATTGACTCGACAGACATGATTTTGAGTAAACTCTAGGAGACAGTGAAGGGAAGCCTGGTATGCTACAGTTCAGGGTCGCAAAGAGAAGAACATGACTTAGCAACTGAACAGCAACAACTGCAAATATAACAATAACAGAAAAAATTCTTTAAAATTAAAAAGACAATGCATTGTTCAAAAAGAAGCTCTTTGGTGTGAACTTAAACACAGTGTGAAGTAAAAATCTTAAACTTGGCTTCTGGCACCAAAAGCAGGCAGAAATAATTAGGTGATTGATACCTGGGGGAATAATGAAATCCAAAACACACCATGATTGTGGGGACTGAAGCTAGGTTCACAGTATAAAACCACGGCTGCCCTACCCATGATGACAGGCTGAAAAACCAGCAACACTGTGATGCAGATAAAGCACCTGCATTCTCAGTTCACACAGTGGCCACAGATAGCAAAGAAAGGCTGGTAGAAACTAGGCCAAGCCTAACATAACCTCACGGACCAGATCTACAACATCCCTAAAACAGCACCTTAGGATGGAAGTTCTAAGCCATCAGTAATAAGATCTGGTACTAATTTGGGGTCCTAAGATGTCAGATGAAGGCATAAGAAAAAAAGGCAAGATTTTAAAAGGTATGTCAAAAGGGTATACTGTTTGAGTACATTTATATGTGTGAACAACCAAAACTAACTTACGGTGACAGAAATCAGAAAGGGGGCAGGATGGTACTAGCGAACGGAAGGAACTGATGGGAAAGGAGCACAAGAGAACTTCCTCTAGTAATGGAAATGCCCTACATCTTATTTGGGTGGTGCCTATATACAAATATGGTATAAACAATTGACAAAACTCACTGAACTGAACACTAAGATCTGTGCATTTTATTGTGTGTGAATTAAACAACAAATGGGAAATTCATGTAGCAAGAAGGGGAAAAGCTCTCAACATAAGCCTGCAAACTAAAATCCCATAACACATGAGAAAAACCAATTTAAGAAAGATAGCAAATAAACTCAACAACTGAGGCAAATATTTACAAAATGGAAATAATATAGCAACACTAATATTCCTCCAAAAAAAATGTTTAAGATCCTCCAAGTGATACTGAAAATGTTATGTCCATGAGAATAGAATAAGAAACTGGTCAGGATGGTGGCACTCATAAGTAAAACCAATTAAGGAATCTGAAAATGAAAGACAGTGTTATTAAAATAAAAAAAACATTTGTTATACTGGATAAACTCAAGACTGAACAGAGTTGAAGAGCAAATTAGTGAGTTGGAAGATACAGTTGACGAATTCACCCAGACACAGCACAGAAAGAATAAAGAAAAACATGAAAATGAGTTTGAGACAGCAGGCAGATTGCATTATCTCCAACATATCTCTAACAAAAACTACCAATGGATATCCTTAAGCAGACATATGTGTACCCAGTGGGACTAGACAAATTAATACACAAAAAGTACTATGGTACTTTTGGCCACCAAGATGGCCACCAAGGATCCCCACTTTCTGGAATCATGCCCTTGTATAGTCCTCTTGAGTGTGGGCAGGACTTAGCAACTCGATTCTAACACAGAGAAAATGGCAAAAACCATAGGATGTCACATTCAAAATTAGGCTCCCCAAAGATGGTGGTTTCTATCTTACTGGTTCTCTATCTACTTCCTCCAAGGGAAACTAGGAGTCATGTTGTGAGTTGAATGGGCCTGTGGATAGGCCCATTCACTAAGAAACCGATGTCTATGGCCAACAGGAAGTAGGGGAGGTGAGTAAGCTTGGAAGAGGATCCTTCCTTGGTTGCCTTTAGATGACTGTGCCCTTGGATACCTTGATTGCACACTTGTGAGAGACTCTGAGCCAGTTAAGCCATGCCCAGATTCTTGACAGAAACTGTAAGATAACAAATGGAACTTATTTTAAACTATTGAGTTTGGTAATAATTTGTTAGGCAGCAATCAACAAGCTGGATTTAGAAAAGTCAGAGGAACCAGAGATCAAATTGCCAACATCCATTTAATCATCGAAAAAGCAAGAGAGTTCCAGAAAAACATCTACTTCTGCTTTACCGACTATGCCAAAGCCTTTGACTGTATGCATCACAACAAACTGTGGAAAATTCTTAAAGAGATGGGAATACCAGACCACCTGACCTGCCTCCTGAGAAACCTGTATGTAGGTCAAGAAGCAACAGTTAGAACTGGACATGGAAAAACACACTGGTTCCAAATCGGGAAAGGAGTACATCAAGGTTGTATATTGTCACCCTGCTTATTTAACTTATATGCAGAGTACATCATGCAAAATGTTGGACTGGATGAAGCACAAGCTGGAATCAAGATTGCCAGGAAAGATATCAATAACCTCAGTTATGCAGATGACACCACTCTTATGGCAGAAAGTGAAGAAGAACTAAAGAGCCTCTTGATGAAAGTAAAAGAGGAGAATAAAAAAGTTGGCTTAAAACCCAACATTCAGAAGACTAACATCATGGCATCCAGTCTCAACACTTCATGGTCAATAGATGGGGAAACAATGGAAACAGTGACAGATTTTATTTTGTTGGGCTCCAAAATCACTGCAGATGGTGACTGCAGCCATGAAATTAAAAGACACTTGGCTCCTTGGAAGAAAAGCTATGAGCAACCTGGACAGCATTATTAAAAAGCAGAGACATTAATTTGCCAACAAAGGTCTGTCTAGTCAAAGCTATGGCTTTCCCAGTAGTCATTTATGGATGTGAGAGTTGGACTATAAAGAAAGCTGAGCGCTGAAGAGTTGATGCTTTTGAACTGTGGTTCTGGAGAAGACTCTTGAGAGTCCCTTGGACTGCAAGGAGATCAAACCAGTCAATCCTAAAGGAGATCAGTCCTGAATATTCATTGGAAGGACTGATGCTGAAGAGGAAACTCCAATACTTTGGCCACCTGATGCAAAGAACTGACTCAATTGAAAAGCCCCTGATACTGGGAAAGATTGAAGGCAGGAGAAGAAGGGGACAACAGAGGATGAGACGGTTGGAGGTTAGATGGCATCATCGACTCAATGCACATGAGTTTGAGCAAGCTCCAGGAGTTGGTGATGGACAGGGAGGCCTGGTATTCTGCTGTCCATGGGGTTGCAAAGAGTCAGACATGACTGAGCAACTGAACTGAACTGAACTGAGCAGTCAACAAGCAGCTTGGTGTATGTTAAACATAATGCTAGCCTTTACAATCATTCCCATTTCATAGATGAGGAAACTGAGGTGTCATGAGGTTACCCAAAGTTATCTATAGTAAAGGTGGAGCCAGGACTAGAACCCAGGATTAGAAATCTCCCAAAGCCCCATTCTAAGTGGGTATGACACCCTGCAGGAAATACCTGATGGCAGCCCCTGAACGATCTTTTCCCTGGGGACACTGATGGTGACGGGCTGGTAGACTTTCATCAGGTCCTTCAGCTTCAGGTCCCGAGCTGTCAAGGAGTAGTTGTTGGCAATGGAATCACTGGGTCCACTGTGGTGGTGCTGCTCTTTGAAGGGTGCAGCCAGGGTCCATGATGTGCGTTGCATCAAGGGGGGATAAAAACTGTGCGACATGACTGTCTACAAGGGGAGAAATGCAGAATGAGTCATGTGAGGGACATCATGCAGGGAGCCTGGGCTCCTCTAAGCCAGACTCCACTCACATTGAGACTCATGCCATCCCACATGCCTAACATTCTGCACACTGAGTGCAAATACTTTCGAACGGACACCAATTTTACCTCTCTGACCACCGTGAGCATGCTTTCTGATGGCAAGGATAACAGCTTATTTTCAACGTGCAGTAAATTTGTGATCAGGTTATTTACATTTATTGTCTTTATTGTTATGTACATGGCTATTAGGTAGAAATAATTGTTCTCATTTTATAGTTGAATATGCAGAAGTTCAGAGAATTTAAATAATGCCGCAGGTAACTGAGAAGGCCAGATTTGTGCCACTACATAGCTCTTTTTCCCATTGTGCTATAGCCTCTTCCAGTGGCAGAAATGACTGAGGCCTCTAATCCTACCTGTCAAGTCTGTTTGACCCCCAACTGTTACCAGCAGAAGAGTAGCAGCCAGGTGAACGTACCTTATAGAGTTCAGATGGTTCTTCATTAGCAGAAGCAGGCAGAGGGGGCAACTCTGGCCGCATCTGCGAGTGGCTCATGTGATATATGGAGTCACTTTTGGGGATCTGTGGGAAACAAATACAAAGCCACTCTTCAGGAAATAAGGAAAAATTTCCAAGCCTCTGAGGTACATAATGAGTAAAAAGTTCCTCAGAAAAGGATTTAGGCACAAAGTTCTCCCATAAAGCACCCTTCTTACCACTATCCATTGGTTTCAATTCTTAAGAGTTAATGTCTCTTCTCTAGCATCTCCTCATGGCTACCCTTCTATGAGCAAATTAATGTATTTTTCCCCTGGGAAGAACCCAAATCTGAGGGCAATCCCAACTTCCCTACCCTGGGTTGTAATTAAAGGGGTTGACTTAAAAAAAAAAAATTGACTCTTGCATTTCATATTGGTAAAATTCCAAACAGAAATTTGCTTATGCAGTGATATAAATAACTCTGTGCTTCCTGTGAAAAAGAAAGAATATATTTAGAGTGTGGGTGATTGAGTCCACCATTCAATTCAGGGAGTGTGTTCTTGGGAGTGAGCCTCAGACAGAGGTGAACCTGTGGCTCCCATGGCCACGTGCAGTTCCGAGTGCCACGGGCGGAGTTCCTCACGCTGGCTCCCGGCATCAGTGCTTCTTCACCTCAGAGCTGATTTCAGGGTTGAGAGGTGCCCTGTGTTTCTTTCCTACACCCAAGCCCTAGAAGTAAGACAACAACTTCATCTGGGGCTGTGATGGAGGGAAACCTCTGGGCTGGATTTACTGAGAGATGCTGCTATACAGTACTTTAAAGGTAGTTTAAAGAGATCTGCCTGGAGAAGGCAATGGCACCCCACTCCAGTACTCTTGCCTAGAAAATCCCATGGATGGAGGAGCCTAGAAGGCTGCAGTCCATGGGGTCGCTGAGGGTCAGACACGACTGAGTGACTTCACTTTCACTTTTCACTTTCATGCACTGGAGAAGCAAATGGCAGCCCACTCCAGTGTTCTTGCCTGGAGAATCCCAGGGATGGGGAAGCCTGGTGGGCTGCCGTCTATGGGGTCACACAGAGTCGGACATGACTGAAGTGACTTAGCAGTAGCAAAAAAAAAGAGATCTGCCAGTGCAATTTTGGCTCTGTGGTTTTTCACCTTAGGCAATGAATGTGGACTGAACTCTTGTGTAAGATGAGACATTATTAGATAGATTTGATTTATTTGGGTCAGCAAATTAAGTCATGCAGGGTAACTGGCAGAAGGTAGACATGTAGGGGGTAAATGAGTCAGATGTTAGTCATCCCCATGCCCCATCCAATTCCTCACTGATGACTCAACCTCATAAAATAATAACATTAACAATAATAACATCTGCCATTATTCCAAATATTCTAAGGTTCATAGGGGATAGGTAGGACATTTTGTTATTGTTGCTGTTGTTCAGTCACTAAGTCACATCTGACTCTGCAACCCCATGGACCATAGCACGCCAAGTCTCCCTGTCCCTCAACATCCCCTGGAGTTCACCCAAGTTCATGTGAATCAGTGATGTTATCCAACCATCTCATCCTCTGCCATTCTCTTCTCCTTTTACCTCAATCTTTCCCAGCATCAAGGACTTTTCCAGTGAGTCTGCTCTTCGCATCAGGTGGCCAAAGTATTGGTGCTTCAGCTGCAGCATCAGTCCTTCCAATGACTATTCAGGGTTGATTTCCTTTAGGATTGACTGGCTTGATGTCCTTGCTGTCCAAGGGACTCTCAAGAGTCTTCTCCAGCACCACAATTCGAAAGCATCAATTCTTCTGTGCTCAGCCTTCTTTACGGTCCAATTCTCACATCAGTCCGTGACTACTAGAAAGACCAGAGCTTTGACTATATGGACCTATGTCAGCAAAGTGATGTCTTTGCTTTTTAATATGCTGTCTAGGTTTGTCAAAGCTTTCCTTCCAAGAAGCAAGCATCTTCTAATTTCATGGCTGCAGAGATCATCGACAGTGATTCTGGAGCCCAAGAAGGAAAAAAATCTGTCACCGCTTTCACTTTTTCCTCTTCTGTTTGCCATGGAGTGATGGGACCATAAGGTAAGGTAAGACATACTAGCCATGAAGAGGTGCTTTTAAATACACACTATTCTGCATCCCAACACATGGGAAATAGCAATTGTTTTGAGAATGTGTTGATTTTAAAATTAAATAAAAACTTGCAAACTCTTAAAAAAATGCATACTGAGCCTGGGAATTTAAGAAAATATAATAGGTTCACTGATCTAATGGCCTAATTCAGTGGTTTCAAAAATTGTGGTACATCAGACCCACTAACAGAATCAGGCCGCTCAGGCTCACAAGATGACCTTATTGTTCTGCTTAGAGAACTTGCTTTGTTGATTTAAATCACTGTGTCTGTCTCTCTGCTCTTGACCTCAGTTTCAAGGATATAAGAATCAACCAACCACATCCAAGAGCCTGCTCTTTCACTACTGAAGTTAGTATCAAGATCTGCACTTAAGAGGTGAACAAAATGAAAAAATTCAGCATCAACCTGAGAGGAATCTGGTCATCCAAGGTAGATTTCGGCAATAGTGTTTTCTGGGAAATGAAATCATTCATGATTTCCTTCAGGAGTTCAGATGTACAACATATACTGATTGATAAGTTAGGGCTGCCTGCATTTTATGGTCTGTGGTAATATTTCCCTTGGCCTAGCTTTTAAATCTGTTTCAAATAAAAGTCTTCACAAAAAAAACAATAAACAAAAACAGATTTTGGACATCTTAAGTTACAAGAGAGGGAACAAGTAGTTGAACCAAAAAACCCTGACCTTTTGCAGTTGAGGAGAATATTAACATTATTCAGGAGGTGTTTTGGCATTTATGTTTCTGTTTATCGTTAGGATAAACCTGATTTCAGCCCTCAGACATTTTGGAAAGTTACTAGCAAAGCAGGCAGAATATAGCTCTAGTGGACATAACTGGCTCTACTCCAATTTCAGTCCATGTTGTACAGTGTCCAGCACCTGTGTCCAGGCCAGAGCATGTGATACAGGTCTGGCCAATCAGAATACTCTCTCCTCCAGACATATGATTGGTTCAGGGATAGACAGGTCACCCAAGGTGGGCTGATCATAGTTGTTCCTGACACTTTTGCTAGAGCCACTGGGAAAGAGGTAGTCTAAACAGCCATCTTTGCTTTATGTGAAAAAAATAAAAGCCTTCCTTAGGCTAAAACCATCATAAAGCAGAGCAACAGAATGAGAAAGACTCTCAGTGACATCATCTGGACCCCAGGAACCAACTTGGACTTCTCAGTTACTTAAGCCCATAGATTCCTTTTTGGATTTGAGTCAGACATATTTATGTCTCTCTGTATTGAGAGTTGGTCAGCCAAGAGATACACACAGAGGCAGCTGAGTCATCATAGAAGGAGAAAAGCCATTCTTGGGATAATAAAGCAAGTGCTAGTACCAAGTCGCTTTCAGTCATGCCCAACTCTTTTCGACCCCATGAACTGTAGCCCACCAGGCTCCACTGTCCATGGGATTCTCCAGACAAGAATACTGGAGCAGAAGCAAAACAGCATTTTGCAAGAAAGCAAACTAACACTGAGCATTTTGCAGAACATAATGGAGAGAAGCAGAACCTCTGAAAAACAAATTAAACTTTGAGCTGGTTCACAGGCACAGATTAAGACTGATACATATAGAAGTGTAAAAACCATGATAGCAGAAAACAGCTCAGTTCATGGAACAGGCTGATGTATATGGGGCACACACAAGATCAGCAGATCTGGAAGTCAATTCATAGAATTTTCTTAAACATACTTGGTTAAGAACTCTCTGTGGCCCCTTCAAGGTGGAAGAGCTGGAGATCTGCAAGACCTACCTGGCTACCCAGAACAGTTTGTTAAAAATATTAATGCTTAAGTGTTCTCTCTGGTAAATAGCAGAGTGTTTTCACTTCAGGGGTAGGCTCAGTAATTGTCAACAAATTCACTTTTTTCCCCCCTCAACAAATCAACTTTAATTTTACAAAATTTTGATTTAAAATGCTCCTCTGGACACCTCAATATATGGCAACTTAATGGAGCTTAGCTTTTCCACCAGGATTCTGGCACTTAGATTGGGTAGAACTGTTCCTTTCAGGTGCCTTGTTTCTAACTGTACATGATGTTTGCAAGTCTTTCATGGAAACAGTTCCCAAATGCTGACTTGAGGACCTGGGACAGCAGAATCACTAGAATCTTAGTTGAAAATACAGATTGCAGGGCTCTACTTCGGACCTTCTGAATCAGAATCTTTGGGAGTGAGGGCAAATCTCCATATTTTCAAGAGACTCCCCAGTATATTCTTATGTACATCCAGTGTTGGGAGCTGTTGGATGGAATATATGGTCTAACGGCCTTGGAAAGGAAGGGAAAGAAAGGTGTCTCTTCCTGAAATTTTCTCAACAAAACCTGAAGATGTCCAAAAGCCTAATGCATCACAAAGCATAATTCAAGGACATAACAACAAAAAATTAAAATACATGCTTGGTCAGGGGCTTCCCAGGCAGCTCAGTGGGTAAAGAATCTGCCTGCAATGCAGGAGATGCAGGAGACATGAGTCCATCCCTGGGTTGGGAATATCCCCAGAGGAGGGCAAGGCAACCCATTCCAGTATATTCACTTAGAGAATCCCACGGACAGAGGAGCCTGGTGGGGATAGTCCATAGGGCTGAAAAGAGTCAGACATGACTGAAGGGATGGAGCATGCAGGCATGCACATGCTTGGTCAAGGAGATCTAACACGGCTATTGGTTTGTGATTGAAATGCCTCCTTTCTACCAACTTTCAAATTCCCTACGTGCTGAAAATACTACAGGCATAAAGAAAGCTGAGTGCTGAAGAATTGATGCTTTTGAACTGTGGTGTGGCAGAAGACTCTTGAGAGTCCCCTGGATTGCAAGGAGATCCAACCAGTCCATCCTCAAGGAAATCAGTCCTGAATATTCATTGGAAGGACTGATGTTGAGGCTGAAACTCCAATACTTTGGCCACTTGATGCAAAAAACTGACTCATTTGAAAAGACCCTGATGCTAGGAAAGATTGAAGGTGGGAGAAGAAGGGGACAACAGAGGATGAAGTGGTTAGATGGCATCACCGACGTGATAGACACGAGTATGAGTCAGCTCCAGGAGTTGGTGATGGACAGGGAAGCCTGCGGTGCTGCAGTCCATGGAGTTGCAGAGTCGGATACAACTGAGCGACTGAACTGAACTGAACGAAAAAAGAAACACGTTTTAAAATTCACGCCTACCTTCTGAGATGAGCAATCCGTGTCATTCATGTTGTCCATTGTAATTGGACCTATTTAAGAAAGGAACAACGAGCTCTCTCAGTTTCTTCCTCTTCTATCAGTGGCTCTGAGATTCACACTTCCTCATAGCATAATGGGGATGTCACAGATGATGGAACTTTACAGATGTTCTGAAAGCTCTGTTCACAGGGCTGCCTCTCTGAGGTCATAGACTTCAGCCCACTGAGCAGTTTCTTGGTAGAAGAGGAGAGAAAGGAAAGCTGGAGAATGAAACAGCAGCCGTGGGTTTCTGATGGCTCTGTACTGTGGCTTCCTGCAAAGGCCACACTTCCCTTCCGCGGAGTGGCCCTTCTCTTGGAACTTTTTCAGGAACACACTGAGTTCACAGTAGAGGAAAATCTGAAGCAGAGTTACACACTAAACAGAGAAGAGGGAGGAAGCAACTCACCAGACTATCTCTCTGGGGCCTGAATTCTTCTTTTCTCCTCCTGTCAGGTTATTTTAACACTGGAGGAGCTTGTATCCAGGTCCTGGAGCCAGTCACAAGGCTTCAGTGTCTGTTGCTAGGGAAGGAGGGGCCTCTGCTGTGCCCAGCTACAAGACTGGGCTTGACTCAGCTCTGTGTCCAGGTCTCTCCCTTTGCTGGAGGCCATCTGGGCAGCAGGAAGTTTTGGTGACAGAAAGGAAGATGGGAGGTGTTAAGCAATGATCCAGGTGGTGAGAGGCAATTAAGAGGCTGTGCCTTTGGAGGAGTCTAAAAGCACACAGAAAACTGAAAGTTGCTCAGTTGTGCCTGGCTCTTTGCAACCCCATGGACTACACAGTCCCTGGAATTCTCCAGGCCAGAATACTGGAGTGGGTAGCTGTTCCCTTCTCCAGGGGATCTTCCCAACCCAGGGATCAAACCCAGGTCTCCCACATTGCAGGGGCATTCTTTACCAGCTGAGCCACATGCGAAGCCCAATGCACACAGAGTGGAGGTTAAATTCTTGGGTCCTAGAGTCATACAGGTCTGGGTTCAGATTCTGCCCTTCCCATTAATTAGCTATGTGGCTTGAATAAACTGCTTGATTTTCCAAGTGTCCTTTATAATGTAAAATGCCAAAAATGTGACAACCTACCTCATAGGTGGGTTTGAGAGTTTAATTAGCATTAGCCTGTAAAGCAATTTGCACATAGTAGAAGGATGGCCAACTTGTCCCAGTTTCCTGGGAACTCCCTTAGTCCTGGGAAGACTGGGACAGTTTGGTCACTCAACACAGTAGGCAGTCTGTAAATGTGGCTAAACATCATTCTCATGATAAACACAGAAACACATATATGCTCACACATGAAAGATATGATTAACTGCTACGCCATTTAATCCCTGGATTGGGAAGATCCCCTGGAGGAGGGCATGGAAACCCACTTCAGTATTCTTGCCTGGAGAATCCCCACGGACAGAGGAGCCTGGTGGGCTACAGTCCCTGGTTGAAAAGAGTCAGATACAACTGAACAACTAAGCACAGCCCACAGACATTCAAACCACGTTAAGTGGTCACTTTCAAAATTCTTTTAAAATCAAATTTGATTTACTGAGCTCTTTTGGGAGACATGCTTCTATATATGTTTTTTCATTCAATTCCCCCCCAAACTCCATGATGTTACCATTTTATGATTGATGAGAAAGATATATAACTTATCCAAGTTGCCAGGACTCACAAGTAGTGCTGACACAATTTGAACCCTGTCCTTATGACTCCAGAGTTCAGTGTTCTTTCCAGAAAGCGCCTGCCCAGAACACAAACATTTCTGGATCTTACGATGAGCATTATATAGTACCAAGTACTTCTACTTCTTCTTCTTACTTCTTCCTCAAAGTTTGGCTTTCCATACTTAGAAAATAACCTTTACGCTCCTTATTCCTTACACTTGCGTTCTCTACCATAAAGTATACATAAAAGTTTCAAATAGTGTTTAGAATAAATGAGCCAGTGACAGGGTTTGAGACTTTAGACAGAAATGGGGTTACTACTAGGTCTCCTATAATAGGATATGAAACCCCATGTCTCACCAAAAAAAACCCAGCAGCTGTAATCTAACAAAATAAAGTACTTTAGAAAGGACCTGGTAGGGCACCCATGAACCCCATGACCTTCTGGGTGCGTAGAGAACATGCCTCCTTCTGAAATTTTGTGTGCTTTAAAGCTTTAAGTCTATGTGTATACAAAAACATCAAAGTAATAATCATAGCTTTCATTTCTTGATATATATCAGCTGGGGGCACTGTGGTAAGCACTTAATGAGTATTATGTTTCCAAATCTTCTCAACAATTTGAGAAAAGTGAAAGCGGAAGTGAAGTCGCTCAGTCGTGTCCAACTCCTTGCGACCCCATGAACTATAGCCCTCCAGGCCCCTCCATCCATGGGATTCTCCAGGCAAGAATACTGGAGTGGCTTGCCATTTCCTTCTCCAGGGGATCTTCCATACCCAGGGATCAAACCTAGGTCTCCCGCATTGCAGGCAGATGCTTTAACCTCTGAGCCACCAGGGCAGACCCCAACAATTTGAGAAGATAAATACAATTATCCCAAGTTTTATAACTGAGGAAACTGAGAAACAGGGAGGTTAAGTAATTTGCCCATAGCCACTCAGCTAGGTCAATGGCAAAGTTGGAACTTGATTATGGTATCTGCTCCATGGTTTTAACCAAAAGCCTACATGTAGTCTTCAGAAAGATAGAAAATAAATAAAATATCTGCCAAAGACAATGAAAATTCCATCACCTCTCCTCTAACCCAGACCACCTCACTAGCACCAGAATTGTTTGCCGACTTAATCTGCTGTTCAGTAATTTCCAAGTGAGGATGCAGGCCTCAAATCCCTTAACTTCAAGCATATAGGGTTGCCAGATAAAATACAGGATGCCTACACATACTCATATGAAAAAGTTATCTGTTGCTCACTTGAAATTCAAACTGAACTGGGTGTCCTGTATTTTTATTCGCTAAATCGGCAATATGGGAGAAGAGGTCAGCTCAGTTCTAGGTTATCTTCATCTTTGTTAACAGTTTAGAGTCTCAATCTATTGCCGGAATTTTTCACATATTTCTAATTCAGGGTCCAGTGCTTCTGGCAGATCTTTACTGAGGCTGAAAATAGTTGCTTAGCCAGGATAAGTAACTGTGGAAAGGTGTAGAAGAAGCTGCACATGGCTTTATTTTATTGACCCATAACACAGCAAGAGCCAAGTCCTTGTGTTGCAAATAGATGCTAAGATTCCCACCATCAGGGAATATATAGTGTTGTACAGGAGTCAGCCAACACACAAGGAAGAGCAAAATCTGTCTGTCTGGGCGAAAATGGGAGTGGAAGGAATTAGAAGATTCACAGAGTCACCCCTAGATGGTATCCTTGAACAAAATTTCCAACAGAGGCCTGACAGCTTTCCAAAGCAACACCCACCAGGGAAGGAGGGGTTCAGTTATGTTCTAAAGGAAAAAACCCTCCAAAAAAAAATGATAATAATAAATAAATAACCAACCCTTTCCTGGGTGGGACAACCATCACACCTCAGCTGAACAAAAGGCATGAAACCAGACAGAACTGCCTGAAACGTAAAAATTTAGGGACACATCTGTTTGTCCTCCTATCTTCACCATTAGCATCTCCCTTTCTTGGCTCTTGCAGAGTTAGGAGTTAGAGTAGGATCCTTTAGCTTATTATTATTATATACCCTAAGCTTATTTCTCAATCCACTAGCCTGATTATTTCTAGAAGTATTAGTTGGTAGAACTAATACATCCTTGATGGATGGGCAGAATCAGTGAAAGAAGTAAAAACTGTATCACCTATTTGAAGTTGCGAATAGAGTAAATCTTTAAAGTTCTCATCACAAGAAAAAAATTCTGTCACTGTATATGGTGACAGATGTTAACTATGCTTATTGTGATGATTATTTTGCAATATAAACAAATATCAGATCATTGTCATACACCTGAAACTAATACTTATATGTCATATGTTATAGGCTAACTATACTGCAATTAAAAAAAAGAAAAAAAAAGAAACCAAATAACCTTGAAAAAATATAGATTAAAAAAAAAGCACGATACATTAAATATTTCTGGGCTCCTCCCATGTTCCTGATAAGTGCTAAGTTCTTTACAGCCATTATTTCACCAGTCCTCACTACAACCCTGTGATTGCTTTTCTCTTTCTTAAAGAGCTATTTTCCAGGTGGCTATTGACCCAAGTCACAGATGAAAGTAGATCAATACATGTCCCCGGATGGACGGAACCCGAGAACTGTGCAGTAGCGGACCAATTTCTCAAGTCTATCCTTCTCTCCATTTTATAGATGAAGTGGTCTCAGAGAGGTAACTCTTCCATGGTCACATAGTAAGAGTCTGACTTGGGACCAGAGTCTACCATTGTTGCGCCCCGGTTCACTGTCTTCACCAGTATGTTCTATGGCAGTTCTCAACCCAGACAACCGTGCAGGGAACATTTGCTGATGTTTGGTGACATTTTTGGTTGTTTGCAGGGAAGGAAAGCACTAGGGGCTGGAAGTCAGGTATGCTGCTAAACATCCTACAATGCATAGGACGGTCCCCTCAACACAGAACTTTTCTGCCCAAAATGTCAATAGCGCTGTCCCTTGAAAAACACTGCTATAGGGCTGGATTTCAGGTCAGGGAACATGCGTTCTGGCTCTGGCTTAGACGTTTTCATGTATAAAATGGAGACACTAATCTAACAGTTTTTAAGGATCTCATTGGCTCATGATGTTTGCATTTGAGAAGTAATGGTGAAAACCTTCCAGTCAAGGAACCGTCTCATCACTTGTCTGTCCTGAGCTCCAGAGATGCTTCCAGAAGAGGTAGCTCAGGGTATTTAGGCAGAAGCCCTAAGACCCTGTGAAAACCCATTCATACCTGCCAGTTCACCTGTCTCAGAGATGACCCTCACTACAAGCCAAGAGTGTAGGAACGTCAACTCTCTCTGAGCCTTAGTTTCCTCACGTGCTCCTCGCTCCGGTTTCTCCCGGAAGCTCCAAAATACTGAAGGAGGCAGCCCTGGGAGAGCGGCAGGGAGGTGCAGCCGAGAGAAGGGGAGGGGCGGGGAAAGGAAGGGGAAGAGCGGGGCGGGGCCACGCGGCGGAGGGGCGTGGCTGGCTGGGGCGCAGGCCGGGGCTGAGGCTCAAGCGCCGACCCCGCGGCTCCGTCAGATCTGCTTTGCTCCTCCTGCACCGCGGCCCCGGGGACCAGGTGAGAACTTGGGCGTGGGGGACCGAGGGCCCTGGCTGGCTAGACCCCTGGGCCGCGCTGGACAAATGGAGGAGCGCGGGGGCGGTGGGTTGAAAGGGGAGTCGGTGACATACACACACACACGGAGTCCTATCCTTCCCGGCCGCTGCTAGACACACACACACACCCCCACTACTAAGGGAGGTCTCATCCCTCCCCAGCCCCTAAGACACACACAACACACACGCTCCTACACCTGCTACTGCTTTCGGTAAAGGATTGCCACCCCTATCCCACCCTGAAGGCCCTTCCCTTTCTTGGGAAACCCGGTTGGGAAGTCTCCACACCTCCTCTTCAGGAATCATCAAAACGGATGCCCTCATCCCTACGGGGTCCCCCTGCCCCGTCACTGCAGGGTGTATCAAAGGTGGATTTTCCTCCCCTGATTAATGACGGGGTACTCGGTGCCACTTCTCTCCATACCGGCTGGAACGTTCAGGGTTTCCGTTTGTCCCGGGAGGGGCGGGCGAGGAAGAGAGGGGGGCTTTTAGCGGGTGGGCCGTGGAAGGGAAAGGGCGGGTTGGCTTGTGTTTTCCTGGCTCAGCCCGGAAGGCCCGGAGAAGGCAGAGGCGGGAACTGTGCGCTGCGTCGGATTAATGGGTTGCCCCCTTCCCTCCTCCTGAGACCTGTCTTTGCTTAAGGAGGCCCCTCCGAGGAGTGAGTGACTAGGGGGGCTGGGGATTGGTGGCCAGCTGTGGCCGATGGCTTTCTACCCACGCTATCCACATTGAACTTCCCAAACCGGTCCGGATGGCCCTGGGTTTCCAAGGCCCTGGGAACCAGTGACGGGAGCTGGGCTTGTTCCTGCCCGTTGCAGATTTGAGATTAGGGGAGTTGAGTGCTGGGAACATGGCCAATTCTAATCTGTGCCAGCTGCAGCTTCAGAGACAGAATATAGGGATGAAGGATCTAGTCCTGTCCAGTCCGGAGGATTCCTGTTTCACAAAAGGGATTGTAGCAGACAGTCTCTAGCTGGGTGATTAAAAATGTGCTTTAATTTGCTACTAGACCCTAATGGAGAAGGAAATGGCAACCCACTCCAGTCTTCTTGCCTGGAGAATCCCATGGACAGAGGAGCCTGGTGGGCTGCAGTCCATGGGGTCGCAAAGAATCGGACATGACTTAGCGACTAAATAACAACAATAGACCCGATAGATATTAGAAGATGCGTCATCCCTGGTGGCTCAGTGGCGAAGAATCTGCCTACAATGTGGGAGATGCGGGTTCCCTCCCTAGGTTAGGAAGATCCCCTGGAGAAGAACTCCACTATTCTTGCCTGGGAAATCCCATGGACAGAGAAGCCTGGCAGGGACCCCAAGTCCATGGGGTCCCAAGATTCCACATGCCACATGACTTAGCGATTAAACCACCATCATCACTTCCCATCTCACATAATTACCACGTGGGATGTTGAGTATGGTAAATAAATATGAACATCTCTCAGTTAATTTTGTCCACTGTAATAGAATCTTTTAGCATTTGTGCTATAGGTCAGGAGATAAGTTGTAAGGAATAATGGAAAAGATATCTCTGTGTCCAGCCCAGCCTTACAGTGTTGTTCTGGAAAATATAAAATAACAATGTATTTGTTTATATAAAAATTAAAAAGGGTTTAAAAGATAGATATATAATTTAACAAACAGCTTTTATTATTGGGACAGTCCTGGAAATTCCAGGCCATTGAGTCACAGAGTATAATTGTGGCAAAGTTTGTCCCTCTCTTGTTATGGAAATGAGACTTACAAGTAAATAGAGAGTAATTTATGGCACAATGTAATTGGGAGCCAACCTATTTAGTGTGGGTAGTAAATAAAGAAATTGGCCACTGTCATACGTTTGAGAAGGCTTTCTGGCAAAAAAAAAAAAGGCAGTGGGACTGGAAATAGTGTCTTCAGCCTTACTTTCTTCCGTATTCTTTTCAGCATTTTATCAGGCTAAAAAACCTAAGCTCTCAGAGATAATACCATTAACATTTTGTTATATGTGCATCTAGATCTTTTATTTTACTGTGGATATATGTATTTTATATTATGGATATATACATAAAATATGTAACAATCGGTATTTTATAATTTTTTCACATCATAGATATATTTTCATTAAATAAATATCAACATCATCTTAATGGCTATACAGTACTCCATTGTATGAATTTATCATTATTTAGCCTGGAAACTCCCATGGATGGAGGAGCCTGGTAGGCTGCAGTCCATGGGGTCGCTGAGGGTCGGACATGACTGAGCGACTTCACTTTCACTTTTCACTTTCATGCATTGGAGAAAGAAATGGCAACCCACTCCAGTGTTCTTGCCTGGAGAATCCCAGGGACGGGGGAGCCTGGTGGACTACTATGTATGGGGTTGCACAGAGTCGGACACGACTGAAGCGACTTAGCAGCAACAACAGCAGCAACCTAGTTCCTATCAGTAGACAACTTCTTCCTGTTGTTTTACTATTAAGTATGTATTGTAAACAGATAAAATCGCACATCCTTTTGGCATGTTTTGATATGACTGATTGCTTCCTTCAGGTTCCTGGAAAATAAATTTTTGGGTCAAGGTTTGTACAATTTGATATTTTGATGGATATTGCCCAGTTACCCTTCATCTTTTTGCCCATCAGTGTGTGAGGACAGTAGAAGCCCTCGTTGGGTCAATTGAGTGAAGACCACTAATGGTTTGAGATACTTTTCATTTCCTCCAGTGACAACAAGAGACAAGGTGACATGAGAGATTGGACTGTGCCCTGCATTGAAGAGCTTCCTGGTAGAATTAATCCTTAAAGAGACTGAAGTGGGTTTCAGGATGGCGAAAGAGGAGCCCCCGAGTACTTCAAAGGACTTGCAGGAGCTGCAGAGGAAGCTGTCTTTGCTGATAGCATCTGTCCAGAGTAACTCAAAGGTCAGTTTCTAATCAGAGCACATAATGGAAAATTCCAAAATAACACTAGCTTAACACCATAGAAAATTATTTCTCCCTTAAGTAGGAGAAATTTGGAGATAGGTCAGAATCTTTCTAACTCACCACCATGTCATGTTTAAGTTGTGACCTTCAAACTCACTGACCAAGATGACTGCTAGAGTATCAGCCATTGAATCCACATTCGAGGCAGTAAGATGTTGTGGGGAGAAAAAGACTTGCAAGCCACCTCCAATTTAAGGAGACTTCCTAAAAGTCACACATACACAAACTTCCAGTTGCATCTCACAGACCAGAATTTAGTTTTCTGATCATCCCTTGTAGCAAGTGTGATTCTTTAGTTGGAGAGCGTCTATGGGGTCACACAGAGTCGGACATGACTGAAGCGACTTAGCAGCAGCAGCAGAGGCAACTCGCAGTCTGTGCCACAGATACCATCCTTTTGTTTTGTTATAATTTTGACCTGTTACCCTAAAAATGAGAGACTACTAGAGTCCAGTGTTTCACTAGAAACCCAGTGTCCAATGTAAATGTGACATAGAACACATATGTAACTTAAAATTATCTAGTAGCCACATTTTAAAAGTAAAAAAAATTAGGTGAAATTAATCTTAATAGTTATTTTACTAAACCTGATATATCTAAAATATATCATTTTAACATGTAATCATTATAAAAATATTAATGGTAAAAGTTATTGAGATGTTTTATATTCTTTTTATACTAAGTCTTTGAAATCAGTGTGTATTTTACTAGTAGCTAGTTCCATTTGAACTAGCTACTTAACAAGTGCTCAGTAGCCATTCAATGGCAGTGAGACTTGAGACAGTATATTTTGGTTTCTTGAACTTTTATATCTATTGTTTTCTTCCATATGTCTTTCAGTATTTTTTCAGGGGAAAAAAACAGCTCTCAGAGATAATATTATTAACATTTTGTTGAATGTCCTTCTAGACTTTTTTCTATGCAATATACCCATAAAATACATATATGTATGTAACAAAGTGAGCTGGTTGATGATCTGATTTTTGTATTCGATGCCACAGTTCCACTAGGATCTCTTTGAGGACCCACGCCTTTGTAGTCTAGAGCAGTATACTCTATAGGGATCTTTTCTGAACTCATCCCAAAATGCCTCTGGCACTCTGTGCATTTAGCAAGCTATTTTTAGATGAGACAAGTAACTTTCTAGTCAGCAGGCTGAGATTCTTATTACTAATGTTAGTGAGAAATGTGCTCATATTCATCTACATTTTCAGTTGATTCTCATTATCTGTGTTGGTTTTGTTGACTCACCTCAGGCATTGCACCATTCCAGTTGCATCTCACAGACTGGTTGAACCATTGCTCAAATGGGAAATAGGTTCTGGCAAACTTCTGGTGCCAACATTTTCATCAGCCAATAAAACCATAGCCTGTTTTGTGTGTCTTTGTTTAAAGGCACCTTTATCCTATACATACTGTTGATTTATTAAGATTGAACTCCAGGCCAACAGCCTATACTATATAGGCAGCTGTATCTCTTGCCTGAATGAAGTTTGTCTGGTATTTGCATTTTCTCTATAAGGCACATCACAGCCTTCTTATTCCTAGGAATACAAGCTAGTACTGCTACACGTTTTAAATGGGAAAATCACCACCACCAACAAAAGAAACCCATAAAAATGCAGAAAGAGGTGGCAGTAAATATACCATGGAAAGGACAGTTGTATAAAGAGCTGAAACAAGAAGCCAGTGTTAACCTAGTTTGACCTCAGATGGGAGCATATGCCTCAGGTGGTTCTTGGTTTCCACTGCTGTATGCATGCCCATGAAAGCACCTTAAAGTGTTGATTTGGGGGTTACAAATCAATTTTAGTGAGTAGGCAAGTTCACAGATAAGGATTCTGCAAACAGTAGGAATTGACTGTACATTAATTAACCGTGGTTGAGCACTTACTATATGCCAGGCACTGTGCTAGGCACTTGGCATGTCTTAACTTATTTAATATTCACATCTACCTTCTAAGGTAGGCATTTCAAAGCATATGAACTCTGACTTCTTGACATTTCTTCGTTTTTTCACATTAGATCCTCAGCCATAGTCAGTGGAGTCGGTTTGGACTAGATAACTTCCAGGGCAGTCGACTCCCAGGATGAGGGATGGGTCATCAGTTAGCTCAGCCTTGATGTTCTTCAGATAGTCCTGAGGTAGAGTACTTTCTGTTAAATGTTTAAATTATACTAATTGAATTAATTAGTATTGTGTTTACTAAATTAAGTAATATTGGCAGACGAAGGAAGGGGAATCACCTGTAAACCCATCACTGATAAATCCAGTCGTGGTATTATCATTGTTGTTTTTGTTATTATTAGGCCTCTTCAGTATGTAATTTTTAGATACAGTATTTTTAATTATGGCAGATGTAGTTCTATATTTTTGTTTGATATTGTATATTGGTGTTTTTTCTAGATTGAAGCATAGGTCTTCCTACCAATTGCTTTTTGTGGTAGTAGAAACTTCCCTCAGATTGATATACCATAATTTACATAGTCATCCCCTTGCTTCAATGATATTTAGGTGATTTCTTTGTCCTAAGTAATTTATATCCTTAGAGTTCATAAGCCCTTTGAGTTCCAGATAAGAATAGATGGTTTCCAGATTGAGTGTTTGTGAAACAACTCCATCATTTCTTTTAGGAAACCTCTCGAACATAAAGTCTTAATGTCTTACTTTTAGGCTGACAGAGTCAGAAACCTGCCCAAAATAGCTTAAACAAACAAACAGTGGAACCTGCCAGAACTTTGGGGAAATGTAAGGCTGTCGCAGAAGCCAAAGGCAAGAAATAGCAGGGCGGAGCCTCAGGAGGGGTTAAAATGGTCAGGCAGGTCACTGGGGTCAGAGGTAACTCTCAATACCCTCTCTTGAACCGTACCTCATTATAACTTTTCCTTGTATATCAGCTTCATTCTTCTCTCTCTGCAGCCTGGCTTCCTTTGCTGTTCTCTTCACTTGGGCAGACACACTTGCCCAAGACAGTACCTTTAACTCCCCATGTTTCCTCCAGTTCCCAGCTGAAGCCCTCTGTGGGACTTTATCTTGAGAGTGCTTGATTCCTAGGAGCAAGAATCTGCTTGACCAAGTCACCTATAACCAGGGAGATGGCAGCTGGGCTGGGACTTTTCATTTCATGGGTATAAACATGGCTTCAGGGGTATACCCCTGGTGTGGGAGGGGGCAATTTCCAGAGAGGAGGGAAGAGAGAGAGAGAATGGGCTGGGCAGATACTGCTCCCCAACCCCGCCCTGTCAGTGATATCTCCATGTGGATTACCTGTGACAAAATAGTTTTGCTCTCATGCTGGCCCTTTCCTTCCACAAAGGATGTTTTTGAATGACCTCCTTTGCATCTGGGTCCCAATCCTGAATTATAGGACCATAATCTAGAAGAAACTATCACATAGAACCTTGGATTTGTCATTACCAGTGATTTTAAATGATCCTGATCCCTCTGCCCTCCAGAGCCCTTCTGGTAGCAAAGGACAGTGGATACTGATTATTTTTTTCATTCTCGGACCAGGGAATTAGCCTGTCTTCTAAATAGTTCCAGGTGGAGGCTTTATGTCCTTAAACACTGGCCACGTTGTCCCTACTTTGGAACCTCCCATACTCATGTGTGCATTTTAAAATAAGTCATCTTTGTCCGACCTTGGGCTAGTTGCTCGGACTCACTGACTCTCTATCTCATCTTCTCTAAAATAAGCAATGCCAGGCTCATAGATTTGTTGTGAGGATGATCTCAGATGCTATTTGAGAAGGCCTTAGCACAGAGTCTGGCACTTAATGGTGCCAGTCTGTTCCAACTTTGCATTCCTGGGTTATTCAGCACTGCACCATGCCTGTAAAATCTTGATTAGAATACCTGGATCTGTTTCAGGGTAGGGATGGAAAGTGTTCCTGAGTGATAAGCTCTCCTACTTTCTGTCCTTCCATTGTATCACCCTCTGTTGCCTGGGAGAATGAAAAGTTAATGGCTATATTCTAATTCCCAAATTTAAGTAATGTTAAATTTTCCCTTGTTACCTATCTCGTAGCATTGTAGACAGAAATAGGGAGTTTATTGAAAGTCCTTAAAATAGTACTTGGCACTTGAGTATTTAATGAATATTCTCTATTATTATTAGGCATAACTGAATCATATCTTCCCCTTCTGGGACAGACTGTCAGAGCAGGGCCATCCTCCTTAAGGGAAGACGATTGCTGGACTTAATTGTGTGCATCTCAAATTGGTCTCTCTGCATATCTGAATGACTTTATATTTTTTGGTTGTAGGCCCCAGATTTAGAAGAGGTTAAGAAAAAATTAGATTTCTTTAAGGACTGTAAGTAGTCCCTTCCTGCATTTCTCCTCTTGGATCCCCATGCCAGACGGTCCTGTTGATTTTTCATTCTTCATTCCTCTTTCATACAGCATCTCCTCCTCCTCTGCCATCAACCTAGTTTTGGCCATCATTATCCCTTGCTAGTTTCCCTGCAAATCTTCCTTGTTGCCTCTTCCACAGGACTGCCAGGTTCATCTTTTTTAAAAAATTATTCCTTTGAATCTAAAAAAATGGTGCATATGAACTTGTTTGCAGGGCAGGGATAGAGATGCAGACATAGAGAATGGACGTGGACATGGGGGAATGGGAGAGAGAGACAAACTGAGAGAGTAGCATTGACATGTATATGCTCAGTCAGTTCAGTCACTCAGTCGTGTCCGACTCTTAGCGACCCCATGGACTGCAGCACGCAAGTCTTCCCTGTCCATCACCAACTCCCGGAGCCTACTCAAACTCACGTCCATTGCATCCGTGATGCCATCCAACCATCTCATCCTCTGTCGTCCCCTTCTCCTCCCGCCCTCAATCTTTCCCAGCATCAGGGTCTTTTTCAGTGAGTCAGTTCTTTGCATCAGGTGGCCAAAGTATTGGAGTTTCATCTTCAACATCAGTCCTTCCAATCAATATTCAGGACTCATTTCCTTTAGGATGGACTGGTTGGATCTATATGCTATGACGTGTAAAATCATGTTGGATATATATGCTACCATGTGTAAAATAGCTAGTGGGAAGCTGCTGTGTAGCACAGGAAGCTCAGCTCAGTGCTCTGTGATGACCTGGAGGAGTGGGATGGAAGAGTGGGAAGGAGGCTCAAGAGGGACTGGATATTTGTATACTTATGGCTGATTCATGTTGTACAGTGGAAACTAGCACAACATTGTAAAGCAGTTATATGCCAATAAAAATATTAAAATGTTTACATTAGTCAAAAAAATTATCCCTTTGGTTGTATGACAGTCTTGCCCAAAAGCCAGCAGTTTGCTTCTTATTTTTTCTAGATAAAGTTTGAGTGAGCACTTTCCAATATAAATAGGATGTGAGCCACATATATAGTTTAACATTTTCAAGTAGTCATATTAATAAACATAAAAAGAACTGTGTAAAATTAATTTTTAATAATATATTTTATATAACCCAATATATACACAACAATATAATTTCAACATATAATCAATATTAAAAAAGCGTTGGTGAGATATCTTATTTTTAAAAAAAAATTTATTTTTTAATTGGTGGAAAACTGCCTTACAAGTTTGTGTTTCTGCCATACAGCAATGCAAATCGGTCATAATTATGTATATATATATACACATATATATGTGTGTGTATGCCTTCCCTCCCTCACCTCCCTCACCTCCCCTCATCTCACCCTTCTAGGTCATGGAGCATTCTTTTTTAAATACACTCAGTGCACCTCTCAATTCACATGCTAATTTTCCATTGGAAATACTTGGTCTCTATTCAAATTTCATAAAATTTATAATTGAAAAACTATTTGAAACATACCCAACTCGTTTGAAATATAATTTTTTCAATGACTGAATCAAGTAGCAATTTTTAAATTTAGATTCAAAATCTAGTTTATTGGTCACACTAGCCATGTATCAGGTGCTCAGGGCCACATGTGGCTACTGTACTGGAAAGTCTGGGTATGAAGTCCTAAGCCTGGAATTCTGGTGTTCCAGCCTCATCTGCTCCTCCCCACTGTGATTGCTGGGTCTTTTGTTTATGAGGATCAGAGAGAACAGTTTATTCTGCCAGATGACTTCTAGGGGTTTACTCGGTGTCTGTGGATTAGAGCTGGAAGGCAACCAAGATCTGGGGCAGCTCGAAGGACTAGCCCCACTCCCACGACCCCTCTGCCTCTGTCTCACCTCTAACAGCCCTAACCAGAAGATCTCACTGAGTTCTGATGCTGGAGTATCCACACTGGGTATTTCTAGCTCAGAGGCAGATTCTCTGACAAGAGAAGCTGAATCGCAAAGTCTCAGATAGCTTTTGTCAGAAAGGAGTAGCTGGAGGCGGTGTAGCCAGTGTATATTATGCCATTTTGTGGCCGGGCAGGAAGTAAAGTTTGTCAATACTGAAGCCCCAAGACCGACAGCTGTGGCTTCTTAAAACAGCCTTTTCTAGTTAAACGGAGTGAGTCCTGTGCTTTTTCGTCATCAACTTGAACTATAGAACCCTCATGCCTTCCAGCTTGCCTCCAACTTCTGCATTTGAATCACTTGGGTGAACAAGTCATTTAGGAGCATGTGTTTTGATTAGTGGCACCCATGATCACTGTAGCTTAAATTATATCTTCAATTTACCTGCCGGCCTACATGGCCCAAAGGAAGGACCATGTTTGATGGGGAAGAGTTCCGGAATGATGGAGGCTTCAAGGGAATGGGAACTAGCATGCCAGCACTGAGGAGAGAGAGGGCATGGAGCCTAAGAAGATGAGGGAAGCCTTTCCTTGTGCGAGTGCTGTAAGGAGAGAGCAGATTAGCTGAGATGGCGTGGTCAGGCTGTCTCGCCCGTGTGCTCTCGCTCTTGCCCCATATTTTGTAAATGATTATCTAACAGCTGAGATCACTTATAGCACTGCGCATGTGCCTCACAAGGTACTTGCTTGGCCATGGGCTACTTTTGTTCTCTAATCATATTTAAGCTCCACCTGGCAAGCCCTTGAGGCTGTGCTGTGTTGTGTTGTATTGGGGTGTGTGTTATGATGTGTTGTGGTTATGTTATGCTATATCTGCTACAATGGCTCCTGTGCCAGCCTGGAGAGAGAAACGTGTCTGCAGTTCCTACGGCTCTTCGAGTTTTCTCCCAGCTTCCCCGCTGTCTCCTTGCCTACCATGGGTTCAGCGAACAGTGAGATACAGTAAGACAGATACTGAGGGCCTGCTTTGTATTAAAGCAGCCTTCCCGCACTGAGCCAGCTCCAGAAACCGTTTTGCCTAGTGGAGGAAGATAACCTACCTATTAACACAGCATAAGCTCTCAGCAGTCATCAGGCTGTGGCCTGACTGCTATCAAGTTGATGACATAACATTTTCTCCTAATGAAATGGCAGCCATTGCAAATGTGACATCCAGAATGAAAGATTTAGCTTTGAATGCCTAGATTTTGCCACTTGGAAGCCATGTGACTCTACATGATTCATTTCATCCCCACTGTTTCTCAAACTTTAATGTGTGTACAGATCACCTGGTGCTCTTGTTAAAAAACAGAACCTGATTTGTCACATCTGGATCGGGGCCCAAGATGCTGCATTTCTAACAAGCTTCCAGGAACTTCCCTGTCAGTCCAGTGGTTAAGACTTCACCTTCCAATGCAGGTGTGGGTTTGATCCCTGGGTGGGGGGCTAAGATCCCACATGCCTCCTGGCCAAACTAAATAAATAAAACAGAAGCGATATTGTAACAAATTCATTAAAGACCCTCCCCCGCCCCCCCCCCAAAAAAAGAACCCAGGAAACAAGCTCCCAGGTGATGCCAAGTAGCCAGGACTTAACCTCCCTCAGTAGCCTCAGCTGTGAGGTAAGCAGCCATTTGTACATATGTTGAAGTGAAGTGTCAGTCACTCAGTCGTCCGACTCTTTGCAACCCCATGGACTGTAGCCCTCCAGGTTCCTCTGTCCATGGCATTCACCAGGCAGGAATACTGGAGTGGGTTGCCATTCCCTTCTCCAGGGGATCTCCCCAACCCAGGGATCAAACCCCCGTCTCCCTGCATCATGGGCAGATTCTTTACCATCTGAGCCACCACATCAGAGCATATGCTGAGCATGTCTTCCGAGAGGGTGTGTGTGAAGCAGTAGAGCAGTAGTGCCTGGGTCTTTCCTTCTTTCACAAGACTTGAGGTTGGGTGGGCCCTCAAACTTACCCCTGTCCTGTCCTGTCCCAGCTGCCTTAAGTTGTTGCTGGGGCAACTCATGTCTTGGGAGGATTATTATTGTTGACTTCTTACCAACGGGCCTTCCACCCTTATGACCTTGGCTTATACTTCCTGCAGCTCAGGCAAATTCATCAACCTGGTCAGACATGGCTTTCACACCCGCTCTTCTGCTTTGTCCACAGGTGGTTTCCTTTATGAAGTCTCCAGTGGGTCAGTACCTGGACCGGCATCCTTTCCTGACCCTCACCTTGCTGGTATTTGTTGCTTTGTCAGCCGTTCCTGTCGGTTTCTTCCTGCTCCTCGTGGTGCTTACCTCCCTGGCTGCTTTTGTGGGAGTCATATTACTGGAAGGTATCCTACTCAGTTACTCACCCTCTTAGAAAATGACTCAGGGCACCTGCCATTGCTGTCAAATGTTGCTGTTCTTGTCAAAGTCACATCAACCAAGGCAGCTTGTCAGAGTAGTTAAAACATGGACTCTGGAGTCTGTTAGAATCCCACCTCCCCCAGCGTGATTTTAGACATGTTGTTAACTCTCTCTGAGCCTCAAATTCCTCATATGCAAGATAGGGATGTAATAATACTGTCTCAGAGAATTGTGAGGATTGAAACCTACAGTTCTATAAAGTACTTAGCACGGTCCTTGACACAGAGTAGCTTCTCCATGAATGCTAACTGTTGTCATTAAACAGAGAAGCCGTTCACTCAACAGTTATTGAGCATCTATTGCATGCCAGGTGCCTTGCTGTGTATTGAGGGTCTCCTTCACCTTTCCTCCCGAAGTCCCACTGCCTGTTGTCAGCTTCTCCCTGGGTTGCTAAGTTAAAATTACTGAGAAAGTAAATCTGATTGGCTCAGTTTGCCTTTTCAAACCAGATCACAATCCACAAAGAGATGTTTGCCATTTCTTTGTGGTGGTTAGCCATCCTTTGAAAAATACTGATCTAGGATTTTGTGAATCTTTATTGAAAAGGCAGCACACCTGTTTACTTTCTCTACTTTCCTTCCTTTCCATGGTGCGTCCCTGAAACTGTCACTGTGGAGTACCAGGTGGGCAATTTGAGCACTTATGAGGCAAGGGGAAGGAGGTCTGCCATGCAGCATTTGCCATGTTATTAATTCTACATTGGAAGGGGAAATTTGTCTATGAGGGAGGCAAGAGGAAGTGTGCTGAGCAGACAGAAAATACCACAGACTGTCATGTGTGTGATGGTTATTGTCATGCCATCACTTAGAGGAAGTTGTTATATTCCTTTTACAGATGAGTGAAACTAGAACTCTAAGGAAGCCCAGGAACTCACACTATAAATCCTTAACTAGGCTCAAACTCAATCATGTCAACTATAAAAAGCCGTGCTCTTTCTGTAGTACCTTTTACTATTTTCCCCCATATATCCTGTATTATAAAAATGTATTTGCTCTGCACTTAGATGCTAACTCATTAATATTCCCATTAAAATAATGATAGGTAAAATGATCATTCAGACCTTACAGTTACTGCATAATGGTTGCCAGGTGGGGTTGTAAAAGATGTAATCAAAAGTTATGTTTAGATTTTACTTTATTTAGCCTGCATAGCCTTTATTTCCATAGGTTGCAGGTAAGTGCGAATTATAGTATTTGTTAGGCACTTTGAAACATTGGACATAATTTACCACCCTTATTACTGCCTTGGCTAACTCCTTCTCGAGGATTCTACTGGGAGTCCATCCCTGACTTTGAGGGTGAAGTGAAAGTGAAGTCGCTCAGTCATGTCCGACTCTTTGTGACCCCATGGACGGTAACCTACCAGGCTGTGCGGTCCATGGGATTTTCCAGGCAAGAATACTGGAGTGGGCTGCCATTTCCTTCTCCAGGGGATCTTCCCAACCCAGGGACTGAACCCGGGTCTCCTGCATTGCAGACAGACACTTTACTGTCTGAGCCACTTGAGGGTGAGGGGGTTTCAAATTCAAATACCCATGGGCAAGGCAGATAGCAGAAGTGAGCAAAGCAGTCCAAGAATGATACAGTTGGGTACAGTGGGGCCTGGAGGAAACTGGAAGGCCAGTCAATTGGTGCCATGCAACAATGCTTATGTGGGTATTGAGATTGCCTCCTTTTTTAAGCAATGCCAGAAGTCTGGATTTTTATGGGAAATCTCCTCACTTCAGTTCAGTCACTCAGTTGTGTCCAGCTCTTTGCGACCCCATGAACTGCAGCATGCCAGGTCTCCCTGTCCATTACCAACTCCCGGAGTCTACCCAAACTCATGTCCATTGAGTCGGTGATGCTATCCAACCATCTCATCCTCTGTTGTCCCCTTCTCCTCCTGCCCTCAATCTTTCCCAGCATCAGGGTCTTTTCCAATGAGTGAGCTCTTTGCATTAGGTGGCCAAAGTATTGGAGTTTCAGCTTCAACATCAGTCCTTCCAATGAACACCCAGGACTGATCTCCTTTAGAATGGACTGGTTGGATCTCCTTGCAGTCCAAAGGACTCTCAAGAGTCTTTTCCAACACCACAGTCCAAAGGCATCAATTCTTCTGCGCTCAGCTTTCTTTATAGCCCAACTCTCACATCCATACATGACCACGGGGAAAACCATAGCCTTGTCTAGATGGACCTTTCTGGATTAACTTGTTTTAAACCCATTGGTATGGGGTTTGGCATCTTCAGTCTGTTTTAGATGGATGATTCTTTTGACACACCCTCCTCTAGGACTGGTCATCTCTGTGGGCGGCCTCGCACTGCTCTGTGTCCTCTGTGGCTTGGGCTTTGTGTCACTCGTCATGTCAGGGACAATCATGGTGTCCTACATGGTAATCTCCAGCCTCATCAACTACTGGTTTTCTCTCAGGTAAGTGCATGTCAGTGCAGTAATCAATCTTTACCATTTGGGTAGATTTCCACAAATAACACCCTAACCCTGGTCACATCACACTCAGTCTCCAAAGCTAGGAGGTGCCTAGTATCCTCACCTCTCTTCTTATGGAGAAGTGAGGTTTCCTTCTCAATTTTTTTTTTTTTTAAATTATCAGGTAGTAAGGTAGTAATGCTTTGGTGGCAAATAATGAAAAACCTAAATAGATACTAGCTTAAACAAATAGGAATTTATTTTTATTGCATAGCAAAAAGCTGGCAATAGCTCAGTACTGGCACAGAGCCAACCCAGTGTCCTCAAGGTACCAGGCACCTTCCGCTTTTCTGTGTTGCTCCATTGACCTGTCACCTCATGACCACAAGAAAGCTGCTGTGGCCCTGGCTCCACCAACCACATTCAAGGCAGGATGAAGGGAGAAATAAATGAGTCCTCTCTCACCAATTGAGTATGATCTTTTTTATCAAGTAAATGACATCTTTCCCAGAACCTCCCCCTTTCTTACCCCAAATGACCTCATTGGCTGGAATTTTGGCAGATGGCCATTCTAAACTGGAAGGGAGGCTGGGAAATGGAGTACACACCCACAAGGAAAAAAGCTTTAAGAATGTGTGTTGGTCAGCCAAGCTCTGGTGTGTGCTGTAGTTCCCCACCATGCGGTATCAGTGTTAGGAAGGCTACTTGAAATTCAAAGAGAATCCATGTTGCCAGTTATGTCAATATCAATAGTGTTACCTCCGCTCTCACTTTCCTCTGAAACCTATCATCACTGGGATGAAAAAAGACAGACTTAGTTTTCTTCCCCTACTACATCTCCCTTCTGTTAATAATGTAAAGAAATAGTTAATTAGGATTTGGTGATAGGGGTCTGAATCCCAGCTATGCCATTTTTTAGCTGTGTGGTCTTGAACTAGCTATCCAACATCTCTGCTCTCAGTTTTCTTTCATGGGTTAAACAGGGCTACTCCTTGCTCTGCCTCTCTCACTGGATTGTTGTAAGGACACAAACAGTAGTTGGAGAAAATGTAATATCCAAACTAGAACAGGGAAAAGGATCATAACCTCTACCCCTAACTCAGGCATTTTAACCTCTTGTGTCCCCAATTTCCTCATCTGTAAAGTTAGTGTAGCCCCAAATCTGGTGTGGTTACAAGAAGTGGCCAAAAATAAACCAACAAAGAATGTCATTTATTCAGTCGTGTACACTCAACATTGCTCTTTAAAGAGGCCTTAGAACTAATCATTTCCTCTTGTTACCAAACAGGCTGTTGCCGCAACACAACTCCAGTGGTGACTGTCCGCTGGCCGTGAAGTCTGCACACATAGAGGGGCTCTACCAGGAATGACCAGCTGAATGGAACCAAAGGTTTTATTCAAACACCTCTGGAATATTGTTGGATCTTTGCCCCTTAGGATTATGACTTAGAAGGGACTAGGTAGTTAAACACTTCCTGGAGGTATCCTTTAGCTTTTTTACTTATTTGTTGGGTCCTACAGTAGACGGTTTTGGAGATCTTGCTGCTCTGGGTCAGTTCCATTAGCTGACCCACCTTCACAAGGAGAATCAGCAAAGAATCCCATTGACTTGGTGGCTCTTCGATCCTCTCATCGCCTCCCCAGAGATGCAGACCTGACCTTGGCAAGGTTCTGAGCCTCTACAGGCCAGTGACCTGATTCCCAAAGGCTCAGATCTTGTATCTGAAGTCCAGTTTGGGTAACCATAGATTGTTTTTACTTTTTATTTCTTTTTAATGAGAGCTGCTTATTTCTTCACCCATTTGAAAAAAAAGGAAGGGGGGTGGGGAATCCAAAACAGAACGAGCTCTTCTGTCTTATGAGCCTCTTATCAGAAATATAAATAGCATTTGGGAATAATGGCCTCTCAGACAAAGTTAGAAAATAGAGTCCAATCTTATCCTTTTGGCCAAGAGCTTTTTTTCTAAGGCTAAAGGTATCGTTTCCACCATTGAATACTGTTCAGTGATGTTACTCTTTAAAATATTTGCACTTGACACTTTTGTATTGTATTAAGGAAGTTGTCTTGTTAAGCCATTTCTTCAAAAAGTCCTATGCAAATGCTAAACAACTACAAAAATTTTTTAAATCCTTTGGGGTTTCTACTTAAGTAGTTTATTTGCTATGGTACTTTATTAAATAAATATTTATTTAGATGAGCTTTTTTTCTTTACTCTTTATTTCAGAATTCTCTCTAGACATCATACCCATTCATTCCTTCTGTGTCAATTTAATGGCAGATCCTGGGTAATAAGGCTTTTCTAGTTGCTAGTGGTAGACACTCAACTCAAAATGGCTTTAAAAAATGGAAGTAGAGGGGGAAGAGATTCATTTCACTGAAATAAAATGCCAAGAGGTGGGTCTTTAGACACTGCTGGATCCAGGGCTTAAGTGATGTCATTAAACATCTATCTCTCTTCATCTCTCAGCACCACTTTTCTCAGTCTAAATGACTTTTACATAGTCTGTACCCATGTGGAGGTCCCGGCAGCTCTAATTTTATATCAGCCTCATAGTTAGCACTCCGTATTGGGCAAAGAGGCTGCTCTTTTCCAATAGTACATTCAGATTTTCTGAGTTTGGCTCTGATTGGACAGACTTGGGTCACGTGGGCAACCCCAAACCAAGTGCGGGGGAAGGTAGGGGATGGAATATGCTGATGGATCAGGGCAAGGACATATGTGCATTCAAGAACTAGGAGAGGGAATGGATAAGCCCCCTCTGACTCTGCATAGGTGGGAGTGATAGGGTATTAGAGATGGGAAGACGATCTGACCCCAAAGGAAAAAGGGCAGACAGAAGCAAATACTTGCTATTTGATTCAGGAGAACATGAAGCCCTTAATTAATTTGGTACTTTTCTGTATCCCATGACAGTCAGCCACACCTGTCCCTAAAGGTGACTTCAACTCTATTAGAGAACAAGAACTGCATATCCCTGCCAATATATGGGAGTATGATATTAACAGTTACCGTTTATTGAATGTTTCTTACTTACATGCAACTGTCCGCTACTAGCTGTCTAAACTAAATACCCTGCTGGGTTCTGAGCTTCAGAAATGAAGAGCAAAAAGGCCCTTGGCCTCCTGAAGTTTACTTTCTAATGTAGGAGTCACTTAACAAGTGTATTAGTTATCTCTTGTTGTATAACGGTTTACAAAAAGCATGTTTGTTATCCTATATTTTTGGTATGTTAGAAATAGAGGTCTGGCTTAGCTGGGTCCTTTGTTGTTTAGTCAGTGAGTTGTGTCTGACTGTTTGTGACTCCGTGGACTGTAGCCTGCCAGGCTCTTCTGTTCATGGAATTTTCCAGACAAGAATACTGGAGTGGGTTGCCATTGCCTTCTCTAAGCTGAGTTCTTTGCACGACTGCAATAACAGTGATGTCAGGGCTGGGTTCTCCTTTGAGGCTCAACAGGGAAAGGATCCACATCCAAGCTCACATTGTCATTGGCTGCATCCATTTCCTTGTAGGCTTTGGGGCTGAGTTCCTCAATCCCTGTCATAAAGAAGCTCATAACCTGGCAGCCTGCTTCTTCAAAACTACCAAGGAAGAGGGTCTCTAAGCAAGATGGACATTACATGCTACAACACACAATCGTGTACACATAATCACACACAGCCTGTCACTTTCATTACATTCTGTGGGTTAGAAGCAATCGGGTCCCACTCACTCTAAGAAGAGAGATCACGCAAGGGAACACATATCACGGATGAGAATCATGGACTCCACCTTATAGTCTACCTGCTACAACAAGTAAACAAAATATCAGATTATGATAAGTGAATTAAAGAAAGTCAAAGGGCAGGCCATGTCAGCCACAGCAATCTTCTCTTTGAACCACAGAAAGAGAATTTGTCACCATGCCAAGAGCTGGGGGGCAGGTATTCCTAGCAGAGGGCACAGGAACACAAAGCCCCAAGACTGAAAGGAGCTTAAGGAAAAGATATCAATGTGACTGGACTTGGTGAGCAAAGGGTAAATGGAGGACAGACAGGAGCCCATCATGCAAGACTTCACAGGGTAAGAAATTTACAGCAAAGAGCAAAAGGAAGATGGTAAAGAATTTCACACTTTGCATTAGCAGAAACGTAGATTAGACTTAGATTTTTAAAGATCACTTGTGGCCGATGGATTGGGGATCAAAAGGCCAGTCAGGAGGTCTGCAGAGGTCCACAGCAGAGGATGGTTTACACTAGTGTGGAGAGCTAGCAGCATTTGGTGACGGACTGCGTGTGGGTAGTGGAGGAAAGGGGCACACAGGATGGCACCTGAATTTTTAATTTGAGCCAGTGGGTAGTCAGTGACACTATTTTCTGAGATGGCATCTGAGCTTTTCTCATATTAAGTCAAATACGCCTTTTTGACACCAAGAGAATGTCAAATGAACAGTGGCTTATAGAGTAGATCTGGGCTGGGGATACAAGAATTGGAAGTATTTTCAGTGCTGAGAGCTTTACACAGCCTTCTTATGGAATATCCGGAGAGTAGGCAAGAGATCATTTTACGACATTTTTCTGATCACATAAATAGCCTTGCTTCAAACTCTGCAAGGTACAAGGTGCTTTCCCATTGCACTTAATAGTGCTAAGTCCTTTACATCATAGGCTATAACTGCTGACTTCTCATTCTTCATATTTCCTTAGCCTCTGGATTTTAGAGTGAATGAAATTAGGGTTCAGGGCTGAAATGATTCACAAATTCTGCTAAGATGTGACATACAAATCAAGGTTTGCAATTCAGGCTGTCACACTACCTGGAGCCTGAGGCCTTGGCAAACAGATGAAGTAAAATAATATACAGAACCCAGCAGAGTGCCTGTCACAGAATAGGCCCATAAAGAATAGTTGTCAAAGTGCATGGTGCACTGTTATTTGAAACTGAGTGGAATGGAAACACACAGGTAACCTATAGGTAATAGCCCAAGAATATACCCACACACCTTTGGGTACCTTATCTTTGACAAAAGAAGGCAAGAATATACATGGAGAAAAGATAGCCCCTTCAATAAGTGGTGCTGGGAAAACTGGACAGCTATGTGTAAAAGAATGAAATTAGAATACTTCCTAACACCTTACACAAAAATAAATGGATTTAAAGACCTAATATAAGAGCAAAGCCTGTAAAACTCTTAAGACGAAAACATAGGCAGAATACTCTTTGACATAAATCACAGCAAGATCCTCTATGACCCACCTCCCAGAGAAATGAAATAAAAGCAAAAATAAATGGGACCCAATTAAACTTAAAATTTTTTGTACAGGAAAGGAAACTATGAGCAAAGTGAACAGGCAACCCTAGGAATGGGAGAAAATAATAACAAATAAGACAACTGACAAAGGATTAATCTCCAAAATGTACAAGCAGTTCATTCAGCCCAATACCAGAAAAACAACCCAATCAAAAAGTGGGCAGGAGGCCTAAACTGGCATTTCTCCAAAGAAGACATACAGATGACTAATAAACATATGAAAAGATGCTCAACATTGCTCATTATTAGAGAAAATCAAAACTACAATGAGGTATTACCTCACACCAGTCAGAATGGCTATCATCAAAAAGTCTACAAACAGTGCTGGAGAGGGTGTGGAGAAAAGGGAACCCTTTTGCACTGTTGGTGGGAATGTAGATTGATACAGCCACTATGGAGAACAGTATGGAGATTCCTTAACAAACTAAGAATAAAACTACCATTTAAAAATTTTTTCCGTGTTTTTTTCAGTCACTAAGTCATATCTGATTGTGACATCATGCCAAGCTTCCCTGTCCTCCACAGTTGCCCAGAGTTTGCTCAGAATCATGTCCACTGAATCAGTGATGCCATCCAACCACCTCATCCTCTGTCGTCCCCTTCTCCTCCCGCCTTCAGTCTTTCCCAGCATCAAGGTTATTTACCAGTGAGTCAGCTCTTCACATCTGGTGGCCAAAGTATTGGAGCTTCAGCTTCAGCATCAGTCCTTCAGGTATCATCAAAGTTGATTTCCTTCAGGATTGACTGGTTTGATCTCCATGCAGTCCAAAGGACTTGCAAGTCTTCTCCAGCACCACTATTCAAAAGCATCAGTTCTTCAACATCAGCCTTCTTTATGATCCAGTTCTCACATCCGAACATGACTACTGGAAAAACCATAGGTTGACTATACAGACCTTTGTTGGCAAAGTGATATCTCTGCTTTTGAATATGCTATGTAGGTTTGTCATCACTTTACTTCCAAGGAGCAAGCGTCTTTTAATTTCATGTCTTCAGTCACCATCTACAGTGATTTTGGAGCCAAAGAAAATAAAATCTGTCACTGTTTCTACTTTTCCCCCTTCTAATTTGCCATGAAGTGATGGGACAAATGTCATGATCTCCAGTCAGTTCAGTTCAGTCGCTCAGTTGTATCTGACTCTTTGTGATCCCATGGACTGCAGCATGCCAGGCTTCCCTATCAATCACCAGCTCCTGCAGTTTGCTCAAATTCATGTCCACTGAGTCAGTGATACCATCTAACCATCTCATCCTCTGTCATCCCCTTGTCCTGCCTTCAATCTTTCCCAGTATCAGGGTCTTTTCTAGTGAGTCAGCTCTTCTCATTAGGTGGTCAAAGTATTGGAGCTTAAGTTTCAGTATCAGTCCTTCCAATGAATATTCAGGACTGATTTTCTTTAGGATTGACTGGTTTGATCTCCTTGCAGTCTAAGGGACTCTCAAGAGTCTTCTCCAGAACCACAGTTTAAAAGTATCAATTCTTCAGCACTCAGCATTCTTTACGGCCCAACTCTCACATCCATAAATGACTAATGGAAAAACCATAGCTTTGATTAGACAGACTTTTGTTGGCAAAGTAATGTCTCTGCTTTTTAATATGCTGTCTAGGTTGGTCATAGCTTTTCTTCCAAAGAGCAAGTATCTTTTAATTTCATGGCTGCAGTCACCATCTGCAGTGATTTTGAAGAAATCAAAATCAAGAAAATAAAAAATAAACCAAGAAAATAAAGTCTGTCACTGTTTCCATTGTTTCCCCATCTATTTGCCATGAAGTGATGGGACTGGATGCCATGATCTTTGTTTTTTGAACGTTGAATTTTAAGCCAGCTTTTTCATTCTCATCTTTCACCTTCAGCAAGAGGCTCTTTAATTCCTCTTTGCTTTCTGCCATAAGGGTGGTATCATCTGCATATCTGAATTTATTGATACTTCTCCCCAAAATCTTTGTGCTTCATCCAGCCCTCCATTTCGCATGAAGTACTCTGCATATAAGTTAAATAAGCAGGGTGATATACAGCCTTGACATACTCCTTTCCCATTTTGTAACCAGTCCATTTTCCATGTCTGATTTAATTGTTGCTTCTTGACCTGCATACAGGTATCTCAGGAAGCAAGTAAGGTGGTCTGGTAGTCCCATCTCTTTAAGAATTTTCCACAGTTTGCTGTGTTCTACACAGTCAAAGGCTTTTGTGTAGTCAGTGAAGCAGAAATAGATGTTTTTCTGGAATTCTCTTGCTTTTTCTATGATCCAATGGATGATGGTGAGTTTTAAGCCTGTTTTTGCAGTCTTCTCTTTCACCCTCATCAAGGCTTTTTACTATTAGAGTGCTATCATCTGCATATCTAAGGTTGTTGCTATTCCTCCTAGCAATCTTGAGTCCAGCTTGTGCTTCATCCAGCCTGGCATTTCGGATGATGTACTCTGCATATAGGTTTAATAAGCAGAGTGACAATAAACACCCCTGTCATACTCCATTCCCAATTTTGAACCAGTCCGTTGTTCCAAATCTGTTTCTAACTGTTTCTTCTTAATCTACATATAGTTTCTCAGAAAGCAGATAAGGTGTTCTGGTATTCCCTTCTCTTTAAGAATTTTCCAGTTTTCTGTGATCCACACAGCACACAGCCAAGGGCTTTAGCATAGTTAATGAAGCAGAAGTAGATGTTTTTCTGGAACTCCCTTGCTTTCTCCAGGGTCCAGTGAATGTTCACAATTTGATCTCTGGTTACTCTGCCTCTTTGAAACCCAGCTTGTAGATCTGGAAGTTTTCGGTTCATGTACTTCAGAAACCTAGCTTAAAGGATTTTGAACATAACCTTACTAGCTTGTGAAATGAATGCAATTGTGTGGTAGTACAAACAGTCTTTGGCACTGCCCTTCTTTGGAACTGGAGTGTAAACTGACCTTTTCCAGTCCTGTGGCCACTGCTGAGTTTTGCAAATTTCCTGGCATATTGAACATAGCACTTTAACAGCATCATCCCTCAGGATTTTAAATAGCTCAGCTGAAATGCCATCACCTCCACTAGCTTTGTTCGTAGTAATGCTTCCTAAGGCCCACTTGACTTCACACTCCAGAATATATGGCTCTAGGAGAGTCACCACACCATCATGGTTATTTGGGTCATTGAAACCTTTTTGGTACAGTTCTCTGTGTATTCTTGCCTCCTCTCCTTAATTTCTTCTCTTTCTGTTAGATCCTTACAGTTTCTGTCCTTTATTGTGCCCATCCTTGCATGAAATATTCCCTTTAGAGCTCTAATTTTCTTGAATACATCTCTAGTATTTACCATTCTATTGCTTTCCTCTATTTCTTTGCATTTTCATATAAGAAGGCCTTTTTATCTCTCCTTGCTATTCTCTGGAACTCTGCATTCAGTTGCATATATCTTTCCCTTTCTCCCTTGCCGTTCACTTTTCTTCTTTCCTCAGCTATTTTTAAAGCCTCCTCAGACAATCACTTTGCCTTCTTGCCTTTCTTTTTATCTGGGATAGTTTTGATCACTGTCTCCTGTACAGTGTATGAACCTCTGTCAATAATTCTTCAGGCACTCTGTCTACCAGATCTAATCCTTTAAATCTATTCATCACTTCCACTGTATAATCATAAGGGATTTAATTTAGGTCATATCTGAATGCCATGATGGTTTTCCCTACTTTCTTTAAGCCTAAATTTTGCAAAAAGGAGCTCTTGATCTGAGCCACAGTCAGCTCCAGGTCTTGTTTTTGCTGACTGTATAGAACCTCTCCATTTTGGGGTTCAAAGAATATAATCAATCTGATTTTGGTACTGACCATCTGGTGATGTCCATGTGTAGAGTCTTCCCTTGTATTGTGGGAAAAAGACGTTTGCCATGACCAGCGTGCTTCTTTGACAAAACTATGTTAGCCTGTGCCCTGCTTCATTTTGTACTTCAAGACCAAACTTGCCTATTACTCCAGTTATTTCTTGACTTCCTACTTTTGCATCCAAATGCCCTATGATGAAAAGGATATATTTTATTGGTGTTAGATCTAGAAGGTCTTATAGGTCTTCATAGAACTGGTCAACTTCAGCTTCTTCAATGTTAGTGGTTGGGGCATAGACTTGAATTACTTTGATGTTGAGTGGTTTGCCTTGGAAAATGAACCAAGATCATTCTTTTGCTTTTGAGATTGCACCCAAGTACTGCATTTTGGACTCTTTTATTGACTATAAGGGCTACTCCATTTCTTCTAAGGGATTCTTGCCCACAGTAGTAGATATAATGGTCATCTGAATTAAATTTGCCCATTCCTATCCATTTTAGTTTACTGATTTCTAATATGTCAATATTCACTCTTGGCATCTCCTGCTTGACCATATCTAATTTACCTTGATTCATGGACCTAACATTCCAGGTTCCTATGCAATATTGTTCTTTACAACATCAGACTTGACTTTGACCATCAGACATACCCACAACTAAGCATCTCTTCCACTTTGGCCCAGGTGCTTCATTCCTTCTGGAGTTATCAGTAATTGCCATACCCTTTTCCCCAGTAGCATATTGGACACCTTCCGACCTGGGGGAGCTCATCTTTTGGTGTTATATATATATATATATTGCCTTTTTGAATTGTTCATGGGGTTCTCACGGCAAGAATACTGGAGTGGTTTGCCATTCTCTCATCCAATGGACCATGTTTCGTCATAACTCTTACTATGACCCATCCATCTAGGGTGGTCCTGCGCAATATGGCTCATAGCTTCATTGAGTTATGCAAGCACCTTTGCTACAACAAGGCTGTGATTCATGAAGGGGAAAACTATTGTATGACTCAGCAATCCCTCTCCTGGGCATATACCCTGAGAAAACTATAATTGAAAAAGACACATGTACCCCAGTGTTCACTGCAGCATTGTTTACTATATCTAGGATGTGGAAGCAGTCTAGATGTCCATCAATGGATGGATAAAAAATTATGGTACATATACACAATGGAATATTACTCAGCTATAAAAAAGGAATGTACTTGAGTGAGTTCTAATGAGGTGGATGAACCTAGAGTCTATTATACAGAGTGTAGGAAGTCAGAAAGAGAAAAACAAATATCATATATAAACACATATATATGGAATTTAGAAAGATGGTATCGATGAACCTATCTGCAGGGCAGTAGTGGAGACACAGACATAGAGAACAAACTTATGGACATGGAGAGGAAGGAGAGGGTGGGACAAATTGAGACAGTAGCATTTAAACGTATACATTACCATATGTAAAATTAGACAGCCAGTGGAAATGTGCTGTGTGATGCAGAGAGCTCAAGTCTGGTGCTCTGTGACAGCCTAGAGGGGTGTGACAGGATGGGAGGTGGGAGAAACATTCAAGATGGAGGAGACATAGGTATACCTATGGCTGATTCATGTTTCTACATGGAAGAAACCAACACAATATTGTAAAGCAATTATCCTCATGTGGTTGTTAAGTTGCTCAGTCATGACCAACTCTTTGTGACCCCATGAACTGCAGCACACCAGACTTCACTATCCTTCACTATCTCCTGGAGTTGCTCAAACACATGTCCATTGAGTCAATCATGCTATCCAACCATCTCATGCTGTGTTGTCCCCTTCTCCTCCTGCCTTCAATCTTTCCCAGCATCAGGGTCTGGGAATTAGCATCCATTGAGTCAGCCCTTTGCATCAGGTGGTCAAAGTACTGGACTTCAGCTTCAGCATCAGTCCTTCCAATGAATACTCAGGGTTAATTTCCCTTAGAATCAACTGGTTTGATCCCCTTGCAGTCCAAGGGACTCTCAAGAGTCTTCTCAGCACCACAGTTTGAAGGCATCAGTTCTTCAGCACTCAGCCTTTTTTATTGTCCAGCTCTCACATTGACACATGACTACTGGAAAAACCACAGCTTTGACTATATGGACATTTTCCAGCAAAATAATGTCACTACTTTTTAATATGCCATCTAGATTTGTCATTACTTTTCTTCCAAGAAGCGAACACCTTTTAATCTCATGGCTGCAGTCACCATCTGCAGTGATTTTGGAGCCCAATAAAGTCTGTCACTGTTTCCATTGTTTTCCCATCTATTTGCCATGAAGGGCTGGGACTGGATGCCATGATCTTCATTTTTTGAATGTTGAGTTTTAAGCCAGATTTTTCACTCTCCTCTTTCACCTTCATCAAGGGGCTCTTTAGTTACTCTTCACTTTCTGCCATAAAGGTGGTGTCATCCGCATATCTGAGGTTATTTATATTTCTCCCCACAATCTTGATCCCAATTTGTGCTTCATTTGGCCCTGCATTTCCATGATGTTCTCTGCATATAAGTTAAATAAGCAGGGTGACAATATACAGCCTTAACATCCTCCTTTCCCAATTTTGAACGAGTCCATTTTCCATGTCTGGTTCTCAGATCAGATCAGTCGCTCAGTCGTGTCCAAGTCTTTGTGACCCCATGAATCGCAGCATGCCAGGCCTCCCTGTCCATCACCAACTCCCGGAGTTTACTCAGAGTCACGTCCATAGAGTCAGTGATGCCATCCAGCCATCTCATCCTCTGTCGTCCCCTTCTCCTCCTGCCCCCAATCCCTCCCAGCATCAGAGTCTTTTCCAGTGAGTCAACTCTTCGCGTGAGGTGGCCAAAGTACTGGAGTTTCAGCTTTAGCATCATTCCTTCCAAAGAAATCCCAGGGCTGATCTCCTTCAGAATGGACTGGTTGGATCTCCTTGCAGTCCAAGGGACTCTCAAGAGTCTTCTCCAACACCACACTTCAAAAGCATCAATTCTTCGGCGCTCAGCCTTCTTCACAGTCCAACTCTCACATCCATACATGACCACAGTAAAAACCATATCCTTGACTAGATGAACCTTTGTTGGCAAAGTAATGTCTCTGCTTTTGAATATGCTATCTAGGTTGGTCATAACTTTCCTTCCAAGGAGTAAGCGTCTTTTAATTTCATGGCTGCGGTCACCATCTGCAGTGATTTTGGAGCCCAGAAAAATAAAGTCTGACACTGTTTCTACTGTTTCCCCATGTATTTCCCGTGAAGTGATGGGACCGGATGCCATGATCTTAGTTTTCTGAATGTTGAGCTTTCAGCCAACTTTTTCACTCTCCACTTTCACTTTCATTAAGAGGCTTTTGAGTTCCTCTTCACTTTGTGCCATAAGGGTGGTGTCATCTGCATAGCTGAGGTTATTGATATTTCTCCCGGCAATCTTGATTCCAGCTTGTGTTTCTTCCAGTCCAGCGTTTCTCATGATGTACTCTGCATATAAGTTAAATAAGCAGGGTGACAATATACAGCCTTGACGTACTCCTTTTCCTATTTGGAACCAGTCTGTTGTTCCATGTCCAGTTCTAACTGTTGCTTCCTTACCTGCATAAAAATTTCTCAAGAGGCAGATCAGGTGGTCTGGTATTCCCATCTCTTTCAGAATTTTCCAGTTTATTGTGATCCACACAGTCAAAGGCTTTGGCATAGTCAATAATGCAGAAATAGATGTTTTTCTGGAACTCTTGCTTTTTTCCCTGATCCAGCGGATGTTGGCAATTTAATCTCTGGTTCCTCTGCCTTTTCTAAAACCAGCTTGAACATAAGGAAGTTCATGGTTCACATATTGCTGAAGCCTGGCTTGGAGAATTTTGAGCATTACTTTACTAGCGTGTGAGATGAGTGCAATTGTGCAGTAGTTTGAGCATTCTTTGGCATTGCCTTTCTTTGGGATTGGAATGAAAACTGACCTTTTCCAGTCTTGTGGCCACTGCTGAGTTTTACAAATGTGCTGGAATATTGAGTGTAGCACTTTCACAGCATCATCTTTCAGGATTTGGAATAGCTCAACTGGAATTCCATCACCTCCACTAGCTTTATTTGTAGTGATGCTTTCTAAGGCCCACTTGACTTCACATTCCAGGATGTCTGGCTCTAGGTCAGTGATCACACCATCGTGATTATTTGGGTCGTGAAGACCTTTTTTGTACAGTTCTTCTGTGTATTCTTGCCATCTCTTCTTAATATCTTCTGCTTCTGTTAGGTCCATACCATTTCTGTCCTTTATTGAGCCCATCTTTGCATGAAATGTTCCTTTGGTATCTCTGATTTTCTTGAAGAGATCCCTAGTCTTTCCCATTCTGTTGTTTCCCTCTATTTCTTTGCATTGATCGCTGAAGAAGCCTTTCTTATCTCTTCTTGCTATTCTTTGGAACTCTGCATTCAGATGTTTGTATCTTTCCTTTTCTCCTTTGCTTTTTGCTTTTCTTCTTTTCACAGCTATTTGTAAGGCCTCCCCAGACAGCCATTTTGCTTTTTTGCATTTCTTTTCCATGGGTTGGTCTTGATCCCTGTCTCCTGTACAATGTCACGAATCTCATTCCATAGTTTATCAGGCACTCTATCTATCAGATCTAGGCCCTTAAATCTATTTCTCACTTCCACTGTATAATCATAAGGGATTTGATTTAAGTCATACCTGAATGGTCTAGTGGTTTTCCCTACTTCTTCAATTGGAGCCATGGCTGCACGGGCGCAGGAGGGCCTAGAGGAGCTATCCCACGTTGAAGGTCAGGAAGGGCAGCGGTGAGGAGATACCCCTCGTCCAAGGTAAGGAGCAATGGCTGGGCTTTGCTGGAGCAGCCGTGAAGAGATACCCCACACTCAAGGTAAGAGAAACCCAAGTAAGACGGTAGGTGTTGCAAGAGGGCATCAGAGGGCAAACACACTGAAATCATACTCACAGAAAACTAGTCAATCTAATCACACTAGGACCACAGCCTTGTCTAACTCAATGAAACTAAGCCATGCCCGTGGGGCAACCCAAGATGGGTGGGTCGTGGTGGAGAGATCTGACAGAATGTGGTCCACTGGAGAAGGGAATGGCCTTCTTCAAACCACTTCAGTATTCTTGCCTTGAGAACCCCACGAACAGTATGAAAAGGCAAAATGATAGGATACTGAAAGAGAAACTCCCCAGGTCAGTAGGTGCCCAATATGCTACCGGAGATCAGTGGAGAAATAACTACAGAAAGAATGAAGGGATGGAGCCAAAGCAAAAACAATACCCAGCTGTGGATGTGACTAGTGATAGAAGCAAGGTCCGATGCTGTAAAGAGCAATATTGCATAGGAACCTGGAATGTCAGGTCCATGAATCAAGGCAAATTGGAAGTGGTCAAACAAGAGATGGCAAGAGTGAATGTAGGCATTCTAGGAATCAGCGAACTGAAGTGGTCTGGAATGGGTGAATTTAACTCAGATGACCATTATATTTACTACTGCGGGCAAGAATCCCTCAGAAGAAATGGAGTAGCCATCATGGTCAACAAAAGATTCCGAAATGCAGTACTGGGGATGCAATCTCAAAAACGATAGAATGATCTCTGTTCGTTTCCAAGGAAAACCATTCAATATCACAGTAATCCAAGTCTATGCCCCAACCAGTAACGCTGAAGAAGCTGAAGTTGAACGGTTCTATGAAGACCTACAAGACCTTTTAGAACTAACACCCAAAAAAGATGTCCTTTTCATTATAGGGGACTGGAATGCAAAAGTAGGAAATCAAGAAACACCTGGAGTAACAGGCAAATTTGGCCTTGGAATACGGAATGAAGCAGGGCAAAGACTAATAGAGTTTTACCAAGAAAATGTCTGGTTCTAACTGTTGCAAATTGACCACAAAACAGGTTTTACAGAAGGCAGGTAAGTTATTCCCATCTCTTGAAGAATTTTCTACAGTTTGTTTTGATTTGCACAAAGACTTTAATGTAGTCAATGAAGCAGAAGTATATGCTTTTCAGGAATTCTCTAGGGTTTCCTAAAATCCAACAGGTGTTGGCAATTTGATCTCTGATTCCTCTGCCTTTTCTAATCCAGCTTGTACATCTGGAAGTTCACATTTCACATACTGTTGAAGCCTAGCTTGAAAGATTTTGAGCATTACTTTGCTAGCATGTGAATTGAGTGCAATTGTGCAGTAGTTTGCATTGCCGTTCTTTGGGATTGCAATGAAACTTTTTCATTCCAATCCCAAAGAACTAGATGAATCTTTGTTGGCAAAGTGATGTCTGTTTTTTAATACACTCTAGGTTTGTCATAGTTTTTCTCCAAGGAGCTAGTGTCTTTTAATTTCATGGCTGCAGTCACTGTCCACAGTGATTTTGGAGCCCATGAAAATAAAGTCTGTCAGTGTTTCCATTTTCCCCCATCTATTTGTCATGAAGTGATGGGGACTGGATACTATGATTTTAGTTTTTTGAATGTTGAGTTTGAAGCTAGCTTTTTCACTCTCCTCTTTCACCTTAATTAAGAGGCTTTTAGTTCCTTTTTGCTTTCTGCCTTTAGAGTAGTGCCATCTGTATATCTGGAGTTATTTAATTTCTCCCTGAAATCTTTATTCCAGCTTGTGTTCCATCCAGCCTGGCATTTCACATGAGGTACTCTGCATATAAGTTAAATAAGCAGGGTGATAATATACAGCCATGACATACTCCTTTCCCAATTTGGAACCAGTTTGTTGTTCCATGTCCGGTTCTAACTCTTGCTTCTTGACCTGCATACAAGTTTCTTAGGAGGCAGGTAACATGGGGTGGTATTCCCATCTCTTTAAGAATTTTCCACATTTTCCTGTGATCCACACAGTCAAAGGATTTAGCATAGTCAATAAAGCAGAAGTAGATATTTTTATGGTATCCCCTTGCTTTTTCTATGATCCAACATATGGTGGCAATTTGATCTCTGATTCCTCTGCCTTTTCTAAATCCACCATGTACATCTGGAAGCTCTTGGTTCATTAAGAAAATTAGAGACACAAAGGGAATATTTCATGCAAAGATGAGTACAATGAAAGACAGAAACCTTCTGTTAGGTATGGATGTAACAGACGCAGAAGAGATTAAGAAGAGGTGGTAAGGATACACAGAAGAATTGTACAAAAAAGGTCTTAATGAACTGGATAACCACGATGGTGTGATCAGTCATCTAGGCCAGACATCCTGGGTTGTGAAGTCAGGTGGGCCTTAGGAGGCCTTACTACTGATAAAACTAATGGAGGTGATGGAATTTCAGCTGAGCTATTTCAAATCCTAAAAGATGATGCTGTTAAAGTGCTGCACTCAATATGGCAGCAAATTTGGAAAACTCAGCAGTGACCACAGTTCTGGAAAAGGTCAGTTTTTATTCCAATCCTCTAGTGGAAGGGCAATTATCCTCTAGTTAATAACAAATGAAAATTTAAAAACCCTATTGGTAGCCAAGCTTGGAAGAATGGTAGGACTCCCTGGTTACTCCAGATGTATCATTCATGGAGATATAAGGTTAACCATTGGGAAGATAGTCAGTAATACTGAATTAGCTTCATATGTTATAGATGGTAACCAGACTTATGGTTGTAATCATTTTATAATGCACAAAGACATTGACTTAGTTAGTGATTTACTACTGAAACTAATATAATATTGTGTATCAATTATGCTTAGGTACTGTTGACCTTTTAGGTGCAGTTCAATGTGTTCTTGTTTGGAAAGGTAAATCAATTAAAATTAAAAAGGTAATTAATCCCCAGAGGGTGAAAACTGATGTTATACAGACAGAATGTTAATTTATCAGTATAATTATAGGTATTTGCTTTTACCATATGTCAGTGCTATCTTCAGCTCTCTACACTTCAAAACATGTTTTTAGTCAATCCTCCCTACTGCCAACTTTAGAAATGAGGAAGCTGAAAAATTGAGTTGTTAAATTGTTTAAGGTACATAGAAGCAGAAATGGGATTCATGCTCAGCTTGCCTGACTCAAGAGCCCACCTTTGTAACCAATGTGCTGTTAGGTGTTAAGGCCTCCACCTGCCTTAAGTCCTGGGATCTGTATCCATGCTGTCATAGACACTGTTTGTCAGTTCCTATAACCTTTCCTGCTGTGTCAAGTAACTTCGGGGATCCCTGTTCTCATAAAATGGAATATAAACAGTGGTTCCCTCTCGAGTTCTGCACATAGAAGTACTATTTCAACCACCAGCTCTGTATGGCTTCTACCATCTGCTCTGGATAGAACAGGAGATGCAGCCCAGATGTTGTGATGCCTGGCCAGGTATGATCAGGTATGATCCTCACAAAGTTGAGGATGACTAACGGTACTTCATTAGAAATGGGATGGAACTTGAGAATAACTTGCTTTCTCTTACCTATGCCACAGCACCCCTCAAAACACATGAGTGTGTGTGAGCACATACATATCATGAGTGATTTATTATGTGTGCGCACACACATGTATACCTGAAGCATGTGTGCAAACGCACACATGCACACACACCATGACTGGTAAGAGTTCTGACAATTATGAATTATTGAAGCCCTTTCTTTATTTTCTTGGGGAAGAGGTAGGAGGTGAGGATTACACCCAAATCTGGCATGCCTCTTGGATATGTCTTTATGGTGAATTATCTATTATCTATTGTGTGTGTGGCAGAAGTCGGAGATCAATGATGTTGGAGTATCCCACTCCACACCTCCTGTTTCCAGATATCTCCACCTTCCAGGATCCAGCTCAAGGCTCATCCCCCAGTGAAGTCATGTCTCACTTATGTACATGTTACTACACTTACCGCTCTCATGGACCAGGCATGGTAAGCGAATGATAGCTTCTCTGGTCATTGATTTTCTCAGTCTGTAAGAAGAATTCTGCCCAATGTGAGTCATTGGGAAACTGATGCAAGTGATCTCTAAATTATAAAAATGCTACAAAACACTAGAAAAATCAATCCTCTGCTTGACTAGATTGTCTCTTGTCTGTTGCCATTCCCTTATATTTTTCCTTCCTCACACCTGACCCTAACCTGCCTCTTTTCTGCTAGTGCTTTGGGAATGGAAACGGTATCTATCTTTCCCCTTGGGTATCCCAGAACCTATATAGAAACTCTTGTACAATATTTTGCATTGACTAGAAAGACTGAGTAGATTGAATCTGGAGCAGTTATTTATTTGGGATGACTGGTCCCACCCCTACTCCAGACATTTGGCAATGTCTGGAGACGTTTTTGATTGTCATGACTGTGTGTGTATTTGGGAGAAATTCTGCTGGCATCTAGTGGGTCAGGGCCAAGGATGCTGCTCAACATTCTACAATGTGCAGAACAGCCCTTTACAACAAAGAACTATTGGGTCCACATGTCAGTGCCAAGGTTGAGAATCCCTGATCTAGACAAATAATGAGAATTATATAAAGAGCATTAGGCCACGTAACAGCAGCTCTGGATTGGGGTGGGGCTGGAGTTGGCTAGTTCTGCACCAGAGCAGCTGGTTACAGTAGTAGTTTCAGGGACATATATACCTTCACATTTGTGAAATATTTCAGGTTTTCTAAGAGTTTTCACATCTGTTGTGATCTCTGATTTTTCATAAGAGTTCTGAGAGATCCTTCTCTTCTTATTTCCATGCCTTACTAGTCAACGGGTAGCAGAAGAAACTGGGTGAGCAAGCAAATCATTTTCTGAAGGTCTCAGAGATATCTAGTGATTAATCCAGGAATCCACCGTCAGCTGGCTCCCTTAGGCACTCTTCCTTTGTTCCCTGCTTTCAGTTAAAGCAGAAGTGGCAAGGATGAAATATCAGGAAGGCAGACTACTCGGTAATTGGGAATCAGAGCCGTCTGAGCTAGAGAAGGTGTGGGCTCCACTGCTGTGGCTATAGACGTTGCTCAGCTTTCCAAAACTCAGGAGAACACTCAAGCCTCATACATATACTCTAGTAGTCCTTATGGCCCTGTTTAGGAGCTCCAAGCCCCATTTGAAAACCCTAAAAAACCAGCAGAGGGAAATGCAACAGAAGTATTACCTAAAGGAAGTGCTTAATTTCTAAGCCAGTAGAGGGCACTCACATCAGGCGATCTGAAGGTGGCTCAACTGAGAAGCAACCATACCTTGAGGATTGGAAGCAGTTTAGGCTGTGTTTTTATGTTTTTTCATTTTTTTGCAAGCAAAAGTGAAATCGCTCAGTCATGTCTGACTCTTTACAACCCCATGGACTGTAGCCTGCCAGGCTCCTCCATCCATGGGATTTTCTAGGCAAGAGTTCTGCCTTCTCCAGGGGATCTTCCTGACCCAGGGATCGAACCCAGGTCTCCTACATTGCAGGCAGATGCTTTACTGTCTGAGCCATCAGGGAATGAAGACAGGCTGTTATTCATAGGCCAGTGAATGGAGAAGGGGAGCTCAAGCTCTAAAGGCACCTTCTCTCGGAAGGAAGGAGAGGGCTTAAGGAAGAGGGCAGAGATTTCCAGGGCAGCCTTAAACTGTGCTTCTTAAATGTTAATGTGCATGTGTTCAAGGGGTTAAAAGGTAGACGCTGAGTCTGTAGGCACGGAGCAGGACCTGAATTTCTGTGTTGCTCACCAGTTTCTGGCAAAGCTGTTACTGAACTGGTTTTGTTTGCCCAATAAGTGCTGAGACACTGAAGTTTACAGCAGAGAAAGGGTTTATTCACAAGGCAACCAAGTAAGGAGACAGAAGAACAAGTCTCAGGTGTTGTCTCCTCAAAGGCAAGAGGCTTGGGGTATTGCTGTGTGGAGAGTATAGGGTGGTCAAAGGTGCAGGAGAAGGTGATGGGAGGCAGGAAAAAGGTGAGATAATCAATGCTCTGCACAGGCATGTCTGAGTCACAGGCTTCTTCATGGGACACATACTCAGAAAATGGTGGCACTAACATAATCTGAGAATGGAGTTTCTAGCCTTCTGACATCAGAAGTTTATCCATCAGATACTTGCACAGGCCTGGCTGAATGGTTGGTGGTCTCAACCAGTTTTAACTGGGCAGAAGTAGCTCCATGTTTCTTATATACAACTTAAGTAAACGTTACCATAGAGACCCACACATCAGATATTTTTAAAAATTAATTTATTTTAATTGGATTATAACTGCTTTGTAGCATTGTGTTGGCCTCTGCCGTACATCAGCACGAATCAGCCATAGGTATGCATATGCCCCTCTATCGTGAACCTCCCTCCCACCTCCCATCCCATCCCACCCCTCTTGGTTGTCACAGAGCACTGGATTTGAGTTCTCTGCATTATACAGCAAATTCCCACTGGCTATATATTCTACATATGGTAATGTATATGTTTCAATGCTACTCTCTCCATTCGTCCCACCCTCTCCTTCCACCACTGTGTACACAGGTCTGTTCTTTATGTCTGTGTCTCCATTGCTGCCCTACAAATAGGTTCGTCAGTACCATCTTTCAAAATTCCATATATATGGATATATATGCAAGCACGGTATTTGTTTTTCCCTGACTTACTTCACTTTGTGTAATAGGCTTAAATGTGTTCCTTTCTATGACTGAGTAATATTCCATTGTACATATGTTTCACAACTTCTTTATCCATTCTTCGGTTGATGGGCATCTAGGTTGGTTCCATGTCCTGCCTATTCTAAATAGTGCTGCAATGAACACTGGGGTACACGTGTCTTTTTCAATTATGGTTTCTTCTGGGTATAGGCCCATTGGTGGGATTCCTGGGTCATATCATAGATTTATTCCTAGATTTTCAAGGAATCTTCACTGCTCACCATAGTGGCTGTATCAACTTATGTTCCCACCAACAGTCCAAGAAGGTTCCCTTTTCTCCGCATCCTCTCCAACATTTATTGTTTGTAGATTTCTGGATGATGGCCATTCTGACTGGTGTGAGGTTATACTTCCTTATAGTTTTGATTTGCTTTTCTTTAATAAAGGGAGATGTTGAGCATCTTTTTATGTGTTTATTAACTATCTGCATGTCTTCTTTGGAGAAATGTCTGCTTTAGGTCTTCTGCCCACTTTTTGATTGGATTGTTTGTTTTTCTGGTATTGAGCTGTATGAGTTGCTTGTATACTTTGGACATTAATCCTTTGTCAGTTGTTAAATTTGCTATTATTTTCCTCCATTTGGAGGGCTGTCTTTTCACCGTGTTTATAGTTTCCTTCACTGTGAAAAGTTATTGAGTTTAGTTAGATCCCATTTGTTTCTTTTGTTTATATTTCAATTAGTCTGAGAAGTGGGTCATAGAGAATCCTGTGGTTATTTATGTCAAAGAATGTTCTGCCTATGTTTTCCTCTAAGAGTTTTATAGTTTCTTATATTTAGGTCTTTAGTCCATTTTGAGTTTATCTTTGAGTATGGTGTTAGGAAGTGTTCTAATTTCATTCTTTTACACATAGCTGTACAGTTTTCCTAGCACCACGTATTGAAGAGACTTCAATATTTTCTCCATTGAATATTGTTGCCTCCTTTGTCAAAGGTTTTGCTCATAGGTGTGTGGGTTTATCTCTAGGCTTTTTTATCTTGTTCTATTGGTTTATATTTCTGTTTTTGTGCCAGGACCATACTGTTTTGATGATTGCAGCTTTGTAGTATACACTGAAGTCAGGAAGGTTGATTCCCTTAGGTCAATTCTTCTTTCTCAAGATTGCTTTGGTTATTCAGGGTCTTTTGTGTTTCCATACATTATGAAATTTTTAGTTCTAGTACTGTGAACAATACCATTCATAGTTTGGTAGAGATTGCATTGAATCTGTAGATTTCTTTGGGTACTAAAGTCATTTTCACAATATTGATTCTTCCAATCCAGGAAACATGGTATGTCTCTCCATCTGTTTTTGTCATCTTTCTTTCATCAGTGTCTTAGTTTTCTGCATACAGGTCTTTTGTCTCTTAAAGTAGGTTTATTCCGAGGTATTTTATTCTATTGGTCACAATGGTGAGGGGCATTATTTTCTTAATTATTCTTTCTGATTTTTTATTGTTAATGTGTAGGAATGCAAAGGATTTCTGTGTATTAATTTTACATTCTGTGACTTTGCTATTTTCATTGATGAGCTCTAGTAATTTTTCTGGTGGCATCTCTAGGGTTTTCTATGTATAGTATCATGTCATCTGCAAACAGTAAGAGTCTTACTTCTTTCCCAATATGGATTCCTTTTATTTCTTTTTCTTCTCTGATTGCTGTGACTAGTACTTCCAAAACTATGTTGAAGAATAGTGGCGAGTGGGGACCCTTGTCTTGTTACTGATCTTAGAGGAAATGCTTTCAGTTTTTTCCCATTGAGAATAATGTTTGCTGTGGGTTTGTTGTATATGGCCTTTTTTATGTTGAGGTATGTTCCTTCTGTGCCTACTTTCTGGAGAATTTTTTATCATAAATGGGTGTTGAATTTTGTCAAAAGCTTTCTCTGCATCTATTGAGATGATCATATGGTTGTTATCTTTCAATTATATTAAAGTATCCTTGCATTCTTGGAATAAAGCCCACTTGATCACGATGTTGTCATTGTTGTTCAGTCACTGTTGTGTCTGACTGTTTGTGATGTCATGATTTGTAGCACACCACCCTTCCCTGTACTCTATATCTCCAAGTTTGCCCAAACTTACGTCCATTGAGTTGGTTGTGCCATACAACCATCTCATCCTCTGCTGCCCCTTTCTCCTCCTGCCCTAAATCTTACCCAACATCAGGGTCTTTTTCCAATGAGTTTGTTCTTCACATCAGTTGGTCAAAGTACTGAAGCATAAGCTTCAGAATCAGTTCTTCCAGTGAATATTCAGCTTTCCTTTAGAATTGACTGGTTTTATCTCCTTGCTGTCCAAGGGACTCTCAAGAGTCTTCTCGAATACCACAATTGGAAAGCATCAGTTCTTCAAAAATCAGCCTTATTTATGGTCCAACTGTCACATCTGTACATGATTGCTGGAAAAACCATAGCTTTGACTAGATGAATCTGTGTTGAAAAAATGATGTCTCTGCTTTTTAATACACTGTCTAGGTTTTTCATAGCTTTTCTTCCAAGGAGCAAGTTTCTTTTAATTTTGTGGTTGCTGTCACTGTCCACAGTGATTTTGGAGCCCAAGAAGATAAAATCTGCTACTGTTTCCAATTTTTCGCCATCTATTTGCCATGACATGATGGGACTGGATGCCATGACCTTAGTTTTTTGAGCATTAAGTTTTAAGCCAGCTTTTTCACTCTCCTCTTTCACCTTAATTAAAAGGCTCTTTAGTTCTTCTTCACTTTCTGCCCTAAGTGTGGTGTTATCTGCATATCTGAGGTTGTTGATATTTCTTCTGGCAATCGTGATTCCGGCCTGTAATTCATCCAGCCCAGTGTTTCACATGATGTACTTTGCATAGAAGTTAAATAAGCAGGGTGACAATATACAATCTTGATGTGCTCCTTTCCCAATTTTAAACCATTCCATTGTTCTATGTCTGATTCCAACTCCTGCTTTGTGACCTGCAAACAGATTTCTCAGGAGACAGGACAGGGGGTCTGGTATTCCCATCTCTTTAAGAATTTTCCACAGTTTGTTGTGATTGACACAGTCACCTAGAGCCAGACATTCTGGAATATGAAGTCTAGTGGGCCTTAGGAAGCATTATGTGAACAGAGTGGAGGTGATGGAATTCCAGTTGAGCTATTTCAAATCCTAAAAGATGATGCTGTGAAAGTGCTGCACTCAACATGCCAGCACATTTGGAAAACTCAGCAGTGGCCACAGGACTGGAAAAGTTCAGTTTTCATTCCAATCCCAAAGAAAGGCAATGCCAAAGAATGCTCAAACTACCACACAATTGCACTCATCTCACATACTAGTAGGAGAAGGCAATGGCACCCCATTCCAGTACTCTTGCCTGATAAATCCAATGGATGGAGGAGCCTGGTAGGCTACAGACCATGGGGTTGTTAAGGGTTGGACACGACTGAGCAACTTCACTTTCACTTTTCACTTTCATGCATTGGAGAAGGAAATGGCAACCCACTCCAGTGTTCTTGCGTGGAGAATCCCAGGGACAGGGGAGCCTGGTGGGCTGCCGTCTATGGGGTCACACAGAGTCAGACATGACTGAAGCGACTTAGCAGCAGCAGCACATGCTAGTAAAGTAATGCTCAAAATTCTCCAAGCCAGGCTTCAGCAATAAGTGAACAACTGTGAACTTCCAGATGTTCAAGCTGGTTTTAGAAAAGGCAGAGGAACAAGAGATCAAATTGCCAACATCCACTGAATCATTAAAAAAGCAAGAGAGTTCCAGGAAAACATCTACTTCTGCTTTAATTGACTATGTCAAAACATTTGACTGTGTGGATCACAATAAACTGTGGAAAATTCTGAAAAAGATGCAACTACCAGACCACCTGACCTGCCTCTTGAGAAATCTGTATGCAGGTCAGGAAGCAAAAGTTAGAACTGGACATGGAACAGCAGACTGGTTTCTAATAGGAAAAGGAATACATCAAGGCTGTATATTGTCACCGTGCTTATTTAACTTATATTGCAGAGTACATCATGAGAAATGCTGGATTGAATGAAGGACAAGCTGGAATCAAGATTGCCAGGAAAAATATCAATAACCTCAGATATGCAGATGACACCACCCTTATGGCAGAAAGTGAAGAAGAACTAAAGAGCCTCTTGATGAAACTGAAAGAGGAGAGTGAAAAATTTGGCTTAAAGCTTAACATTCAGAAAACTAAGATCATGGCATCCAGTCCCATCACTTCATGGCAAATAGATGGGAAATGGTAGAAACAGTGGTTGACTTTATTTTGGGGGGCTCCAAATTCACTGCAGATGGTGATTGCAGCCATGAAATTAAAAGATGCTTACTCCTTGGAAGGAAAGTTATGACCAACCTAGACAGCATATTAAAAAGCAGAGACATTACTTTGCCAACAAAGGTCTGTCTAGTCAAGGCTATGGTTTTTCCAGTAGTCATGTATGGATGTGAGAGTTGGACTATAAAGAAAGCTGAGTGCTGAAGAACTGATGCTTTTGAATTGTGGTGTTGGAGAAGACTCTTGAGAGTCCCTTGGATTGCAAGGAGATTCAATCAGTCCATCCTAAAGGAGATCAGTCCTGAATGTTCATTGGAAGGACTGATGTTCAAGCTGAAACTCCAATACTTTGGCCACCTGATGCGAAGAGCTGACTCATTAGAAAAGACACTGATGCTGGGAAAGATTGAAGGCAGAAGGAGAAGGGGATGATAGATGATGAGACGGTTGGATGGCATCACTGACTTAATTGAGATGAGTTTGAGTAAACTCCAGGAGTTGGTGATGGACAGGGAGGCCTGGCGTGCTGTGTTCTATGAGGGTGCAAAGAGTTGGACACGACTGAGTGACTGAACTGAACTGAACCCAGTCAAAGACTTTCGCGTAGTCAATGAAGCCCAAGTAGATGATTTTTTTTAGAGTTCCCTTGGTTTTTTTTATGATTCAATGCATTTTGGCAATTTGATCTCTGGTTCCTCTTCTTTGTCTAAATCCAGCTTGTACGTCTGGAAGTTTTTGGTATACACATACTGATGAAGCCTAGCTTGAAGGATTTTGAGCATTTCCTTGCTAACATGTGAAATGAGTGCAATGTACAGTAGTTTAAACGTTCTTTGGCATTGCCTTTCTTTGGGATTGGGATGAAAACGGATCTTTTCAAGTCCTGTGACTACTGCAAAGTTTTCCAAATTTGTTGGCTTATGAGTGCTGCACTTTAACAGCATCATCTTTTAGGATCTGAATTAGCTCAGATGGAGTTCCATCATGTTCACTAGCTTTTTTGATCATGATGTACAATCCTTTTAATCTGTTCTTGGATTCTATTTGATAGAATTTTGTTCAGGATTTTTGCATCTGTGTTCATCAGTGATATTGGCCTATAATTTTCTTTTCCTGTGGCATCTTTTTCTGGTTTTTATATCAGGGTGATGTTGGCCTTGTAGAATAAGTTTGGAAGTTTTCCTTCTTCTTCAACTTTCTGGAAGAGTTTGATCAGGTTAGGTGTTAGCTTTTCTCTAAACTTTTAGTAGAATTTGCCTGTGAAACCATCTGACTCTGGGTTTTTGTTTGGAAAATGTTTTTATTACAGTTTTGATTTCTGTGCTTGTGATTGGTCTGTTCTTATTTTCTTTCTTCCTGTTTCCATTTGGAAGGTTATACTTATCCAAGAAGTTATCCATTCCTTCCAGGTTGTCCATTTTAGTGGATAGTTGTTCATAGTAGTCTCTGATGAGCCTTTGTACTTCTGTTGTTTCATTTCTAATTTTATTGTTTTCAGTCTTCTTTTTATCTTGATGACTCTGGCTGATGGTTTGTCATTTTGTTTAACTTCTCAAAGAACTAGATTTTGGTTTTATTGATCTTTGTTATTGTCGCCTTCCTCTCTTTTTCATTTGCTTCTCTCTGATCTTTATGCTTTGCTTCTACTAACTCTGGTTTTTTTTTTTAATGAGAACATGACTTTAAGCAACTGTTAATTATACTTGTTTCAGGCTACCATGGCAACATGTGTTCATTCGTGCTTGGCTTTCTTCTCTCAGATTTCTGACTTTGCAAAAATATCAGAACCAACCTGCCCTGGGGCAGCCTTTCTGGCCTGTGACACAAATAGACCATCTTGGGGATGCAAGGCTCCTGTTCCATTATGAATATACTGATATCTTAGACAGATTTGTTAGGGCTCAAGTTGTTCATCTGTAAAATGTGCATTTCTAGCAAAGTGTTTTACAAGTTGTGAGTAGCAGCTCCTTAGAAAGTGCATTTGTTTCCTGTTGTTGCTGTAACAAATTAGTACAAAGTAATGGTTTGAAATGAGTCATTTTTTATCCTTGGGATTCACAGTCCAAAATGGGGCAATAGGACTGTGATCTTCTGGAGATCCTAGGCAAGAATCCATTTCTTTGTCATTCCCAGCTATTTTAGGCATCTCACATTCCTTGGTTTGTGGACAATATCCTTCTAACTTCTGCTTCCCCTGGTACATCTTTTCTGACTCTAATGTCTGTTTTACAGGGAACCTTGTGATTGAGCGCATTTGGATAACCTTCCTATGTCAAGACTCAACCACACCAGCAAAGTCCTTTTGGGACCATGACTGGGTAACAACATTCAGTTCCTGGTGATTAGGATGTGGACATGTCGGGGGGTGGTCATTATTCAGCCTATCATATGAGATCTGGAAGCCATTTAAGTAGCCAGCAGTTTTTAAATGCCATTTTAAGAAGTTCATGCAGCACATGCAACATTTCTGATTCTAATATGTAACACTAACACGATGTAGCCACAGGAAAGTTTGAATCCAAGACCATTTGTTTTTATCAGTGACAGACTAATGCCTTATTCTCTTATAAAGCACTGTCCAAAAAACAGTCTTCATAAGAACTTGAGTTTTGACCTTATTACTCTAGGAAGACAAGACTTTTTGTACAATATATCAGTGTAATGGTTTCCTTCCCTATACCAGGGTTGAATTTTATCATCTAACTCTTAAAAGGAGTTAGAATCAAAGGCTCTGTTGTACAAAAGGCAGAAGATTCATCATTAAAGACCTACAGTATCACAAGATGACCAAGTATATATAATATTCTTTCAAGGTTTTGAAAAACCCAGGAGGATGACAAGTCACAATTGAAGGGTAAAGTCCAAACACTAAAGATGTTTATATTTCTATTTATGCCCACTATGTACAGAGATTCGGAGGCTGTACAACTTTTCATAGCACAGATTCTGGCTTAGATCCAGACTTTTTTCTAGTTCAAGGATACAAGTTAATGTCTATATTAGATATCTTGAATATGGTTTGTTAGAGCTACAGTGTGAGGCAGACTAGTCATTTTGACATAATTACAGCCTAGTTAAGAGGGGGTAGCCTCAGAAGGAAGTAATAATTGAGGACCGGGTAAAAAGCAGCTCTCCAGGCTCAGCTATGAGGCTCATGTTCAGCTGTGTAGTTTTAATGAGACCAGGAATGTTATAATTGCTCTTAATGAGGCTAGAATCTTCCTTTCCATCCCCCGAAGAGAGTGCAGGTCTTTAATTAGACTGGGAATGCATAGGAAAATAACTGAATCCCTTAAGTTCTCAGGGAAGTTGTCTACTCATTGGAAAGAGCAATTTGAGTTAGGAAATACTACTTTAAGTATGATACTAGATTACATCCTTGGGAATACCCAGCTTCCTTTCCTTTTTAGAGAACGGAAGTTATTCCAGCGATTAGGAGTGACTTGCCCTCATCTTGTATATATGAACGGAGAGGTAAAAGACATTCAAGTCACCTAAATGTACCCCTAGAGTCGGACTGTCACTAAGTCCCATTATTGAATTCTCTGGCACTGCCAGTTTTGGGGGTAGAGGGCAGAAAAAGCTGGTGACAGGAAGCAATTAAGTCAGGAATACCCTTATTCACATCCACACAGAACAAAGCCTTTCAAGAGGACTGTGGAAAGGTACTATAGTCTCTAAAGAAAAATGATTGCAAGAAAGAGTCCTTGAAGTCCATCTAAATTTAAGAAACAAGAGGCTTACTTCCACATTTTATTGAAAATCCAATTAGTGGTTTAGCACTGTGATTCTTTTCTTGCGCAGGTAGCTGATTAGGCTTAGAGTTGCCACAACACCTGCTAAGGCAACTACAGCAACCATAGTTTTAAAAGCAGCATATCCAGAAGTCCCATGCCCTTTAGAATCCACAGCATCTGGGAAGGAAACAGACATTCAAGTCTTAAGATCACTTACACTTGGTTGAAGCTGAAGCTTTACAATTAAAGTTACCCAGAGAAGGAAGTGAAAATAAGCTTCAAAGGGCTCACTTGGGAGCTTGCAAAAGAGTGTAGTCTTTCCCCTCAAGCCAGCCTCCTCCTCGACGTACTCCACTCCCACGGTTGTTCCCACTTCCTACTTGCTTTCACTGCAGATCAGATGGGCTGACACCTGGAAGGATCTCATTCCCAGCTTGTTTAACATTCTGGCACTGATATATACGGTTAGTAGTCCCAAGTGCATGATTTCTTGCAGTTAGTAGCTAGTGATTTAAGTGAGTTTAATTTCAAGTTCTAGGCCTAAAATTAAGACTATCTGAGATGAAGATATATTAACATTATCTTGTAAAGACTAAAGTTTTGTAATAGCAAGCACATGTCTTCTGACCTATTAGTCTTTTTAAACAAAGAGCTTGAAATTCTTCTATAGTAGGCCCAATATTTGAGCACTAAGATTTAAGGATTCTAATGTGGCATTAGTGACAAAACTGGAATTTTTTTAGTTATTAACAATGAGAGGTCTCTGTACAGTAGGTAGACTAAATGATCCTTGTGGGAAAGGGATTCTTGGAAGGGTACACAGACCTAACAGAACCTGTTGCTGGGAAGAGATGCATTCTCTTGATTAATCATAAGCACTTGATATCTGTGGGCTCCCCTAGTGACATTAATAGTAAAGTATCCACCTGCCAATGCAGGAGACACAAGAGATGCAGGTTCGATCCCTAGGTCAGGAAGATCCCCTGGAGTTGGAAATGGAACCCCACTCCAGTATTCTTGCCTGAAATATTCCATGGGCAGGGGAGCCTGGTGGGCTACAGTCCATGTGGCCACAAAGAGTTGAACACGACTCAGCACACACATATGTTATCTGTGCACAGTTAAGTCTAACATAAAACCAAGAGCTTCAGTTAAAGAAATACCCAAGGCTTTAAATCCATACCTCTGAATGAAGAGCCATCTGACAACAGGAGGATGGGGCCCGGGAGACTCACTATCATCTTCTCTTCCTCAGTGGCCCCTGTGGCTGCAGACAGTTTGACCTCTGGGTTAACGAGTAGTGGTGAGAAGGGTTTCGAGGGTACACCTGCTCTGTAGGGACTCCCTGCTCTATGCAATCTTGCCTCCCTTCACAGGAGAGCACATACACCTTACTGTAAGAGCAGGATGAATTATCAGAATATCAGAAGACAAAGTTCAGAGTCTACCTAGACTCAGGAAGAACAACTTTTGGGGGGTCTCAAAAGATCAGGCTACAGTTTATGTGCAAACACAAACTTGTCCATGGGACTGATTGTGAACCTGTCCATCACAGACTCCCAGGTTGCTTGGGCTCTTGGACTAGATGAAAAACAAAGCCCTCATTCCTAAATTCCGAAAGGATCAGGCTTGTTTTAAGTAAACTCATTAAATGAAGACTTGAAAATTTTACCTCGCCTGCTTCTGGATGACACAAGGCAAGACGCAGAACACAGGGGGAAGTTAGAAGAAAGTTGATCGCAGATTAAGGCGCTGCAGTGGAAGTAGACCTGGAGAGGAGACAAGAGTTGAGTGGAACTGATGTCTCATTCAATCTGTCCCAGGTAACTAGTTAATCACTTACCAAGTGAGAGAATGCCGGGTCCTCTGACACAAAGGCAAAGGTCTTCACAGCAAACCTCTGGTAGTGATTAGGATAGGCCACCGAGGAGCCAACCGGATGGAAGGTGGTTCTGTGGTTGTCCAAGTTGTATTCACAGCTGGAAGGTATATTTCAGGGTGGGACATCAGCTGAATTCACCTCAGACTCAAGCGTTTGCTCAAATTCAGTCACGTGTAACACCTTCAAGACTATTGCTATACCTTCTACCTGTGCTGTGCTGTGCTTAGTCGCTCAGTCGTGTCAGACTGTATCCCACCAGGCTCCTCTGTCCATGGGGATTCTCCAAGCAAAAATACTAACTGGGTTGCCATGCCCTCCTGTAGACCTTCTGCCTGTACTTTTAGTTTATTTTATATACCTCTGACTTGACTATCCAACAGTATCCATGAAGTCATAAGTTACTTGTGCTAGGTTCTCTACTTTGTGTTAAGTGTCAATACCTATTTGTATTCCAGCTAAACTCATCAAGAATTATGTAGCTCTTCAGATGACAATGGCTTAATTCTTATGAATATGAGTATTATGTCCCAGGCAGTTAGTATATGTTGCTGATTAAAAAAGGGTAGAGAACTCCTGCCATTTTTTATTTTAAATGCTAGCAGAGGGTTGTAGCTTCATGTGTCCAGCTCTTTGCGACCCTAAGGACTGTAGCCCGCCAGGCTCCTCTGTGTATGTAATTCTTCAGGCAAGAGAATGGATTGGGTTGCCATTCCCTCCCCCAGGGATCCAACCCAGGTCTCCTGCGGATCATACATTGCAGGTGGATTCCTTACAACTGAGTAACTGGGGAAGTTCATTCACGTCCTATCACTTACTAAATATTACTTTGGGCTAGTTATTTAAATAGTAAGCTTGGGTTTCTTTATAAAGTGAGGGGGCTAGTATCTCTCATGGAGTGTTGTGGTTTAGATAATGCATCTGGAGTACAGAGCACTGTTTTTTGGCACATGGTAGTTATTCAGTGGGCTTCTCTGGTGGCTCAGATGGTAAAGAATCTGTCTGCAATGAGGGAGACCTGGGTTCGATGCCTGGGTCGGGAAGATCCCCTGGAGAAGGGAATGGCAGCCCCCTCCAGTATTCTTACCTGGAGAACTCCATGGACAGAGAAACCTGGTGAGCTATATACCCCATGGGATCACAAACAGCTGGACATGATTAAGTGACACACACACACACACACACACACTCAATGCACCTTCCCCAGGTGGTTCACTGGTAAAGAATCTGCCTGGCAATGGAGCTGGGAATATCCCCTGGAGGAAGATATGGCAACCCACTCCAGTATTCTTGCCTGGAAAATCCCATGGGCAGAAGAGCCCGATAGGTCACAAGGGGTCACAGAGAATTAGACACGACTTATCAATGAGCAAAAAAGTTATTCAATAAATAGGAACTAGAAATCTATTCTCTTTCCAGATGTTAGAGTATTAAAGTCATTATTTCCTTGGGAAGGATCCTTTTAGATTCAAGGGTAATAGGAAAGACAGGAGTCAACTTATTAGACTGAGGACTGGTTGGTAAGAAATAAGAACAAAAGTCAGGGCCTTTGATATAGTGCTCCTCTCAAGCCCAAGAGCATTTTACTACTTTTTTTTTTTTTTTTTTTTTACTGGCAGTTTGATTAGCTGGACTACCATATGTGGAGAATACATACCCATCCACGATAATATTCCACTGAGGGAGAGAGGCTGGGTCCATGGTGGATGTTGCCCAGCAATCATCTAAGACCAGCTTGATGTTGGGGTCAGTCCTGTTTAGGACTCTCACTTCTAAGTAAATTGGTTGGCGGAGGTATCTCACCACAGGATAGTCCTTGTCCCCGTACGGTTGCAGGTAGGAATTATCTGCAATGGAGTAGAAGCCATTCTGGTACTCAAGTAGTTGATGGTTGCAATAGAAGCTTAAGCATTGTGACTACTCTATAGTCTGGTGCAAAGTTCATTTTAGGAATGAGTCCCCTGAGTTTTTAAGCAGATTTTTTAGTTTATAATGTCTCACCTGGGTAGGTTTGCAGGGTCAAGGCAAGTGGACCTGGCTTCACTGAGGCTACTGGAGGAGGAAGGCTTTCGACATTGGTATTTATTAGCATGTTACTGCTGCTATAATAGCACCTCACCGTCATTCTGTAAGAGTGGGTAGGTGGGGGTGTTGAGAATTTTAGGTTAAAAGACTGCTCGAGTTTATTCTGGCACTCAAAAAAGTTAAGTAGCAACTGTGTCACACCTGAACTCACTATCTCTGGAAATTGTGCTTGGAGGAAGATCCGCCCAGAGAGCATGTATTTCATTTTCATAGATGACTTTGCCATTCTCAAACTTAAAGGTTAGAGAAAGTGGTTAGTTATCTCAAAGGTAAGTCTTAATCTCTTGCTATGTGCCAATACTAATCTTATACTAACCTTATGTCTTGTTCCACATCCATTCAGGGGTATGTGAAACTTCACCAGTCCTTGAAATGGAGCTTTAATGGTTGGCTGGCAGGAGGAGTCTCCCACCCTAAGAGTGTCCAAGTTGAGAGCTGGTTTTGTTTGATGGCGGTAGACCTCGACATCCATAAACCCATCTTGAGTACATAGCTCCCCTGAAACTATAGTGGAGGGAGTTTAAAAAGTGTCTGCCATGTGACTATTGTCATTACTAGTTTGAAATGAAATGAAGTTTGGATTTTCATCAGGAGGCAACAGAATTTGTCTTAAGTCTGCTTGGGAAAATAATTTGACAAGCAGCTTGCATTACAAGGGGAGACCCCAAGGTACTTAGAGAGCAGTGAGGCTTTCTCTGTCTAAGGGTTTTTCATCCAAAGGAAGGAGGAGCAGGAGACATGGGAAGAGGCACCAAGTGGAGTAAGAAAGCCATGATGAAACCCTGATGTAGCTTAAAGTGTAGTGCCTTGAGTCCTAAAGTCCCTTCTTTCAAGACTCACAGATCTTGGTTTGAGGGGAAGTTGAAGCAACAACTAATATTTTCTATTTGACTTGACTTGATACAAATAAAAAGGAGCACAGAGGCAATAGTAAACAAGGGCAAATACCAATTTCCATGTTCTTTGAGGAATTTAAGAGTTTGGGGAAATACTCATAGTCCCTCTAGTTTCAGATTTGAAGCAATCTTACTTAGATGGTGGGCTCAGACTTCTAACATGAAGCATACCCAGGTTACTTAAAAACATTAAACAGTTGTGAAACCTTCCTGTATGTGTATTTTGGAAGTGTTGTCTTCCTTAGATTTCTATCATAGCAGCTTAGACTGCTATTTGTGGTCTAACCAGTCTTCCATTTCCGTAAAGTATAAGCAGCACAGAGTTTGAACTTCTGTACACTTTCCCCCATGTAAGAGCTAAGAGAGAATGTAGAATGTAGAACTATTCAAAAAAATGATCTTTACCTATAGAAACTGTTGACTCGCAGACACATTCAGGATAAATCACCATGGATACTGTCTCCAGTTGAGTATAAAACGTCAGCTTGAGTGAAGATAAGTAGAACTGATAGGGTAGGCATTTTTCAGAGAACTGAAATGGAAGAATGTCAGTTAGCAGCCATAGCCTGTTGAGCAGGCAGATAGGAAGTACGCTGAAATCTGCAAGGCACACTCCGGACTGAATATGGTTTTCCTTTAAACCAGAGCAAGGGATCACATCACTTCTCCAGACCGGATTCTTCCTGAGGCAGGAAATTTCTCTAAGTTCATGCCCTCAAGTACCCAGCACTGCATGCTGTTTGTACTAGACATTGGAATTTGATCTGTAATTCAGCCTCCAAAGAGCTGAGTACCTTGCAAATCCAGGAGTTATAAAATGTTATTGCAACATATACACCAACATAACATTCTGTGTCCCTGGCAATTGCATCAGTCAAGACTGGCTTCACTGAGGATAGCAGGGGACACTAGTTTGGCTCAAATTGCCCTGTTTTAATAGGCCATGAGAAGTTCATCATTAAATGCTTAATAGCAGTTTGTTCTATTCAGTGAAAAAAGACACTTAAGGAAAACTTCCATTGAAGTTGAAAAATACTTGGGTTTGAGAGTGAATTTCAGTTACTTGAGAATTACTTATGCAAGCTGTTCAAATGAGGACTCCAAAACTTTTGAAAAAAAAATTTTTTTTTAACACTAGCAATTAGAATTTATGGATAAATCAGCAGCCAAATCACAATGGCCTAAAAGCTAGGGTTCAATGGAACGTACTTTTGTTTTGAGGAGAGTTTTGCTGAAATGCAACCTGAGGCCATTTGCTATTTCCATAACAATCCCGCTGTTGTGCAACTGGTTCACAGCAATATTCTTATTTTCAAAGCTCACAGATTTTAACTTCCCAGGAAATTCTGGTATGGTGAGAGTCATGTGTGTGGCATTACAGGTCACAGGATCTAGAAGGAAATGACAGAATGGTCAGCTTTGATTAAGCCCTTAGAACAAGGTCTTCCACAACTGGACTTGCCCTTTCCTCGGCCTTACCTGATGCACAGATGAGTCGTGATGATAAGATGATCGTCTGCCCAGGAGATACATGCGTAAGCTTCAGAGGCACCATGTAGAGATGGCTGTTACCTTGCTGAAGAGAGGCATTTTCAAAGACATTGGTTTACCTGAGTTACTTGAATTTTTGACCAATGCTAGAAACAGTCAGGGCAAACATATTCAACTATTGGGCACCATCCTGGCCCAAGTAGAGTTCAGGTATTTCACCATATAGTTGTTCTACAGGTGAACAACTAATTCTAGTCTTAAGATCTTAAACTTTATAACATCTGGCAAGGTGATTTCTACTCATGACCTGTAGCTGATCATTACTAAGCAGTAAGAGCTCTTGTTTTATGACTCCTTTATGGTATCAGCATTCAGAGAGAATGTTTAAGATTCAGCAGTTTTTTATACTCAATGTAAAACAGTACTGTTAAGATGGCTAATGTTGGAACATGTAGGTGCCAAGACCTGTTCTAAGTATTTTGGCACAGTAACTGATTTAATGTAGTATCTTGATCGTTGGTCCCCAAAAGGCCAGTACCTACTGTAAACACTAAACGTGGCAATGATAAAAACACCTTAATTAATTTAGCACTACTGTAGCTCCACATTGTTTAGTGAATGTAGATCTATGGAGAAGAAAAACTGATTGAAGAAAGAAACATTTTGTTCACCATTGTATCTCACCATCTTTAGTACTTAGTATAGGACTTGGCTGTTGAATGAGTTATAACCTCAGTGTGAGGAAATGATTGAGATTAGGCTTGCATTTAGAAATACTGGTCTGAGCCTGGATGGTGGTACAAACAGATTTCACACCTACCGAGTAGTGAGTCACTCCAGTGGCATGGAATAACACTTGGATGCTCATCTTCTGGTTCTCAATCAGGAGATTATATCCTTGTGTCAGAGCCTCTTGAAGGGTCAGATTTTGGGCTCTTTCACCATCACCAACTGTAACGGTCCATCCCATCTGAGGTTTGGGACCCTAAAGGCAAAAGTTTCATTTAGAGGGCTGGTGCTCACCTTAACTCCAAGACTATTTAATATTTTAACCAGGATTGAAGTTATTCCACCTTTAATACAGAACTAAAGGTTATTTAGGCTTGTAATTTAAAAAATAGTTTTCATACCGCAGTGTCGTCAGCCAGGCCAGGAAAAAAGTGAAAGGTAAACTGGAAGGAAAAAGAAGGATGATGTGAAGCTTTGATTTGGAGAAGATCTCTGAAGTCATGTTATCTGATGGTACATGGAAAACACCCAGAGCAACTGCTGTGTGGTTCTTACAGTGTGAGGGCTGGCGTGGGATATGGTAGAAACACAGGACCAGTCAAGAATCCTAGAAGTGCCCTTAGACATTTCCCTATTGAGCTTTTGAGACCTCAATGTAATTGGAAGATCTAAAGCTCCCTTCCAGTTGTATGTTGAGACACTAAGTCCTGTCAAGCCATGCAGTTCCATCACTTATAATAAAGTATGAATATTTTTGCCCACTGTTGCTATTAGCCATTTGAGACTAAAAAGTCCATGAGTACATGCTGTTTTTCTCATTTATGATTTCCTAGCAACTGGTATAGGGCCTGGTACATAAATATCCAGTTTGTCAAGCTACCAACTGAATCCTTTTTATTGCTAAAACATGATGTGCTGAGTGCTTATATCTATCTTCTTAGTTTTTAAAGTCACCCTATGTGGTGTTATTGTCCCCCACTTCAGATTTTAAAAAGGTCTCATTGCAGTTAAGAAATCAGTCCAAAGCCACATAGCAAGTCAGTAGTGAAATACAGGATTGCAATCCTGATCTTGTTCTGAAGTCCAGCTCTCTCTAGACCACATTCCCCCTGTAGTAGCTGGATGAGAAGCACTCAGGCTGCTTCACTCACAGACATGAAATCCTTCGAGCAGATTGTGGATCCCGAATGCTGATCATGTCTTCCTGCTTGCATAACCGGACAGCTGACATGATACAAGACAGTCTTTTGTCTATGGGCAGTATTGTCATTCATGAATGTGATGGTCATCTGGTGCTGGCCAAGCTGTATGAAAATGGCATAGTAAGGACAGAGTGTTAGAACTTCAATGAGAAAGGGGATTCCAAAATACCATCTGACTCAGCTGATTAGCAAAACCCTTAAAAGTCAATCAGTACCACAGTTCTAAAAAGTCCCTCATTCCTATACCAGGAGATTCTTTAGCCTCTTTAGATATCCCAGGACTCATTCATTGGCAGAGAACAGCTCCTTGAGTTTTAGGGCTCAGAGTCCAGTTTTTGTTTTCCCTTTACATTCACCCTATGTCTGAGTATCAAGGTCCTATTGGGCTTGCTGCCTCTATCAAGAGATAGAAATACTTACTGAGCACCTACTTTAGCAGCCATTGTGCTGGGTGCTGGACAGGGCCATCTTTGCCATTTCCCCTGGCTCAGGGAATTCTGTCTAAAGCAGTGGTCAAGTAACAAATTTCTATAAAGTGTTAGTAAATATTTAGACTTTTTAGGCCACGTATGCTTTTAACATTTTTAAAATGCTTAAAAAACTAAAGCCATTCTTAGCTTGATGACCATCACACATAGATCATGGACTGGCTGTGGCCATACACGGGTCATTCTGCAGACCTTTGTTCTAAAGGAATACAACACTAAGCTCCCTAAAGTTGGGAACGTCCATTTTAGAAGGGAAAGTTCTCTTAATTACTGGAGATCTTCAGTAGATTCAGATGAAGTAGACTGTTAAGACTTGTAGGATGTACCCTAGACCTATTAAGTCAACTAAGTGACTTCTGTACTTTACAAAGTTCCCTAAGTGATTGTTTGCACATAAAGCCTGAAAAGGACTTAGCCTTCTTTTACTGCTCCTAATAACCCTGATTGGGTAGCACTATTGCTTGACAGTAGAAAATCCTATTTTTCAGCTGCTGCTCACCTTCCAGCATAGAGGTACCAGCACTCCATTTGCCAGCACCAAAATAGCATCCCCTTTTCCATGAGGGGTGTAGATCAAAATAGCTCGTTTGATCATTTGCTGTGTCTACATACTATGCCTAGTCCTTCACTGTGTCATTCGTCTTTAGATACCTTATGGAAAGATATCATAATCCATTTTCCAGTGGACAAGTAGAGGCTTAGAAAGGTTAGCTAACTTACTCCAAATCATAGATAGATAGTGGCAAAGACAGAAATAAAGCCCAAAGCCTCAATTCAAGGGTAAGCTCAGCATTGGAGTTTTGAGTCTAATATATCTTTATTGAGAGTTCCTGTATGCCATGGAGGTTATTTGGCAATATTCTTGGCTTGTACCCATCAGATGACCAGTAGCTGCCCTCTCCTTCCTCCCCCAACAGCTGTGGTAAGTGTCTCCAAATGTTGCAGGATGTTCTCTGGGATGACCAAAGAGAAAGATCACCCTGATTGAGAACCACTGCTCTACTCCAAAGCTTTAACTCCTAGGTTGCTGCTGCTGCTGCTGCTGCTAAGTCGCTTCAGTCGTGTCCAACTCTGTGCAACCCCATAGGCGGCAGCCCACCAGGCTCCGCCGCCCCTAGGATTCTCCAGGCAAGAACACTGGAGTGGGTTGTCATTTCCTTCTCCAATGCATTAAAGTGAAAAGTGAAAGTGAAGTCACTCAGTCATGTCCAACTCTCAGTGATCCCATGGACTGCAGCCTACCAGGATCCTCCATCCATGGAATTTTCCAGGCAAGAGTACTGGAGTGGGGTGCCATCGCCTTCTCCGAACTCCTAGGTTACTACTTCCCAAATTACTCCTCAATTACTTACCACTCTTTTGGTACAGCTTTCATATGGGGCCTTCAGTGTGAGCTTTTCTGGGTCCAGAACATAAGTGCAGTTCAGCATTTTAAGACCAAGGGAATCTGCAGAAACAAGAGCAGCTTTAGAAAGGAGATGGCCAAGATGTATTTATATCTTATATTTCAGTGACAGAGTCAACCAAAGCTACATAAGCAAGACTGCAAATCCATTTCTAAGGTACTTCAATCACTTCTTACTTTTTATTTTCCCAACTGGGATATAACCCAAGCTCTGAGAGATGCTGTGATTTGAAGCTAGACTTTTCTTAGTGAATCCTAAGATAAGACAGATTTCCAAAGACAGACAAGGTCTTCCACTCTTAGGAGTCACGATGCAGTTCAAGGACCCTGTGACATCATGGGATTTGAGCACGACTGCTCCAGAATTTGTGTACTTTGCTCACTGGAAAATGGTGATGACTTTGAGCCAAGGGCTTCCTACTAAGTAAGACTTAAATGAGACAATACACATTACTTACCCACCACAGATGCATGCTGAATCTTGTTGCCAAGAGTTCTTTTAAACTCCACTACCATTCTATTTTCATAGCAAGTGACAGTACCTGAAGAGCAAAGAAAGCACGTGGGGCATCTTTGAACACAGGAGGCATGATTCCTACAGAAGTGTATTGAGGAAACTTTCCTCTTTAACGCATAAGGAAGGATGCCAGTTGGGAGAGGCAAAGCTTATTCCCCATCCTGGGGAGCTTACAAGTTGATGGGAATACATAACTATGATGTAAGATACCGAGAACTGTAATGAAGATATCAATTAAATGCCTAGGGCTTTCTATCCAGGAGAAACCTGGATTCGGGTTAACAAGTATGCATGTGGGAACCAGCCTGGAACCCTGATGGAAATAGAAATGGTAGGTCTTTGAAGAATTGGGGAAAAGTTTTGTCTAAAGATCTTTCAATTTGAAGTTTAAAAAATTCCCTAGGTAACTCCAAGAACACATTTTTGAAGAATAATCTGCCAAATAGCTTGACAATGTGCATCCTTTGGCTCAAGTGCAAATCTTAAGAAACTCCTCATTACAAGTGATTTTGCCTGTTATTGATGCTTTCCTCAAGCATGAGTATGTGTTTGAAGATGCCTGCTCCCAAAGATGAGGGCTTGGTAGGTGGTTTGCTGTTCTTTGGGTGCTGTAAAGCTGGAGGCAGTGAGGAAATAGAAGGCAGTGCGGGTGTTTTTCCAAGCTCCTGCATTTAGCTGCAGAGCAAGCTATAGGTAAGCTACGGGAAAACTGAAGTGACTTGATCAAGATAGGCAAAAGAATGACTGGAGATCGTTTAACTCACTTTTGTGTTTTCTGGCCATCTAGGCACCCTAGTTGCAATCCATTTCACAGATGCTTAAGGACATTTCCCTCACCCAAGAGGCCTACCTGGGAAGGCAGGATCCAACTGATTAACATCTATTGAGTTCACCGAAGTCAAAAGGGTGAAAGATAGAAAAAATGACCTGTAGGTGCAGGAGGACATGGGGGAGAAAGTTAAAGAGGAGTGAACTTCAGCAGACAAGGCATTTTGTCCCCTTCTTTCTGCCCCCAGAAATACCTCCAGTCTGCACGGAACCAGCTTGAGGGTCTCCCGCTGTCTCCTCTCTGCCTGCATGCCATGACCGAAGATACCACCAAATCAACCAGGCAGAGGGGCGTGCTGCTCTGGCTTTTATAGCAGGAAACGGGGCTTGGTCCCCGCCCTCTCCCCATTGGAGTCACCTGAATCTTCTCTAGCCCTCCCAGCTGAGAGGAAGGGATTTGGGAAGAGCCTTTCCAGAAGGCCTAAAACAAGCAGAGTTTTCCCCTTCCTGACACTTGCCTTGGTTTTCCACTGGCTGCTCTGCAGCCAATTTAGTTCCTTGAAATTGGCTCAGGTGAATGAATTGGTACATTTTTCCATAACACTAGGAAAAATAGAATCTTTTGGACAAACTCTTTACAACTCAAATGTAGAGTGAGAGAGTGGGGTGGGATTTTTTTGGAGGAAAGATCATCTCTTGTTTACACTGTCTTTGAGTAATAAACCTTTCTTTTAAGTTACTCCTGGTCTCCTGGCTATTGTGGATATCAACCTGACAATGTGCATGAAGAAGTACCTTTTTAAAAATGATGAAACATTATTTTCCCCCAAGTATAGATTTTAATTTTACTTCAAAAAATACAGACAATTAAAGAAGGATATAGAGAAAGGAAAAAATCATCCACTGCAAGTACTTAAGTGTGTAACTCTATGGTCTTTCTCTACAAACATCACACTTAAAAAAAAAATAACAACCTGGGATTGAAGTATAAGTTATGTTTGTAACCTGCTTTTACTACTTTATATGTCATGGACATTTTCCATATCAAACATAAAGATCTCCATTACCATTTTTAATGTTGCGTAGTATTCAATGTCTAGATAAATCAGTGTTTAGCTGTTCTCTAATGATGGACATTAATACAGCTTCCAATGTTTTCATTATTATAAACAATCTGCTGGACTTGTACATTTCCCTGGTTAACTCTCAGGATAGATTACTAGAAGTAGAAATTCTGGGTCAAAAGGAATAGTGACCTGAATAAGAATGTCATACTGTGTAGGAACTGGAGTTTATAGGTGGGGAATCTGAGGAAACCAACTTGCTCAAGCTTTAACAACTGGGTGTCAGAGCCAGGACCAGACTGAGACACCTTGATGTCTGAAGACCACATTCCATAACAGGTGATAATGCTCAAATTCTGTACAAGTTTGTGGGGTAGCACTTACAATTATTTATTTATGTGTTGCTCTTTATGTCTTTATATGTTAACGATGTTTCTTGAGGACTAATCGTCATTCCCTGTTACAGGTGTCTGAAATATTGTTCGTCAGAGTAGTGGTTTCCTTAACTCCCTTGATCGAAACATTCACAGCTGGTACTGAAGAACCTATCTTCAGGGAGGGAATGGAGACACAAATGTAGAGAATGGACTTGAAGACACAGCAAGGGAAGGAGAGGGTAGGACTATTTGTGAAAGTAGCATTGACATATATACCTACCATGTGTAAAATAGTTAGTGGGGAACTGCCATATGACACAGGGAGCCCAGCCTGGCACTCTGTGATGACCTAAAGGGATGGGATGGGTGAGCAGGAGGGAGATTCAAGGGGGAGAGGATATATATATGTATATATAGTTATGACCAATTTGGTTTGTTGTAGGGCAGAAACCCACAAAACATTGTAAAGTAATCATCCTCCAATTAAAAATTCAAAAATGATCATATGGGGCTCTTTGTTAATGTCACAGATTCCTATGTCCCACCCAGAAGCTGCTGACTCAGACTCTCCAGGGGAGGAAACTGGGGTACCGTATGTTTAAGCAATCAGGTGAGTCTTATGATCAGGAAAACTTGGGAAATATCTGAAGGAAGTAGACAAGAAAATGAATGATTGCCAGTGATTAACTTCTTTATGGGAATCAGTTGATTATATTCCAGTGGAATGGAGGAGAGGGAGCAAAATCCAGGATAAGCAGGCTTTTGAAGATAGAGGTGGTGAAAGGATTTAGGTTCTGAGCAGAAGCATGATAGCAATAATTACTTCTAAGCATATATTCCCAAAAGTAGCACTTTTTCTATGACTGTGAAGGTAATTTGTTACCACGATGGTTAAGACTATGATAAGAAGACCATTGGAGAGATTTGAAGACCATTCCATCCAGTAGATGATAGAATGTAGGGGCAAGATTCAGAGAGACCTATTAAGGTAGTCAGAGAGGTAATAGATTAATATGTTCCACCTTCCCAGGCCCCACCCTAGACTTGCTTCTCCCAAAGTTATACCTTTTTCTCCAGAGTGTGAGGTGTTGCCTTGGAAAGGGTAGCTCTGCTCAGATCCCTAAACTGGGGGTTCTGCATGATGAAGGGGCAGCACAAAAGCCCTGAGCAGGAGGCATGGAGATAAGGAGGACCACTCTGAGAACTGGTGAGGGTGATGAGGGTGGTGAGCATGCCAGATATTAATTTCATTTGCCTTGCCCAACCCAGCCAATGCTGCACTTGGGACAGTCACTGAGCAACTAGCTCCAGACTCCCTAAGAATCAATTCTGCAGAAGTGCACAAGGATACGAATGTGTTGGTACGGTTAACTTTGAGAATGAGGAAGGCATGGCTCTCTGCAATCAAGGAGTGTCTCATTTTACTAGTTAGGAAAACAAATCTTTCCAAAAAAGATAGACACTTAATCTTTTACTAAATAAACAGTAGGATCTCTTTCAAAAGTATGTTTTCCACATTCTTTTCAATGAGACGTTTTAAGTGTGTTTATAACTATAAGGTGTTCCTTCTCCTCTTCTGCGAATGCCATGGTCTCTACGTGACGTGAGGCCTCGTCTCACCTGCTAATCACTAGGCATTTCTTGAGGAGAGTTTTAAGTTGTCATGCAGAACAACAATGCAGTATTGTTGCCTCCTTTGGGCAGGTGCTCTCTTTATTTTCTGAAATGCTGTTCTTTTAAACAATAGTTTATAATTCTTAATTTCCAATTCTGTTGCCTTACTTTTCACAACTGTGAAAATATTGAAGATGCCCTAATTGTTATCATCAGGAGATGGTTAGATAAACTCTGAAAAGCTCTAAAAATACTAAAATATATGAATTCAATGGGGTCTGTGACTATTGATACTAAAGACATCCACCATAAATTGGACTATTGGAACTATATTAGTATGTTTTCATATTTTACTTAAAAAAACAAAAATGAGAAACACATGTGTTTCCTATCCATTTATCTGTTTATGTGTGGGTATGTAAGTGTGTGTCTGCATTTATTTACCAGAGAGCCAATGAGTCAATTGAGGGAGGAGTCAGTGCAGATATCTAGGCAGTCCACACCAATCCAGCTATGCTGGATGTTCACAACCATTATCAGTTCTGATTTGTTTGAGCTCTTGCTGTACTGGCTATAAATATACATAATATATCATTCTTGTAACAGGAATAGGGAGATAGGAGTGGTACTTTCTCTTAAATTTCATTCAGTTGATTGAATTGTCTTGCTGATAAATAACAAGGTAAAGTAATTTAAAATTGATAAAAGTTAATCTGATTTGTATATGTTATCTGTAAATGTTATAAAATGAAAAGCCCATGAATTCAAACTTCATGGTATAGATATATTGCCCAAGTGAGTGGATTTGATTCATACAACTTCCAAAATCCAACTTCTCAATATGAAATGAATAAAATAAGCCTAAGAGGTTTTTGTGACTTGCCCAAGGTCATATAGAAAGTTAGCAGAGCTCCAGGGAGAAACCAAGTCTTCTGATACCTACTTCCAGGCTTATTCTAATTCATTATGGTTCTGTGTGTGTGCGTGTCTGTGTCTGTGTATGAGTGTTCTAAAACTCCATGCTTCTCTTGCAGTTCACGTAGCTTTAAAAGTACAAGATAGCACTAATTATAATTTAGTTTCAGAAGGTTGTGAAAGTCACTCAGTTGTGTCCAACTCTTTGTGACCTCATGGACTATACAATCCATGGAATTCTCCAGGCCAGAATACTGGAGTGGGTAGCTGTTCCCTTCTCCAGGGGATCTTCCCAACCCAGAGATTGAACCCAGGTCTCCCACATTGCAGGTGGATTCTTTACCAGCTGAGGCACAAGGGAAGCAAATACTGGAGCGGGTAGCCTTTCCCTTCTCCAGGGGATCCTCCCAACCTAGGAATCGAACCAGGATCACCTGCATTGCAGGTGGATTCTTACCAACTGAACTACCAGGGAAGCCCCATATGATTTAGTGGTATTAGATAAACAAGAAATATAGAATCTTCTATCAGGTAGGCTAACATAGCTTAACATCACTTTCAAATATAGAATATGAATTTAACTTGTAAACGTAAGATAGACTATGTTAATAAGAATGCTTTTGAAAAACATATGGTAGCTACTTTAATTATACAATGTTAATGTCACTTGAGATCTGACAGAATGTGGTCTGCTGGAGAAGGGAATGGCAAACCACTTCAGTATTCTTGCCTTGAGAACCCCATGAACAGTATGAAAAGGCAAAATGATAGGATACTGAAAGAGGAACTCTCCAGGTCAGTAGGGGCCCAATATGCTACTGGAGATCAGTGGAGAAATAACTATATAAAGAATGAAGGGATGGAGCCAAAGCAAAAACAATACCCGGCTATGGATGTGACTGGTGACAGAAGCAAGGTCCGATGCTATAAAGAGCAATATTGCATAGGAACCTGGAATGTCAGGTAATCAAGGCAAATTGGAAGTGGTCAAACAAGAGATGGCAAGAGTGAATGTCAACATTCTAGGAATCAGCGAACTAAAATGGACAGGAATGGGGGAATTTAACTCAGATGACCATTATATCTACTACTGCGGGCAGGAATCCCTCAGAAGAAATGGAGTAGCCATCATGGTCAACAAAAGAGTCCAAAATGCAGTACTTGGATGCAATCTCAAAAACGACAGAATGATCTCTGTTCGATTCCAAGGCAAACCGTTCAATATCACAGTAATCCAAGTCTATGCCCCAACCAGTAATGCTGAAGAAGCTGAAGTTGAACGATTCTATGAAGACCTATAAGACCTTTTAGAACTAACACCCAAAAAAGATGTCCTTTTCATTATAGGGAACTAGAATGCAAAAGTAGGAAGTCAAGAAACACCTGGAGTAACAGGCAAATTTGGCCTTGGAATACGGAATGAAGCAGGGCAAAGACTAGTAGAGTTTTGCCAAGAAAATGCACTGGTCATAATAAACACCCTCTTCCAACAACACAAGAGAAGACTCTATACATGGACATCACCAGATGGTCAACACCAAAATCAGATTGCTTATATTCTTTGCAGCCAAAGATGGAGAAGCTCTATACAGTCAACAAAAACATGACCAGGAGCTGACTGTGGCTCAGATCATGAACTCCTTATTGCCAAATTCAGACTTAAATTGAAGAAAGTAGGGAAAACCACTAGACCATTCAGGTATGACCTAAATCAAATCCCTTATGATTATATAGTGGAAGTGAGAAATAGATTTAAGGGCCTAGATCTGATAGATGGAATGCCTGATGAACGATGGAATGAGATTCGTGACATTTTACAGGAGACAGGGATCAAGATCATCCCCATGGAAAAGAAATGCAAAAAAGCAAAATGGCTGTCTGGGGAGGCCTTACAAATAGCTGTGAAAAGAAGAGAAGTGAAAAGCAAAGGAGAAAAGGAAAGATATATGCATCTGAATGTGGCGTTCCAAAGAATAGGAAGAAGAGATAAGAAAGCCTTCCTCAGTGTTCAATGCAAAGATAGAGGAAAACAACAGAATGGGAAAGACTAGAGATCTCTTCAAGAAAATTAGAGATACCAAGGGGACATGTCATGCAAAGATGGGCTTGATAAAGGACAGAAATGGTATGGACCTAACAGAAGCAGAAGATATTAAGAAGAGGTGGCAAGAATACACAGAAGAACTGTACAAAAAAAGATCTTCACGACCCAGATAATCACGATGGTGTGATCACTGACCTAAAGCCAGACATCCTGGAATGTGAAGTCAAGTGGGCCTTAGAAAGCATCACTATGAACAAAGCTAGTGGAGGTGATGGAATTCCAGTTGAGCTATTTCAAATCCTGAAAGATGATGCTGTGAAAGTGCTGCACTCAATATGCCAGCAAATTTGGAAAACTCAGCAGTGGCCACAGGACTGGAAAAGGTCAGTTTTCATTCCAATCCCAAAGAAAGGCAATGCCAAAGAATGCTCAAACTACCACACAATTGCACTCATCTCACAGGCTAGTAAAGTAATGCTCAAAATTCTCCAAGCCAGGCTTCAGCAACACGTGAGCCATGAACTTCCTGATGTTCAAGCTGGTTTTAGAAAAGGCAGAGGAACCAGAGATCAAATTGCCAATATCCGCTGGATCATGGAAAAAGCAAGAGAGTTCCAGAAAAACATCTATTTCTGCTTTATTGACTATGCCAAAGCCTTTGACTGTGTGGATCACAATCAACTGTGGAAAATTCTTCAAGAGATGGGAATATGAGACCACCTGACCTGCCTTTTGAGAAATCTGTATGCAGGTCAAGAAGCAACAGTTAGAACTGGACATGTAACAACAGACTGGTTCCAAATAGGAAAAGGAGTACGTCAAGGCTGTATATTATCACCTGCTTATTTAACTTATATGCAGAGTACATCATGAGAAACGCTGGACTTGAAGAAACACAAGCTGGAATCAAGATTGCAGGGAAAAATATCAATAACCTCAGGTATTCAGATGACACTACCCTTATGGCAGAAAGTGAAGAGGAACTCAAAAGCCTCTTGATGAAAGTGAAAGTGGAGAGTGAAGAAGTTGGCTTAAAGCTCAACATTCAGAAAACTAAGATCATGGCATCTGGTCCCATCACTTCATGGGAAATAGATGGGGAAACAGTGTCAGACTTTATTTTGGGGGGCTCCAAAATCACTGCAGATGGTGACTGCAGCCATGAAATTAAAAGACGCTTACTCCTTGGAAAGAAAGTTATGACCAACCTGGATAGAATATTCAAAAGCAGAGACATTACTTTGCCAACAAAGGTCTGTCTAGTCAAGGCTACGGTTTTTCCTGTGGTCATGTATGGATGTGAGAGTTGGACTGTGAAGAAGGCTGAGCGCCGAAGAATTGATGCTTTTGAACTGTGGTGTTGGAGAAGACTCTTGAGAGTCTCTTGGACTGCAAGGAGATCCAACCAGTCCATTCTGAAGGAGAGCAGCCCTGGGATTCCTTTGGAGGGAATGATACTGAAGCTGAAACTCCAGTACTTTGGCCACCTCATGTGAAGAGTTGACTCATTGGAAAAGACTCTGATGCTGGGAGGGATTGGGGGCAGGAGGAGAAGGGGACGACAGAGGATGAGATGGCTGGATGGCATCACTGACTCGAAGGACGTGAGTCTGAGTGAACTCCGGGAGTTGGTGATGGACAGGGAGGCCTGGCGTGCTGCAATTCATGGGGTCACAAAGAGTCGGACACGACTGAGCGACTGAACTGAACTGAATGTCATTTTAACCCTTTGGATCTTTAGCTAGATTGAAATTGAATGAGGTTTGTAACAGAAATGGATTCATAAAGAAATTGGACAAAGGCATATAAAAGGCTTCATTAATCTGTTAATAGAAAGATAGGGCATCTTAAATGAAAGACAGAGAAGGCTCAGAAGTTCTAAATAAAAACTTGTATACTTACAAATATTACAGGTTACTCCATACCTAGTAGCTAGGATAATTGTTACCACAGAGAGAAAGATTTCCTTGGCAATATCGCGTAGTCCCTCCAGTTGATAGAATATAAAATGTTTAAGCTCTTAAGATGACGTGGTAGATCAGTTGTAAAGGTCCCAATCTTCCACCCATCCGTGGACTCCCACTCTTTGCAGTGTGCTTTGCAGTTAGCCTGGTCCTCCTTGCTCCTCCTTCTTCCTGAATCTGACTGACTTTGTGACTTGTTTTGGCCAATAGAATGTGATGGAAATGATGGTACGCCAGTTCTGAGGCTAGGTCTTTTGAAGCGCATATACATATGCACTCTGTCTTAGCATTCTTCATTCACTGTGAGAACAAACCCAGAGTATCCTCCAGATGATAAAGAATCACAAGGAGCAGAGACAGGTCATCTAAGCTGTTCAGTTCAGTTCAGTGGCTCAGTCGTGTCCGATTCTTTGCGACCCCATGGACTGCAGCACACCAGGACTCCCTGTCCATCACCAACTCCCAGAGTTTACTCAAACTCCTGACCATTGAGTCAGTGATGCCATCCAACCATCTCATCCTCTGTCATCTCCTTCTCTTCTCGCCTTCAATCTTTCCCAGCATCAAGGTCTTTTCAAATGAGTCAGCTCTTTGCATCAGGTGGCCAAAGTATTGGAGCTTCAGCTTCAACATCAGTCCTCCCAATGAACATTCAGGACTGATTTCCTTTAGGATGGACTGGTTGGATCTCCTTGCAGTCCAAGGGACTCTCAAGAGTCTTCTCCAACACCACAGTTCAAAAGCATCAATTCTTCTCTGCTCAGCTTTCTTTATAGTCCAACTCTCATATCCTTATATGACTACTGGAAAAACCATAGCCTTGACATTTAAGCTGAGGCCATGCTAAAGCAACCAGTTCCCAGCTGACCTGCCAGTTGACTGCTGATGAATGAGTGAGCCACACCAAGGTCAGCTGAGCACAGAAGAATTGACCAGTTAACTGGAGATTTGTGAGTTAAATCAATGCTTATTCTTTAAAGCCATTCAATTTTGGATGGTTTGTTAAGTAGCATGATTGTGGCACTGGTTGTATGTGACTACTATTTAGAATTCCTATTTCAAAATTAGCCCAGTTTTACATTATGGAAGTACATGTATTTTCTAGGGGAGCATGTGCTGAGCAACCATAAAACTGTAGAGTCTCAAAAGAAGCAACACACATTTGTACATTTGTACACACAGATTTGTCTGCACATTTGTACAAGTGCAGACAAAGACACGCTTTAAGGGCTATGCTTTCTGATGGGAGACACCAAATGGCTATGTATGTGACAAATAAAACCTAAGCATAACTAAGTAAATTTAAATACACAGACGTTTGTTCTTTTCTGTCCAGTATCCTTTTCTCTGACTTCCCAGGTGGCATAGTGGTAAAGAATCTATCTGCCAGTGCAGGAGACACAAGAGACATGGGTTCAATTCCTTGGTTAGGAAGATCCCCTGGAGTAGGAAATGGCAATCCACTCCAGTATTCTTGCCTGAAAAATTCCATGGGCAGAGGAGCCTGGTGGGCTACAGTCCATGGGGATGCAAAGAGTTGGACATGACCAAGCATGAGCACAAATGATCTTTTTCTTTTGGTAGCAATACCATGATGGGCTTCAGGGAACTCTCCCATTAGATACAATCTTACTGAGACTTCTAGTCAAGCTGCTTCCAAGCTGCTTGGACAAGGGGTAGGCACAAGACTGAAGCTATCAAACAAGCTCTCTATAGAATTTGGGTCTTGATTAGGGTAACACAGGTTGAAGCTCCACCTATTTCCTGAAGGGTTGTCTATTCAAGTAACCCTTAATTCTGTTAAATCTCCTTTCACTAAATTTCTAATCTACCCCTTCCTATTTTGGTTCTCAGGGGGGTTTTATAAACCCATGCCTTTATCATTCACATCTCACACAGAATACTGGGAAAGAATAGATGGTCCTCAGAAACCCTCATAAGTATCTGTAGGAAGGAGGGAAGGGCATTTTTGCCCTCTGTGTATAGGTCCTATGCTGGACACTGATGGATAACCTTCAAGATAGGAATAAGAAAAGGAAATAAAGGCTCCTTAAGTGAATTTCCCCCAAGCTGATTAGCTACTAAGTAGAAAGCTGTTATGGAATGGATTTGTCCCCCACAATTTTTTTAATATTTTATTGAAGTATGATATGACAGGGCTGTCTGTTGTCACCCTGCTTATTTAACCTATATATTGAACACGTCATGAGAAATGCCAGGCTGAATGAGAAATGCTGAGCTGGAATCAAGATAGGCAGGAGAAATATCAACAACCTGAGATATGTGGATGATACTCCTTTAATGGCAGAAAGTAAAGAAGGACTAAAGAGCATCTTGATGAGGGTGAAGGGGGAGAGTGAAAGAGTCAGCTTAAAACTAAATATTAAAAAACTAAGATCTGACCCCATTACTTTATGACAAATAGAAGGGGAAAATGTGGAAGTAGTGACAGATTTCCTCTTTTTGGGCTCTGAAATCACTGTGGATGGTGCCTCTAGCCATGAAATCAGAAGATGATTGCTACTTGGCAGGAAAGCTATGACAAACCCAGACAGGGTCTTGAAAAACAGAGACATTACTCTGCTGACAAAGGCCTGTAGTCAAGGCTATGGTCTTCCCAGTGGTCTAGTATGTTTGTGAGAGCTGGACAGTGAAGAAGGCAGAGCACCAAAGAATTGATGCCTTTGGACTGGGGTTCTGGAGAAGACTCCTGAGAGTCCCATGGACAGCAAGGAGATCAAACCAGTCAATCTTAAGGGAAACCAACCCTGAATACTCATTGGAAGGACTGATGCTGAAGCTGAAGCTCCAGTATTTTGATCACCTGATGTGAACAGCCAATGCATTGGAAAAGTCACTGGTGCTGGGAGAGATTGAGGGCAGAATGAGAAGAAGGCATCAGAGGATGAGATGGTTGGATGGCATCACCAATGCAATGGACATGAACTTGGACAATCTTCGGGAGATGGTGAGGGACAGGGAGGTCTGGTGTGCTGCAGTCCATGGGGCTGCAAAGAGTCGAACACAATTGGGTAACTGAACAACAACATAGTTCATTTACAATGTTGTGTTAATTTCTGCTGTACAGCAAAGTGATTCAGTTATACACACATACACATACACACATACACATATTTTTTTTCATATTCTTTTCCATTGTCATTTATCACAGGATATTGAGTATAGTTCCCTGTGCTATACAGTAGGATCTTATTGTTTATCCATCCTATATACTCTAGTTTGCATCTGCTAATCCCAAACTCCCAATCCTTCCTTTCCCACCCCTTTCCCCCTTGACAACCACAAGTCTGTTCTCTGTGTATGTGAGTTTGCTTCTGTTTTGTAGATACATTTATTTGTATCATATTTTATATTTCACATATAGGTAATATTGTATGGTATTTGTCTTTCGCTTTTTGACTTACTTTGCTTAGTATGATAATCTCTAGGTCCATGCACCTTCCTGCAAAATACATTATTTCATTTTTTATGACTGAGTATTGTATATCTCACATCTTCTTTATCCATTCCTTGGACATTTAGGTTGTTTTCATGTCTTGGCTATTGTAAACAGTGCTGCTACGAGTATTGGGTTTTTTTTTTTTTGCTGTTGTTTTGTTTTTGGTCATTAAATCATGTACGACTGTTTTGCAACTCCATGGACTGTGGCCCACCAGGCTCCTCTGTTCACGGGCATAGAATGCATGTATCTTTTCATTTTTAATTGATAATTTAATTTTTATTTTATATTGGAATATAGTTGATTTGTACTATTGTGTTAGTTTCAGGTGTACAGCAAAGTGATTCAGTTATACCTATACATATATTGTTTCTTTTTCAGTTTCTTTTCCTATATAGGTTATTATATAATACTGAGTAGAGTTCTCTGTGCTATAAGTAGGTCTTTGTTGATTATCTAGTTTATATATAGTAGTATGTGTATGTCAATCCCAAACTCCTAATTTATCCCTCCCCTGCCCTTTTCCCCTTTTGTAACCACAAGTTTGTTTTCAAAGTCTGTGAGTCCATTTCTCTTTTGTAAATAAGTTCATTAATATCATTTTTTTTAGATTCCACATATAAGTGATACCGTGTCTTTTTCTGATTTACTTTTACTTAGCATAATAATCTCTAGGTTCACCCATGTTGCTGCAAGTGGCATTATTTCATTCTTTTCAATGGCTGAGTAATATTCCATTGTATATATGTATCACATCTTCTTTATTCCTCTGTTGATGATATTTAGGTTGCTTCCATGTCTGGCTATTGTAAATAGTGCTGCAATGAACACTGAGGTGCATGTATCTTACTGAATTATGGTTTTCTCTGGATATATGCCAAGAGTTATTGCTGGATCATATTTTCGTCAGGGATATTGGCCTGTAGCTTTCTTTTTTTGTGATATCTTTGTCTGGTTTTGACATCAGGGTAATAGTGGCCTCATAGAATGAGTTTGGAAGTGTTTCTTTCTCTGAAATTTTTTGAGAGTTTCAGAAGAATAGGTATTAACTCTTAATGTTTGATATAAATTGCATGTGAAGCTATCCAGTCATAGACTTTTGCCTGTTGGAAGTTTTTAATCACCATTTCAATTTTAGTACTTGTTATCAGTCTGGTCATATTTTCTATTTCTTCCTGGTTCAGTCTTGGAAGATTGTACCTTTCTAAGAATTTCTCCATTTCTTCTGGACTCTCCATTATATGGGCATATAGTTGCTTGTACTAGTCTCTTATGATTCTTTGTATTTCTGTGGTATCCATTGTAACTTCTCCTTTTCTACTTTTCCTTTTATGAATGTGAGTCCTCTTCCTTTTTTTCCCATGAATCTGGATAAGCACATATCAATTTTGTTCATCTTTTCAAAGAACTGCTTTTAGTTTCATTATTCTTTTACACCATTTTCTTCATCTCTGTTTCATTTATTTCCACTCTGATCTTCATGATTTCTTTCCTTCTGCTAACTTTGAGTTTTGTTTGTTCTTGTTTCTGTAGGTGCTTTAGGGTAGGGTTAGGTTGTTTATTTGAGATTTTTCTTGTTTCCTGAAACATAGTTATAGTGCTGTAAACTTACCTCTTATAACTGCTTTTCCAGTCCCATAGTTTTTGGTTTGCCATTTTTTGTTTGTTTGTTTTGTTTTCATTTTCCTCTGGATACTTTCTGATTTCCATTTTGTTTTCTTCACTGACCCATTGTCTGCTTAGTAGCACATTGTTTAGCCTCCATGTGTTTGTGCTTTTTATATTTTTTCTTGTAGTTAATTTCTAATCTCATAGTGTTGTGGCTGGAAAAGATGCTTGAAGTGATTTCAATTTTCATAAATTTACCAAGGTTTGCCTTGTGACCCAGCTTGTGATCTATCCTGGAGAGTGTTCCATACACTTGAGAAGAATGCGTAATCTGCTGATTTCAGATTAAATGTTCTATAAATAGCAATTACGTCCATCTAGTTTAATGTGTCCTTTCAGGCCTGTGCTTCCTTATTGCTTTTCTGTCTGGATGATCTGTCCACCTACGTCAGAGGGGTGCTAAAGTTCCTCACTATTATTGTGTTACTGCCAATTTTCCCTTTCGAGTCTGTTAACATTTGCCTTATATATCAAGGTGCTCCTATGCTGGGTGCATATACATTTACAGTTGTTATATCTTCTTCTTGGATCAATCCCTTGATCTTCATGGAGAGTCCCTTATCTCTTGTGTGTGCATGAGTCACTTCAGTCGTGCCTGACTCTTTGTTCCTCTGTCCAGGGATTCTCTAGGCAAGAACACTGGAGTGGATTGCCATGCTCTCCTCCAAGGAATCTTCCCGACGCAGGGATTGAATCTGCGTCTCTTATGTCTCCTGCATTGGCAGGCAGGTTCTTTACCACTAGCACTATGTGGGAAACTCTTATCTCTTGTAACAGTCTTTATTTTAAAGTCTGTTTTGCCTGATAAGAGTATTGCTACTCCAGCTTTCTTTTGATTTTCATTTTCATGGAATATCTTTTTCCATATACTCACTTTCAGCCTATATGTGTCCCTAGGTCTGAGGTAGTTCTCCTATAGGCAGTATGTATATGGATCTTGTTTTGGTATCCATTCAGCCAGTTTATATCTCTTAGTTGAAGCATTTAATCCATTTACATCAAGTTGGTGGACTAGAAGTATTTGGATCTCATCTCCTCCACAAATACATCAAAAATACATCTACAAATGGAACAATTCCCACAGAACCCCTCTAGAACACTGGCTGAAGACTTCAAATACCTGAAAAGGACAAGAAAGATCTCCATGTAACTGGGTAGAATTGAAAGGGAAAAAAGAGGAAGTGGGATGGGAACTGTGGCCTTAGAAGGGAGCTGAAAAAAGGAAAGGTGCCTGTACCCTGGGAAGCCCCCTCACTTGCAGGGAAATCTGTACAGAAAGTGAGCTTTAGAGGCTCAGAGAAGGGCACGGCAACTGGTTTGTGGCAGACAGAATAGCGAGAGACCTACACAAACTTTGTGTTAACACCCTGCTCATGTAGCCTTAGACACATGTTGCTGGGCTGCGTGAGGGCTGGGTGCTATAACTCGGGGTTTAGAGCACAGTCCTGGAGAGAGAAGTGCTGCTGGCTGCGTGGAGATGCCTGAAGGCACTGGAGTGTGCCATGGCTGCAACTGATATTGTGTGGAGAAAGAAACCCAGGCCTCTATAGGATTGAAGTGCCATTGTTGAGTGACACAAAAAGGGAGAGGTGGGGCTGCCTTGGCAGCCTTTTTCTCCACTTGCTACTCCCTGCCTCAAGGGGCTCTGGAAGAGCCCGCCCCAGCCACCACCTTGGTGGGCTCTCACAACCCAGCCACCATCCCAGCAGGCTTCTGTACCACAGCTGCCACCTCAGGGCATCCCACAGCCCACAGCTGCCTCAGGAGGCTCTGGGATCAGACACCAGTGGGTTGCCCACAGCCAGTCAGGGCTAAAAACCTCAGCTGAGTCCCAGGGCCTTCATGGCCTAGGAAGCAAGGCTGAAATCTCTCTCCTCGGCTGAACAAGCTGCAGATTTACACCTCCACTGCTGGCTTTGTAAATTCAGTCCCTACAGGACATCTGAGTGGACAACAGTGCTCACATGGCTGAGACAGCTCTGGCCTTAGCAGCTGTGGACTTGTGGGCACACACACCTGGGGGCTGGACTGGGCCAGGGTCTAAGCTTGCCTCCATTGTGCTCCTAGCAGATCCAGGTGCACAACTTCTGCAGTTCTTGAACCTGACTTCAGTGCATCTGTGCTGGTGGCCTTGTAAAAACAATATCTGATAGATACCAGGGCTCATTGCCAGAATTTCTAAAGATGAGATGGGGTCAAGGGCAGTGCCAACCGTGGTGCACTTTGTAAGCCTGCAAAATGTATGACAGATAACACAACAGAGCAGTGTCACTGGTTAACAGCTCTGGCAGAGGAATACTCGGCAGCTCCTCTTCCAGTGAGAGCACAGCAATTGCACCTACCTCACACTGCAGCTCAGAAGGCAGCTCAGAAATGGATCTGCAAACTTCCACTCCAACAGCTGGGGAACATGCCTGGCCCATGACAGGGTAGTGACAGCCACATAGCAAACAGGAGCCCCTGCTCAATGTCTAGTGCAGGCTCTGGTCACCAAAACACCAGTTACACCTCCTCTCAAGGGGTAATGGCCAGCAAATGCTGAGGAAAGAGGCAGGAGGCAGACACACTAAAAATAACTTTCACACCAAAAAATAAATCCATACAAATGACACAGGGACACTCCCTAGAAAAAGCCCCTCTAAGACCACAGTATATAATTGTTTCTCCTAAACTCATGGAACGAGAGACATAACTAAAAGAAGCAGAGGAGCCACTCTCAATGAAAAGATCAAGAGGATTTTCCTAAAAAAACAAATGATGTAATAGATCTCTTCAGTCTAATAGACATGAGTTGAAAATAAGAGATAATGAAAATACTGAAGGAATTAGAAATGCTGATCGCTATAAAAGAAACTAGAAAGTGTAAAAGGAAAAATTAGGGAACTCATTCACCAAGGTTAAAGCTAAGCTAAAGCAATGATAGCAGAATGAATAATGCAGAAGAATGAATAAATGATATGAAAGATAGAATAATGGAAATCACCCAATCAGAACAACAGACTAAAAAATCAAATGAAAAAAATGAAAGCAAAATAAGAGACCTATGGGAGAATATAAAGTGTGCCAATCTACACACAATAGGGATCCCAGGAGGAAAAGAAAGTAAAAAGGAAATTGAAAATGTATTTGAAGAAATGATGGCTGATAACTTCTCAAATTCAACAGATATCAAGGAACAGGAAGCACAGAAGGTTAATATACTTGAATAACAGGGTAATTGGAAATCAAAAACATACAATAGATTCATGAAAACCAAAAGAAAAAGAACATAAGCATAATATAATACAAAAGAAAATTATCAAACCACAAAAGGGAAAACAGAAAAGCAAAGGGATAAAGAAGAAATACAAAGTCAACAGGAAAACAACATTTAAAATGGAAATTAATACATATCTGTCAATACCTTAAAAGCCAATGGACTAAATGCTCCAATCAAAAGACCCAGAGTAGCAGAAACAGAATTGCCTTATGATCCATCAATCCCACTGCTGGGCATACACACTGAGGAAACCAGAATTGAAAGAGACACGTGTACCCCAGTGTTCATCGCAGCACTGTTTATAATAGCCAGGACATGGAAGCAACCTAGATGTCCATCAGCAGATGAATGGATAAGCAAGCTGTGGTACATATACACAATGGAGTATTACTCAGCCATTAAAAAGAATACATTTGAATTAGTTCTAATGAGGTGGATGAAACTGGAGCCGATTATACAGAGTGAAGTAAGCCAGAAAGAAAAACACCAATACAGTATACTAAAGCATATATGTGGAATTTAGAAAGATGGTAACAATAACCCTGTATATGAGACAGCAAAAGAGACACTGATGTATAGAACAGTCTTTTGGACTCTGTGGGAGAGGGAGAGGGTGGGATGATTTGGGAGAATGGCATTGAAACATGTATAATATCATATATGAAATGAGTTGCCAGGTCAGGTTCAATGCACAATACTGGATGCTTGGGGCTGGTGCACTGGAACGACCCAGAGGGATGGTATGGGGAGGGAGGAGGGAGGAGGGTTCAGGATGGGGAACACATGTGTACCTGTGGTGGATTCATTTTGATATATGGCAAAACCAATACAATATTGTAAAGTTAAAAAAAAAATACCCAGAGTAGCAGATTGGATTAAAAAAAACAAGGCTCCAATATGCTGCCCATAAGAGACCCACTTTAGGCCAAGGACACAAATAGATTGAAAGTAAGGGATGGAAAAAGATATTTCATACAAATGAAAATGACAAGAATTAAAGCTGAAGCTCCCCTGCCCCCCTCCAAAAAAGCCTAGGTACCTCAGAATGTGATTATATTTGGAACTAGGGTCTTTACAGAGATGATTAAGTTAAAATGAGGTCTTTAGGGTAGGCCCTAATACAATATAATTTGTGTCCTTATGAGAAGAAGGAATTTGGGCATAGACATATACAGAGGGAAGACAACGTGAAGATATGGGGAAGATGACCTTTTATAAGTCAAGGACAGAGGCCTGGGACAAATCTTTCCCTCATTGCCCTCAGAAGAAACCAGTTCTGCCAGCACTTTGATCTCAGATTTCTATCTTCCAGAACTCTAAGAAAAAAATTCTGATGTTTAAGCCACCGAGTTTGAGATACTATTTTTAGCAGCCTTTGTTGTTGTTGTTGTTGCTAAGTTGTGTCCAACTCTTTGTGACCCCAAGGACTGCAGCACGCCAGACCTCCCTGTCCCTCCCTATCTCCTGGAGTTTGCTCAAACTTATGTCCTTTGAGTTGGTGATACTAACCAACCATTTTATCCTCTGTCACCCTCTTCTCCTTTTGCCTTCAATCTTTCCCAGCATCAGGTCTTTTCCAATGACTTGACTGTTCACATCAGGTGACAGCCTTAGAGAACCACTATAAACTCTCAGACTGAAATAAAACTCTGTGTGACTATGAGATATATGTTCTTTTTACTGTGTTGTAAGGTATGTTGTTGTTATTTAGTTGGTAAGTTGTGTATGACTCTTTTGCGATCCCATGGACTGTAGCCCACAATGCTCCTCTGTTCATGAAATTTCCAAGGCAATAATATTGGAGTGGGTTGCCATTTTCTTCTCCAGGGAATCTTTCCGACCCAGGGATCAAACCTGTGTCTCCTGCTTGGCAGGTGTTCTTTATCACTGAGCCACTGGGTACAGGATGATGAAAACTCCAGATCCCAGTTGTTCTTATTTTTGAAAAGAAACATGCAGATGAAAGAGAAAAAAACTTAAGAAAATGAAGAGTTTCCTTTATGACTTAAGAATCTACATTCTTAACCATTACTGTACTCTGGCTTTATTTCAGTACAATGCTCAACATTCACATTTTCCTGTCTTCCCAGTCCAAATATCAGCTTTGAGAAATGGTTTTAATGGTATTTGATAATCTGCTTTAAGAGTGCTATAACACACCTCCCCTATGTCATAATCCTGCTATCTTGAAACAAAATGGCAGCTAATGTAGGTTTCCCAATGGTCCCTGTTTCTGAAGTTTTTATAGAACTTAAACTTTGGGTGAGGAATCAGGCCATATGATTTATGTTGATTGAGCTTTTCAATTCTTAAAACCGCAATTAATTAGGAAAGGGAAAAGGCATAAGATAAAAGGAAATTTGTCCAGCTAACAGTCAGTTAATCCAAGTATGAAATTTAAATTCATAGCCCCTGCTTAGAGTATCTAATATTCACATTTTAAAGAATTTGTTTTTTGGAAACCTTTATAAAGCTCTCCACTGTTACAATGTATTGCCATCTGGAGTTTAGCATTTATAAAATGTGCAGTTAAGGGATGCCAAGATATGCCTCATGCAGACCAGATGGTACAATAACAGCTCTGTCTGTTTTTCTGGCAAAAAAAAAAAAAAAAACATAGGACTTTGAATGTCTTGAAACTTATGTGAATAAATTAAACCCCATCAATACTTCAGGGACATTATAATTTCAATACTCCATTTATCCACCTAAATATTTTCATAAATGCTTTCATTTGAAGAAAAAGCAAAGGGGAAGACAATGGTTCTTTTGATTGCTTCATGTTTGTGTTTAACAATGTTTCAAAGGAAAACACCACCAATGATCTGCAGTGTGGGAAAGAAAGTTGCTCTGTACTTTGAGTTACCTATGAGTTTAAATGAAAAGCAGGGTTGTTGAAATCTCTTTGATAGAAAAAGTCCACATCAAATTGGTTGAACAGTTTTAGCACTGTGATGAAGAGAAAAAATACATATGTAAGTGACATTTCTTAATAATCCATATGAAAATGTCTCTACTGCAACAGATACATTTATCATAAACCAATTCAGCACATATAGTTGTGTGTTAACGATGCCTGGTTCTGCCCGGGCCTGATTCATCTAAGCTTTCTGGATAACAACAGGGCTTTTGTAATCCCCTTTATTTTCATTTACTTTCTGTTATTGCTTTTATTTTCAATAGAATTTATAATCAGATACTCATTAGACGAAGTAATCTTGTTAAAAGTAAATTTTCTGCTTGGATCTTTTCATTTTCCTTACTACATAAAAATTGTGCTTCCCTACCAGACAAGGGAATTTCCTCTGTAATTAGATGTGAATAGCTTTGAAGAGCAAACAATGTGTGCTTTTGAAAGCCAGATCCCTTGTGGTTCAGGGGGCAATCTCATTAATAAAAACATGGGTTGCACAAGCTGTTGAATTTCTTTCCCAAAGAGCAGTGAATGGTTTTTCAGAACAAAGGAGAAGATTGTTTTCCACTTTGCTGGCATGGTTTTTTTTGGGGTGGACTGGAAGTATTATCTAGCACTAGTCTTTATCTCTTCTTTTCCTCTCCCTGAGCAAAGGATCATATACAACTCTCTTATATAGATAGATCAGAGTCCTGAATAAATCCTCCATCCAAAGGCTACTTGGCCAGGATTGCTTTCATAGTACATGGGACTCCTGTTCAGACCACTCAGCTATCAGGTAGCTGCTATTAAACAAGAGAGGTCACAAAATTATAAACACAACAATGAAGAGTTGAAAATGGCATTGCTCTGTGGGGAAAAGGAGACCCATTGGTGAGAGAATCTCTGCAAATGCTGTCTCTGGAAGCTCGTTAACCCTGTTTTCTTATGAGTCTTTGGCAAAAAGAAGTGGTATCTAGGCAGAAGGGCTCTCAGAATTACATTCTTGGGGATCCTGGTAATAGGTTGAGTTTCTGGAGTTTTAGAAAAACAAAGAAGGAAATAGAGCCTACGCCTCTGAATCTAAGCAGCAACCAGTGACACAGAAGTCACTTGCAGGATGTTTCACTAAAGTTATACTAATACTGCAGGAGTATAGGGAGATGTGGGTAGCAGGGTTTGTTGCAACAGGAAGGTTGATGAGAGCCTTAACTAGCCAGTTAGAAGAACAATACAAGGAATGGTCATCACCACTTAAGCCTAATCCTCAAAATCTCTGTATGTATGGCAGGTCTTCTCTGACCTTCCTAGAGAATAGCAGCCTACTGTTGGAACAGACACAAACACTTATTTCCATAAGGACAATATAGTCAAAAGTCTCAATTGCCACACGATTATCCAACCCCTCATAAGGAATTGATGATAGGATCATGAACAATTTCCTCCAACTTTATCCACAAAGAAATAGAGACTCAAATAGATGGAATAACTTACATTAGACCATATGGACTCTATCTAGCTCCAAGTTCAACTCTCTTTCTCAACCTCCTCTTTAAGGAATGAGGTAAAGAGGAGTTTCAAGTTCAGAAAGATTTATTTCTGCTTTCCCTCTCCCTCCCCATCCAATTTTCTCTAGGAAGTTTTCTTAGGGAAATGCCAAAGTGTGCCAAGGGAAGCCTATATATATATAGGTGGTGGGCTCAGTGGTAAAGAATACACTTGCTAATGCAGGAAAACCAAGTTATATCCCTGGGTCAGGAAGATCCCCTGGAGAAGGAAATGGCAACCCACACCAGTATTCTTGCCTGAGAAATCCCACGGAAAAAGGGCCTGGCAGGCTATAATCCATGGACTTGCAAAGAGTTGGACATGACTGAGCGACTAAACAACAACAACAAATATATAGATGAGTGTGTGTGAGTGTGTGTGTGTGTGTGTATCTCAGTTTTTTACCATTTCACAGGAAGAGTTTAAGTCCAAGTCATAAGTACTACTGGAGTTGAGAAACTCTTCTTTCTCCTCTTTGTCTTCCATTTGCAGTCCTTATTCCTCTCCTTTATAATTGCTCCAGCTTCCTTTTCCTTTGCTTCTACCCTAATTCTTATTCTTCTCCTCTTCTCATCATCCTTATCGTTATCACCATCATGATCTTTATCTGTCAGCAGACTCCTTCTGTGATTGGCACTTAGCATTCTATTACTGTAGAATAGAATAGAACGCGATACTGTATAGTAGAACAGAGCATTCTATTAATCCGTTTATCTTTGAGAAGCCCTTTCTCAGGTTACATATGATTTTCTATTTTAGAGTACATTAATGAATGCACTTGTGTCTAAATTTCAGTGGCTCAGGCAAAAATGATAGAGAAACAATGTTACCTTGTTCTGAAAGGGTCCACAGTCATGTTTGGATATTTCACTTTTTATAGGATAAAAAAGATTCCTTTTTTTAAAAAGCAAATAAATAAGGATTTGCTTCTACAGCTTCCACTGTTCTCATAGAAACCAAAAAAAGAAAAAATATTGACCTTTAAAGCTAACTATTGTAAGGATTTGCAGATGAAAGCTTTTGCTTTTTCAGTGTGGGTTTTAATTTATCTTAGAATAAAGACCCCACTCCAGTACTCTTGCCTGGAAAATCTGTGGATGGAGGAGCCTGGTAGGCTGCAGTCCATGGGGTCGCTAAGAATCGGACACGACTGAGCGACTTCACTTTCACTTTTCACTTTCTTGCATTGGAGGAGGAAATGGCAACCCACTCCAGTGTTCTTGCTTGGAGAATCCCAGGGACAGGGGAGCCTGGTGGGCTGCCATCTCTGGGGTCGCACAGAGTCAAACACGACTGAAGTGATTTAGCAGCAGCAGAATAAAGACTTAAACAAAAATAGATGAGGAATAAACAGCTACAGACTTCAAGTATATACCTCCCTCACATCAATACCATGAACTATTCCAAGCATATTATTTTGTAACAATGTGGGAAATATTTATAGTGCATTAAAGAGAGGAAAAAACACAATGCAAGATGATGACAATGATGCAAAAGTTATATCACAAAAACATATAAACAGTTAATCAGTTGTGTAAGGATGATGGGTTCTAATTTTATTGCAATGTCTTCAGAGAATATGAGCTACATGAAACCTACTATTTGATGTTTATTGAGGCCTGCATGGGTTCTATTAGGTTCTATTTTATATAACAGAATGTTACAAATATTCTCAGTGTGCTTTTAAAGAACATGCATTTTCTATTGAATACAGTGTTCTATATAGGCTTGTTAGATAAAGCTTTTTAACTGTATTCAAATTTTTCATACCTTTCCTAATCTTAAGTCTGATTGATATATAATATTAAGGGAGTGTGTTAAAATCTCTTGCTATGATAGCAGATTTGTTCTTTCTCTTTAAATTCTATTAATATTTGTTTTTTCTATTTTGAGGCTATATTACTTGGTACATACAAGTTTAGAACTATCATATTTTCTTGATAAATTTTTCATCACTATCTCTTTATCCTTGGTAATTGTTTGGCTTAAACTACATTTTTGTCTGATACAAATATAGCTATACCAATTTGTTGTTAGTATTTTCTTGATATAGCTTTTCCTTTTTTGCTTTCACTTTTTGTTGTTGTTGCTATTGTATATTTTAAGTGTGTCTATTACAAATAAGACATGGCTGAGTCTTCTAACTGGTGAATTTGCTCTGTTTACATTTACTTTGATTACAGATCAATTTGAACCATGTTTTCATTTTATATTGTGTTCTTTATTTACACTAATTTTTCTGTTCTTTTCCTTCTTTCCATAAGGCTAAAGTTTAAGTTAATGATTTCAGATTTTTCTTCTTTTCTATTAGTAACATAAGCATTAAAAACTGTAAAGTTCTCCCAGTTCTGTTTTAATTGTGTCCTGTAAATGTTGAAATGTTTGTTTTCATTTTCATTAAGTTCAAAATATCTGATAAAGGATTTTTATCTAGGACGTATAAAGAACTCTTATAATTCAATAATAATAAGACAACCTAATAAAAAAATTTTTAATGTAAAATAGCTAATAAGCACTTAAAACATTATCGACATTGTTACTCATTAGGAAAAAAAAATTTAAACAACAGTGGTACCACTTCACATCCACTAAGATAACTTTAAATGAAAAGGCAAATAATAAAGGCTGCAAGGATATGAAAAGGCTTACAGCCTCTGTTTTGCCAAAAGTTTTACTTTCATTTTAGATTCAAAGGATTTGTTAACAAAAGAAACCATTCATTACACACAAATGAACAATTTGAATTTTTGTAGATTATTTGACTTAACTTCAATATACAGTCATTAAAATAAAAGCAATAGAAACAATAGAGAGAATTAATAGCACATACATCACCAAATCGCACAGACCAACATCCAGAATTAAACAGCACTGGGAAGTCCCTCGTAAACAGCAACGTGGAGTCCCAGTTCGGAAATGACCTTGGGCAGTGTATCCACTCACTGGTGACATTTCAGATTGCATTTTCGGGGGCTCCTGCTTATAATCCCAGGTTGCAAACTGATATCATCATCAGTTTGCATACTAAAATGCAGTTCCTGTTTTACTTTAACCTTTTTACAGTGCTATTTATCTTGTGAGTCAAAGGGTTTCTTTAGACTCCATGTGGTTGACCAGACCTCCAGGGGCTCAAGAATTCCAAGAGCCATCTGTTATGTCTTCTTTGGAGAAATGTCTATTTAGTTCTTTGGTCCATTTTTTGATTGGGTCATTTATTTTTCTAGAGTTGAGCTGTAGCAGTTGCTTGTATATTTTTGAGATTAGTTGTTTGTCAGTTGCTTCATTTGCTATTATTTTCTCCCATTCTGAAGGCTGCCTTTTCACCTTGCTAATAGTTTCCTTTGTTGTGCAGAAGCTTTTAAGTTTAATTAGGTCCCATTTGTTTATTTTTGCTTTTATTTCCAATATTCTGGGAGGTGGGTCATAGAGGATCCTGCTGTGATGTATGTCGGAGAGTGTTTTACCTATGTTCTCCTCTAGGAGTTTTATAGTTTGTGGTCTTCAGATGGCTAACAAACACATGCAAAGATGCTCAACATCACTCATTATCAGAGAAATGCAAATCAAAACCACTATGAGGTACCATTTCACGCCAGTCAGAATGGCTGCGATCCAAAAGTCTACAAGCAATAAATGCTTGAGAGGGTGTGGAGAAAAGGGAACCCTCTTACACTGTTGGTGGGAATGCAAACTAGTACAGCCACTATGGAGAACAGTGTGGAGATTCCTTAAAAAACTGGAAATAGAACTGCCTTATGATCCAGCAATCCCACTGCTGGGCATACACACCGAGGAAACCAGAAGGGAAAGAGACACGTGTACCCCAATGTTCATCGCAGCACTGTTTATAATAGCCAGGACATGGAAGCAACCTAGATGCCCATCAGCAGATGAATGGATAAGCAAGCTGTGGTACATATACACAATGGAGTATTACTCAGCCATTAAAAAAAATACATTTGAATCAGTTCTAATGAGGTGGATGAAACTGGAACCTATTATACAGAGTGAAGTAAGCCAGAAAGAAAAACACCAATACAGTATACTAACGCATATATATGGAATTTAGAAAGATGGTAACAATAACCCTGTGTACGAGATAGCAAAAGAGACACTGATGTATAGATCAGTCTTATGGACTCTGTGGGAGAGGGAGAGGGTGGGGAGATTTGGGAGAATGGCATTGAAACATGTATAATATCATGTATGAAACGAGTCGCCAGTCCAGGTTCGATGCACGATACTGGATGCTTGGGGCTGGTGCACTGGGACGACCCAGAGAGAGGGTATGGGGAGGGAGGAGGGAGGAGGGTTCAGGATGGGGAACACAGGTATACCTGTGGCGGATTCATTTCGATATTTGGCAAAACTAATACAATATTGTAAAGTTTAAAAATAAAATAAAAAAAAAAAAAAAAAGAATTCCAAGAGCCACTTACTTTCTTATCTAAAGGGCTACCTGGCTTTCTATGCTTGCAGACAGGCACGGAGTCTGGGTAGTGTACAGGCAGGTCAGCAGCAAGGTCAGAAGCCTGCTCTCCTGCTTCTGAAGACTGAACAAGACTTTCTCCATTTCAATTTCCCTAACAGTCTGGGCTGCCGTCTATGGGGTCGCACAGGGTTGGACACGACTGAAGCGACTTAGCAGCAGCAGCAGCAACAGTCTCATACACCAAAGCCTTTGACTGCGTAGATCACAACATACTGTGGGAAATTCTTCAAGAGATGGGATTACCAGACCACCTTACCTGCCTCCTGAGAAATCTGCATGCAGGTCAAGAAGCAATAGTTAGAACCGAACATGGAACAACATGGTTTCAAATTGGGAAAGGAGCATGTCAAGGCTGTATATTGTCACCCTGCTTACTTAACTTATATGCAGAGTACATCATGCAAAATGCCAGGTTGGATGAAGCACAAGCTGGGATCAAGATTGCTGGGAGAAATATCAATAACCTCAGATATGCAGATGACACTACCCTTATGGCAGAAAGTGAAGAGGAACTCAAAAGCCTCCTGATGAAAGTGAAAGAGGAGAGCAAAAAAGCTGTCTTAAAACTCAACATTCAAAAATCGAAGATCATGGCATCCAGTTTTATCACTTCATGGCAAATAGATGGGGAAACAATGAAAACAGTGACACATTTTATTTTCTTGGGCTCCAAAATCACTGCAGATGGTGACTGCTGCCATGAAATTAAAAGATACCTGCTCCTTGGAAGAAAAGCTATGACCAACCTCAACAGCATATTAAAAAGCAGACATACTTTGCTGACAAATGTCTGTATAGTCAAAGCTATGGTTTTTCCAGTAGTCATGTATAGATGTGAGAGTTGGACCATAAAGAAAGCTGAGTGCCGAAGAATTGATGCTTTTGAACTGTGGTGTTGGAGAAGACTCTTGGGAGTCTCTTGGACTGCAAGGTGATCAAACCAGTCAATCCTAAAGGAAATCAATCCTGATTATTCATTGGAAGGACTGATGCTGAAGCTGTAGCTCTAATACTTTGGCCCCTTGATGTAAAGAACTGACTCATTTGAAAAGACCCTGAGGCTGGGAAAGATTTAAGGCAGGAGGAGAAGGGGACGATGGAGGATGAGATGGTTGAATGGCATCACTGACTTCATGCACATGAGTTTGCGCAAGCTCCAGGAGTTGGTGATGGACAGGGAAGCCTGATGTGCTGCAGTCCATGGGGTCACAAAGAGTCAGACATGACTGAGTGACTGAACTGAACAGTTTCAAACATTGCTGATGGAAATGAAAATCTATACAGTCACTTTGGAAAACAGTTTGTTAATTTCTTAAAAAGTTAAATATAAATTGCCATATAATTGAGAAATTCCATTTGTTGATTTATACCTTAGATATGTGAAAGTATATGTCCACACAAAAACTTGTACAATCATGGTAGCAGTATTCATAAAAACAAAATGTGGAGACAATTCAAATGTCTATGAACTGTTGAAAGAATAAAGAAAATTTGGTGTATTAGTATAGTAGAATGCTATTCAGAAATAAAAGGGAAGGAAATAATGTTACATGCTGTAAAATGCATGCACCTCAAAAATTTATGTGAAGCTACAAAAGGCTATATATTGTATGATTCCATTTACATGAAATACCTACAAATAGCAAATCTGTAGAGACAGAAAACAGATTTGTGGTTTCCTGAGGCTGGGAATGAGAAAGAGGAGTGATTACAAATTAGCATGAGGGATATTTGAGGGGTCACAGATTTGTTATAAAACTGGATTATGGTTGTTACCAAACAGAAGTTGGGTCTGCTCACTGTCTGTGTGGCAAAGCCAATCTACTGACACTAGGCTGTGGTGAAGGAAAATGCAGCATTTATTGCAGGGTGCCAAGCAAAAACTTTTACTTGAAAGACCCAAACTCACCAGTGGCTTTCAGGGAAGGGTTTTTAAGGACAATGTGAGGAAAAGGGTCACAGGCTGTGTGACCAGCTCATCCACAGTTCTTGATTGGTTATTGGTGAAGTAACAGGGTGATATTTTGAAAATCTCAGTCATCAACCTTCTGGTTCCAACTGGTTTGGAGTCTATGTGTTGATGGTCAGCATGCAGTTAACTTTTTCCACCTGGTGAGGGGTTCTGCTGCTGCTGCTGCTAAGTCACTTCAGTCGTGTCCGACTCTGTGCGACCCCATAGACGGCAGCCCACCAGGCTCCTCTGTCCCTGGGATTCTCCAGGCAAGAACACTGGAGTGGGTTGCCATTTCCTTCTCCAATGTATGAAAGTGAAAAGTGAAAGTGAAGTCGCTTAGTCATGTCTGACCCTTAGTGACCCCATGGACTGCAGCCCACCAGGCTCCTCCATCCATGGGATTTTCCAGGCAAGAGACTGGAGTGGGGTGCCATTGCCTTCTCCGGGTGAGGGGTTCAGTGTCTGCAAAATAGCTCAAGCATGTTGTTTAGGATATTATCTATCAGCATTAAGGAGGAATTAATGCCCTTGACTTTGTTTTATGGCTAAACAATTATTATTTTGTTTTGCTTGACTTTTTCTTTGTTTCTACCTTTTCTCACTTCTCTGATTAAATCTGCTCTTTAGAACTTGGAAAGGGCCTAAAAGGCTACAGCTTTTCTACAAACAAGAGGTAGTGGACTGGTAAGGAGAGGGTCTGTCTCTGGCAAGTTCCTACAGGGGCCTGCTTGGTTTCATGGTGACAATTACACAACTCGAAATTTAGTAACAATCATTGAATTTTGCACTTAAAATGGATGAATTTCATAATGTGTAAATTATACCTCAATACAACACTTTAGAAAAATGGACTGCTCCAATGAGCTAACCTAGTTCTGAGTTGTTTTGAAATTATTTTCTTCATTCTGTGCCTAGATGACCAATATTATATTCAACACTTGTTAAGAGACAAGAAAAATGTGTCTCTTTTAAGACATTCAAGATGAACACAGCAGTCCTCAATTTTCAATGTCATGGCCATTCCAGAGAGAGAAGGTCTAAGTTCAGTGCCATGAATCTTTCTGGCTGCTTTCCACGGAGGGAGGCTGGAGTGAGCTTTGCCCTGGGCTGACACTGTTCCTTGTCACTGATTAACCAGCTTTATAAGAAGGCTGCTTCACTGACATCCTGTTCCGCCTGGAGAGTGATTTGGCAAAGCTTCGGAGAGCAGAAAAATGTCCACTCGCTATCATCAAGCTGCTAGTGATAGCTACCTGGAACTTCTGAAGGAGGCTACCAAGAGAGATCTGAATCTTTCTGACGAAGATGGCATGACTCCCACACTCCTAGCAGCCTACCATGGGAACTTGGAAGCCCTAGAAATAATCTGCAGCAGAGGGTAAGTTTAACCCAATGGTTTTGACTGGAAACTGTTTATGGGAGGATTTTGTAGACAGGAGCAAGAGGCAGGGAATTAGTGAAAATACTTTGCTCTCATTCTAGTCTGTGTAAAAATTGTCTTTCTAGAGGAAATGAGAAAATTTCCCAGCGATAAATTCTCTTTCTACACTGAGAACTGGCACCATGGGGTGGCTGATCCCTTATGAGCCACATACACAGAAATCCTGAACTCTAAGTCACTATTATTTCCCTTGAGGGTAAGATATTTGAATTCTGTGGCTTTAAAACTCCTTTCCATGACATGTAAATGCTTGACTCTTTAAAAAAGATCAGTGATCTACCTGGTTTTAAGACGTCAAGTATAATTGGAACAAATGATGTGTTTTGTTTTTTTTTTTTTCATCTGTGCCATTAAAATTTCGTAGCCTTAAAAAAAAATACTCAATCTAAGTGCAAGCTAATGGTTCTTAGATGAAATTTCTGGCTTTATAAGCTATAAAAGGGACCTTCAGCCTATCTTAATTACCACTCTGGCTGTCAAATACATACATGTACATATACTCTCCCTTCAAGTTCTAAAGCAGATATTAGCTAGCTCCTGTCTTCTACTTGTTGCTGAAGGGGCTAGTCACCATTGACAACTATAACTCCAAGAAGACTAAAGAAAGAAAAAAAGACAATGTGAGTAAAGGAGGCAAGTGAATTTATACATATTAATATATAACGTATGTATTTATTAATACCTATATCTGCTCTGTGTCAGCCATTTTGCTAGATCAACAAGAGAAATATGATTCTTCCCATCTTCATATGGTGATCAGATCCGAGGGAAGAAATGTCATGAATGTGTTATAAAGGGGTAAAGAGAGAACACTAAATAAATAAGACAGGTATCCCAATCTAGGTAGTGAGGGAAGGTTTTCTTGAGCATGTAAACTGGAGTTTGAACTATAAGCAGTTGGCCAGATGAAGGTGGAAGGAAAAGTGTTTCTCCTGAGGAAGAGCACTGTATTCTAGGCCCTGAAGGGGTCAAGTATGGCTGGAGATGGCTTGAGTGGGGAGAGGCCAAGTTGTAAGCGAGGAGACCAGACACAAGAGTCTTGTAGACTCTCTTAAGGAATTGAATTTTTTCCCAAGGACACGGAAAGGCACTGTGGTGGGTTTGCACAGGGGAGCCACCTGGTAGCTTTCTGTTTACAAAATTTTCCTCAGGCAGTCGTATAGCAGTTAAAAAAAATGTTCAGGGACTGTTTTGATGGTTGAGATGAGGGGCGAACTGGATTAGAAAAGTGGCAGTGGGAACAGAGAGATGGGGATAGATGGCAATTTGGATGTAGAATTGGTTATAATTGACCGAATGTTGAGTGGGCAGAAGGAAGAGGAGAATCAAGTTTGAGCTTTGACAGGATGTTGGATGTTGGCATCCTTTATTGAAGTGAGAGGCACTTTAAGGAGTTAGAAGAACCGAAGGTAGAGAGAGTTCCTGAGTTGAAGACTATAAATGAGGAAGTGAGTGGAGTTGCTGTACTTCATTCCTTTTAACTTCCATTTTCCACGTTTTACAGACATCACCCTCTGCCTCGACCCTTTCAGCTAAACTCTTCCAGATTGTAACCCTGTATCATCTTTCCTCTTCTCCCAAACTTTCTTATATCACCTCTGCAGGAAGTACAAGATGTCAGTTACAATTTCACAACCAGTGCTGAAAACCCTTTCCCATTTTAAGGTCCAATTTAAATGAGAGGGCCTAGATGTTCTCCTTGCTCTCTCTCTCTCTCTTTCTAAGCCTGAAACATTTTCCTATACAAATTGTTCTATGGTCTTTACTTATGACAAAATTAACATAAACTAAGCCCCCCAAATTAAACTATATATATGCACACAGATTATAAAGAATAAAATATCCTGTTATGTCATATATATAGTGTGTATAAAATATATATAGAACCCACAAATATATGCACACATATATTAAAATATACATATTATATATAAATAATTGTACATGCCTATTTGTACATATACATGAAATAATATACTAAGTAAACACTTTTTGTGTGGTATGCAGTTTTGTTTTGTTTTATTTTTTATGACTCAATATATCATAAACATTTTTTCCATGTCAGCATATATGCAGTTTAACTTTCAGGAACTTCTTAGTATTCTAGTTAATGAATATAGTATATAAATATATTTCTTAGTCAATCTCTCTTTTGGACAACTAACTTGTTTCCCATGGTTTAAATAGTGCTGTGATAATTATCCTTGTACATAAATCTTTGCTCATATTTTCTTGAGAACAAATTCTTCAAAGTGAAATTTCTGGATCGGTTGGCACATATACCATTTAAAGACTTTTTTGGTGTCTATTGACAAATTGCTTTTCAGAAAGTGAGCACCCATTTCTGTCAACATTGTAGGTTCAAAATGATATATCAATGCACAATATATTAATGTTCTTTGGTTACTGGCAGGATTGAAAATTTTTTTATATTTTAAAGTCATTGTATTTCCACTTTTGTGAGCTAAGTATTTATAACCTTGCCCTACTTATATATAGGAGTCTTCAACATTTCTCATTGATTTTTTTAAAGTTAGAATATCAGCCTTTTGTCACCGTGTTTCCAAATATTTTCACAAATCATAATTCATATTTTTGACATCAGATATTTAATATCAGTGAAAATATAAATTTAAATATATATATTAATGTACTTAAGTCTATCAATTTTACTATGTAATTCCAACTTTGAGGTCATGCCTAAATATTGACAGATATTTTCTTTAGTACTTTAGTTTCTTTTTTTATTTTAAATAACTCATATTTTATTTCTTTGATTTGAGATTTGAGAGTGTGATCTAACTATGTCTTCTCCAAATGGCTAGTCATTTGTCCCTAAGCATTTTGTTATATAATCCACTCTTTATGTATTTATTTGGCATGGTAATTTCTCTCAATATAATGTCAAAATCCAGTCCATTGTTTGGTATTTATTAAAAACTGATTATGAGCATGAACATTCTAACCCTGGTTAGTCCTTCCTTCTCGACTCTTGTCTTCTGGATCAGTACTAATACATCCCAGATTTTTTTCCTTCTCTCCAGAAGCACTTAAGATCTGTTAAGTTGGCCTGGTATAAACTTATAAAAATGTCTTATAAGGGTTTTCACAGGTCACCACCCATTTTGATCATTGCATGTGTGTGCTATTCACTCAGTTGTGGCTGACTTCTTGCGACCCCATAGGCTGTACCCCACCAGGCTCCTGTGTCCATAGAATTCTCCAGGCAAGAATACTGGAGTGAGTTGCCATTTCCTTCTCCAGGGGATCTTCCCAACTCAGGGATCAAAACTGGGTCTCCTGCATGGCACGCAGATTTTGATCATAGCCAATCTTTAAGCACTTGTGTGAGAACAAAATGCCCATTACATTTAAGGGGGCTAAAAAGTAAAACCAAACAAAAATTGAATTTAGATGTTAACCTGTTAATGAGGTCTACTGCAGTCTGATGATTTTAGTGTCTTTCTGTTACTACCTGATTGAACTATGGATCATGTGGCAAGCAATAATATCCAAACTCTTGCTTTGTTAAAAACTGTTTTTCTTCCTTTTTTACTTTTAAAGATGGAAAGCAATAATTACATGTCTTACATTGGGAAGATGGCCTCAGTTATACAGAATTTAATTTTGCTTTGACCCGGAGGGATGGTACGGGGAGGGAGGTGGGAGTGGGGTTCAGGATGGGGAACATGTGTACACCCGTGGCAGATTCATGTTGATGTGTGGCAGAACCAATACAATATTGTAAAGTAATTAGCCTCCAATTAAAATAAATAAATTTAAATTTAAAAAAGTAAATAAAAGTAAACAAGTGAAACATGAGCTTTTCAGCGGTAAGCTCCCCTGATTTTAATGGAAAGATGTTAGAATTCATTCAACATTGTTTAAGAGTGTGACATTCTTCTGAAAAATAAAAATGAATTTAATAAAAAAAAAACATGCATAGGTTTTTTAAAGTATTTTTGTTTCATTTTCTAAAATGAAAATAATTTTTTTCCTTTCTGATTCTCAAAGGAATACAAAATTCTTGTAACATTTCATGTCATATTGGAAAATATACTTAATCAAAAATCACATGAATTCTCACAGTCATTAACATTTGGGTATATATTCCTTCAGATGTTTCCCTTTAAGAACATAAACTTAAATGTACCTATGTTCAGCCCTTTTAAAAAGGCAATCACAGTATACAAACTCTTCTGGATTATTCTTCTAATTATTTAATAATACATTATTGACCATCTGCAGTTAAAAGGAGAGATCCATGACATGATTTTCAGTGGCTATATGGTATCCTGCTTTATAGTTTCATTACAATTTATTTAATCAGTTATTTGTTCATGACATTTAATTTGAACCCAGTGTTTGTATAAGATGGAATGAGCATCCTTGATGACCCATCTTTGCACAAGTGTCTGATACTTCCTCAGGATAAATTCCTTAGCAGAATTGTTGATTCAAAGGAGCACTATGTTTTACAGTCTTTCGCACATACTGTGCCAGGAAATTTGAACCACTATGCTTCCTCCTTCACTTCCTCACACTCCTGCCAAAACTGAATATTATTATTCTTTTTATTTGTTGCCTATCTGATAGGCAAACAGATGGTGGTGTATTACTTTCAATTGCATTTATTTGATTACTAATGAGTCTAAATATTCCTTCTTATGTAGAAAAACATTTTTTGAAAAAGTGATTTTTTTTTTTCTGAGAACAACACCAGAAAAAATCAAATCAACTTCAAAAGGAGAAATGGAAATGGAACAGATGCTCAGAGTAATTTAATATAAGAAAATTGCCTATTTTGCAATAATAATAAAAATCCAGGTTTACGAATTATTTCCAAAATGTACTAATCTACTAAAAAGCAAGGGCAAAATATGATTACTTAAAGTCTTTTCATTGAGTTTCTCTTTTGGGAATAAAAAAAGGATAGAAAAAAATCAAATAAAAATTTTATGAATTTAGACCACAGAAACAATATGACATCAATATTGGATTCAGATCAACAAATGAGGGGGATGAGTTTTTGAATAACTGGACAGGTGTGTGTAATGGTTCTATCAAAAAATGTGAAGGACACCAGAGATTGAAAGACAGAGTGAAGAAGAACTCCCAATTGTCAATAGAAAAAATTTTAATTTAAGTAGTACATCAATTTGGAAAGTTGTCTGTAAATAGAATTTCTGCAAGTGGAAATAGGTTAAATGTTCCAGGGCAACTCATGAATCAACTTACTGACAGGTTCATCTTTAAATTTGGAATTTTGTGTTTCTTAAGAAAGGACCAATCTTTAAGGGTCACCTCAGGTTTTCTTCATGTTCTTCCTATTTTTGAAGGATCATTTAAGTTCCCTTGGGTGGGGAAAATTCCACTGTTTTATGACCTGAAGCATGTGGATTTAATCCAACCTCTTAATACTTGTAACATCCTCACCCAAACTCACTCTTCTCAATAATTTCTTTTTTAACTTATCCAATCTAATATCAGGCAAATTTAACCCATATGTTTATATTTGCAGTAATGTCTTAGATGTTTTACAACCTCTCTTTGAAGTCTTTTGAATGTGGTGTTTGGTTAAAATGAATGAAAAGTGAAATTCCATCTTTGAGGGTACTGTGCTTCCCTAAGATACACAACTCTTTTAAGGTTGAAAGAGGTCTGCTTTGATCCAAGACAACTAAATCAGGCAGACTGACTAGACCCCTTTTGAAAAGGGTTGTGCAACAGAACCATGTTATTTAATACTTGCTTTCCTTAGATTCAGTTTCATTTTCTCTCCTTCCTCTTTGAACTTATTTCCCTTCATCTATCTCTGGCCACACTGAGTATATTTCTGGTGTCCCAGATATGTAATGTCACCTCTATGTGCATCTGCTTACACTCACTGTTCTCTCTCCTCAGAAGGACGTTGCCAACTGTCACCTTATGTGGATCCAGCCCACGAGCATGTTTAATTTGGACCTCACTGTAATTTTCTCTTAAAGTTAAGCCAACATTTAAAAATCAAAAAGCTTCACCTGAAATTCTGGATTTCTGGTTTTGTTTGGAAAATGGAAGCTCTGGCAATATTGTGTCTGCTTTTATTCAGGATAGCAATTAGCCACAGCTGAACAATGCCTGTTCTTTTAGATGGAGCTTGAACTTAACTATTCCTTTGTTGGAAAAAAAAAAAACACGTGGCCCCATTAAGTTACTTACATCACATCTTGGCTTCTTTAGGTTGTGTTTGAGACGTCTGCTAGGAGATATAGAAGATACCATACAAAGGACAAAAGACACAGGTTTTGCCCTCTGAGACATACTATCTAAACAGGGCAGGGTGTATTTGACAAATTAAGATTATAAGTGTTGAAAGGCCAGAAGAGTTATTGTAGTGTTGCAAGAGTTTACCACATGGGAAAAAAAAAAAAAAAGAGTTTACCAGATGGGTATGAGAAAAAAATATATGAAATTAAGTATTTTGAGTTAAGAGTCAAAAGAAATGATAACAGGTAAAATTTATTGAGTATTCACTATGTACCAAGCACTTTTGTAATGCTTTATGTATGTTGACTCTATTCACATTATAGTTCTATGAGTAGATAATATTATCCTCAATTTATAGATGAGGACAATGAGTCCTAAAAAAGTTGAACTTGAGACCTCATTGCAGATAAAAGGTAAAGCTGAGGTGAGTTAATGTAAGACCATATTGTGTTGGAGACCATTAGACATGCAGCCAGGCCTGATCCAAAGTGTACTGCAGTGAACTGGTGGGCAAATCAACTGAGTGCTTGGTCTTATTTACCCCTCTGAGAGTTGTTCTTCTTTTTCTTTTTTAAGAGAAAGATTGTGATTGGTGGTAGTGGTGGTAGGGGCAGTGAATGTGTAAGTGCTTTGTAATAAACAAGCATGAAGAAACCAAAGTTTCCCATGGAGGAATTATAATACGAATCTGATTCACTAAATTACAGGACACTGGTTGGGTCACCTTAACTGGCGCAGGTCTTAACCTGCAGTGAACTTAACCTGGGGATCTTGTTAAACTTCAGATTCTGATTCAGGAAGTCTGGGATGAGGTCCAAGATTCTTCATTTCCAACAAACTTGAAGGTGATGTTACTGCTATTTGTCTACGGACTAAACTTTAAATAGCAAGAAACAGAAGGATCACAGTGCATTAACATGCCAGTTGCAAGGGCATGAACCTTTTCTCCTGTTTCACCTGCTGCTTACCAGGAATGTTAAAACACCTTCTTAGACTCTCTCTCCTGCCATCCCATGGGTCTAGCCTGGCCAAAGGTTGCAGAGATCCTGATTTTGGAGTCTGGACTAGGGCAAGGGAAGGTGCCCTTTTGTACCTGTATTATCAGAGTTCTCAACAGTGCCTTGGGGGTCAGAGCCATAGTTAACAGTAAGTTATTACTTTTCATTTATGCTTGTTCGTAACTTAAGGCCTCACAGGAGAAGGGCAAGGGGTGGTGATTTAGCCTGGGGCAGGATTCTAGTAGACATTCATTCCACAAATCTTCTTTACCTACCATGTACCCTTAATGCTATCTAATATTGCCCCCAATTCTACCTTAAACCATTGTAGTGTTAGTTGCTCAGTCATGTCTGACTCTGCAACCCCATGGATTATAGCCCACCAGGCTCCTCTATCCATGGAATTCTCCAGGCAAGAATACTAGAGTGGGTAGCCATTCCCTTCTCCAGGGGATCTTCCCAACCCAAGGATCAAACCAGGGTCTCCTGCATTATAGGCAGATTCTTTTATATCTGAGCCATTAGGGAAGCCCAAACCATTTGTTATTACGTGAAAGTAAAGTGAGGAATCAATAGACCCTTTGTACAAATATTAGTCGTATTAGACACTGCTTCCTGCCCAACATCCATTCGTCTTTTCTTTCTTGCTGTTGGAAAACCAGTTTTGTTGTTATTTATTTCCTTACCTGTGACTCAGAGGAGGTAACAGTTATGTGCTGGAACTGTAACTGAGCAAGTGGGTTTGCTGCCCACTGTGCAATGGAAAGACCAAGGCAATGGTCTTTGCAGAGAGAAAATGCTTTATTGAAGGGTGGAAAACAAGGAGACAAGAGGCACTGCTTTAGATTCATCTCCTTGATTGGCTTTTGAATGGGAAATAAGGAAAAAGAGGGGGAGGCTGCTTAGAAACAAATGATGGAAAGTAAGTGTAAGTTTCAATGTAAGTTTCAGGAGTGAAGGCTGGACAGTCCTTCATGCCTCTCATGGGTTACATGTGCAGTTTTAAAGGTGAAAGGGCCCAGTCCGTAATATGTAATGGATTTTAAGCCTGTGATATCCAGAGTGCACGATCAGTCATTCGAGTCCCTCAGGGCATCTGTGTGATGCTCATGCTCAGTTGGAGGGACTTTCTGCAAGTTGTTTCCACATCTGTGATTTCCCTGGTACTCTGTGAAAGAGGTTTGGTGTTCTTGATGTTTCTACCTTATCAACCTTGATCCTTTAAGGTACAGGATGTGGTTTCAGAGCCAGCTCTATGTAACAAGCTCAGGAGAGATGATTGCTAAGGTTTTAGGAAGTCTGAATCAGATAAACAATTCATTATTAAAAATAAAATTATATAAACGTAAATTTAATAAATTATATTAAAAAGGTAATACTCAAAACTTATTGCTTTCTAATTATTTTACCACATTTTACTATTATCTTTGCTCTTAAGATTGTGCACATCTATTGAATATCTATGTGGTGGGAATAATTTCTAATCAATTGCTACTATGTCTCTCTTCCAAATTCTGTGTCCAGTAATGTCATATTAGTGCTTAAAATATGTTGTGGTGGTGCATTTACACCACAGAAATTGGCACATGCTATATAAATCAGTGTTTGATTCTTTCCCTTAATGAGATGGTTGTTAACATTTACCAGCATATCATGGGGTAATCCTATCTAGGGGAAACATCTAATTGATCTTAGATAAAGAAGGTAGCTCTGTTTCCTTTCTCCTAGGTATGTGATCTGATTCTGGCCAATGAGACATGAAAGTTACTCATTTGGGGAATTTCTTAGAAAGCTTTTTTGCTTCTAAAAATGAGATATAAGGTAGATATGGATTGTTTCTGGCCATGTGATGCCTAAATGTGACATATTTGGGCTTTTGAAGTTATCTTATAACAATGTCAAGGCAAGATTAACTTGCATTTTGTTCTTTAATTTTTTTATTTCTTAGACCTCATCTTCAGAGAAAAAATTAGTATGTGTTGTTTATATTTTCTTTTCTAGAGGGGATCCTAATAGATGTGACATCTGGGGAAATACTCCTTTACATTATGCAGCCTCCAATGGTCATGCCCACTGCGTCTCATTCCTGATCAACTTTGGTGCCAACATCTTTGCTCTGGACAATGACTTACAGTCTCCACTGGATGCTGCTGCCAGCAGAGAGCAGAATGAATGTGTCGCTCTTCTGGATAAGGCTGCCACTGCCCAGAACATCATGAACCCCAAGAAAGTCACCAGGCAGAAGGAGCAGGCTCAGAAGAATGTCAAGAAGCAGATCAAAGAGTGTGAGAGGCTCCAGGAGAAGCACCAAAATAAGATGGCCCGCACATACAGCAAGGAGGAATCTGGGACTCTTTCTTCTTCCAAGGGAACTTTCTCTAGGTCAGTCCTTTCAAATGCTTCTGCTTCTAACACATTTGGGTCACTGTCTAAGGGTATTAAAGATACCCTCAAGCTTAAGTTCAAGAAGAACAAAGATACAGCAGAGCAGTTAGGGAATGAGAGCAGAAGTGGACAGAAGAATGTGATGGAAGTGTTCAGAGAGGATGAGGAAGATGAACTCTCAGGGGACTTCATAGAGAAGCTCCAGTTCTCTGAAAAGGGGGACAGCTGTATGCAACACGAATCCATTCTCAACCGTCCAGGTCTAGGAAATGTTGTTTTTGGAAGGAATAGAATATTCAGCCCTGAAGACATCTCAGACAGCAGGAGGGAGCTGGGGTTTACAATGCCCAGTGAATTGCTTCAGAGACAAGGAGAAGCTGAGGCTGATGAAGAGGGAGAGGAAAACCACCATGAAGATGATCTGCCTTGGGATGAGGATGAAGTGGAATGGGAGGAAGATGTGGTTGATGCTACTCCCTTGGAAGTGTTCTTGCAGTCCCACTACTTGGAAGAATTCCTTCCTATTTTCATGAGAGAGCAGATTGATCTGGAAGCTCTGCTGCTTTGCTCTGATGAGGACCTTCAGAGCATACAAATGCAGCTGGGTCCCAGGAAGAAAGTTCTTAATGCCATAAATAGAAGGAAGCAGGTGCTACAACAGCCTGGGCAGTTGGTTGACACTAACCTCTGATGGAGTGTTGGGTCAATGGGGTGAGTCTATAGAGGTGGGGGTGATGCTGTAGCCCACTGGAGATATTCCAGGCAATACCTACTCTGTACCCAATACCAGACTACTGGATTTCTAGGGTTTTGGAGGTGTCCACCTAAGAGAGAAGCCCAAAATCTACTCTGAGAAATGCTCTGTACCTAAATTCACATAAACCACTCAAGGAGGTAAGAAATGGGAATAAGGAAATGACATTTCTCTTCAATTATCTTTCTGATATTTTTGAATATAGAAAGGATTAAATGGATGACAGAGAATAGAAAAGACTTTATTTCCTAACTTTGAACTTAAAACTATAGTCTCCTATCACACTAGCCTAATTTCTGATCCTTAGCTCCATGACTTTACCTGTTGATGGAAACTAAGATTCCTCCATTGGCCTGTGGCTTGAGCCCAACTTGAATGTGTCTAACCCTAATCAGTAGATGTTTACATGTTTACAAGTAATAGAAATGGGTCTGTAACATTCCTACTTGGGAACACAGAGAATGTCAGGTAGAGAGAGAGATGAAATAGAATGTATGGTACCTGTATGGACTAAATTTTGTCCTTCCAAAATTTCTATGCTTAATTTCTGATCTTGAGTCTAGGGATTCTAACGCCAGTCATGCTGTGAAGAGGTAGACACACTGGTGATGTGCTTGCATCGCCATGTGAAGATAGAGCAAGAAGACAGCTATCTGAAAGCCACAAAAGGAAGCCTCGGGAGAAACCAAACTTTTTATTGCTTTTATCTTGGACTTCCAGCCTCCAGAGCTATAAGAAAATAAAGTTCTGTTGTTTAAGCCACCAGTCTGTGGTATTTTGTTACAGCAGTCCTAGCAGAATAAGATTGTCCTTAAGACAAGAGAGACAGGGAGGAGAAAATAAAAATACAGAAAAGAAGATTAGATGATTTTTAGGTGGTCAGATGATTTTTTTCCTAAGTGTAAGTGCCTCCTGAAACCTAAAAAAGGAAAAAGAAATCTAGGTTCTTTGTTGAGAAAATTCAATTGTAAAAGTTGAATTTTTGTATGGTTATTATATACATATCTTATTTACTGTTGTCTATCACCATTTCTGCACATCTGAATACATGCAGGTTCTACAATATAAACTGTCAACACTAACACTGCTGCTGCTATTTGAATGGTAATCTCAAATTCAAGATGAAACCCTACTTGAATAGTAAAGCTTCAATGGATTTTTATAGGCAGACATGCATTAAATGGAATTTACCACTGATTACGTGTATAACATAGAAATAGCTTCAGCATGCTTCCTTATTCACAGCTGTTTGTGTTACTTCAAGAGGAACCATGGAGGATACAAATGCTTGAATCTGATGAACAATTGGCACATTCTTCTTCAATCAATGGACTGAAAGTTGTCCATCACTGAATAAATATGTTACACTATGGGATTATGTTTATAAATATCACATTGCATTGTTCTGGAATAAACTGCAATTGTACATGAAATAATGTACATGAAAGCAATTTTAGAAGGCATTCAAAAAAAGTAGTAGTGTCTGAGTCCTTCTGTATTAGTATTTCATTATTGTAGAGGCCAGGATCCTCTCTCCAAGTAGAGACCAGGATCCTCTCTCCAAATAGACGCCAGAATCTACCTGATGATACACTGCTAGGATATAAGAGAAATATAAGCCACTAGGAGAGTTCTACTGTTATCACAAAGGATGCTTTACAGCAGAGCTTTGTATATCACTGTCAGAGGTTAAAAATAATATAGAAAGCTTGATGATGTATTATAGCAAATGAGAAGTGGCATGGGGGTGGTACAAAGAATTTTGAGCTGGAAACCAGCTTTGGTACTTGGAAGACAGAATAGGAAATAGAAAGGGGAAAAATGAGAAAAGATAGGCCAGCAAAAATGTTACTGGAATTCAGCATTATAGGATTTAGTCTTGCTTCATGGGATTTGATTGTTTCTAATTGGAATTTTTCCATGTTGCCCTACTGGAGAGGTCACAATTTGCTCAGAAGTATGGGAAGGGGATGTTTGCCCAGCAGGACTGGAAGCTCTCACCAGGACAATTCCATTGGAGTTTATGTGAATTCTGTGAATTTGAAGAACATGTAGATTTTAAAACCTCACATAAAACTTCAAATTGCTGAATTAAAAAAAGGAAGGTGCAAACATAATCCTTTTATGTAATAACAGTGAATAACATAAAATAGTGAGGCTAGCATGCGTTGTTAGGTATTTTTCCCCCAAATGGTTGCCTTATATTTTTATTAAAGTATTCCAGCTTATAGACTCCATAGGTTCATCTACCTTTCTATGAGTAATTCCTGTTCCACTTAAAGGGTAAATTCTATATCAGTGATTATTGCAAATTTGGTTTAAAGTGTATGAACCAAACAGAATTAACTTTGGCTCTTATATATGAGGGCTTCCCTGGTGGCTCAGACAGTAAAGAATCTGCCTGCAATGCAGGAGACCTGAGCTCAATCCCTGGGCTGGGAAGATTCCCTGGAGAAGGGAATGGCAACCTACTCCAGTATTCTTGCCTAGGAAACCCCATGGAGAGAGGAGCCTGGTGGGCCACTGTCCATGGGGTTGCAAAGAGTTGGACATGACTTAGTGACTAAACAAAACCAACAACTTAACATATGAAGGTGCAAAGGAGGCAAATTAAAGAGTTCTAGCTCCTGGGAATTCTCCTCTGCCCACTTCCATAGCAGAGAAGCTAGGTTCTGCTCTACCACAATGTAAGGTGTTTTAGGACAGGGAATTTTCTCTGTCTTATATTCACTGATATTCACCAAGTGCCAATGCGTCACACAGCAGATAATCAATAAACATTAAACAACTGGATGTGATGCCTAGGCTGGAGGCAGGATGCAGATTACTCTGGTCTGTTGACTCCTAGGATTTTTGTCGACCTCAGTGGTTCACAAAGCAAGCATTTGAGGAGGATGGGCAATGTGAAATGGAAAAGAATAACCTTGAAAGGCAAAAAACTTCTTATTGCACAAGCTATTCTAGATCCATTTCCTGCCCTAACTCTAAATAGCTGGAGAGAGTTATCTGTGCTCTTTGGGGTGAGGACTATTTCTTTTCTGTCAGCAGCCTAGCATGAATTATTGTAGGGACTCTTACAAATGAAAGAAGAAATCTATGAATAAATTAAGGTGCTTTTGGTAATCTCGTTATCACACACCCTCTTTACATATTCCTTAGAGTTGTGACCATTAAGATCCCCCCAAAGATTCCATAGTCACTTGAGGTGTGCAGAGTAGATCATGTGGGTATTTTGTTTTACTGCAAAGGCTAGACAACCTGGCTGACACGCCAAACTTTTGGCTAAGTTGCATAGAGCATGAAGAGGACCTGCCAGGAGGAATTTGGGTAAGAAAACAAAGCAAAATAATATGCTTTTCTTTCTGCTGACTTAGCACCAGCCTAGGCAAGCCTTGGAGAGGGAGAATTTGAATGGGTCTTTGGCAGGACATGGACAACAAGGCTCTGTTAGTGTTTCAGGGGACCTGAGAAAAGCACCCCTGCACCTCAGCTTCCCCATCTGTAAGCTGAAGAGGCTGGACTTGATGATTCTTAACAGCCTTCTCGGCACTGACACTGCAGTGGATATCTATAAATTTTGCCTCCCCAGTATACAGCCTTCCCTCTTTTTGGTAAGAGACTCCTTTCCTTTTGTTAGCTTATGTGGTCAGATGGGCTGATTGTACTGCTGAATTCAAGGTGGGGGCATGTGACCCAGGCCTGGATAATAGGGGAAGCGGATCCCCCAGGTGATGACAGTCACCTGGGTCTGACCTGGCCAGAGCACTTCATTTCCTTTAGCCACTGTGTTATGCATATGGGCATAGGCCCTAGATGCTCCAGTGTGTCTCCATTCTGAGACTTCCAACTGGTAAGGAAAAGAATGTCTATTTTTGCTAGGATTGCTGAAGATGACAGGCTGTTGGTACCTATCCTGCCACTATCAGGGGAGAGCTTACTTGATAATGGAGCCAACACTGAAGAAAACAGAGCCAAGGAACAGAGGAGCAAGACTGGGTCCTGATCCCGATAACAACTGGAACCCCTGGATACAGCTATAGCTGAAATCAGTTACCTGAATACTTAATTACAAGAGCCAATAAATTCTATCCCTCACTCATTCATTCAATTTAAGGTAGTTTGAGTTGTGTTCTCTATCGATTGTGACCAAAGGAGTTCTGAGCAATAGAGAAAGCTCTGTGTTGCTTGAAATCTCAATAAGAAGCCAGAAGCAAAAGACTACATGATATATGATTCCATGTATACGAAAGTTCAGAAAAGGCAAATCCATAGAAACAGAAAGTAGATTAGTAGATTGCTAGAAGCTGAGACGAATGGGAAGTGACTGCTAATGGGTACTGAGTTTCTTTTTGGAATGATGAAAATGTTCTGAAATTAGACGGTGGTGATGGTTGTATGACCCTGTGAATATACTAATAACACTGAATTACATCCACCACTTCAAAATGTAGACTTATGGTATGTAAACTGTATCTCAATTAATAAAATAGAAAAAAATTAACTACGGCCATTGGAGAGCCTTCAGGGAGTGAACATGAGCACTTGATCCCCTCACTTTCCTTGCTGTGAAGGATAGAAGTTACCAAAACAAGAACTGCAGAATTGGAAAAAGCTTTATTTCAGGGAATTACAAAAGGTAGTGAAATACAGGGCAAAGGGAGCACTAGTATAATCTGGCATGACACAGGATGGCCACTTGGTTTTGTTTTCTAACTACAAACACAAAAGAGGATCTCATTATTTAAGGTAAGACACAGTATGCATAAAACTACAGATCACTGGGCTAGAACCCTTCTTTTAATCTAGAGATTATGAAACGATTGTGAGACAACTAGTGTTAACACCCTTTGAGCTGTAGCATCCACTTGACACAAAGTTCCTTTGTTTTATTTACCAGATGACCAGGAATCATATACTAGTTTGGCTGCAACCATGTCTTCCACCGCCATTCCTGGAATGGACAGAAATTTGGTTTAACTTTTGTCAGAACAACTTTTCCCCAAACAGCCCAGGTCCCAGAACCAACAGTTCCCTAATACAGTGCCCATCAGGGTAACAAGGACTAAGCACCCAGAGGTGAGTTCAGGCTTGAAGAGTCTGTGAAGGGTAAAACAAGGCAAGCAATGCTCACCAAAGTTCAGGGGGTCAGAAAACTTTCTGTAAACAGCCAGATAATAAATACGTAAGGCTTTGCATGCCAGTTACTTGCAGTTACTCACCTCGGCTGTAGTACACATGTGACTTTAGACATCAGGTAAACAGATGAGCCTGACTGTGCTCCAAGAAAACTTTCTTTATGGACACTAGTTTGAATTTCTTATAATTTTTATGTGTCATGAAATATTCCTTTCCCCCCCAGTCATTTGAAAATGTAGACACCATTTCATTGTGGGCTGTAGGAAAACAGATGGTAGGTTGGGTTTGGCGCATGCTCTGTCGTTTGTTGGACCTTTGGTCCAGTCCAAACCCTAAGTCCTTCAGCAATTCCCCCTTTATCTTAGAGTTTTGGGCAAATATCCTTAACCTTGAATGGGAATATGTTCTTAAAGGCACGGGCTGGCTTTTATTTTTGTAACTACCACTGTACACAGTATGGAGCTTGATACATAGTAGGTATTTAATACGCATCTGCTAGATGAAGGGATGTGCCAGTAAACCAACCCCCAAAAGTGAGAAAGTAAAAATTGCTCAGGACTGTAGATCAGGTTTCCAGTGCTGTGTCTCCTGAAGGGGGCCAGCTGACCTCTGATCTGCTAAGGAACAATGAAACTCTTTCATACTCAACTAGATCAGTGTGATGTCTCTGAACCAGGCTCTAGATAAAGCTTATACTGTGTTTGCCTGTCTTTCTATGCATGAAAAATTAAAAATATATTTAACAGATGGTAAGGCATAGATATATTTTGACTGGCATGGGTGCTGGGTGGGCAGAGTACTCTTAATACACTGTCAAGCGTTAACACTTTGGGTGCTTGATCATTAAAATATATGTAACGTCTGGCTTGGAAGGAAAGTTATGACCAACCTAGATAGCATATTCAAAAGCAGAGACATTACTTTGCCAACAAAGGTCCATCTAGTCAAGGCTGTGGTTTTTCCTGTGGTCATGTATGGATGTGAGAGTTGGACTGTGAAGAAGGCTGAGCACCGAAGAATTGATGCTTTTGAACTGTGGTGTTAGAGAAGACTCTTGAGAGTCTCTTGGACTGCAAGGAGATACAACCAGTCCATTCTGAAGGAGATCAGCCCTGGGATTTCTTTGGAAGGAATGACGCTAAAGCTGAAACTCCAGTACTTTGGCTACTTCATGCAAAGAGTTGACTCATTGGAAAAGACTCTGATGCTGGGAGGGATTGGGGGCAGGAGGAGAAGGGAACGACAGAGGATGAGATGGCTGGATGGCATCACTGACTCAATGGACGTGAGTCTGGGTGAACTCTGGGAGTTGGTGATGGACAGGGAGGCCTGGCGTGCTGCGATTCATGGGGTCGCAAAGAGTCGGACACAACTGAGTGACTGAACTGAACTGAACTGAAGGTCTGGCAAGGTTGAGGGGCTCGGGCAGCAACTATTTACCAACCATTTTGAGAGTACTTCAATATTTTAGATGTAGGAGCTGAATATTAGCTCTGTTACCATATGTGTTCATTTCCTTAAAATGGGAGAGCTGGGCTGAGAGGCAAACCAGCTGAAGAAGGGAGTCCCTTCTCTGATGGGCTTCTGCCTGTGCTAACTCAAGATGGTTATGGTGCTCCCCATTGAAGACCTTCTTAAATCAGCAAGCAGAAAGTTAGGGAAGGAGGGGGAAAAAAGGTCAGGCTGTACTTCCTGTCTGGGTTGCCCTCATGATGGGTCTCCCTGTTATTTATCTTAAGCTCCCTGTTTTTAAACACCTTTTTCTCCTGCCCCTCCACCTTTGAAGTTTTTCTCCTGCCCCTCCACCTTCCTCTGAGTTTCATTTCTATCAAAGTCTAAATGTTTTAATGCTGATGCTTGTTATGGGCAAATCATTTTATACACACATACCACTTAATTCTCACAAAAACTCTAGGTAACAGGTGGTGAGAAAACTGACTCAAAGAGGTGAGATCACTTGCCCAAGGATGCATGTCTAAGGAATAGCACAGAGGGGAATCCAACCCAGGACTGCCCAGTTCCAGAGTTCACGGGCTTCACCACTATGCCAAGACGTAAATAATTGACCTAAGTGATAGACTGCACAATGATTTAGTTACGGAGCCTGCTGACTCATTCCTCTTCCCACCAATGGGTAAACCTACCTGTGTTCTGGTTAAGTTTGTGCCCTGGGAGCAATGACTCTTACCCAGAGACTTGAACACGGTAGTTTTCTCACAGTGGGCTGGTTTCACTCCCTTCACCACTTCTCCCAGCTCAGCGAAGATCTCGGCCTGTCAAATGAACACACGTTGACCCAGGTCATGGAGCTAATATGGCTCAGGACCAGCTTCTGAAGCCAGGACAGGGTGTCCCTGACCTGGATAAGGGAAAACTTGATAAAATGACCTTCTATAAACTTAATGATGTCAGGGAGGAAGACTCTCCCTTAAATCTTTTCTGGGGATGAGAAGTGGGTTCATCTGCTTTTGTGATACCATGACTGCAGAAATACAAATCTGCAGCCAGGGGAATGTCCTGCCAGGACACTGTATCAGTGAAGAAACAGGCCTGTTCTTATCTGAACACTCATTTTGGCAGCCCCCTTCTTACTGCTATGCCCTGGTTATGAAAAAAAGGTCCGAAAGCAGTCAACACTAGTCCTGATTTGTTGGCCATACTGGGAAAGTTTTCAGAGGCTCCTATCTTCCAATCCTACTGCTTTACAGGACAGCCCAATCCAATGGAAAAGGCCATCAAGCTGATCTCTTAAGGCAAAGCGAACAGGAAAACACATGTCACCACATAATTGCCACGTTATTTTAGAAGGGAATTAGAAAGGATGGAAAGATATTTTAGAGTTGTCACCCTACAAAGAGGTGGGAGTTACGGAGATCTGGAGCAGGCCAGAGAGAAGGGGGTATTAATGAAACCCCGGGATCCAGGTGAGGACAGTCAGACATAAGCAACAGAAGGAGGCTCACCCCTGACAAGAGGACATCTCCAGACTCTTTCAGGGCGGCCTCCTGGGAATCCACATACAGCACAGCCTGTTTCATGAGCTCGTCATCCAGCTCTCTCCAGTCCGGTCTGCTGGCGCCGATGGCTAAATGACAGCAAAAGAGACCCTGAGCCTTGAAATAGTCACAGGGGATACTGCAGCCTCCAAAGAATGAAAGGGGAGGGGAAAAGGAAGTGACAGAGGACACGTGGGAATGACTGTGGAATGCCTCATTTCCCCAGGCCAACTCCCTCCCAAACAACAAGACTGAGTTCACTAATAAGAATGACACTTGGCATTTTCTCCTTTCCATTTCATGTCCATTCTCATTAATAAAAAAGTATTTTGAGGCAACTTAGCATTCATGTACTGTGTGCCTACTATTGCTGGGATGTTTCACACATACTATTTAAAGTCCTCACAAGTACATTCATTTTTGATTCCCATTTAAAAGGTACTCAAACTGAGGCTCAAAGAAGAGGTATGTGCCAAGGTTATATATACAATAAGTGCATCTATGACTCTAAAAGAGCACATGCCTTTCATGCTTCTTCTGCTTATCAGGAGCAGCGACTTCCTTACACAAACCCTAAAGCAGAGACATCACTTGGAGCTTATTAATACCCCACACTCCTCTATCTTCTGTCTGTCTGCTTGCTCTTCAATCATTCCCATTCCTCGTTCCCAACCACTTTTATCACCTCATGAGAAAAAAAGCCCAGTGTCAGGGTCACAGAGAAGCCCCAGTAAACAGGAAACTGGTTGCACCCCAGCACCAAGGTTTCACATCCTCTGCAGAGCCCAGAACCATAATGATGAATCCAAGGAATCATGCCTCCTGGCACTGGGACATAGGATAATGCTGAGACTGAATCAAATGCTTGCAGGACCAGGAAGGTAATGAAAATGAGCAGCACTGGTTAGAAGAACTGGATTAGAAATGGTGGAGAACTCAGCACAGAGAAGAAAGCAGGCCCTTCTAAAGGAGCACTAACTATTCTGCTCAAGCAGAACCATTGCCATGTAAGAACGCAGGGCCACTCTTAGATAGCCCTTCCCCTGCCCCCCTGCTCCTTTTGTAAAAAGAGAAGCAGGAAATCTATTTGCATGTGTTATTTCTTGGTTTTCAGAACACTTAACACTCTATGGCCTAAACAAAACACATCTGCTGGCTGGATCCAGCCATGGCAGCCAGTCTTTGGAAACGGCTATAAAGCTTTATACAAATATAAGGCAGCATTTGTAAGCCTTCTCTCACTGCCATCCAGTTTTCTCTACTTGTTCCCTCTCCTGTTGTTCCCCCACACTCTAATTGTCAAAGACAGTGATGCAAAATGTCCATCTTGAAGGTTGTTTGTGTGAGGAGTTCTATAGAACAGAAGCACCAACTAATGAAGCTTGTAAATAAATCATAAGCTGGTGGGAAAAACCCTAGCCTCTCAAGCCACCTCTTCTGATTGCACTTGTTCCCCCTAATTTGGAGCATGGTGAATTCTCAAAGGGTTGCATAAGGCCACTCAAGCCAATGGAGGTGGTCCAGGAAGCAAAGGGAGGGGCCTGACTCAGGCTGGGCTTTGGCCTTCCTTCAGTGGGGTTACACTGGGTGAGGGTCAGAGACTGGCTGGTGGGATGCTGAGAAAGAATGAGGGGTATGCAGGGACGGGTGGAATTGGGCCTAACTCTCAGCCAAGTTGTAAAGTAAGTAAAATCTGTTGTTGGTGTTTCCCTGTCAATTCTACTTGTAACATACTTTTCTTAAGTATATTTACTGCCTCTAAACACACAAACCAATTTTGTCTTTAGATCAGGGAAAGATACCAGACTCCTCAACTCAAAATCAAGTTAGCTCTTCCTAGTGAGACATTCGAAGTGTGAGAGGTATACAACATGAGGGAGATTCTCTGTTGCTATCTTTGAAGGTAGAGTGTCCACATGAAAAGAAATGTGGACAGCCAACTGGAGCTGAGAGCAGCCCCAAGGAAACTTGCATCCTTGTCCTACAACACAAAGAACTGCCACAACCATGTGAGCTGGGAAGAAGACTCCAAGCTCTAGATGAGATTGCAGCCTGGAAAACACCTTGCTTTCATCCTGCATGAGCAGAGGACTTAGCTAACCCATGTCTAGACTCCTAACCACAGAAACGAAGATAGCAAATATGTTCTACTTTAAGCTGGAAAAAAAAAATCAACTCAGTCTTATTGAAGATTCAGCTCTTGTCCATTTTACCCAGAACTGACTTCTCTTGAAGTTCCAAGTCCTTCTAGAAATGCTCTTACTGTTCGAGTCTGGCTTTATGAACAATAAGACCTTTCCCCTGGATTCACATTCATAATATTGGTCCCATACAAGCTGAAACCTTCAATTTTCTATGGCCCATTCTTCAATCATACATGTTTTGTTTCCTTCATAGAGCTTAACCTTTAGCTGGAACTATCTAGCTCATCTATTTGTTTATTGTCTACCTCCCTTCTCTAGAATGTAAAAGCAGGAAAGCAGTGACCTTGATGGCTGGTTTACTTTGGCTTCCCCAGCATGTAAAACAGTGCCTGCACCATGGTAGGGATTCAATACACATTTGTGAAAGAACAAATAATCATGATCCTTGGCCCTTGCACATGTGTGCAGAGATCTTAGAGTTCACCCTATGTGCCTGTCACTAAAACATGGGGTACTGGCACCGTGTTTAAATTCTCTAGCCTTCAATTGCTTGCTAATCAGACTTCAGTTTTCTTACTAAAAGATAACATAGAGCATCATTCAAGATATTAGGCTTTGAGGGTATATTGCCTCAGTTCAAATCCCAGCTTTGCCTCTAAAAACCTTTGACTTTGGGCAAGTTACTTAATCTTTCCATGCCTTGGTTTACCTACTATACAGGGGTCATGACAACAATCGTTCCTACTTCATAAGGTTGTTTTCAAGATTCAGTGATATAGTACATAACAAAGAATTTAGAACAGCACCTGCTGGAGAAAGTATTTAATATAGACCAGATCTTGCTATAACCCCCAGGGTCATCTAAGGATCTTCAGGAGCCCAAGGAACTCTTATGTTTAAAGTCCCAATTATCCTACCCCACATATGAAAAAGCATTCACATAAATGCATTTAGTCACATAAAACGTATTTTGTGCTGTAATTAAAAAAAATTAATTCCAAAGTGTTGGTAAGAACAAGTGAGTCATTTGGCTTTTGTAATTAAATTTCATGACATTTAAGAACTGAGTTATAATTGATCATTTGCCATATTATACTTTATAAAATTTTAATTAAATTTATTAGTTTTGAGTTTGTGATTTTTGTTTCATACTTTGGAGTGCATACTGTTTCTTTAAGGTTCAAATGTTTCTGAGGCCAGTAAAAAGCTCAGGCATTCTACATGAGTAAAACAACTCTGCAGATGCAGCCCCTTGGTCCAGTCAAGGGAGAGTCTGGCCACCCAGTGTTCATGGAGCCACTCTGCTTACCATTGATGTGAGCCCCAGGCTTCACCCATTCACCAAACAAAATGGGCTCTGTTGCCATGGTGACTGTGATGATCACATCTGCCCCCGTCACAGCCTCCTGGACCGATGAACAGATCCGCACTTCTCCTGGCACCGTGTTCACAAACTTCTCTGCATTTTCTTTGGTGCGGTTCCATATTCTCACCTTCATTCAGGGGAATAAAAGGGACATTGGTGCTGTGATTATTTAGCTGTTTACATTTCATCAAACCTAGGAGTTACAAAGAAAAGTTGAACTACTCTAGGGTTAAGGCTGCAGTTATTTAAATCATTCCTTACGGTGAATGAACATTTGTCTAGGCCAGATTTGAAAATGACCTTTCTCTACTCCATTTCCATGTCAGGAAGTGGGGAGGTTTTTCAATTCTAGCTTGAGACACGCGGCCTCAGTAGTGTAATAGCTATTATATAGCTTAGTGATTAGCAGAGCAAATTCTGGAGCTAGACAGGTTTAGAATCAAACTTTGCTCTGTCACTTACTGTTTCTGAAGCTATCTAACCTCATTCAGCCTAAGTTTACATGTATGTAAATGCAAATCATAACTGACAAGGTCAGCATCAAACTCACAGTTCATGTTTGGGACTCTGTAAGGGAGTCATAACAGGTGTGAGATTAACAAACAGGATGTGCAGTGCTGTGCATGGGACAGCTTGATCTCTGAAGGATATTTAAGGAATTAAAAATTGGAAGGATTTCAGGAGAAAATTGGGACTTACCTGGTGGCTCAAATGGTAAAGAATCTGCCTGCAATGCAGGAGACCCAGGTTTGATCCCTGGGTTTGGAAGACCCCCCGGAGAAGGGAATGACTACTCTCTCTAGTATTCTTGTCTGGAGAAATTCATGGACAGAGGAGCCTTGTGGGCTAGAGTCCATGGGGTTACAAAGAGTTGGGCATGACTGAGCAACTAACACTTACTTACAGGAGTAAATGGTGCAACAGAGGAGAAGTCAAGAATAGTAGCTACAATTAGATTCCTGGGAAGTGCTTGCAGGGAGAGGGTGGTCACTGGCATCACCAGGAAGTGGGGACTTGCTAGCTTGTTTAATATATTTTAATGTCTGTGGTGGCAGTTGTCAGCCTTCAGTTGAAAATAAGGCCCAAAGAAGCCCTCATAAGGAAATATAATGAGTATAGAAATAAATGTTATATGTGAATAAGTTCATTAATTAAGGTGAAAACAGTATAATAAGCCCAGTTATAAGAAAATGGTTAACCACACTACCATTCTTGATAGAAAAGTATGAAATACTATAGTAATATGAGGTAAGCTGGAAAACTGATGTTACAACATTTGGTGAAAACTATTAAAACTATGATTAAAAGATTAATGATTAAAACTATATTATAAGAAGTTAATATTCAAAAAATACAAAGAACTTATAAAACTTAATATAAAAATAAACAACCTTATTTAAAAATGGGCAAAGGTTCTCAATAAATATTTTTCCAAAGAAACTATTAAGTCCACCATTCACATCACTATTAAATTAGAAATCAACTACAAGGAAAAATTGAAAAAAACACAAACAAGTGGTAGCTAAACAATATGTTACTAAACAACCAATGTATCACTGAAGAAATCAAAGGGGAAGGAAAAAAGCACCTAGAGATAAATAAAAAATGAAAACATGATGATCCAAACCCTCTGGGATTCAGCAAAGGCAATTCCAAGAGGGAAATTTATAGCAATACAAGTTTACTTCAGAAAACAAGAAAAATATCAAATAAATAACCTAACCTTATACCTAAAGCAACTAGAGAAAGAGGAACAAACAAAACCCAACGTTAGTAGAAGGAAATAAGTTGCAAAGATCAGAACTTAAATAGAGACAAAGAAAACAATGGGAAATATCAATGAAACTAAAAGCTGGTTTTTTGGAAAGATAAACAAAATTGAGAAAGCTTTAGCCAGACTCATTAAGAAAAAGAAGACTCAAAGTAATAAAATTAGAAATGAAAAAGAAGTCACAACTGACACCACATAAATACAAAAGATCATGAGAGTACTACAAGCAACTATATGTTAATAAAATGGACAACCTATGAGAAGAGGACAAATCTCCCAAACTGAATCAAAGAAGTAGAAAATATGAACAGATCAATCGCAAGCAATGAAACTGAAACCATGAGTAAAAAACTCCCAACAAACAAAAGTCCATAACCAGACAACTTTATGGGTGAATTTCATCAAACATTTAGAGAAAAGCTAACATGATCCCTCTGAAACTATTCCAAAAATTGCAGAGGAAAGAACACTCCCAAACTCGTTCTATGAGGCTGTCATCACCTAATTCCAAAACCAGACAAAGATGCCACAAAACAAGAAATTATAGGCCAATATCACTGATGACCATACATGCAAAAGTACTCAACAAACTACTAGCAAACTGAGCCCAATGATATATTAAAAGATCATACACCGTGATCGAGCAGGACTGATCCCTGGGATGCAAGAAGTTTTCAACATTTGCAAATCAGTCAGTGTGATACACCACATTAACAAACTGAAGAGTGAAAACCATATGATCATCTTAGTAGATGCAGGAAAAGCTTTTAACAAAATTCAATACCCATTTATGATAAAAACTCTCCAAAAGTGAGCATAGAGAGAGCATACCTCAACCTAATACAGGACATATATGACAAACCCACAGATAACCCAGTGTTGAAAAGCTGAAAGCAATATCTTCTAAGATCAAGAAGACAAGGATGTTTACTCTCACTACTTTTATTCAACGTAGTTTTGGAAGTCCTAGCCATGGCAATCAGAGAAGAAAGAGAAGTAAAAGGAATCCAAATAGGAAAAGAAGAGATAAAACTGTCACTGTTTGCAGATGATACAGAAAATCCTAAAGATGCTACAAGAAAACTATTAGAGCTCATCAATGAATTCAGTAAATTGCAGGATACAAAATTAACACACAGGAATCTATTGCATTTCTATGGGCTAACAACAAAACATCAGAAAGAGAAATTATGGCAAAAATCCCATTTACCATCACATCAAAGGGAATAGAATATGTAGGAATAAACCTACCATAAGAGGCAAATACCTGTACTCTAAAAACTACAAGGTGCTGATGAAATAAATCAAAGATGACACAAAGAGATGGAAAGATATACCATGTTCTAGGATTAGAAGAATCAATATTGTTAAAATAACTATACTACCCAAGGTAATTTACAAATTACTCATGGCATTTTTCATAGAACTAGAACAAAAAATTTAAAAATTTGTATAGAAACACCAAAGACCCTGAATATCCAAAGCAATCTTGAGAAAGAAAAATGGTGCTCAAGGAGTTAGTGTCACTGACTTTTGACTATACTACAGAACTACAGTAATCAAAACAGTAATGGTACTGGCTTAAAAACAGACATATAGATCAATGGAACAAGATAGACAGCCCAGAGATAAACGCATCCATCTATAATTGCTCTCTAGTGCAGGAGGTAAGATGATGCAATGGAGAAAAGACAGTGTCTTCAATAAGTGGTGCTGGGAAAACTGGACAGCTACATTTTAAAAATTAAATTAGAACACTTTCTAACATCACACACAAAAATAAACTAAAAATGAATTAAAACCTAAATGTAAGCTTAGACACTATAAAACTCTTAGAGGAAAACATTGGCAGGACACTCTTTGACATAAATCACAACAATAACTTTTTGGGTCTACTTCCTAGAGTAATGGAATTGAAAACAAAAATAAACAAATATGACCTAATTAAACTTAAAAGCTTTAGTACGGCAAAACAAACCATAACAAAATGAAAAGATAACCCAAAGAATGGGTGAAAATATTTCCAAATGAAGTGACCAACAAGGGATTAATCTCCAAAATATTCAAACAGCTCATGCAGCTCAATTGAAAGAGAACCCTATTAAAAAATGGGTGGAAGGTCTAAATAGACATTTCTTCAAAGAAGACATACAAATGGCCAAAAAGCATATGAAAAGATGCTCGACATCACTCATTGTTAGAGAAATGCAAATCAAAACTACAACAAGGTATCACTTCACACTAGTCAAAATGGCCATAATCAAAAAGTCCACAAACAACAAATGCTGGAGGAGTGTGTGCAGAAAATGGAACCCTCCCACACAGTGGGAATGTAAACTGGTGAAGTCACTATAGAAAACAGTATGGAAGTTCCTTAAAAAAGTAAAAATAGAGCTACCATATGATCCAGGAATCCCACTCCTGGGCATATATCCAGAGAACACCATAAATTGAAAAGATAGACACACCCCAATGTTCACTATAGCACTATTTATAATAGCCAAGACATGGAAGCAACCTAAATGTCTATAGACAGATGAATGAATATAGAAGATGTGGTACATACATAAAATGGAATATTACTCAGCCATAAAAGGAATGAAATAATGCCATCTGCAGCAACATGGATGACCTATAGATTACCATACTAAGTGAAGTAAATCAGAGAAAGACAAATATCATATGATACCACTTATATGTGGAATCTAAAAAAATGATACAAATGAGCTTATTTCAGAAACAGACTCAAAGACTTCAAAAACAAATTTATAGTTACCATAGGGCAAAGGCTGAGGGTGAGGGATAAATTTGGAGGTTGGAATTAGCATATACACACTACTATATATAAAGCAGATAATCAATGATGACCAACTATATTACATGGGAAACTTTACTCAATATTCTGTAATAATTTGTATGTGAAAAGAATCTGAAAAACAATATATATATATATAAATAAAAATCATGTTTCTGTATACTTAAAACTAACACAACATTGTGACTCAACTATACTCCAATAAGCAGCTCATATAGCTCAATATTAGGAAAACAAACAGCCCAATCAAAAAACGGACAGAAGACCTAAAGACACTTCTCCAAAGAAGACATACAGATGGCAAAGACAAAAGATGCTCAACATCACTAACTTTTAGAGAAATGCAAATCAAAACTACAATTAGGTATCACCTCATACCAGTCAAAATGGCCATCAACAAAAAATCTAAAATAATAAATGCTAGAGAGGATGTGCAGGAAAGGGAACCCTCCTACACTGCTGGTGGGAATGCAAACTGAAACAGCCATTATGGAGAGTCCTTTAAAATCTAGGAAAAAAACTAGCATATGATCCAGCAACCCCACTACTGGGCATACACCTTGAGAAAAAAATAATCAAAAAGACACCTGTAGCCCAGTGTTCATAGCAGCACTGTTTACAATACCCAGGACCTGGAAGCAACCTAGATGTTCATCAATTGATGAATGGATAAAGAAGATGTGGTACATATATACAATGGAATATTACTCAGCCATAAAAATGAATAAATTTGAATCAGGTCAGTTCTAGTGAGGTGGATGAACCTAAATCCTGTTATAAAGAGTGAAGCATGTCAGAAAGAGAAAAACAAATATAGTATGTTAACACATATATATGGAATCTAGAAAAATGATGCTAATGAAACTATTTTCAGGGAAGGAACAGAGATGTAGATATAGAGCATGGACTTGTGGACACTGTGTGGGAGGGAGAGAGTGGCATGAGTTGAGAAAGTAGCACCAACATACATACAATATCAGGTGTAAGAAGAGTAGCTGGTGAGAGGTTGTTGGGTAGCAGAGGGAGCCCAGTCTGGCTCTCTGTGATGACCTGGAGGGATGGGATGGGGGCAGGGGAGGGAGGCTAGGGAGAGAGGGGATGTATGTATAATTTACACTGTTGTATGGCAGAAGCCAACATGAGATTGTAAACATTTTTTTTTAATTTGAATAAAAGAGAACAAAAAACTACCATATGATCCAGTAATTCCAGTTCTGGGTATTTCTCTGAAGGAAACAAAACAGTAAGGCAAAAAGCAGTAGGTACTCCCATATTCACTGCAGCATTATTTACAATAACCAGGATATGGAAACAACCTGTGTCCATCAGTGAATAAACGGATAAAGCAACTGTCATGTACACACACACACGAAATACTGTTCATCCATAAAAATAATGAAATTTTGTTAGCTGAGACAAAAATGTGTGGATCTTGAGGGTTTTTATGCTACACAAAATAAGTCAGACAGAGAAAGGCAAATAGTATATGATCTCACTTACATGTGTAATCAAAAAAACCTCAAATGAATGAACAAAGAAAATAACTGAGAAACTGATATATATACACAGAGAACAAATGAAAGAAACTCCTTATGGTGATCGCCGGAAGGGTGAGGGAGGAGCTGGGGATGAGTGAAATAGATGCAGGGGATTAAGAAGTACACATTTCTAGTTATAAAATAATAAGTCATGGGGATACAATGTACAGCATAGAGAATACAGTCAATAATGCTATAATAACTTTGTATGGTGACAAAGGGTAACCAGATTTATCATGGTGACCATTTTGAAATGCCTATAAATATCCAATCACCATGATGTACACCTGAAACTCATATGATATTGTATGTCAATTATACCCTGGTGAAAAGCATAAAAAATCATAAAACTGTGTTATGAAAAGCAGATGAGAGAAGACTAGAAACGTTAACTACTTGACTTTGAAAACAGATAAAAGGGGATTTTTATTTTTTTTTCTTCCTTATATTTTCATTTCTCAAAGCAGAGGTACTGGTTCTATCATAAAAAATCACACCTTAAATCTGCCCCACGCCTCTCACACACATAGAAAAAAAATCAAATATAAGCAGTATCAAGTGTATCAAAAATAACAGGAAGCGTGAGCCAGGCAGAATGGGAAAAAGTGCACTGATGTCTAGGCTTTGAAGGGGCATGCTGTGGCCTCCTGCTCTCCAGACCTCATTGTCAGTTCCTGGATTCCTAACCCTTGAATACTTTAGGACCCCAGATTCTGCTAAGAGAAGCAACAGAAAGGGGCCGAAAGAAAACTGCATGTATGCCCTGGATATAATACAATCCTTTAAGTAACTGCATAGGCTCTGTGTGCCTAGGTGTACTCCACAAACTGAGAAACTGGAAGAAGTGACTCAGGCCTTCCTCCCAACTCTTCATCTCCAATGGGACTTTCACACAAGTCATTAAAAGAATGGTCTAGATGGTTGTACTCCCAACCTGACAATTTCAGCATAACTTACATTTTAACAAAGGAGTACAGAGAGATGTCACTGCTGCTTCCTCCCCACATCCCCCACCTCCCTCCCTGGACTTACCTCCTTAAAGAAGAACTGTTCTGTGAAGACCTCATAATGGCTGTAAGCCTGGACCCCAGCTCCAAGGATACACAACACTTCACTGTTGGGAGGTTTCAAAAACTATTTGAGAGAAAGGAGATAGAAAAGATCAAGAGAGACTCTTGAAGTCAGGAGAGGATCAAGTACAGTTTGAGAATCAGGGGACCTTTATTCAAAACCTCTCAGGAAATCAAGGAGATGTCATTTTGTATTTCTATTTCCACTCTGTATGTTGTGGGAGGGAGAGAAAAGCCTTAACTGGGTACATAATATATACCAATGCTTAACCTTCACGATCTCTTTTAGTCCAAACAATTGACCCCATGCGCTAGATGCTCCCAGTTACCCTCTTCTTACAGATAAAGAAATTGAGGTCCAAAGAAGTTATGTAACTTGCTTAGAGCCCTGTAATTATTAAATGGCACAATAGGGCTCCAAAACCTCATCTTTCATTCTCCAATGCCCACATGCTTTCTCCTGTGCTACCCCATCTCAGGGACATGATATACCAACCTACTTCTCAGAGCTGTGAGTTGCTTTTGGAATCCATGAATCCTTGTGAACCTAGGTTCTCAAGCTGTATTTTCTGTGCCTACTCTCTGTTGATCCTGTCTCAGCCTCTGTCTTCCTTTAAAGAGGAATGTAGAGATGGCATTTGTGGGACCTCCTCAGGGTATATGTGCGTCTTTATTTGGGGATGAAGTTGTATGATCAGCTCTCCAGTAAAGTCTTTCTGACCTCTCTGATAGAATTTACCACTTCATAGCACTTGTTTGTTTACAAATTTATTTTCCTGTACTTGTATGTGAGTTCCATTAAAACAGAGACAGTCTTATTTGCACAGAATTGGCACGTATTTACTCTTACCTATGAGAAATACAGCAGGGTTTCTTGACCTCAGCACTACTGATATTTGGGCTGGATAATTCTTTGTTGGCAGGCTTTGGGTAGTTGGCAGGTGAGAGGGCCGTACTGTGCACTGAAGGATGCTTGGCAGCATCCCTGGCCTCCGTCCATTAGCACCCCCTATGCCCTCAGTGGAGAGTGAAAAAGTTGGCTTAAAGCTCAACATTCAGAAAACAAAGATCATGGCATCTGGTCCCATCACTTCATGGGAAATAGATGGGGAAACAGTGGAACAGTGTCAGACTTTATTTTTGGGGGCTCCAAAATCACTGCAGATGGTGATTTACAGCCATGAAATTAAAAGACGCTTACTCCTTGGAAGGAAAATTATGACCAACCTAGATAGCATATTCAAAAGCAGGGACATTACTTTGCCAACAAAGGTCCATCTAGTCAAGGCTATGGTTTTTCCTGTGGTCATGTATGGATGTGAGAGTTGGACTGTGAAGAAGGCTGAGCGCCGAAGAATTGATGCTTTTGAACTGTGGTGTTGGAGAAGACTCTTGAGAGTCCCTTGGACTGCAAGGAGATCCAACCAGTCCATTCTGAAAGAGACCAGCCCTCGGATTTCTTTGGAAGGAATGATGCTAAAGCTGAAACTCCAGTACTTTGGCCACCTCATGCGAAGAGTTGACTCATTGGAAAAGACTCTGATGCTGGGAGGGATTGGGGGCAGGAGGAGAAGGGGATGACAGAGGATGAGATGGCTGGATGGCATCACTGACTCGATGGACATGAGTCTGAGTGAACTCCAGGAGTTGGTGATGGACAGGGAGGCGTGCTGCGATTCATGGGGTCGTAAAGAGTGGGACACGACTGAGCAACTGAAATGAATGAATGAAATGAATGCCCTCAACTGTGACAACCAAAAATGTCTTCAAACATTGCTAACTGTCTCTGGGGCAGTTGGTCTCTGGAAACAGTTGGTCTTAACTGTGTCCAGTTAAGAACTACTGGCATTGAGAAAGGACATCACTTGCTCTCAAACCATCGTGTTAAATAAGACTATCTTCTGTCTTTTCTCTATTTCATTTAATAAAAGTTGATCTTGATTTGCTCTGTATCAATAATTGCCATTATTGAGATTCTGGAGTGCAACCTTAAAAACAAAAATGTTTTTAATCATTAATCACTAGCTAAAAGGAGTCTCAAATATTAGCAGATGATTAGAGATTCTCTCTCCTGTAGCTGCACAGGAGAGATACCATTTTCTGCCATCAACTATAGTTCAAAGAAACTTGATTTGAAAAGGTTTCCAAATGACAATAACTTATGTTCCCACTCAGTAAGGAGAATTAGGTAATTTTTCTTTAACTAAATAATTTTTTTTTCTGTTCTCAGTTAATATAAATCTATTCTTGGAAGTACATTTGGGCTTCAGAAATTGTTGCAGTTTCCTGTAAAAGTAACCTTTAACCTCTGAGAGTAAATCTGTAATTCTGCTTGCTTGTCCTGCTTGACACATTGCTGCCCTGATAATAATGTTATAACTGACATCTCTTTTCCTAAATGGTATAACATTTATGATATTTATTAAATCATAATAGGATTGGTGCCACTTCATTCTTTTCCTAGAGCATACAGATAATTAAAAACATATATATGAATCTGCTACATTTCTTAAAGAGTGTGAAAGACTATGTTTCATTTGCATTCACTAAGGCCTCGCGTGGTCTGGCCCTCTGGTCAGCCCAGCTTCCCCCCTCTGGACATACTCTCTGCACCTCTGGTCTTTCAGGCAAGAAGCCTCCTTGCTGCTCCCCAAGCACACACGCCTTTATCAACCACAGGGCTTTGCTCTCCACAGGTTCTTTCCTTTGCCTGGAGTACTTTCCCTTCTGCTCCTCACAAGTAAATCCTATTATTATTCTAATGCAAGTTCAGCTATTTTGGATCTCGGTTCCAAATCGAAAAAGGAGTACGTCAAGGCTGTGTATTGTCACCCTGCTTATTTAACTTATATGCAGAGTGAAATGCTGGGCTGGATGAAGCACAAGCTGGAATCAAGATTGCCAGGAGAAATATCAACAACCTCAGATATGCAGATGACCCCACCCTTATGGCAGAAAGTGAAGAAGAACTAAAAAGCCTCTTGATGAAGGAGTGAAAAAGCTGGCTTAAAACTCAACATTCAGAAAACTAAGATCACGGCATCTGGGCCCATCACTTGATGGCGAATAGATGGGGAAACAATGGAAACAGGGACAGACTTTATTTTCTTGGGTGCCAAAATCACTGCAGATGGTGACTGCAGCCATGAAATTAAAATGACGCTTGCTCTTTGGAAGAAAAGCTATGACCAACCTAGACAGTATATTAAAAAGCAGAGACATTACCTTGCCAACAAAGGTCCGTCTGGTCAAGGCTATGGTTTTTCCAGTGGTCATGTATGGATGTGAGAATTGGACTATAAAGAAAACTGAGAGCCGAAGAATTGATGCTTTTGAACTGTGGTGTTGGAGAAGACTCTTGAGAGTCCCTTGGACTGCAAGGAGATCCAACTAGTCCATCGTAAAGGAAATCGGTCCTGAATGTTCATTGGAAGGACTGATGTTGAAGCTGAAGCTCCAATACTTTGGCCACCTGATGTGAAGAACTGACTCATTTGAAAAGACCCTGATGCTGGGAAAGATTTAAGGCAGGAGGAGAAAGGGACAACAGAGGATGAGATGGTTGGATGGCCTCACCGACTCAATGGACATGAGTTTGAGTAGGCTCCAGGAGTTGGTGATGGACAGGGAAGCCTGGTGTGCTGCAGTCCATGGGGTTGCAAAGAGTCAGACACGACTGAGCAACTGAACTAAACTGAAGTGAAGCTCAGCTAACCCTCACAAAAGAAATGTAAGTCTCTCAGTTGTGTCTGACTCTGTGACCTCATGGACCATACAGTCCATGGAATTCTCCAGGCAAGAATACTGGAGTGGGTAACTGTCCCTTTCTTGAGGGAATCTTCCCAATCCAGGGATAGAACCCAAGTCTCCCGCATTGCAGGCAGATTCTTCACCAGCTGAGCCACAAGGGAAGCCCATAAGCCTTGGCAAATCCCACAGCCTGGAGCAAGACACTCCCCCCACCCCACTTTTTGTTTTGCTCCCCTTTCATCCAATGTATCTGTCAGGACTGTAGTTTTCACGTTAACTGGTGCAATCTTTAGATTAATATCTATCTCCCCAAATGTACTCTGTGCTCCATGACTGCAGGTTCTGTATTTGGTTTTAGTCACCATTCTATGTCCCATGCTGAGCACAGGACCTGGTGCCTGGTGGGCACTTAAGTATTTGCTGAATAATTGCATGTCAAGAATAAACCCTGATACGCATTGTCACCCTGAGAAAGCATGCCAGAGTCCCCAACTCAGGGTATGTGCAACCCAGACACAAAGTTACAGTGTCCATCAAACCCAAGAACTTCCTAATACTTGTCCTTCTCCCGAAAGCCCTAAATAAAATAGAAGTGATGGGAAAGAAAACATTCTACTCCTATAGCACAAAAAGTAAAATAAGTCCTTGCTCCTTATTGAAATAGCTCAACCGAGTCCCTAGGAAAAAAGTGGGGTAGTTTAAGCCTAAGCTCTGAAGCATCAACTCAATGATTCTTAACATTTCTTGGAGTGCATATTTTTATCCATTCAAAAAGCACAGTGTAACTGAGAGCTGGGTCTAGAAGAATTAACCTGGTTGATCATCAGAATTAACTAGAAAGCATAAAAAACGAAAACACTTTGGCCTTCCATTCAGAGATTTCAATTCAATTTTTTGAATTAAAAAAAAAAAATTTCCAGAGGCTGCTGCTGCATAGCCTGGGCTGGAAACTATTTGCCTGGGACAAGAAGACCTATAGCTACCTGTGCTGTCTGACTTCAGGAAATCTTAGTCTCCATTTCTTTCTGCACAAAATGAGGCCAGTAATTCTTGCTCTGCCTTTCTCACACAAACCCAAAAATAAGTTGAGACAATGGGTTGAAAATTATTTTGGAAAAAATCAAAGTCCTTTTCAAATATAGGGCAATATTGTTAGAGTCCCTCTAAGTTACCAGGGAACATACCTCAGAGACCCTTGATTACTTTAATCTGAGTTGGGTCTGGATATAATTAAACAAACAAACAAAAAACAGTTCCTCAAGGTGCGTACTGTAGTCTAATCCCTTGCTACTTAATTACCAGATTTAGCCCCACATTCTTCCCTTATCATCATGTGTTTGCTGCTGCTACTGCTAAGTCATTTCAGTCATGTCCGACTCTGTGTGACCCCGTAGACGGCAGCCACCAGGCTCCCCCGTCCCTGGGATTCTCCAGGCAAGAACACTGGAGTGGGTTGCCATTTCCTTCTCCAATGCATGAAAGTGAAAAGTGAAAGTGAAGTTGCTCAGTCGTGTCCAACTCTTTGAGACCCCATGGACTGCAGCCTTCCAGGCTCCTCCATCCATGGGGTTTTCCAGGCAAGAGTACTGGAGTGGGGTGCTATTGCCTTCTCCATCATCATGTGTTTAGAAGACCTTAAAACACTCACAATCTGAACATCTGGTCTTTGGTGCTCCAACCCTCCACTGGCCCCTCGTTTCCTTTCTGCCTAGGCCTCATAAGTCAGCACTCCCAGATCTTTAATGTGAAAGATTCCATACCTCTTCTTTTTCACCCTAACCTCTAAAAATACTGTTCTTCTTGTAGGATGCCCTTGCACTGCTTAGAAACATTATCACCTGCATCACTTGCTATTCCTTCTGCTCCTACCCTCCTCCTGTTTCAGTCACTCACTTTTTTTTCAGTCTTTACTCAAATGTCACCTCAGTGAGGTCTTTCCTTGATAATTTTAAATGTCACTGCTTCCCAATACCCTCGATTCTGCTTTATTTTCATCCTTCTAACTGGTGGTGTGGGTGGTGGTTTAGGAGCAAACCCTAGCCTATTATTAAACTCAAAAAGGGTTTGTTGTTGGTTACTTTTTTTTTTTTTTTTTTTAGCAAATCATACTACGAATTTCACTTTTTATTTTATTGTCTCACCAGCCCTGTGCATGTCACCCTCTGTTTTGTTCACTACCACATCTCTGACATTTAGAACAGTGCCTGACACATGATAGGATCTGAACGAATACATTTTTCTGGCTCGGATATGTTTTCCCCTGTGCTTTTTGTGCAGTCCTGACTCTGGCCTATGGGGCAACCACACTGATTTGCCAGGAACAGTGTGGATCAGGGGCAGGAAAGCAGTCTGGGAGTCAAGAGGTTAAGGTTTAAATTCCTGCTCTGCCACTTATTAGCTGTGTGATCCTGATCAACTTGCAAAACCTCTGTGAGTCATATTTCCTATACTTGGCAAAAGGAGATAATCATCAAGGCTGGTGTGATGATCGGAAAGAGCACATGTAAGGTACCCAGAATCTTGGGCTCATTACGGTAGCCAATCATTTAGTGAATCACTGTGCTCATCTGATATCCTACATTTGGCATATGATATTTCATCTATGCCCATAGAAAATAAAAATGTTCCTCACTTCTACTTAGACCTTCAAATTTGAGATACTCAATTCCACCCACCAGCTTGCACTAATCTCACCTTGGTGGCAATGGCAGACACTGCAGCTGTTCTCTTTGCAGTTATGACATTTCCATCCATGACCTTGGAGGAAAGGAGAGACAGTGAGCAAGGGGCACCTGGATTCACCACTTAAGCAGAGAGAAGATGCTCTAAAAGAGTTGGCCCTAGAAGCATTGTGTGTGTGTATGTGTGTGGGGGGGTTCAGTTGTGTCTGACTCCTTGCGACCCCGTGGACTATAGCCCACTAGACTCCTCTGTCTATGGGATTTTCCAGGCAGGAATATTGGCTGGAGTAGGCTGCCATTTCCTACTCTGGGGAATCTTCCTGATCCAGGGATCAAACCTGTGTCTCTTGCATCTCTATGTCTCTTGCATTGGCAGGTGGATCTTTAACCACTAGTACAGGGGAAGCACCAGAAAGCATCATAATAGTCTGCAAGGAGAGTGTTTTGCCTGGAACCAATTCCTCCACTTATAAGAAATGTAACTTTGAACAAATATCTTAATCTCTAAGCACTTTGTTTTTCCTACCTGTACAAACAAAGATAATGGCAACCATTCAGAGGGTTTTTGTGAGGTTTAAAAGCATTGGCAAAAATGAAAACATTTAACATGTTGCCAGCCCTCAAGAAATGCCCATTTTGCTTTATTTGCCTCAGGATTCTCAAAGTAAGTCACCTGACACCTGTGCAAGGGCCCTGAAACTACCTCAGTGGCTCTCAACTCCTCTTGCACACATGGGTAGGTTTGTGAAGATACTGATGCTCAGATATATCCTTAGGCTAACTGAATCTGGATCACTAGGGAGAGGACCCAGACGACATTGTTTTTAAAATCTCCCCAGGTGGTTCTGAATTATACCTGGCTAGTAATAACCACCATCCTTTGCTCTGCTGGCCTCTGTTTATATTATTCATCTCAATTGATCCTCATCAAGTAGTAGCAGTATTCTCATTTTATGGACAAGGAAGTGAACTGCTTGGCTATCAGTCAGATTCAGGAAGAATTTCAGGCCCTGTCATTTAGTTCCAAAGCCTGAGGTGGTACCAATTTCCTGGGTAAGCACTGTTGGTAAGTAGTATGGATGTCATTTCCATTGGGTGAGCAGAAGTTGTCAAGAACTAAATACTCTTTTCAGAGGAGTAATACATAGCCAGCTTCCTTGGGGAGCCTGAAATTCTGAGAAAATTTAGAGGAAAGTTGTCAGAATTGAATGAGATCAATTTCTCCTGACTGGCACATAATAAGTGCCCAGTAAGTGGCAATTCAAAAGGCAGAGGAGCATAGTCTACTATGCTAAGACAGTATAGGCCCTGGGCTCACACAGAGTAGGTATGAAGTCCATCAGTGTCCCTGTTAGCTATGTAAACTTGGCAATGCTTGGCATAGTTGCTCTTTGACTCAATTTTCTCATCTACAAAATGGGGTAATAAAATTACCTCACAGAGTGGTTTTAAGAATTAAAAGCATTAATACATATGAAGTATTTAGAACAGTGTCTGACATACACAAAGTAATTCACAAATACAGACCACTACTATTTTTTTGATATTATCATTAAATGTTAAAACAGGTCACTGTGTATACCCCTTAGAAAAAACTCCCAGGTATTAGAGAGCGCCCCTAATCTGTAACTCATGTAACTTCATGTTACAGATTCCTGTTAAAAGTTTCCTTAGCTACTGGATTTGTGCAAGCTGTATATTTGTAGTAACTGGTAATAGGACAAGATCACTGCAAGAATGACGAGATCATTACTTCCGCAAGTTCACACACTGGAAGCAGCAGTGGTCTCTGATGCTGGGTTACATCCTCAGGCAGTCCTAGAAACAGATACACAGTCACAGGTAACCTGCACAGTCACTGGCATCCAGTCATTCAGAGAGGGGCATATGTGGTCACATTCAATACGCCCCCTTGCCTAAATTCTGAGCTAGCTTTGTGCACAAGGGCCCCCGCTAAACCCCTGGGCAGGGAGATGCTCACCGCCAGAAGGGAGCCATTGCTCGGCTGGAAGAGTAGCACGGTAGCCTGATGGGAGGGGACAGTGGAGGTGGCGCTGTGGTCCTCGTAGAAGGTGACCAGCTTGGTGGTCAGGGCGTCCTCTGCTGCACTGTAGGCAGGCATGACCCCCAGGAACCTAGAAGAAGAGAGGGAGCAACTTCAACCCCTTCCTGTCGATGCTGAGACATCCTGTCAAGTCCCTATGTCCCTTTCTTTCTCTTTCCCCACTCACTGCCCTACTGGCCTTCTCCCTCCTTTGTCCCCATCCCTCTGCCGTTGCCTTTAGCAGTGTGCAGAGTACGTTCGAGTCTGCCTCTGGATGAGAAAAACCACCCCAGTTCTGCCACTTACTAGCTGCCATAACCTTGGGTCATTCGCTTCACCTCTTGAGTCTTCGGTTTTCCCATCAGCAAATAGCTGCATCAATAGCCACGTTCATATGGAGTGTGTTGAATGAAACCAGATAACAGCTTTAAAGCGCCCACAGTGGGTTGCTCAAATTAGGTGAAAGGTGTTATTAGTAGGGATTAGGGAAGCCCTCCTTTCTTTTCTCCTGCTGCTTCCCTTCTCACCCCTCCCCTTCCTCCTTTCCAGTTTCTCCAGCCCCGGACCCGGCCTTCCTCACTTACCCCCTGTGCTTGGCGACTGGCACCACGGTGCGCACAGGCTGCACGACTCCTCCGTCGGGGCCGCTGGAGAAGTTGGCCAGAGCGGTCTCCAGAGGCGCGATGAGCAGGCTGGAGCTGCGGAGGTGGTCCTGTACATCAGCCGCACTCAGGAACACCGGCCTCGAGCTCATGTCGCCGCCGGACTTCTAACCTCAGAGCGCTCACGGCGATCCGCGTTTCTAGTGCTGTGCTCTAAATGAGAGCCGGGGAAAGCTGGGAGCGCTGCCGCCTACAGGTCACCGCCCAGCTCGGAGGGCGGAGCAAAGCCGTTTTCCTCCCACCCCCATCTGCAGGATTTCGAGAGTTGGGTCCGCTCCAGTCGCGGTTTCCCCTAGGTTGGAGTTGAGGCAGCGGGCGGGCTGGGAGTTGGTATCCTTGGGTCCACTTTCTCAATTCCTGTAGTTAGCTGTGGTCACATTCCTTGCAAAACGTGTTAGTTTGGCTCCCCACTTATTTCTTAAATTATTGCCTACATCTTAGGAGGTCTTGGATGTAAGGCGATAGAAAGTTATTAAAAACCATTTTCCTTTCAATTCTGTCTCCATCTGGAGTCCCTTATCCCAAATTCCTTCCCACTCCCATTCCCATTCCCACCCCCAGTTGCCTGCCTGTTGCACAGTTTTCTCTTGGGGTTAACTAATTCAACTAATTAAGTCACCTTTAGAAAAGGGGAAAGTTCCCAGGACAAGACATAATGACCTTATTTACAAATTGCTTAATGCATCAGATGTCATATCAGCAGAGGAGTTGGGATCTGCCCTTGAAGTGAGACTCCAAAACTCTACTCCTAACCATTAGGCTACATTGGCAGAGAGGGTGGAAGAGGGCATTTGGAGCCAGGTGAAACCCAGGAGTGGAAGGAATGTTGTCTCCTTGAGAACAGTATCTTGTAAGACTGGAACCAGGAACTAGTTCCATCTAGGAGCACCAGGCATAAGACTGGGATGCTTCTTGAAGTCAAGAGGCTAAGGAGGGTGATTCTTTGGAAGGGAATTACATGGTTAAAGAGATTAAATATTTAGAAAGATGGGTCTTATGCCAATACAGAGGATGAAACAAATGAGCAGGAGTGTAGCTTGGGATACAGGTAAGGAGACTCCAGTGCATAAGTTGTGCTCCCTTGATATTTTCATTGGGAGCTACCTAGGGCATTTCTTAGGAAATGGCCGCATCATAATGCAAGACAGTGTAGTAAGTGTCAAAATATGTATCAGTGAAGTAATAAATCATATAAAATGTGCCGGGCACAATGCTTGGCACAGACTTGTCATTGTTTAGTTGCTCAGTCATGTCCAATTCTTTAGCGACTCCATTGGTTGGGAAGATCCCCTGGAGAAGGAAATGGCGACCCACTCCAGTATTATTGCCTGAAAAACCCCATAGATGGAAGAGCCTGGTGGGTTACATAGTCCATGGGGTTGCAAAAGAGCTGGATGTGACTGAATGACTAAACCACAACAGCAAGGACTGTAGACCTCTGTCCATGAGATTTTCCAGGCAAGAGTGAATTGTCATTTCCTTCTTCAGGGGATCTTCCCGACCCAGGGATTGAACCCTCGTCTCCTGCATTGCGGACAGATTCTTTACTGCTGAGCCACTGGAGAAGTCCCCATTCCATAAAATTGTATCAATGAAATAATAAATCATATGTAATATATTTAGGGCTTCTCAGGTTGCACAGTGATAAAGAGTCTGCCTGCTAACACAGGAGACACAAGAGACATGGGTTCTATCCCTGAGTGGGTAAGATCCCTTGGAGAAGGAAATGGTAAACTATTCCAGTAGTCTCACCTGGAAAATCCCATGGACAGAGGAGCCTGGCAGGCTGCAGTTCATAGGGTCACAAAGAGTCAAGCGCCACTGAGTGCACGCACACACACATGTAATGTACTTAGCACAGTGCTTGGTACAGAGTAGCCACATAATACATGAAAACCTCTATTATCATTAAAAAAAAAAAGATGAGGTTGTGGTCGGGAAAAGTTTATTTTAATTACACAGTTCAGTTTCTTCAGTTCACCATCTCTAGAAGTGCATGCTCAGGGCTTCTAGGATTACAGAAGTGTTTATGACTCATTATTTGTGTTGTTATAATTATGATGGTATAACATTTACTGGCTTTAGAAAACGACAGAGGTATAAAGAAAACAGCAGTTTGGCTCATTATTCTGAGGGAGAAAAAGCAAAACTGAATACCAACTAAAAGAGAAATGAAGTAGGAAAGCCAGATGCCTTTTTTTTTTCCCTTCGCCATTGTGAATTTAAAAGTTGAGCAATGGCACTTCCCTTGTGGTTCAAAGGGTAAGACTTCACCCTTCAATGCAGGGGGTGCCAGTTCAATCCCTGGTCAGGGAACTAAGATCCCACATGCCTCATGGCCAAAAAACCAAAACAGAAAACAGGAGCGATATTGTAACAAATTCAATAAAGACTTTAAAAACAGTCCACATTTAAAAAAATAAATCTTAAAAAAAGAATAAAAGTTGAGCCCTGGTCAAGTTGAAAGCTTTTGTATTTGTTCTTAGCAAATCTTGTAGGAATGGGACTAGTCTGTAAATTACCTCAAATCATGTTCCTTATACAGCTTTGTGTAACATCACCCAGGTCCTCAGTAAAGTAGCACTGGGAAAATTGGTTGTGACTGAATTAGTTCTGTTGGGACTGGAGTCTCAGGCAACTAACTGGTCCCAAGAATCCAGAGCCTTTTCAAAACTGCTGCTGCTGCTGCTGCTAAGTTGAGTCAGTTGTGTCCAACTCTGTGCGACCCCAGGCAGCCCACCAGGCTCTGCTGTCCCTGGGATTCTCCAGGCAAGAACACTGGAGTAGGTTGCCATTTCCTTCTCCAATGCATGAAAGTGAAAAGTGAAAGTGAAGTCGCTCAGTCATGTCCGACTCTTAGCGGCCCTATGGACTGTAGCCTATCAGGCTCCTCCATCCATGGGATTTTCCAGGCAAGAGTGCTGGAGTGGGGTGCCATATGCAGTATCTTGTTAGGATCAGTGTTTGTACAACCTGGGCAGATAGAATAGAGTTCTTAGGTGATCACATATGCTAGGAGTCCAACTGCCAGGTTCTGTGGATGCTCTAATAGCTTCTGAGAGCTCTTTTATTATTTACTTTAAATATATTGTGTTAAGACTTTTACTACTCTTTTTAGCATCACTAAAAACAAAATTAGCCTACTATTGTAGTTTAATATACTATTTCAATAATTTTGAATTTGCATCAAAATGAATGCATAATTTAAAAAATTTTTGATGCAAATTCAAAATTATTGAAAAGTATATTAAACTACAATAGCAGGCTAATTTTGTTTCTACTGATGCTAAAAATAAAAGCATGGTTGGGCTTCCCTGGTGGCTCAGCTGGTAAAGAATCTGCCTGTAATGAAGGAGACCTGGGTTTGATTTCTGGGTTGGGGAGATCCTCTGGAGGAGGGCATGGCAATGAGCATTCTTGCCTGGAGAATCCCCAAGGACAGAGGAGCCCGGCAAAGAGTTGGACATGACTGAGCGACTAAGCACAAATGCATGATTATTCAAAAGACAATCAGTTCAGTTCAGTTCAGTCACTTGGTCATATCCAGCTCTTTGCAACCGCATGAATCGCACGCCAGGCCTCTCTGTCCATCACCAACTCCCGGAGTTCACCCAAACTCATGTGCATCGAGTCAGTGATGCCATCCAGCCATCTCATCCTCTGTCGTCCCCTTCTCCTCCTGCCCCCAATCCCTCCCAGCATCAGGGTCTTTTCCAATGAGTCAACTCTTCGCATGAGATGGCCAAAGTATTGGAGACAATAATCAAAAGATTATTCAAAAGGTCTCTGAATTACCTCAAATCATCTTCCTTATGTGGCTTTGGGTAATATCACCCAGGTCTTAGTTTCAGCTGCCAAACATTATGGTCTGGTTTTAACTCAAGAGTCTGGAAAGAAGTCATCATAAAAGGGGAGGGCACCCTTCTTTCTCCTCCCCATCCTGGTGGTAGCAGCAGTGTTTCTGAGGAAGCTGATTGGAATTCCAGGGGACCAGCACAGGTCTGGTGGCCAACTGTAGAGCAATGATTTGGAATATAGGTTAGATGCTGGTTTTGCAGCATGGACTGGCAGCAGATCAATCAGTGCACAATGAACACTGGCCCAAATGCTGCAGAGGGAGAGGGGATTGCTGGTGTCACACCACTTGGCTGAGCTATGGAGTTAGCATGGTGCTGCTACTGCTGCTAAGTCGCTTCAGTCGTGTCCGACTCTGTGCAACCCCATAGACGGCAGCCTACCAGGCTCCCCCATCCCTGGGATTCTCCAAGGCAAGAACACTGGAGTGGGTTGCCATTTCCTTCTCCAATACTTTTGTATAATAGTAAAATAGGTTTCTAGGATTAGTTTACAAGGAGTTTCCATGGAAATCATATTGTTTCTTTCCTCATAGATCTGATACATTGTATGAATGGATATTCTAACATCTCAATTTGTTTCTAAGTGTTTTTTAATTGGAGTTTTAAGGATTTTTAGCTGAAATCCCAACCAAATCACTTGCTGGTAAAGGATTATGCATTTTGTGATTCCTATGTAAGGGTTCTGGGTGGGGTTAGCCAGTTTGGATTTGAATTCTAGTTCTGCCACTGTACATGCTGGATAACCTTAAACAAGACTTAATCACTCTGATCCTGTTACTTGCACTGTAAAATCAGATAGTAATATGAGCACCAATCTCCCAGAGTTGTGGTGAGGCATAAAAGAACTCATTTTATAAAACGTTTAGCTGGCAGGCAGGCTTCCCTGGCAGCTTAGCTGGTAAAGAATCTGCCTGCAATGCAGGAGCTGCTGGTGCTGCTAAGTCGCTTCAGTCGTGTCCGACTCTGTGCGACCCCATAGGCGGCAGCCCACCAGGCTCCCCTGTTCCTGGGATTCTCCAGGCCAGAACACTGGAGTAGGTTGCCATTTCCTTCTCCAGTGCATGAAAGGAAAAGTGAAAGTGAAGTTGCTCAGTCATGTCTGACTCTTAGTGACCCAATGGACTGCAGCAGGAGACCCCGGTTCAATTCCTGGGTCGGGAAGATCCCCTCCAGAGGGGATAGGCTACCCACTCCAGTATTCTGGCCTGGAGAATTCCATGGACAGAGAAGCCTGGGAAGCAGTCCATGGGGTCCCAAAGAGTCGGATATGATAGAGTGACTTTCATCTTCACTTAGCTGTCAGGTGTTTATTATGTAAGTATTCTTCATGCTTTTTAGTTTATATCATTAAAATAATGAAAACACTGTTAGTAGGAATGACTTACTAGAAAGAATATTAATAAACTTATTAGTTTGGTAGTGGCCAGTAGCCAGAATGCTGGTTAACTCTCCTGTCCCTGCCCTCCACTGAGACCTTGTGCTGGGACACATCTAGAGGCTTTGCAGTTCTGGAAGTTTCTTGCTAGCCTCCGACAGACTCTGAGGAGAAGGTGGCTACTTGCGCTTTCCTAGCCTTTCTGCCACTACCACACTGAAGCTGACAGTAGGGGAGGGCTGTCAGTAGCCTAAGTTATGCACAGTGACTGAAGTACTCACTTCCCAGTGCAAAATTTAGGGATATACTCAGAACTCAAAATACTCAGTACTGAAGATTAAGAACAACAACAATAACAATTTAATGCAATATTGAAAAAAAAACCAAAAAATTCCGTAATAAAAATAACAGATTTTAAAATAAAGATAGTCTAACTCTTCCTTTTGTTTTATCTCTCCTATAGTACCTCATTGGAGAAGGCAATGGCACCCCACTCCAGTACTCTTGCCTGGAAAATCCCATGGATGGAGGAGCCTGGTAGGCTGCAGTCCATGGGGTCGCTAAGAGTCGGGCACGACTGAGTGACTTCCCTTTCACTTTTCACTTTCATGCATTGGAGAAGGAAACGGCAACCCACTCCAGTGTTCTTGCCTGGAGAATCCCAGGGACAGAGGAGCCTAGTGGGCTGCCGCCTATGGGGTCGCACAGATTCGGACACGACTGAAGCGACTTAGCAGCAGCAGCAGCATAGTACCTCACAGTACTTTTAGGTTTTTATTTTGAAAAAAATTTTAAATGTCACATGAAAGTATTTATCTTGATTATTGAGTTGGTTTCCCCTTAAATATCATAGCCAAGGTTAATGTCTCACTCCTAGTCTCTTCGGGGAAGTGGGGTACTGTGCGGTTGGCCAGGAGGAGCAAGTGGTGAAATATTTGGGAAGCCTGAGAAAGGTGGATTGGGCGGCCCTGGAGCATGCAGGTTGCCAGGAATGGACAAGCTGGGGACTGGGGCTCCAGGGCCCGTGGGCGGGGAAGGGGCCAAGGCGGCGCTTACTGGGTCTTCCTGCCTGCCTGATACAGGGGTCGGACCGCGCCTTTGCGAGGTCTGCGCGCGGCGGCGGCTGTAAACCTGTCCGCGGGCCGCTGGCGGGGCGGTTGGGGAAAGCGTTGGAGGGAAGCGCGGTGCTCGGTTGATTAGCGCCCCTCTGCGTCGAGGCGGAGGCAGTTGCCGAGGCCTCAGCGGTGAGCGTTCGGACCTCCTCGCCCTTTCTTCTCTTCCCTAAACCCTCTTACTCCCTGTACTCTGCTTACCCCTCTAGGCCTTCCAGCCCAAGAGCGCTCTCCCGCTGAGCCACGCCCCCGCTCCGCCCCCCTCCTCAAAAAACGCCACAAATGACAAAAACCCAACTAGGACATTTTCCTAATTTTTAATTTTGGTTGTAACTTAGTGATTAGAAGGAAAGTTTTGGGAGGTTCAGTCAGCTTTGATTTTAATTTGACTTCAGGCAAGTGACTCGATCCCTAAATCTCAGCTATAATGTAGGGATATCATTTTATTCATCCTATAGGATTTTTGTTTTTTAAGAAAACCAAGATAAAAGTCACCAGTTTCGGTATTTTAAATTATTGGAATTCAGTAACTTTAATTACATTCATTATGTTGTGAAACTGTCAGCACTAATTGTGGAACATTTTAATCTTCCCTAAAATAAACCCTGTACTCAGGAACAGTCCTTCCTCAGGCTCCCCATTTCCACCCTCTGGTACCACAAATTGACTTTCTGTTTGTATGCATTTGCCAGTTCTGGACATTTCTTATGTCAGTGGAAATAATCAATAAGCCAGTTGAGACTAGGAAAAGAAAACAGTTTCAATTGAATCAACCTGAGGACTGCAGCCTGGGAGAGTGGCTTTCAGATAACTGAGGAACTGCTCCAGGGAAGCCATGGTGGTTTTCTGCATAGTTTTATATCTCATCAGAGCAAATGTTAGCGGAGGAGTGTCTGGAGGCCTCTCCTCCTGTGGCCCTCATTCTTGGTAAGGATGCAAAGAAGAATCTAAGGTCTTACCTGTTGCACGCAAGTTTCTTAACAATAAGGAAAGAAAGAACAGGTCGGTAAGCGGTGGGAAGCCACTGAGCGACTGAGCACACACGAAGAACAGAGAGAATACCTTGAGAGAGGTGGGCCATGCAAAGGGAGGCAATGGCCCTGGAAGGGTGGGGAACAGAGATATTAAGGCAAGGTCATTTGCATAATCCAGGGGATTATTGATTGACAGACTTGATTGACAGCTGCACATGTCCTTTTCATAATTCAGTCTGTTATAATTAGATGTGTATATTCATGAAATATTTGTAAGTAGTTAATGAGTCCAATGGACACCAAAAGATTACTTCAGTACATGATGGTGTGAGGTGTGTGTGTGTGTGTGTGTGTGTGTGTGTGTGTGTGCCAGAGTAGGGAAAGTCCCACTAGTTGGCTGGTGGGTGGTTTTTCTGGTCCCTTGACTATTTTGGAGTATTGATGGGGGCATATTTGGTGGGGGTGGTAAATTGCTTGGTGGGATTAGGTGACCACTGGATGTTTAGCTGAAGGGAGCCACCTTTCCTTTCTCTTGGCTAACTTCCTGCCTAACAGAAAGAACACCAAACAAGTAGGAATACATTCCTTTAAGGTTTCACAAAAACAAACAAACAGAAATAGATAGAAATGTATACAATGTGTCAGTATGGCCTTGGCACCAGAGAAAAGGAGTCTTATCATCCAAGAAGTATCAGCACTGACATCTCAGGAAAGGAGGCATTTAATCTATATTTTTAACATGGACTTTTTAACTTTAGATCAATGTACCTTTTTCTTTAGTGATTAAAGCAGATGCCAAGGTTATGTTTGATAGGCTACAAACAGGCTGTTTTAGCTAGTGTAAAATTCAAGTTAAATCATGTATAAGCGAGAATGACTTCTTCGTAACTCAGTTTGTGAAAATTTCTTCCTTCACAAGTATATAAATATAGAATCATATAATATGTGGTATTTTGTGTTTGGCTTCTTCCACTTGACATATTTTCAAGGTTCATGAGTTTTGTGTCATGTAACTACATTTTGGATAATACCACATTCTGTTTATCCATTCTCAGAGACTTTCAGGTTGTTTCAACTTGAGTATTATGAATAATGCTACCATGAACTTTAGTGAACATATTTTTACGTTGGTGTATGATTTCTATTCCTAGAAACTTAGGAGTAAACTTGCAAGGTCATATGGTAATTATATGTTTAACTTTTTGAGGAATGGCCAAACATTTCCCCAGCTGCTGTACTACTTTACATTCCCACCAGCAGTGCGTGAGGGCTCCAGTTTTCTACATTCTTGCCAATATTTATTTTCTGTTTAAAAATTAAAATATTTTAAGTTATAGCTCTTAGTGGGTGTTTACACATTGTGGTTTTGATTTAAATTTCCTTAGTGACTATGGCAACCCACTCCAGTACTCTTGCCTGGAGAACGCCATGGAGGGAAGAGCCTGGTAGGCTACAGTCCATGGGGTCGCAAAGAGTTGGACACAACTAAGTGACTTCACTTCACAGTGACTATATTGAACATCCTTTCATGTACTTGTTGGCCATTTGTATAATTTCTTTTGGAGAAATGTCTATGGCTCCTTTTGCACGTTATTTTACTAGTCTGTCATTTTGTTGTTGAATTGTAAGAGTTCTTTTTTGTTCATAATATGAAATCCTTATCAGATATATGGTTTGAAAACATTCCATTCTATGACTTGTCTTTTCACATTCTTGTCCTTCGGTGCTCAAAAGTTTTTGACTCGGTGAAGCTCAATTTTTCCAGTTTATTGTGATCCACACAGTCAAAGGCTTTGGTATAGTCAATAAAGCAGAAATAGATGTTTTTCTGGAACTCTCTTGCTTTTTTGATGATCCAGCGGATGTTGGCAATTTGATCTCTGGTTCCTCTGCCTTTTCTAAAAACCAGCTTGAACATCTGGAAGTTCATAGTTCATGTATTGCTGAAGCCTGGCTTGGAGAATTTTGAGCATTGCTTTACTAGCGTGTAAAGTAGATGAGTGCAATTGTGCAGTAGTTTGAGCATTCTTTGGCATTGTCTTGAGAAACCAATATGCAGGTCAGGAAGCAACAGTTAGAACTGGACATGGAACAACAGCCTGGTTTCAAATAGGAAAAGGAGTATGTCAAGGCTGTATATTGTCACCCTGCTTATTTAACTTATATGCAGAGTACATCATGAGAAACGCTGGGCTGGAAGAAACACAAGCTGGAATCAAGATTGCTGGGAGAAATATCAATAACCTCAGATATGCAGATGACACCACCCTTATGGCAGAAAGTGAAGAGGAACTAAAGAGCCTCTTGATGAAAGTGAAAGAGGAGAGTGAAAAAATAGGCTTAAAGCTCAACATTCAGAAAACGAAGATCATGGCATCTGCTCTCATCACCTCGTGGGAAATAGATGGGGAAATAGTGTCAGACTTTATTTTTTGGGTCTCCAAAATCACTGCAGATGGTGACTGCAGCCATGAAATTAAAAGACGCTTACTCCTTGGAAGGAAAGTTATGACCAACCTAGATAGCATATTGAAAAGCAGAGACATTACTTTGCCAAAAAAGGTCCGTCTAGTCAAGGCTATGCTTTTACCAGTAGTCGTGTATGGATGTGAAATTTGGACTGTGAAGAAAGCTGCGCACAGAAGAATTGATGCTTTTGAACTGTGGTGTTGGAGAAGACTCTTGAGAGTCCCTTGGACTGCAAGGAGATCCAACCAGTCCATTCTGAAGGAGATCAGCCCTGGGATTTCTTTGGAGGGAATGATGCTGAAGCTGAAACTCCAATACTTTGGCCACCTCATGCAAAGAGTTGACTCATTGGAAAAGACTCTGATGCTGGGAGGGATTGGGGGCAGGAGGAGAAAGGGACGACAGAGGATGAGATGGCTGGATAGCATCACTGACTCGATGGACGTGAGTCTCAGTGAACTCTGGGAGTTGGTGATGGACAGGGAGGCCTGGCATGCTGCGATTCATAGGGTCGCAAACAGTCAGACACGACTGAGTGACTGAACCGAACTGAACTGAAGCTCAATTAATGTGTTTTCTTTTGGTATCATATCTGAGAATGCATTGCTGAATCCAAGTTATGAAGATTTCCTATGTTTCCTTCTAAAATTTTATTGTTTTAGCTCTTACTTTTGGGTGTTTGATCCATTTTAAAATAATTTTGTATATATTTTGAGGTTAGAGTCCAACTTTATTCATTTGCATTTGCCTGTTATCAGGCCCTCTCCACATTCTTGGGCAGCAATACTATAGAAATGAATATTCCTACCACAAGGCTCTTAAGCAAGCGAAGTTTTTTATTTGTGTGATATTTTGTCCACAAGGGAGAAGGCAGAAAAGACTGCCCAATAACTCCACAAAAAGTTCTGAGGAACAGATTTAAAAGACAGTGTGAGGGAGAGTGCTGCAAGGTACCTGATCAGCTTGTGTTTGATTTTGAATTGGTTGGCATCAAGGTTAAATTTCAAGCATCATCAACCTTCTGGTTTCAACCAGTGTGGGGTCTACATGCTTGCAGTCAGCAGTTTTCATCCGGTGGGGATCTGTGTCCTGCAAAAAAAATCTTGGGAATGTCTGTCAGGTCTTTGGGCTTCCCTGGTGGCTCAGTGATAAAGAATCCTCCTGCAATGCAGGAGCCACAGGAGACATGGGTTTGATCCCTGGGTCAGGAAGGTCCCTTGGAAGAGGGCACAGCAACCTACTGCAGTATTCTTGCCTGGAGAATCCTGTGAACAGAGGAGCCAGGCAGGCTACAGTCCTTGGGGGTCACAAAGAGTTGGACACAACTGAAGCGGCTTAGCAGCAGCAGCAGTCAGGGAAATCGGAGTTCAGTGATTCTTCTAGGTGTCAATAAAAAAAAAAATTACTGGAGGATAATTGCTTTAAAATGTTGTGTTGATTTCTGCCTTACAATAATGTGAATCAGTCATAATTATATATATATATTAACATTAATAAATTTATATATATACACACACCCTCCCTCTTGAGCTTCCCTACTACCCACTCATCCCACCCCTCTTGGTCATCACAAGAGTGCCAGGCTGGGCTCCCTGTATTATACAGCAGCTTCCCACATACTACCTATTTTACACTTGGTAGTGTGTACATGTCAATGCTACTTTCTCAATTCATTCCACCCTCACCATCCCCCATGGTGTTCACAACTCCCTTCTCTATGTCTTTTCACCATTCCTTCTCTGCTGATAGGTTCATCAGTACTATTGTTCTAGATTCTATATGTATGTGTTAACATATGATATTTGTTTTTCTCTTTCTGACTTCATTCTGATTAACAGGCTCTGGGTTCATTAACCTCACTATAACTCACTCTAATTTGTTCCTTTTTATGGCTGAGTAATATTCTATCGTATATATGTACCAGGACTTCTTTATCCATTCATCTATTAATGGCTATCTAGCTTGATTCCGTGTGCTGGCTATTGTAAAATAGTGCTGCAGTGAACGTTGGGGTACATGTGTTTTTTGAGTTATGATCATCTCAGGGTATATGCCCAGTAATGGAATTGCTAGGTGATATGGTAGTTTTATTCCTACATTTTTAAGGAATCTCCATGCTTTTCTCCACAATGGCTATATAATTTACATTCCCATCAACAGTCTAAGAGAGGGTTCCCTTTTCTCCACATCCTCTCCAGCATTTGTTGTTTGTAGATTGTTTTGATGATGACCATCTGACTCATTCCATAGTTCATCAGGCACTCTACCTATCAGATCTAGGCCCTTAAATCTATTTCTCACTTTCACTGTATAATCATAAGGGATTTGATTTAGGTCATACCTGAATGGTCTAGTGGTTTTCCCTACTTTCTTCAATTTAAGTCTGAATTTGGCAATAAGGAGTTCATGGTCTGAGCCACAGTCAGCTCCTGGTCTTGTTTTTACTGACTGTATAGAGCTTCTCCATTGTTGGCTGCAAAGAATATAATCAATCTGATTTCGGTGTTGACCATCTGATGATGTCCATGTATAGAGTCTTCTCTTGCGTTGTTGGAAGAGGGTGTTTATTATGACCAGTGCATTTTCTTGGCAAAACTCTACTAGTCTTTGCCCTGCTTCATTCCGTATTCCAAGGCCAAATTTGCCTGTTACTCCAGGTGTTCCTTGACTTCCTACTTTTGCATTCCAGTCCCCTATAATGAAAAGGACATCTTTTTTGGGTGTTAGTTCTAAAAGGTCTTGTAGGTCTATATAGAACTGTTCAACTTCAGCTTCTTTAGGGTTACTGGTGGGGGCATAGACTCGGATTACTGTGATATTGAATGGTTTGCCTTGGAAACAAACAGAGATCATTCTGTCATTTTTGAGATTGCATCCAAGTACTGTATTTCAGACTTTTTTGTTGACCATGATGGCTACTCCATTTCTTCTGAGGGATTCCTGCCCGCAGTAGTAGATATAATGGTCATCTGAGTTAAATTCACCCATTCCAGTCCATTTCAGTTCGCTGATTCCTAGAATGTCAACATTCACTCTTGCCATCTCTTGTTTGACCACTTCCAATTTGCCTTGATTCATGGACCTGACATTCCAGGTTCCTACGCAATATTGCTCTTTACAGCATCGGACCTTGCTTCTATCAGCAGTCATATCCACAGCTGGGTATTGTTTTTGCTTTGGCTCCATCCCTTCATTCTTTCTGGAGTTATTTCTCCACTGATCTCCAGTAGCATATTGGGCACCTACCGACCTGGGGGAGTTTCTCTTTCAGTATCCTATCATTTTGCCTTTTCATACTGTTCATGGGGTTCTCAAGGCAAGAATACTGAAGTGGTTTGCCATTCCCTTCTCCAGTGGACCACGTTCTGTCAGATCTCTCCACCATGACCTGCCCATCTTGGGTTGCCCCACGGGCATGGCTTAGTTTCATCTAGTTAGACAAGGCTGTGGTCCTAGTGTGATTAGATTGACTAGTTTTCTGTGAGTATGGTTTCAGTGTGTTGGCCCTCTGATGCCCTCTTGCAACACCTACTGTCTTACCTGGGTTTCTCTTACCTTGGGCTTGGGGTATCTCTTCACGGCTGCTCCAGCAAAGTGCAGCCATTGCTCCTTACCTTGGACGAGGGGTATCTCCTCACTACCGCCCTTCCTGACCTTCAACGTGGGATAGCTCCTCTAGGCCTTCCTGCGCCTGTGCAGCCACGGCTCCTTGGACGTAGGGTTGCTCCTCCCGGCCACCGCCCCTGGCCTTGGGCGTGGGGGCATGGGGTAGGTCCTCAACCCCACCCCCTACCGCCCCCACCCCCCCCCGCCCCACCACCCTTGGCCTCAGGCTTAGGGGGGTGGGGTAGCTCCTCCCGGCCGCTGCCCCTGAACTCGGACGCTGGGTATCTCCTCTCGGCCGCCCCCCCTGACCTCGGATGTGGGGTAACTCCTCTCGGCTGTTCCTGCACCGTCGCAGTCTGGTACTCTCGGCCACTGTCCCTGACCTCGGACGTGGGGTGGCTCCTCTCGGCCGCGCTTAACGCGCTGGCCGCAGCTGCCATGGAAAAGAAATGCAAAAAAGCAAAATGGCTGTCTGGGGAGGCCTTACAAATAGCTGTGAAAAAAAAGAGAAGCGAAAAGCAAAGGAGAAAAGGAAAGATATAAACATCTGAATGCAGAGTTCCAAAGAATAGCAAGAAGAGATAAGAAAGCCTTCTTCAGTGATCAATGCAAAGAAATAGAGGAAAACAACAGAATGGGAAAGACTAGAGATCTCTTCAAGAAAATCAGAGATACCAAGGGAACATTTCATGCAAAGATGGGCTCAATAAAGGACAGAAACGGTATGGACCTAACAGAAGCAGAAGATATTAAGGAGAGATGGCAAGAATACACAGAAGAACTGTACAAAAAAGATCTTCACGATCCAGATAATCACGATGGTGTGATCACTGACCTAGAGCCAGACATCCTGGAATGTGAAGTCAAGTGGGCCTTAGAAAGTGTCACTACGAACAAAGCTAGTGGAGGTGACGGAATTCCAGTTGAGCTATTCCAAATCCTGAAAGATGATGCTGTGAAAGTGCTGCACTCAATATGCCAGCACATTTGGAAAACTCAGCAGTGGCCACAAGACTGGAAAAGATCAGTTTTCATTCCAATCCCAAAGAAAGGCAATGCCAAAGAATGCTCAAACTACCGCACAATTGCACTCATCTCACACGCTAGTAAAGTAATGCTCAAAATTCTCCAAGCCAGGCTTCAGCAATATGTGAACCGTGAACTTCCTTATGTTCAAGCTGGTTTTAGAAAAGGCAGACGAACCAGAGATTAAATTGCCAACATCCGCTGGATCATGGAAAAAAGCAAGAGAGTTCCAGAAAAGCATCTATTTCTGCATTATTGACTATGCCAAAGCCTTTGACTGTGTGGATCACAATAAACTGGAAAATTCTGAAAGAGATGGGAATACCAGACCATCTGACCTGCCTCTTGAGAAATCTGTATGCAGGTCAGGAAGCAATAGTTAGAACTGGACATGGAACAACAGACTGGTTCCAAATAGGAAAAGGAGTACGTCAAGGCTGTATATTGTCACCCTGCTTATTTAACTTATATGCAGAGTACATCATGAGAAACGCTGGACTAGAAGAAACACAAGCTGGAATCAAGATTGCCCGGGGAAATATCAATAACCTCAGATATGCAGATGACACCACCCTTATGGCAGAAAGTGAAGAGGAACTCAAAAGCCTCTTGATGAAGGTTAAAGTGGAGAGTGAAGAAGTTGGCTTAAAGCTCAACATTCAGAAAATGAAGATCATGGCATCTGGTCCCATCACTTCATGGGAAATAGATGGAGAAACAGTGGAAATGGTGTCAGACTTTGTTTTTTGGGGCACCAAAATCACTGCAGATGGTGAGTTCAGCCATGAAATTAAAAGACGCTTACTCCTTGGAAGAAAAGTTATGACTAACCTAGATAGCATATTCAAAAGCAGAGACATTACTTTGCCAACAAAGGTCCGTCTAGTCAAGGATATGGTTTTTCCAGTGGTCATGTATGGATGTGAGAGTTGGACTGTGAAGAAGGCTGAGCGCCGAAGAATTGATGCTTTTGAACTGTGGTGTTGGAGAAGACTCTTGAGAGTCCCTTGGACTGCAAGAAGATCCAACCAGTCCATTCTGAAGGAGATCAGCCCTGATTTCTTTGGAAGGAATGATGCTAAAGCTGAAACTCCAGTACTTTGGCTACCTCATGTGAAGAGTTGATTCATTGGAAAAGACTCTGATGCTGAGAGGGATTGGGAACAGGAGGAGAAGGGGACTACAGAGGATGAGATGGCTGGATAGCATCACTGACTCGATGGACGTGAGTCTCAGTGAACTCAGGGAGTTGGTGATGGACAGGGAGGCCTGGCGTGCTCCGATTCATGGGGTTGCAAAGAGTCAGACACGACTGAGCGACTGATCTGATCTGATCTGATCTGATCTGACTCATGGTAGTTTTGATTTGCATTTTTCTAATAATGAGTGATATTAAGCACCTTTTCGTGTGTTTACTAGCCATCTGTATGTCTTCTTTGGAAAAATGTCTGTTTAGGTCTTCTGCTCATTTTTTGATTGGGTTGTTTGTTTTTCTGATATTCAACTGCATGAACTGGTTATATATTTTGGAAATTAATCCTTTTTCAGTTGCTTTGTTTGCAATTATTTTCTCCCATTCTGTGGGTTATATTTTCACTTTGTTTATAGTTTACTTTGCTGTGCAAAATCCTCTAAGTTTAACTAGGTCCTATTTGTTTAATTTTATTTCCCTTACTCTAAGAGGTAGGTCAAAGAAAATGCTGTGATTTATGTCAGAGTGTTCTGCTTATGTTTTGCTCTAAGAGTTTTATATGTTCTGTTTTTATATTTAAGTCCTTTAATCCATTTGAGTTTATTTTTGTAGATGGTGTTAGGAAGCATTCTAATTTCTTTTACATCCAGCTGTCCAGTTTTCCCAGAACCACTTATTGAAGAGGCTGTCCTTTCTCCATTATATATTCTTGCCTCTTTTGTCAAAGATATTGTCTATAGGTGCATGGGTTTATCTTTGGGCTTTCTATCTTGTTCCATTGGTCTATATTTCTGTTTGTGCCAGTGCCCTACTATCTTGATGAATGAAGCTTTGTAGTATTGTCTGAAGTTAGGAAGGTTGATTCCTCTAGCTCCATTTTTCTTTCTCCAGACTGGTATAGCTATTCAGGGTCTTTTGTGTTTCCATACAAATTGCAAACATTTTTTTTCCAGTTCTGTCAAAAATGCCATTGTTAATTTGATAGGGAGTGCATTCAATCTGTATATTGCTTTGGATAGTATAGTCATTTTCACAATATTGATTCTTCCAATCCAAGAAAATTGTATTAGGTTGGTGCAAAAGTAATTGCAGTTTTACATTGTTGAATATCATTTCCATTTGGTATTAGAATACATTCTTAAATAAATGTGGCTATGTTATACATCATTTTAATGTGCATGTCTCTCTTTATTTTTTATTTTTTTGCTAATGTCTTATTACTTCTCTGCATCTATTGAGATCATATGATTTTTATCTTTCAATTTATTAATATGGTGTATCATGTTGATTTATTTGCATATATTGAAGAATACTTGCATCCCTGGGGTAAAGTCTAATTGATCATGGTGTATGAGCTTTTTAATATATTGTTGGAAAAAATTCTGTTTCCTAGAATTTTGTTGAGGATTTTTGCATCTATTTTTATCAATGATACTGGCTTGTAATTTTCTTTATTGGTGGTATCTTCATCTGGTTTTGGTGTCATGGTGATAGTGGCCTCACAGAATGAGTTTGAGAGCTTTCCTTCCTCTGCAATTTTCTAGAAAAGTTTGAGCAGGATAGGTTTTAGCTCTTCACTAAACGTTTGATAGAATTCACTTGTGAAGCCATCTGACCCTGGACTTTTGGAAGATTTTATCACAGTTTCGATTTCAGTGCTTGTGATTGGTCTGTTCATATTTTATGTTTCTTCCTGGTTCATTCTTGGAAAGTTGTATGTTTCTAAGAATTTGTCCATTTCTTCCAGGTTGTCCATTTTATTGGCATACTGTTGCTCACAGTAGTCTCTTATGATCCTTTGTATTTCTGCACTGTCTGTTGTAACTTCTTTTTCATTTCTAATTTAATTGATTTATCTTCTTCCTTTTTATCTTAATGAATCTAGCTAACAGTCTGTCAATTTTGTCTGTCTGCTCAAAAGACCAGCTTTTAGTTTTATTGATCCTTGATATTGGATCCTCCATTTCTTTTTTATTTGTTTCTGCTCTGATCTTAATTATTTTTTTCCTTCTAACTTTGGATCTTATTGTTCTTTCTTTTCTAGTTGTTTTAGGTGTAAGGTTAGGTTGTTAATCTGATGTTTTTCTCATTTCTTAAGGTAGGTTTGCATTACTATAAACTTCCTTTTTTAAAAAATTAATTTATTCATTTTGATTGGAGGCTAATTATTTCACAATATTGTGGTGGTTTTACCATACATCGACATGAATCAGCCATGGATGTACATGTGTCCCACCATCCTGAGTCCCCCTTCCACCTCACTCTCCACCCTCCCCCCCACCCATCCCTCTGGGTTGTCCCAGAGCACCAGCTTTGCGTGCCCTGCCTCATGCATCAAACTTGCACTGGTCATCTATTTTACATATGGTAATATATGTGTTTCAATGCTATTCTCTTATACTATCACACCTCGCCTTCTCCCACATAGTCCAAAAATCTGTTCTTTACATCTGTGTCTCTTTTTCTATCCTGAATATAGGGTTGTAGTTGTTACTGTCTTTCTAAATTCCATATATATGCATTAATATACTGTATTGGTGTTTCTCTCTCTGGTTTACTTCACTCTGTATTATAGGCTCCAGTTTCATCCACCTCATTAGAACTGACTTAAATGTGTTCTTTTTTATAGCTAAGTAATATTGCATTGTGTATAAGTACCACAACTTCCTTATCCATTCATCTGCTGAAGGACATCTAGGTTGCTTCCATGTCCTAGCTATTGTAAACAGTGCTGCAATGAACATTGGGGTACATGTGTCTATTTCAATTCTGGGTTCCTTAGTGTGTATGCCCAGCCATGAAATTGCTGGGTCGTATATAGTTCAATTTCCAGTTTTTAAGGAATCTCCACGCTGTTCTCCATAGTGGTTGTACTAGTTTGCATTCTCAATAACAGTGTAAGAAGGTTCCCTTTTCTCCACACCCTCTCCAGCATTTGTTTGTAGACTTTTTTGATGGCAACCGTTCTGACTGGTCTGAGATGGCACCTCATTGTAGTTTTGATTTGCCTTTCTCTGATAGTGAGTCTTATTGAGCATCTTTTCATGTATTTGTTAGCCATCTGTATATCTTTAGATAAATGTCTATTTAGTTTTTTGGCCCATTTTTGGATTGGGTCATTTATTTTTCTGGTATTGAGCCACATGAGCTGCTTGAATATTTTGGAGATTAAATTTTTGTCAGTTGCTTCATTTGCTATTATTTCCCCCCAGTTTGAAGGTTGCCTTTTCACGTTGCTTATAGTTTGCTTTATTGTGCAAAAGCTCTTAAGTTTAATTAGGTCCCATTTATTTATGTTTGGTTTTATTTTCATTACTCTGGGTGGGGGTCATAGAGGATCTTGCTGTGATTTATGTCAGAGAGTGTTCTGCCTATGTTTTCTTCTAAGAGTTTTATAGTTTCTGGTCTTATATGTAGATCTTTAATCCATTTGAGTTTATTTTTGTGTATGGTGTCAGAAAGTGTTCTAGTTTCATTCTTTTATGGGTGGTTGACCAGTTTTTCCAGCACCACTTGTTAAAAAGATTGTCTTTTCTCCATTGTATATTTTTGCCTCCTTTGTCAAAGATAAGGTGTCCATAGGTGCATGGATTTGTCTCTGGGCTTTCTATTTTGTTCTATTGATCTATATCTCTGTCTTTGTGCCAGTACCATACTGTCTTGATGACTGTAGCTTTGTAATATAGTCTGAAGTCAGGCAGGTTGACTCCTCCAATTCCATTCTTCTTTCTCAAGATTGCTTTGGCTATTCAAGGTTTTTTGTGTTTCCATACAAATTGTGAAATTATTTGTCCTAGTTCTGTGAAAAATACCATTGGTAGCTTGATAGGGATTGCATTGAATCTGTATATTGCTTGAGTTAGTATACTTATTTTCACTATATTGATTCTTCCAATGCATGAACATGGTATATTTCTCCATCTATTTGTGTCATCTTTGATTGCTTTCATCAGTGTTTTACAGTTTTCTATATATAGATCTTTTGTTTCTTTGGGTAAATTTATTCCTAAGTATAGATTTCCTTCTTAACAATTCTTTGGCTGCATCTTATAGGTTTTGAGTAGTGTTTTTGTTATTTGTTTTAGGTGTTTTTTAATTGCTTTTTTGATTTCTTCCGTGACCTCTTGGTTATTCAGAAGTGTATTGTTTAGCTTCCATATATTTGTGTTTTAACAATCCCCGCCACCCCCCCCCCCCCCGTAATTGATATCTAATCTTACAGCATTGTAGTCAGAAAAAATGCTTGATGCAATTTCAGTTTTCTTAAACATACTGAGGTGATCTACCAAGATGTGATCTACCCTGGAGAATGTTCTGTGTGCACTTGAGGGAAAAGTGTATTATACTGTTTTTAGATGGAATGTCCTATAGATATCAATTAGATCCATTGGCCTAATGTGTCATTTAAGGCTGTGTTTCTTTACTAATTTTCTGTCTGGATGATCTTTCTACTGGTGTGAGTGGTGTGTTAAGTCCCCCACATTATTGTGTTACTGTCAATTTCTCCTTTTAAGTTATTAACATTTGCCTTATATGTTGAGGTGCCCCTATGTTTGGTGGATATATAATTATAATGGTTATATCTTCTTCCTGAATTTGTCACTTAACCATTGTGTATGGCCTTCCTCTTCTCATGTAACAGTCTTTACTTTAAGGTCTGTTTCATCTGATATGAGTATTGCTGCTTCAGCTTTCTTCTGATTTTCATTTGCATGAAGTATCTTTTTCCACACCCACACTTTCAGTCTTATGTGTCTCTAGGTCTGAAATGTGTCTCTTATAGACAGCATATATATAGGTCTTGTTCTTGTATCCAGTTGTCTAGTCTGTGTGTTTTGGTTGGAGCATTGAATCTATTTACACTTAAGGTAATTATTGATATGTATGATTCTATTACCATTTATTTTATTAATTTCCCTTTGTTTTTGTAGGTCTTTCTCTTGTTTCCTCTCTAGAGAAGTTCCTTTAGCATTTGTTGTAAAGCTGGCTTGGTTGTGTTGAATTCTCTTTACTTTTGCTTATCTGTGGAGCTTTTGACTTTCCCGTTGAACCTGAATGAGTCCCTTGCTGAATAGAATAATCTTGGTTGTAGGTTTTTCCTTTCTTCACTTTAGGTATATCCTGCCACTCCTTTCTGGCCTGCATAGTTTCTGCTGAAAGATCAGCTATTAACCTTATGGGAATTCCCTTGTATATTGTTTCTTGCTTTTCCGTCATCATGTTTAATATTTTTGTGTTTAACTTTTGTTAGCTTAATTAATATATGTCTTGGAATGTTTCTCTTTGAGTGTATCCTGTGTGGGCCTCTCTGGGCTTCTTGGACTTGGGTGGGTATTTCCTTTCCAATGTTAGGAAATTTTTCACTGTAATCTCCTAAAATATTTTCTTATACATTTTCTTCTTTTCTTCTTCTTGGACTCCTATTTTTCAAATGTTCATGTGATTATTGTTGTCCCGAAGGTCTCTGGGATTGTTATATCATTTCTTTTCATTCTTTATTCTGCTATGCTTCAGTTATTTCCACTTTTCTACCTTCCAGCCTCACTTATCCATTCTTCTGCTTCAGTTATTCTGCTATTGGTTCCCTTTATTATGTTTTTTTTATTTTAATTATTGTGTTGTTCATTGCTGATGGTTTTTTGTTTCTTCTAGGTACTTAAACATTTCTTATATCTTCTCAATCTGTGTCTCCATTCTATTTTTCTGTGCTTCCATCTTATTTCTGAGATTTTGGATCAGCTTTACTATCCTTACTCTGAATTCTTTTTCAGGTCAACTGCCTAATTCCTCTTTATTTGTTTGGTCGTGTGTGTGTGTGTGTGTGTTTTACCATGATCCTTCATCTGCTACTGTTTTCTATCTCTTTTCATTTTGTTTAATTTACTCTCTTTGGGGTCTCCCTTCCACAAGATCATAGTTCCTCTTACTTATGGAGCCTGACCCCAGGGAATGAGGTTGAATTAGTGTCTTTTGAAGGTTTCCTGGTGGGGAAGACTGGTGCCTGAATTCTGGTGGGTAGAGCTGGGTCTCATCTCTCTGAAGGGCAGTGCTGCAGTGCCCTTGACACTGCATATACCTGGGGTGTCTGGAGCATAGTATGGCTTTGGGTAACCTGTCTGCTAATGGGTAGTATTGTGTTCCTCCTTTGCTAGCTGCTTGGCATGAGGCATCTCGCACTGGAGTTTGCTGGCCTTTGTGTGGGGTCAAGTCTTATTGTTGAAATGAAGGCCTTTGAGGATCTTCTCACCAATTACTATTCCATATGGTTGGAGTTCTCTGTTGGTCCAACATCCTGAGCTTGGGTCTCCAACCTTGGCGTTTCAGTCTTGATCCCTGGCTGTAGCACTAAGACTTGACAGGTCACACAGCACAGGGGAGAAAGAGAAAGAGGAAAAAAAAAAAAAGAATCAGACATATAAACTGAAAAAAAGAATGGATTGATAAAATCCAGAAACAGATGATAAAGGTAAAACTAAACAGAGGAAACACACAGAAACCTCACACAGTCACACTTAGAAAAAGAAAAGAAGAGCAAAAAAAAGAATACAAAGAGGAACCAAAAAAAGGAGAGCAATCAAACCATAAACAGACCCATAAATGAAAACAAACACTAAAACTAGATTAGTAAAAATACAAAATGAAAAACGTGGGTAAAAAAATGTGTAATGAAAAAGTACTGTATAAATAGGAAAAAAATAAATTTATTTAAATATAAAAGCATAAATAAGGAAAAAGTAAGTAAAAATAAAAATTAAAGGAGTAATAAAAAAGGAAAAACAATAGAACAAAACAAAAAAGATAAAGACAAAAATATATAGAGAGAGAGTGGCAGTAAGAAGAATATTTTCCTGTGGCCTCAGTTGTCAGTGTCCTCTCTCCTACAGTAAGCTCCAATCTGCCTACTCAGGAAGTCCTCCAGTATTTCTAGGAAGGTCTCTGGATCTGCTATGGGCACTATGTTGTCAGCTCAGGCTTAGATCTGGCCTTATTCTAGCTTGTACTTGCTTCCAAAGTCCACAATTTACCACAGTCTCAAGCCAGTTGCAGGGATTTAATCTGCTATTCCTATGGCTGCCAGGGTGAATTTCCTTCCTCTTCTTTGGTCACACGGCCCCTGGTGCTCAGTTTTGGTTTTGCCCTGCTTTCTGTTTGTAGGCCACCCTCTGGCATCTGTTCCCCTCCCAGACCAGAATGGGTGAAAGCCACTGCTCAGGGGAAAGGGAGGGATATGGCAGACACAATTGGGATGTGCAAGAAGTGCCTGCAGCAGCAGAGGCCTGCATAAGTTGCTAGAGCCTAAGATGGGTCATGCACTCTCCTAGGGGAATTGGCCCCAGGTCGTGGATTCCTTGACAGTACCGGGCTGCACAGGCTCCCAGGAAGGTGCTCACAGTTTGGTGGAAGCTGTGATGGCCATCACGCCCACCTCTGGGGTTGGAGACTGCAGCCATGTGTCGCCCCACCTCTGAAACTGTGAAAGTGTTGTCTTGCTGTCTGAGAGTGCACAGAGTTAGAGGGTCCCCTTGACAGTGATCTCTCTCTCTGGCAGGCTCGGGCTTTTTCTGGGATTCCTCAGCTGTGTTATACTGGCCCCCTCAGACTGTCTTCATGGCAGTCAACCCCAGTCCTCTCCCTGGAGTCTCTGAACCTCACAGTGGCCCCAAACCCCAGTGGGCATGCAGACAAGCATTTCAGGCTGGGGAGTGCTGGTACGCACTGATCTGTGTGCAGAAGTCTCTCCAATTCCCCTTCCACACACCTGTTGCTGCACTCTCCTTTGAGGTTCTGAAGTGCCCACCCCTATCCCCATCCTTGAGATGTTTATGAGTGTGCAGAAACTTTTCTTCCTTCAGAGCTCCCTTCCTGAGGCACAGGTTCCTTCCTGATTCCTTTGTCTCCCCCTCTCTTTTTTTCCCATTATATCTGTTGCCCTACCCCATTATATGGAGATTAGCTTGACGTTTTGGAAGTCTGAAGTCTTCTGCCAGCATTCAGTAGGTGTTCTGTAGGAGCTATCCACATGCAGATGTATTTTTGATATATTTATGGGAAAGAAGGCAATCTCCACATCTTACTCTTCTGCCATCTTGAAGGTTTCTAGGTGGCAAATTTATAGTCTCAATTTTGTTCCTTGAAAACTATGTGCGTATGCAACAGAGATAGAGTTTATCTTTTACTCCTGTGGGTCTTTGGGTATTGTCTCAGAGACCTAAGCTTTTAGGTACTTTATTGTAAGGGGTCTGTGAAGCCTGCTTGTGCAAGGCTGTTCCCTTGGTCGTTTAAAAAAATGGCTGTACTCCTGTCTTCCAGTCTCATGCCTATTTGATTGTTTAAGCACTGTTTGTTCTAAAGACTATTATTTATTGTTGAAAATCAACTGACCATAGATGTATGGGTTTATTTCTGGATTCTCAATTCTATTTCATTAGGTTTATATATCTATGTTTATGGCAGTATCATACTGCTTTGATTATTGTCATTTTGTAGAAAGTATTGAAATCAAGAAATGTGAGATCTCATAATTTGTTCTTCTTTTGTAAGGAAAGTTTTGTTTATCCAGGGTTCCCTGCAATTCTGTATGAATTTTAGGATTAGTGTGTTCATTTCTGCAAAAAGACAGTTGGGTGTTGTATGACTCTGTAGATGAATTTGGAGAGTACTGCCATATTAATGGGCTTTGCAGATGGCGCTAGTGATAAAGAAACCACCTGCCAATGCAGGAAACATAAGAAATGTGGGTTTGATACTTGGGTCAGGAAGATCTCCTGGAGGAGGGCATAGTAACTCACTTTAGTATGCTTTCCTAGCGAATCCCATGGACAGAGGAGCCTAGAAGTCTCCATAGGGTTGCAAAGTGTTGGAGACGATCGAATTGACTTAGCATGCAGGCATGTCGTATTAACTATATTGAATTTAGCATGAACGGCAGATGTCTTCATGTATTTTGTTGTTGTTGCTCAGTCCCTGAGTTGTGTCCAACTCTTTGTACCCCTGTGGAGTGCAGCTTGCCAGGCTCCTTTGTCCTCTACTATCTCCGAGAGTTAGTGCAAATTCATGTCCATTGAGTTAGTAATGCCATCCAACTATCCCATCCTCTGCTGCCCCCATCTCCTTTTGCCTTCGGTTTTTCCCAGATTCAGGGTCTTTTCCAATTCCAATGAGTCTGCTCTTTGCATCAGGTGGCCAAAGTATTGGAGCTTCAGCTGCACATCATAACTTCCAATGAATATTCAGGGTTGATTTCCTTAAGAATTGACTGATTTGATTTCGTTGTAGTCCAAGGGACTCTCAAGAGGCTTCTCTAGCACCACCATTTGAAAACATCATTTCCTCAGTGCTCAGTCTTTTTTATGGTCCAACTCTTACATCTGTACATGATTACTGGAAGAACCATAGCTTTGATTATGCTGAAATTTGTAGGCAAAATCTTGTCTCTGCTTTTTAATAATGCTGTCTAGGTTTGTCAAAGCTTTCCTTCCAAGGAGCAAGCATCTTCAGTCACTATCCACAGTGATTTTACAGCCCAAGAAAATAGTCAGTCACTGCTTCCACTTTTTTCCCTTCCATTTGCTGTGAAGTGATAGGACCAGATGCCATGATCTTTAGGTTTGTTTTTTTTTTTAATTATTTTTTATTGAAGGATAATTGCTTTACAGAATTTTGCTGTTTTCTCTCAAACCTCAACATGAATCAGTCATAGGTATACATACATCCCCTCTCTTTTGAAACTCCCTCCCATCTCCCTCCCCATCCCACCCCTCTGGGTTGATACAGAGCCCCTGTTTGAGTTTCCTGAGCCATACAGCAAATTCCCATTGGCTGTCTGTTTTACATATGGTAATGTAAGTTTCCATGTTACTCTTTCCATACATCTCACCTTCTCCTTCCCTCTCCCCATGTCCATAAGTCTGTTCTGTATGTCTGTTTTTCCATTGTTGCCCTGTAAATAAAATGTTGAGTCTCAAGCCAGCTTTTTCACTCTTCTCTTTCAACTTCATCAAGAGTTTCTTTAGTTCCTCTTCACTTTCTGCCTTTAGAGTGGTATCATCTGCACATCTGAGGTTGTTGACATATCTCCTGGCAATCTTGATTCCAACTTATGAGTTATCCAGCCCAGCATTGCACATGATAGTGTCACAGACTGCCAAGTGCAGGGGCATGTGGCAGCTCTGGGTCCAGGGCAGGGGTGCGGGCATGATATCTCTTTGGGTCAGGCCACAGGAGTCCACAGGAGTGACAACTGTGTGGTTCTTGGTGAGCATAGTGGGATATCTACAATGGCTACAAGGGCTGTTGGGATCCTTAGTGGTGTCTCTAGGTCCAGAGGCTACATACAAGGGCAAGCAGCAGTTGTGTGGAGCTGCTGGTGGTATGTGCATGCCACCAACTGGCGCCTATATAGTGGCAGAGACTGGTTGCAGATACGCATGTAGTGGTAGGAACCAGTGTCAGTAACAAGGGCCAAGGACAACAGAGGTCCTGACTGTTGGTATACGTTTTGTAGCTGCAGGATCTCACATCAGACATGCTCAGCAATGGGGGCTTAATGGGGACCTGGCTGGATGAGTGCAGGTGTACATTTGGTAGGGACAGCTGCACATGAGTTTAGTGGTACAGGCCAGTGACAGGAGATATCACCAGAGCTGGGCCCACAAGCAGTTGTGTGGGCTCTAGCTGTCAGTGTGCAGTTCCATGACTGCAGGATATTTTCACAGGTATGCACACTGCCTTAGAGACTGGTGATGGGAATCTACTATTATTGTATGGTTGTCTGCTTCTCCCCTCAGTTCTTTAAATATTTGCCTTATATAGTTAGATGCTGTGAGGTTGGGTACATAAATATTAATAAATGTTGTATCTTCTTAGTTACTTGATCCCTGTATCATAATATACACTTTCTTCATCTCCTGTTACATTTTTGGACTTAAAGTCTATTTAATCTGATGTACTTATAGCATTCCAGGTGGCTCAGTGGTAAAGAATCTGCTTACCAAGCAGGAAACTCAGGTTCAACCCCCGGGTTTGGAAGATCCCCTGGAGCAGGAAATGGCAACCCACTCTAATATTCTTGCCTGGGAAATCCCATGGACAGAGGATGCTGGTGGGCTATAGTCCATGGGGTCCTAAAGAGTTGGACATGACTTAGTGACCACACAATAGCAATGACATATAGTTACCAGTGCTCTCTTTTGGTTTCTATTTGCCTGGGATATGTTTTTTCTATCCCTTGATTTGAGCCTATGTGTGTCCTTAAAGCACATAGTGAATCTTTTTATCCATTCAGCCACTCTTTGTCTTTTCATTGGAGAATTTAATCAATTTACATTTAAAGTAATTATTGGTGAAAATAGATTTAATCGTTCCATTTTGTTAATTGCTTTTTCTAGCTGTTTTGTAGTTCTTTGTTCTTTTCTTCCTCTCTTGCTCTTTTCCTCTATGACTTGGTAATTTTCCATAGTAGTATGTTTTGAGTTCTGTATCTTTTGTGTATCTACTATAGGTTTCTGTTTTGCAGTCACCATGAGGTTTACATAAAACATCTTTTACTTATAATAATCAATTTTAAGCTGATAACAACCTAACTTTGATACATATAAAAGTTCTAGATTTTTAAACTCTCTTCTGTACTTTTTATTTTTTTAATGTCACAATTTACATATTTTTATTTTGTGTATCTATTAATATTTAGCTACTGTTATTTTTAATACTTTTGTCTTTTAACCATTATGCTAGAGTTATAAATGATTTAGACACCACCATTACAATATTAGAGTATTCAATAGATGCCCTTAAGCACATTGAGGTAATTCCCTTCTATTTTGAGTTCACTGAGTGTTTTTATTATGTAAAGATGCTGGATTTTGTCAAATGCTTTTTCTGTATCATTTGAGGTCATGTGGGATTTTTCTTCATTCTCTTGATATGTGTATTATGTTTCATATGTTCACATGAGAAACACCTTGTATTCCTGGAATAAATCTCACTTGGTATAGTCCTTTTGATTTTCTGCTGGATTCAGTTAGCTAGCATGTTGTTGAGGTTTTTGCATTTATATTTATAAGAGATATTGCTATACGGTTTTCTTTTTTTTCCCAGAAAGTAATTTTTTTATTCCAGGTTTGTTGAGATATAATTGACATATAATACTAGGTAAGTTGTACTGCACAAAGATTTGACATACATATATACTGCAAAATGATCACCACAGTAAGATTAGATAATATCCATTCCTTCACATAGTTATAATGTTTTTCCTTGTGATAAGAACTTATAGAATTGACTCTCATACCATACAGCGGTATTAACTAGTCAGCATGTTGCACATTACATCCCCAGTATTTATTTATTAATGGAAGTTTGTCCTTTTTGACCACTTTCATCCACTTACAACACCTCCACCCCCTGCTTCTGGTAACCATGAATCTGTTCTGTGTATATGAGTTTGTTTTCCTTAAGATTTCACATGTAAATGAGATCATAAAATATTTGTTTTTCTATGTTTGAAATTTTACTTAGCATAACATCCTCAAGATCTATTTGTATTGCAACAATGGCAAAATTTCCTTTCTCTCTCTCTCTCTCTGTCTCTGTGTATATATACATACCACATTTTCCACATTCCTTCATCCATTGGTGAACACTTTGGTTGTTTCCATGTCCTGGCTATTGTAAATAATGCAGCTGTGAACATGGGGATGCAGATATCTCTTTGACCTAGTGATTTAATTTCTTTCAGATATATGCCCAGAAGTAGAATCATTACATCATATAATAGGCCTATTTTAATTTTTTGAGGAACTTTCATACTATTTTCCATAATGGCTGTACCAATTCACATTCCCACCAACAGTGTACAAAGGTTCCTTATCTCCACATCATCAACACTTAACTTTTGTCTTACTGATAACAGTTATCCTAACAGGTGTGAGATAATAGCTCATTGTGGTTTTGATTTGCATTTCCACAATGACAGTGATGTTTAGCACTGTTTTATGTACCTTTGGCCATTTGAATATCTTCTTTGGAAAAAATCTAGTCATATTCTGGGTTGGTGAAGATACCAGTTTGCTGGCAGTGTGGCATACCGGAGAAGGCATAGAAGCACTGTGTCTCCCACTGCTTCTGCTATGTACCTCTTCATCTGACTGTTTATTTGTAATAAACTGTATTTGTAAGTATAGCACTTTCCTGAGTTCTGAGTCAGTCTAGCGAATTATTGAACCTGAGGGGGTGTGATGGGAACTCCTGAATTTGTGGTTAGCCTGGCAGAAGTGTGGGTAAGCTGAGAAACCTAATTGCGGCTGGAGTCTGAAGTGAGGGTAGCCTTGTTAGACTGAGCCTTTAACCTTTAGGGTCTGTGCTAACTCTGGGTAATTAGTTTCAAAATGGAATTGAATAGCAGGACACTCCATTGGGGTGCCAAAGAATTTAGAAATTAGTTGATGTTTGGAAAATCAAACAGAAGGATTTGTGTAAATCATTCTTTAGACATTAACAGAAGTCTCCATTAAGGCCATCTGACTCTGGCATTTTCTTTGCTGGCAGGTTTTTGATTACAGATTCAATCTCTAATTATAAGTCATTCGTATTTTCTACTTGTTCTTGAGTTGCCTTGGTTTCTAGGAGTTTGTCACTTCATCTAGGTTATCAAATTTGCCTCGAAGTTGTTTATAGTATCGTCTCTTTAAACATTAATTTTTATTGGGTGGAGTGTAGTTGATTTACAATGTTGTGTTACTTTCTGCTGTACAGCAAAGTGAATCAGTGATACATATATTCACTCCTTTTTAGATCCTTTCCCCTTATAGGTCATTACAGAGCATTGAAGAGAGTTCTACCTGTGCTATACAGTAGGCTCTTATTAGTTATCTATTTTATATATACTGATATGTATATGTCAATCCAGATCTCCCAATTTATTGCCTCCCCCTTTTCCCCTTGGTAACCATAAGTTTGTTTTCTATATCTGTGACTATTATTTCTGTTTTGTAAAAAAGTTTATTTGTACCATTTTTTGATTCCACATGTCAGTCAGTTAAGTTCAGTTGCTCAGTCATGTCCGACTCTTTGCAACCCTATGGTGCAACCCTATGGACTGCAGCATGCAAGGCCTCCCTGTCCATTACCAACTCCAGAGTTCACTCAAATTCATGTCCATTGAGTCGGTGATGCCATCCAACCATCTCATCCTCCTTTGTCCCCTTCTCACGCCTTTGGTCTTTCCCAGCATCAGGGTATTTTCAAATGAGTCAGCTCTTCGCATCAGGTGGCCAAAGTGTTGAAGTTTCAGTTTCAGCATCGGTCCTTCCAATGAATATTCAGGACTGATTACCTTTACAATTGACTGGTTTGATCTCCTTGCAGTCCAAGGCACTCTCAAGAGTCTTCTCCAACACCCACAGATCAAAAGCATCAATTCTTTGGTGCTCAGCTTTCTTTATAGTCCAACTCTCACATCCATACATGACCACTGGAAAAATCATAGCCTTGACTAGACAGAACTTTGTTGTCAAAGTAATGTCTCTGCTTTTTAATATGCTGTCTAAGGTGGTCACAGCTTTTCTTCCAAGGAGTAAGCGTCTTTTAATTTCATGGCTGCAGTCACCATCTGCAGTGATTTTGGAGCCCAAAAAATAAAGTCTGCTACTGTTTCCCCATCTATTTGCCATGAAGTGATGGGACTAGATGCCATTATCTTAGTTTTCTGAATGTTGAGTTTTAAGCCAGCGTTTTCACTCTTCTCTTTCACTTTCATCAAGAGGCTCTTTAGTTCTTCTTCACTTTCTGCCATAAGGGTGGTGTCATCTGCATATCTGAGATTATTGATATTTCTCCTGGCATCTTGATTCCAGCTTGTGCTTCATCCAGCCCAGAGTTTATCATGGTGTACTCTGCATATAAGTTGAATAAGCAGGGTGACAATATACAGCCTTGACATATTCCTTTTTCTATTTGGAACCAGTCTGTTGTTCCATGACCAGTTCTAACTGTTGTTTCCAGACCTGCATGCAGATTTCTCTGGAGGCAGGTCAGGTGGTCTGGTATTTTCATTTCTTTCAGAATTTTCCAGTTTGTGGTGATCCACACAGTCAAAGGCTTTGACATAGTCAATAAAGAGGAAACAGAAGTTTTTCTGGAACTTTCTTGCTTTTTGGATGATCCAGCAGATGTTGGCAATTTGATCTTTGGTTCCTCTGCCTTTTCTAAAACCAGCTTGAACATTGAAAGTTCATGGTTCACATATTGCTGAAGCCTTGCTTGGAGAATTTTGAGCATTACTTTACTAGCGTGTGAGATGAGTGCAATTGTGCGGTAGTTTGAGCAACCTTTGGCACTGCCTTTCTTTGAGATTGGAATAAAAACTGACCTTTTCCAGTCCTGTGGCCACTGCTGTGTTTCCCAAATTTGCTGGCATATTGAGTGCAGCACTTTCACAGCATCATCTTTTAGAATTTGAAATAGCTCAACTGGAATTCTGTCACTAGCTTTATTTGTAGTGATGCCTCCTAAGGTCCACTTGACTTCACATTCCAAGATGTCTGGCTCTAGGTGAATGAGCACACCATTGTGATTATCTGGGTTGTGAAGATCTTTTTTATATAGTTCTCCTATGTATTCTTGCCACCCTTTCTTAATATCTTCTGCTTCTGTTAGGTCCATACCATTTCTGTCCTTTATTGAGCCCATCTTTGCATAAGAAATGTTCCCTTGGTATCTCTAATTTTCTTCAAGCGATCTCTAGTCTTTCCCATTCTATCGTTTTCCTCTATTTCTTTGCACTGGTTACTGAAGAAGGTTTTCTTATCTCTCCTCGCTGTTCTTTGGAACTCTTCATTCAAATAGGTATATCTTTCCTTTTCTCCTTTGCTTTTTGTTTCTCTTCTTTTCACAGCTATTTGTAAGGCCTCCTGGGACAGCCATTTTGCTTTTTTGCATTTCTTTTTCTTGTGGATGGTCTTGATCCCTGTTTCCTGTACAATGTCACTAACCTCCGTTCATAGTTCATCAGTCACTCTGTGTATCAGATCTAGTCCCTTAACTCTATTTCTCACTTCCAATGTATAATTGTAAGGGATTTGATTTAGGTCATACATGAAAGGTCTAGTGGTTTTCCCTACTTTCTTCAATTTAAGTTTGAGTTTAGCAATAAGGAGTTCATGATCTGAGCCACATTCAGCTCCTGGTCTTTGCTGATTGTATAGAGCTTCTCCATCTTTGGCTGCAAATAATGTAGTCAGTCTGATTTTGGTGTTGACTATCTGGTGATGTTCATGTGAAGAGTCTTCTCTTGAGTTGTTGGAAGAGGGTGTTTGCTATGACCAGTGTGTTCTCTTGGCAGAATTCTATTAGCCTTTGTCCTGCTTCATTCTGTACTCCAAGGCCAAATTTGCCCGTTACTCCAGGTGTTTCTTGACTTCCTACTTTTGCATTCCAGTCCCCTGTAATGAAAAGGACATCTTTTTTGAGTGTTAGTTCTAGAAGGTCTTGTAAGTCTTCATAGAACTGTTCAACTTCAGCTTCTTCAGTATTACTGGTCGGGGCATAAACTTGGATTACCATGATATTGAATGGTTTGCCTTGGAAACGAACAGAGATAATTCTGTCGTTTTTGAGATTGTATCCAAGTACTGCATTTCAGACTCTTTTGTTGACTATGATGGCTACTCCATTTCTTCTAAGGGATTCTTGCCCACAGTAGTAGATATAACGGTCATCTGAGTTCAATTCACCCATTCCAGTCCATTGTAGTTCACTGATTCCCAAAATGTTGACATTCACTCTTGCCATCTCCCGTTTGAGCACTTCCAATTTGTCTTGATTCAAGGACCTAATATTCCAGGTTCCTATGCAATATTGTTCTTTACAGCATCGGATCTTGCTTTCATCATCAGTTACATCCACAACTGGGTGTTGTTTTTGCTTTGGCTCCATCCCTTCATTCTTTCTGGAGTTATTTCTCCACTGATCTCCAGTAGCATATTGGGCACCTACTAACCTGGGGAGTTCATCTTTCAGTGTCCTATCTTTTTTCCTTTTCATGCTGCTTATGGGGTTCTCAAGGCAAGAATACTGAAGAGGTTTGCCATTCCCTTCTCCAGTGGACCACATTTAAGCAATATCATATGATATCAGATGATATTTGTCTTTGCCTATGTTACTGCAAATGGCATTATTTTGTTCTTTTAAATGGCTGAATAATATTTCATTCTATGTATATACTACATCTTCTTTATCAATGTTCCTCTGTTGATGGACATTAAGATTGTTTTCATGTCCTGCCTACTGTAAATAGTCCTGCAGTGAACACTGAGGTGCATGTAATTAAGATTTTCTACGGTTATATGCACAGTAGTGGGATTGCTGGGATTATGGTAGCTCTATTTAGTTTTTTCAGAAAGCTCTGTACTATTCTCAGCAGTGGCTGTACCAATTTATATTTCCACCAACAATGTCAGAGGGTTCACTTTTCTCTACGTTCTCTCCAGCATTTATTGTTTGTAGATATTGATGATGGCCATTCTGACATATGTGAGAATTGTAGTTCTGATTTGCATTTCTCTAATAATTAGTGATGCTGAGCATATTTTCACATGCTTTTTGGCCATCTGTATATCTTCTTTGGAGAGATGTCTGTGTAGATCTTCCACCCATTTTTTTTTTTTAATTGAGCTGATTGAGCTGTTTGTATGTTTTAGAGATTAATCCCTTGTCGTTGCTTCATTTGCAAATATTTTCTCCTATTCTGTGGGTTGTCTTTTCATTTTGTTTATGTTTTTAATTAATGTGCAAAAGCTTTTAGGTTTAATTAGTTATCATTTATATTTATTTTCATTACTATAGGAGGTGGATCCAGGAAGATCTTGCTGTGATTTATGTCAGAGAGTGTTCTGTCTATGTTTTCCTTTAAGAGTTTCATAGTATCTGGTCTTACATTTAGATCTTCAATCCTTGAGTTGGTTTGGTTGGTTGTTTGTTTGTTTCTAGGAGTTAGACATTTTATCTAGGTTATCAAATTTGTTGGCTCACAATCGTTCATAGTGTACTCTTAATTTTTTTAAAAATTTCCATAAGATTGGTAGTAATTGACTTTTCTTTCTTTCCCAATTTTAACAATTTGAGTCTTCTCTCCTATTTTGGGTAGTCAAGATAGTTTGTTACTTTTGTTGATCTTTTTTTTTTTTTTAAGTTGTGTACATTCCTAATACTTTAAGCTTTTTTTTCAGTTTTAAAAAATTAATTCATTTATTTTAATTGGAGGCTAATTATTTTACAATATTGTAGTGGTTTTTGCCATACATTGACATGAATTTTGTTGGTCTTTTAAAGGAACCAAGGATTTAAAAAAATTATATTGTCTTTATGTTCTCTATTTAATTTCTGCTGCAATATTTATTATTTCCTTTTGTTATCTGTAGTTTTAGTTTGCTCTTCTTTTTATAGTCTCTTAAAGTGGAAGTGTAGGTTATTGACTTGAAATCATTATTGATTTGAAATGTAGGAGTTTACAGCTAAACTGCTTTCACTGCATCCCTTAAGTTGTAGTACATGGTATTGTTGTTTTCATTTATTTTTGTTTTCTAATTGTTTTCTAATTTCTTTTGTGATTTCTTCTGTGACTCATTGGTTGTTTAAGAGTGTGTTATTTAATTTCTGAGGCTTCCCAGGTGGTTCGGTGGTAAAGAATCTGCCTGCCAAAGCAGGAGACACAAGAGATATAGGTTCAATTCCAGGAACATCCCCTGGAGTAGGAAATGGCAACCCACTCCAGTATTCTTAACTGGAAAATCCCAGGGACAGAGGAGCCTGGTGGCCTACAATCTGTGGGGTCACAAAGAGTTGGATATGACTGAGCACAGCACAACATTTAATTTCCATATATTTGTTCCATTTAATTTCATTCCAAATTAATTCCATTTAATTTCCATATATTTCAAATTTCCTTGTGATGCTGGAATTTGAATTCCTTCTGGTTTCTAATTTCCTTTCATTGAAATTACTTTGTCATAGAAAATACCTTGTATGATTTTAGTCTCTTAAATTTATTGAAACTTGTTTTGTTGTCTAATGGTCTATCCTAGAGTTTCATGTGCACTTGAGAAAAATGTCTATTTTGTCATTGTTAGCTAGATTGTTCTATATATATTAAGTCTAGCTGGTTTGTGGTGTTCATTAACTTCTATTCCTTGTTAATCTTCTAGTTGTCCTATTTGTTATTGAAAGAGAAGTATTGAAGTCTCCAACGATTGTTTTTGAACTTTTTTATTTCTATTTTTATTTATCACCTAATTTTGTCCATTTTTGCTTCATATATGTTGGGGCCTCTGTTGTTAGATTCATGTATGTTTATGAATTGTTGTTATATCTTCTTGAATCATTTCTTTTATCATTATATGGTGTCCTTCTTTGTCTCTTAATAATTTTTTAAAGTCTATTTTTGTCTGATATTAATACAGTTATCCCAGCTCTTCTTTTGATACGATTTGCATGGAATATATGTTTCCATTCTTTAACTAACTTCCTTTTGTTTGGGGGCCTAAAGTGAGTCTCTTGTAGACTATGTATAGTTGACTCAAACTGCTATATACATTATGCCAGTTGCTGCTTTTTAATTAGAGTTTAATTCATTTACATTTTATGTAATTAACAATAAGGAAAGACTTCTTCCATTTTGCTGTTTGTATTCTTTATGTCTTATCTCATTTTTGTTACTTGATCTCTTTTTTGGAAGATATTTTTTAAAGTACCATTTTAATTTCTTTCTTTATTTGTAATATATATATATATATCAGAGAAGGCCATGGCACCCCACTCCAGTACTCTTGCCTGGAAAATCCCATGGATGGAGGAGCCTGGTAGGCTGCAGTCCATAGGGTCGCTAAGAGTCAGACATGACTGAGCGACTTTACTTTCACTTTTCACTTTCATGCATTGGAGAAGGAAATGGCAACCCACTCCAGTGTTCTTGCCTGGAGAATCCCAGGGACAGAGGAGCCTGGTGGGCTGCCGTCTATGGGGTCACACAGAGTCGGACACGACTGAAGTGACTTAGCAGCAGTAGCAGCAGTATATATACGTATGTAATTTTCTTAGTGGTTGTCTTGTAAATTATAACCAATGTCTTGATCTAGAATAATCTAGTTTTAATTAATACCAACAATTTCAAGAGTATACAAAGATTTGCTCATACTTACCTCTCTTTCCCTTAAATTTATTTTCAAGACTTGCATTTCTTTGTATTGTTTGTGAAATCAACATGGATTTTTATAATTTTTTAATGTAGTTTTCTTAAATCATATAGGAAAAATGAGTTGCAGACCATTAATACTGCTTTATATTTAAATATTAACTTTTACTAGTGCTCTTTATTTCTTCATGTGGAATTAATTTACTATCTACTTTCCTTTCTGTTGCAATTTACCCGCTGTGAATTTACACATTTTTAAATTGTTGCACTAGGAATTACAAAATATAATCTTAACCCATAGTCTATTTAGAACTAACATTTTAGCACTTCAATTGAAATACAGAAATCTAATTATCATATAGGTCCCACTCTATTATCACTGCCTGGAAAATCCCATGGATAGAGGAGCCTGGCAGGCTATAGTGGATGGGGTCCCAAAGAGTCCAGCACAACTTGGCAACTGAGCAGAGCACAGTAAAAGGTCCTTTTACTCTTTTCCCCCTTATACTATATTTTTCTCATATTACATTTTTTAATTTATTGTAAACTTCATTAGCCCATATTATATCCTTCTAAAGAATGCAAGAAGTCAAGAATAATTATTTTTTGTCCAGATGCTTACCATTTCTGTTGCTTTTTTTTCATTTCTTATGTTACAAGTTTCCTTGTTATCATTTCTCTTCTCTCCAAAGAGCTTCCTATAATAATTCTTGTAGATTAGACCAGCTATCAGTGGAATCTTTCAGTTTTCGTTCTTCTGTGAATGTCTGTTTCAGACTTGTGTTTCTGAAGGATTTTTTTGCTGAATATCCAATTCCAAGTTAAAAGCTTTTTTTTTCTTCAGAACTTTAAAAATGTTGGTTTTTTCCTACTGGTTCTGTCAGTTTCTGATGGCAATCTGCTGTTTTTCAAATTTACGTCTCCTTATACATAATGTGTTGTTTTCCTCTGTCTTTTTTTAAAGAGTTTTTGTTTTAGTTTTAATCATTTGATTATGATGTATCTGGACATAAAGTTCTTTGGTTTATTTTGTTTAAGTTCTGCTCAGCTTCTTGTAATGTCAGTTTGTATCTTTTGCCACGTTTGGAACTTTTCAACTGTTATATCTTTAAATGTTTTTTCAACATCACACTTTCCCGTCTTCTGAGATTCTGATGAGTAATATGCTAGGCTTTATTTTTGTTATTTCATGTATGTCTGAGGCTCTATTAATTTTTTCTAACCGCCCCCCCCGCCCCATTTTCTTCATACTGGATAATTTCTAGTGATCTATCTTCAAGTTCAGAGTCTTTCCTCCATCATCTTCATTCTGCCATTGAGTTTATCCAGTGAATGTTTTATTTTGATTACTTTGGGTTCTAAAATTTGTCTTTGATTTTTCTTTTTATCTTTCATTTGTTTCCTGATGCTTTCTATTTTAAATGTTGTTTCATGTCTGCAAATGCTCTCTTGAATATTTTAATAGTAGCTGCTTTAAAGTCTTTTTCAGATAATTGAAACATCTATGCCATGTCATCATCGGTATTCATTTATTATCTTTTCCTATGCAAAATGAGATTTTGTATATTATTGTGAGCTGTATAATTTTGGATTGTATTTTGGATATTTTGTGTATTAAATGATGAGAATCCAGGTCCTATTTAAAGTTCCATGGAAAATCTCAGTACTTCTGTTTAGTAAGTAATTGATCTGGTTTTAGAGTTGGCAGATTTAACAAGTAGAATACAGAATACTTAATTAAATTTGATTTTTAGATAAAGTATGAATAATGTTTTAGTATAAGTATATCCCAAACAAAAAAAATCTTATTTATCTGAAATTCAAATTTAACTGGACATCCTCTCTTTTATCTGGCAACCCTTCTTGGTTAGGTTTAAGCCACAAATTCCAAACCACTTCTGTGGCCTGTGGCTGCAATGTCAAAGAAGTTTTAAAAGATTCTATTCTCTTTAGATCCTTCTGGGACCTGGGCAAAGTCTGTATGGTTCAGTAATCAAAGTGATTGGCACAGTAACTAGGATAAGAATCACTTAATCTGTGATCAAGTCAGCTCCTCCTGTTCCTCTGTCTCCACAGTACCTTCAGTTTCTCTGAGACACTCTTATTTTTTTGTCTTTTGGCCAGAAATCACTCACTTCCTTGTTTGCCTGCCACTGAAAGTTCAGAAGTACCAATTCTGGTTTTGGTCTTATATCCCCTGGCTACTCTTCCTGTTTCACGCAAAGTGAGGGAACTTAAAACACCTCTTAGTATTAATGTTACACACAGCACATCTTTATTTTTCTTGAAGTCAATTCTGACTTTGATAGTCCAATGAGACTGTTAAAATTACTGCATAGGAAGGAAATTCTGACATACTGCAATATGGATGAACTTTGAAGACATTTTATGCTAAGTGAAATAAGTCAGTCACTATCACAGGTAAGGGTTTCCACTTATATGAAGGACTAGAGATTATGAAATACTAGGTTATGATGGTTGTACAACAGTGTGAATGTGATTGCTGCCATTGAAGTGTACATCTAAAAATGGTAAATTTTATATTATGCATATTTTATGATAATTAAAAGTTCATAGCCTTTTAGTTACCCCTGCCATGGTAGTAAATGGCACCAAGGGAAAAACCTTATAAGTACTATAATTTTTCTGATTTTATTCATGATAAGCAGACATAGGTTAATAATTTTGATGAAAGCTAGGATTCGAACTCAAGAAGATTAACTTCTGATCTCAGATTTTTAGTTACTATGCCCTACTATCCACACCATGAGGAAAAATTATGACTGTTTAAATACACTTAATGCTTAGTATAGAACAAGGCACAAAAATGTATTAAATAAGCAGTAAATATTCAACAACATTATATTTTGTGAGAATTTCTCTCAGAATCTGTCAAAATAATAATTGATATTTTGTTTTTTTAATTGGAATATTATTGATTTACACTGTAGTGTTTCTGCTATACAACAAAGTGAATCAGCTATATGTATATATATGTGTGTGTGTGTGTGTGTGTGTGTGTGTGTGTGTGCATACTTTTGAACCTCCCGCCAAACCCACCCTCCCGTCCCACCCCTCTAGGTCATTACAGAGCACCAAGCTGAGCTCCTTGTGCTATACAGCAGCTTCCCACTAGCTATCTATTTTATATGTAATAATGCATGTATAGCAATGCTACTCTTTCAGTTCATTCCCCCCTCCTTTTAATAACTAATATTTTGCATTTACAGTTTACATTTTTCTTTGTGAACATGAAGTTGCAACTTACTGATCTTTGCATCTCTATTGTCTAATATTACATATTAGAAGATCATTAGGTGTGAATTTAATGAATTAATATAAAACAAGAACAGATAAGTATTTATTTCAAGCTTTTTAAAAGATTATCTTTTAAAGTTGTTGAAAAGAGTAGAACAGTGAAGTAATCATTTTACTTGACTAAACAACATTTTGGCAGGTAATGTAAATTTTAAAAATTTCTTCTTTTTTAGTGTTGAACTTTCATTCTTTGTGGTAAAATGGATACCTTGTGGCTTAACCAGTTTGCCATCCTCCTCTGGAAAAATTTCATATTAAAGGTAAGTGGAGGTATCTTTGAGAAATGGCTGTAAAGCCTAATGAATTTGAAAATACAATTTTTTTAATTTATTTATTTTAATTAGAGGCTAATTACTTTACAATATTGTATTGGTTTTGCCATACATCAACATGAATCCGCCACGGGTGTACATGTGTTCCCAATCCTGAACCCCTCTCCTACCTCTCTCCCCATACCATCCCTCTGGGTCATCCCAGTGCACCAGCCCCAAGCATCCTGTATCCTGCATGAAACATGGACTGCCGATTCGTTTTATAAATGTTTCAATGCCATTCTCCCAAATCATCCCCCCCCACTCTCCCACAGAGTACAAAAGACTGTTCTATACATCTGTGTCTCTTTTGCTGTCTCGTATACAGGGTTATCATTACCATCTTTCTAAATTCCATATATATGCATTAGTATACTGTATTGGTATTTTTCTTTCTGGCTTACTTCACTCTGTATAATCAGCTCCAGTTTCAACCACCTCATTAGAACTGATTCAAATGTATTCTTTTTAATGGCTGAGTAATACTCCATTGTGTATATGTACCACAGCTTTCTTATCCATTCATCTGCTGATGGACATCTAGGTCGCTTCCGTGTCTTGGCTATTATAAACAGTGCTGCGATGAACCTTGGGGTACATGTGTCTCTTTCAATTCTGGTTTCCTCAGTGTGTATGCCCAACAGTGGGATCGCTGGGTCATCTGGCAGTTCTATTTCCAGTTTTTTAAGGAATCTCCACACTGTTCTCCATAGTGGCTATACTAGTTTGCATTCCCACCAACAGTGTAAGAGGGTTCCCTTTTCTCCACACCCTCTCCAGCATTTATTACTTGTAAAATTTTAATAATTCCTTCATTTCATTTCAGTTTATGGGTATTTTTCCTTATCGTTCGATGACTGAAGGTAGATTTCTAAATCTGAAGAGTATCAATAGGGCAAACCAATAAAATCAATAGTGAAATGAGAAAAGGGTGAAAAAGACAATCCAGAGAACCATTCATTTTGTAGAATGAAGTTGAATGATATATATGTGTAATTGTATCCATGTATGTACACAAGTGTAAATACACACATACACACATATAATACTCTAAAATTAATTAGTATGATTTTGTTTCTCTTGTAGAAACGGAAGATGGGGTCTTTAATTGTGGAAATTTCCATGACAGTGCTCTTCTGTTCATTGATTTTGCTTCTGCGCAAACATTCCAAAAGGGAATTTACACAAGCTACTCTTTTCCAGTCTCTTCCCTTGAATAAACTTCCCGCTTTCCTCACTAATAAGAAAAAGGACTATGAATTGGTTTACGTGCCTTCTGGAAGTGATGCGGCAAAAAATATTACTGAGAAAGTGAAAGATGATTTAAATGCCAACCTTACAGGTTAGAAATTGTGATGTTTAAAATATTTTTTTGGAATGATTATTAAATTGTTGTAGAGAAGGCATGTTTCAGTGACCCTTATAACTTGTACATTAATCTCAAATATAATATTATGAACTTTGTAAAAAAAATATCAAACACACCTAAACAAAATATACTGTTTAGAATTAGATGACAAGTTATATAATTCGAAATCTTCTTTGTCTCTGATTGCACTTGAATTAGGGTAAGTTCCTGAGTATGTCAAAAGAACACAAAGCCTCACAATAAATTGGGTAGTTTTTTCCTGGATGCATAAACTTTACTTGAGGTCACTGATTTTACATTTTGTAAAATATATTATGTAAGTGTGATGTAAGATTGTGTTTGTTTAGAATTATAGAAAACTTATACAATTCTTATGTCCTTACACTCTCCTTACTCTGCACCTAATTTCTCTTCTTTGTCCCCCACAGTTAAAAATACTTTCAGAAATTTGACAAGAATCCCTTCAGTCTTGTCTCATGCTTTTACATATGTGTGTTCATGGATTTATCCTGTTATATGTTTTTAAAATTATACTTTTATTTTTTTCATTTCAAGGGTTTTGAGATGGGAGAGAAAGGTAGATGCTATATACTTTGTCATCTAAGTGACCATCTTTAAAAATTAAAGTGTTATATTTATGTAACTTAACGTGAAATTCCCATAAATTTTTAAAATATAAACCATGACTCTCCAAAGAACTTTGTTGCTTATGATGGGCTGGTTTAGGTTACCTTTCAAGTACCCCTGTTTGTGGAGGTAGAGGACAGAGAACAGGTTGCTACTTCTTATCCTTTCCTATTATGGGTCCATCAGTGAAAAAGTTTAAGACACATCGTCATTCAGTCATATTGAGGCCATCATGAGAGAGTGTTGCTGAAGACTGGAATAGAGATCTGATGAATTGAAGGTACATGTCTCATTATAAACTGCTAACTTAAAAGAAAGGAAGCTGAGAAAATTTCCTCCTCCTGATGATTTCTGATACATTCTTTTATTTTCAGTTGAACTAACTCCTTAGCAAAATAGCCTAATGACTATAAGATAGACTTAAAAGTCTTTATTTGGAAAACTTCCACATTCAGTTTTTACTGCTATTCTGAAGAATTATAACTTAAGTAAAACACCTTACTAGGGGCTCCAATCAGGATGGTGGAGCAGAAGGACATGCCACAGATACACTAAAAATACATCTACTGGACTTCCCTGGTGGTTCAGTGGTTAAGAATTTGCCTGCCAATGCCTGGAAAATCCCATGGACAGAGGAGCCTGGTAGGCTGCCTGCCAATGCCTGGAAAATCCCATGGACAGAGGAGCCTGGTAGGCTCCTCTGGGTCGCTAAGAGTCAGACACGACTGAGCGACTTCACTTTCACTTTTCACTTTCATGCATTGGAGAAGGAAATGGCAACCCACTCCAGTGTTCTTGCCTGGAGAATCCCAGGGACGGGGGAGCCTGGTGGGCTGCCATCTATGGGGTCACACAGAGTCAAACACGACTGAAGCAACTTAGCAGCAGCAGCAGCAGCAGCAGGCAACATGGGTTTGATCCCTGGTTTGGGAAGATATCATATCCTGTAGGGCAGCTATGCCTGTGTGCCGCAGCTACTCAGCCCACACACCCTAGAGCCTGCAAGCCACAACTGCTAAGTTCATGCACTGCAGCTACTGAAGTCCACATGCCCTCGAGCCCATGCTCCACAATAAGAGGAGCCACTGCAACAAGAGAAGCCCACACATTACAGCTAGAAAGTAGGCCCTGCTCACCACAACTAGAGAAAGCCCACATACAGCAATGAAGGGCCTGTGCCCCTGATAGGCGGCTGAAAAACAGGAAAGATTCTCATACCAAGGGAAGCCCCCTCATGGGTGGGGAGATCAGCTGGGACAGAAAGGGAGCATCAGAGTCTCAGAGGAGAGCACAAGAACCAGCTTGTGGTAGGTCGGCAGAGCAGAGAAAGACCTGAACAGATGGGCTGTGCCATTGTCCTGAACTCTTCAGCTTGAGACACATGTCCATGGTACAGACAAGGGCTGGGTGCTGAACTTGGTGTTTAGAGGACAGACCCAGGGAGAGGATTTCTATTGGCTGCACAGAGACAGCCAAAAGGGGCTGGAGTGTGGCAAGGCAGTAACCAGGGGTGTTTGAGGAAGAAGTCTGGGGCCTACTATAGAAGTGTGGTCAACAGGCCACTGTTAAGTGGAGCTTGAAGGAAGGGGTAGGGTTGCCAATGCAGCTTCTTTCTCCATGTGCTGGCCCTGGTCTTTATGGGCTCTGGGCTCCCACGCCCCAGCCACCTCCTTGGCAGGCTCTGGGAACAGACTTCAGTGGTTTACCCACTGCAGAGGCAAGGCTGAAACCACAGCTGAGCTGCAGGGGCAGTGGGACCTAGGAAGCAAGGCTGAAATCTCTTCCCACAGCTGTGCAAGTCTCAGATTTACATATCTGCCCATCACCAGTTTGTAAATTCAGCATCTGTAGGACATCTGAGTGGACAATAGGTGCTCCTATGGAGAGAACAGGTCTGGCCTTAGCAGCTGTGTATTTGTGGGCACATACATAGCAGGGCAGGGTCAGGATAGAGTCTGGGCTGGCTGCATAGCTCTCATAAGCAGGTCTAGGTGCATGACTACTGCAGTCTTAGAACCTGCCTTCAGCGTATCTGCATTGATGGCCTTGTGAAAACAACACGTGAGGGACACCAGGGCTGATTGCCAGCATCCCCAAGATTGAGATGGGGCCAAGGGCAGTGCCAGAAACAGTGCACTTTGTGAGCCCACATAATGGGTGACAGGTGGCACAACAGAGTATACTCATCCAGTGAACAGCCCTGGCAGAATACTCAGTGGTTCTATCCTCGTGGGAGAGCCCTAATCCAGCATACCTCATACTGCAGAAACAGCTCAGAAATGAATCTGGGGGCTTCTACTCCAGCAACTAGGGAACAGAACCAGCCTTGACAGGGCAGTGACAACCACAGAGTAAAAGAAGATAACCTGATCAGTAACCAGTGTAGGCTCTAGTCACCGCAATGCCAGTCACACTTTCTATTAGGAGGATAATGGCCAGCACACACTGAAGAAAGAGGTGGCAGACAGCTACACTAAAAAATAATTCTCACACCAAAAATGGTTAAATCCACACAGGTTATGCAGAGGGACTCCTACACAAAAATAGCCCTCTAAAACCACAGTAAATAATTGTTTCTCCTAAACTCATTGAGCAAGAGAAGTATAAGTAAAATGAAGAGGCAGAGGAACCACTCCTAATTAAAAGATCATGTATGAAACGAGTTGCCAGCCCAGGTTCGATGCATGATACTGGATGCTTGGGGCTGGTGCACTGGGACGACCCAGAGGGACGGTATGGGGAGGGAGGAGGGAGGAGGGTTCAGGATGGGGAACACATGTATACCTGTGGCGGATTCATTTCGCTATTTGGCAAAACCAATACAACACTGTAAAGTTTAAAAATAAAAAAAAAATTTAAGTAGGATTGCCATCACATTAAAAAGAAAAAGAACAAATAAAACATAAAGTCAGCAGAAGGAAGGAGATAATAAAATTAGAGAGGAAAGAAATAAAATAGAGATTAAAAAAACAGTAAAATCAAGAGCTGGTTCTTTGAAGAGTAAACAAAGTTGACAAACCTCTGTCCAGGCTCATCAAGAAGGAAAGAGAAAAGACCCAAATAAACAAAATAAGAAATGAAAGAGGAGAAATCACAACTGATGCCACAGAATTACAAAAAACCATAAGAGAATTTTATGAGCGATTATACAACAAACAAATTTTACAACCTAGAAGAAATGGACAACTTTTAAGAAACATACAACCCACCAAAAAGAAATCAATAAAAAAAGTTGATAAATTCAACAGATCAATCTCTAGAAGTAAAATAGTACTCTTAAAAAAAACTTCCCTCCAAACAAAAGTCAGGGATCGGATGTCTTTCAGGAGAATTCTACCAGACACAAAGAAGTACTTATACCAATCATTCTTGAACTCTTCCAAAAGATTGAAGAAGAAGGAATGCTTCCAAAGACATTCTGTGAAGACACCATCACCCTGATAGCAAAACCTGATAAAGACACTAGCATAAAAGAAAATTACAGGCCAATATATTATATTTGATGACTACATAGGCAAAAATTCTCAAAGAAGTTAGGAAAAGCAAATGTAAATAAACAATTCCCTTAAAATCACATAAAAAATACTGACCAAGGAGATGAAAGATTTATATGCTGATAACTATGAAACATTAATAAAGGAAACTGAAGATAATTCAAAGAAAGGGAAAGATATCCCACACTCTCGGATTGGAAGAATTAATCTTGTTAAAACGGGCATACTACCCAAAGCAATCTATGGATTTAATATGATCCTTATCAAATTACCCACAGAACTAGAACAAATTATTTTAAAATTTACATGGAAACATAACAGACTGAGAATTACCAATGCAATCTTGAGGGAAAAGAACAAAGCAGGAGGCATAACCCTTCCAGTCATCAGACAACAGTGCAAAGCTAAAGTAATGAAAACAGCGTGGTATTCACCAAAACATAGACTGAATCACTGGAACAGAATAGAGAAAAATAAACTCACACACCTATGGACAATTAATCCTTGACAAAGGAGATAGAATATACAACGAGGAAAAGACATTGTCTTCAGCAAGTGGTGTTGGAAAATCTGGACGGCCACGTGTAAATCAAAGAAGTTACAACACACCCTCACACCATGCACAAAAATAACTCAAAATGACTTAAAAACTTAAATGTAAGAGGACGCCATAAAACACCTAGAAGAGAATGTAGGCAAATGACATAAAGTATACCAATATTTTCTCAGGTCAGCCTCCCAAGGCAATAAAAATAAAAGCAAAAATAAACAAATGGAAGCTAATCAAACTTATACACTTTTGTACAGCAAAGGAAATCATAAACAAAATGTAAAGGCTGGGAGGATTGCAAATAATGTAACTGACAAAGCCTTAATTTCCAAAACATACTAATAGCTCATACAACTCAACAACAAAAAATCAAAAGTCAATCAAAAAAATGGGGAGAAGATCTAAATAGACATTTCTCCAAGGAAAACATACAAATGGCCTAAAACCCATGAAAAGATGCTCAAAACATTGCTAATTATTAGAGAAATGGAGATAAAAACTGTAATGAGTTATCATCTCACAATTGTCAGAATGGACATTATTTAATAGTCTACAAATAACAAATATTGGTGAGGTTGTGAACAAAAAGAAACTCTTACACTGTTGGTAGAAATGCAAATTGGTTCAGCCAGTATGGAAAACAGTATGGAGGTTCCTGAAAAAAATAAAAACAGAGTTTCCACATAGTAGGCAATTCCACTCCTGGTAGCATGTACCCAGACAAAACTATAATTCAAAAAGACACATGCACCCATATGTTCATTGTAGCACTATTTACAGTAACCAAGAGGAAACAAACTAAATGTTCATTGACACATGTATGAGTGAAGAAGATGTCATATATATATATAATAAGACATTATATATAGTATATGTATGCCATTATCCATATGTCATTATATGTATACATATATAATGCAAAATTACTCAGTCTTAAAAAATAATGAAATAATGTCATTTGGAGCAACATGGGTAAACTTAGACCTTATCATACTAAGAGAAGTAAGTCAGAGAGAGAAAGACCAATACCATATGCTATAACACGTGGAATCTAAAACAACACAAAGAAATATGTCTATGAAATCAAGTAGACTCACAAACAGAAAAGAGATTGTCATTGCCAAGGGGGAGGAGGGTAGAGGATGGAAGGATTGGGAATTTGGGATTAGCAGATGCAAACTAGTATATACAGAATGTATAATGAATAAGGACATACCACACAGCTCAGGAAAATATATTCAGTATACTGTGATATACAATAATGGAAAAGAATCAGTTCAGTTTACTTCAGTTGCTCCAGTCTTGTCCAGCTCTTTGTGATCCTATAGACTGCAGCATTCCAGGTTTTCCTGTCCATCACCAACTCCCAGAGCTTGTTCAAACTCATGTCCATCAAGTAGGTGATGCCATCAAACCATCTCATCCTCTGTCATCCCCTTCTCCTTCTGCCTTCAATCTTTCCCAGCATCAGAGTCTTTTCCAATGAGTCAGTTCTTCGCATCAGGTGGCCAAAGTATTGGAGTTTAAGCTTCAGCATCAGTGCTTCCAGTGAATATTTAGGACTGGACTGTGAATACTGGATTGGGTTGCCATGCCCTCCTCCAGGGAATCTTTCTGACCCAGAGATCAAACCTACATCGCTTATGTCTCCTGCATTGGCAGGCCAGTTCTTTACCACTGGTGCCACCTTATAGCAATTAATTTTAAAAAGCCTAATATATCAATCTTCTCCTTTGAGTTTATTGTTCTTTGTGTTCTGTTTGGAAAACTTACCCTCCCTGACATGGGTATTTTGGGGATTTTTTTGTTTTGCATAGATATCTACAATTTATAAGGAACTTTTTTTTTATGATATGAGATTTCATTTGTTCCCATTTGTATATTCATTTGACTTCTTACTTTTTAATGGAAAAGACCACTCTTTACCTACTACTCTTTATTTCCACTTTTATCATAAATTAATTTTCTGTATATTCATGAATGTATTTATGAGTTCTATTGGTCTATTTGTATAGCCAGTGTCAGTCTGATTCTATCTTAATCACTATAATTTTATCATGTTCTGATAACCTGTAGGGGAAGCTGTCTCACCTTGTTCCTCAGCCTTGTATTTCTATACAAATTTAAGAATCAGCTTCTAACATTACATAAAAATTCTATTTGGAATTTTATTAGAGTTGCATTGGCTCTATATGTCAATTTTTACATTTTCACAATGTGGCTTTCTTTAAATCCTTGAACACGGATATAAATTTTTAAAAACTTATTTCTTAATATGCTATTTATGTTTCTTGATATAGAGGCTATCAAAGACTTTAATATCTTTTTTACACTGATATTGTTCAGTTGCTAAGTTGCCACTGACTCTTTGCAACCCCATGGACTGCAGCATTCCAGGCTTCCCTGTCCTTCACTGTTTCCCTGAGTTTGCTCGAACTCCTGTCCATTGAAGTGGTGATGCCACCCAACCACATCATCCTCTGTTGTCCGCTTTTCCTCCTGCTCTCAGTCTTTCCAGCATCAGGGTCTTTTCCAGTGAATCAGCACTTCACATTAAAGGGCCAAAGTATTAGAGCTTCAGGTTCAGCATCAGTCCTTCCAATGAAAATCCAGGGTTGATTTCCTTTAGGATTGACTAGGTTTGATCTCCTTTCAGTCCTAGGGACCCTCAAGAGTCTTCTCCAGCACTACAGTTCAAAATCATCAATTCTTCAGCACACAGTCTCTATGTTCCAACTCTCACATCCCCACATGATTATTGGAAAAATCATAGCTTTGACAGTGTGTAGTCATTTTTCAGCAAAGTGATGTCTCTGCTTTTTAATACGCTGTGTAGGTTTTTCATAGCTTTCCTTCCAAGGAGCAAGTGTCTTTTAATTTCATGGTTGCAGTCACCATCCACAGTGATTTTGGAGCCCCCCAAAATAAAATCTATCACTGCTTAATCTTTTTCCCCACCTATTTGCCACGAAGTGATGGAACCAGATGCCAAGATCGTAGTTTTTTGAATGTTGAGTTTTAAGCTAGCTTTTTCACTCTCCTCTTTCACCTTCCCCAGGAGGCTTTAGTTCCTCTTTGCTTTCAGCCATTAGAGTGGTATCATCTGCATATCTGAAACTGTTGGTATTTCTCCCAGCAATCTTGGTTCCAGCTTGTGATCCATCCAGCCTGGCATTTTGCATGATGTCAGTCAGTTCATTAGGCCAGTCATGTCTGACTCTTTGTAACCCCATGCACTGCTGCACACCAGGCTTCTCTATCACCAACTCCCAGAGTTTGTTCAGACTCATGTCCATGGAGTCAGTGATGCCATCCAACCAACTTGTCCTCTGTCATCCCTTTCTCCTCCTGCCTTCAATCTTTCCCAGCATCAGAGTCTTTTCCAATGAGTCAGTTCTTCCCATCAGGTGACCAAAGTATTGGAGCTTCAGCATCAGTCCTTCCAATGAATAGTCACGGTTGATTCCCTTTAGGACTGACTGCTTTGATCTCCTTGCAGTCCAAGGGACTTTCATGAGTCTTCTCCAACATCACAGTTCAAAAGCATCAATTCTTTGATGCTTAGCTTTCTTGATGGTCCAACTCTCACATCCATACATGACTATTGGAAAAACCATAGCTTTGACTAGATGAACTTTTGTTGGCAAAATAATGTCTCTGCTTTTTAATATGCTGTCTAGGTTGGTCATAGCTTTTCTTCCAAGGAGCAAGCGTCTTTTAATTTCATGGCTGCAGTCACCATCTGCAGTGATTTTGGAGCCCCCCAAAATAAAGTCTGCCACTGTTTCCACTGTTTCCCCATCTATTTGCCATGAAGTGATGGGATCAGATGCCATGATCTTAGTCTTTGAATGCTGAGTTTTAAGTCAACTTTTTCACTCTCCTCTTTCACCCTCATTAAGAAGCTCTATAGTTCCTCTTCGCTTTCTGCCATAAGAGTGGTGTCATCTGCATATCTGAGGTTATTGATATTTCTCCTGGCAATCTTGATTCCAGCTTGTGCTTCGTCAAGCCTGACATTTTGCATGATGTACTCTGCATAAGTTAAATAAGCAGAGTAACATTCTATAGCCGTGATTTACTGCTTTCCCAACTTTGAACCAATCCATCATTTCATATTCGGTTCTGTTTCTTCTTGACCTGCACACAGGTTTCTCAGGAGGCAGGTAAGGTGGTCCAGTATTCCCACCCCTGTAAGAACTTTCCAGTTTGTTGTGATCCACACAGTCAAAGGCTTTGGTGTAGTCAGTGAAGCAGAAGTAGATTTTTTTCTAGAATTCCTTTGCTTTTTCTATTATCCAATGAATTATGGCAATTTGATCTCTGATTTCTCTTCCTTTTCTAAATCCAGCTTGTACATCTGGAAGTTCTCTGGCTTGAAGGATTTTGAGCATTACCTTGTGAGCATGTAACGTCAGCATTATTGTATGGTAGTTTGAGCATTCTTTGGCATTGCCTTTCTTTGGGATTGGAATGAAAACTGACCTTTTTCAGTCCTGTGGCCACTGCTGAGTTTTCCAAATTTGCTGCCATATTGAGTGCAGAACTTATCTGCATCATCTTTTAGAATTTGAAATAGCTCAGCTGCAATTCTATAACTTCCACTATCCTTGTTCATAGTAATTCTTCCTAAGACCCACTTGACTTCACACTCCAGGGTGTCTGACTCTCGGTGAGTGAGCACACTACTGTGGTTTTCCAGGTCATTAAGACCTTTTTTTTTTTACATAGTTCTTCTGTGTATTTTTGCCAACTTTTCTCAAATCTATTCTTCTTCTTCTCTTAGGCCCTTGCCATTTATGTCCTTTATTGTGCCCACCTTTGCATGAAATATTCCTTTGGTATCTCCAGTTTTCTCGAAGAGAACTTTAGTCTTTCCTGTTCTGTTGATTTCCTTTATTTCTTGACATTGTTCAATTAAGAAGGCTATCTTATCTCTCCTTGCTATTTTCTGCAACACTGCATTCAGTTACATATATATATTTTTTCTCCTCTCCTTTCATTTTCTTCTTTTCTCAGCTATTTTTAAGGCCTCCTCAGACAACCACTTTGCCTTCTTGAATTTCTTCTTCTTTGGGATGGTTTTGATCACCACCTCATGTACAATGTTATGAACCTCCTTCCATAGTTCTTCAGGCACTCTATCTACCAGACCTAATCCCTTGAATGTATTTGTCACTTCCACTGTATAATCATAAGGGATTTGATTTAGGTCATACTTGAATGGCCTAATGTTTTTCCCTACTTTCTTCAAGTTAAGCCTGAATTTTGCAGTAAGGAGCCCATGATTTGAGCCACATTCATCTCAAGGTCTTGTTTTTGATGACTGTATAAATTTTCTCCATATTTGGTGCAAAGAATATAATCAATATGATTTCGGTTTTGACCATCTCTTGACATCTATGCATAGAGTTGTCTCTTGTGTTTTTGGAAGAGAGTGTTTGCAATGACCAGTGTGTTATCTCAGAAAACTCTGTTAGCCTTTGCCCTGCTTAATTTTGTACTCCAAGGCCGAACTTGCCTGTTAACCCAGGTATCTCTTTACTTCTTACTTTGTATTCCAGTCTCCTTTGAGGGAAAGGACATCTTTTTTTCTTGTTAGTTCTAGAACATCTTGTTGGTCTTAATAGAACTGTTTAACTTCAGCTTCTTCAGCTTTATTGGTTAGGACATAGACTTGGATTACTGTGAGGTTGAAAAGTTTGTCTCGAAAATTTACCAAGATCATAGAATGATCCTTTCTGAGATTGCATCCTCTTTTGTTGACTGTGAGAGCTACTCTCTTTCTTCCAAGGGATTCTTGCCCACAATTAGATATAATGATTATCTGAATTAAATTCATCGATTACTGTCCATTTTTTTCCCCACTGATTTCCTAAAATGTCGATGTTCACTCTTGCCATCTCTTCCTTGACTACATCTGATTTACCTTGATTCATGGACCTAACATTCCAGGTTCCTATGCAATATTGTTGTTTATAGCATCAGACTTACTTTCATCCACATCCACAACTGAGAGTCATTTCCACTGTGGCCCAGCTTCTTCATTCTTTCTGGAGCCATTTCTCCACTCTTCCTCAGTAGCATATTGGGCACCTACCAACTTGTGGGGATCATCTTCCAGTATCATTACTTTTTGCCTTTTCATACTGTTCATGGGGTTTCAAGGCAATGAAACTGGAGTAGTTTGCCATTCCCTTCTTCAGGGGACCATGTTTTGTCAGAACTCTCCACCATGACCCATCCGTCTTGGGTGCCCATGCACAGCATGGCTCATAGCTTCATTGTACCCAAGGCTGTGATCCATATGATCATTTTGGTTAGCAGTGATTGTGGTTTTTAATTCCTATGAAAATTCTTCAGTCAGTTAAGTTACTTGTATGTGTGTGATTGAGTATGAGTGGCTTTGTGAGAGTGTATTTCCAAATTTCATACAGATTCACTTGTGAATGAGAAATATAATTGAAAATGTAGTTTTATTCTACAACTTAAGGTTAGTCTCTGAAATATCATACTTCCCACAGAAATAAATGTCATTTCTCTTCACCTTTTTTTCTTTAAATCACTAGATTTCAAAACACAATAGAAAATTCTCCTGTCCCAGTTTACCTTAATATACAGTTATTATAATGGTTAAACATTATTCAAAATATCATATACAGTTTATAATACATAATAATTTTGTGTACCCCAGATATTCATGAGGACATCTGTGATGGCAATATTTGAGTAATAATGTTCTAAATTTTATAATACTATGGCAGGATTACGGTATTTATGGTAATGATAGGAAGATAGGAATAATCATCAGACATTTTGCATTTGTATGATGCTTGTTTTTCTCTGTACAGTTCGAGGCTTTCCTTCAGAAGAAGATTTTGAAAAGTATATTAAATATGAAAATCAGTCTGTTCTTGTGCTGGCTGCTATAATATTTGATCATGAATTCAAAAACAGTAATGACAGATTGCCACTTAAGGTAGGAAAGTTTTATCTAAAGACTTTATATTTCAAAGCTTCGGGGGTTTAATGAAATGAAGGTAACATCATGATTTTATAAACGGCAAAAATTATAACTTGCTCAAGATAATAACTGCTGTATATAAGAGCAGGAATTTGAATCTATTAATAGTTCCAACTTATTTTAATACCTATGCTTTTAGTCATCACATTATGCTGATAAGAATAAAACTGGACCTTAAGGTCTTGTGGCTTCCCTGGTAGCTCAGTTGGTAAAGAACCTGCCTGCAGTGCAGGAGACCCCTGTTTGATCCCTGGGTCTGGAAGATCTGCTGGAGAAGGGATAGGCTACCCACTCCACTATTCTTGGGCTTCCCTGGTGGCTCAGCTGGTAAAGAATCTGCCTGCAATGCAGGAGACCTGGGTTCTATCCCTGGGTTGGGAAGATCCCCTGGAGGAGGACATGGTAACCCACTCCAATATTCTGCCCTGAGAATTCCATGGACTGTATAGTCCATGGGGTCGCAAAGAGTTGAACATGACTAAGCTACTCTCACCCACTCTTAAGGTCTTGTATTCAGAAAAATGAAGTAATAGGAACTTTAGTAAGGATATTTATTTTGCCAATCTACCTGGCTAGGTAGATGTTTCCAGTCCTGCAAACTGTGGTTAAGAAAATAATAATATAGATACATAAAAAATATGGGCAGCAATATCTGTTACCTGTTTATATATCTCTGGAATTTCAGATAGTACGTACCTATATATGATATTTAAACTTTTTAGTGTGTTGATTTTAAGTGTAATTCCCATTCTGACTTTGCATGTAAAGTCAAGTTTATAATAAAGCTGTTACTATGTGAACATTAAACAAACGCAAAAGCAGCCCAACTCGTGTCTGGAAATCTTTTGCCTGTGGCAGCTTTAATTACTGGGATTGTGAGCTTTAGAAGGAGTTTCTCTGCCCTCTTGTTAGGACAATTGCCTGCTAAATACCTCTTTTTTTTGCACTTGGTATCATGCTTTAATATATTGTTGCTACATATCCAAACAGGTGATTGCTTTAACTTTGAGAATTCTAATTCTCTCTCTGGTGGCCATGGAAGCTTCTGTAATGCCACTACTAGCTAATTTGCGTGTCCTTTAAATATTTTAAGTTTGATCTTTAAAATAAAGGCAGATACATATACACTGGCAAGGGCTTTCCAGTGGCTCAGAGGTGAAGAATCTGCCTGCAGTGCAGTAGTCACAGGAGTTGCAGGTTCGATCCCTGGGTGGGGAAGATCCCCTGCAGGAGGACATGGCAACCCACCCCAGTATTCTTACCTGGAGAATTCCATGGACAGAGGAGTCTGGTGGACTACAGTTCATTGGGCCACAAAGAGTCAGACACAACTGAAGCTACTTAGCATGCACGCATACACTGGCAGATTCCAATAGGAAAGGCTTCTTTCTTTTGAATAAATTACTTAATTTCTCTTCTAAGTCTCTACTAACAGCTCTTAGGCCTTAGCCAGGTTGCATCGGAATTAGGACACCTGCAGCCACTGAAGAAGACTCTCATAACATTGCTCAAGGTAGAGTGTTTTGAACCTGGTAACTTGGTGTGCCTCTTTACCAGAGAGAGACGTTCTACGTAGGGTTGAGACAAATGATCAAACTATGGTATCTGTGCATAGAGCCAGATCCAGCATTTAAGAGGCAAGTATTTGCCAGGAGAAGGGAAGAAACTCACTTTATTCTTTTCATATATGTCTACTTTATGTTAATTACTGCCTCAAAAAAAGTGCTTGTGCTTATATAACTTCATTGGTATATGTGGATCCCCTGACCCAAATATCAAGTAACTTTGGTACAGTTGCAAACTTCATTTTTGTTGTTGATTCTCTGTGTCTAGCATTTTAAATGTATTCCTGAAAATTTTTCCACCAGGTTATTTTCCCAGATATCTGTTCTCTTTTTCTACACTTTACCAAACAAAATTTCTTATCTCTGCTTCCTGACTTCATGGATAATGTAGACCTACTATACTCCTTTTTTCCTCAACCCGTGGCTCTTATGTAGCTGAACTATATATGTTAGCTGAATTTCCCAGGCAAAAGTTACTCTATTCACATAGATACCACAACAATTCATTAAGAACACAGAAAAGATCAGGTTCCTCTGCTATGTTAAAGACATCAGGGGTGCTCCATTGACTACAGAAGTTTCTTTGCACAGGATACAAGGCCATCGGTGACCTGTTTCTGAATACCCTTCCAGCCCCATTTTTGTCTCTTCTTTCTCTGAAATTTATGTTATAGCAATATTGAACCAGTAGCAGTTCTTTGCATGTACTATGTTATCTCTTGCTCCTCTGCCTTTGGTCACTTTATCCTCTTTTTGAGAGGGAATGTGTTCTCTAGAGGTCCTTCATTTTCTTTGGATAGTTGTCATCCATTGTAGAAAACTCTTGGTGTAAGTGCAAGTGTCCTCTTCCCTCCTCTGTGCTCCCTTAACACTTTTTGAGATCTCTGAGATCAAGGATTGTGTACTAAGATATTTAAGCATGCTGTAACGAGTTAAAACTTTGTTTATAAATGACTGAATTATGTGAATTTTTACCTAGACATAGTGCAGGTGCCTGTTCCTTCTCCCTTTCTCTGTTCTGCTTCCTTGATCGTTGGTGACGGTAATCTTTTGTCTTGTTAAGCTACTCAGATTCTACTATAATTTACCCTTTTAGTTTACTTATCTCTTCAGACACAGTGAATAATTATTTTTTCATTTAATACTTAAAATAGGCAACATTCAGCATTTAAATGTAATCATCCCTCCTCTTCTTCATCTGGGTTTTTCCTTATGTGTCACTCATTATTTTGAAGAGGGAGGTATATTTTTGCCCTGCTGTATTTGGCTAACATGATGGGAAATGAAATAATAGAACTTTCTGAATTTTCACCAGTTGTTGCTGTTATTTAGTCGCTAAGTGGTGACCGACTTTTTAAGACCCCATGGACTATAGCCCACAAGGCTCCTCTGTCTATGGGATTTCCCAGACAAGAATACTGGAGTGAGTTGCAATTTCCTTCTCCAGGGGATCTTCCAACCCAGGGATCATACCTGCATCTCCTACATTAGCAGGTGTATTCTTTACCACTGAGCTACCAGGGAAGACACCAGAGAAATTGTTGTTTAATCACTGAGTCATGTTCACCTCTTTGTGACCCCATGGGCTGGAGCCTGCCAGACATCTCTGCCTGTGGGATTTCCCAGACAAGAATGCTGAAGTGGGTTGCCATTTCTTTCTCCCACCAGGGAAGTAGGCAGGTCAGTTCTCCGTGTAGAAAATTCATTCATAATGATCAAAGAAGGTACCACTACTGTGTCTTTGAAACTCAAATGCAAAAGGCCATGGAGATAAAAGAGGAAACATGTAAATTTAGTCAATTTTAAATTATGACTGTGATTATAGGATGTGAGTCCTGTACTTGTTCCCTGTTGACAGTGATACTGTCGTTTCTCCTCATTTAGAATTCTACATTGCTCACTTGTCCTCAAAATACAACTTTTAACTTTGTATTTTATGTACCTTTCATGGCTAGTATTTGCTTTTTGATGTTTATTGACTTAAAATATTTGTTTTCTATTATTGTTCATTCTAGGTAAAATATCGTCTGCGTTTCCATTCTATAAAAAACACTCCGTGGTTTACAGAACTTCTCTTTCCAGTAAATCCCTCTCGAGGACCCAGGAACCCGAGTTCCACAGAAGGGGGAAGTCCTGGTGAGCATATCCTTAAGCACACTTAATTATTATTTTGGTTGTCCAGTCTGGCAGTCATTTAACAGTTTTTTTCAACATGTGAGAAATGTGTTTCTTTGTGAATTGTGACAGCAAGTTTTTTAAATTTAGTTTTTATGGTAAAACAAGCATATAGAAAACGTTATATGTTTGGAAAACTCAACAGTGGCCACAGGACTGGAAAAGGTCAGTTTTCATTCCAATCCCAGAGAAAGGCAATGCCAAAGAATGCTCAAACTACCGCACAATTGCACTCATCTCACACGCTAGTAAAATAATGCTTAAAATTCTCCAAGCCAGGCTTCAACAGTATGTGAACCATGAACTTCCAGAAGTTCAACCTGGATTTAGAAAAGGTAGAGGAACCAGAGATCAAATTGTCAACATCTGTTGGATCATTGAAAAAGCAAGAGAGTTCCAGAAAAACATCTACTTCTACTTTATTGACTATGCCAAAGCCTTTGACCGTGTGGATCACAACAAACTCTGGAAAATTCTTAAAGAGATGAGAATACCAGACCACCTTACCTGCCTCTTGGAAAACCTGTATGCAGGTCAAGAAGCAACAGCTAGAACTGGACATGGAACAACAAACTGGTTCCAAATTGGGAAAGGAGTACATCAAGGCTGTATATTGGCACTGTGCTTATTTAACTTATATGCAGAGTACATCATGAGAAACACTGGGCTGGAAGAACCACAAGCTGGAATCAAGATTGCTGGGACAAATATCAATAACTTCAGATATGCAGATGACACCACCCTTATGGTAGAAAGTGAGGAACTAAAGAGCCTCTTGATGAAAGTGAAAGAGGAGAGTGAAAAAGTTGGCTTAAAACTCAACATTCAGAAAACTAAGATCATAGCATCCAGTCCCATCACTTGATGGCAAATAGATGGGGAAACAGTGAAAAACAGTGACAGACTTTATTTTCTTGGGCTCCAAAATCACTGCAGATGGTGACTGCAGCCATGAAATTAAAAGACGCTTACTCCTTGGAAGAAAAGTTATGACCAACCTAGACAGCGTATTGAAAAGCAGAGACATTACTTTGCCAACAACTGTTTGTCTAGTCAAAGCTATTGTTTTTCCAGTGGTCATGTATGGATGTGAGAGTTGGATTATAAAGAAAGCTGAGCGTCAAAGAATTGATGCTTTTGAACTGTGGTGTTGGAGAAGACTCTTAAGAGTCACTTGGACTGCAAAGAGATCAAACCAGTCCATAGTAAAGGAAATCAGTCCTGAATATTCATTGGAAGGACTGATGCTGAAGCTTAAGCTCCAATACTCTGGCCACCTGATGGGAAGAACTGACTCATTTGAAATGACACTTATGCTGGGAAAGATTGAAGGCGGGAAGAGAAGGGGAGGACAGAGAATGAGATGGTTGGATGGCATCACTGACTCAATGGACGTGAGTTTGAACTCTGGGAGTTGGTGATGGACAGGAAGGCCTGGCGTGCCGCAGTCCATGGGGTCGCAGAGTTGGATATGACTGAGTGACTGAACTGAACTGAACTGATACACTTGGAAAGTATCTTTGTATTACCTTCGATCATTTCCTGAACTTTTATCAATGTATATGCATGAATTTATTTAGTCGTTTTTGGTAAATGTTCACTGTGCTGACATAGACATGTCTTCATTTACTAACACTATTTGCATGCTTATGGTTCCTGTATTATTTTGGGGCAGTTATTTTGATGAATGATGTTTCATTATGCAATGGTAGTTTTAAATTGTTTTTAAATTACATAGGTTAACTTTAGGGATAAAAAAACAATAGAAAGTGAATGTGAAGTCTCTCAGTTGTGTCCGACTCTTTGTGACCCCATGGACTGTAGCCTACCAGGCTCCTCAGTCCATGGAATTTTCCAGGCAAGAGTACTGGAGTGGGTTGCCATTTCCTTCTCCAGGGGATCTTCCCAACCCAGGGATCAAACCCGGGTCTCCTGCACTGCAGGCAGATGCTTTACCATCTGAGCCATCAGGGAAGCACCCACCCCGCCAAAACAAACAAACAAACACAAAATAGAGGACTTGAATTAACTAACAATCCTGAGAATTTGTCTTTACTGAATTATTCAGCAGAAGACAAAAGCTATGTGTAGTTTACCATTATCAAGAACATGATGATATATCAGTATGACAGACTACTGTGTAGTGATAAAAAATAATCATCATCAAACCTGATAAATACAGAACCATACGGATAGAATTACGAAAATGTATAATGGTCTGTATAAAAATTAGAATGGCTGTCTAAAAATAAAGAAAGTTAGAGTGGTGGGATTGTGTAGTGTCTTGTCATTTTTATCAAAAACACTGAGTATTTCTCTAACCAATAGTGGCCTTTTTTAAAATTAGTATGCGGGCATCCTAAGTATAGTTGTGAGAGTAGGTTAATTGAAAAGTGCATGATCTTAGTGGGAAAATAGTAGTTTAAAACCAAAAAGAAGCTTTGGTCCCATAAAAACATTTAAATATATGCTATTCCTCAAGGGAGGCTTTCCTTAAAAAATCTACTATAAAGAAAGAAAGTTTAGACAGATTTCACCTATTGAATGATACTGTGTAGCAAATTAATATTAAAAACTGGTATGAAGAGATAGTCTCCTTGTAAATGACATTATAGTATAGTGACTGGGAGTCAAGTGATTTGATGTTTCTTTCTCAGACTCTGTTAGTCAGTACCTTTATGAGTTTAAACACTCTGGATCAAGTTTCTTAAGGTGAAAAATGAGTATTTGGAGTAAGTGATCTTTTAAATCCCCTTCAACAGTGAAAATCTATGGTATTAACTATTAGGATCTGGACCAGTTAAATCAGCTAAGTGGTAGAAGAGATGATCAGAATTAGTTCAGTGAAATTTGAGTGTGATATTTACAAAAATTGTAATAAGAGTATTAAACATGAGATCCATTTTCTTAAGTGTACAACAAAGGTATATTATTGTGTAGCAGATCTCCAGAACTATTTAATCTTGTAAAAATAAAACCCTGCACCAATTAAGCAACAACTCCTCATTTTCCCCTCCTTCCAGCCCTTGGAGACCACCATTCTATTTTATGTTTCTATGACTTTGACTACTCTAGATACTTCATTTAAGTGGAATCATGCATTAATTGTATTTTTGTGCATAATGTCCTCAAGACTTATTCATCTTATAACATATAACAGAATTTTATTCTTTTTCAAGGCTGAATAATATTCCATCATAGGTCATTTCAGTTCAGTTGCTCAGTCGTGTGCAAATCTTTGTGACCCCATGGGCTTTTGCAGCATGCCAGGCTTCCTGTCCATCACCAACTCCTGGAGCTTGCTCAAACTCATGTCCAGAAAGTCAATGATGTCATTCAACCGTCTCATCCTCCATCGTCTCCTCCTCCTGCCTTCAATCTTTCCCAGCATTAGGGTCTTTTTAAATGAATCAGTTCCTCACATCAGGTGGCCAAAATACTGGGGCTTCAGCTTCAGCATCAGTCCTTCCAACGAATATTCAGGACTTACTTCCTTTAGGATTGACTGGTTTGATCTCCTTGCAGTCCAATGGACTCTCAGGAGTCTTCTCCAACACACAGTTCAAAAGCATCAGTTCTTTGGCACTCAGCTTTCTTTATGGTCCAACTCTCACATCCATACATGACTACTGGAAAAACCATAGCTTTGACTAGATGAACTTTTGTTGGCAAAATAATGTCTCTGCTTTTTAATATGCTGTCTAGGTTGGTCACAGCTTTTCTTCCAAGGAGCAAGCATCTTTTAATTTCATAGCTGTTGTTGCCATCTGCAGTGATTTTAGAGCCCAAGAAAATAAAGTCTGTCATTGTTTCCATTGTTTCCCCACCTATTTTCCATGAAGCGATGGGATCAGATGCCATGATCTTAATCTTTTGAATGCTGGGTTTTAAGCCAGCTTTTTCATTCTCCTCTTTCACTTTCATCAAGAGGCTCTTTAGTTCATCTTTGGTTTCTGCCATAAGGGTGGTGTCATCTGCATATCTGAGATTATTAATATTTCTCCTGGCAATCTTGATTCCAGCTTTGCTTCATCCAGCCTGGCATTTTGCATGATTCACTCTGCATAGAAGCTAAATAAGCCTGGTGACAATGTACAGCTTTCACGTACTCCTTTCCCAATTTGGAACCAGTCTATTGTTCCATGTACTGTTCTAACTAATGCTTCTTGACTGAATACAGATTTCTCTGGAGGCAGGTAAAGTGGTCTGGTATTCCCATCTCTTGAAGAATTTTCCACAGTTTGTTGTGAACCACACAGTCAAAGGTTTTGACATAGTCAATAAAGCAGAAGTAGATGTTTTTGTGGAACTCTCTTGCTTTTTTGATGATCCAGTGGATGTTGGCAATTTGGTCTCTGGTTCCTCTGCCTTTTCTAAATCCAGCTTGAACTTCTGGAAGTTCATGGTTCACCTACTGTTGAAGCCTGACTTGGAGAATTTTGAGTATTACTTTGCTAGCATGTGAGATGGGTGCAATTGTGTGGTAGTTTGAGCATTTTTTGGCATTGCCTTTCTTTGGGATTGGAATGAAAATTGACCTTTTCCAGTCCTGTGGCCCTTGCTGCGTCTTCCAAATTTGCTGGCATATTGAGTGTAGCACTTTCACAGCACCATCTTTTAGGATTTGAAATAGCTCAACTATTCAAATATAGTTCTTTTCTACTTTTACATTCCAGTCTCCTATGATGAAAAGGACATCGTTTTTTGGTGTTAGTTCTAGAAGGTCTTGTAGGTCATCATAGAACCATTCAACTTCAGCCTGTTTGGCACTGGTGTATACACACACACACACACACACACACACACACACACACACATACCACAGGAATTCCATCACCTCCACTAGCTTTGTTTGTAGTGATGCTTCCTAAATCCCACTTGACTTCACATTCCAGGATGTCTGGCTCTAGGTAGGTGATCACACCATTGTGCTTATATGGGTCAAGATCTTTTTTGTATAGTTTTCTTCTGTGTATTCTTGCCACCTTTTCTTAATATCTTCTGCTTCTTTTATGTCTATACCATTTCTGTCCTTTATTGTGCCCATCTTTGCATGAAATGTTTCCTTGGTGTCTCTAATTTTCTTGAAGAGATCTCTAGTCTTTCCCTTTCTATTCTTTTCCTCTGTTTCTTTGCACTGATCACTTAGGAAGGTTTTCTTATCTCTCCTTGCTATTCTTTGGAACTTTGCATTCAGATGGGTTTATCTTTCCTTTTCTCCTTTGCCTTTTACTTCTCTTTTTTTCTCAGCTATTCATAAGGCCTCCTCAGACAACCATTTTGCCTTTTTGCATTTCTTTTTCTTAGGGATGGTATTAGGGCACCACCTCCTGTACAATATCATGAACCTCTATCCATAGTTCTTTAGGCACTCTATCAGATCTAATCCCCTGAATCTATTTGCACTTCCACTGTATAATTGTAAGGGATTTCATTTAGGTCATACTCTAATGGTCTAGTGGTTTTCCCTACATTCTTCAATTTAAGTCTGAATTTTGCAATAAGAATTTCATGATTTGAGCTATAGTCAGTTCCTGGTCTTGCTTTTGCTGACTCTATAGAACTTCTCCATCTTTGGCTGCAAAGAATATAATTAATCTGATTGAGGTATTGACCATCTGGTAATGTCCATGTGTAGAGTTGTCTCTTGTGTTGTTGGAAGAGGATTTTTGCTGTTATCAGTACATTCTCTTGGCAAAACTCTGTTAGCTTTTGCCCTGCTTCATTTTGTACTCCAAGGCCAAATTTGCCTGTTACTCCAGGTATCTCTTGACTTCCTACTTTTACATTCCAGTCTCCTATGATGAAAAGGACATCGTTTTTTGGTGTTAGTTCTAGAAGGTCTTGTAGGTCATCACAGAACTATTCAACTTCAGCCTGTTTGGCATTGGTGTATACACACACACACACCCCCACACACACACACACCACAGTTGGTTTATCCATTTATCTATCAAAGAACATTTAGGTTGCTTTCATCTTTTGGCTATTGTGAATAATGATGCAATGAATATGTGTGTGCAGATATTTCACTGAGATCCTGTTTTCAATTCTTTATATACTCAAATGTAATTATTGGATTTTATGGCAATTATTTGTAATATTTTGAGAAACCTCCATCCTGTTTTCCATTGCAAGTGCACCATTTTATATTTCTACCAGTAGTTCACAAGGATTTCAGTTTCCTTACATCTTCACCAAAATGTGTTATTTTCTCTGTTTTGGTAGTGGCCATCCGACAGGTGTGAGGTGGCATCTTGTGGTTTTGATATGCATTTCCCTGATGACTAGTGAATTTGATTATTTTTTTTCATTTGCTTTTTGTCCCCTTGTATATTTTTTTGAAGAAATATCTGTTCACGTCATTCATATTTTTTAATATGGTTGTTTAGTTGTTGTTGAGTTTTAGATGTTCTTTATATATTCTGAATATTAGCCCTTTATACATTTTATGGTTTATAAATATTTTCCCTCATTTCATTGGTTGCCTTTTCATTCTGTTGATTGTTCCCTTTGCTGTGGAAACATTCTTAAGTGTGATGTAGTCTACTTTGTTTATTTTTGCTGGTCCCATGTGCTTTTGATGTCATGTCTGAGAAATCACCTAATCCAATGTCATGAATAATTTGCACTTTGTTTTCTTCTTTGTGTTTTACAATGTCAGGTCTTGTGTTTAGATATTTGATCCATTTTCATTTAATTTTTGGTATAAGGTACGGATCCAAATTCATTCTTTTGCATGTGGACTTCCAGTTTATCCAACACCATTTCTTTTGAAGAGACTGTATTTTTTTGCCCAATGCCCTTAGCAAAGATCATTTGACCGTATATGAGAGTTTATTTCTGGGTCATCTGTTGTTTTCCATTTGTCTCTATGTCTGTCTTTATGCCAATACCATACTCTTTTGATTACTGTAACTTCCTAATTTATTTTAAAATCAGGATATGTGAGTCCTCCAGCTTAAAAGAACAAGTGTTTTTCTTGCTCAGGATTATTTTGGCTACTCAGAATCTTTTGAAATTTCATATGGATTTTAGGATTTTTGTCTATTTCTACAAAAATGCATTTGGGGTTTTGATAAAGATTATATTGAATCTGTAGATAACTCTTGATTAGTATGAATATTGTCTTCCAACTCATGAGCACAGATGTCTTTTGATTTATTTGTGTCTTCTTTATTAATTTCAGGAATGCTTTGTAGTTTTAAGTGTACAAGTAATTTACCTCTTTGGTTAAGTTTCTTCCTATGTATTTTATTCTTTTCAATGCTATTGTACATGGAATCATGTCATATCTTGTTTTAAAATTCATTTCTATGCATGTGTCCAGTATAGAAAAGTGTATCTGGTGTTTTTCTTTCTGGCTTACTTCACTCTGTATAATAGGCTCCAGTTTCATCCACCTCATTAGAACTGATTCAAATGTATTCTTTTTAATGGCTGAGTAATACTCCATTGTGTATATGTACCACAGCTTTCTTATCCATTCGTCTCCTGATGAACATCTAGGTTGCTTCCATGTCCTGGCTATTATAAACAGTGCTGTGATGAACATTGGGGTACATGTGTCTCTTTCAATTCTGGTTTCCTTAGTGTGTATGCCCAGCAGTGGGATTGCTGGGTCATAAGGCAGTTCTGTTTCCAGTTTTTTAAGGAATCTCCACACTGTTCTCCATAGTGGCTGTACTAGTTTGCATTCCCACCAACAGTGTAAGAGGGTTCCCTTTTCTCCACACCCTCTCCAGCATTTATTGCTTGTAGACTTTTGGATCGCAGCCATTCTGACTGGCGTGAAATGGTACCTCATTGTGGTTTTGATTTGCATTTCTCTGATAATGAGTGATGTTGAGCATCTTTTCATGTGTTTGTTAGCCATCTGTATGTCTTCTTTAGAGAAATGTATGTTTAGTTCTTTGGCCCATTTTTTGATTGGGTCGCTTATTTTTCTGGAGTTGAGCTGTAGGAGTTGCTTGTATATTTTTGAGATTAGTTCTTTGTCAGTTGCTTCATTTGCTATTATTTTCTCCCATTCTGAAGGCTGTTTTTTCACCTTGCTTATAGTTTCCTTTGTTGTGCAGAAGCTTTTAATTTTAATTAGGTCCCATTTGTTTATTTTTGCTTTTATTTCCAATATTCTGGGTCATGGAGGATCCTGCTGTGATTTATGTCAGAAAGTGTTTTGCCTATGTTCTCCTCTAGGAGTTTTATAGTTTCTGGTCTTACGTTTAGATCTTTAATCCATTTTGAGTTTATACAGTATACTAATGCATATATATGGAATTTAGAAAGATGGTGATGATAACCCTGTATGTGAGACAGCAAAAGAGACACAGATGTATAGAACAATCTTTTGGACTCTGTGGGAGAGGGAGAGGGTGGGACGATTTGGGAGAATGGCACTGAAACGTGTATAATATCATATAAGAAACGAATCGCCAGTGCAGGTTCAATGCAGGATACAGGTTGCTTGGGGCTGGTGCACTGGGATGACCCAGAGGGATGGTACGGGGAGGGAGGTGGGAGGGGGGTTCAGGATGGGGAACACGTGTACACCCATGGCAGATTCATGTTGATGTATGGCAAAACTAATACAATATTGTAAAGTAATTAGCCTCCAATTAAAATAAATAAATTTAAATTAAAAAAATAAAAGTAAAATAATTTTTTTTAAAGAAAAGTATATCTGGTATTTCCTTGAATTCTCATTTCTTTTGACTGATAATATTACATAAACCAACTGTAACATTTGGATGCAAGTATTTTAGTTTGAGGAAGGGTGGTAATGCAATTCCATTCTATTTATTATCTCTTTATATTCCAAACTGTTATAAGTTTTGTGAATTTGCTTTGTTTTATGAGTTAAAAACTTAGAATTACCTGAATTGACTTCTGTGTCTGCCTTGCTGTTTCCTAATATACTGAACTTGGCAATCTTTGTTTTTTCACTTAGATTACTACAAAGGTGGATTCCTGCTTGTGCAGCATGCCTTAGATAAGGCCATCATTGTGTACCATAATGGCAGAGCTGCGGAAATGCTATTTGCAAATGTCAACATTTTTGTTAGCAGATTTCCATACCCTACTTATTATAAAGATAATTTTTTTCTCTCTTTTTATCTCTCTTCCCTTTAGCAGTTTTACTTATATTTTCTCTAACTGAACTTACTCTTATCAGGACCATTGTTATGGAAAAGGAAACCAGATTAAAGGTAAATTCACTTTCTTTGTTTCATTTTGGGCCTGTGGAACAGATTTATGCACAGATTTGAACTATGTCTATACCTTTGTTACTAGTGAATGATTATAACACAATAGCAATATACAAATATAGATTGGGCATAGAATATATATACTATGTCATTTGTCAACTTGCTGGTGTTTTTCTTTTATCTAAATTCTTGATCTGGCTTGTAATTTTATTGACTATTTGATAAGAATGCTGTGAAGAGAAATCATATATTAAATATCCTAAATCTTCTTTGGAATAAAATGAACAAAAGAGAAATAATCATACAAGCTTATAAATTATATGACCCTAATATATACTTCAATTCCAAGACTTGAGAATCTTTTTAATATCAAGTCAAATCAAGATCATATTATAAAGAGCAGTGGCTCTAAAGTCAGAGAGAAAGCCATTAATTTATCCATCTATCCATTAATGTGCATCCCTGTACTGTAGCCCACCATGCTGCTCTGCCCATGGGATTCTCCAGGCAAGTATACTGGAGTAGGTTGCCATGTATCAGCCTCTGTATCACCCAGGCTTGAAACCTGTCTTATCAGTATACTATAGTACGTGTAGCACCTGAGTACTGCCATTTCCTACCCCTGTAACTTTTGGGTAACCTTCTTAACTTCTCTGGGCCTCATGTGTAAAATGGAGGTAAAAATACTCTTACCACATAGAGTTGTGTGATAATTAAAGAGATCTTAATTGCTAGTACATAGGAAATATTATCGGAGAAGGCAATGGCACCCCACTCCAGTACTCTTGCCTGGAAAATCCCATGGATGGAGGAGCCTGGTAGGCTGCAGTCCATGGGGTCGCGAAGAGTTGGAAATGACTGAGCGACTTCACTTTCACTTTTCACTTTCATGCATTGGAGAAGGAAATGGCAACTCATTCCAGTGTTCTTGCCTGGAGAATTCCAGGGATGGGGAGACTGGTGGGCTGCCATCTATGGGGTCACACAGAGTCGGACATGACTGAAGTGACTTAGCAGCAGTAGCAGTAGGAAATATTATGTAGCTATCAATGGTTAGTTATCTTTCCATTCCCTTTGTTCCCTGTGTGCAGTGTGTGTCAACCAGCATACATTCTGTTCCTTTCCCTCCATTTTTGGAAATGTCATTTTCTACTTCAAGCTCTTGTTAATTTTTAATCATCTAGCCATTTCTCTGACTACCACATAGTTTTCTTTTTTCCTACTTAGTGAATAATCTTGAAATCTATTTTCAACTTTAAACTTCAGCTTACTAATTTTCTCTCTGTGTCTCCAGGACCTGTTACACAAATGTTGATCATGTAGCTTAAATTATTTGTTATTTAATTTTTCATTTAAAAAACTTGAATTAAAATAAATACATACCAATGTGTACAGATCTTTGAAACATGAACACACAACTACTGTTCCACCCAAGTAGTGGTTCCACCCAATACTGCCTGTAATCTGGACACCCCTTTGCATCCCACCTAAATAACTACATCTCTCTTCTCTAAAAATAGTTACTATTTAAATTCTAAAATTGTATATTAGTGTTGCCTGGTTTAAAAACTTTATTTAAATAGAATCATACAACAGCCATTCTTTTGTTTCAGGGGGAGCTATTGATGTTTTCCATATAGATGCAATTTGGCCATTTTCATTATTGTGTGTTATACTTTATGACTATACCACGATTTGTCACTATTGCTGATGAATATTTAGTTGTTCAAGTATTGGCCTATTACAGTAAGCCAATGTGAATATTTTTTTTTTAAATGAAGCTGTAGGTTTATTCAGTAACAGTTGAGAGGCCTCCAATATAATGTTAAATGAAAAAAAGCATATCCTGAAACAATGCAGGTATCATCCCATTTTTGCAAAAAGCATGTGTATCAGAGGAAAAAAATAGGTATATGCTAATATATTAGCAATAGTTTTCCTCTCAGTGAAATATTCCCTTTTATACTTTTTGTATTTTAAATGTATTTATTTATTTTTGAAGGATATGTTTTGGTGAAGATGTGCACATTTTTCTGTCGGATATATACCTAAGATTAAGATTGGTGGAGTATAAAATATACATATTTTCAATCTTGTTAAATAAAGTGAAATTTTTTTCTAAAGTTTGTGCCAATTCATTCTCTTATCAATAATGTAAGAGAGCTACTCTTGTTCCATAAGAATGCCAACAATTAGTGGTATTAGCCTTTTAAACTTTCAGCCATTCTGGAAAGAGTATAGCGGTGAACTCATTGTGCTTTTAATTTAATTTTCCTTGTTAACTAATGATGTTGAACACCTTTTCACATGCTTTTTGGCAACATGGATTTTCTCTTTTGTGAAGTGTGTATTCAAAACTCTTTTCCCCACTTTTCTGTTGGGTTGTGTGCCTTTTCTCATTGACTTTCATTGATTCTTTATATATTTTGGATACAAGTTCTTTATGTCATGTATGTATTGCAAGTATGTTCTCCCAACCTGTAAATTGCTTTAATGGTGTCTTTGACTTGTAAAAGTTCTGAATTTTAATGTAATAAACTCTTTTCCTTTATGATTCCTGCTTTCTGTGGCCAGTCTCTGCTGGCTGAGTTTCCCCACATTCTCTTCCTTGTAGTTCTTTAGACCTTCTTTTTTTCTAATCTTTGCACATAAGCCTCTAAATTTAGGTCAAATCAACTTTTGTTACAACCTATAAGTTGAAATACAATGTTTTCTTTATCATATATTTCATAATAGTTTCTAATTTCTTTGTTAATTTTTTCTTTGACCTATAGGGCATTTATAAAATTTCAAGGACCATTATAAATTTAAAATAGTGTTACAAGTTGCTTTTTAAGGATCAAAAGCTAGCAGTTCGTTAAGATCCTGAGGTATCTTCGTAATAGCAATAGAAGTCGTCACTATTAGTTGATGTGGTTGAAATAAAGAAATCTTCACAGATATCAATGAAAGGTATAGGTAATCTTTCCCTAAAGAGGACATACAATTAATATACATCCACATTTACTAAATCATTAACCTCTGTTTTGGAAGCTAGAGAAAATACAATTCTCAGACTATTCTATGAGAAGAATGAAAATGTTTCTTGAATGTTTATAATCTGTATTTTGATCAAAGATCATTCAGCATATTTTGAAGCTCACAATTGTGAACTTAATAAAACATATTGGTTTTTAATGTGTTTATTTTTTTTATTTTATTTTTAAACTTTACATAATTGTATTAGTTTTGCCAAATATCAAAATGAATCCTCCACAGGTATACATGTGTTCCCCATCCTGAACCCTCCTCCCTCCTCCCTCCCCATACCATCCTTCTGGGTCATCCCAGTGCACTAGCCCCAAGCATCCAGTATCGTGCATCAAACCTGGACTGGCAACTCGTTTCATACATGATATTTTACATGTTTCAACGCCATTCTCCCAAATCTTCCCACCCTCTCCCTCTCCCACAGAGTCCATAAGACTGTTTTATACATCAGTGTCTCTTTTGCTGTCTCGTACACAGGGTTATTGTTACCATCTTTAACATACTAGGTGCTGGTCTTTTATTTCAGTTTTTAAAAATTTTGTTGAAACATGCTTTATGGACTAGAATATAGCCAATTTTAACAAATGTTCTGTTATCACATGTTCACTGAAAAACAATGTGTGCTGAGAGCTAAAAGGTGCAGTTTTCTGTACGTTACATCAATTTTGTTATTCACATTGTTCATGTTTATGTTTTATCTATTAGTTGTTATCAGTTATTGTGAGAAGTATATTAAATATCTACCTTTATGTTTATTGATTATTTTTTAATATTTATTTTTAATTGATTGATGATTGGTTTATAATATTGGTTTGATTTCTGTCTTACATCAACATAAATTAACCATAGGTGTACATATGTCCCCTCCTTCTTGAATCTCCCTCCAACCTCCCACCCATTCTCACCCCTCTAAGTTGAGTTGTCTAATTTTTCCTTTTAATTGTCAGTCTTAGCTTTATACATGTTGATGTTATGTGTAGGGGACCCAGTACATGGGGTTTGCTTATTTTCACCTGTTTTGCATGACTGGACTTATTTCTTCATGGAAAGCCTCTCCACCATTGCTATCACCTTGTCTTCTATTAATAACATTGCTGGTTGTTTTAAACTCCCTTCTAAGGAACAGGGTTTGGAATAGCAAATATTATTCCTTCATTGGGAGCTAGTTCTATTCATTTCTGGGCTCAAAGAAAGAGCTTGTGTCATGGAGTGAGGGATCTTTCATCCACGGTGGTTTCATGGAATCTTCACCCAACTCAGAAACTCAGGGAAGTTGTCAACAAGCCAACTGAACTTTGACCATGGAGTGAAGAGTTGGACTATCTTAAGGCCTGATGCTTCCATTTGACTTAATGGAATGATAGCATTTGAATACATTTCTTTTTATCAGCCTGTGGCCGGTGTGCTAAATACATTACATTCAATTTGTTTTCTTTCCTTCACATCTTAATTCTCTCATTCTTGCTATTCTATGAATGAACCTCCTGATAAAGTCTTAGCATGTAAGCTTTGCTTAGGCTGTATTTTTCAGTCCTTCCAGGCTGAAGTACTTTTTTGTTAGATGTGTGTGGATTTCTAATGGTTATCTCTTCCAACTTGTTTAAAGATTTTGTTGTTGTTGTTCAGTTGCTCAACTGTGTCTGACTCTTTGTGACCCAAATAGGCTGCAGTGTGCCAGGCTTCCCTGTCCTTCATCACCTCCCAGAGTTTGCTCAAACACATAGCCATTGAGTCGGTGATTCTATCCAACCATCTCGTCCTCTGTTGTCCACTTCTCTTCATGCCTTCAATTTTTCCCAGTGTCAGGGTCTTTTCCAGTGAGTCAGTTTTTCCCATCAGGTGGCCAGAGCATTGGAGCTTCAGCTCCAGCATTAGTCCTTTCAGTGAATATTCAGTTGATTTCCTTTAGGATTGACTTGTTTGATCTCCTTACTGTCCAAGGGACTCTCAAGTGTCTTTTCCAACACCACAGTTCAAAGGTATCAATTTTGGGGCCCTAAGCCTTTTTTATTGTTCAGCTCTCACATATGTACATGGCTACTGGAAAAACCATAACTTTGACTATACACAACTTTGTCAACAGAGTAATGTCTCTGCTTTTTAATATGCTGTCCAGGTTTGTCATAGCTTTTTTTCCAAGGAGCAAGTGGCTTTTAATTTTATGGCTGCAGTCACTGTCCACAGTGATTTTGGAGCCCAAGAGAAAAAAGTCTGTCATTGTTTCCCCATCTATTTGCTATGAAGTGATGGGACAGGATGTCATGATCTTCATTTTGAATGTTGAGTTTTAAGCAAGCTCTTTCACTGTCTTCTTTCACTTTCATCATGAGGCTCTTTATTTCCTCTTCACTTTCTGCCATAAGGGTGGTGTCATCTGCATATCTGAAGTTATTGATATTTCTCCCCAGTCTTGATTCCAGCTGGTGCATCATCCAGCCTGGCTATTCTCATGATGTACTCTGCATATAAGTTAAATAAGCTGGGTGACAATATAGTCTTGACGTACTCCTTTCCCAATTTGGAACCAGTCCACTGTTACTTGTCTGATTCTAACTGTTGTTTCTTGACCTGCATAGAGGTTTCTCAGGAAGTAGGTCAGGTGGTCTGGTATTCCTACCTCTTTAAGAATTTTCCACAGTTTGTTGTGATAGACACAGTCAAGAACTTCAGTGTAGTAGATGTTCTTCTGGAATTCTCTTCCTTTTCCTATGATCCAATGGATGTTTGCAGTTTGATCTCTGGTTCCTCTGCCTTTTAAAATCCAGCTTGTACATCTGGATGTTCTGGGTTCACACACTGTTGACATAGCTGGAAGGATTTTGAACAATACTTTGCTACCATGTGAAATGAGTGCAGTTGTGCAGTAATTTGAACATTCTTTGACATTTCCCTTATTTGGTATTGAAATAAAAAATGACCTTTTCCAGTCCTGTGGGCACTGCTGAGTTTCCAAATTTGCTGGCATATTGAGCAGCACTTTAACAGCACCATCTTTTAGGATTTGAGATAGCTCAGGTGGAATTTCATCACCTCCACTAGCTTTGTTCATAGTGATGCTTCCTAAGGCCCACTTGACTTCACACTCCAGGATATTTGGTTCTAGGTGAGTGATCACACCATCATGGTTATCTGGGTCATTAAGATCTCTCTTGTATAGTTATTCTGTATATTCTTACCGCCTATTCTTATTATCTTCTGCTTCTCTTAGACCCATACACTTTCTGTCCTTTATAGTGCATCTCTTTGCATGAAATGTTCCTGTGGTGTCTCTAATTTTCTTTAAGAGCTCTCTAGTCTTTCCCATTCTATTGTTTTCCTCTATTTCTTTGCAATGTTCACTTAAAAAGGCTTTCTTATCTCTCTTTGCTATTCTTTGGAACTCTTCATTTAGATGGTTATATCTTTCCTTTTCTCCTTTGTCTTTCACTTCTTTTTTCAGCTCTTTGTAAGGCCTCCTTGTACAACCATTTTGCCTTTTTACACTTGTTTTTCTTGGGGATGATTTTGATCACTGCATCCTGTACAATGTTATGCACCTCCATCCATAGTTCTTCAGGCACTCTCTCAGATCTAATCCCTTGAATCAATTTGTTACTTTCACTGTATAATCACAAGTAATTTGATTTAGGTCATACCTGAAAGGCCTGGTGGTTTTCTCTATGTCCTTCAATTTAAGTCTGCATTTTGCAATAAGGAGTTTATGATCTGACAAACAAGTCATCTCTTGCTCTTGTTTCTGCTAACTGTAGAGATCTTCATCTTCAGCTACAAAAAATATAATCAATCTGATTTCAGTATTGACCATCTGGTGATGTCCATGTAGAGTCATCTCTTGTGTTGTTGGAAAAGGGTGTTTGCTATGACCAGTGCATTCTCTTGGGAAAATTCTGCTAGCCTTTGCCTTGCTTCATTTTGTACTCTAAGGCCAACCCTGCCTGTTACTCCAGGTCTCTTAATGGCCTACTTTTGCATTCCAGTACCCTATAATTAAAAGGACATCTTTTTTGGTGTTAGTTCTAGAAGTTCTTGTTCGTCTTCACAGAACCATTCAACTTCAACTTCTTTGTCATTAGTGGTTGGGTCATAGACTTGGATTACTGTGATATTGAATGGTTGGCCTTGGAAATGAACAGCGATCATTCTGTTGTTTTTGAGATTGCACACAAGTAATCATTTTGATTACTATTTATTCAATTTAACTTTGTTTTCTTATTAGTTGTAATTCTCTAGTAATAAGTTGTGTAATTTTCATGATTGGTTTGGGTTTATATTATTCACATTTGCCATTTTGTCACATTGCTTCTTCACAATATATTGCTATGATTTTTGGTTATAAAAACAATTACATGTTTAAAGATATTTGAATAATAAGGTAAAAGATTTTAAGATTTAAAGAGTAAGGAAAAAGATTTTATACTTTCTTCAAAATTGGGCAAGGAGTATGTCAAGGCTGTATGTTGTCACCCTGCTTATGTAATTTATATGCAGCGTACATCATGCAAAATACTGGGCTGGATGAATCACAAGCAGAAATCAAGATTGCCAGAAGAAATATCAATAACCTTAAATATGCAGATGCATGCTTAGTCACCTCAGTGGTATCCGACTCTTTGCGACCCCATGGACCATGGCCTGCCAGGCTCCTCTGTCCATGGGATTCTCCAGGCAAGAATACTGGAGTTGGTTGCCATTTCCTTCTCCAGTGGTAAAGTATGAAGCAAGTGAAGTGAGTGAAGTGAAGTCGCTCAGACGTGTGACTCTTTGTGACCCCATGGACTGCAGCCCAACAGGCTCCTCCATCCATGGGATTTTCCAGGCAAGAGTACTGGAGTGGGTTGCCATTTCCTTCTCCAGACAAATATGCAGATAATACCCCTCTAAAGGCAAAATGTGAAGAACTAGAATCTCTTGTTGAGGATGAAAGAGGAGAGTGAAACAGCTGGCTTAAAACTCAAGATTTACAAAACTAAGATCATGGCATCCAGTCCCATCACTCCACTGCAAATAGATGGGGAAAAAGTGGAAACAGTGGCAGATTTTATTTTCTCAGACTCTAAAATGACTGCAGGTTTTTCCAGTAGTCATGTACAAATTTGAGAGTTGGACCATAAATAAGGCTGAGCACTAAAGAACTGATGCTTTCAAACTGTGATGTTGGAGAAGACTCTTGGACTATAAGGAGATCAAACCAGTCTTTCCTAAAGGAAATCAACCCTGAATATTCATTGAAAGGACTGATACTGAAGCTGAAGCTCCAACAGTTTGGCCTCCTGATGCAAAGAGACGACTCATTTGAAAGTACCCTGCTACTGGGAAAGATTGAGGGCAGGAGGAGTCAGGAACAACAGAGGATGAGATGGTTGGTTGGCATCACTGACTCAATGGACATGAGTTTGAGCAAACTCCAGGAAACAGTGAAGGAGACGGAAACCTGTTGTGCTGCAGTCCATGGGATCACAAAGAGTTGGACACAACTTACCTACTGAACAATAAATGTCATTCTCATTTCTTGTCTTGTTTTTCCCTTGAGCAGGTCCAGATTCGTCTTACATCTTCTTATATATTCCTCTGCCTGATGGATTTCCTTTTTTATTTTTGGTAACGCTTTTCCTCTGTTGATTTATTATTTCAGTTTTTGCATGTTTGGCAAGGTCTTTATTTTGCTATCATTTTTGAAAGATATTTAAATTGTGTTAAGAATTCTAAGATAATGATTTTGCTTGATTACTTTAATATCTGACCTATTGTTGCTTCAAATAAGATGGGTATTTCTGCCCATCTGTACATAATGTATCCTTTTTTAATCTCCTTTTTAAGATTTCTTCTTCTCCTTTTCTTTTTCCCCCTAGTTTTCAGGAATTTGACTATGGTATGCTTTGGTCTGTTTTTTTTCAAGTTTCCTATGCTTGGATTTCCTGGAGCTTTTTGTATCTGTAGATTAGATTTTAAACTTTTTAGTGTAGATTTATAGATTTTAATTTTTTTTTTTTTTTTTTTTTGCTGTTTAACAGTGTTACACAAGTTAATAGTTTCTAACAGCACACGTTTTTTTTTTATTTCAACACTTTTTATGTGTTGAAGTCAAAGAAGGCTTAGCTGGGTTTTCTGCAAGATTGCAATCAAGGTATTACCCAAGGATATAGACTCACTGGGGCTTTCCAAGTGGCACAGTGGTAAGGAATCTGCCTGCCAATGCAGAAGATGCAATAGATGTGAGTTCAATCCATGGGTTGGGAAGATTCCCTGGAAAAGAAAATGGCAACCCACTCCAGTATTCTTGTCTGGAAAATTCCATGGACAGAGGAGACTGGTAAGCTATACAGTCCACAGGATTGCAAAGAGTTGGACACAACTGAGCACACACACATGTAAACTCACTGAACCTCAACTAGGAGAAGAATCACTTTAAGCCAATGGCACCCCACTCCAGTACTCTTGCCTGGAAAATCCCATGGATGGAGGAGCCTGGTGGGCCGCAGTCCATGGGGTCACTAAGAGTTGGACACAACTGAGCGACTTCACTTTCACTTTTTCACTTTCATGCATTGGAGAAGGAAATGGCAACCCACTCCAGTGTTCTTGCCTGGAGAATCCCAGGGACGGGGGAGCCTGGTGGCTGCCGTCTATGGGGTCACACAGAGTCGGACACGACTGAAGTGACTTAGCAGCAGCAGCAACAGCAGTTGTTGGTAGAATTCAATTCCTTATGGTTGTAAGACTGAATATCTTAGTTTCTTTTCAGCTGTTGGCCAGATACTACCCTCAATAATTTGCCTCAATAACAAGGTCCTTATAAAATGGCCAACAGCATCAACAAATTTAGCAAGGGAGAGAGCCTCAGAGTGGGACAAGTGCCATAATCCTATGTAACATAATCACAGAAGTGACATTTAATCACTCTTGCCACATTCTGTTGGTTAAAACAAGTTGCATGACCCATTCATACAAGGGGAGTTCACACAGAATTGTGAAAATCAAAGAGTAGAGACATTAGGCTCAACTCTGAAACTGTTTGTCATACCTGGGAAGTTTTTAATTGGAAGTCAGACATTGTAAATATTACTTTGTTGAGACTTGGATTTTTCTGTATTCTATATTCCTCAGTTTTATTTTGAGACTGAGTTATGTAATCTGAAAACAATATTGTTCTTTGGGATCTTGCTTTTAAATTTCTAATAGGTAGAACCAGACAGGCATTTATTCCAGGACAGCAGGCAACTCATCTGGGGGCAAGTTTGCTCCCAGAGGACATTTGGTAATGGCTAATATGCAGAGTACATCATGAGAAATGCTGGACTGGAAGAAGCACAAGCTGGAATCAAGATTGCTGGGAGAAATATCAATAACCTCAGATGTGCAGATGACACCACCCTTATGGCAGAAAGTGAAGAGGAACTAAAAAGCCTCTTGATGAAGGTGAAAGTGGAGAGTGAAAAAGTTGGCTTAAAGCTCAACATTCAGAAAACTAAGATCTTGGCATCTGGTCCCACCACTTCATGGGAAATAGATGGGGAAACAGTGGAAACAGTGTCAGACTTTATTTTGGGGGGCTCCAAAATCACTGCAGATGGTGACTGCAGCCATGAAATTAAAAGACGCTTACTCCTTGGAAGGAAAGTTATGACCAACGTAGATAGCATATTCAAAAGCAGAGACATTACTTTGCCAACAAAGGTTCGTCTAGTCAAGGCTATGATTTTTCCTGTGGTCATGTATGGATGTGAGAGTTGAACTGTGAAGAAGGCTGAGCACCGAAGAACTGATGCTTTTGAACTGTGGTGTTGGAGAAGACTCTTGAGAGTCCCTTGGACTGCAAGGAGATCCAACCAGTCCATTCTAAAGGAGATCAGCCCTGGGATGTCTTTGGAAGGAATGATGCTAAAGCTGAAATTCCAGTACTTTGGCCACCTCATGTGAAGAGTTGACTCATTGGAAAAGACTCTGATGCTGGGAGGGATTGGGGGCAAGAGGAGAAGGGGATGACAGAGGATGAGATGTCTGGATGGCATCACTGACTCGATGGACGTGAGTCTGAGTGAACTCCTGGTGTTGGTGACGGACAGGGAGGCCTGGCGTGCTGCGATTCATGGGGTCGCAAAGAGTCGAACACGACTGAGCGACTGATCTGATCTGATCTGATCTGAAAGGCATGAATACACTGAGAACTACTGCTACTGGCACCTAGTAAGCTGAGGCCAAGGGTGCTGTTAAACATTCTATAATGCACAATGAGGAATTACTCCAAAATAGAAATACCACTAAGTGAGAAATCCCGATGTATATGAGGCACTTAGGACAATATTTTGCATTGAATATGTTTCCAGTAGTACTGAGGTTAAGAAATGCAGGTCTACGGCTAAATTTGGCTCAGTATTAACACAAAATCCTTATAGATAGTCTACCTATGACCTATAAATTATGTGGTTTTACTCTTTGGGGAAAACAAGAAATATTTCTAGGCAAATGTGAGCTCTAGATATTTTTCTCTCTAAGTCCTTAAAATGGTTCTTTTCACTACCCTGGGACATTCCTCACACATATATGCTGGTGAATACTAAGAAGTCTTCTATAAGAGCACCTTCCAAAGATCTCTGGAAATCTGTCTCTGATTAACCCCGTTAATTTGGCTATGCAAACTTCAGCCACTTTGTCCTCTCTGGATTCCCAGCCCTATCTTCTCCTGTCTGGATTCTCACTCCAGTTAGCCGGGCAACTAGTTAGCAACTAGCTGGGTGAGCATAGGGCTTATCTCAATGTTTCTCTCCTCTAAGGGATTACTGTCCTTTATCGCCAGGTCTTGGAAATCAAGATGTCTTAAAAATTAACTGTCACTTTACATCAATCATTTTTATTTTTAATTGAAATGTAATTGATATATAACATTTGTATTTGTTTTAGGTATACAACATAATGATTTAATATATGCATGCCTTGTGAAATGATTACCTCAATGAATTTAGGTAATATCCATCACCACATATTAATACAATTTGTGTGTGTGTGGTGAGAACTTTTTGAGATTGCTTTCTTAGCAACTCTCAATATACAATACTGTATTGTTAACTGTTATCATTGTGCTATGCATTAATTCCCAGAACATATTTATCTTGTAACTGGAAATTTGTAACTGTTAACCACCTTCATCCCCGCCACAAACCTCTGGCAAACACCAATCTGTTCTTGACATTTAATATAAGATTTTTTCTTAGATTTCACATGCAAGTGATATCATACAGTGTTTAACTTTCTCTACCTGACTCATTTCCCTAGGCATAACATCCTCAAAGCCCATTCATGTTGTTGTAAATGCAAGAGTTCCTTCTTTTCTATGGCTGTATTATTCCATATTCTCTCTCTCTCTTTGTTTCTAGCTGGAGGGTAAATCTGGTCCCATTTGCCCCAGAAGGCAATGGCACCCCACTCCGATACTCTTGCCTGGCAAATCCCATGGACAGAGGAGCCTGGTGGGCTGCAGTCCATGGGGTCGCACAGAGTCGGGCATGACTGCGCGACTTCACTTTCACTTTTCACTTTCATGCATTGGAGAAGGAAATGGCAACCCACTCCAGTGTTCTTGCCTGGGGAATCCCAGGGAAGGGGGAGCCTGGTGGGCTGCCGTCTATGGGGTCGCACAGAGTCGGACACGACTGAAGTGACTCAGCGGCTACAGCAGCAGCAGCAGCTCAGAAGGGGAAGCACTCCATTTCTCTGAATGTTTTGTTTTGTATTAGATATCTTGTACGAGGGAAGAGTAGAGACAGTGTCCTCCTATCTCGGCTAGTTGTTGCCTTACCTGCTACTTTGTTGTTGTGTACTCACTAAGTTGTGTTTGACTCTTTTGTGACCCCATAGACTGTAGCCCACCAGTCTCCTCCGTCCACGGGATTGGGTTGCCATTTCCTTCTTCAGGGGATCTTCCCAACCCAGGGATGGAACCCACATCTCCTGCATTGGCAGGCAGATTCTTTACCACTGAGTCACCAGGGAAGCCCAGCTGCTATTTTAGTCAGTTTCAATACCTTACTGGTTGAAAATACAGACACTGAATTCCAAATTATTTCTCTTTTAAAATATCATGGCTATTACAGTGCATGGTTAATAAAAACCAAAATGACATGGAAAACATGACTCTCCGTCATAAATCCCTGGGTTACTCACCCAGATGCAAAATCTTTTAAGATTTAGTGTATTTTTCTCCTTTTTCTTTCTCTCAGTGTGTGCATGTGGACACTACACATCTCCACACTAAAGTTTGCCTACCTGTGAGTTTTTGGTGTCGTGTATATTACTTCACTGTCAACTTTCTCGTTTTGATTTTTTGTTGAATCTTGCTTCAAAGGACTATTTTGTCACCAATTCTTAGTAAATCTGTTATTTTAAAGTTTTCCAATCTCTTAATTAATACTTTATTTCCTTATATGGTTCCTTTGCATAATAAAATGTACCTTAATTCACTGCAAGGACATTGGAAAGCAATCAAATATAGTAGGAAACATCTGTTTTTAATCACCTCTGGAAACTAGTACCACTAATTTTGCTTTGTTAAATAGCCGTTTAAATTAAAAAGACCATCTTGTAACGAAATTTTGATCTGCCTTTGTTAAAACTTGAAATATCAAATGTCTGTATCCATTGACTTCTGATGAATTATAGTTTATCAAACTCATTGCTAAAACTGTGAACTCTTTCTTGCTCATAGTTTTATTCAAATTCTAGTATTCATAAATGAGGACACTGAGGCAGAGAGAGGTAAAGGAGCTGGCTTAAGGTCTTTTTATTGCCAAGTGGCAAGTCAGGATTCAAACACAGGGAGTCTGTCTCCAGTCTGTGCTTGTCCAGGGAAAAGTAGCCTCTGAAATAAGAAGCAGCAGCATGATAGAACAGGAGGAGCACAGAGCAGGGGAGTTTGCTGCTGTATAAATTTGTAAAAGCAACTTACCCTCTCTGGGTCTTGTTTTCTGATCTGTAAAATTGGAGGGGTTTGGTTTAAATTAGAGATTTGCAAACTTTTCCTGTATAAGACAGTATAATATTTTAGGTTCTGCAAACCATTTCACAACTATCAACTCTACTGTTGTAGAATGAAAACAGCCACAGACAATACAGAAGTGAATGAGAATGGCTATGTGTCAACAAAACTTTATTTACAAAAATTATGAGGCAGACTGGATTTGGCCCATGGGCTGTAGTTTTCCCTGCTTTCATCTATAATAATATTAAAAGTTATTTACTTTCTTCCATTATGTCCTGAGGCAGAACATCATAACGAGAAAAGTAATCCTAGATTTTATGTTTTCAGTTTCTAATTAACTGTTTCTTAGATTAGAACCATAACTGGTAAGTTACTCAAAATTCCAGTTTGGAAATCACAGCATTGACATTCACTAGGTTAAATGATTGTGATCGGGTCATTTGACTATTCTGAGACTTGGTTTCTTTGCAGAATGACAATGATGATATTTAACCTATGTAAGTTTTTATGAGGATTAAGTCAGATAATGTTTGTGAGTGTATTTTGAAAATATCACTTTCACGGTATTTGTTCTGTGTTGACTCTCCCACAGGAGTACCAGTTCATGATAGGGCTCAGTAATGGTATGCTCTGGGCATCTTATTTTGTCACGTTCCTTCTGATGTTTTTAATTATCGTCTGTATACTGTGCGTGGTTTTATTTGTCAAGGCAAGTATCTATTTGAATGCATCACGCTGCAGGGACACTTTGAGAGGGATAAAATAATTGTGGGTGGGAGCTGCATGGGTTTTAGGTTGCAAAAGAATAGATGTGTTTATCATTGACCCTCTGGGGAATTCAGAAGCTGCTCAGTCTATCAGCAGACACAAACCATTGATCCTTTCTGTGGGAAATGAGTTATTTAGTTAAATGTTGCCATTTCACTTGGAGGTACGGAAATGTTTTAAGGCTGTTTTATTTCACCCCCTTGTTTTCCTGTGACATCGCTTCCAGTGTGACTAAACTGGCTTCACAATTGTATTGTAGATCGTACCTGTAGTTGTCCTCCAAAACAGCGACCCGTCCCTCATCTTTGTCTTTTTCCTGTGTTTTGTCGTGGCCACCATAACCTTCGGCTTTCTGATTACCACATTCTTCGATAAAAGTGAGTACAAGGCTCCTTCCGTGAAACATTTTAACTGTTTCAATTGACTAAAAGAGGATTTTATATGGTAGTTTCTTCTAAGTTTTAGTTGCCACTTCATATAGAGCCTCTGCTTGCATTCTAAATTTGTCTAAAAATATACATGTCATATAAACGTGAAATGATTTGAGAGGAAGGGCAAAAATTGGTGAAAATTACTATATTAATAGCATAGGATGCATGGGAAAAGAGAATAAAAATCAACATAAGATCACATGTGACAAGAGGATATAAACTAAAATACGGTCATGTGAAAGTATTTATTTATTCATCACTCACTCAGTGAAGTCTTTGGATCACTTATCACATACCTGGAACATTATCAAATATACCAAAAAAAAAAAAAAGAGAGAGAATTTTCTGCCCTGTTCTCACTTACAAGAGGGATGTGTGAGTGAACAAATTCAAACTAGCCCAGTTAGGGAATTTGTAGAATTGCTTCTCCTGTGGCCATTTTCTATTATTTATTTTAAAAATAAGTAAATTTTGTTTTTCAGAAAACAAACCTTCACCATTTTTTGGCTTTTATATCTATCTTATATGCTAAACAATTAAAATATTGCCTTCTTTCAACCATATAGGGCAGAAGTACCATGAAGCAAATGTTTTATGGTAGAGAAATTTGTATTTTTATTGTTTTTAGCAGCAACACCTGTTGGCTTGTTCTTACAAAATAGAGCAAAATAACTACCCTCTACCACAGAGCACAGGAGAGCTATGAGTGGAGAGAATTATGTCAAAGTAAGCCTGAAGATAGTGGCAGTGGCTTAGTCACTAAGTTGTCTCTGACTTTTGCCACCCCACACTCTGTAGCCTGCTAGGAGTCTCTGTCCATGGGATTCCCCAGGCAGGAATACTGGCGTGTGTTGCTTAAATGTGACATGCCAAAGGGTAACATAAAGTAGGCAAATGTCAATGAATGACTTACTTGCCTAAAACAAGTATATCCCTGGATCGGAAAGATCCCCTGGAGAAGGAAATGGTGAGCCATTCCAGTACTCTTGCCTGGGGAATTCCATGGACAGAGGAGCCGGGCAGACTAGAGTCCATGGGATCGCAAAGAGTCAGACACGACTGAGCAACTAGCTTTCATTTTTCATAATACAAACACCCAGATGACTCTCTTTGATGATTTTGTTGTCAGTCTTTTTAATGTATTTTTATAAAATATAATAAGTAAAATTTTGAAATATAAGACTGAGAGTATTTAGAAAGTGACTAAAGCTTTTCCGTTTCAAAAATTCCAAAATAAATGGTAATTAGGTAGGTATATTCTTATGATGTGATGAGGGATGTTGTACTTCTAGAGGTTATTAAGCTAAGTGGTCATAAATAAAAAATAAAAAGGCAAGATTTTATAAATATAAGGATCAATTCTTCTTTAAATAAGTAAATATCCACATCATTGTATAAGAAAGAGCAAATTCCAGAAAAGTTCCTTCCTCATGCTACTCATCCATTCATTCAAGCAAGCAAGCAATATATTTATTAAACAACTACTCTCTGTTAAGCACTGCTTAAAAGCTGATGATACAGTAGTGAACAACACTGGTAACACAGTGGTGAACAAGGCAAACAATTTCTCTTCTAGAGTTTACATTTTAGAGCTGTTTTGTAGTAAAATAGGGGTATTTCTACTGTAAAATTTTGTATGTTATGTACTGACCATGTTTTCCATCTTACCTTTCAGCTTCATTGGCTGTTTCTATTGGAGGTTTCCTCTTTTTCCTTACCTTCTTTCCATTTGTAGTGGTCATCACCATGTATGGAATGTTGAGCCGCACGGGGAAGCTGGCTTCCTGTCTCCTTTCAAATATTGCAGTAGCTTTGGGGATTACTACTATAAGCAAGTTGGAAATAAAGGGTGGGTTTTTTCTTTATAAAAGATTTACTTTGATGATTTGATTCCTAGGAAGAAAATGTAGGTGATCTGGGATTGGCAGTATAGTAAGTGGAAAGTGGGTAAAAGGAAACTTTAGTGTCTCTTAAATATTTTTACTGGTGTGTACTATTTTTATCATAAAAATGATATTTATATACTATATATGTATACAGTATATATAAATTTATACATGAAATATGTACATGTAAATGTATATACAAATGTTTATTTATTTGTTTTCATGCCTTTATATCAGTGACCTATCTGGGGGAAAATTTTGCTACCTAGGGAATGTTGACAATGTTCAGGGATATTTCTGGTTTCTAATTGTCATAACTGGTGGAGGATTGCTACTGATATCAGTGGGTAGCAGTCATAGATGCTATTAAACATCCCACAAAGCACAGGACTGCTGCTGATATAATTACCTAGCTCCAAATGTCAACAGCACCAAAGCTGAAGACATTCTGTTCAATATCCATATATTAAAATATATGAGTTCACACTGTTACATCTAGTTTCAATTTAATATCAATTTCCTGTTCAGTAGTATGGACTCTGCATTTTCACTGCTGAGGGCCTGATTCAATACCTAGCTGGGGAACTAATACCCCACAAGTCATGCAGTTCTTCCTACCAAAATAAGTTCTTCCTACCTTTTTCAGTTTCTTGTATTTATTTCCCTTTCCAACCATGAGAAATCTGACCCCCACCATTGTCAGAATAACTACTAAGTTGCTTAATTTTGCAATATTCATAAATGCTTACAGAAATGTTGATCTACTCCACTGTAAAGAACTAACATTTTAAGTAGGGTGATTGCTTGCAAATCTTTTTACATTTAATCTGAGTCTAGGTAGTCAAAGTACTGTGTCCAAAAATTATTTAGATTAGTATTTCTTATTACTTTCAGTGGCTCAGTTGTGTCTGACTCTTTGCAACCCCATGTACTATAGTCCACCAGGCTCCTCTGTTCATGGGATTCTCCAGGCAAGAATCCTGGAGTGGGTTGCCATTTTCTTCTCCAGGTGACCTTCCCGACCCACGGATTGAACCTGGGTCTCCTGCATTGCAGGCAGATTCTTTACCATCTGAGTTACCAGGGAAGTATTACTTTTAGTGTGGTTATGTTATTCTTTTGAAATATGGATATGTACATCTGTTTCTGCCAAATTTTTAATCTCACCATCATTGCTTATTTAATATAAATTTCTAAATATGCAGATATTAACACAGATGTTTAAAAGTAAAATCCTAGAAAATAAAGTATACTACTACTACTACTACTACTACTAAGTCGCGTCAGTCGTGTCCGACTCTGTGCGACCCCATAGACGGCAGCCCACCAGGCTCCTCCATCCTTGGGATTCTCCAGGCAAGAACACTGGAGTGGGTTGCCATTTCCTTCTCCAAAAATAAAGTATACTCAGATAAAAATCATTCCCTCCCCATACCAGTACTTTGCTCCCTTGTAGGTAAGTCTTATTTATTTCTGTTTTATCTTCTCTGTGATTTATATTCTAAGAAGATTAACAATACTATATATTTTCATATTTATCTCACCATTAAGTAAAATTATTGGTGTAATGTATACACATTTACAATGTGCTTTTCTTCAGCCAACAATATATTCTAGAAATCTTTCCCTATGAACACAGATATATTTATTGTTTTTTACAGATACATGGTGTGGATGTGGCATAGTTCATTCAAACAATCAACTATGCATGAACATTTAGGAGATTTACAATATTTTTAAAAATTAATTTATTTATTTTAATTGGAGGAAAGTTACAATATTGTGATGATTTTTGCCATACATCAACATGAGTCAGCCATGTGTATATGTGTGTCTCCCTATTCTGAACCCCCTCCCAGTTCCCTCCCCAACCTATCCATCTGAGTAGTTGCAGAGCTCTGGCTTTGGGTATCCTGTCTCATGCATTGAACGTCTTTGGTAATCTATTTTACATATGGTAAAATACATGTTTCAATGCTATTCTCTCAAATTATCCCACCCTCACCTTCTCCCACTGAGATCAAGAGTCTGTTCTTTATATTTGTATCTGCTTTGCTGCTCTGCACATTGGGTCATTGGTACCATCTTTATAAATTCCATATATATGCATTAATATGCAGTATTTGTATTTCTCTTTCTGACTTGCTTCACTCTGTATAACAGGCTACAGTTTCATCAACCTCATTAGAACTGACTCAAATGTGTTCTTTTTTATAGCAGAGTAATATTTCACTGTGTATATGTACCACAACTTCCTTATCCATTCATCTGCCAATGGACATCTAGGTTGCTTCCATGTCCTAGTTATTATAAATAGTGCTGCAATAAACATTGGGGTACATGCGTCTCTTTCACTTCTGGTTTCCTCAAGGTGTCTGCCCAGCAGTGAGATTGCTAGGTCATATTACAGTTCTAGTCCCAGTTTTTAAAGGAATCTCCACACTTTTCTCCATAGTGGTTGTACTAGTTTGCATTCCCATCAACAGTGCAAGAGTGTTCCCTTTTCTCAACACCTTCTCCAGCATTTATGGTTTGTAGACTCTTTGATGATGGCCATTCAAGATGATACCTCATTGTGGTTCTGATTTTAATTTCTCTAAAAATGAGTGAAATTCAGCATCTTTTCATGTGTTTATTAGCACGTCTTCTTTGGAGAAATGTCTGTTTAGTTCTTTTGCCAATTTTTGATTGGGTGGTTTATTTTTCTAGTATTGAGCTTCATGAGCTGTTTGTATATTCTGGAAATTAATTATTTGTTATTTGTTTCATTTGCTATTATTTTCCCCCATTCTGAACTCATTCTATGAGGCCACCATCATCCTGATACCAAAACCAAAGATGCCACACACACACACAAAAAAAAAACTGCACGGCAATATCATTGATGAACATAGATGCAAAAATCCTCAACAAAATTCTAGCAAACAGAATCCAACAACATATTAAAAAGACTATACATCATGATCAGGTGTGCTTTATTCTAGAGATGCAAAGATTCTTCAGTATTCATAAATCAATCAACATGATACACCATATTAACAAATTGAAAGATAAAAGCCATATGATTATCTCAATTGATGCAGATAAAGCCTTTGACAAAATTCAACACCCATTTATGATATACCAGAAAGCAGGCAGAGAAGGGACATACCTCAACATAATAAAAGCCACATACGACAGATCCACAGCAAACATTATCCTCAATGGTGAAAAACTGAAAGCATTTCCTCTACAATCAGGAACAAGGCAAGGGTATCCACTCTCACCACTACTATTCAACGTAGTTCTGGAAGCCTTAGCCACAGAAATTAGAGAAAAAAAGGAAATAAAAGGAATCCAGGTTGGAAAAGAAGAATCTCTTATTGTTTGCAGATGACATAATCCTCTATCTAGAAAACCCTAAAAATGCCACCAGAAAATTACTAGACCTAAACAATGAATATAGTAAAGTTGCAGGATATAAAACTAATACACAGAAATCCCTTGCATTCCTATACACTAACAATGAAAAATATAAAGAAAAACTAAGGAATGAATCCCATTCAACATTGCAATGAAAGGAATAAAATATTTAGGAATAAATTTACCTAAAGGAACAAAAGACCAGAAAACTATAAAACGTTGATTATATTATATGAAAAAATCAAAGATGACACAAACAGATGGAAAAAATATACCATGTTCATGGATTTGAATAATCAGTATAGTGAAAATGAATATAATACCCAAAGCAATCATAGATTCAATGCAAAAGCTATCAAACTAACAATGGTATTTTACACAGAACTAGAACAAATAATTTCACAATTTATATAAAAGCACAAAAGACTCTGAATAGTCAAAGCAATCTTGAGAAATAAGAATGGAACTAGAGGAATTAACCTTCCTGACTTCAGACTATACTACAAAGCTACAGTCATCAAGACAGTATGTTACTGGCAGAAAGACAGAAATATAGATCAGTGGAACCAAATCGAAAGCCCAGAGATAAATCCACTCACCTATGGACACCTTATATTTGAAAGGAGGCAAAAATATATAATGGAGAAAAGACAGTCTCTTCAACAAGTGGGGCTGGGAAAACTGGTCAACTACATGTGAAAGAATGAAACTAGAACACTTTCTAATACCATACACAAAAATAAACTCAAAATGGATTAAAGACCTAAATGCAAGACCAGAAAATATGAAACTCTCAGAGGAAAACATAAGCAGACCACTCTCTGACATAAATCACAGCAAGATCCTCTATGACCACCTCCCAGAGTAATGGAAATAAAAACAAAAACAAATAGGACCTAATTAAACTAAAATATTTTGTACAATGAAGAAATTTTAAGCAAGGTGAAAAGACAACCCTCAGAATGGGAGAAAATAATAGCAAAGACTTAATCTCCAAACTATACAAGGAGCTCAAGCAGGTCAATACCAGAAAAACAAACAACCCAGTCAAGACATGGGCAAAAGAACTAAACAAACATTTCTCCAAAGAAGATATACAGATGGCTAACAAACACATGAAAAGAGGCTCAACATCTCATCATTATAGAAATGTAAATAAAAACTGCAATGAGGTATCATCTCACACGAGTCAGAATGGCTATCATCAAAAAGTTTATAAACAACAAATGCTGGAGAGGGTGTGCAGAAAGGGGGACCCTCTTACATTGTTGGTGGGAATGCAAACTGGTACAGCCACTATGGAGAACAATGTGAAGATTCCTTAAAAAACTGGGAATAGAACTGCCATACAACCTAGTAATTCCACTGCTGGGCATACACCCTGAGGAAACCAGAATTGAAAGAGACACATGTACCCCAGTGGTCATTGCAGCACTATTTACAATAGCTAGGGCATGGAAGCAACCTAGATATCCATTGGCAATGGATGGATAAGGAAGTTGTGTTACATATACAGAGTGGACTATTACTCAGCTATAAAAAGCAATGCATTTTCAGCTCTGCTGAGGTGATGAACCTGGGGCCTATTGCTTTTTCAATGATCCAGCGGATGTTGGAACAGTTTTAGATTTATAAAAAATTGAACAGAGAGTACTAACAGTTCCTGTATAGCCTTCAACACACAGTTTCCTTCATCATTATTTTTATGTTGAAGTATAGTTGATTTACAATATTATGTGTTTCAGGTGTACAACACAATGATTCAATATTTTTATAGATTATATTCCATTCCAAGATTTTATAAAATAGTGGCTATATTCACTGTGCTATTTGATGTATCCTGTATTTTATACATAATAGTTTGTACCTCTTAAACCCCAACCCCTTATTCCTCTATCCCCTTCCTTCTCCCCACTGGTAACCACACGTTTTTTCTCTTTAAGCCTGTTTCTGTTTTTGTATACTCATTAGATTGTTTTTAGATTCCATATATAAATGATAACATACAGCATTTGTCTTTCTGACTTATTTCATTATGTATAATACCCTCCAGTCCATCCTGTTGTAGCAAATGGTCAAATTTCATTCTTTTTATGGCTAATATTTCATTACATGTATTATTATGTATACCATTATTTATTCATCTTTAATGGATACTTAGGTTGCTTCCATAGCTTGGCTATTGTAAATAATGCTGCTACAAACATTTGGGCATGTGTATCTTTTCAAATTAGCATTTTTGTTTTCTTTGGCTATATACTCATAAGTGGCATTGATGGATCATATGGTAGTTCTCATTTTAGTTTTTTGAGGAACCTCCATACTGTTTTCCATGCAGGGTGTACCAATTTACATTTCCACCAACAGTGTACTGAAATTCCCTTTTCATATCCTCACCAATATTTGTTATTTGTAGTCTAGCTGTGACCTTTTCTTTTCCACCTTGAGAACTTTCTTTAACATCTGTTATACAGTTGGTACGGAGAAGGCAATGGCACCTCACTCCAGTACTCTTGCCTGGAAAATCCCATGGATGGAGGAGCCTGGTAGGCTGCAGTCCATGGGGTCACTAAGAGTCAGACACGACTGAGCGACTTCGCTTTCACTTTTCACTGTCATGCATTGGAGAAGGAAACGGCAACCCACTCCAGTGTTCTTGCCTGGAGAATCCCAGGGACGGGGGAGCCTGGTGGTTGCCGTCTATGGGGTCACACAGAGTCGGACACGACTGAAGTGACTTAGCATAGCATAGCATAGCATACAGTTGGTTTGATAATGCTGAATTATTTTAGGTTTTGCTTGTAAAGATCTGATTTCTCCATCAAATATGAATGACAACCTTGTTGGCAAGAGGATTCTTGATAGTAGGTTTTTCACTTTCATTGCTGTTTTTTGATTTGTAATAATCTATGATTTTATTTGCCTTTAAAAGTAGACAAAACTGTTAACTCATAACTCACCTGCCATTTGAACAGAAAACACCATATTCAAATGCATCATTTTCTAGTCTTTGTCACCATCTTCCAGCATTCTATTTTGACAGTTAAATTGAAATGTGCTTTCCATTCCATAGAACTTTTTAAGCATGAATTTTTAAATTTTCTTACAACAAAATCTACAAAAGTATATAATAGCAAATATTAGCTGTATTTAAAATTATTGTTGCTATTATTATTTTTAGCATTCTTCTTAAAGAGATAAGGAAACTGAATGGTTAAGTGAATTGTTTAAAATTCCTCAGTTTATAACAGGAACAGAACACAGTGTTGAATCCACATCCTTTGTTTTAAACATTCAAAATATACTAGTTGGCTATGAAATTGGGGTTAAATGAAATAATAGCACAATACTCATTATGTTGTGTAACTCTTGTCTTCTGGAAAACTGTAATCTATGTTTCTCAGTGCCACTGTTGACCTAGATAAAGCACATACAACGACTCCAGAAACACTGAAGAAAAACAGGCACAGACAGTAGGCAATAAAATGCATATGTGCTAATGGCAAAAAGAAATATTTGGAAGAATTACAAGCTAAATTTATTATATAATTATTAATCATATAAAGTTTTCACATTCTAAACAGTGGAATCTTCAAGTAAGATTCAAACTTCAGATCATTTGTGAGAAGGTCAAATAGTAGTTAAAATGAAGTGAATTAGGAGCAGTGGAGTTGTGCTCTTAGGCTAGATGTTTGCTGCCTTGGATAAGTTTAAGCCACTATAGACTAATTTCTTCATTTAAAAAAATTTGTTTATTTAATATAGTTATTTTAGTTGGAGGCTAATTACTTTACAATATTGTAGTGGTTTTTGCCATACAGTGACATGAATCATGCTCAAAATTTTCCAAGCCAGGCTTCAGCAGTACGTGAACCGTGAACTTCCAGATGTTCAAGCTGGTTTTAGAAAAGGCAGAGGAAACAGAGATCAAATTGCCAACACCCACTGGATCATGGAAAAAGCAAAAGAGTTCCAGAAAAACATTTATTTCTGCTTTATTGACTATGCCAAAGCCTTTGACTGTGTGGATCACAATCAACTGTGGAAAATTCTGAAAGAGATGAAAATACCAGACCACCTGACCTGCCTCTTGAGAAATCTGTATGCAGGTCAGGAAGCAACAGTTAGAACTGGACATGGAACAACAGACTGGTTCCAAAATAGGAAAAGGAGTACATCAAGGCTGTATATTGTTACTCCGCTTATTTAACTTATATGCAGAATACATCATGAGAAATGCTGGGCTGGAGGAAGCACAAGCTGGAATCAAGATTGCCAGGAGAAATATCAATAATCTCAAATATGCAGATGACACCACCCTTATGGCAGAAAGTGAAGAACTAAAGAGCCTCTTGATGAAAGTGAAAGAGGAGAGTGAAAAAGTTGGCTTAAAGCTCAACATTCATAAAACTAAGACCATGGCATCTGGTCCCATCACTTCATGGGAAATAGTGGAAACAATGTCAGACTTTATTTTTGGGGGCTCCAAAATCACTGCAGATGGTGATTGCAGCCTTGAAATTAAAAGACACTTACTCCTTGAAAGGAAAGTTATGACCAACCTAGATAGCATATTGAAAAGCAGAGACATTACTTTGTCAACAAAGGTCCATCTAGTCAAGGCAATGGTTTTTCCAATAGTCATGTATGGATGTGAGAGTTGGACTATAAAGAAAGCTGAGCATCGAAGAATTGATGCTTTTGAACTGTGGTGTTTGAGAAAACTCTTGAGAGTCCCTTGGACTACAAGGAAATTCAACCAGTCCATCCTAAAGGAGATCAGTCCTGGGTTCATTGGAAGGACTGATGTTGAAGCTGCAACTCCAATACTTTGGCCACCTGATGCGAAGAGATGACTCATTTGAAAAGACCCTGAGGCTGGGAAAGATTGAGGGCAGGAGGAGAAGGGGACGACAGAAGATGAGATGGTTGGATGGCATCACCGACTCAATGGACATGGTTTTGGGTGGACTCCAGGAGTTGGTGATAGACAGGGAGGCCTGGCATGCTGCGGTTCATGGGGTCACAAAGAGTTGGACACGACTGAGCAACTGAACTGAACTGACATGAATCAGCCATGGGTGTAATGTGTTGCCCGTCCTGAAACCCCTCCCACTTCCCTCCCCATTCCATCCTTCAGTGTTGTCCCATTGCACCCGCTTTGGGTGCCCTGTTTCATGCATTGAACTTGGACTGGTGATCTGTTTCACATATGATAATATACATGTTTCAATGCTATTCTCTCAAATCATCCCACCCTTGCCTTCTCCCACAGAGTCCAAAAGTCTGTTCTTTATATCTGTGTCTCTTTTGCTGTCTCACATATAAGGTGGTCATTACCATCTTTCTAAATTCCATATATACACGTTAATATACTATATTGGTGTTTTTCTTTCTGACTTACTTCACTCTGTATCATAGACTCCAGTTGGTGGAGCCTATGATACAGTTTCATCCACCTCTCAAACTAATTTAAATGCATTCTTTTTAATAGCTGAGTAATATTCCATATTGTGTGTGTGTATATATATATGTGTGTGTGTGTGTATGTATATGTATGTGTATGTATATGTATATATACATATATATATACCACAGCTTTCTTATCCATTCATCTGCTTATAGACATCTAGGTTGCTTCCATGTCCTAGTTACTGTAAACTGTGCTGTGATGAACGTTGGAGTCCACATGTCTCTTTCAGTTCTGGTTTCCTCAGTGTGTACGCCCAGCAGTGGGATGGTAGTGTCATATGATAAGAATTAGACTAAGAAATATTGTTGTTTTGTTGTTCAGCCACTAAATTGTGTCTGACTCTTTGCAGCTTCATGCACTGAAGGCTCCTCTGTCCTACACTATCGCCTGGAATTTGCTCAAATTCTTGCCCATTGAGTTGGTGATGCTATGTAATCATCTCATCCCAACCACCCCTTCTCCTTTTGCCTTCAGTCTTTCCTAGCATCAAGGTCTTTTCCAATGAGTTGGCTTTTCACATCAGATAGCCAAAGTTTTGGAATTTAAGCTTCAGCATCAGTCCTTCCAAATGAATATTCAGGCTTGATTTCCTTTAGGATTGACTGGTTTGATCTTGCAGTCCAAGAGACTCTCAAGAGTCTTCTCTGCCCCAACAATTCAGAAACATCCATTCTTTGGTACTCAACTTTCTTTATAGGCTAACTCTCACATCCATACATGACTACTGGAAAAACCATAGCTTTGACTATATGGATCTTTGTTGTCAAATTATGTCTGCTTTTTAATACATTGTCTAGATTTGTCATAGCTTTCCTTACAACGAACAAGCCTGTTAATTTCATGGCTGCAGTCACCATCTGCCATGATTTTGAAGCCTAAGAAAATAAAATCTGTCACTGTTTTCAATTTCCCCCCGTCTATTTGCCATGAATGATGGGACCAGATGCCATGATCTTAGTTTTTTGAATATTGAGTTTCAATCCAACTTTTCACTCTTCTCTTTTACCCTCATCAAGAGACTATTTAGTTTCTCTTCACTTTCTGCCATTATAGTGATATCATCTGCATATCTGAGGTTGTTGATATTTCTCCTGGCAACCTTGATTCACAATTTCACTCATCTCACATGCTAGTAACGTAATGCTCAAAATTCTTCAAGTCAGGCTTCAGCAATACATGAACCGTAAAATTCCAGATGTTCAAGCTGGTTTTAGGAAAGGTAGAGGAAACAGAGATCAAACTGCCAACATCCGTTGGATCATCAAAAAAGCAAGAGAGTTCCAGAAAAACATTTATTTCTGCTTTATTGACTATGCCAAAGCCTTTGACTGTGTGGATCACAATCAACTGTGGAAAATTCTGAAAGAGATGAAAATACCAGACCACCTGACCTGCCTCTTGAGAAACCTGTATGCAGGTCAGGAAGCAACAGTTAGAACTGGACATGGAACAACGGACTGGTTCCAAATAGGAAAAGGAGTACATCAAAGCTGTATATTGTCACCCTGCTTATGTAACTTATATGCAGAGTACATCATGAGAAATGCTGGGCTGGAGGAAGCACAAGCTGGAATCAAAATTGCTGGGAGGAATATCAATAACCTCAGATATATAGATGAAACCACCCTTATGACAGAAAGTGAAGAAGAACTAAAGAGCCTCTTGATGAAAGTGAAAGAGGAGAGTGAAAAAGTTGGCTTAAAGCTCAACATTCAGAAAACTAAGATCATGGCATCCAGGCCCATCACTTGATGGCAAATAGATGGGGGAACAGTGGAAACAGTGGCTGACTTTATTTTTCTGCGCTCCAAAATCACTGCAGATGATGATTGCAGTCATGAAATTAAAAGACACTTACTCCTTGGAAGGAAGGTTATGACCACCCTCGATAGCATATTGAAAAGCAGAGACATTACTTTGTCAACAAAGGTTGGTCTAGTTAAGGCTATGATTTTTCCAGTGGTCATGTACGGATGTGAGAGTGGGACTATAAAGAAAGCTGAGCATTGAAGAATTGATGCTTTTGAACTGTGGTATTGGAGAAAACTCTTGAGAGTCCCTTGGACTGCAAGGAGGTCCAACCAGTCCATCTTAAAGGAGATCAGTCCTGGGTGTTCATTGGAAGGACTGATGCTAAAGCTGCCACTCCAATACTTTGGCTACCTGATGCGAAGAACTGACCCATTTGAAAAGACCCTGATGCTGGGAAAGATTGAGGGCAGGAGGAGAAGGGGACGACAGAGGATGAGATGGTTGGATGGCATCACCGACTCAATGGACATGGATTTGGGTGGACTCTGGGAGTTGGTGATGGACAGGGAGGCCTGGCGTGCTGTGGTTCATGGGGTCGCAAAGAGTCGGACACGACTGAGCGACTGAACTGAACTGAACCTTGATTCCATCCTGTAATTCACCCATCCTGGCATTTCCCATAATGTAATCTACATATATGACAAATAAGCAAGGTGGGAAAATATACAGCCTTGTTGTACTCCTTTCCAATTTTGAACCAGTCAGTTATAAGATTCTAACTGTTGGCTCTTGACCTGCTTACAGATTTCTCAAGATGTGGTCTGATACTCCCACCTCTTTAAGAATTTTCCACAGTTTGTTGTGATCCACAGAATCAAAGCTTTAATATAGTCAGTGAAGCAGAAAGAGATGTTTTTCTGGAATTCTGTTACTTTTTATATGATCCAGTGGATGTTGGTTATTTGATCTATGGCTCCTCTTCCTTTTCTAAACACAGCTTGTACATAAATTGAGATATGGAAGTTCTCAATTAATGTGCTGCTGAAGTCTAGCTTGAAGGATTTTGAGCATAACCTTTATAGCATGTGAAATGAGCACAATTGTATGGTAGCTTGAACATTCTTTGGCATTACTCTTCTTTGGTACTGGAATGAAAACTGACCTTTTCCAGTCTTGTGGCCATTGCTGACCTTTCCAAATTTGCTGACATATTGAGTGCAACACTTTAACAGCATCAAGAATCATCAATGCTCCTTATCTCCAAAGTTTTGTGACTGTTTTTTTCGAAGTTCAATAAACTTCTCAGAGAACGTATCAGAAATGTATCAGAGAATTAGCATTAATACTTCAAGCCCTAATTCCTGAATACCTCATACTAAATTGTTTAAGCCTCAGTTTCCTCAACTGTAAAATTGGGATGACATTACCATTTTACCACTTTACATATTTCTCTTCTGGCCTTTAGAGTTTGTGCTGAAAAATCATCTGATGTCCTTAAGAACATTCTCTTGTATGTTACTTGTTGCTTTTCCTCGTTGCCTTTAATATTTTCTCCTTGTTTTAATTTTTGTCAACTTGATTACTAAGTGTCTTGGCAAGTTTCCTCCTTGGCATACCCTGCTTGGGACTCTCAGCACTTCCTCATCCTTGAGTATTTTCTTTCCCATGTTAGTGAGGTTTTTGATGATTATCTCTTCAAATATTTTCTCAGTTCCTTTCTCTCCCTCTTCTCCTTCTGTTGTTGTTCAGCAGCTAAGTCCTGTCTGACTGTTTGCGATCCCATGAACTGCAGCACCCTAGGCTTCCCTGTCCTTCACTATCACTTGAAGTTTGCTCAATCTCATGTCCATTGAAGCAGTGATACCATCCAACCATCTCATCCTCTGTCACCCACTTCTCCTCCTGCCCTCAATCTTTCCAAGCATCAGGGTCTTTTCCAGTGAGTTGGCTCTTCACATCAGGTGGCCAAATTATTGGAGCTTCAGCTTCAGCATCAGCATTTGCAATGAATATTCAGGATTGATTTTCTTCAGAATTGACTGGTTTGATGTCCTTGCTGTCCAAGGAATTTTCAAGTGTCTTCTCCAGCACCACAATTCAAAAGCATCAAGTCCTCAGTACTCAGCTTTCTTTATGGTCCAACTCTCATTTCCTCCTCCAGGGGATCTTCCTAACCCAGGGATCAAAGGCATATCTCCTGCATTGGCAGGCGGATTCTTTACCATTGAGCCACGTGGGAAGATCAGAAAGGTCTTAATGACTCGAATAATTATGATGTTGTGGTCACTCACCTAGGCCAGACATCCTGGAGTGTGAAGTCAAGTGGATCTTAAGAAGCATTACTACAAACAAAGCTAGTGGAGGTGATGGAATTCCAGCTGAACTATTTAAAATCCAAAAGATGATGCTGTTAAAGTGCTGTACTCAATATGTCAGCAAATTTGGAAACTCAGGAATGGCCACAGGACTGGAAGAGGTCAGTTTTCATTTCAATCCCAAAAAAGGGCAATGCCAAAAAATATGCCAATTGCTGTACATTTTCACTCATTTACAGACTAGCAAGGTTATGCCTAAAATCCTTCAAGCGAGGCTTCGGTAGTACGTGCACTGAGAACTTCCAGATGTACAGAGTTTCAAAGAGGCAGAGGAACTAGAAATCAAATTGCCAACATTCATTGGATCATGAAGAGAGTTTCAAAAAAACATCTGCTTCTGCTTCACTGACCACACAAAGCCTTGACTCTGTAGATCACAAAAAGCTGTGGAAAATTCTTAAAGAGATAGCAATACCAAACCACCTTACCCGACTCCTGAGAAATCTGTATGCAGGTCAAGAAGCAAGTTAGAACTGGACATGGAATAACTGATTGGTTCCAAACTGGGAAAGGAGCACGTCAAGTCTGTATATTGTCACCCTGCTTATTCAACTTCTATGCAGAGAGCACCATGCAAAAATGCCAGGCTGGATAAATCACAACCTGGAATCAAGTTTGCAGGGAGAAATATCAACAACCTCAGATATGCAGATGATACCACTTTAATGGCAGAAAGGGAAAAGGAACTTAACAGCCTCTTGATGGAGGTGAAAGAAGAGAATGAAAAGACTGGCTTGAAACTCCATATTAAAAATTATGGCTTCCAGTCCCATCGCTTCATTGCAAATACAAGGGGAGAAAGTGGGAGCAGTGACAGATTTTATTTTGTTGGGCTCTAAAATCACTGTGGATGGTGACTGCAGCCATGAAATTAAAATATGCTTGCTCCTTGAAAGGAAAGATATGAAAATAAAAACCTAGACAGCGTATTGGGATTCCCAGGTGGCATTAGTGATAAAGAACCCTCCTGCCAATGCAGAAGACATAAGAGATTCAATCCCTGGGCTGGAAGATTCCCTGGAGGAGGACATGACAACCCACTCCAGTATTCTTTATTCTTGCCTGGAGAATCCCATGGACAGAGGAGCTTCATGAGCTACAGTTCAGGGTCACAAAGAGTTGGACAAGACTGAACAATTTCGCATGCACACAGACACCGTATTAAAAAGCAGAGACATCACTTTGCTGACAAAGTTCAGTATAGTGAAAGCTATGGTTTTCCCAGGAGTCATGTACAGATGTGAGAGTTGGACCATAAAGAAGTCTGAGGGCCAAAGAATTGATGCTTTTGAATTGTGGTGCTGTGGAAGAGTCTTGAGATTCCCTTGGACTAAAAGAAATCAACCCTGAATATTCATTGCAAGGACTGTTGCTGAAGCTGAAGCTCCAATACTTAAGCCACCTGATTAGAATAGCCAACTCATTGCAAAATACCCTGATGTTGGGGAATATTGAAGGCAAAAGGAGAAAGGGGCTGTGGAGGATAAGATGGTTAGTTAGTATCACTGATTTAATAGGCATGTGACTGAACAAACTCTGGGAGATAGTTGAGGACAGAGGAGCCTGGCATGCTATAGTCCATGAGGTCACAAAGAGTTAGACCTTAGTGAACAGTGACTAATGATACTGAGCATCTTTTCTTGTGGTTATTGCACAATGGTATAACTTCTTTGAAGAATTATTGCGCATTGGTACAACTCCTTTACCCATTTTAAAGTCAGTTTATTTTGTTCAGTTGTAAGAATTTTATATATCCTAGATACAAGCCCTTTATTATATATATGATATTTTCATCTATTTTGCAGGTTGTATTTTCACTTTCTTGATAGTACTTTTTCATAGATAAAGGTTTATATTTTTGATCACATTCAATTTATCTCTTTTTTCATTGTGTATGTTTTGGTATTGTCTGTTTGCCAAGTTGAAAGTCATGAGAATCTGCCCCTGTGTTTTTTGTAACAGTTTTTAAAAAATAGTTTTAGCTATTAGGTTGAATTTTTCAATCTAAGTTACTTTTTTTACATATTGCAAGTTGAGTTCAACTTGCATGTGAATATCCAGTTATCTCAACAGTACTAATGGAAAAGAGACTTTGTTCCCAATTTTTCATAGAAACTTGTAAAAATAAATTCACCATTACTCACAATTGTATTATATTCTTCTATATATCTATTCTTTGCTAATACCACACAATTTGGTAGTTTTGAAATTGAGAAGTATAAGTCTTCTAATCTAGTTCTTTATCAAGACTGTTTTGGCTATTCAAGGTCCTTTGCAATTCTGTGTAAATTTTACAGTTTAGCTTTTTTATTTCTGCAAAAAGTGCTATTGATATTTCAAAAATGTTAGAGCTAATAAACAGATTCAACAAAGTTTCAGGATACAAAGCCAACATACAATAATCAGTGGTATATCTACAAATCTGTAATAATCAAAAAGGAAATGAAGAAAATCATTCCATTTACATTAGAATTAAAAGAATAAAATGCTTATGAATATATTTAAACAAGAAGTGCAACATGTATACTGACTGTTACAAAACATTGCTGAAAGAAATTAAAGAAGACATAGGTAAGTAGGAAAACATCCTGTGTTCAGGGATTGGAAGAGTATTTTGTTAATACCTAAAAGGTATTAGGTTCAATGCAATAGTGAAAGTGTAAGCTGTTCAGTCGTGTTCCACGCTTTGCAACCCCAAGGCTATACAATCCATGGAATTCTCCAGGCCAGAATACTGGAGTGGGTAGCCTTTGCCTTCTCCAGAGGATCTTCCCAACCCAGGGATTGAACCTGGGTCTCCTGCATTGCAGGTGGATATATATGCCTATATATATCAGACAAGACACTGATGCTGATTCTATCTATCTATCTATCTATCTATCTATCTATCTATCAGCTGAATCAGCATCAGTGTCTTGTCTGATTTTGGGGTGCTTTTTGGTTTTTGGAGGGATTCCTTGGTTTTCTTCATTTCCTTTTTGATTATTACTGATTTGTAGATATACCACTGATTATTGTATGTTGGCTTTGTATCCTGAAATTTTGTTGAATGCTTATTAGCTCTAACATTTCTTTTTTTCATGGAAACTTTTGGATTTTCTGTACATGAGATCTGTGAGTAAAGAATTTTTCTACTTTATATCCAATTAGGTTGCCTTTTATTTCTTTATCTTGCCTTATTTTCATCAATATAATATCAAATACGGTGTTGAATAGAAGTGGAAGAGTGGACATGCTTATTTTGTTCTTGGTCTCTAAGGAAAGCTTTCTGTCCTTCACCACTGAGTGTGATTTTTAGTTGTGGGTTTTTTTTAATAGATGATCTTTTATAGGGGATCTTTGTTTTGATTAACAAAGTGCCCTTTTTAAAATAATTTTGTAGAGATTTAAAAATTTTCAATATTGAAATTGAAGTGTTGGATATTATCAAATACTCTTTCTACATCAGTTAAACATGCCACTTTTTAAATTCTGTTGTTTGTTTTGTAGAAGTATGAGTCACAAAAGTATATATTTTGAAAGTGTGCAACAGTACGACTTGATTTTATGTCCATACATGAAATAATCATCATATTCAAGCTAATTAACACATACAACACCATGTGCTGTGCTATGCTTAGTCACTCAGTTTTTTCCAACTCTTTGCGACCCCATGGACAGTAGCCCACCAGGCTCCTCTGTCCATGGGGATTCTCCAGGCAAGAATACTGCAGTGGGTTGCCATGCCCTCCTCAGGGGATCTTCCTAACCCACGGATCGAACCCAGGTCTCCCACAATGCAGGAGGATTCTTTACCATCTGAGCCACCAGGGAAGCCCATGAACACTGGAGTGGGTAGCCTATCCCTTCTCCAGGGGAACTTCCTGAGCCAGGAATTGAATTCGGGTCTCCTGCATTGTAGGCGGAATATTTACCAGCTGAGCTACCATAGTTACTTTGTGTGTGTGTGTTAAGAACACTTAGAACTTTCATGTCGATGTATGGCAAAAACCACTACAGTATTCTAAAATAATTAGCCTCCAATTAAAATAAATTACTTAATTTAAATTTTAAAATAAATAATTACAGTAGGAAAAAAGAACTACTTTCTCAGCAAATTTCAAGCATATTTAAATTATTAACTATATTTACTATATTGTAGCTACACAGAATTTATTCATCGTATAGCTGAAAGCTTGAATCTTTTGACAAACAGCTTTCCATTTCCCCCAAACCACAGCCCTTGGCAAACACTGTTAACATGTAAGTGAGATCACACAATATTTCTCTTTCTGTGTCTGACTTATTTCACTTAATATAATGTGTCCTTCAGATTTATCCATGTTGTTGCAAATGGCAGGATTTCTTTATCTTTGTGGCTGAATAATATTTCATTGTGAATATATATACGACATTTTCTTTATTTGTGTATTGATAGATACTTAGTTTTTATGTCTTGGCTATTTTGAAAAATGCTACAGTAAACATGGGAGTGCAGATACCTCTTAAAAGTTCTGTTTTCTTTTTCTGTGTGTGTGTGTATATATATATATATATATATACACACACATACTTAGTTGGATCGCTGGAATGTATATTTTAAATTTTTTAGAAACTTTATACTGTTATTCATAGTGACTGTACCAGTTTGTATTGCCACCAACAGTGCACCATGGTCAAGAAAATAATATTTAGGAAAGAAATGTTATTTTAACATAAACAGTAAAATGGACTAAAATGGATAGTGTGCCTACATTAAAATAAGTTCAAGTTCAGTTTATGTATCCTGATATGATTAAATCATGTAAGTAGGAACTTATAGTTCCATATATATTTCCATTGTTTTACTTTGAGTTATTTAGGATAATTATATATAAGAGCATATAATACAATATACTGAGTCTGCTTCTCTGACATTATTACCTATTAAAACAGCTCAGCAAGTAGTTTTCACCAATAGAATAGTCTAAAGCTGCCTCCAAATTAAACACTGTAGGAGTTTTCAAGGAAATTGTTAGTATGAATGAAGAAACAACATATAGTATGTTTCTCTTGCATTTGACTATACATTTAACCAGCACATTAAAATGTTTACATATAACTCAAAAATACGAAAACAAATAACTCCAAACCACCATGTGACACACAGATCTAACAAAGTATATGTGGTCAGAGATTCCGTAAAATATTTAAAGATGGACTGACTTTCCTTCTATGGAAAATGTAGAAAGGGTTTTGAAAGGCCACTGTTTTCAGAGGCTGTTGTTCAATGTATACACTTAAGATACAATATTATAGTGTTATAATAAGAAATCCTGTATTAAGATCAATTCAAATTGGATTTCACAAGTTAGTAAACGCTTTTACAAATGCTTTGACAATGTTATAGAAAATGCATCCTTTTACTTTCCATTTTTATGCAATGTAATTATTTGGTGTTTATACAGTTAAAAATTAAAAGCAGCCAAATATTAAACAACATACATATTAAAATTTGGGGTTGTAGTTTGTGTTTTAAAATAAACAGCTTCCTATTGTTTGCTTCAAGCTCTAATAACAGCATAAAGAGAAGCACATTCAAAATACTAATTTACTTTGATAGCAAAGGATTGTTCTTTGAAGATTAATGAAAGTAGCTGCTGCTGCTGAGCCGGGTCAGTCGTGTCCGACTCTATGCGACCCCATAGACGGCAGCCCACCAGGCTCCCCCGTCCCTGGGATTCTCCAGGCAAGAATACTGGAGTGGGTTTCCATTTCCTTCTCCGATGCATGAAAGTGAAAAGTGAAAGTGAAGTCGTGCCCAACTCTTCGCTACCCCATGGACTGTATATCCTACCAGGCTCCTCCGTCCATGGGAGTTTCCAGGCAAGAGTACTGGAGTGGAGTGCCATTGCCTTCTTCAATGAAAGTAAACATGACCCATTAAGTTGAAGTGTACTATTTAAAATACTCAGTAGTTTACATAAAATTTTAAAATGTATTTTTATTACTTTTTCTCTACTGTCTCTTCTTTGCGGTGCATGGGCCTTCTCTAGTTGCAGAGCACAGGCTCTAGAGCATGGGGGCTTCAACAATTGTGGCAAGTGGGCTTCGTTCCTCCCCTCCACGCCCTGCAAAACCTGTGTACCCTACATAGTCTGGCAGATTCTTAACTACTGGACCACCAGGAAAGCCTTAAAATATATTTTTTAAAGAGCTAAACATCTGTATTCACTGATAGCAATGGTATACCTACTTGATGATGACTTGAAACAAAACAAATGCCCATAAGGAAAAAATGCTGTAGTTATTTTTATCTAAATTTACTTTTAGTCCATGGTCTAGAAGCATTTTCTTCTTAATACAATACTCCTTTTCTATAAGGCAGTTCCCGGGAGCTAGACTGCTCTAGGTAATGAGACAGTTAAGGTAAAGAGTAATTGCATGCAGTTTAAATAGATAGTAACTTTTTGCTCTGGTTTAGTGAGCTCCTCTAATCAGTTGTATCTAAAAATAGGCAATTCTTTAAAAGGTTCTAATTTCTTTATTATCTGCAATCTTTGGAAATTAATAGTATAAAACTACACAATTAGCAAATGTATTGAAATCTGTGTACAAATTACTTCTAATTTCAAGGTCTCATGTGATAGTGGTTTTTTTTTTTTAAGTTGCTCCAAAAATAGTTATATACAATTTTATTTTCTTTAAAGGAAACTGCCCATTTTAAATTACATCTGCATCATACCTTAATTTCATAATAGTTTATTTAACAGGTCTTAGTCATGGACTTTTCTAAGATGAGGTTTTATATTTCCCTCCCATAGCTCCTGGTTGTCAGAAAGCCCATGTTTTCCGTTATTGAAGGAGTTTGGTCCTGCTGATGTTAGTGTTTGTCTAATATTTTCTCCCATTTTTAATTTTAGGAGGTATTTCCTCTGGTTTGCTCTCTTCATCTTCTTTAAAAGCTGCTGCTACCGAAAGGATTTATTGGAGCAAGAGCTGAAACAGCTTTGTTAGTTCAGGCATACATGACACAAGTCTCATAAACAAGTTGATGCTTGCTTTCTCTGTTGTCTGACTACCAAATCCAAACTTGCAGATCTTTATAAGCACTGTTGAGAAATGAAGTTTCTCCTTCAGCTCATTGCTTCTCAGCACTTCTCAACTGGCACTTTGTCCCATTGCTCCAGAGGCTTTAGCTAGCTGTGGGTTCTCAGGCTTTTCTCCCTCCTTCCTGCCCATCATTTTCCCCACCACAGCCATGCCAAGGACTCTAGCATTTCTTTTTGATTCTTTCTTATCCATCTCTCTACATTATCAGTCTATGCTTGCATGCTGTGTACTTTTTCCATTAAAGGCCTTATCACGTTAATTATGGTTTCAAATAGTCCTGGTTTATTTTTTAATTAATTAATTAATTTTAATTGGAGGCTACTTACAATATTGTAGTGGTTTTTTCCATACATTGACATGAATCAGCCATGGGTGTACATGTGCTCCCCATCCTGAACCCCCCTCCCAACTCCCTCCCCATCCCATCCCTCAGGGTCATCCCAGTGCACCTGCCCTGAGCACCCTGTCTCATGCATCGAACCTGGACTGGCGATCTGTTTCACATATGATAATATACATGTTTCAGTGCTGTAATAGACCTGGCTTAATATTTCCAACATTTTGCATATCAGAGTCTGATTCTGAAGCTGTTTAGTTTCTTCAATCTGTGTTTTTTTCCCTTTAGTATGCTGTATAAATTTTTGTTCAAATGTGTACATGAGGGTCTAGGGAAAAGGAAATATAATAAATAGGATATTAGTGACATAGAGGTAAGGTGTAGTGGGGAGAGAAAGGATTTCATAGTGCTATGATTGGGCTTTAGTCTTTCGATGAGCTTATGTTGCTGGTCTATGAAATCATCAGTGCTTCTCGGTTTTTTCCTCTTTAGAAAAGACAAGATGACTAGAGCAGGTTGGACTTTTCCTTCCCCTAGGCAGGTTATGCTCTGGTAAAATACTTTCTCATGAATCAGGCCTAATTAAGAATAGAATGCTCTGGCACATTTCAAAATGGTTCCTTCTTCCCTTCTTCCATGATTCCTGGAAGCATGAGGGGAGTTTTCTCGTATATTTGCCATGAGAAACTGATAAGGATCTTGGAGGTAAATGGACAGAAACATGAATTCACAAGTTCCTTATGACTTGAACACCCCTGGACTTCTTAATTCTTTAGACTTGTCCTAGTAAGGCCCCAGCAATTTGTTAATTATAGTTTAGGATTTTCTACTGTAGTACTGGATCTTTTAGAGATTCTGTTTAGAGTTTCTACTCCATTAAATTATATTCTCTGTATTTGCCTATCTGCCTCTCCAGTTTTAGGGACAGTGTGTAGCCCTGTGACCTCACTTATTTGATCGATCTAAGAAGAGTTATAGACTTTTCAGTTCAGCTTCCTACTTGTTACGATGGAGTGGTGACTTCTAAGTTCTTTTTCCAAACCAGAAACTGGAAGCTGAACCTTGTTTTTTTATATTGATGAATACCTTTCCAGTTTTATATATCTTGATGGTTATTTTGATGGAAATCAGCATGAGAGAGAATGGAGAGATAGGACCACCATCTCAAGCAATAGGTCTGCTTATTGCTTTGAGTCTTATGTTATGGACTTCTGATGATTGTTTATTTTTCTTTCAGTCACCTACCAACATTTCAGTCAACATGTTTGGCTCTAGGCAGAGACCCCTTTCTGGAGAAGGAAATGGCAACCCACTCCAGTGTTCTTGCCTGGAGAATCCCAGGGATGGGGGAGCCTGGTGGGCTGTCGTCTCTGGGGTCGCACAGAGTCAGACACGACTGAAGCGACTTAGCAGCAGCAGCAGCAGCAGCAGAGACCCCTTTCACTACTATGTCATTATCTTTTTGAGCAACCTAAAAATTAAAGAATCTAAAAGTAGTAAGTAGTATCTATTGCTAAAGAATATCAGTGCACTTTTCTTCATTGTTTAATTATAAAGCTGATGAGTAATTTTGTTTTAGTCACATTTGGGTACCTGAAGTAACTATCTCCTATTATATTTCAGAATATGGTGCTAAGTGGAATAACTTCTTGTCACGTGTGAGCCCAGATGATGAACTCACTCTTGCTCATATTATGGGAATGCTTTTGTTTGACGCCTTTTTATATGGCCTTCTGGCCTGGTATATAGATGCTGTCTTTCCAGGAAAGTATGGTGTGCCCAAGCCATGGTATTTCTTTATGCAGGTAAGTTCTAATTATTTCTGTTACTGAGAGAAACTCAAGTTCTTATATACTGAGTTTATTGAAGACTGAACATTATTTAATTTTAACACCATCCACACAGTCTTATGATACTAATACAGCTTTAATTCCTTCTCAACTAAAGCCGTTACGAGTTAATTTTGTAACATGTATAATAGAATTAAATGGTTTTTTATTAAAAATCTGTATCTGAAGGAATGTGTGGTAAGGTCCTTAGACCCTAGTGAGGAGATTATAAATTATGTCAGATATCTGGTTACCATTATATGCTTTTTTCCTACTATTAATCCAAATTACTTAGAATCAAAGCCAACTCATTTGAAAAGCCAATGGCACCCCACTCCAGTACTCTTGCCTGGAAAATCCATGGATGGAGGAGCCTGGAAGGCTGCAGTCCATGGGGTCGCTGAGGGTCGGACACAACTGAGCGACTTCACTTTCACTTTTCACTTTCAGGCATTGGAGAAGGAAATGGCAACCCACTCCAGTGTTCTTGCCTGGAGAATCCCAGGGACGGAGGAGCCTAGTGGGCTGCCTCTATGGGGTTGCACAGAGTCAGACACGACTGAAGTGACTTAGCAGCAGCGTGTTACATATATATATGTATATGTATATATATATATGTATATACGTATATATATATATAATTCGGATGGAGGAGCCTGGTAGGCTACAGTCCACGGGGTTGCAAAGAGTTGGACTATCACTATATATAATTCCATGGACAGAGGACCTGGTGGGGTCACAAAGAGTTGGACAAGACTGAGCTAATAACTTTAACTTTCTTTTTTTTTTTAATTATTTTATTTTATTTATTTATTTTTAATTTAATTTTATTTGTTTTATTTTATTTATTTTTTTTATAAACTTTACAATATTGTATTGGTTCTGCCATATATAAAAATGAATCTGCCACAGGCATACAGGTGTTCCCCATCCTGAACCCTCCTCCCTCCTCCCTCCCCATACCATCCCTCTGGGTCGTCCCAGTGCACCAGCCGCAAGCATCCAGTATCGTGCATCGAACCTGGACTGGCGACTCATTTCATATATGATATTATACATATTTCAATGCCATTCTCCCAAATCATCTCACCCTTTCCCTCTCCCACAGAGTCCAAAAGACTGTTATATATATCAGTGTCTCTTTTGCTGTCTCATACACAGGGTTATTGTTACCATCTTTCTAAATTCCATATATATGCGTTAGTATACTGTATTGGTGTTTTTCTTTCTGGCTTACTTCACTCTGTATAATAGGCTCCACTTTAACTTTCATATACACACATATATATATATACACACATACACACACACACACACATACACACATCTAATTGCTGATCTCTTAATTTCAAATACATTTTAAAAATCCTGCATTGTATTCTCCTCCCCTCATGATTACTGATTTTGATATTATATTTTACATCTAATTATCTTCTGTATCTTTTATCTGCTTATTGTGGATAATCTTATGGGAGTTTTCTTGAGTGTTATGCTTTGCTTTTCCTATGCTGCTTTTAATACTGTCTATCTTTAATTTTGTCATTTTAATTACAATGTGTTTTGGTGTGTTCCTCTTTGAATTCATCCTGTATGAGATTCTCTGCACTTACTGGTTTTGGATAACTGTTTCTTTTCCCAGGTTAGGGAATTTTTTAGCTATTATGTCTCCAGATATGTTTATACCCTTTCTCTCTCTTCTCCTTCAGGGACCCCTATAATGTGAATACTGGTATGCTTGATATCGTCTCAGAAGTTTCGTTAACTGTCTGCATTGCCTTTCATTCTTTTCTTTTGTTAAGCATCAATGATTTCTGATACTCTGTCTTATTGCTACTCAGCTTATTGACCTTCTTCTCCATATGATTTAGTCTACTGTTGATTCTTTCTAGTGTATTTTTCATTTCAGTTTTTGTGTTCTTCATCTGTGTTTGGTAGCTCTTTATATTTTCTAATTCTTTGTTGAAAGTTTCTAACTTCTCTCTGTGTGCATCCATTCTTCTCTTTCATTTTTTGATGACCTTTGCGGTCATTACTCTAAAATTTTTCTCAGGTAGATTGTCTATTGCCTCTTCACCTAGTTCTTCTGGGTTTTTATATTGTCTCTTCATTTGGAACATATTCCTCTGTTAGAAAATTTTCCCTGACTTGCTGTTTTTATGTCTGTGTACTTGATATATTAATTACATTTGTCAACATTGGAGAAGTGGCCTTGAAGGAGAAGTCTAATGCACCCCAGCAGCACACTCACCTTTCATTACCAGAGCTATACGTTCTAGATGTGCCCCCTATTTAGGCTATGTGGGTCCTTCTGTTGTGGTGGGCTGATTACCATGGGTAATCTGGCAGGCTTTGTTAGCCTTGGTCTGGTTGGTTGCCAGGCCTTTCCTTGTGTAAGAGCTGTTGAACACTAGTTTCTGGGGCCAGGTCATGGGGTGGCTGGATTCTGCACCCTGTGGAGCCCTGGGCCTGTTACTGGTTCACTGATAAGTGGAGTTGGGGTCCAGAAGATCCTGAGGCTGTTGCCGCCACACTGGTGGGTGAGGCCAGGCCCTAGAGCTAGTGATGGTTCATTAGTAGGCAGAGTTAGATCCTATGGTTTGGCTGTAGGACCCAGGGATCCCAGAGTTACTATTGGACTGTTGGTGACTGGGACTGGTTCCTGACACAGCTGTCTGTGGGATCTGGCATGTCTCAAAGATTTGTTGACCTGTTACTGGGCACAGGGCCCAGCCAGTCCTAGGGCGGGTGCTGGCCTGTTGGTAGCTGGGCTCAGACAACAGGCTGTGGGGCTTTGGTTTTCCTGTGGTTAGTATCCATCCACTGCTGGGTGAGACTATTCCCAAGGCCAGAGCAGGATCACTGGTGGGCAGAGATAGGGATTCTGGGGCTGATGGCTACCCACTTGTGAGTGCACCAGGGCCCAGCTGCATGGTTCTGGGGGTCCTGCTTGTAGTGCCTGCACATTGATGGGTGGGGCCAGGTCCTGGGCCCCTAGCTGGGAAGGGACATACTGCTGGTGCTGTGGGCTCAGAAGGTCTGAAGGTAGACCATCTGCTGCCTAGTTGATTCCTACAGGCTGTTGGGCAAGGGCATGGCTGAGCCCTAAGGCTAATCAGCTAGAAGGAGGATTCCAAAATGGTGCTTGCCAGCAAGTGTCCATGTGGTACAATAAGCTCTCCCAAATGGCTGCCACCAGTGTCTGTATCCACAAGGTGGGCTGTAGTGGCTTCATGCCTTTCCAGGGGTCTCTCCAAGATTAGCAGACCCAATAGCATTACCCAGGCATCTTTCAAATTACTGCTTCTTCTCTGGGTCCTGGAGAAGGTGATATTTTTTGTGTGCCCTCTAAAAGTAAAGTGTCTATTTCTCCTAGCCTCCTAAGACTTCTGAAAGTGAGCCCCACTGGCCTTCAAAACCAAACATTCTAGGAGTTATTTTCTAGGAATATACCATAATGGAACAGAATATGAAAAAGAATACATATATTAAAGTGCTTTTATGAAAGCAGTTTTGAACTCACAAATTCATTGAAAGGGTCTTGGCAATCTTTAAGGATCTTTAGACCACATGTCCAAATAAGGAGACTGACTCAAAATGATAGAATGCTTTTTGCTGAGCCATATTAAAGTGACATTTTAAATAGCATATTTTGTAGTTATTCTGTAGGAATTAAAATTATAGGCTATTTGTTTCCAAATTTCACTTCAAGTTATCTGTTACAACCCATCTCAAAACTGAAGTGAAATGAGTCAAAATGTTTTCAAGTTTAGGAACATTTTATTTTTCATTCACATGATAGATTCTGTTTTTCTTCTTTTCTTAGAAAGGCTACTGGCTTGGAAAGGCTACAAGCATTAGGAAAAAGGAAGATATGCCTGTTACTAATACAGTTCAAAATGCTTACTTTGAAGAAGAACCTGTTGGTTTGATTGCTGGTATCAGGATTCAACATTTGTACAAGGTATTATTTACAGGTCTCTTTTCCCCTGTACTATTGAAAAGTAATTTACAACACATAGTAAATTAATTTTCTATTGCAAAGAGCTGACTCATTGGAAAAGACTCTGATGCTGGGAAAGATTGAAGGCAAAAGGAGAAGATGGTGGCAGAGGATAAGATGGTTAGATAGCATCACCAACTCAATGGGCATGAATTTGAGCAGACTCTGGGAGATAGTGAAGGAGAGGGAAGCCTGGCGTGCTGCAGTCCATATGGTTGCAGAGTCAGACACAATTTAGAAACTGAACAATTAAAATAACAAATGTTTGTCACTGGCCGTAACCCTACTCCCATATGATGTTAATAAAGGTTATAGTCAGCAGACTCATTATTTAATGAGACAAAATTAAAATTTATGCAAATAAAATAAAAATCCATGTTTTCCTCTATTTACTTCTGAATAGCATTCAGCTTTGTATAGACGATAACTGTGTCTGCTACAATTCTTCCATCATAAGAGTTAATTTTTCACTGAAACTGTGAAAATTTTGTTATGTAAATATAAATTTCTGTTCACCACTCTGGCTTTACTTATTCTACAAGTTATATATTAGGCCATTTGTTTACACTATCCTCTTTCGAAGTGTTCTGCAAGGACATGTTCTTAAACATATCAGTTTATCTGGATAAACTGCAGGCATGTATCATTCAGGTAACCCATATATCTGCTGGCATTCTCTTGGGCCTCAAGGAGATATTTCAGCTTAACTTGAACCTCTAATCTCACAATTTTTGGAAACTCAGATATCTCTTCAAAATTTCTGCTAATCATTTATGGGTATTAGGAAGAGGATAGGACCTTTTATCCTATTATGGTTTTCTCTGCCTCTAGCACATTACATTATGACTCTGTATCACATCACTGTAGATGTAAAACTGTCTTTTCATTGTATTTTCTCAGGAAGTCCATTCAAATCACAATTTTGTGATTTGTGATTTATGATTTATGATGGGTTTATATTAACAGCCACATGAGCCATTCACCACCCATATCCTTTCTCATCGCTGTTTTCACTTCTCCACCAAGATTGTCCCTGAGGGCTTCCTCTAATTTGTGTAGTAGTTCATATTTTCTTAGCTTTTCCCCCCAGACTTGCATACCCAGACTTATGAGTACTAGCAGAACCTAGGACTTTCTATGTACTATTTATTTATTTATTCAGAAGTTCAACAAGTAGTTTCTTAGCACCTATTATGTTATAGAAACTGATTGGTATTGGAAATATAGTTGTAAAATATTCAGATAAAATCTCCCTTTTAAAGGGAATATAAGTAAACAGTTAGGGGTACGCCTGCCTCCAAAGAAGGACTTCCCTGATGGCTCAGATGGTAAAACGTCTGTCTACAATGGGAGACCTGGGTTCGATCCCTGGGTTGGGAAGATCCCCTGGAGAAGGAAATGGCAATCCACTCCAGTACTATTGCCTGGGAAATCCCATGGACAGAGGAGCCTGGTAGGCTACAGTCCATGGGGTCATCACAAAGAGTCAGACACAATGAGCGACTTCACTTTCACTTTCACTTTCTGCCTCCAAGTAGGATGGGAAAGTTCTTGGTAGCCCGACACTCAAACTTAAAACAGTAGAAGAAACCAGATAAATTATATTTATCAGACAACTGCAGAAGCTGTAAGGACTAGATTATTTTCAATTCCGAAGAATAAGCAATACTTTTAAGCTGACCTTAGAAATACTGGCCATTTTCTCCCTTGTAGCTGTTTTCTAACTGGGGACAGAATCAATCCTTGCACCCTCTACTCCAAATAAGAACTCTACTGAAATAAAGAGGCACTTGAGCCTTTTGGTGGTTATAGTTGGCTGGCATGACATTTTGGAAGCATGAAGAGGTCCCATGTGATCAATTTTCCCTTTGAGATATTTAAACTGATGTAAAGAGCTTTAAGTGGGATTCTGGGAAACCAGATCAAGGATTCTAAAAGGCAGCATGAAATCTGTAAACCTGTGAAGCTCAGAAGCCAAAGTCACACTAGAGGAAAAGCACACAATTGGCCTCCCCACCCCAGACACCTGGCATATTTAGAGTTGTAGCAAGTAGAAAGTAAAGAACTATATTCAAAACTATAAAGGACAGAACAGAATCTCCTTTACCTGCAAGATATTCCATCAGAAGTTTAAGAGGATCAGTCTTATAGAGTAAGAATGAACTAGGATAGCCCAAATCTTTCTAAACTTCTGATCAGTTTTTCACTCCACTGAATTCCAGGTTAGATGTAATTGATCACCTCTTTCCCTTATCTATTTAAACAAGAAAAGGGGTTACTTTCAGATGGAAGATGACTGGAGCCTCCTTGGTTATTTTATACAAAATGCATAACACAAATAAAGAATTACTAGACATGTGAAGAGGTGCAAGATAGTGACCAGTAACTAAGAATAGGAACATACCATGGAAGCAGACACACGGATTATCTAGAAATAGGAGTTAGCAGAGAAAGATTTTATAAGAACTGTGAATACTGAAATAAAGAACATATTAAAAGACTGATATTCTCATCTGAATGGCTAAAATAAAAACATTTGACAATAGTATTTGTAGCAAGGATATGGAAAAAGGTTATATTTCTAGCAATACAAATCAATATAACAACTTTGGAAACCTATGTGTCAGTGTATCATTCAAAGCTGAGCTAGGAAACAGAAATTATTCTCCAGTAATACAGAAATTTTAGTGCAAAGAACTTAGTAATAAAGACAGGTAAAAATACTGATAGAAATAAATCAAACTTTGAAGAATATAGAAATAGTAGATTAGAGAGTAGTCACTACCTTTAAGGCTCAGGAGCAGCCCTCACTGGAAGAACAAACTTGGAAAAGTTTCTTCCTCTATACCAAGGATGAGATCAAACTTACTTTACTGAGGGCTATGGTTCTGTGGCTGCGTGAATGGTAAGAAGTCTGCCAATGGTAAGAGGTACCATAGGCTATGTCTGGCAACTGGAAAAACCTCATACTGGGTGACAGAGAAACATGCCAGGAAACTTCTTGCTTGTGTCCTGGAAAGAGAAGCCACGGGATGTGGTAATGATGAGGATTGCTGAGGTGCTAGTGCTACCTTCTATGAAGCCACTACTGAGTCAATGGTGAAGTCTGACTGGAAGTCTTAGGAAGACTGAAGGGATAATGGTAAGACTCCGAAAAGATGATTATATTATGTATTATAGAATGTATTGCATCATGAGGGAAACAAGATGATTGGATAATAACTTGGACATACAACAAGAATGAGAAGTAATTTTGATGGAATAGTGAAGGAAAGCCTCTCTGTGAAGGTAATTTTTGTGTTGGAATCTGAAAGATGTGGATGAATCAGGGAGTTGAAAAATGAAAGACAAAAGATTAAAACAGAATATTAAATCCAAGTTCTGAGGTGGAAAAAACATTGTCATTATATTTGAAGAAGCAAACAAAGAAAAAATGGTTGAAACAAGTTTGAAGAGATAGAAGCCAGATCAGGAAGGAACCGTTCAGTTCAGTTCAGTCGCTCAGTCGTGTCCAACTCTGCGATCCCATGAATTGCAGCACACCGGCCTCCCTGTCCATCACCAACTCCCGGAGTTCACTGAGACTCACGTCCATCGAGTCAGTGATGCCATCCAGCCATCTCATCCCCTGTCATCCCCTTCTCCTCCTGCCCTCAATCCCTCCCAGCATCAGAGTCTTTTCCAGTGAGTCAACTCTTCGCATGAGGTGGCCAAAGTACTGGAGTTTCAGCTTTAGCATCATTCCTTCCAAAGACATCCCAGGGCTGATCTCCTTCAGAATGGACTGGTTGGATCTCTTTGCAGTCCAAGGGACTCTCAAGAGTCTTCTCCAACACCACAGTTCAAAAGCATCAATTCTTCAGTGCTCAGCCTTCTTCACAGTCCAACTCTCACATCCATACATGACCACAGGAAAAACCATAGCCTTGACCAGATGGACCTTTGTTGGCAAAGTAATGTCTCTGCTTTTGAATATGCTATCTAGGTTGGTCATAACTTTCCTGCCAAGGAGTAAGCTGTTAGGTCACAGTAAAGTTCAATAAACTTTGGACTTGAAAAATAGTTGGAAGTCACTAAAGGAGTATGATTGCTATAAGGACATAATCTGATTTATGCTTTGAAAATATTATCTGACTGTGGTGTGGAGAATTACTGTGAGGAGGATGAATAAGGAAGTTTCTGTAATCATAACAGCTTGGACTAGGGTGGTGTCAGGGAATTTGAGAGAGAAGTGAACAGTTTAAGACTGTTTTCTGTAATTAGAACTGTAAAGAGTGCAGCAGGTTGAGGGAAAAGGAGGAAACTCTTTTGATTTGGGTTTCTGACTTGAACAATTGAGTGGATAGTGGTGATATTTAGTGATATGGAAAAGACTGGAGAGGAATTACAGTTTTTTTAATTTAAAAGTGGAAGCTTGAGGAAATTAACAGATCTCGTTTGGATATAAGTTTGAAGTACCATTTAAACAAACATTCAGGTGAGATATCAGTTTTAGAAGTCTAGAGTTTAGACAAATTTAAAGCCTGATATGCATTTGAAATTTATCAGCAGAGAGATGACATTTAAAACAAATATCAAGATGAAGGCTTAAGGAGAAAATGTAGATACGATGCACTTTAATTATAATGTATTATTACTTTTCCATTACTCTCTATATTTGTCCTTTTCTCACCATCTGTTCAAGTTAGCAGAAAGGGTTTAAGAGATGAATTCTAAAACGAATATGTTTGATTCCCACCTCTTCCATGTATTTTTTATTTCTTAAAATATCCAAGCTTAATTTTCTTCATGTGCAATGTGGGGGATGGTAGCTGCCATATAGATTTGCTTTACGGGTTAATTGTGAGATGTGGTGTATAAAACCAAACAGTGCTTGGGACATAGTAGATATTTAGAAGAGTTCATTCTCTTCCTTTACCAACTACTTCTCCCTCTCTACCATTACTTGTAGCTACTGGTCTTTGCAAAATAACCAGTTTTTGTCCCTGTGGTTTCGAACATATTTCTCTAATAAATATTTAACCTTACTCTTTCTGTTATCATTACCTAACTCCTTGGATAATTTAACTTTATCTTCCACCATGGTCCTGGGAAGACTGAATTTCCTATTATCAATAAATGAAATGATGTTATCTTAATTTTACCTACCTGCTCTCACTCTACTTGATATCCTAATCTGCAAAGGTCAAGGAAGCAAGTAGATATGATTTTTCTCATTCATGAAAGTTGATTTTTTCTTTCAATTAGGGATAGACTGTAAATATATTTTATTTTTAGAACAGTTTTATAGAAAATGAGAAGATAGTACAGGTCCCCATGTATTTATTTATTTTCAATATTTTCTGTTATTAACATATTAATATGGTACATGTGTTACAATTAAAAACAAATGTGAAATGATAGAATGGTGTCGGCATCACAGCAGCGTAAGTTGCTTTGTCTTTCTCCTTCAGTCTACAACCAGTAAAATATCCATAACTCAACAAAGTTGCTTCTGTGCAACAGACACGGTTGCCAGAGAATTCCATACATCTGTACAATGGTATAAAGTGGACTAGGAACACATGGAGGTGGTGGCAAGAGGGAGCAGTGGAGGAAGTGTCTGCAATCCCAGACCCCTGGCTGAGCCCACAGCTCCAGAGAACCCAGAAGCCGCAGGAGAGGCAGCTCATACAAACCAAGTCTCCTGGTTAAATGGCACCTCTGGCCACAGTAGACCAGGCAGAAGCAGCAGCTGGGCCTGTGACACCATCCCTTTAGCCATGGAAGCTCCCATGACTCTGCCTGCCCCCAAACTCAATCACCCCAGATGTGGCAAAGGCACCTGTGACACCGGCTCCCTCTCCACCTTTGCCACCCCCATCCCCCGAAATGGAGCCTGCAACCCAGGAGACCTTAGACTTAGCAGAGGTGTGTGACATCTTGGTGTCACAGGCACTTTTAATTTTTCTATGTCTTTGTGTTTAAACTGAAATTCTTTTATTTATGTATTTATTTTTATTATTTTTTAAATTATTTTTTGGAGAAGGCCCTGGCACCCCACTCCAGTACTCTTGCCTGGAAACTCCCATGGACGGAGGAGCCTGGTAGGCTGCAGTCCATGGGGTCATGAGAGTCGGACACGACTGAGTGACTTCGCTTTCACTTTTCACTTTCATGCATTGGAGAAGGAAATGGCAACCCACTCCAGTGTTCTTGCCTGGAGAATCCCAGGGACGGGGGAGCCTAGTGGGCTGCCGTCTATGGGGTCGTACAGAGTCAGACACGACTGAAGTGACTTAGCAGCATTTTTATTATTTTTGCTGTGCTGGATCTCCATTGCTGTGCATAGGTTTTCTCTTGTTGTGAAAAGAGTGGCTACCCTTCATTGTGGTGCACAGGCTTCTCATTGCAGTGGTTTCTCTTATTGCAGGGCACAGACTCTAGGGCATGCAGGTTTCAGTAGTTCTAGCACGTAGGCTCAGTTGTTGCAGCTCACAGGCTCCAGAGCACAGGCTTAGTAGTTGTGGGGCAAGGGCTCAGTTGTCCCTGGCACATGGGATCTTCCCAGATCAGGGATGAACCAGTGTCCCTTGCATTGCAAGGCAGATTCTTAATCACTGAACCAGCAGGGAAGCCCCCAAAGTGGAATTCTTGTAGGCAATATGTAGTTCCATCTTTTTAAAAATGCAGTCTCTTAATTGGTGCATTTAGATCATTATTATCTAAAGTTATTATTAATATAGGTGAATTAATATTAACCAATATTATTTAAATGAGTCTTCCATCATAGCTCAGTCAGTAAAGAATCTGCCTGCAATGCAGTATTCCTCCAGCAACTCAGGAGACCTGGGTTCTATTCCTAGGTCCTGGAGAAGGATATGGCAACCCACTACAATATTCTTGCTTGGGAAATCCCATGGGCAAAGGAGCCTGGTGTAACAGGCTACAGTCCATGGAGTCACAAGAGTTGGACATGACTTAGTGACTAAACCACGATCAATATTTAATATTAATATCTATAATTAAGAGTACAGGTGGCACACTGGTAGAGGATCCGCCTTCCAGTGCAGGAGGTGCAAGAGTCTGATCCCTGAGTGGGGAAGATCCTGTGGAGTAGGAAATGGCAACATGTCCAGTGTTCTTGCCTGGAAAATTCCATAGACAGAGAAGCCTGTAGAAACCAGCTACAGTCCATGGGGTCAAAAGAGTCCAACATGACTCAGCGTTTGAGCATCACCAACTGTAACTTTCTTATGTTTATTACACTTGTTCTTTGTTACCTGTTTTATCCTCTCCTCCTTTTCTGCCTGTCAGTGGCTTATAGAGAAGTCTTAGGTAATTTAATCCTTATTCCTGTTAAGATTCTCCTCTGATCTCTGGTTTATTTCAAGTGAAGTGAAATGAAATCGTTCAGTCATGTCTGACTTTTTGTGAACCCATGGACTATACAGTCCATGGGCCAGTATACTGGAGTGGGTAGCCTTTCCCTTCTCCAGAGGATCTTCCCAACCCAGGGATTGAACATAGGTCTCCCACGTGGCAGGTGGATTCTTTACCAACTGAGCCACAAGGGAAGCCCTAGGTTGGCTTGTCAGGAGTGGGATTCAAACCCATGCCTCCAGGGGAGACTGAGACCTGAATGTAGGGCCTTAGACCACTCGGCCGTGGCTTATTTCAAGATATTTTTATTTTTCAAGATTTTTATTATTTGGTTTTCAACAAATACATGCTTCAGTCTAGATCTGTGTGTGTGTGGTCTTTATCCTGCTGAATTTCCTTTGAGCTTCCTAGAACTATAGTTTGGTATCTATCATTCATCTGGAAAATTCTCAGTCATCATTTCCTCGAACATATCTTCTGGTTCTTTCTCCCTTTCTTCTCCTTCTGGCAATCCCATTATATTATACATAGACAACACCTTTTGTAACTGTCCAACAGTTGTTGGAGATTCTGTTCTGATCATTTTCATTCTTTTTTCTTCTTATTTCAATTTGAGATGTTGCTATTGTTGTGTTTTCAAGCTTACTGTGTCTTCTTTTCTCAGCCATGTCCAGTCCACTAGTGAGCTCATCAGAAGTGTTCTTCACTTCTGTCACATTGTTATTGCTCTTTAACATTTCCTTTTGATTCTGCATTAAAGTTTCTTTCTGCTTACATTATACATTTATTTTTCATGTTGTTCCTTAAAACCTAGAGGCATTTGTATATTAATCATATTTATTTTTCTATAGTATTTTTATTGAAGTATAGTTGATTTACAATGTTGTATTAATTTCTGCTGTATAGCAAAGTGATTCAAATTCTTTTCTATAATGGTTTATCATGGGATATTGAATACAATTTCCTGCACTATGCAGTAACACCTTGTTATTTATCTACTCTATGAATAATAGAGTCTAGTCAAGGCTATGGTTTTTCCAGTGGTCATGTATGGATGTAAAAGTTAGACTGTGAAGAAAGCTGAGTGCTGAAGAATTGATGTTTTTGAACTGTGGTGTTGGAGAAGACTCTTGAGAGTCCCTTGGACTGCAAGGAGATCCAACCAGTCCATTCTAAAGGAGATCAGTCCTGGTGTTCTTTGGAAGGACTGATGCTAAAGCTGAAACTCCAATACTATGGCCACCTGATGCGAAGAATTGACTCACTGGAAAAGACTCTGATGCTGGGAGGGATTGGGGGCAGGAGGAGAAGAGGACGACAGAGGATGAGATGGCTGGATGGCATCACTGATTTGATGGACATGAATTTGAGTAAACTCTGGGAGTTGGCAATGGACAAGGAGGCCTGGAGTGCTGCTGTCCATAGGGTCACAAAGAGTCAGACACTACTGAGTGGCTGAACTGAACTGAACTGGGGGTCTGTTTCTGTTTTGTAAATACTTTTGTGTCATAATTTAGATTACAAATATAGGTGATATGATATATTTGCCTTTCTCTTCACTTAGTATGATAATCTCTAGGTCCATCCGTGTTGTTTCAAATGGCATTATTTCATTCTTTTTATGGTTTAGTAATATTCTATGGTGTATGTGTACCACATCATCTTTGTCTATTCATATGTCGATGGACATTTATGTTGTTTCCATGTCTTGGCTATTGGGAATATCGCTACCATGAAGATAGGGTTGCATGCAACTTTTTGAATTACATACTGTGTTGAATAGAAGTGGTGAGAGTGGGATTTTAACAAAAAGTTTTCAGTTTTCACAGCTGAGTATCATATTGGATGTTGGTGTGTCATAAATAACTTTTATTATGTTGAGACATGTTCCCTCAATACCTACTTTGGTAAGAGTTTTTTTTTTTTTTTTAATCATGAACAGATGTTGAATTTTATTGAATGCCTTTTTCTGCAGCTATTGAGATGATCTTGTGGTTTTTGATTTATCTTGATGTGGTGGATCACACTGATGGATTTGCATGTGTTGACCCATCCTTGTGAACTAGCCATGACTTCAACTTGGTTGTGGTATGGGATCTTTTTTATAATGTGCTGTTGAACTTAATAGCCAACATTTTGACAATTTTCGCATCAATATTCATCAAAAATATTGTTCTGCAATCTTTTCTGGTAGTGTCTGTGTCTGGTTTTGGTATCAGGGTAATGGTGTCTTTACAGAATGTGTTTGAAAGTATTTTCTCTTCTTCAGTCTTTTGGAAGAGTTTGAGAAAAATTGGTAGAAGTTCTTTGTATGTTTGGTGGAATTTGCCTGTGAAGCCATCAGGCTCTGGACTTTTGTTTGTAGGGAGTTTTTGTTTTTTTTTTTTTTTTTAATGGATACTATTTTACTTTTAGTGATTGATCCATCCAAGTTATCTAATTCTTCTTGATTCAGCCCTTCAACTTTGAACAGCTGCATGTTTCTAAAAAGTCCATTTCTTCTAGGCTGTTGAATTTATTGGCATATAATTTTTCATATTATTGTCTTATGGTATTTTGTATTTCTGTGATATCAGTTGTGATTTCTTCTCTTTAATTTCTAATTATATTTATTGGATATTCTCTTTTCCTTTCTTGATGAGACTGTACAGAGATTTATCAATTTTGTTTACCCTTTATTGGTTTTATTGAATTTCTTCTAGTGTTTTTAAAATTAATTTATTTTAATTGGAGGATAATTAGTTTACAATATTGTGATGGTTTTTGCCATACATTGATATGAATCGGCCATAGGTATACATGTGTCTCCTCCATCTTGAACACCCTCCCACTTCCCTCCTTACCCTGTTCCTCCAGGTTGTCACAGATCACCAGATTTGGGTGTCTTGCTTCATATATCAAACTTGCACTGCTTATCTATTTTATATATGGTAATGTATATGTTTCAATGCTATTTTCTCAAATCATCCCACTCTCTCCTTCTCCCACTGAGTCCAAAAGTCTCTTCTTTACATCTGTGTCTCCTTTGCTGCCCTGCACGTAGGACCATCGGAACCATTTTTCTAGACTCCATATATATGTGCTAATATATGGCATTGCTCTTGCTCTTTCTGACTTAAAATGGACACAAATGCATTCTTTTTTATAGCTGAGTAATATTCCATTGTATATATGTATCCACAACTTCTTTATCCACTCATCTGCCAAGGGACATCTAGGGTGCTTCCATGTCCTAGCTATTGTAAATAGTGCTGCAATGGACACTGGGGTACATGTGTTTTTTTTTTCAATTCTGGTTTCCTTGGGGTATATGCCCAGTAGTGGGATTTCTGGGTCACATGGTAGTTTTATTTCTAGTATTTTAAGGAATCTCCATACCATTCTCCATAGTGTTTGTATCAGTTTTTATTCCCACCAACAGTGTAAGAGGTTTTCCTTTTCACCATACCCTCTCCAGCATTTATTGTTTGTAGACTTTTTGATGATGGCCATTCTGACTGGTGAGATACCTCACTGTGGTTTTCATTTGCATTTCTATATTAATGAGTGACATTGAGCATCTTTTCATGTGTTTATTAGCCATTTATATGTCTTCTTTGTAGAAATGTCTGTTTAGGTCTTCTGCTCACTTTTTGATTGAATTGTTCATTTTTATAATATTGAGCTTCATGGAACATTTGTATATTTTGGAGGTTAATTCTTTGTCAGTTATTTTGTTTGCTGTCATTTTCTCCCATTCCCAACTTCAGCCTATACTACAAAGCTATAGTCATCAAGACAGTATGGTACTGGCACACAAATAGAAATATAGATCAATGGAACAAAATAGAAATCCCAGAGATAAATCCACACAGCTATGGACACCTTATCTTTGACAAAGGAGGCAAAAATATACAGTGGAAAAAAGATAATCTCTTCAGCAAGTGGTGACAGGAAAACTGAACTGGTCAATTGCATGTAAAAGAATGAAATTGCAACTCTTTGTAACACCATACATAAAAATAAGTTCAAAGTAGATTAAAGACCTAAATGTAAGGCCAGAAACTATAAAACTCTTAGAGGAAAACATAGAATACTTTTTGACATAAATCACAACAAGATCCTCTAAGACCCACCTCCCAGAGTAATAAAAATAAAAACAAAAATAAGCAACTGGACCTAATTTAAATCAAAAGCTTCCAGTGTTTTTTTAAATCTCTATTTGTTTTCTTTCTGATCTTTATTATCTTCTTCCTTCTGCTTACTTTACGTTTGTTTGTTCTTTTTCTAATTCTTCTAGGTGGTGGCTTAAGTTGTTTATTTGAGATTTTTATTATTGTTTTAGAAAGGCTTGTATCACTATAAACATCCCTCTAAGAACTACTTTTGCTGCATCCCATTGATTCTTATGGCTGTGTCTTCATTGCCTTTTGTCTCAAGGTATTTTTAAGTTTGCTCTTGGATTTCATTACTGACTCACTTTTAAAAACATTTTTGGATAACTTTTATTTACTAAAATGTGCATATTTTCAAGGAGAGGGTCCAGTACTTTAGAAACTGCAGCAAAGCCTTATCTGTGTATTACACATATCTAATGGCCTCCCTCAGAGAAGGCAGTGGCACCCCACTCCAGCACTCTTGCCTGGCAAATTCCATGGACGAAGGAGCCTGGTAGGCTGCAGTCCATGGGGTCACGAAGAGTTGGACACGACTGAGCAATGTCCCTTTCACTTTTAACTTTCATGCATTGGAGAAGGAAATGGCAACCCACTCCAGTGTTCTTGCCTGGAGAATCCCAGGGACAGGGGAGCCTGGTGGGCTGCCGTCTATGGGGTTGCACAGAGTCAGACACGACTGAAGTGACTTAGCAACAGCAGCAGCAGCAACGGCCTCCCTAGAGGAGATTTTCGCAGTGGTTACATATGGTCATGAGAGATGGATTGCAAACAAGACAGGATGCCAAAGAATTGATGTCTTTGAACTGTGGGGCTGGGGAAGACTTCTGAAAGTCTCTTGGACAGCAACGAGATCAAACCAGTCAATCTTGAGAGATCAACCCTGAATATTCACTGGAAGGACTGATGCTGAAGCTTAAGCTCCAGTATTTTGGTCATCTGATGTGAATAGGCAATTCATTGGAAAAGTCCTTGATACTGGGAGAGGTTGAGGGCAGAAGGAGAAAAGGGTGTCAGAGGAAGAGATGGCTGGATGGCATCACCAGTGCAATGAACATGAACATTTGTCTCTTGGGCAAACTCTGGGAGATGATGAGGGACAGGGAGGCCTGGTGTGCTGCAGTCCATGTAGTCACAATGAGTTGGATGCGACTGGGTGACTGAACAACAACAACAATGGCCTCCCTGACTCAGCCAGAGGTCTCTACATACATGCAAAGGTATTTTTCCTGGCTTAATAGCATTCATGTATTTGTTTTGTCTAATGTACCTCCTTCTAAAAGAAATTGAAGTGTTCTCTATATAATAATGTGTGTGCATGTGTGTGTGTGTATGGTTTTAATTACTATCTATATGATGGAATCTCAAATTTATCCAATTCAAATCTCTCCTTTGGGCTCTAAACTTTAGACTCCCAAGTATCCAAACAGGATGCTGGCAAATTCTCAGAGATAAATTGATACAATTAATCCAGTACAAATCTAAAGACTACATGTCTGTATTATTATATCAATATTATATGTTATTTTAAAATAAAACTCTGATGTACATTCTTTCTTACTATAATGCAAAAATGCCAATAAGAATTATTTTGTAATTATCTCCAGTTCCTCAGTTAGAAAATTCATTTCTTTAATAATTTTTATTTCTTTAGTGTTATAAATGTATTTAAAAGGTAATGTTAAATCTAGTAAAAGAATATGAATTATAAAAGTATTTTGAGGTACTTATTTTTGATCATATATTTTTGTTTTTAGATTAATAATAACCAAAATATACTTCTTCACTGTATTTTGCAAATGTGCATCATTGCAAATAAAGCTGATACATGGAAATAGGAATTTATACATAATACCTGTTAATATTTAAATATTTTATTTACAGAAAGATTATTTATTTTGAAAGTAACTCATAAATATCTAATTGCAAATGAAAGTTTTCCAATATATAAAAAAATGCTTTTTAATTGATTATATTAAGTAGACAATGACAGAAAAATGGAAAGATATACCATGTTCTTGGATTGGAAGCATCAATATTGTCAAAATGATTATATTACCCAAAGCAATCTACAGATTCAATGAAGTCCCTATCAAATTACAATGACATTATTCACAAAAAAAAAAAAAAAATCTTAAAATTTGTATGGTAACATAAAAGATCCTGAATAGCTAAAGCAATCTTGAAAAAGGAATACATATGGAAGAAACAGGCTCCCTGACTTCAGACTATACCACAAAACTATAATCTTCAAAATAGTATGTTACTGGCACAAAACAGAAATGTAGATTAATGGAACTGGGTAGAAAACCCCTAAATAAACCTGCACACACTATGGTCAGTTAATCTATAACAAATGAGGTAAGACTAAACAATGAAGGAACTCTACAGCTACGTGCAAAACAAATGAACTTAGAACATTTTTTAACACCATACCCAAAAATAAACCCAAAATGTATTAAAGATAAATATAAAACTATAAAACCCTTAGAGGAAAACAGGCGGAACACTCTTTGACAAAAATGCAGTGATATCTCTTCTGAGCTGTCTCCTAGAATAATGGAAAGGAAAACAAAAAGAAACAAATGGGCCTAATTAAACTCAATAGCTTTTGCACAGCAAAGGAAACCATAAAAAAAGAAAAACAACCCACAGAATGGGAGAAAATATTTGCAAATGATATGACCAAAGGGATTAGTCTCCAAAATCTACAATGAAGCTCAAGATTTTAAAAAATCAAAAAATGGGCAGAAAACCTAACTAGAAATTGCTATAAAGAAAACATAGAAGGCTAGGAGCCACATGGAAAAATGCTCAACCTTGCTAATAATTAGAGAAATGGAAATCAAAATTATAATGAGGTATCACTTCATACCTGTTGGAATGGCTATCATCAAAATATCAGAAAAAAATAAACATTAAAGAAGGTATGGAGAAAAGAGAACCTTTCTACAATGTTGAAAGGCATGTAAATTGGTAGGGCCACTATAGAGAACAATATGGGGAGGTTCCTTAGAGATGGAGCTGCAATGTGGTCCAGAGGCAAAACTCCTGGGCATATATCCAGAGTAAAACATGGTTCAAAAAAATACATACACCCCCATGTTCATTGCAATGCTGTTTACAATAGCCTAGATATGGAAACAACCTAAATAACCATTAACAGAGGAATGATAAAAGACATGGTAGTACATATATACAATGGAATATTGCTCAGCCATTAAAAAGAATGAAATAATGTCTTTGGCAGCAACATGGATGAAACCCGGAGATTATCATACTCAGTTCAGTTCAGTTGCTCAGTCGTGTCCAACTCTTTGTGACCTCATGGACTGCAGCACGCCAGACCTCCCTGTCCATCGCCAACTCCCAGAGTTTACTCAAACTCATGTCCATTGAGTCAGTGATGCCATCCAACCATCTCATCCTCTGTCGTCCCCTTCTCCTCCCACCTTCAATCTTTCCAAGCATCAGGGTCTTTTCAAATGAGTCAGTTCTTCGCATCAGGTGGCCAAAATATTGGAGTTTCCGCTTCACCATCCATCCTTCCAATGAATATTCAGGACTGATTTCCTTTAGGATGGACTGGTTGGATCTTCTTGCAGTCCAAGGGACTCTCAAGAGTCTCCTCCAACACCACAGTTCAAAAGCATCAGTTCTTCAATGCTCAGCCTTCTTTATAGTCCAACTCTCACATCCATACATGACTACTGGAAAAACCATGTCTTTGACTAGACGGACCTTGTTGACAAAGTGAAGCTAAGTGAAACAAGTCAGGTGAAGACACATATAATATGATAGTATTTATACAGAGAATCTTAAAACATGATACAAATAAACATATTTACAAAACAGAACAGATTCACAGACTTAGAGAATGAACTTATGGTTACTGGGGAAAGGATTGGGAGGAGGGATAGACTGAGAGTTTGGAATTGACATGTATATACTATAACCAAGAAAGACCTACTCTATAGCACATGGGATGCTGCTCAATATTCTGTAATAAATGGGAAAAGAATTAGAAAATGAACAGATACATGTGTGTATATATATATATATATATATATATACACACACATATATATATATATAACTGAATCACTTTGCTGTACACCTGAATTTAACATAGTATTGTTCATCAACTATGCTCCAATATAAAATAGAAATTAAAAAATCTACAGCAAAATAGTTAACAATCTCTATCAATAAACTTAAATAAATGTATTTTAATCCTTTGATTAATGTTTCAATTTTAAAAATCTATTTTGGAGATATAATTTTAAAATACAGGGATTTATACACAAAAAAAATCACTGCAATGCTATCAAATAAAATTTTAAATTTTTTTCCTTAGTAAGAGAAATATAAAGTAAATTAAGATCATTACTGTATTATACAATAATTTGTAAAAGCTAAATACACATATAAAGAATATAGAGAGAAATGAGAAAATTCTAAAAGTTTAGAGAAAATACAGAATAGAAAATTGTGTGCGTGTATGTGTGTAGTCTCATTGAGGAAAATTGCAAACTTTTCTACAAAATTACTATGAACAAAAATTGTTAAAAGAGCCCTTGGGTGGAATACAGGTGACTTTTATTTCCTTATTTATAAGATTCACTGATTTTTTAGTAACATGTTGTTTAGTCTCCATGTAATCATTTTTTTTCTTATTTCTTTTCTGTGGTAGGTTTCTAGTTTCATGCCATTGTAATCTGAAAAGACAGCTGAAATAATTTCTGTATTCTTAAATTTGTTGAGATTCATCTTGTGTCCTTTATGTGGTCAGTCCTAGAGACGGTTCCATGTGCACTTGGAAAGAATGTGTATTCTGGTTTTTTTAATGTAATACCCTATATATATCAAGAAGACTTAACTGTTCTATTGTATCATTTAATTTCTCTGTTGTGTTATTGATCTTCTGTTTACAAAATCTGTCCACTGATGTGAGTTGGGTGTTAAAATCTTGCACTCAGTCATGTCTGGCTCTTTGCAACCCAATGGACTGTAGACAGCTTGGCTCCTCTGTCCATGGAATTTCCCAGGCAAAATCACTGGAGTGGGTTGCCCTTTTCTACTTCAGGGAATCTTCCCAACCCAAAGACTGAACCCATATGTCTTGAGTGTCTGGCATTGGCAGGCAGCTTCTCTACCGCTGCACCACCATCATATCTGTTAGTGTTTGTTTTATGTATTTGGATGCAAAATGATTCAGTTATACCCCTAAAATGTGCATATTTGTTGATGAGTATAATACACTCTTCTTGCATTTATTCTTTTATAATATTCTTTTGTATTTTTCTTTATGGCCTTTGTTTTAAGGTCTATTTTTTCTCATATGAGTACTGTTACACCCACTTTCCTCTAATTTCCATTTGAATGAAATGTCTTTTTCATCTTCTCACTTTCAGCCTAAGTCTGTCTTTCGCACTGAATATTCTCTTCTAGGCAGCTAGACTCGTGTGTGTGTTTTTAATCCAATCTTCCACTCTATGTCTTTGGAGCATTTAAGCCACATAAGGTAATTATCAATAAATATGTATATATTGCCATTTTAAACCTAATTTTCCAGTTGATTCTGTGTTTCTTTGTTGATTTCTTCTTTGTTCCTTTCTTTTTCTTTTTGTTCTTCCTTTTGTTGTTTGATTAGTTCCTTTTGTATTATGCTTGTGTTCTCTTATTTTCTGTTTTTTTGTGAAACTATTGTATGTTTGTGATTATCTTGTTTTTCATGTATGTTAACATTTTCCTATATCTAACTGCTTTAGACTGATTTTCTTATAGGCTCAAATGCATTGTAAAAAATATCTGCATTTTGCTATTCTCCTTCACACTTTTTGGCTTTGTTGTCTTCTTTTACATCTTCATATTTACCCTTTTGCTGTTCACTGCTTTCACAAAAAAATTTTATTTTTTATTTTTTTTTAAATCTGTATACTGGTTTATTTAAGTAATTTCCTTTTCAATTCTCATTTTCTCTTTTCTATGGATTCTTATTTCTTATCTATTTAGAAAATATCTTTCAATATTTCCTTTATGATAGGTTTCATTTTAGTTTAGTTCTTTTAGTTTTTCCTGTCTCAGAAATTCTTTATCTCTCTTTCTATTCTAAATGATAATCTTTCTGGAAAGAGTTTCTTATGTTGCAGATTTTTCTCTTTCAAAATTGTGAATGTATCTTGCTACTCCCTTTTGGCCTGCAACATTCCAATACAGAAACCAGCTGATTGCCTTAAGGAGATTTCCTTGCAATCAAATTTTGTTTTTCTCTCCTTGCCTTCAGCATCCTTTCTTTACATTTAACTTTTGCTTCCCTGGTGGCTCAGACAGTAAAGAATCTGCTTGCAATTCAGGAGACCTGGGTTTGATCCCTGGGTTGGGAAGATCTCCTGGAGAAGGGAATGGCAACCCACTCCAGTATTCTTGCCTGGAGAATTCCATGGACAGAACAGCCTGGTGGGCTATAGTTTATGGGGTTGCAAAGAACTGGATATGATTGAGCAACTAACACTTTGACTTTCTTTCTTTGCCACTTTATAGTATGTCTGGTGTAAGTCTTTTTGGGTTCATATTGTCTGAAACTCTCTACACTTACTGTATCTGAATATGTGTTTCCTTCTTTTTTTTTTTTTTTTTTTTTCGCTTTTCTTGTTTTTTCGCTTCCCTAGTAGTTCAGCTGGGAAAGAGTCTGCCTGCAAGGCAGTAGACCTGGGTTCGATCCTGGAGTTGGGAAGATCCCCTGGAGAAAGGAAAGGCTACCCACTCCAGTATTCTGGCCTGGAGAATCCCATGGACTGTATAGTCCATGGTAGGGGCGGGGGGGGGGGGGGGGGCGGTCACAAAGAGTCGGACATGACTGAGCAACTTTCACTTCACTTCACTTCTTTAGGTTTGGAAAGTTTTCAGTCATAATTCCTTCAAGTACATTTTTTGATCTCCTTTACTTTTTCTTCTTTTGTTGGAATTTATTCACCACTTATTCATTTTGTATTATTCAATCTTCTGTTCATTGTTTCTAGCTCAGCTTTTGCCTCAGCAAATGAGATTTCTAATTTTTCTTGGTTCTTTATAGTTTCTAGATTCTTTATATAATAATCTGAATTTTTATTGATATCCTTTCATTGTCTCCTTTTTGCACTCTGTGTCTATCAGGCTGAAGATGTCTGTTCCATTGTTTGTTCTTTTAGGGGAGTTGTCTTGGTTGTCTTGTCCTGAACCCCCCTCCCAGCTCCCTCCCCATACCCTCCCTCTGGGTCATCCCAGTGCACCAGCTCCAAGCTTCCTGTATCCTGCATCGAACCTGGACTGGTGATTCGTTTCTTATATGATATTATGCATGTTTTAATGCCATTCTCCCAAATCATCCCCCACCCCACCCCCCGCCACAGAGTCCAAAAGACTGTTCTATACATCTGTGTCTCTTTTGCTGTCTCGCATACAGGGTTGTTGTTACCATCTTTCTAAATTCCATATATATGCGTTAGTATACTGTATTGGTGTTTTTCTTTCTGGCTTACTTCACTCTGTATAATGGGCTCCAGTTTCATCCACCTCATTAGAACTGATTCAAATGTATTCTTTTTAATGGCTGAGTAATACTCCATTGTGTATATGTACCACAGCTTTCTTATCCATTCATCTGCTGATGGACATCTAGGTTGCTTCCGTGTCCTGGCTATTATAAACAGTGCTACAATGAACATTGGGGTACACGTGTCTTGGTCTTTTATCTGGGAGTTGTTCCTCTACTTCTTCTTTTTATCTATGTTTCTCTTACTTTTTGAGTTTGGGAGAAACAATTATCTACCATGGTCTTAGAGGGCTATTTGATGTGGTAGCATCCCTGTATAGCCTGAACGGCTTTGATATTGCTGATGCCAATGCTGTTTTTAGTATGGATGACTGCTGCTTCTTTCCTCAGTGTGTCCTGGCTTTTATCCCTTTGATATGTGATGTGACTGGTCTTACGGTGATCAGAACCTGCCCTGCATGTTAAGCAGTGCCTCCTCTCTTCCCTGTGGCTGTCACAGCCGTAGCAGGGGCATGGTCTGCACCTTAGGTTTTGGACTAGGAACCCCTCATCTGTTTCTGAGCTGCACTGTGAAATAGGTGGTATTGCAGTGCTCCCACTGGGAGAGGAGCCACCAAGTATTCCTCCACCAGAGCCGTCCTTTAGGGATGGCACTCTGTTGTGTCATCGGTCACCCATAGTGCAGGGTCACACGGTACACTGTTTCAGCACTGCTCTCAGCCCTGCCTCAACCATGGAAAAGCTGGCAATTTGCTCTAGTGTCCTTCAGGCATTGTTTTTTACAAGGCAACCAGTGGGGATCCACTGGATTAATGACTGATAAATTTTAGTAGATGAGGCAGAGGGAGCTGTGGGTAAAGAAATCCCAAGCTTCTGCCTTGTACATCAGATAGATAATGGTGTAACTTACTCAGAAAAGGAATATAGCAGGAGGAATACATTTTCAGATGAGTGAAAGTGAAGGTCAGTCAATAGTGTCTGACTCTTTGCGACCCCTTGGACTATAGAGTCCATGGAATTCTGCAGGCCAGAATACTGGAGTGGATAGACTTTCCCTTCTCCAGGGGATCTTCCCAACCCAGGGATCGAACCCAGGGCTCCCACACTGCAGGCAAATTCTTCACCAGCAGTGCCACAAAAGCTGAAGTTCTATGAAGACCTACAAGAGCTTCTGGAACTAACACTCGAAAAAAGATATCCTTTTCATCATAGGGGACTGGAATGCAAAAGTAGGAAGTCAAGATATACCTGGAGTAATAGGCAAGTTTGGCCTTGGAATACAAAATGAAGCAGGGCAAAGGCTAATAGAGTTTTGCCAAGAGAAAGTACTGATCATAGCAAACACCCTCTTCCAACAACACGAGAGATGGCTCTACACATGGACATCACCAGATGGTCAATACCAAAATAAGATTGATTATATTCTTTTCAGCTGAAAATGGAGAAGCTCTATAGAGTCAGCCTTGCAAAATTCAGACTTAAGCTGAAAAAAGTAGGGAAAACCACTAGATGATTCAGGTATGACCTAAATCAAATACCTTACAATTACACAGTGGAAATGACAAATAGATTCAAGGGATATCATCTGATAGACAGAGTGCCTAAAGAATTATGGACGGAGGTTCATAAGGTTGTACAGGAGGTGGTGATTAAGACCATATCCAAGAAAAAAAAAAGAAAAGGCAAAATGGCTGTCTGAGGAGGCCTTACAAATAGCTGAGAAAAGAAGGAAAAGGAGAAAAGGAAAGATATACCCATGTGAATGCAGAGTTCCAAAGAATAGCAAGGAGAAATAAGAAAGCCTTCCTTGTGATCAATGCAAAGAAATAGAGGAAAACAATAGAATGGGAAAGAATAGAGATCTCTTAGAACATTAGAGATACCAAGGAAACATTTCATGAAAAGATGGGCACATTTAAGGATAGAAATGGTATGAATCTAACAGAAGCAGAAGATACTAAGAACAGGTGGCAAGAAGGCACAGAACTATACAAAAGGGATCTTAATAACCTGGATAGCCACAGTGGTGTGATCACGCACCTAGAGACAGACATCCTGGAATGCAAAATCAGGTGGGCCTTAGGAAGCATCACTACAAACAAAGCTACTGGAGGTGATGGAATTGTAGTCGAGATATTTCAAATCCTAAAAGATGATGCTGTGAAAGTGCTGTACTCAATATGTCAGCAAATTTGGAAAACTCAGCAGTGGCCACAGGACTGGAAAAAGTCAGTTTTAATCCCAATCCCAAAGAAAGGCAATGCCAAAGAATGTTCAAACTACCACACAACGGCACTCATCTCACATGCCAGCAAAGTAATGCTCAAAATTCTCCAAGCAAGGCTTCAACAGTATGTGAAGCAAGAACTTCCAGATGTTCAATCTGGATTTAAAAAAGGCAGAGGAACCAGAGATCAAATTTCCAGCATCTGTTGTATCATAGAAAAAGCAAAAGCATTCCAGAAAAATATCTGCTTTATTGACTATGCCAAAGCCTTTGACTGTGTGGATCACAACAAACTGTGGAACGTTCTTAAAGAGATGAGAATACCAGACCACCTTACCTGCCTCCTGAGAAATCTGCATGTAGGTCAAGAAGCAACAGTTAGAACTGGACATGGAACAACAGACTGGTTCCAAATTGAGAAAGGAGTACATCAAGGCTGTATGTTGCTATCCTGCTTATTTAACTTATATGCAGAGTACATCATGGTAAATGCTGGGCTGGGTGAAGCACAAGCTGGAATCAAGATTTCCAGGAGAAGTATCAATAACCTCAGTATGCAGATGACACCACCCTTATGGCAGAAAGCAAAGAAGAATTAAAGAGCCTCTTGATAAAAGTGAAAGAGGAGAGTGAAAAAGCTGATTTAAAACTCAACATTCAAAAAACTAAGATCATGGCATCCAGTCCCATCACTTCATGGGAAATAGATGGGGAAACAATGGAAACAGTGGCAGACTTTATTTTCTTGGGCTCCGAAATCACTGCAGATAGTGACTGCAGCCATGAAATTGAAAGAAGCTTGCTTCTTGGAAGAAAAGCTATGACCAACCTAGACAGCATATTAAGAAGCAGAGACATTACTTTGCAGACAAAGATCCATCTAGTCAAAGCTGTGGTTTCTCCAGTAGTCATGTATGGATGTGAGAGTTGGACTATTAAGATAACTGAGTACCAAAGAATTGATGCTTTTGAGCTGTGGTGTTGAAGAAGACTCTTGAGAGTCCCTTGGACTGCAAGGAGATCCAACCAGTCTATCCTAAAGGAATCAGTCCTGAATATTCTTTGGAAGGACTGATGCTGAGGCTGAAGCTGCAATATTTTGGTCCTGTGATGCAAAGAACTGACTCATTTGAAAAGATGCTGATGCTGGGAAAGATTGAAAAGAGGAGAAGGGGACAACAGAGGATGAGATGATTGGATGGCATCACCGATTCGATGGACATGAGTGTGAGCAAGCTCTGGGAGTTGGTGATGGACAGGGAAGCCTGGCGTGCCATAGTCCATGGGGTTGCAAAGAGTTTGACACAACTGAGCGACTGAACTAATTAGTAGAGTTTGAAGTGCTTATAGGACAACCACATATAACGACTTTTTGCAGTAAGTTTAGAAATTTAGCAGAAAGACATTGACTGGAGCAGATTGTAATATATCAGCTTCATGACAGTAAATGGATCAAAGTGGGACTCCACAAAATTGTTCAGAAAAAGTCTTATGGACCTACTTTGAACTTCTATCCACATTTTGCTTCCAGATATAATTGTTCATGATTTTTTTCTTTTATACTTTGATTTTACCTTTTGAGATTAATGGTCTCTTATTTTCTTATTCTATAGATAATTGATATAAATGCATACCCTTTATAAGTAATAGTAATAGATATAAGGTTTGTGGGTTTTTTTTTCTTTTCACAGGAATTCACATTGCAAAATATGACTGTACTAGCAGTTCAAGACTTGTCTTTGAATTTATATGAAGGGCAAATCACTGTCCTTCTCGGTCATAATGGAGCAGGGAAGACTACTACATTATCTATCCTCACAGGTAAATATTCATGGTTACTTTTGACACAGATACTGTGGATTAAGCTTTGAAGCTTTTGTGTACTCTTCTTGACATTGACATTGTTACTTAAATGATACATATGGCTGTTTATTAATCTGCTCTCTTTACAAAGTATAAATCATTTATTATTAAGCTTAAAAATCAATGTTTGTTTTTGTTTCTCAGGCGCATCCCACTTCTCACTTTGTAGTGCACCATCGTCATTGGTCAATGCAAAGACTAGAGAGCCTTTCTACTTTCACTTATTTATTCTTTTAAATTTCCTTTTATATTACTTTCCTCTGTTCCCTTGTCCCTTCATAGGAAACCATTCTAATTTGTTTGATGTACATTGTTTCATTGTATAATGTGTATTATATATTCTTATGAATATACTTTTATATTTAATAAGAAAATTTCTACTTACATCCAAGTTGAAAGATTTTCAGTGACCACCCTTACACCCACTGCCTAGATTTTACTATTTTACCATTTTATATATTTGTCACAGATCTATTGATCCCATTTTTATGCATCTGAAAATTAATTTTAGATATTAAGGTGCTTCTTAATAAATAATTTAGAATGCATATCATTAACTAGAATTTTTGGGGGGAATAAAATTTTAATTAAAAAATGCTTAAATTTTAAGCATTCATTTGCTGCATTTTGACATATGCATACCTCTGAATAATCCTGTTGCCTATTAAGATAGATGACTTCACTATTATCCCAGAAAGTGTTCTCATTACTCAAGTGATTCACAAAATTACAGATGAGGCAAAACTTTACTCATATCATTAGTATACATTAATATGCCAGATATTTGGGTGAAAACTAAGAACGCAGTGTTGAGCAAAAAGTCCTCGCTTTCAAAGATCTTATAGTTGAGCAAGGATTTGATGAGTAAATAGGAATTTTATAACATCTCAAGAAGTTAAAAATAAAGCTTGAGTGTTGGGTGTTGTTCTGTCACCTTGATCTAACACTGCGGGCAAGGTCTATGAGCAAAGGGGAAATAAAATCTAATTTGAGATTGGTACAAGGTGTAATGAATCATGAAAGAAAGGGGAGATGTGTATTCTAAGGATATTCAGGGCCAGGAAGTAAGAAAGTAGGGAATATTATATGGCTAGAGAACAGAGAGAGAGAGAATAGGAATGACCAAAATGATACCAGAGTGTCAAGTGAAAGGTTGGAGCAAGGATGAATTTCCCAGTTTAGGTCAACTGTAAGTAGCCTTATCTGTGAGGAAAGAAATGATGGAAAACAACAATTCTTTGTTAACTTCTATCTTTGAAATACTTCTGAAACTTAAAGCTCTTAATCATTACTTCCTAATTAATTCCACATAATTATTAGAGAATATTGTTCTTGTTGTCTTCAGTATAATATCAACTGCCACTTATTAAATAATTTTATATATTTCATCTTAGAACATATTCCATGCTTTACATTTTGTGACAGTGGTCCCCGAAGATAACGGTCTCCTTCCCATGTGTTCTGGCCAGGTCTATGCCCAACATGTAGTGTGGAGAAGCTGATGTATTGGGCACAGACCTGGCCAGAAAGACAACAACAAATCCCTGGGGTCTCCTTGGTGTGGTGGGCTGCTCCAGCCAAGTGGCTTCCACTTTCTGCCTGGGAGGAAAAAGGTAGGGCCCTGACCCTTGTGAGGAGGCAGGGCAGTGAAGTGGTCTGTCTCTTTCTCACTGAAAAGTCAAGCATGGTTCAATTCACAACTTCAGCAGACCTTGTTTAATTAGTTTTTGTTTACTTACCAAAAAAAAAAGATACCCACAAAACCAAATCATAAATGACGAAATAAATCCTAAATAAAAAATGGATTTGCTCCACAATATTTCTTAGGAAGATCAAGAATCAGCAATCCAGGTACCCTGAAGGTCCCAAGTGTCATGGGCAAGTAGGGTTTTTCCTGGTAAGACGGATCCATGCATGGGGTTGGATAGTTCTGTGCCAAGAAGCTTGTTGGGGTGTGTGACACCTGGGCTATATATATATATATATATATATATATATATATATATATATAATGAGATAATCCTGGTTTATCTGGCTGAATCCTAAATGAAATCTCTAGTGTCCTCATAAGTAAAAGACAGAGGGAGATTTTAGATAGGCAGAAGAATGGAAGACAAGAAGAGAGTAGGCAATGTGATGTTGGACCCAGATAACTGGAGTGTTGCTTCACAGGATAAGAAATATTAGCAGCCACCATAATCTGAAAAAGACAAGAAATGGATTTTTCCCTCAGAGTCTCTGTTGAGGGTGAGGCCCTGCTGACACCTCAGTTTCACCCCAGTGATACTGATTTCAGACTTCCAGTCTCCAGAATTGTAATGGAATATATTTCTTTTGTTTTAACACTAACTCTGTGGTAATTTGCTACAGCAGCCATTGGAAACCAATGCATTCGATATCTCAGAACCTATATTATGTACTTCCTAATGTGTATATGCGCATTCCCTTTTCCTTACCAGGAATGCCTAAACCACCACTTGCCTTTTGAAATTTTCTACTCATTCATAAAGATTCAGCTCAAAAGCTACTTCCTGATCACATCAACCAGAATTAATCACCCTTACCTCTGTTTGGTAACTATGTCCCAAAGGATTAGAGTAATTTCTTACACAGTAAGTTTTCAGTAAATACTTGCAGAATGAATTAATTGTAGCATGTATCACAGTTGTTGAGACACCTGTTTCCTCAATTAAAAGTAGCTTGAAGCCCAAGGGTTATGTCTTGTAATTTTTTGAATGATAATTTTTAGTTGAGGCAAAATTCATATAACATAAAATTATTCAATTTAAAGTTTCCAGCTTAGTAGCATGTGGTACTTTTACAATATTGTGCAACTACACAGTGGAGTGGCAAGTATATTCAAGGGATTAGATCTGGTAGACAAAGAGCCTGAAGAACTATGGATGGACATTTTTAATATTGTACAGGATGCAGTGACCAAAATCATTCCAAACAAAAAGAAATGCAAGAAAGCAAAGTGGTTGTCTGAATAAGCTTTAAAAATAGCTGAGGAAAAAGAGAAGCAAAGATAAAGAGAAAAGGGAAAGACCTACCCAACTAAATAGAGATTCAGAGAATAGCAAGGAGAGATAACAAGGCCTTCTGAAATGAACAATGCAAAGAAGTGGAGGAAAACAATAGAACGGGAAAGACTATAGATCTCTTGAAGAAAATTGGAGGTATCAAGGGAACATTTCATGCAAGGATAGGCATGATAAAGGACATAAATAGTGAGGAACTAACAAGAGCAGAAGAGGTTAAGAAGAGTTGGCAAGAATACACATAGGAACTCTACAAGAAAGGTCTTAATGATCCTGATAACCATAGTGGTGTGGTTAATCACCTAGAGCCAGACATCCTGGAGTGTGAAGTGGACCTTAGGAAGCATTACCATGAATAAACCAATGGAAGTGATGGAATTCCATCTGAGCTATTTAAAATCCTAGAAGATGATGCTGTTAAAGTGCTGCTTTCAATATGCCAGCAAATTTGGAAAAGTCAGCAGTGATCACAGGACTGGAAAAGGTCATTTTCATTCTAATCGCAAAGAAAGACAATGCCAGAGAATGTTCGAACTACAGTACAGTTGCGCTCATTTCATAGGCTAGTAAAGTTATGCTCAAAATCTTTCCAGCTAGACTTCAGCAGTACATGAATTGAAAACTTACACATATGCAAGCTTATTTCAAAGATGCAGAGGAACCATAAATCAAATTGCCAATATCCGTTGGATCATGGAGAAAGTAAGGGGGTTCAAGAAAAACATCTACTTCTGCTACAGTGACTACGCTAAAGACTTTGTGTGGATCACAAAAAACTGTGCAAAGTTCTTAAAGTGATGTGAGTACCAGATCACACTATCTTTCTCCTGAGAATCCTGTATGTGGGTCAAGAAGCAACAGTTAGAACTGGACATAGAACAAATGACTGGTTCAAAGTTGGGGAGGGAATATAACAAGTCTGTATATTGCCACCCTGCTTATTTAACTTCTATGAAGAGTACATCATGCAAAATGCCAGGTTGGGTGAATCACAAGCTGGTAAGATTATACTGTGGTTTGCCTATGTTGTCAAACAGACAGTAGCATAGAACCCTGAAACAGAAAATTCTTCAAAGTATTTTTTATTACTCAATTAATATTTTTATACTCATTAGAAACCAGAATGCATAGATTTTTTAAAAAGTTTTCCCCATTACCAGAAGGTGCCAGGTCACTTTCTTTGTAAGAGGTACTCATAATTCTTTCAAATAGTCTACAAATAGACTATTAAGGAGGTGCTAATGAACAGTGTATTCTCAGGTTCTCTCACTGAAACTAAGTTTCTGTCATGTCTTATGCTTAATTCTAGGTCTCTATCGTCCTACCAGTGGAAAGGTGTATATTAGTGGATATGATATCTCGAAAGATATGGTTCAAGTCAGGAAAAGCTTGGGCTTGTGCCCCCAGGATGACATATTGTTCCATCACTTGACAGTCTCAGAACATCTCTATTTCTACTGTGTGGTGAGCCAGAGATATATTCTTTTTTTCCACTCTTTTCATATGCTTCAGGCAGTGTGACAAAGAACCAACATCTTTATCTTTATGTAGTGGAAATTCATTTTTTGGAGACATTGTTCCTTAACTATAAAGGGGGGCAAAGAGAAGGAAAAGCTCATGTCTAAATAACTCTGTAAGAAAAATCCTGATGAAAGAATTTTTCTAAGGACAAAGTTGGAAGCACCATGTAAACTCTGGCTTCTCTTTTAGATAAAAGGAGTACCTCCAGAAATACAATCTAAAGAAATTAACAAAATGCTGATATCTTTTGGCCTGATAGAAAAGCATGATGCCCTTGCAAAGTCACTGAGTGGAGGAATGAAGCGTAAACTCTCCATTATTATAGCACTTATAGGAGGCTCCAAGGTAAAGAACCACTAACATGGGTCCCTACCCCAGCTAATATATAAAACTGAGCTGACACAAACCTATGAGCTGATATGAATCTAACTCTCTAGAAAGTGAAAGTGAAGTCGCTCAGTCATGTCCGACTCTTTGCGACCTGTGAACTGTAGCCCACCAAGCTTCTCCGTCCATGGGATTCTCCAGGCAAGAATACTGGAGTGGGCTACCCATCAGAGGGTATTTCCATCATTGATCCAGTTTATATAATACGGTTATGGGGTTTTAATTTATTGTTAATTTTTCAAAGTTCTTAATATAGTCTAGATTATGTATTTTAGCTTGCATATGTCCCCCATGTAAAATAGTAAGTTATCACATAAAGAGCATAACATGAATTAAATATGATCATGGAACTGTTCTTCTGATCTGTAGGTGGTGATACTTGATGAGCCAACATCTGGCATGGACCCAGTCTCAAGGAGATTCACCTGGGATGTCCTTCAGAAGCATAAAGAGAATCGTACCGTCTTATTGACAACCCACCACATGGATGAAGCTGATGTCCTGGGTGACCGTATAGCTATCATGGCGAAGGGTACTCTGCAGTGCTGTGGCTCTACAATTTTCCTGAAAAAAGTTTATGGTCTGTCTCCCTTTGATCACTGTTTGGATGCTAATGCCTGAATAACATTCTCTAACATAATTTTATTATCATTTTTGTTCCTCTACACAGAACTTCTTGTGTCCTATTGCATTAAATCTAAACTATTTAAATTGGCTATTTGTAATTTATCTATCTATCCCTATTATTTTTCATTATGATACGATGAGTATATTCTAACTTAGAAAACTCATTCTTTTATTGATCTCAAAAAAGTCATGTTTCTTTCTCTCACCTGGCTTCCACTGAAGTTAGTTTTTGTTGGAATGAAGTAATGCTTCCAAGGTATTTGGTTCATAGACTGATAACTTGTAGGAGAGAAAGTGAGTGACTCAGTATCTCTGACCCTTTTTTCTCTATTGCCAAATCAGCATCATTCCCCTCTGGTGTAATTAGCTAAATATCTTCTAGTTTATTTTTATGAAATCATCTTGAAATGTGGTAGTTGATCAATAGGAATTTGTTGAATAGGATATGAATGAATAGTGAAATAAAACAATCTTGATTTTAATAAGAATATACTCTGATTAATCAGTAAGACTAGTACATTAAAAATGAGCCATAATATCATATGTAACTGAGTTCCGATATTACAAGGTTCAAACCAGTAAGTGTATCAGGGCTTCAGAATTGGAGCATACAAATCAATGAGAATAGTTAAGACTGACATTATTCCATTAATCATTAATTTGGTGTTTGAATTCATTCATTCAACTCATATTTATTTTGAGTGAGTTACATTTAATGTTTACACACATTTATCTCATCTCCTCTTCATAACCTCACCATTTTTATGGAGCAGAAAACTGCTGCTTATTCTGAAGTCTGAGTCAATCATGCAGTTAAGTGGCAGAGTTTTGGACCTGGGTTCTTCGAACAACAAAGCCCTTGTTTTGCACTCTAAGATGTGACCATTTTCCCTTTACTCTATCTCAAAGAGGATATTGAGTTGAGTTTTAAGCAGTATATTTGGTTAATATCAGAAATAAAGGGACTCATACTTTTAAATGTTTTTTCACTTGCAGATGGGAACATATAAGTTAATATTCCTATAGCAGATTAATTGTAGGAACAAAATTAATTAACCTAAGTATATTAATGCTTTTAGTTATTGACCTTAAAAAGGCAATGAAGGAAAGAACACCTCTATTTTAGAAAACGATATAAGTAAGTAATAAAAGTATGAGGATAAAAATGCACCTTTTTTCCCCTGGGACAAAGAAGAAGTCAGCTGGCATCAACAGTCTGGGGGAGAATCAGTGAGAAATTAAGTTTGATGGACAGGACATTGAAAACAGCAAGAGTGGTTTGCATTTGATGTGTGAATGCATGTATAAGACAAATTTTGAAATATGAAATTCAGAAGCCCCATTCAAGAATATAATAGAAAGATAGCCTAAAGTAATGAATGCTAAAATAAGAATATGAAAGGTAAAATAATTATGTGTGTCTATACTCCGGTGGCCCAGACAGTAAAGTGTCTGTCTACAATGTGAGAGACCTGGGTTCGATCCCTGGGTTGAGAAGATTCTCTGGAGAAGGAAATGGCAACCCACTCCAGTACTCTTGCCTTGAAAATCCCATGGACAGAGGAGCTTGGTGCAGGCTACTATCCATGGGGTCGCAAAGAGTCAGGCACGACTGAGCAACTTCACTTTCACTTTCATATACATAAATGTGTGTGTGGATGGATGGATGGATATGTAAAATCCTAAAAGGGTCGGAGACACTTGGTGACAATAGTCCGTGTAGCCCATTGTCACATAATGAAGGGAAGACTTCCTAGTACAGTGAGGTGAAATTTTGAAGTTTTCATTCATTAATATGGGGAAGTAAAAGTTTCCACTTTAATGGCATGTACCTGAAATGTGATCATTGAACATTAAGTATGGAAAGAATGACAGAAGGAAGGAAATTTTTAAATATATAAAACAATAGAAAAATGTTTAAACTTTTTCTTTTGTATTGGAGTATAAGTGATTAACAACGTTAAGATATTTTCAAGTGAACAACGAAGGGATGCAGGCATACATATACATGAGTCCATTCTCCTCCCAACTCTCAGCCCATAAAAATTAACAGGTTTAAATTTTAGTAAAAATATGAAACCAGTAAATCTCAAAAATTAAAGATCACTTGCTCTTAAACACAGTATTGATGCCTTGTAAAAATGAAATTTTAAACAAGCAAGATCCTGTGCTTTCTGTTGGTAGAGTATATTTATGTGTTTGATTGGGGCAGATTGCATTTAAAAAATTTTGACCTTTTAAATGGACTTTTTCAGGTGTGGGATACCACTTAATTATTGTAAAGGATCGTCACTGTGATGTTAAAGAAATCTCCGAACTGATTAAATATCACATACCAGAAGCCAGATTGGAGAACAATGTTGCAGCTGAATTATCGTTTGTCCTACCCAAGGAGTACACAGACAGGTATGGATCCAGAGAATGTTAGATAATAGTTTGGGGTTATAAGAAATCAATATTACTTTTTAAAGTTTCCCCTGACTTGACAAATAGATTGTGTGCAGCTGTCATTTGACAAGTAATGGTAAAAAAAAAAAAAAGAAAAAGAAAAAAAATTACTTCCTAAAGATTTCACTGTCTGCACAGAGGGAAGTCATATAATTTGGCTTGCATTTAGTTTGTCTTGGTATCTTTATTTCTATTTCTTACAGTCTGGTGTTAAGTAGTGACAAGAAATGATAAGCTATTTGCACAAACTTTGTTCAACTGATTTGCTGAGATTATAAGAAAAAAGTGGCCTATGTGGCAGACCTTGCATTCAGAAGCCCTAGAAACTACAGGAAACAGGCAATTTGACCATAACAGTTAAGCAAGCTAGTTACCAAAAGGAGAAAGAAAATATTAATTGTACTTGGGATGTTTATCTTGATTAGGGGAAGAGGAAAATAAGAATATTTATGATAAACTTCCAGGGACTATGCCAGTTTCATCTTCTTTCAAGTTGTAGTTAGCAGCTTGATATTATCTTGAAGCAAACTAATTGGCATTCTCAAAAGAAGATGAATAGAGGGGGACTTCTTCAACTTTCTAATGAACAAAATCCTAACAGCCTACATCATACATAATGGTGAGAAACTCAAAGCTTTCCCGTTAAGATCAGGAACAAGGAAAGGAAGTCCTTTCTCTCCACTGCTTTCAACATCATGCTGGAAGTCCTAGCTAATGCAATAACACGAGACAAAGAAATGTACATACATTAGGAAGAAAGGAATAAAACTCTTTGCAGATAATACAATCATCTTTTGCATACCGCCCAAAAGAATTTACCAAAACAAACAAACAAACAAAAAATCCTTCTAGAACTAGTAAGTGATTGTAGCAAGGTCGCAGGATACAAATTTGATATAAAAGTCAATAACTTTTCTATATATCAACAATTAGCAAATATAGTTTAAAATTACAAGCACAATGCTATTTACATTAGTATTGCCCAAAGCAAAATAGTTAGGTATAAAGTTAATAAAATACATACAAGTTTGATATGAGTAAAACTCCAAAATTCTAATGAATGAAATCAAGATGCTAAATAAATGTGAAGATAGTCCATTTTTACGAATAGGAAGACTCAATACTGTCAAGGAGTCAGTTCTTCCTAACTTGATCTATAGGTTCAATGTAATTCTAGTCAAAATTTCTGTAAGTTATTTTGTGGGTATCAACAAACTGATCCCAAAGTTTATAAAAAGTTTATTCAAATTAATCAACACAATATTGAAAGAAAAGAATAAAGTTAGAAGACTGACAGAAACCAACTCTAAGACTTACTATAAAACTACTATAATCAAGATGGTGTAGTATTAGTGAAAGAATAGAAAAATAGAACAACAGAACAAAGCAGAGAACCCAGAAATATATATATATAGTCACCTGGTCTTTGACAGGGAAGGAAAAGCAATGGAGAAAAGATACTTTTCAACAAATGGTGATGGAATGAACAATCAGACATCCACATGCAAAGAAAATAACCTAGACACTTAAAATGGGTGATAAGCCTAAAATTCAAACAAAAAACTATAAATCTCCTAGAAGATAACATAGGACGAAAACTAGCTGACCTTAGGTATGGCAATGACATTTAAATTACAGCACCAATAGCACTTTTCATGACAGGAATAACTGAAAAGCTAGACTTCAGTGAAATTATATTTTTGTTCTGTGTTTGGCAATATCAAGGGAATTAGAAGACAAGACACAGAATGGAAGAAAATATTTGCAAAAAACACATTTAATAAAAAAGTTACACAGCATATACAAAGAACTAGAAAAAGCAAGGGAATTCCTGTTTTTTACTTCTGCTTTATTGACTGCACCAAAGCCTTTGACTGTGTGGATCACAATAAACTGTGGAACAATGTTAAAGAGATGGGAATACCAGACCAACTTACCTGCCTCCTGAGAAATCTATATGCAGGTCAAGAAGCAACAATTAGAACCTGATGTAGAACAGCAGACTGGTTCCAAATTGGGAAAGTACATCAAGGCTGTATATTGTCACTCTGCTTATTTAACTTATATGCAGAGTAATTACATGAAATTACATGAAATGCTGGGCTGGAAGAAGCACAAGCTGGAATCAAGATTGCCAGGAAAAAAATCAATAACCTCAGGGATGCCGATGACACCACCCTTATGGCAGAAAGCAAAGAGGAAGTGAAGAGCCTCTTGATGAAAGTGAAAGAGGAGAGTGAAAAAGCTGGCTTAAAACTCAACATTCAAAAACTAAGATCATGGCCTCTGGTCCCATCACTTCATGGCAAATAGATGGGGAAACAATGGAAACAGTGACAGACTTTATCTTTTTGGCTCCAAAATCACTGCAGATGGTGATTGCAGCCATGAAATTAAAAGATGCTTCCTCCTTGGAATAAAAGCTATGATCAACCTAGACAGCATATTAAAAAGCAGAGACATTTCATTGCCAACAAAGGTCCATCTAGTCAAAGCTATGTCTTTTCCAGCAATCATGGAAAAGTAGTCACAGCCATAGGCTGTGAGAGTTGGTCCATAAAGAAAACTGAGCATTGAAGAACTGATGCTTTTGAACTGTGATGTTGGAGTGTTTTAAGGTCTTCATAGAGCCATTCAACTTCAGCCTCTTCAGCTGAAATAGTTGGGACATAGACTTGGATTACTGTGATACTGAATGGTCTACCTTAAGTTTGACTAGCTCCCATTTGCTCATTTTGTTTCTATTTATTTTCTCTTTGGAGACAGACTAAGAATATCTGGCTATGATTCATGTCAGAAAAAAAAATTCATATTCATATGAAATTATGATGTCATGTCTTATATCTATGTATAAACCATTTCAAGTTTATTTTTTTATATGATGTGAAGGAGTGTTCTGATTTTATTGATTTGCATGTAGCTGTCCAGTATTCTCAACACCATATGTTGATGAAACTCTCTTTTCTCCATTGTATATTCTTGCTCCCTTTATCATAATTGACTCTATTCTGTTGCATTAATCTAAATGTCTGTTATTGTGCCAATACCATGCTGTTTTGATTACTGTAGCTTAGTTATGTCTGAAGTATAGAATGGTTATGCCTTCAGCTTTGTTCTTATTTTCTTGGGATTTCTTTGTCAATTTTGTATGTTTTGTGGTTCCATACAAATGTTAAGATTATTCTGGTTGTGAAAAGTATCATCAGCATTTTGATAGGAATTGCATTAATCTGTAGATTCCTTTGGGTAGTATGGCCATTTTAAGAATATTAATTCTTCAAATCAAAAACATGTAATAGTTTTCCATTTTTTGGAATCTTCTTGGATTTCCTTTATCAATGTTTTATAGTTTTCAGTGTATAGATCTTTCACATTCTTTATTAAGCTATTTCCTAGATTTTAGGGTTAGACTTTTAAATGGAATGGCTTTTTCCTCTTCTTTCTGATATTTACTTATTGGCTTAATGAAATCAAAGGATTTCTGTATATTCATCTTGTATCCTGCTACCTTGCTGAATTCTTTTATTAGTTCTAAAAATTTTATGTGGAGACTCTATGTTTCTCTTTATAGTGTATCATGTCATCTATCAATAGTTCCATTTTACTTCTCCCTTCCAATGGGGTTGTATTTCATTTTCTTTTCCTGTTTGATTGCTGCAGCTACTACTTCTAATACCATGTTGAATAGAATGGTGAGAATGGGCATCCTTGTCTTTTTCCCGAATTTAGTGAAGAAGTTTTCTGCTTTTTAGCATAGAATATTATGTTGACAGTGGGTTTGTCATAAATGGCTTTTACTTTGTTGAGACATGTTCCCTCTATATCCACTTTGGTGAAAGTTCTTATCATGAATGGATGTTGAATTTTATGAAAAGCTCTTTATGAGTCTACTGAGATGACCATGTATTTTTGTCTTTCCTTTTGTTAATGTGGTGTATCACATTGATTTGTGTGTGTTGAACCATCCTTGTGAACCTTGGAATTGTCCAACTGATCATTATGTTTGATTCTTTTTATGTACTGTTACATTCAGTTTGCAATATTTTATAGAGGATATTTGCATTTATATTCATCAAAGATATTGACTTGTACTTGTCAAATGTGTAGGTATAGTCTCTTTGTCTCTTTTGGGTAATAGAGTGACAGTGGCTTCATGGAAATAATTTTGCAGTGTTCCTTCCTCTTCAATTTTTTGGAATAATTAAAGCAGGATGGTGTAAGCTCTTTTTATATGTTTTGTGGAATTCTGCAGTGAAGGCATCTGGTCCTGGACCATTGTTTTTAAATTACATATTCAGTTTCATTTCTAATGATTGGTCTGCTCAAATTTTCTGTTTCTTCTTGACTCAGTTTTGGCAGGCTGTATATTGCTACAAGGGCTTCCAATGTGGCTCAGTGGTAAAGAATCCACCTGCCAATGCATGAGATGCAGGCTTGATCCCTAGATTGGGAAGGTCCCCTGGAGAAGGAAATGGCATCCCACTGGTATTCTTGTCTGGAAAATCCCATGGACAGAGGAGCTTGGAGGGCTACAGTCCATAGGGTTGTAAAAGAGTCGGATATGACTTAGCAGCTATGCAACAAGAACAACATATTTCTATAAACTTGTCCCTTTGTTCTAGATCATCTAATTTGTTGCCAAATAACTATTTGTAATATACACTTAAAAATGTTTTTGTATTTCTATGGTATCAGTTTTTACTTCTCCTCTTTCATTTCTTATTTTGTTTATTTCAATCCTCCCTCTTTTCTTCTTGGTGAGATCTGCCAGAAGTTTATCAATTTTGTTTATCTTTTCAAACAAGCAATTCTTGGATTTATTGATTTTTTTATATGTTTAATCTCTATTCTATTTCCTTTCTCTCTCTTTTTTTTTTTTGCATTGATTGATTTTATTTTTAAACTTTACATAATTGTATTAGTTTTGCCAAATATCAAAATGAATCCGCCACAGGCATACGTGTGTTCCCCATCCTGAACCTTCCTCCCTCCTCCCTCCCCATACCATCCCTCTGGGTCGTCCCAGTGCACCAGCCCCAAGCATCCAGCACCGTGCATCGAACCTGGACTGGCAACTTGTTTCTTACACGATATTTTACATGTTTCAATGTCACTCTCTCAAATCCTCCCACCCTCTCCCTCCCCCACAGAGTCCACAAGACTGTTATATACATCAGTGTCTCTTCCGCCGTCCCATACACCAGGTTATTTCTACCATCTTTCTAAATTCCATATATATGCGTTAGTATACTGTATTGGTGTTTTTCCTTCTGGCTTACTTCACTCTGTATAATAGGCTCCAGTTTCATCCACCTCATTAGAACTGATTCAAATGTTTTCTTTTTAATGGCTGAGTAATACTCCATTGTGTATGTGTACCAAAGCTTTCTTATCCATTCATCTGCTGATGGACATCTAGGTTGCTTCCATGTCCTGGCTATTATAAACAGTGCTGCGATGAACATTGGGGTACACGTGTCTCTTTCCCTTCTGGTTTCCTCAGTGTGTATGCCCAGCAGTGGGATTGCTGGATCATAAGGCAGTTCTATTTCCAGTTTTTTAAGGAATCTCCACACTGTTCCCCATAGTGGCTGTACTAGTTTGCATTCCCACCAACAGTGTAAGAGGGTTCCCTTTTCTCCACACCCTCTCCAGCATTTATTGCTTGTAGACTTTTGGATCGCAGCCATTCTGACTGGCGTGAAATGGTACCTCATTGTGGTTTTGATTTGCATTTCTCTGATAATGAGTGATGTTGAGCATCTTTTCATGTGTTTGTTAGCCATCTGTATGTCTTCTTTGGAGAAATGTCTATTTAGTTCTTTGGCCCATTTTTTGATTGGGTCATTTATTTTTCTGGAGTTGAGCTGTAGGAGTTGCTTGTATATTTTTGAGATTAGTTGTTTGTCAGTTGCTTCATTTGCTATTATTTTCTCCCATTCTGAAGGCTGTCTTTTCACCTTGCTAATAGTTTCCTTTGATGTGCAGAAGCTTTTAAGGTTAATTAGGTCCCATTTGTTTATTTTTGCTTTTATTTCCAATATTCTGGGAGGTGGGTCATAGAGGATCCTGCTGTGATGTATGTCAGAGAGTGTTTTGCCTATATTCTCCTCTAGGAGTTTTATAGTTTCTGGTCTTACGTTTAGATCTTTAATCCATTTTGAGTTTATTTTTGTGTATGGTGTTAGAAAGTGGTCTAGTTTCATTCTTTTACAAGTGGTTAACCAGATTTCCCAGCACCACTTGTTAAAGAGATTGTCTTAATCCATTGTATATTCTTGCCTCCTTTGTCAAAGATAAGGTGTCCATATGTGTGTGGATTTATCTCTGGGCTTTCTATTTTGTTCCATTGATCTATATTTCTGTCTTTGTGCCAGTACCATACTGTCTTGATAACTGTGGCTTTGTAGTAGAGCCTGAAGTCAGGTAGGTTGATTCCTCCAGTTCCATTCTTCTTAAGATCGCTTTGGCTATTCGAGGTTTTTTTTGTATTTCCATACAAATTGTGAAATTATTTGTTCTAGCTCTGTGAAGAATACTGTTGGTAGCTTGATAGGGATTGCATTGAATCTATAAATTGCTTTGGGTAGTATACTCATTTTCACTATATTGATTCTTCTAATCCATGAACATGGTATATTTCTCCATCTATTAGTGTCCTCTTTGATTTCTTTCACCAGTGTTTTATAGTTTTCTATATATAGGTGTTTAGTTTCTTTAGGTAGATATATTCCTAAGTATTTTATTCTTTCCGTTGCAATGGTGAATGGAATTGTTTCCTTAATTTCTCTTTCTGTTTTCTCATTATTAGTGTATAGGAATGCAAGGGATTTCTGTGTGTTGATTTTATATCCTGCAACTTTACTATAGTCATTGATTATTTCTAGGAATTTTCTGGTGGAGTCTTTAGGGTTTTCTATGTAGAGGATCATGTCATCTGCAAATAGTGAGAGTTTTACTTCTTCTTTTCCAATTTGGATTCCTTTTATTTCTTTTTCTGCTCTGATTGCTGTGGCCAAAACTTCCAAAACTATGTTGAATAGTAATGGTGAAAGTGGGCACCCTTGTCTTGTTCCTGACTTTAGAGGAAATGCTTTCAATTTTTCACCATTGAGGATAATGTTTGCTGTGGGTTTGTCATATATAGCTTTTATTATGTTGAGGTATGTTCCTTCTATTCCTGCTTTCTGGAGAGTTCTTATCATAAATGGATGTTGACTTTTGTCAAAGGCTTTCTCTGCATCTATTGAGATAATCATATGGTTTTTATTTTTCAATTTGTTAATGTGGTGTATTACATTGATTGATTTGCAGATATTGAAGAATCCTTGCATCCCTGGGATAAAGCCCACTTGGTCATGGTGTATGATCTTTTTAATGTGTTGTTGGATTCTGATTGCTAGAATTTTGTTAAGGATTTTTGCATCTATGTTCATCAGTGATATTGGCCTGTAGTTTTCTTTTTTTGTGGGATCTTTGTCAGGTTTTGGTATTAGGGTGATGGTGGCCTCATAGAATGAGTTTGGAAGTTTACCTTCCTCTGCAATTTTCTGGAAGAGTTTGAGCAGGATAGGTGTTAGCTCTTCTCTAAATTTTTGGTAGAATTCAGCTGTGAAGCCATCTGGACCTGGGTTTTTGTTTGCTGGAAGATTTTTGATTACAGTTTCAATTTCCGTGCTTGTGATGGGTCTGTTAAGATTTTCTATTTCTTCCTGGTCCAGTTTTGGAAAGTTGTACTTTTCTAAGAATTTGTCCATTTCTTCCACGTTGTCCATTTTATTGGCATATAATTGCTGATAGTAGTCTCTTATGATCCTTTGTATTTCTGTGTTGTCTGTTGTGATCTCTCCATTTTCAGTTCTAATTTTATTGATTTGATTTTTCTCCCTTTGTTTCTTGATGAGTCTGGCTAATGGTTTGTCAATTTTATTTATCCTTTCAAAGAACCAGCTTTTGGCTTTGTTGATTTTTGCTATGGTCTCTTTTGTTTCTTTTGCATTTATTTCTGCCCTAATTTTTAAGATTTCTTTCCTTCTGCTAACCCTGGGGTTCTTCATTTCTTCCTTTTCTAGTTGCTTTAGGTGTAGAGTTAGGTTATTTACTTGACTTTTTTCTTGTTTCTTGAGGTATGCCTGTATTGCTATGAACTTTCCCCTTAGGACTGCTTTTACAGTGTCCCACAGGTTTTGGGTTGTTGTGTTTTCATTTTCATTCGTTTCTATGCAAATTTTGATTTCTTTTTTGATTTCTTCTGTGATTTGTTGGTTATTCAGCAGCGTGTTGTTCAGCCTCCATATGTTGGAATTTTTAGTATTTTTTCTCCTGTTATTGAGATCTAATCTTACTGCATTTTGGTCAGAAAAGATGCTTGGAATGATTTCAATCTTTTTGAATTTACCAAGGCTAGATTTATGACCCAGGATGTGATCTATCCTGGAGAAGGTTCCATGTGCACTTGAGAAAAAGGTGAAATTCATTGTTTGGGGATGAAATGTCCTATAGATATCAATTAGGTCTAACTGGTCTATTGTATCGTTTAAAGTTTGTGTTTCCTTGTTAATTTTCTGTTTAGTTGATCTATCCATAGGTGTGAGTGGGGTATTAAAGTCTCCCACTATTATTGTGTTATTGTTAATTTCTCCTTTCATACCTGTTAGCATTTGCCTTACGTATTGTGGTGGTCCCGTGTTGGGTGCATATATATTTATAATTGTTGTATCTTCTTCTTGGATTGATCCTTTGATCATTATGTAGTGACCTTCTTTGTCTCTTTTCACAGCCTTTGTTTTAAAGTCTATTTTGTCTGATATGAGTATTGCTACTCCTGCTTTCTTTTGGTCCCTATTTGCATGGAAAATCTTTTTTCCAGCCCTTCACTTTCAGTCTGTATGTGTCCCCTGTTTTGAGGTGGGTCTCTTGTAGACAGCATATGTAGGGGTCTTGTTTTTGTATCCATTCAGCCAGTCTTTGTCTTTTGGTTGGGGCATTCAACCCATTTACATTTAAGGCAATTATTGATAAGTATGATCCCGTTGCCATTTACTTTATTGTTTTGGGTTCGAATTTATACACCCTTTTTGTGTTTCCTGTCTAGAGAATATCCTTTAGTATTTGTTGGAGAGCTGGTTTGGTGGTGCTGAATTCTCTCAGTTTTTGCTTGTCTGTAAAGCTTTTGATTTCTCCTTCATATTTGAATGAGATCCTTGCTGGGTACAATAATCTGGGCTTAGGGTTATTTTCTTTCATCACTTTAAGTATGTCTTGCCATTCCCTCCTGGCTTGGAGAGTTTCTATTGAAAGATCAGCTGTTATCCTTGTGGGAATTCCCTTGTGTGTTATTTGTTGTTTTTCCCTTGCTGCTTTTAATATTTGTTCTTTGTGTTTGATCTTTGTTAATTTGATTAATATGTGTCTTGGGGTGTTTCGCCTTGGGTTTATCCTGTTTGGGACTCTCTGGGTTTCTTGGACTTGAGTGATTATTTCCTTCCCCATTTTAGGGAATTTTTCAACTATTATCTCCTCAAGTATTTTTTCATTGTCTTTCTTTTTGTCTTCTTCTTCTGGGACCCCTATGATTCGAATGTTGTAGCGTTTAATACTGTCCTGGAGGTCTCTGAGATTGTCCTCATTTCTTTTAATTCGTTTTTCTTTTTTACTCTCAGATTCACTTATTTCTACCATTCTATCTTCTAATTCACTAATCCTATCTTCTGCCTCTGTTATTCTACTATTTGTTGCCTCCAGAGTGTTTTTGATTTCATTAATTGCATTATTCATTATATATTGACTCTTTTTTATTTCTTCTAGGTCCTTGTTAAACCTTTCTTGCATCTTCTCAATCCTTGTCTCCAGGCTATTAATCTGTAATTCCGTTTTGATTTCAAGACTTTGGATCAATTTCACTATCATTATTTGGAATTCTTTATCAGATAGATTCCCTATCTCTTCCTCTTTTGTTTGGTTTGGTGGGCATTTATCCTGTTCCTTTACCTGCTGGTTATTCCTCTGTCTCTTCATCTTGTTTAAATTGCTGAGTTTGGGGTGTCCTTTCTGTATTCTGGCAGTTTGTGGAGTTCTCTTTATTGTGGCATTTCCTCAGTGTGTGTGGGTTTGTATAGGTGGCTTGTCAAGGTTTCCTGGTTAGGGAAGCTTGTGTCGGTGTTCTGGTGGGTGGAGCTGGATTTCTTCTCTCTGGAGTGCAATGAAGTGTCCAGTAATGAGTTATGAGATGTCTATGGTTTTGGGGTGACTTTGGGCAGCCTGTATCTTGGAGCTCAGGGCTGTGTTCCTGTGTTGCTGGAGAATTTGCTTGGTATGTGTTGCCCTGGAACTTTTTGGCCCTTGCATGGTGCTCGGTTTCAGTGTAGGTATGGAGGCGTTTGATGAGCTTCTGTCAATTAATGTTCCCTGAAGTCAGGAGTTCCCTGGAGTTAGGGTTTGGACTTAAGCCTCCTGCTTCCAGTTATCGGTCTTATTTTTACAGTAGTCTCAAAACTTCTCCTTCTATACAGCACCCTTGATAAAACATCTAGGTTAAAGATGAAAAGTTTCTCTACCGTGAGGGCCACCCAGAGAGGTTCACAGCATTACATGGAGAAGAGAAGAGGGAGGAGGGAGTTAGAGGTGACCCGAATGAGATGAGGTGGAATCAATAGAGGAGGGAGCGGGCTAGCCAGTAATCACTTCCTTATGTGCACTCCACAATTGGACCGCTCAGAGATGTTCACAGAATTATACAGAGAAGAGAAGAAGGAGGAAGGAGACAGAGGTGTCCAGGAGGATAAAAGTGGGAATGAAAAGGAGGGAGACAGATCCAGCCAGTAATCAGTTCCCTAAGTGTTCTGTACCGTCCGGAACACACAGAAATTCACAGAGTTGCATAAAGTAGAGAGGGGTTAAGGAGGAGATACAGGTGACCTGGTGGAGAAAAAGGAGAGTCCAAAGAGTAAGAGAGCAGTCAAGCCAGTAATCTCGCTCCCTAGTGAAAAATGGGTACTGAAGATTGGGTTCTTAAAGGTACAAAATTGGTAACAAATACATAAAAGCAAAAATTAAAAATCTAGAGTAGAGTTTGGAATTTCAAAAATACAATGTTAAAGAAAAGAAGAAGGAAAAGAGAGAGAAAAAAAACAAACAAACAAAGTCACAAAAATTATAAAGAAAATATAGGTACAAAATTGATAGCAAATACCAAAAAGCAAAAGTTAAAAATCTAGAGTAGAGTCTGGAATTTCAAAAATACAATGTTAAAAAAAAGAAGAAGAAAAAGAAAGAGAGGGAAAAAAAAAAATCAAACCAAGTTGCAAAAATTATAAAGAAAATATAAGTACAAAATTGATAACAAATACCAAAAAGCAAAAGTTAAAAATCTAGAGTCTGGAATTTCAAAAATACAATGTTAAAAGAAAAGAAGAAGAAAAAGAAAGAGAGAAAAAAACAAACAAAAACAAACCAAGTTGCAAAAATTATGAAGAAAATATAGGTACAAAATTGATAACAAATACCAAAAAGCTAAAATTAAAAATCTAGAGTAGAGTTTGGAACTTCAAAAATACAATGTTAAAGAAAAGAAGAAAAAAAAACAAGGTCACAAAAATTATAAAAAATATATATATGAAGTTTGCTTTTTAAAAAAAAATAGGGTCTTTTTTTTTTTTGCAAAGTAATAGTAGGTTATAAAAGTGAAAATTAAAGGAATAATAGAGGACTTAAAATTTTTTTAAAAAATTAAAAAAAAAAAAGAATGATCGTAAAAATAGTAAAAATATATCTATGATTTTCTCTGGTTTTGTTTTGAGTATTGTGGGGTCAGTTCATTTTCGGCTAGTTCCTTGGTCCGACTTATATTTCTCAAGATCTATAGGCCCTTTCCTATGTATTCAGTTCTAACCACAGGATTTTAATCTATTGCCTGTAACTTCCAAGGCGGTTCCCTCTGTTATAGCTTCTTCTGTTTGCTGGTCTCTTCAGTGTCTGGTTTCCACCCTAACACAAAGGGTACGGTGGTGGACACTTTTTTTTTTTTTTTTTTAGGCTCATTTGGTCAGTCACGCTGTGGGGAGGGAGGGACACTGCAAACAAATAACCCTGGCGTGCTTCCAGTGCCTCAGCCGCACTGGGTCTGACCCCGCTCACGGCGCGTGTAGCCTCCCTGCCCACACTGCTCAGGCTCTAGGCTGCTCCGCTGCGAACCATCCGTGGCCGGCCCTGGGCTGCTTGCACCTCCCAGGTCTAAGCCGCTCAGGTTCAGGCACTCGGGTAGTCCTCAGAGGTGCAGACTCGGTTGGGCCTACGTTTTGTGCCCTTCTCAGGTCCGAGCAGCTCAGGCGATGAGGTGTTTGGCGAGCGTGATTGCTGTGACTTAGCGCCTCCCCGCCACTTGGTTATCTAGGTGTACAACTAGCGCACCTTCTCAGGCGGATGTTGACTGTCCAGACCCCCAAGAAGTTTTAGTTAGCAAAGAAGCCTGCTTACAGTTTTGTAGATAATGTCTCTGTGGGGCTGTGATTGCCCCCTTCCGGCTCTGGCTGCATGTCACCAGAGGGGGACAGTCTGTAGCCGGCTATCTCTGTACAGTCCTTTGTTTCATGCGCGGACCTGGTGGTGTCTTAGGTTAGGGCTGGCTTTTCGTGTGGTAGATATCCCACAGTCTGGTTTGCTAGCCCAAATTATTTCGCTCAGATAGCGCTCGAGGTATTCAGGCCAGATCCTTGTGATGCAGCCCGCTGCCACGCCTCCCTGCCCAGCCCCCGCTTGCTAATGGTGGATGCAGGCGTCTGTGCTGCTTCTCTGCTGGGGGAGTTACCATAGGGCTCCTAATCTGTGGGTTTTAATTGTTTATTTATTTTTCCTCCCTGTTATGTTGCCCTCTGTGCTTCCAAGGCTCGGCACAGATTCGGCAGTGAGAAGGTTTCCTGGTGTTTGGAAACTTCTCTCTTTTTAAGACTCCCTTCCCAGGACGGAGCTCCATCCCTCCCTCTTTTGTCTCTTTTTTTGTCTTATATATTTTTTCCTACCTCCTTTCGAAGACATGGGTTGCTTTTCTGGGTGCCTAATGTCCTCTGCCGGCATTCAGAAGTTGTTTTGTGGAATTTACTCGGAGTTTAAATGTTCTTTTGATGAATTTGTGGGGGAGAAAGTGTTCTCCCCATCCTACTCCTCCGCCATCTTCTAGTCCATTGACTTTAAATTAATTATTGATAGGTATGTACTTACAGCCATTTAAATCCTTCTTTTCCAGTTGTTTTTATAGTTTTTTTTTGTTCATATTGTCTTCTTTTTGTTTTTATCTTTTTTGGTTTGATAATTTTCTTCTGTAATATGATTGAGTTCCTTTCTTTTTGGTTTTTGTGAATCTAATGTATATCATTGATTTGTGGTTACCATCAAAATCAAGTATGTTGATCTACAATTGTATCTACTTGCTTTAAACTATCATTTAAAATAAAATGCATTCTAAAAGATACATGTTTTTCTACTCCCCTCCTCCAGATTTTATCATTTATGTCCTATTTTCATGTTTGTCTTTTTATTGCTAATTGTAGTTATAATTCATTTAAAATTTTTGGAATTTTGTTTATTTTTTAACCTATACTTTGGTTTACTTTAGTAATCTTCATTCTTTTTATTTGTTTGCCTTTATTATTGTGATTGTTTTTTCCTGTAGATTCTTGTTTATCTTTATTTACAGAAGACTTTTCAATATTTCTTTTATTGTATGTTTAGTATTGCTGAGATTTCTTAGTTTCTGATTGTGAAGAGGAACTAAAAAGCCTCTTGATGAAAGTGAAAGAGGAGAGTCAAAAAGTTGGCTTAAAGCTCAACATTCAGAAAACTAAGATCATGGCATCTAGTCCCATCACTTCATCGGAAATAGATGGGGAAACAGTGGTAACAGTGGCATACTTTATTTTTGGGGGCTCCAAAATCATGGCAGATGGTAATTGCAGCCATGAAATTAAAAGACGCTTATTCCTTGGAAGGAAAGTTATGACCAACCTAGATAGCATATCCAAAAGCAGAGACATTACTTTGCCAACAAAGGTTCGTCTAGTCAAGGCTATGGTTTTTCCAGTGGTCATGTATGGATGTGAGAGTTGGACTGTGAAGAAAGCTGAGTGCCAAAGAACTGATGCTTTTGAACTGTGGTGTTGGAAAAAACTCTTGAGAGTCCCTTGGACTGCAAGGAGATCCAACCAGTCCATTCTAAAGGAGATCAGTCCTGGGTGTTCTTTGGGAGGAATGGTGCTAAAGCTGAAACTCCAGTACTTTGGCCACCTCATGTAAAGAGTTGATTCATTGGGAAAGACTCTGATGCTGGGAGGGATTGGGGGCAGGAGGAGAAGGAGACAACAGAGGATGAGATGGCTGGATGGCATCACCAACTCGATGGACGTGAGTCTGAGTGAACTCCGGGAGTTGGTGATGGACAGGGAGGCCTGGTGTGCTGCAGTTCATGGGGTCGCAAAGAGTTGGACACGACTGAGCAACTGAACTGAAGGAATTTTTTATCTTTTCTTCTATTCTAAATGATAATCTTTTGGGGTATCTTAAGTTGCAGGGTTTTCTATTTCAGGTCTTTGATTATATCATGCCACTCCCTTCTGGTCTGCAAAGTTTCTGTAAAAATATCAACCAAGAGCTTCATGGAGTCTCCCTTGTAGATGATTCTTAATTTTCTCTTGCTGCCTTTAGAATTTTCTCCTTATCTTTTGCTTTTGCCATTTTAAATATGATATGTCTCAATGTGAGTGTTTTGGGATTCATCTTTTTGCAACACTGTGCTTCCTGTACCTGGATGTGTGTTTTCTTATTTAGGTTTGAGAATTTTTTAGCCATAATTTCTTCAAGTACATTTTTAGTACCCATGTCTCTTTTCTTCTTCTGGAACGCCTATTATGCACAGGCTGGCATAATTTTTATCATCCCATAGATATTATATGTTGCTTTAACATTTTTTATTAGTCTGTCTTCTGCTGATTGGGTGACTTCAATCATTGTCTCTCCTGAATCACGTATTCCTTCTTCTGTGTTATTTTGTGAATATTCATTGCTTCTAGATTGGTTTTTATTTAAGCAGTTGAATTGTTTATTTTGGATTGGTTCACTTTTATATTTTCCAGTTCTTTTTTATAGTGATCTGCATTTGTATCAATAGTTTTTCTTAATTTGGTTAGTATTTTTATTACTTCTTTTTGATTTTAGTTGACTGGTGAACACTGTTGCATTATTTGTTCTTTCAGGGTATTTCTCATTTTCTTTTTAATTGGAAGTAGTTCCTCTGACTTTATTTTATTTGACTTTCTCATCTCTATGAATTTATGAGAAACAGTTACCTACTGTGAACTTGAGGTATTCTTGCCAGGAAAATCCCATAGACAGAGGAGTCAGGTGGGCTATGATCCATGGGGTCACAAAAAGCTGGATACGACTGAAACAACTGAGTATAGCACATACAGCACACTTAGAACTTCAAGGGTTGTTCTTATATGGGAGTATACTTGTGCAAACTGTGTGTGTCCAATATTTTTGTGTTAGTACTGGTTTTGGTATGTATACTGAGCCCAGTGTGCTGGCATTTATCTCCTTGATATGGGGTGTGGTTGGTGTTGGGAGATTTAAAGTCTATGCAAGATGTAAGGTGGGGTTTCAGTTGTTGTATTTGAAGTCCTGAGGGTCAGGTTTGATATGGCTCCATTGAGTGTGAGCTCTGCCCTAAATAAGGTGCTTGTTGAAGCATGTGCGGCCCATGAGATCACAGAGGCTCTATGTGATACCTATCCATTCCATTTGTTGTGTTCCTCTCAGATCTAATACAAGGCTGTGACTGGGTATTGGGACATTGTGGCTGTATGAGTTGAGGTGGCTGTGCTTTCACCTGATCTGGACTGCCTCTGTGGCATACTTTTCTCAGGACCTCCCTGCACCACATCTCATTATAAGCTGAACTGGAGTGCCCTCACTGGGAGACAAACTACTATGTACTCCTAGGCAATGGCAATGTTTGTTGCCATTTCACTTGATTCACACCCCCAGGCTTTCTGGGCTGTCTCTGCAGACTATATTAGTTCCTCTCCCAGGGCCTGTCTGCCTGAGATTTAGCACTTATCACTGCAAGCTCCTGTGATACTGCCCTCTATGCACATTGACAATATCCCCCATTGCCACATCTGCTGACAAAGGCCTCCACAGCTTGGCCTGTTTCACATCCCAAGCACTCTGGTCAGTTTCTGCAGAGCTAGACTGGGTCTCTGCCCAGAACTTGAACAAGGCTGTGGTGTGGAGTGAGCAGGGTCAGTTGTTTCTCCCTTCAAATTGTAAAGTGCAATGAGGCAGCAGCCTCCAGTGCAAGGCTATTTCTGCCTTGATTGTCAGCAAGCCAACATGTATACACTCGTAGGGAGCTAGGCATCTCTAGCCCATCTATCTCTCTTAGCAGTTTGTCCATCTGGTAAGGGGCCCCATTTCCTCCACAGGACTGATATGCCCAGACTTTTTACTCCTCAGGGAAAGGGTCTGTCTGGCTGTGTCGATTTTCTCCTTACAGATTGCTCCCAGGGGCAAAGATGCTGACTTAATGCCTTTTTTCCATCCTACCTGGTTACATGGAGATCTTTCTTGCAGCTTTGGTTGCAAGCATTGTTTGACTGGAGTTCTGCCAGTTTCTAGTTAATTTTTTTGAGAATTGTTTCACCTGTATGTATATTTTTGATGTGTTTGTGGGGAAATGTGACTGCCACATCCTCCTACCCTGCCATTTCAATATCTCAATTGAATTTTGTTGTTGTTGTTCAGTTGCTAAGTTGTGTCTCACTCTGAAACCCCACGGACTATAGCACACCAACCTCCTCTGTCCTGCACTATTTCCTGGAGTTTGCTCAAATTCATGTCCATTGACTTGGTGATGCTATCTAACCATCCCATCCTCTGCTTCCCCCTTCTCCTTTTGCCTTCAGTCTTTCCCACCATCAGGGTCTTTTCCAATGAGTTGGACTTCACATCAAGTAGTCAAAATATTTGAGCTTCTAATATTTTAATTTACTACATTTTAAATCATAAAAAGGATAATGCTAATAATAATGCTTGACTGAGTCATTATAAATTTTTGTTTTCTTCCTCAGACTTATAGGGGCTTGAGTCTGCTATTATATCTATTTCAACAAATGTACAAAGACCACAAAACTGTTCTCAAGTCTTTCTCTATATAATTACATTTAAGAGTTGCATTTGGGAGAAGGCAATGGCACCCCACTCCAGTACTCTTGCCTGGAAAATCCCATGGATGGAGGAGCATGGAAGGCTGCAGTCCATGGGGTTGCTGAGGGTCGGACACGACTGAGCGACTTCATTTTCACTCTTCACTTTCATGCATTGGAGAAGGAAATGGCAACCCACCCCAGTGTTACTGCATGGAGAATCCCAGGGATGGGGGAGCCTGGTGGGCTGCCATCTATGGGGTCACACAGAGTCAGACACGACTGAAGTGACTTAGCAGCAGCAAGAGTTGCATTTACTATGTATTGCTTAAGATTTTGCTGTGTGGGAAAAAATCATGGAGATTTCTCAAAAAGTGAAAAATAAAACTACCGTACATGATCCAGCAATCTCTTATTCAATCTCTTATTCAAAAGAATTGAAGTCAGGATCTCAGAGGAACACCTGTACTCCCATGCTCATTGAAGCATTATTCACAATAGGCAAGCTACGAAAACAACCTAAATGTCCACCTACAAATGAATAAAGAGAAAATAAATGTATATACAATGGAATATAATTCAACTTTAAAAAAGAAGTAAATCCTATCTTTTGTGACAGTATGAATGGATGGACCTAGAGGACATTATGCTAATTAATATAAAACAGACACACAACATCAAACACTGTATGATCTCACTTGTATCATGGAATCTAAAATGGTCAAATTCATAGCAGCAGAGAGTAGAATTGTGGTTGCCAGAGCTGATGAATGGAGGAGGAGAAAACTGGGAGTTGATGTTCAGTTTATCCAAAATTTTGGTTTATGCAAGATAAATAAGTTTTGGAGATCAACTATATGGCATAGTGCCTACATATAACAATATTGCATACTTAATATTTATTGACTATGCCAAAGCCTTTGACTGTCTGGATCACTATAAACTGTGGAGAATTCTGAAAGAGATGGGAATACCAGACCACCTGATCTGCCTCTTGAGAAATCTGTATGCAAGTCAGGAAGCAACAGTTAGAACTGGACATGGAACAACAGACTGGTTCCAAATAGGAAAAGGAGTTCGTCAAGGCTGTATATTGTCACCCTGCTTATGTAACTTATATGCAGAGTACATCATGAGAAATGCTGGCCTGGAAGAAGCACAAGCTGGAATCAAGATTGCCAGGAGAAATATCAATAACCTCAGATATGCAGATGACATCACCCTTATGGCAGAAAGTGAAGAGGAACTAAAAAGCCTCTTGATGAAAGTGAAAGAGGAGAGTGAAAACGTTGGCTTAAAGCTCAACATTCAGAAAACTAAGATCATGGCATCTGGTCCCATCACTTCATGGGAAATAGATGGGGAAACAGTGGAAACAGTGTCAGACTATTTTGGGGGGCTCCAAAATCACTGCAGATGGTGATTGCAGCCATGAAATTAAAAGATGTTTACTCCTTGGAAGGAAAGTTATGACAAACCTAGATAGCATATTCAAAAGCAGAGACATTATTTTGCCAACAAAAGTCCGTCTAGTCAAGGCTATGGTTTTTCCAGTGGTCATGTATGGATGTGAGAGTTGGACTGTGAAGAAAGCTGAGTGCCAAAGAATTGATGCTTTTGAAGTGTGGTGTTGGAGAAGACTCTTGAGAGTCCCTTGGACTGCAAGGAGATCCAACCAGTCCATTCTGAAGGAGATCAGCCCTGGGATGTCTTTGGAAGGAATGATGCTAAAGCTGAAACTCTAGTACTTTGGCCACCTCATGCGAAGAGTTGACTCATTGGAAAAGATTCTGATGCTGGGAGGGATTGAGGGCAGGAGGAGAAGGGGATGACAGAGGATGAGATGGCTGGATGGCATCACAGACTCAATGGACACGAGTTTGGGTGAACTCTGGGAGTTGGTGATGGACAGGGAGACCTGGCATGCTGCAATTCATGGGGTTGCGAAGAGTTGGACATGACTGAGTGACTGAACTGAACTGAACTGAATATTTACACTAAGAGGATATATCTCAGATTATGCATTTTTACCACAAAAATAAAAAATAATAAAAAGGATGGGAGGAAATTATGGGAGGTGATGGGTATGTCTATGGCTTTGGTGGTGATAGTTTCATACATGTATATTCCAGGAATATTCTACATTCCTGATTTATCACCAACCATGGAAACTATGATAAGCATTGCAGTGAAGGATAAGCTACATTTTCCCCCACTGTTGAAGGTAACAAAAATATTAATGTGAAAATCACCTTCCGAGTACTAGCTCCTTCTCCTTCTCCTAGGTTTAAAGCTCTATTTACTGAAATGGAAGACAGACAGGAAGAGCTGGGTATTGCTAGCTTTGGTATCTCCATCACTACCATGGAAGAGGTTTTCATTAGGTAAGTAATGATGCATGGGAGCAAGAGAGCAGAAAAAAAAAATTTCTTGGAAATCAGATTTCATTTTGAAAGCAAGACCCATCATGTGTGGAGCTAGAATAATTGAAGTAGTAATGGATTGTTAGCTATGGTTGTCTTCTATGAATCACAAACGTATCAGTTTACATACCTTGCTCGCCTGATGTGCTGAGGCTGCTGTGACTCATGGAACTAGAGTGAGAATATCAGTTCAGAGAATTAGGAATCAGGATACTCAATGCAAAAAAGTGAGACTATGAAACTGCACAAAAAACTAAATCCAGGTACTGAATACCCAGGGCAGAGGAATATTTCATAAGATTATTAGAAACTTTGGGATTACAATTGAATGTCTGTGTATTTTGTGTGTAGAATTGTTAGTACTGGCCTAGAGCAGAGAGAGAAGACAGAAGAAGCAAGAACTGCAATCTCATAGCTTCCCGAATGAAAACCACAATCACAGAAAACTAATGAAAATGACCACATGGATTTTTTTTATCATAGGGGACTGAAATGTAAAAGCAGGAAGTCAAGAAGTACCTGGAGTAACAGGCAAGTTTGGCCTTGGAGTACAAAATGAAGAAGAGCAAAAGCTAACAGAATTTTGCCAAAAGAACAAACTGGTCACAGCAAGCATTCTCTTCCAACAACACAAGCGATGACTCCACACGTGGATATCACTAGGTGGTTAATATTGAAATCAGATGGATTATCTACTTTGCAGCAGAAGATGGAGAAATTATATACAGTCAGCAAAAATAAGACTGGGAGCTGACTCTGGATCAGATCATTATTGCAAAATTCAAGCTTAAATTGAAGAAAGTAAGGAAAATCAAAGACTATTCAGGTATGACCTAAACCAAATCACTTATGATTACAGTGAAGGTGACAAATAGATTTAAGGGATTAGATCTGGTAGGCAGAGTACCTGAAGAACAATGGACGGAGGTTTGTGACATTGTACAGGAGGAGGTGACCAAAACCATCCCAAAGAAAAAGAAATGCAAGAAGACAAAGTGGTTTTCTGAGGAGGGCTTATAAATAGCTGAGAAAAGAATAGAAATGAAAGACAAAGGAGAAAGGGAAAGACACCTAACTGAATGTGGTATTCCAAAGAATTGCAAGGAAAGATAAGAAAGTCTTCTTAAGTGAACATCGCAAAGAAAGAGAGGAAAACAATAGAATGGGAACGACTAGAGATCTCTTCAGAAAATTAGAGATACCAAGGGGAAATTTTCATGCAAAAATGGTCACAATAAAAGACAGAAACAGAAGCAGAACAAATTAAGAAGAGGTGGCAAGAATATACAGTAAATATACAAAAAAGGTCTTAATGACTTGAATAATCATTTTGGTGTGGTCACTCACCTAGAGTCAGACATCCCGGAGTGTGAAGTAAAGTCGATCTTAGGAAGCATTACCTCGAACAAAGCTAGTGGAATTGATGGAAAATCCTAAAAGATGGTGCTGTTATAGTGCTGCACTCAATATGCCAGCAAATCTGGAAAAGTCAGCAGTTGCCACAGGACTGGAAAAGGTCAGTTTTCATTCCAATCCAAAAGAAAGGCAATGCCACAGAATGCTCAAACTATCGCACAATTGTTCTCATCTCACATGCTAGCAAAGTAATGCTCAAAATTCTCCAAGTCAGACTTTAACAGTATGTGAACCATGAACTTCCAGATGTCCAAGCTGGGTTTACAAAAGGCAGAGGAACCAGAGATCAAATTGCCAACATCTATTGGATCATAGAAAAAACAAGAGAGTTCCAGAAAAACATCTACTTCTGCTTTATTGACTATGCCAAAACCTTTGACTGTGTGGATCACAACAAACTATGGAAAATTCTTAAAGAGATGGGAATACCAGATGACCTTACCTGTCTCCTGAGAAACCAGTATGCAAGTCAAGCAACAGTAAAAACAAGACATGGAAAAACAGGCTGGTTCCAAATTGGGAAAGGAGTACATCAAGGCTGTATATTGTCACTCTGCTTATATAACTTATATGCAGAGTACATGATGCAAAATGCTGGGCTGGATGAAGCACAAGCTGGAATCAAGATTTCCAGGAGAATTATCAATAACCTCAGATATGCAGATAACACCACCCTTATGGCAGAAAGTGAAGAACTAAAGAACCTCTTTAGTTTAATATTTCTGAAATAAGCTTAGAAGCATTATGAAAATAAAACTGCTGTATATTATTAATATCAGTCTTTACAGAGTTAACAACTTCTAGCCAGTGATTTTTTAAAAATTTTGACTCAATTTTTGAAAATTTTACGATGAACTATGTATTTAGAAACCACCATTCTGGTTAAAATAATTTTCTTTTTCTATGTGTGTAGGGTCAGTCAATCGAATAATCAGATTTTGCAGACCCTAAAAAATGAAGATGAAAGTGAAGACACAAATCAGAATATGAATGTCCCTAGAAATTTTGAGAGATCATATGCTTCCTCCAACTTGAATGAGCGCTCTAATATTACATTAAATACTGGGGTGAGCAACTTCACTAAGAATATAATATTTGTATATATTTATATGGAATAAAAATTATAATATTTCATTTTAATATTGAATTAAAAGTAGAGTTTGAGTTCTTAGCCAAAGAAATTGAGGTAAGGAGTAGTATGTAAATCAGTTCAGTTTTTTAATTCAAAAGTAAAATATGATAGTAGGAATTAGATTTTTACTCTTCCCATTATTCTTCAGAGTCACTTATCACAGTTTTGAATTGTTAGTCCACTCAGAGTTGAGAAAGTTTTTTATAAAACTTATCACTATTCATGTACATAAAACTATTTAAATTTATGAATTGAAATGAATTGATATTTCCTAGTGAACTATTTCGGAGAAGGCAACGGCACCCCACTCCAGTACTCTTGCCTGGAAAATCCCATGGACGGAGGAGCCTGGTAGGCTGCAGTTCATGGGGTCGTGAAGAGTCGGACACGACTGAGCGACTTTACTTTCACTTTTCACTTTCATGCATTGAAGAAGGAGATGACAACCCACTCCAGTGTTCTTGCCTGGAGAATCCCAGGGACGGGGAAGCCTGGTAGGCTGCCGTCTATGGGGTCGCACAGAGAGTCGGACACGACTGAAGCGACTTAGCAGCAGCAGCAGCAGTGAACTATTTACTTCCAATTCAGTATCTTTCTTCATTACCATGGGAAATTTTATTGGACTGACAAGCATTTCTTTCCCTGTTCTCTTAACTAAATACTCTCTATAGTGTTCCCCCAAAACACGAGGGATTCTGATGTGGAAGATATATTTCTCAGAGTTGCCCATAAGCATACTTTCACTGAAGGGGCTGATGAGACAGTTGTGAACCAGAGTTAATATTGTACAACTAGCTCGTGGAATTCTGAACCAGAGAGAACTGGAATTCCTGCTCTATTCAATAGTTATTTGACTTTAAACAAATTATTTAACATATCTGTGCTTTAATTTAATTCTCTGTGAGACATTTTAATGAGTTAACACCAAGTAAAATATGACCTTTGGAATGTTTGCCATGAATTGGATACTTTAAAATATAATTTTCCTCTTCTCCCTGCTTGCACATTTCTGCTATATCACTCTTCCTTATTTCCCCCTTCTTATAAAGATGCAGACAATGAAAGATTTGCAGAATAGTGTAGAAAAATTGATTCTTATATTAATATATTCTGTCATCCTAGAAATATATCTAATAACCCATCTTTTAAAAGTCAGAAAACAATGTGAGAAAGAATCCTTCTTAACTTTACCTTATTTCCAGTCAGTGACAACATCTAAATGCTAGTTGTTTCATTCAGAAAATACTGATCGATGGGACTTCTCTGGTGGTCATTGGCTAAGAATTTGGAAATATTACGATTTAATATTGGCTAAGAAAGATAGATGTGATGTTGCTCTGGTCAGAGACACTATGAATGTGTTAGTGATCCTTTTGAGGTTTTCAGTGTAATTAGATGGACGCATTAATCCTTGCATTCAACACATATACAAATAAGAAGTCTTGTTTGTCACCTAGTCAGTGAACTATGGTTATGTCCTTTCTGTTCAAGGGTATATTTATAAACTTATATACATCCTCTATCATAAGACTAAAAATATTAATGAATTTCATGAAATGTTGTGACCATTGTGAGGCTGTAATGCCATCTTCTGTCCTTCTGTCTTGTCAGTGGGCTCTTTACAGTCAGCAGTTCTTTGCCATGTTCATGAAAAGAGCAATGTTCTCTTGGCGCAACTGGAATTTGATCTTGCTGCAGATACTAGCACTCCTGGGTATTTTTTATTTTTTGATGAGCGATGTGGAGCTTTCAATAGGTGAAGAAGATCTTGACAGAGAAATGGATCTGGAACAATATGGTCAAACAATTGTACCCTTCTCAATTTCTGGAAATTCTGAGTTTACTACGAATTTCGTAAAAAATCTTGAGATCTTGCTAAAGGCTAAGAAACAGAAACTTCACGAAGTAAAAGGTAAGCCTCTTTCCAAAAAAAAAGACTGCTAGTAGATAAAGACCTGATTGTGTTCTTCCAAAAAAGGTCTTAACTGGAATATTTAGTTACTTGCTATTTTTTTTTTCTGATAGTCTCATAAAGACAACTAAACCAGATGCAAGAACAATCAGTTGAAATTATTGGCTACAAAAGTTAATTATTAATGGAAGTGCTGGAGTATGGGTCATCTACCAGCCATTTCCTACACCTTCCAAGTGAAAGTGAGTGAGAGTCGCTCAGTTGTGTCCGACTCTTTGTGACCCTATGGACTACACAGTCCATGGAATTCTCTAGGCCAGAATACTGGAATGGATAGCCTTTCACTTCTCCAGGGGGTCTTCCCAACCCAGGGATCAAACCCAGGTCTCCTGCATTGCAGGCAGATACTTTACCAACTGAGCTGTCAAGGAAGCCCTCACCTTCTAAGGAATGGACTCAAGTACCAGAATATTTTCTTTTGTGAAATGTAGCACAGAATTTCACATAAAACCAGTCTTACAGTGTGGTATGATGGTCCTAAATCCTGAAAGACTCCTCATAAGGTATGTATCTAGATTGGCCATATCTAAAAATGGGTAAACAGGTATGGCTGAAAGCTTTATGGGCAGGCTACTCAAAACTTATTTACATGTAAAGTAGTAATAGTAACTGATTATATGTACCGAACACATACTTTTGGCAAGAACTTTTCTAAGTATTTGCATTGTCTATTTCTATAACAATAATATGTGCTAAAGTTGGGGACACTAAGGTTTGGAGATGTTAAGTGAGCCACTCCATTTCATGCATCTAGTATGTATTAGAGCAAGGATTAGATTTTAAGGGATTGTAATATTAACTCACACTACACTAGATCATCCCAGTAAGAGGTAAGTCTGTCCTTTTACAGGATTGACCATTTCCTTCCAGGTAATTCATTTGTGTTTCCTTCATCTGCTATCTGGTTAACAGTGTTACTTCATGTTAATATATAACCTATGCAGTTCAGCAGGTTTATCTTTTAGGTTCTATTGTGAGAGGTGAAAGTGCATTCAGAGATGTTGGTTAATTCTACCGTTATCTTGATTGTATGTTGATAAACATCATAGGTTGGGTGGCATAAAGCCTGTCAGTAAATCATACATGTTTTTCTCCTCCATTACTGGATGACTAAATGAACACTTATTAATCAAAAATGACACAGTTGTTTAGAAGAGAAGAGGGAAGAGAGAGAGAAAATGAATTTACCTGATTTAAAATGTTGTTCTTTTTCACTACATTATATTTTTGATACAAAAATTAAAAGACTATATTTCAGAGATACATTAATAAGAATCAAATTAAATCTACCTTCTTGTTAGTCCTTTTACCATCTTTCTGTGCTGTGGTTAGTCACTCAGTCATGTCCAACTCTTTGTGACCCCATGGACTGTAGCCTGCCATGCTCCTCTGTCCATGGGGATTCTCCAGGCAAGAATACTGAAGTGGGTTGCCATGCCCTTCTCCAGGGGATCTTCCCAACCCAGGGATTGAACCTAGGTCTCCCATACTGCAGGCAGATTCTTTACTGCCTGAACCACTGGAGAAGCCCTAGCATCTTGCTGTTGTCTTAATTAAAAATTATTTGAGCAGCTCTTTGAGAAAATTAGTAGGCTAAGAAGCCTCAAATTCTTGTTCTACATACACAAAAATAAACTCAAAATGGATTAAAGATCTCAACGTAAGACCAGAAACTATAAAACTCCTAGAGGAGAACATAGGCAAAACACTTTCTGACATAAATCACAGCAGGATACTCTATGACCCACCTCCCAGAATATTGGAAATAAAAGCAAAAATAAACAAATTGGACCTAATTTAAAATTAAAAGCTTCTGCACAACAAAGGAAACTATAAGCGAGGTGAAAAGACAGCCTTCAGAACCGGAGAAAATAATATCAAACAAAGCAACTGACAAAGAACTAATCTCAAAAATATAGAAGCAACTCCTGCAGCTCAATACCAGAAAAATAAACGACCCAATCAAAAAATGGGCCAAAGAACTAAACAGACATTTCTCCAAAGAAGACATACAGATGGCTAACAAACACATGAAAAGATGCTCAACATCACTCATTATCAGAGAAATGCAAATCAAAACCGCAGTGAGGTACCATTTCACGCCAGTGAGAATGGCTGCAATCCAAAAGTCTACAAACAATAAATGCTGGAGAGGGTGTGGAGAAAAGGGAATAAACACTCTTACACTGTTGGTGGGAATGCAAACTAGTACAGTCACTATGGGGAACAGTGTGGAGATTCCTTAAAAAACTGGAAATAGAACTGCCTTATGATCCAGCAATCCCACTGCTGGGCATACACACTGAGGAAACCAGAATTGAAAGAGACACGTGTACCCCAATGTTCATTGCAGTATTGTTTATAATAGCCCCATGGAAGCAACCTAGATGTCCATCAGCAGATGAATGGATAAGAAAGCTGTGGTACATATACACAATGGAGTATTACTCAGCCATATATAGTGAAGAGATGAAGGAAAAACATATACATAGGCCCAGGGGATACATATGCCCAGAAATGTTCTGAGAAAAATTAAACCTTTATGTCAGACAGATTAGTAAATTCTCTCTCTGCTGAGATACAATCTGCAAAGACTAGCAACTTTTTTCAAATCCAAGATGTCAAAAAAAAAAAAAAAAAAAATCACATGCTATACAAATAAACAGAAACATGCTCCATTCAACCAACTCTAAAGAAACACAAGCTTTGGATTTATGGGGCAAAGACTTTAACTCTCTTAAATATGTTCACTGCTGCTGCTGCTGCTGATAAGTCACTTCAGTCGTGTCCAACTCTGTGCGACCCCATAGATGGCAGCCCACCAGGCTTCCCCTTCCCTGGGATTCTCCAGACAAGAATACTGGAGTGGGTTGCCATTTCCTTCTCCAATGCATGAAAGTGAAAGTGAAGTTGCTCAGTCGTGTCCGACTCTTCACGACCCCATGGACTGCAGCCTACCAGGCTCCTCCGTCCGTGAGTTTTTCTAGGCAAAAGTACTGGAGTGGGGTGTCATTGCCTTCTCCGAAATATGTTCACTAAGTTAAAAGAAACATGAGCAAAATACTGAAGTAAGTCAAGAAAGCCCTATATGGTAAGAATATCAACAAAGACAAATTTTTAAAAGAACCAAACAAAAATTCTGAAGCTAAAAAATACAAAACTGAATTGAAAACTTCACCATAGGAATTCATCAACAGACTTGAGCAGGAAGACGAACAGTCAGCAAATGTGAAGACATACTATTTGAAGCTCTTGAGTTTGAGGAGCAGAAAAAGGGTGGGGGGAAAGGAGAAAACTGAACAGAATCTAATGAAATTATCATACAATATAAAACAAACCAAGCTACACATTCTGAAAATCCTAGAGGCAAAAAAGAAAGGGATAGAGAACTTACTTGAAAAAGCAAAGCTGAAAATTTTCCAAAGTTGAGAAAAAACTTGGATACGCTAATACAAGCAGCTCAATGGACTCCATGTAGGACAATCAGAGAGACATCCACAGTGAGACACATTATAATCAAACTGTTGAAAAACAAAGAATCTTGAAAGCAACAAGAGAAAAACAACCATGTACAAGAGATCCTTAATGAGATTATCAGAAATTTTCTCAGTTAAACCCTTGCGGGTCAGAAGGCAGTGAGATGATATATTTAATGAAAGCTTAAAAAATGGTCAACCAAGAAGTCTATATTTAGTAAAACTGCACTTCAAAAATTGAGATATTCAGAGATAAAAACTGAGGGAGTTCATTATGAAATCTACCCTAAAAGAAAATTTAAAGATTCTTCTTCAAAGTGATATGAAAGGACACTGGACAGTAACTCAAAGCCATATGAAAATAAAAATTCTAGAGTAAAGCTAAATACATGGATAAAAGTAAAAACAAATATTATTACAATTTTGGTTTATAATCATACCTTTTTTTTTTAACAGGATTTGAAAGACAAAAGAATAAAAAGTAACTGTAATCGCTAAAATCTGGTGTTAAAAGTAAAGTTCAATGCTGCAAAGAATAATATTGCATAGGAACCTGGGATGTTAGGTCCATGAATCAAGGTAAACTGGGTGTTGTCAAGCAGGAGATGGCAAAAGTGAACATCAACATCTTAGGAATCAGTGAACTAAAATGGGCGTGAATGGGTAAATTTAATTCAGTTGACTGTTATATCTACTATTGTGGGCAAGAATCCCTAAGAAATGGAGGAGCCCTCATAGCCAACAAAAGAGTCCAAAATGCAGTACTTCGGTGCAGTCTCAAAGACATCAGAATGATCTTGGTTTCATTTCCAAGACAAACCATTCAATATTATAGTAATCCAAATATATGCCCCAAAAACTAATGTCAAAGAAGCTAAAGTTGAATGATTCTATGAAGAACTAAAAGACCCTCTAGAATTAACACCAAAAAGGATTCCTTTTCATCATAGGGGTTTGGGATGCAAAACGAAGAAGTTAAGAGATAACTGGAGTAACAGGTAAGTTTGGCCTTGGAATACAAAATGAGGTAGAGCAAAGTCTGACAGAGTTTTGTGAAGAGAAATGCACTGGTCATAGCAAGCACTCTCTTTCAACAAAACAAGAGACAACTCTACATACAGACATCACCAGATGGTCAAAACTGAAATTAGACTGATTATATTCTTTGCAGCTGAAGACGGAGAAGCTCTATGCAGTCAGCAAAAACAAGACCTGGAGCTGACTGTGGCTCAGAGCATCAGCTACTTATTGAAAAATTCAGACTTAAATTGAAGAAAGTAGGGAAAACCACTAGTCCATTCAGGTATGACCTCAATCAGATCCCTATGGTTATACAGTGAAGATGATGAATATATTCAACAAATTAGAAATGGTAGACAGAGTACCTTAAGAACTATAGGTGAAGGTTTGTAACACTATACAGGAACTGGTGACACCACTAAGGAAAAGAAATTCAGCAAGGCACAATGGTTGTCTGAGGAGGCCTTACAAATAGCTGAGAATAGAAGAGAAGTGAAGCAAAGGAGAAAAGGAAAGATAACGCCCAACTGAATGCAGGGTTCCAGAGGATAGCAAGAAGAGATAAGAAAGCCTTCTTAAGTGAACAATGCAAAGAAATAGAGAAAAGCAATAGAATGGGAAGGACTAGAGATCTCTTTAAGTAAATTGGAGATATCAGTGGAGCAGTTCATGCAAAGATGAACACAATAAAAGACAGAAATGGCAAGGACCTAAGAGAAGCAGAAGAGATTAAGAAGAAGTGAAAAGAATACACAGAAGACCTATAAAAAAAAGGGGGGGGGTCTTAATAACCTGGATAACAATGATGGCTCACTAACCTAGAGCCAGACATCCTGGAGCGTGGAGTCAAGGGACCTTAGGTAGCATCACTATGAACAAAGCTAGTGGAGGTGATGGAATTCTAGCTGAGCTATTTAAAATCCTAAAAGATGATGGTGTCAAAGTGTTGCACTCAATATGTCAGAAAATTTGGAAAACTCAGCAATGGCCAAAGGACTGAAAAAGGTCAGTTTTCATTCCAATCCCAAAGAAAGTCAATGCCAAAGAATATTCAAACTACCATACAATTGTGCTCATTTCACACGCTATAAGCTAATGCCCAAAATCCTTCAAGCTGGGCTTCAACAGTTCGTGAACCAAGAAATTCCAGATGTACAAGCTGGATTTAGAAAAGGCAAAGGAACCAAAGATCAAATTGCCAACATCCACTGGATCATAGGAAAAGCAGGGTAGTTCCAAAAAGCATCTACTTCTGCTTCATTGACTACACTAAGCCTTTGACTGTGTGGGTCACAATAAATTGTGAAAAATTCTTTAAAAATAGGAATACCATACCACTTTACCTGTCTCTTGAGAAACCTGTATGCAGGAAAGAAGCAACAGTTAGAACCAGACATGAAACAATACACTGATTCAAATTTAGAAAAGTTATACATCAAGGCTGTATATTGTTACCCTGCTTATTTAACTTATATGCAGAGTACATTGTGCAAAATGCCAAACTTTATTCCACAAGCTGGAATCAAGATTACTGGGAGAAATATCAACAACCTCAGACATGCATATGATAGCACTCTAATTGCAGAAAGTTAAGAGTAACTAATAAGGGTGAAAGAGGAGAGTGAAAAAACTGGCTTAAAATTAAGCAATTGACTAAGATTGCGGCATCCTGTCCCATCACATTATGGCAAATAGAGGGAGAAAAAGTGGAAGCAGTGGCAGATTTTAATTTATTGGGCAAGGAAACATATATGTTGTAAGTGAGAGGATAAGAAAAGATACTCCACGCAAATAGTAAGCAAAAGAGAGCAGAATGAGCTGCACCAATATCAGGTAAAGTAGACTCTAAACCAAAAAGTGTTATAAGACTAAGACACAAAGAGGATGTAATATAAAAGGATATCTATAGCAATTATAAACATAGCACCAAATATCCTAAATATGTGAGGCAAACATTGACACAATGGAGAAATAAACACTATACAATAATAATCAGAAACTTCAGTATCATATTTTTAAACAGTAAATAGAACACTAAGACAGAAGAGCCACAAGGACAGAGAGACCATGAACAATGCCATAAACCAACTAGACTTAACAGACATAAAAGGACACTTCCCTCAACAAAAGCAGAATACACATTTTTCTTGCATGCACAAGAAAGATTCTTTAGGATAGACCATATGCTAGGCCACAGAATAAATCTTAATAAACTTAAAAAATGGAAATCCTACAAAGTATGCTTTCTGATCACAAATGAATGAAACTAGATAAGAATAGCAGGAAGAAAACTGGAAAATAACAAATGTGGAAATGCAAAAAATAATGTTCAACTACCATTAGGTCAAATAAGAAATAACAAGAGAAATTAGAAAATGTTAATACTTTGAGACAAATGAAAATGAAAATATATCACATTAAGGAATGTGGCAAAAGCAGTGTGAGATGCTTATATTAAAAGAAGAAAACTGACAACCTAGAAGGACGGGATGGAGCTGGGGGTGGGAGGGAGGCTCATGAGGGAGGGGACATATGTATACATTTTGCTGATTTGCATTGTTGTACAGCAGAAACCAACAGAACATTGTCAAGCAGTTATCTTCGAATTAAAAATAAATTTAAAAAAAGAACACTATCAAAGCAACCACCTAACTTTACAACTTAAGAAACTAGAAAAAGAAGAATAACTAAACCCAAGGCTAACAGGAAGAATAAATAATAAAAACTAGGGCAGATATGAATGAAATAAAGAATAGAAACACAATAGAGAAAATGAACAAAATTGAGTTGTTTCTTTGAAAAGATCAATATATTTGAGAAAAATTTACAGAGTGACAAGGATAAAAGAGAAGACTCAAATTACTAAACCAGAAATGAAAGAGGGAATACGATTGCTGATTTTACGTAGGAGAACCTAGATGAAATCGACAAAGTCCAAGAGATGCACAAAACTGAATCATGAAGAAATATAAAATCAAATAAGTCCTATAAAAAGTAAGGTAATTGAATCAGTAATTAAAAAAAAAAAAAAAAAAAAACTCCCAACAAAGAGCAGTCAGGGCCAGATGACTTCACAGGTGAATTTTTCCAAATATTTAGAAAAGAATTAATATCAAGTTTTCTCAATCTCTTCTAAAATATTGTAAAAGACAGAACACTTTCAAATGCATTCAGTAAGGCCAGCATTACCCTGACACAAAAGCCAAAGACATTATAAGAAAACTGCAGACCAATATCCCTAGTAAATGTCAATGCAAAACTCAGTAACAAAATACTATCAAACAAGGCAAAAGCACCTTAAAAGGATTATTCACAATGACCAAGTGGGATTTATTCCTAGAATGGAAGGATGGTTGAACACATGAAAATTAGTCCATGTAATATGTTGTATTAACAGAATGAAAGAAAAAAAAAAAGAACCTGCATGATCATGAGAAAATATAATTCACAGAATGATAATTATTTTATGATAGAAAATGCTCAAACAAATCAGAAGGAAACTACCTTAACATAATAAATACATTTGTATCAAAAGCCCACAGCTAAAATCATGGTCAATATTGAAGCACTGAGAGATTTTCCTCTAAGATCGAAACTAAATGAAGATACTTGCTTTTACATTTCTGTTCAACATAATTCTAGGAGTGCTAGCTACAGAATTTAAGCAGGAAAGAGACAAAAAGACATCCAAATTGGAAAGTGATAAGTTCAAATTACCTCTGTTCTCAACATGATCTTATATACAAAATATCCTAAATTCCCACAAAAAAACATGAGTTTATCAATTCAGAAAAGTTGCAAAGTACAAAATCAACACACAAGAATTAGTTGCATTTCTATACATAACAGTGAACAATCCAAAAACAAAAATAAGAAAAACATTTCATTTACAACAGCATCAAAAGACTAAAATACTATGAGCAAGGCAAAAAAACAACCCTCATAATGGGAGAAAATAATAGCAAATGAAACAACTGACAAAAGATTAATTTCCAAAATATACAAGCAGCTCATACAACTCAATGCCAGAAAAACAAACAACCCAGTCAAAAAGTGGGGAAAAGACCTAAACAGACATTTCTCCAAAGAGGACACAGATGGCTAACAAACACATGAAAAGATGCTCAACATCACTCATTATTACAGAAATGTAAATCAAAACTACAATGAGATATCACCTCACACTGGTCAGAATGGCCATCAACAAAAAGTCTGCAAACAATAAATGCTGGAGAGGGTGTGGAGAAAAGGGAAACTTTTTGCACCGTTGGTAGGAATGTTAATTGATATAGCCACTATGGAAGATGGTATGGAGATTCCTTTAAAAACTAGGAATAAAACCACCATATGACACAGCAATCCCACTCCTAGGCATATCCCCTGAGGAAACCAAAATTGAAAAAGACACATGTATCCCTTTATTCATTGCAGCACTATTTACATTAGCTAGAACATGGAAGAAACCTAGATGTCCATCAACAGATGAATGGATAAAGAAATTGTGGTACATATACACAATGGAATATTACTCAGCCATAAAAAGAAACACATTTGAATCATTTCCAATGAGGTGGATGAACCTAGAGCCTATTATACAGAGTGAAGTATGTCAGAAAGAGAAAGATAAATATTGTATACTAACGCATATATGCGGAATCTAGAAAGATGATACCGAAGAATTTATTTGCAGGCCAGCAATGGAGAAACAATGGCACCCCACTCCAGTATTCTTGCCTGGAAAATCCCATGGACGGAGGAGCCTGGTGGGCTGCAGTCCATGGGGTCGCTAAGAGTCAGACATGACTGAGCAACTTCACTTTCACCTTTCACTTTCATGCTTTGGAGAAGGAAATGGCAACCCACTCCAGTGTTCTTGCCTGGATAATCTCCCAGGGACAGGGGAGTCTGGTGGGCTGCCATCTTTGTGGTCACACAGAGTCGGACATGACTGAAGCGACTTAGCAGCAGCAGCAGCAGCAGCAGCAATGGAGAAACAGACATAGAGAACAGGCTTACAGACATGGGGAGAGGGTGAGGTGTATGGCGAGAGTAACATGGAAACTTACATTAGCATATGTAAAATAGAGAGCCAACGGGAATTTGTTTATGTCTCAGGAAACTCACAGGGGCTCTATCAACCTAAAGGGATAGGATGGGGAGGAAGATGGGAGGGAGGGAATATATGTATACCTATGGTTATTCATGTGTTTTGACAGAAAACAGCAAAATCCTGTAAAGCAATTATCCTTCAATTTAAAAAATAAATAAATAAAATACATTTTCTTACCAAAAAAGGAATAAAATACTTAAGAATAAAATTAACCCAAGAGATGAAAGACATGTATAATGACAAACCTTGCTGAAAGAAATTAAAGAAGATACAAATAAATGAAAAGATACCCTATATTCATAGATCAGCAGATTTAATGTTGCTAAGGTGTCAATACTCCCCCCAAAACATTCAGATTCAGTGCTGGCCCTAGTAAAATCCAAGTTATTTAAAGAAAGAAGGAGAACAGAAAAATCAATCCTAAAATTCTTATTGAATCTCAAAAGACCTGAACAGAAAGTCTACTTTTCCCATAGTTATTGAGCTATAACTGACAAATGATGTTTTGTATGTTCAAAGTATACAGTGTGATGATTTGATATACATACATATTGCAAAATTACTGCTGCAAAAGGTTTGTTAAGAAATCCATAACCTCATTGAGTTACAATTTTTCATCGTGTGGTTATAACTTTAAAGGTCGGCTCTGCAGTAGTATACAACACAATATTGTTAACTATAGTTACTATGCTGTGCATTGGATTCCAGAACTTATACCCGGAAATTTGTAGCCTGTGACATACATCTCCCCATTTCTCCCACCTCCCAGTCCAGGACCGGAAACTACCATTTCTCTCTATAAATAGATAGACATAAATCATTATTCATTAATCTGTTGATACACAATTAGGTTGTTTCCATGTCTTGCATATCGTTAATAATGCTGTGGTGAACATGGGGAGGGGTGCAGCTATTTCTTCAAGACAGTGATTTTATTTCCTTTGGATATATACTCAGAAGTGTATATATCTACCATAGTAATATATCTTCCATAGTAATAATCATACGGTAGTTATCTTTTTAACTTTTAGAGGAACTTCCATAGTGTTTTACATCGTGGCTATACCACTTTATATTGCTACCAATGGTATACAAAGGTTCTCTTTTTTTCACATTCTTGTCAGGACTTACCCCTTGTCTTTTATATGATAGCCATTCTAACAGATGTTAGGTGATAGTTTACTGTGGTTTTGACTTATATCTCCCTGATGACTAGTGATGTTGAGCACATTTTCATATGCCTGTTGGCCGTGTATGCCTTCTTTGGAAAACTATCTGTTTTGGTACTTTGCGTATTTTTAAACTGAGTTAGTATTATTCTTCTATTGAGTTGTATGAATTCCTTTTATATTTGGTATTTTAGCTCTTCATCAGATACATAGTTTGTGAATAATTTCTCCCATTCCTTAGATGGCTTTTTGTTTTGTTGATTGTTTCCTTTGCTGTGTAGGAGTTTTTTAGTTTGATGTATTCTCACTTGTTTATTTTTGGTTTTGTTAATTGTGATTATGGTGTCATATCCAAAGTACCAATATAAAGAAGAATGTTGGGGAGGGTTTCCCTGTTTTCTTTTAGGCATTTTATAACTTCAACTTATTTTTAAATCCTTAAACAGCTTTGAGTTGATTTTGTGAATGTTGCAAAATAGGGGTCCAGATTCATTCTGCATGTGGATAACTAGTTTTCCCAACACCGTTTATTGAGGGCCTTTTTCCCATTGAATATTCTTGGCTCCCTTGTTAATTATTACTTGAACATATATTCAAAGGTTTACATTTTTATGAAATACAAGTTTTCAACCTTTCATTGTTGAGTATGATGATGTCTTGGATTTGTGTTCTTAACGTATGCCCTTTATTGTTGTGGTATATTCCTTCTACAAAATTGCTGAACATTTCATCATGAAAGGATGCTGTATTTCATTAAATGTTTTTTCTTTCATCTGTTTAGTCCTTGGCAAACACTGTGTGTGTGTGTGTGTGTGTGTGTGTGTGTGTGTGTGTGTGCGTGTGTGTGTGTTGGGGGTACTCAGTGGTTGTAATGGCTATTGGAGTCCTAAGCAGTGCCTCCTGTGAAACAGTTAGGAATCAGATCAGGCAGCCATGAAGTCTAGAGCATACACTTGGCTGTAGGTGCCACCTGCAACTGCCTATGTAGTGAAGGACAGTTGTGGACACGTGCAGAGTGATGGTGGCCAAGGAAGGTAGCAGGGGATGTGAACGACGATGGGCTCATTGGAACCTGTGGAATCCCTAGCTGTCAGCATGTTCTTCTATGGTGGCACACTCTCAACTTGGATATGCAGTCTACAGTGGAAGCTAGTGACAGGGGTTGAATTAGGGGCAGACAAGTGCACTGCTGGAGAGACTAGCTACAAGTGGGTTTGGTGGTACTGGCCTGTGACAGACAGCAGGGCCTGATCAAGTCAACAAGAAACAAAAGGGGCCTTGACTGTCCAATCTGTTGTTCAGTGAGTCAGTCATGTCTGACTCTGCGACCTCATGGACTGCAGCACAAAAGGCTCTCCTGTCCTTCAGTCTCTCCCAGAGTTTGCTCAAATGCATGTTCACTGAATTGGTGATGCCATCCAACCATCTCATCCACTGTCATCCCCTTTACCTCCTGCCTTCAATTTTTCCCAGCATCAGAATCTTCTCTAATGAGTTTGCTCTTTGCATCAGATGGCCAAAGTATTGGAGCTTCAGCTTCAGCATCAGTCCATACAAAAAAAAAAATTTAGGATTTATCTCCTTTAGGATCAGCTGGTTTGATTTCCCTGCAGTCCAAGGAGCTCTCAACAGTCTTCTCTAGCACCACAGTTCAAAAACATCAATTATTTGGCACTCAGCCTCCTTTATGGTTCAACTCTCATACCCGTAAATGATTACTAGAAAAGCCATAGCCTTGACTATACAGACATTTGTTAGCAAAGTAATATCTCAGCTTTTCAATTGTCTAAATATGCCATAGTTTTTCTTCAATATCAAATGTCTTAGTTTCATGGCTTCAGTTTCTGTCTGCAGTGATTTTGGAGCTCAAGAAAATAAAGTCTGTCACTGTTTCCATTTTTCCCCATCTATTTGCCAAGAAGTGATGGGACTGGATGCCATGATCTTAGGTTTTTGCATGTTGAGTTTTAAGCCAGCTTTTTCACTCTCCTCTTTCACTTTCACCAAGAGGCTCTTTAGTTCCTCTTCGCTTTCTGCCAATAAGATGGTGTCATCTGCATATCTGAGGTTATTGATATTTGTCACAGCAATCTTGATTCCCACTTGAGTTTCATTAAGCCAGCATTTTGCATGATGTAACTACATAGAAGTTAAATAAGCAGGGTGACAACATATAGCCTTGATGTACTCCTTTCCCAATGTTGAACCAGTTCATTGTTCCATGTCTGGCTCTAACTATTGCTTCTTGACCTGCATGCAGGTTTCTCAGGAGGCAGGTAGGGTGGTCTGGTATTTCCATCATTTTAAGAATTTTCCAGTTTGATGTGATCCACCCAATCAAAGGCTTTAGCATAGTCAATGAGACAGAAGATGTTTTTCTGGAATTTCCTTGCTTTTCCTATGATCCAATGGATATTGACAATTTGATCTCTGGTTCCTCTGCCTTTTTGAAATCAAGCTTTGAAATCTGGAAGTTCTCAGTTCACACACTATTGAAGCATAGTTTGTAGGATTTTAGATATTACCTAGATAGCATGTGATATGAGTGCAGTTGTGCAGTATTGTTAATATTCTTTCTCATTGCCCATTTTTGGGACTGGAATGAAAATTGACCTTTTCCAGTCCTTTGGCTGAGTTTTCCAAATTTTCTGACATATTGAATGCAGCACTTTAACCGTGTCATCTTTTAGGATTTGAAATAGCTCAGCTGGAATTCTTTCACCTCCACTAGCTTTGTTCATAATAATGCTTCCTAATGCCCACTTGGCTGCAGCCATGAAATTAAGACGCTTACTCCTTGGAAGGAAAGTTATGACCAACCTAGATAGCATATTCAAAAGCAGAGACATTACTTTGCCAACAAAGGTTCGTCTAGTCCAGGCTATGGTTTTCCCTGGGGTCATGTATGGATGTGAGAGTTGGACTGTGAAGAAAGCTGAGCGCCGAAGAATTGATGCCTTTGAACTGTGGTGTTGGAGAAGACTCTTGAGTCCCTTGGACTGCAAGGAGATCCAACCAGTCCATTCTGAAGGAGATCAGCCTTGGGATTTCTTTGGAAGGAATGAGGCTAAAGCTGGAACTCCAGTACTTTGGCCACCTCATGCGAAGAGTTGACTCACTGGAAAAGACTCTGATGCTGGGAGGGATTGGGGGCAGGAGGAGAAGGGGACAACAGAAGACGAGATGGCTGGATGGCATCACTGACTCGATGGATGTGAGTCTGGGTGAACTCCAGGTATTGGTGATGGACAGGGAGGCCTGGCATGCTGCGATTCATGGGGTCACAAAGAGTCAGACACAACTGAGCAACTGAACTGAACTGAACTGAATGCCCACTTGACTTCACACTCTAGGATGTTTGCCTCTAGTTGAGTGATCACTCCATCATGATTATCTAGGTCATTTAGACTTTTTTTTTTTTTTTTTTGTTCTTCTGTGTATTTTTGCCACCTCTTCTTAATATCTTCTGCTTCTATTAGGTTCTTATCGTCCTTTCCTTTATTCTGCCCATCCTTGCATGAACTGTTCTCTTGTCTCTAACTTTTGTGAGGAGATCTGTAGTCTTCCCCCATTGTATTGTTTTCCTCTATTTCTTTGTGTTGTTCATTTAGAAAGGCTTTCTTATCTCTCCTTGCTTTCCTTTGGAACTCTGTATTCAGGTGAGTGTATCTTTCCTTTTCTCCTTTCCCTTTCACTTCTCTTATTTTCTCAGCTATTTGTAAGGCCACCTTAGACAACCATTGTCCCTTTTTGCATGTCGTTTTCTTGGGGATGGTTTTGATCCATGCCTCTTGTACAATGTTACGAACATCCATTCAGAGTTCTTCTGGCACTCTGCCTATCAGATCTAATCCTCTGAATCTATTTGTCACTTCCACTGAATAATCATAAGGGATTTGATTTACATAATAACTGAATGGCTTTGTGGTTTTCCCTACTTTATTCAATTTAAGTCTAAATTTTGCAATAAAGAGTTCATGATCTGAGCCACAGTCAGTTCCCAGTCTTGTTTTTGCTAACTGTATAGAGCTTCTCCTTCTTTGGCTGCAAAGAATATAATCAATATGATTTTGATACTGACCATCTGGTGATGTCCATGTATAGAGTAATCTCTTGAGTTGCTGGAAGAAGATGTTTTCTATGACCAGTGTATTCTCTTGGCAAAACTCTGTTAGTCTTTGCCCTGCTTTATTTTGTACTCCAAGGCCAAACTTACCTATTACTCCAGGTATCTGTTGACTTCCTACTTTTGCATCTTAGACTCCTATGATGCAAAGGACATCTTATTTTTTGATCTTAGTTCTAGAAGGTCTTGTAGGTCTTCATAGAACTTGTCAACTTTAGCTTCTTTGGCATTAGTGGTTGGGGCATGGACTTGGTTCACTGTGATATTGAATGGTTTTCTTTGGTAACAAACAGATATTATTCTGTCATTTCTGAGATTGCATCCAAGTACTTCATTTTGGACTCTTTTGTTGACTATGAGGGCTACTCCATTTCTTCTAAGCATTTCTTGCCCACAGTAGTAGATATAATGGTCATCTGAATTAAATTCACCCAATCCTGTCTGCTTTAGTTCACTAATTCCTAAAATGTCAATGTGCACTCTTGCCATCTCCTGTCTGAACACTTCCAATTTACCTTGATTCACAGACCTAACATTCCAGGTTCCTATGCAATACTGTCCTTGAAAGCTTTGGATTTTACTTTCACCACCAGACACATCCACAACTGGGCATCATTTCTTCTTTGGCTCAGCTTCTTCATTCCTTCTGAAGCTATTTTTCTCCTTTTCTCCAGTAGCATATTGGACACCTAGTGACCTGGGGGTAGGAGGGGTTTATCCTCCAGTGTCATATCTTTTTGCCTCTTCATACTGTTCATGGAGTTGTCAAGGCAAGAATGCTGAAGTGGTTTGCCATTCCCTTATCCAGTAAATGGTCCATATGTTTACCCTTGATTGCACACTACCTGCTCCCCTTGTGTTGGCACTACAGTGGGGGCCAAAGAAGAGAATGAAGCTGGTGTCATGTAGATACATAGCTGGAGAGGCTAGCCCTGAGCAAGAGCACGGAGTTGAGTTTGTTATTGGCCAGAGGGTCTTTGCTAGAGTCTTGCACTCATACCTCTGTAGAAGCTTGAGCAGGCTACTATCATAGCTTTCTGATTCTGGTGGGGTTGGGGATGGTTTCACATAGCTGGTGTCTCACACACAGTGGTAGAGAGGACCTCTGATGGATATTGATGTGGCATGAAACTCCAGTAGGGCAGGGTACAGGAAAGCACAGAGGGACTGACGTGGCTGTCATTAACAAATGTAAATATGCAAATGTGTGGAGATCTGAAGTGATTTGAAGGGTATTCTGTGGCTGTTACTTTTCCCTGCTTTCTTCAATTTAAGTCTGAATTTTGCAATAAGGAGCTCATGATCTGAACCACAGTCAGCTCCTGATCTTGTTTTTGCTGTGTCTAAAGAGCTTCTCCATCTTCAGCTGCAAAGAATATAATCAGTCTGATTTTGATATTGACCATCTGGTGATGTCCATGTTTAGAGTCATCTCTTGTGTTGTTGGAAGAGGGTGTTTGTTATGATCAGTGTGTTCTTTTGTCAAAACTCTGTTAGACTTTGCTCTGCTTCATTTTGTACTCTAAAGCTAAACTTTTCTGTTACTCCAGGTATCTCTTTAGCTCCTACTTTTGCATTCCAGTCCCCTATGATGAAAGGACATTTCTTTTGGTGTCAGTTCCAGGGCGTCTTGTAGATCTTTATAAAACCATTCAACTTAACTTCTTTGGCATTACTGGTTGGGGCATAGTCTTAGATTACTCAATATTGAATGGTTTGCTTGAAAACAAATAGAGATCATTCTGTCGTTTTTCAGATTGCATCCAAGGACTGCATTTTGGACTCTTTCATTGACTATTAGGGCAACTCTATTTCTTCTAAGCATTTCTTGCCCACAGTAGTAGATATAATGATCATCTGTATTAAATTCACCTAATTTCACCCACTTTAGTCTATTGATTCCTAAAATGTTGATGTTCATTCTTGCCATCTCCTATTTGACCACTTCCAGTTTACCTTGATTCATGGACCTAACATTCCAGGTTCCTGTGCAATATTGTCCTTGACAGCATTGGATTTTACTTTCACCACTAGACACATCCACAACTGGGCATCATTTCTGCTTTGACTCAGCCTCTTCATTCCTTTTGGAGCTACTTCTCCAATTTTCTCCAGTATTATATTGGACACCTAGTGACTTTAGAGGTTTATCTTTCAGTTTCATATCTTTTTTCCCTTTCATACTGTTCATGGGGTCCTCAGGCTTCCCTAGTAGCTCAGCTGATGAATCCACCTGCAATGCTAGAGACCCCAGTTCGAGTCCTGAGTTGGGAAGATCCACTGGAAAAGGGCTAGGTTACCCACTCCAGTATTCTTGGGCTTCCTTGGTAGCTCAGTTGGTAAAGAATCTGCCTGTAATACAGGAGACCTGGATTCAATCCCTGGGTTGATAAGGTCCCCTAGAGAAGGGAACGGCTACCTACTTCAGTATTCTGGCCTGGAGAATTCCATGGACTGTTTAGTCCATGGGGTCACAAAGAGTCAGACATGACTGAGAGATTTTCACTTTCACTTTCATGGGGTTCTAAAAGGAAGAGTGCTGAAGTGGTTTGCAAAATTCAGACTTAAATTGAAGAAAGTAGAGAAAACCACTAGGTCATTTAGGTATGACCTAAATTAAATCCCTTATGATTATACAGTGGGAGTGACAAAGATCCAAGGGATTATATCTGATTGAGTGCCTGAAGAGCTATGGACAAAGGTTTGTAACACTGTACAGGAGGCAGTGACCAAAACCATCTCCATGAATAAGAAATGCAACAAGGCATGGTGGATTTCTGAGGAGGCCTTACAAATAGCTGAGAATAGAAGAGAAGCAAAAGGCAAAGGAGAACAAAAGGATGTATGCAAAGTTCCAGAGGATAGCAAGGAGAGATAAGAAAGCCTTCTTAAGTGAACAATGTAAAGACATTGAGCAAAAAAAATAGAATGGGAAAGGCTAAAGATCTCCTCAAGAAATTAGAGATACCAAGGAAACATTTCATGCAAATATGGGCACTATTATGGACAGAAATGGTACAGACCTAACAGAAGCGGAAGATATTAAAGAGAGGTGGCAAGAATACACAGAAGAACTGTATAACAAAAGGTCTTAATGACCCGGATAGCAACAATGGTATGGTAACTCACCTAGAGTCAGATATCTTGGAGTATGAAGTTAAGTGGACCTTAGGAAGCATTACTATGAACAAAGCTAGTGGAGGTGGTGGAATTCTAGATGAACTAAAGTGCTGCACTCAATATGTCAGAAATTTTGGAAAACTCAGCAGTGGCCAAAGGACTGGAAAAGATCAATTTTCTTTCCAATCCCCAAAGAAGGGCAATGCCAAAGAATTTTCACACTACTGCACAATTGCTCTCATTTCATATGCTAGCAAGGTCGTCCTCAACATCCTTCAAGCTGGGCTTCAACAGTACGTAAACAGATTTTTCAGATGTAGAAGCTAGATTTCAAAAAGGCAGAGGAACCAGAGATCAAATCGCCAACATCCGTTGGATCATAAAATAAACAAGAGATTTCAAAAAAACTGCTCCTGCTTCATTGACTATGCTTAAGCTTTTGACTATATGGATCACAACAAATTGTGGAAAATTCTCAAAGAGTTGGGAATACCAGACCACCTTACCTGCCTCCTGAGAAACCTGTATTCAGGTCAAGAAGCAAAAGTTAGAAATGAATATGAAACAGTGAACTGGTTCACCATTGGGAAAGGAGTATGTTAAGGCTGTATGTTGTCACCCTGCTTATTTAACTTCTATACAGAGTATGTCATGTGAAGTGCTGGACTGGGTGAAGCTTACGTTGGAATCAAGATTGTCGGGAGAAATATTGATAACCTCAGATATGCAGACGAGACCACCCTTATGGCAGAAAGGGAAGAGGAGCTAAGGAGCCTCTTGATTAGTATGAAAACGGAGAGTGAAAAAGATGGCTTAAAACTCAACATTCAAAACTCTAAGATCATGTCATCCAGTACCATCACTTGATGGCAGATAGATGGGGAAACAATGGAAACAGAGACAGACTTTATTTTGGGGGGCTCCAAAATCACTGCAGACGGTGACTCCAGCTATGTAATTAAAAGACGCTCATTCTTTGTAAGAAAGGCTCTGAAAAAGTGGAGACATCGCTTTGCCCACAAAGATCCATATAGTGAAAGCTATGGTTTTTCCAGTCATCATGTACAGACATAAGAGTTGGACTGTAAAAAAGACTGAGCACCAAAGAATTGATGCTTTTGAACTGTGGTGCTGGAGAAAACTCTTGAGAGTCACCTGAACAGCAAGGAGATCAAACCAGTCAATCCTAAAGGAAGTCAACCCTGCATATCTGTTGGAAGGACTGATGCCGAAGCTCCAATACTTTGGCCACCTGATGTGAAGACTCATTGAAAAAGACTAATGCTGGGAAAGATCGAGGGCAGAAGGTGAAGGGGACAACAGAAGGTGAGATGGTTGCATGCCATCATCAACTTAATAGACATGAATTTGGGCAAACTCTGTGAGATAGTGAAGGACAGGGAAGCCTGGCATGCTGCAGACCATGGGGTGGCAACGAGTTGGACATGACTGAAAGAGTGAACAAAACAGGAACAAAATATGACTGTTGAGTTGCCAGTGGCAAAAGCTGCTCTTTTCTGCCTAGCGGTTCTCTGAACCACAGTGGCTTTGGTGTATGTGCTTTTCTTCCTTGTCCATAGCCTGGTCAATAAGTCTCAGCTTTACTGAGTCTGTGTGAAGTGAAACTGAAGTGGAAATTTCACCCAGTGTGATACAAGTCTGGAGAAGCTGGTCCCCCACCCTACTCTTCCTTGCCTGCCAGGAGGAACTCTTACTAGCTGGGGTTTTCCTTTCTGCTTCTGAATAATGTCAGCTTGTGGAGTGTAATAAGGTAGGGAAATGAAATTGTCTTCCTCTGTTCTTGTGTAATTATTCTCAGATTTCTGTTATGGTGTTATGGTGTTTGTATACGGTGTTCTTAAGTGAGTGCTATAGTTCACCTGGACCTGCTTTTATTCATAGGTGATAATACATTAATCTTTGTGAGGTGACAGTGAAGGTGGATTTTCCTAAGTTGCCATTTTTTTTCCTAATACACTGCTTTCTTTCTTGAACAAAATATTCACTGTTTATACAATTCTTAGTTAACAGTTTTTCTTTCTCCTTCATCCCTTTGAAGATATTATCACATTCATTTCTGGGCCCCACAGAAGTTTGTGTTTATTCATATTCTTGTTTCCACCGAAAGTATTGTCATTTTTCTTTGCTATTTTTAAGGAAGTCCCCTTTATATTTGCTGTTCAATCCTTAGATTTGATATATTTTAAAATAGTTTGTTATCTTCATCATGCATGGAAATTGATAAAGCTTTTTAAAAAATTCACAAGTTTGTCTTTCATCAAGTTCAAGAAATTATCACACATTATTTTTTGAAATATATTTCCTGTTGCATTTTAGTTCTCATTTTTTTAAGAAGCTCAGTTACATGTGTATTAGGGTTTTTATATTGTCTAACAAGTCCCCAGGGCCCAATTTATTTAAAAAATTTTTCTTTCTTTTCTTTGGTTAATTCTATTGGTATGTCTTATGGTTGTTGTACAGTGTATTAAGGGTTTCCCTGATAGCTCTGTTGGTAAATAATCTGCCTGCAATGCAGGAGACCCCAGTTCAATTCCTGGGTCAGGAAGATCCACTGGAGAAGGGATAGGCTACCCACTCCAGTATTCTTGGGCTTCCCTGGTGACTCAGCTGGTAAAGAATCCACCTGCAATGTGGGAGACCTGATTTTGATCCCTGGGTTGGGAAGATCCTCTGGAGAAGGGAAAGGCCTACTCCAGTATTCTGGCCTGGAGAATTCCATGAACTGTACAATTCATGGAATCACAAAGAGTGGGACACAACTGAACGACTTTCACATTCACAGTGTATTCAAAAGCAGAGACATCACTTTGCCTGAAACAAAAACTTGAATAGGCAAAGCTATGATTTTTCGAGTTGTAATGTACATATGTGATAGTTGGACCATAAAGAAGGCTGAGTACTGAAGAATTTCAAATTGTGGTGTTGGAGAAGACTTTTGAGAGTCCATTGGACAGCAAGAAGATAAAACCAGTCAAACCTAAAGAAAGTCAACCCTGAATATTCATTGGAAGGACTAATGCTGACACTGATACTCCAATAACTTTGGCCACCTGATGCAAAGAGCCAACTCATTGGAAAAACCTTGATGCTGGGAAAGATTGAGGGCAAGAGGAGAAGGGGGTGACAGAGGATGAGATGGTTCAGTGGCATCACCACCTCAAGGGACATGAGTTTGAGCAAACTCTGGGAGATAATGAAAGACAGGGAAGCCTGATGTGCTGCAGTTCATGGGGTTCCAAAGACTTGGACACCACTGAGTGACTGAACAACAACAAGATTATTGTTTCTCTCTTTTGTCATCTCTGTTTCTCTAACAGCATCTAGTGAAAAGTTCCCCCCACCACCACCACGATATATTATATTTCCTTTAGTTCTAGAATTCCCCAAATTTTCATTTTAATATATTTTATGTATTACAAACATTTATTTTATCATCGAGAGTATTTACAGGTGTTTTAAAATCTCATTGTGCTAATTCCAACATCTGGATAATCTTAGGTTTAGTTTCTGTTAATTGTCTTTTCTTTCAACAGTGTTTCTTTTTCCCCCATTGATTGTTTTATCTGAATTTTCTAAAATAAAATTTAATTGGAGGATGATTGCTTTACAATGCTGTGTTGTTTTCTGCTGCATAACAGATTAACATGAGTTAATCATAATTATATATCTATATTTCCTCCCTTTTTAAAAACCCCTCCCTGCTCCCATCCACCTCCTTTTAGGTCATCACAGAGTGCTCTTTGGGATCCCTATTTTACACAATAATGTATATATATCAATGCTAATTTCTCAATTCGTTCTACTCCCTCCTTCTCATGCAGTGTACACAAACTGCTGCCTATGTCTGCATCTCCATTTCTTCTCTTCAAATAGGTTTACTAGTACTATTTTTCTAGATTTCATATATATCTGTTAATATATGATGTTTGTTTTTCTCTTTCTGACTTACTTCACTCATATAATTGGTTCTAGGTTCATCCACTTTACTACAGCTGGCTCTGATTTATTCCTTTATACAGCTGAATAATATTCCATTGTGTGTGTGTGTGTGTGTGTATACACATATATATACTGTATCTTTTTATTCATTCATCTGTTGATGGATATCTAGGTTGGTTCCATGTCCTGGCTATTGTAAAGAGTGCAGCAATGAACATTGGGGTACATGTGTCTTTTTGAATTATGGTTTTCTCAGGGTATAGCCCAGTAATGGGATTGCTCAGTCATGGTGGTTTTATTCCTAGTTTGTTAAGGAATCTCCGTACTGTTCTCCATAGTGACTGTATCAATTTACATTTCCACCAATAGTGTAGTAGGATTCTCTTTTGTCCACATCCTCTCCAGCATTTTGCACAGCAAAGGAAACAATAAGCAAGATGAAAAAGACAACCCTCAGAATGGGAGAAAATAAGCTTCAAATGAAGCAACAGACAAAGGATTAATCTCCAAAATATATAAGTAGCTCATACAGCTCAGTATTACAAAAACAGCCCAATCAAAAACTGAACAGAGGACCTAAGCAGACATTTCTCCAAAGAAGACTTCAGATCAGATCAGATCAGATCAGTCGCTCAGTCATGTCCAACTCTTTGCGACCCCATGAATCACAGCACACCAGGCCTCCCTGTCCATCACCAACTCCCGGAGTTCACTCAGACTCACGTCCATCGAGTCAGTGATGCCATCCAGCCATCTCATCCCCTGTCATCCCCTTCTCCTCTTGCTCCCAATCCCTCCCAGCATCAGAGTCTTTTCCAATGAGTCAACTCTTCGCATGAGGTGGCCAAAGTACTGGAGTTTCAGCTTTAGCATCATTCCTTCCAAAGAAATCCCAGGGCTGATCTCCTTCAGAATGGACTGGTTGGATCTCCTTGCAGTCCAAGGGACTCTCAAGAGTCTTCTCCAACACCACAGTTCAAAAGCATCAATTCTTTGGCGCTCAGCCTTCTTCACAGTCCAACTCTCACATCCATACATGACCACAGGAAAAACCATAGCCTTGACTAGATGGACCTTTGTTGGCAAAGTAATGTCTCTGCTTTTGAATATGCTATCTAGGTTTGTCATAACTTTCCTTACAAGGAGTAAGCGTCTTTTAATTTCATGGCTGCAGGTCAATAAACATATAAAGGATGCTCAAAATCAGTCATTATTGTTGTTTTTGTTGTTCAGAAGATAAATTGTGTCTGATTCTTTGAGACCACGTGAACTGCAGCATGCCAGGCTCTTCTGTCCTCCACTATCTCCTGAAGTTCTCATATTCATGTCTATTGAGTGGATGATGCTATCTAACCATCTCATCCTCTGTCACTTCTTTCTCCTTTTCCCTTCAATTTTTCCCAGCATCAGGGTCTTCTCTAATGAGTCGGTTCTTAGCATCAGGTGGCCAAAGTATTGGGCTCAGCTTCAGCAACAGTCCTTCCCAATGAATATTCAGAATCATTTTCCTTTAGGGCTGACTGATTTTTATCTCTTTGCAGTCTAACAGACTCTCAAGAGTCTTCTCTAGCACCACAATTTGAAAGCATCTATTCTTCAGTATTCAACTTTCTTTATGGTCCAACTCTCACATTCCTACATGACTACTAGAAAAACCATAGTTTTGAGTATACAGACTTTTGTTGTCAAAGTGATGTCTCTGCTTTTTAATACACAAGGTTTGTCATAGCTTTCCTTCCAACGAGCAAGTGTCTTTTAATTTCATGGCTGCAGTTCCCATCCACATTGATTTTGGAGACCAAGAAAATAAAATATGTCCCTGCTTCCATTTTTTCCCTTTCTACTTACCATGAAGTAATGGGACCAGAAGCCATGATCTCAGGTTTTTAATGGTGAGTCTCTAGTCAATTTTTTCTCTCTTCTCTTTCACCCTCATCAAGAAGCTCTTTGGTTCCTCCTCACTTTCTGCCATTAGAGTGGCATCATCTGCATACCTGAGGTTGCTATTTCTCCTGGCAATCTTGATTGCAGTTTGTGATTCAACCCAGTCCGGCACTTCACATGATGTACTCTACATATGATTTAAATAAGCAGGGTGGCAATGTACAGACTTGACATTCTCCTTTCCCAATTTGAAACCAATCGGTTTTCCCATGTCTGGTTCTGTTGCTTCTTTACCAGCATACAAGTTTATTCAGTTCAGTTCATTTCAGTCACTCAGTCGTGTCTGACTCTCTGCAACCCCATGGAGTGCAGCACACCAGGCCTCCCTGTCCATCACCAACTCCCGGATTTTACCCAAACTCATGTCCATTGAGTCGGTGATGCACTCCAACCATCTCATCCTCTGTCGTCCCCTTCTCCTCCTGCTCTCAATCTTTCCCAGCATCGGAGTCTTTCCAATGAGTCAGCTCTTCACATCAGGTGGCCAAAGTATTGGAGTTGCAGCTTCAACATCAGTCCTTCCAATGAACACCCAGGACTGATCTCCTTTAGGATGGACTGATTAGATCTCCTTGCAGTCCAAGGGACTCTCAAGAGTCTTCTCCAACACCACAGTTCAAAAGCATCAATTCTTCGGCGCTCAGCTTTCTTTATAGTCCAACTCACACATCCATACATGACTACTGGAAAAACCATAGCCTTGACTAGACAGACCTTTGTTGACAAAGTAATGTCTCTACTTTTTAATATGCTGTCTAGGTTGGTCATAACTTTCCTTACAAGGAGTAAGCGTCTTTTAATTTCATGGCTGCATTCACCATCTGCAGTGATTTTGGAGCCCAAAAATAATAATAAAGAAAAGAAAAAAATTTTTCATGTGATTACACTACTTTCTTGCTCCAGTCACAATGTCTACTCAGAATCTAGGAATATCTTTCAAGCTGTTGTGGGCAGTGTGGAGTTAGTTCAGTGTCAGATATTCCCTTGTTCTGGCTTGTACTTTTCCCCAAAGTCTACAGTTGCCCCTGAAGTGAACAGTCTCAGTTTGATTTCAGGATTTAATCTGTTACACCTGCCACTTCTGGAGTGGTTCTGTTGCAGGAACGCAGACCCCTTCCAGGGCCCGAAACTGGGCTCTTGTCTAACACTTGGAAATGAATTGTCCAAGGAGACACATGTGCTGACAAAGCAAGAGATTTTATTGGGAAAGGGCACCCGAGTGGAGAGCAGTAGGGTGGAGAGTCCCTTGGACTGCAAGGATTGGGGGCAGAACTGCTCTGCCGCGTGGCTCACAGTCTCGGGTTTATGGTAATGGGATTAGTTTCCGGGTGGTCTTTGGCCAATCATTCTAATTCAGAGTCTTTCCTGGTGGCACACACATCACGCAGCGATGATGGATGCTAGCGAGAGGGATTCTGGGAAGTGGACAGACACGCGGTGTCTCCTTTAGACCTTTCCCAAACTGTTCCTGTTGGTGGTGGCTTATTAGTTCCGTATTCCTTATCATGATCTCCTGTCATAAAACAACTCATGCAAATGGTTACTATGGTGCCTGGCCAGGGTGGGTGGTTTCAATCAGTGTGCTTCCCCTAACAGTTCCCCCATCTTTTCTTTGCTTAGGTTGGCTTCCTCTGCTTGCAAGTCTTTCTTCAGTGTCTGATCTCTGCCCTGACACAAGGGGTTGAAAGTGGCCTCTTATTCAGGCTCCCTTACTCAGTTGTGCTGTGGAGATGGAGAGACCCTACAAATGCCACTGTGCTGACATGTGTGGGGAGTGCTCATGGTTGTTGGGGCACATGGGGTTGCCACAGTCCAAGGTGGCACGCACTTCCCAGGTCCAAGCCGCTCAGGCTCCTGGGTGCACCACAAGGGCACAGTCCCAAGTAGGCCATGCATCTCCTCAGGGCCATTTTAGTTTGCTGATTCCTAGAATGTCGATATTCACTCTTGCCATCTCCTGTTTGACCACTTCCAATTTGCCTTGATTCATGGACCTGACATTCCAGGTTCCTATGCAATATTGCTCTTTACAGCATCAGACCTTGCTTTTATCACCAGTCACATCCACAGCTGGGTATTGTTTTTGCTTTGGCTCCATCCCTTCATTCTTTCTGGAGTTATTTCTCCACTGATCTCCCAGTAGCATATTGGGCACCTACCGACCTGGGGAGTTCCTCTTTCAGTATCCTATCATTTTGCCTTTTTATACTGTTCATGGGGTTCTCAAGGCAAGAATACTGAAGTGGTTTGCCATTCCCTTCTCCAGTGGACCACATTCTATCAGACCTCTCCACCATGTTCACTCTAATTGATGCTTTTGAACTGTGGTGTTGGAGAAGACTCTTGAGAGTCCCTTGGACTGCAAGGAGATCCAACCAGTCCATTCCAAATGAGATCAGCCCTGGGATTTCTTTGGAAGGAATGATGCTAAAGCTGAAACTCCAGTACTTTGGCCACCTCATGCAAAGAGTTGACTCATTGGAAAAAACTCTGATGCTGGGAGGGATTGGGGGCAGGAGGAAAAGGGGACAACAGAGGATGAGATGGCTGGATGGCATCACTGACTCGATGGATGTGAGTCTGTGTGAACTCCGGGAGTTGGTGATGGACAGGGAGCTGGTGTGCTGCGATTCATGGGATCGCAAAGAGTCGGACACGACTGGGCGACTGAACTGAAGTGAACTGAACTGAAAACAAACATTTCCATAAGAAAAAAGCATTGATTAGTTCAAGGTTTGAGAAAAGTTAAGTTCAGGTGGAACCAGGTGTCATCATGGCAACACAGAATTTTAAAAGAAACCTCTTTTTAATTTGTATAGAGAAGGGGAAAAAAATCTAACACTTGTAGTTTGTTTCCTCTTGCAGCTTAAGAGAGAAGTAAAAAATGTCTGACACTTGCAGCCTGTTTCCTCCATTTGGAGACCCCCTACTCTTCCTGCCTGCTACCCTCTCATTGAATTCTGTTTACTAGTGTTTTGTTGAGGATATCTGCCTCTATATTCATCAGTGATATTGGTCTGTAACTTTATTTTTGTGTGGTACTTTGTCTGGTTTTGGTATCAGGGTGATAGTGGCCTCATAGAATGAGTTTGGGAGTGTTCTTCCATCTGCAATTTTTTTGGAAGAGTTTTAGCAGGATAAGTGTTATCTCTTCTCTAAATATTTGATAGAATTTTCCTATGAATGCATCTGTCCCTGGGCTTTTGTTGATTTCTTTGTTTGAAGATTTTTTAATCACAGTTTCAATTTCAGTGCTTGTGATTGGTCTGTATATATTTTCTTTTCTTCCTAGTTCAATCTTGGAAGATTGTGTCTTTGTAAGAATTTGTCCATTTTTTCCAGGTTGTCCCTTTTATAGGAATATTATTACTTATAACAGACTTTCACGATCTTTGTATTTCTGTGGTGTCAGTTTTCACTTCTATTTTCATTTCTACTTTATTGATTTGAGACTTCTTTTTTTTTTTTTCTTGATGAGTCTGAATAACAGTTTATCAATTTTGTTTATCTCCTTAAAGAATCAACTTTTAGTTTTAATAATCTTTGCTATTTTTTTTCAGCAGTTCTTTTTCCATTTATTTCTACTCTGTTCATAATTTCTTTCCTTCTATTAACTTCAGATTTTGTTTGTTCTTCTTTCTCTGATTGCTTTTGTTGTAAGGTTAGGTTGTTTATTTGAGATTTTTCTTGTTTCTTCAAGTGCGATTGTAATACTATAAGCATCCCTCTTTCTTATATCCCATAGGCTTGGGTTCATTATGTTTTTGTTGTCACTTGTTTCTAGGTACTTTTTATATTTTCTCTTTGATTTCTTCAGTGACCTGTTGGTTATTTACTAGTATACTGTTTAGTCCTCATGTGTTTGTGTTTTTGAGGCTTTTTATTCTGTAATTGATATATAATATCATAGTATTGTGGTCAGAAAAGATGATTGATATGATTTCAATGTTCTTAAATTTACCAAGGCTCACCTTCTGACTCAGCATGTGGTCAATCTTGGAGAATGTTCCATTTGCACTTGAGAAGAAACTGTATTCTGCTTTTGGATGGAATGTCTTGTAAATATGAATTAAGTCCCTCTAGGCTCACCCTTATGGCAGAAAGTGAAGAAGAACTAAAGAGCCTCTTGATGAAAGTGAAAGAGGAGAGTGAAAACGTTGGCTTAAAGCTCAACATTCAGAAAACTAAGATCATGGCATCCGGTCCCATCACTTCATGGCAAATAGATGGGAAACAGTGGAAACAGTAGCTGACTATTTTTCTGGGCTTCAAAATCACTGCAGATGGTGATTGCCATGAAATTAAAAGATGCTTACTCCCTGGAAGGAAAGTTATGACCAATCTAGACAGCAAATTAAAAAACAGAGACATTACTTTGCCAACAAAGGTCCATCTAGTCAAGGCTATGGTTTTTCCAACGGTCATGTATAGATGTGAGAGTTGGACTATAAAGAAAGCTGAGAGCAGAAGAATTGATGCTTGTAAACTGTGGTGTTGGAGAAGATTCTTGAGAGTCCCTTGGACTGCAAGTAGATGCAACCAGTCCATCCTAAAGGAGATCAGTCCTGGGTATTCATTGGTAGGACTGATTTTTAAGCTGCAACTCCAATACTTTGGCCACCTGATGCCAAGAGCTGACTCATTTGAAAAGACCCTGATGCTGGAAAAGATTGAGGAGGACGACAGAGGTTGAGATGGTTGGATGGCATCACCAACCTGATGGACCTGGCTTTGGGTGAACTCCAGGGGTTGGTGATGGACAGGGAGGCCTGGCGTGCTGTGGTTCATGGGTCGCAAAGGGTTGGACATGACTGAGTGACTGAACTGAACTGAACTGAGGCTTATCTATCATTTTAAGGCTTGTGTTTTCCTATCCATTTTCTGTCTGAATGATCTGTTCATTGATGAAAGTGGGGTGTTAAAGTTCCCCACTATTATCATATTACTGTCAACTTCTCCCTTTATCTTTTTTAATATTTGCCTTATATATTGAGGTGCTCATATGCTGGGTGCATATATATTTATAATGTCTTCTTGAATTGATCCTACAACCATTGTGCAGTGTCCTTCTTTGTCTCTTATAATAGTCTGATTTAGTCTATTTTGTCTGATATGAGTATTGCTATTCCAAATTTCTTTTGATTTCCATTTGCATAGTATACCGTCTCCCACCCCCTTACTTTCAGTCTGTATGTGTCCCTAGGTGTGAAGTGGGTTTCATGTAGAGAGGATATATATGGGCTTTGATTTTATGTATCCACCCAGTCAGTCTATGTCTTTTGGTTGGTGCATTTAATTTATTTACTTTTAAGGTAATTATCAGTATATATATATTCCTATGACCATTTTCTTAATTGTTCTGGGTTTGTTTTGTAGATCTTTTCTTTTTCTTGTGTTTCCTGCTTAGAGAAGTTCCTTTAGCATTTGTTATAAAGATGTTTTGGTGGTGCTGAATTCTCTTAGTTTTTAATTGCTGGTAAAGTTTTGATTTCTCTGTCAAATCTGAATGAGATCCTCCCTGGGCACAGTATTCTTGGTTGTAGGTTTATCTATTTCATCACTCTAAGTGTATCATGCCCCTCACTTATGGCTTGCAAAGTTTCTGCTGAAAAATCAGCTGATGACCTCATGGAAGTTTCCTTGGATGTTATTTGTCATTTTTCTCTTCAGTTCAGTTCAGCCGCTCAGTCGTGTCTGACTCTTTGTGACCCCATGAATCGCAGCTCGCCAGGCCTCCCTGTCCATCACCAACTCCCAGAGTTCACTCAAATTCATGTCCATTGAGTCAGTGATGCCATCCAGCCATCTCATCCTCTGTTGTTCCCTTCTCCTCCTGCCCCCAATCCCTCCCAGCATCAGGGTCTTTTCCAATGAGTCAACTCTTTGCATCAGGTGGCCAAAGTAACGCAGTTTCAGCTTTAGCATCAGTCCTTCCAATGAACACCCAGGGCTGATCTCCTGTAGAATGGACTGGTTGGATCTCCTTGCAGTCCAAGGGACTCTCAAGAGTCTTCTCCAACACCACTGTTCAAAAGCATCAATTCTTTGGCACTCAGCTTTCTTCACAGTCCAACTCTCACATCCATACATGACCACTGGAAAAACCATAGCCTTGATTGGATGGACCTTTGTTGGCAAAGTAATGTCTCTGCTTTTGAATATGCTATCTAGGTTGGTCTTAACTTTCCTTCCAAGGAGTAAGCGTCTTTTAATTTCATGGCTGCAGTCACCATCTGCAGTGATTTTGGAGCCCCCAAAAAATAAAGTCTGACACTCTATTGTTTTAAATATTTTATCTTTGTCTTTAATTTTTGCCAGTTGGATTTCTATGTGTCTCTGTGTATTCCTCCTTGGTTTTATCCAGCCTGGAACTCTTTGCACTTCCTGCAATTGGTTGACTGTTCCCTTTCCCATGTTATGAAATTTTTCAACTATTATCTTTTCAAATATTTTCTTGGTTGTTTTTTCTTTTTTTTTCCTCTCACTCTTTTCCTTCCAGGATCCCTATACTGTGATTGTTGGCTCATTTACTACTGTCCCAGAAGTTTCTTAGGCTATCTTCATTTTTTTTTTTCATTCTTTTTTCTTCATTGTGTTCCATGATAATGATTTACACCTTCTGTTTTCCAGTTCACTTATTCATTCTTCTGCTTCAGTTATTCTGTTATTGATTCTTTCTAGTGTATTTTTCATTTCAGTTATTGTATTTTCCATCTCTGTTTGTTTGCTATTTAGTTCTTCTAGGTGTTTGTTAAACATTTCTTGCATCTTCTCCATTATTTTTCCAAGGTCCTGGATCATCTTCACTATCATTATTCTGAATCCTCTTTTCTGGGAGTTTGCCTATCTCCACTTCATTTGTCATTTTTCTGGGCTTTTGTCTTGTGCCTTCAACTGGGACACGATTCTCTGCCTTTTCATTTTGTGTAACTTTTTGTGATTGCAGTTTCGATTCTGGAGGCTGCTGGATTGTAGACCTTGCTTCTGCTATCTACCCTTTGGTGGATGAGGTTATTTAAGAGGCTTGTGCAAACTTCCTGATGGGAGAGACTGGTGGTGGGTAGAACTGGGTCTTTCTCTGGTCAGCAGGGCCATGCTCAGTAAAACTTTAATCAATTTTTTTGCTGATGGGTGGGGCTGCACTCCTTCCCTGTTTGTGTAGCCTGTGGTGACCCAGCTCTGGAGTCTATAGGTTCTATGGAAGGGCCAATGGCAACCTCCAAGGGGGGCTCACATGAAGGGATACTTCTTAGAAGTGCTGCTGCCAGTACTTTTGTCTCCACAGTGAGCCACTACTGCCCGATATCTCTGCAAAAGACCCTGCAACAGTAGTGGGTAGGTCTGGTTCAGCCACCTCTGGGGTCACTGCTCCTTTCCTCTGTGTCCTGGTGTGCATGAGATTTTGTGTGTGCCCTCCAAGACTGGGGTCTCTGTAGAAGTCTCGCAATGAAATCTTCCTGGTCTTCAAAGTCAGATTCTCTGGGGATTTCTAGTCCCTTTGCTGGATATCCAGACTGGGAAGCTTGATATGGGGCTCAGAACGTTCACAATAGTGGGTGACCATCTGTGGTATTATTGTTCTCCAGTTTATGCATTGCCTATCCAGCAGGTATATGATTTCATTTTATCATGATTGCACTCCTCCTACCATTTTGTTGTGGCTTCTTTGTCTTTGGATGTGGAGTATCTTTATTCTGTTGTTGTTGGGTTCCAGCATATTCCTGTCTATGGTTGTTCAACAGTTAATTGCAATTTCAGTGCTCTTGCAGGAGGAGATGAGTGCACATGTGTCCACTTCACCATCTCGAACCAGTCCTCAAAAAGGGATGTTCTTGAATCTTGCCTTGTTTTTATAGAATTATTTTATAGGCTTATATCCTCCCTCATTGTCAGGACATTTATCACAGCTATCAGCCTGCTTTCTAATTAAAGCCCTCCAGGTCCTGCTGACATTGCAGGTCACTGATCTCCATGTCAGGGAACTTTCCCCAATGCAGGGCAGAGGTCCTGCTCCAAATTATGATTATTTTAACCCTTATATTTGGTGTGTTTTTACTACTTTTTTCTCTTGATCACATTTACAATATCTGGTGACTTTTAGTGAATGCTGGACATTATGTTAAAATACTAAAGTCTATGGAGGATTAAGCTAAGATTATCCTTCTGAGTGGCTTTATTTATTAATTTGCTCAGTTATATTCAGGATAGCTGACTTTAATAGGATTGAAGGGATATAATATTGATTTAGTCTTATAAGACCTGATCTATTGTATTTATCTTTACTCTTAGCATATAACCTCTTAAATGTACCTGTTGAAAGACTGAGAGTATTTCCCAGATCTCTCTGTTCTTAGTGAGCCTTGAACTCTAGTTTTTCTCCCGGAATGAGATTTTTTTTTTCCTCCCTGATTCTTTACTTATTTCCCTCAACATTTTAAGGATCATTTTATCTTCAGTTTGTTAACCTTTCACCTTTTAGTCTTGGAAATCAAGAAATGATTTTTTTGTGGAAGCAGCATAAAGCAAGCTTCTCATTTTCTTTTCAGCTACTAAAACAAGAGCCATCCAGAATGTTCTGTACAAAAGCCACATGGTATATATTTTAGGCATTATAGTCCACATACAGTCTCTGTGTTCTCCTTCTTCCTTGTCCTCTTTCTTCCTCCTCCTTGTCCCCCTCCCTCCATCTCCACCTCTTCCTTCCCTCCACATCCCTCTTCTTTTTTTCCTCTCTTTCTTCTTTCTTCTTCTCTACCTTCATCTTTTTCTATATTATTTTTCATCAATTAAAAATGTAAAAATAATTCTTAGCTTATGGACCATAAAAAAAAGCTTCATGTCTGATATGGCCCATGCTCTGAGACTGAGTATAAGGCTCACTTCTATCAGCTTCTCTATCTTGAATTTTTATACTGTGACTTCTTAGATAAGCTTGAAATATCTGTTTTTTATTCTAAGCATCATGAAACATCTGTAAGTTCTTATTAACTGTAGTCTTTTCCTCACTTTCAGCTATGCTTCTCGACCTTCTATTTCTACAACTGTAAGAAGGGAAAAGTAGTATAAAACTTTTGACTAGGTGAGTTTTCTTTTTCTCTCAGGTCTTTGTATTTCCAAAGCTAGTTGCTTTGCTAATTTTCTGATTCATTCAACCACATTTGTTTTATAAACACAAAATTTTTCAGGCTTTCTGGTTTTTCTTAATAATGATTTATTTTTCTTAATCGTCAATGTTAGAAGTAGAAGTCCCTGCAAATAAGACATACAGATGGACAAAAGGCACATGAAAAGATGCTTAACATCACTAATTATTAGAGAAAGGCAAATCAAAATTGCCATGAGATATCACATCAGTTCAGTTCAATGGCTCAGTCATGTCCAACTCTTTGCAACCCCATGAATTGCAGCACACCCAGCCTCCTTGTCCATCACGAACACCCAGGTTCACCCAAACTCATGTCCTTCGAGTCGGTGATGCCATCCAGCCATCTCATCCTCTGTCGTCCCCCTCTCCTCCTGCCCCCAATCCCTCCCAGCATCAGAGTCTTTTCCAATGAGTCAACTCTTCTCATCAGGTGGCCAAAGTACTGGAGTTTCAGCTTTAGCATCAGTACTTCCAAAGAACACCCAGGACTGATCTCCTTTAGAATGGACTGGTTGGATCTCCTTGCAGTCCAAGGGACTCAAGAGTCTTCTCCAACACCACAGTTCAAAACCATCAATTCTTGGTGCTCAGCTTTCTTCACAGTCCAACTCTCACATCCATACATGACTACTGGAAAAACCATAGCCTTGAATAGATGGACCTTTGTTGGCAAAGTAATGTCTCTGCTTTTGAATATGCTATCTAGGTTGGTCATAACTTTCCTTCCAAGGAGTAAGTGTCTTTTAATTTCATGGCTGCAATCACCATCTACAGTGATTTTTGAGCCCCCCAAAATAAAGTATGCCACTGTTTCCAATGCTTCCCCATCTATTTCCTGTGAAGTGATGGGACCAGATGCCATGATCTTCATTTTCTGAATGTTGAGCTTTAAGCCAAATTTTTCACTCTCCTCTTTCACTTTCAAGAGGCTTTTGAGTTCCTCTTCACTTTCTGCCATAAGGGTGGTATCATCTGCATATCTGAGGTTATTGATATTTCTTCCAGCAATCGTGATTCCAGCTTGTGCTTCTTCCAGCCCAGTGTTTCTCATGATGTACTCTGCATAGAAGTTACATAAACAGGGTGACAATATACAGCCTTGATATCCTCTTTTTCCTATTTGGAACTAGTTTGTTGTTCCTTGTCCAGTTCCAACTGTTGCTTCCTGACCTGCATATAGGTTTCTCAAGAGGCGGGTCAGGTGCTCTGGTATTCCCATCTCTTTCAGAATTTTCACAGTTTATTCTGATCCACACAGTCAAAGGCTTTGGCATAGGCAATAAAGCAGGAATAGATGTTTTTCTGGAACTCTCTTGCTTTTTCGATGATCCAGCAGATGTTGGCAATTTGATCTCTGGTTCCTCTGCCTTTTCTAAAACCAGCTTGAAACTGGTTTTTGCTGAAGCCTGGCTTGGAGAATTTTGAGCATTACTTTACTAGCGTGTGAGATGAGTGCAATTGTGCGGTAGTTTGAGCATTCTTTGGCATTGCCTTTCTTTGGGATTGGAATGAAAACTGACCTTTTCCAGTCCTGTGGCCACTGCTGAGTTTTCCAAATGTGCTGGCATATTGAGTGCAGCACTTTCACAGCATCATCTTTCAGGATCTGAAATAGCTCAACTGGAATTCCGTCACCTCCACTAGCTTTGTTCATAGTGATGCTTCCTAAGGCCCACTTGACTTCACATTCCAGGATGTCTGGCTCTAGGTGAGTGATCACACCATCGTGATTATCTGGGTCATTAAGATGTTTTTTTGTACAGTTCTTCTGTGTATTCTTGCCATCTCTTCTTAATATCTTCTGCTTCTGTTAGGTCCATACCATTTCTGTCCTTTATCGAGCCCATCTTTGCATGAAATGTTCCCTTGGCATATCTAATTTTCTTGAAGAGATCTCTAGTCTTTCCCATTCTGTTGTTTTCCTCTATTTCTTTGCATTAATCACTGAGGAAGACTTTCTTATCTCTCCTTGCTATTCTTTGGAACTCTGCATTCAGATGCTTATATCTTTCCTTTTCTCCTTTGCTTTTCACTTCTCTTCTTTTCACAGCTATTTGTAAGTCCTCCCCAGACAGTCATTTTGCTGTTTTTGCATTTCTTTTCCATGGGGATGGTCTTGATCCCTGTCTCCTGTACAATGTCACGAACCTCCATCCATAGTTCATCAGGCACTCTATCTATCAGATCTAGTCCCTTAAATCTATTTCTCACTTCCACTGCATAATCATAAGGGATTTGATTTAGATCATACCTGAATGGTCTAGTGGTTTTCCCTACTTTCTTCAATTTCAGACTGAATTTGACAATAAGGAGTTCATGATATGAGCCACAGTCAGCTCCCGTTCTTGTTTTTGCTGACTGTATAGAGATTCTCCATCTTCAGCTGCAAAGAATATAGTCAATCTGACTTAGGTGTTGACCATCTGGTGGTGTTTGCTATGATGAGTGTGTTCTCATGGCAAAACTCTATTAGCCTTTCCCTGCTTCATTCCGTATTCCAACGCCAAATTTTCCTGTTACTCCAGGTGTTTCTTGACTTCCTACTTTTGCATTCCAGTCCCATATAATGAAAAAGGCATCTTTTTGAGGTGTTAGTTTTAAAAGGTCTTGTAGGTCTTCATAGAACTGTTTAACGTCAGGTTCCTCAGCATTACTGGTTGGGGCATAGACTTAGATTACTGTGGTATTGAATGGCTTGCCTTGGAAACGAACAGAGATCATTCTGTCATTTTTGAGATTGCATCAAAGTATTGAATTTTGGACTCTTTTGTTGACCATGATGGCTACTCCATTTCTTCTAAGGGATTCCTGCCCACAGTAGTAGATATAATGGTCATCTAAGTTAAATTCACCCATTCCAGTCCATTTTAGTTCGCTGATTCGTTGACGTTCAATCTTGCCATCTCCTGTTTGACCACTTCCAATTTGCCTTGATTCATGGACCTAACATTCCAGGTTCTTATGCAATATTACTCTTTACAGCATTGGACCTTGCTTCTATCATCAGTCACATCCACAACTGGGTATTGTTTTTTCTTTGGCTCCATCCCTTCATTCTTTCTGGAGTTATTTCTCCACTGATCTCCAGTAGCATATTGGGCACCTACCGACCTGGGGAGTTCCTCTTTCAGTATCCTATCATTTTGACTTTTCATACTGTTCATGGGGTTCTCAAGGCAAGAATACTGAAGTGGTTTGCCATTCCCTTCTCCAGTGGACCACATTCTGTCAGACTTATCTACCATGACCCGCCCATTGGATGGCCCTGACGGCATGGCTTAGTTTCGTTGAGTTAGACAAGGCTGTGGTCCATGTGATTAGATTGACTAGTTTTCTGTGATTATGGTTTCAGTGTGTCTGCCCTCTGATGCCCTCACAACATCTACCATCTTACTTGGGTTTCTCTTACCTTGGATGTGGGGTATCTCTTCACGGCTGCTCCAGCAAAGCGCAGCTGCTGCTCCTTACCTTGGACGAGGGGTATCTCCTCACTGGCCACCCCAGAAAGACAGAAACGATTGGAGGTAACAGAAGCCAAAGTTATTAAGAAGAGGTGGCAAGAATACACAGAAATACTGTACAAAAAGATCCTAATGGCCCAGATAACCACGATGGTGTGATTACTTGCCTAGGGTCAAACATTCTGGAGTGTGAAGTCAAGTGGGTCTTAGGAAGAATCACTATGAACAAAGCTAGTGGACATGATGGAATGACAGCTGAGTTATTTCAAATCCTAAAAGATGATGCTGTTAAAGTGTTGAATTCAATACACTAGCAAATTTGGAAAACTCAGAAGTGGACATAGGACTGGAAAAGTCTGTTTTCACTCCAATCTCAAAGAAAGGCAATGCAAAAGAATGTTCAAACTACCACACAGTTGGAGTTATTTCACATGCTAGGAAGGTCATACTCAAAATTCTCCAATCTAGGCATCAACAGTACATAAACCGAGAACTTCCGGATGTACAACCTGGATTTAGAAAAGGCAGAAGAACCAGAGATCAAATTGCCAACATCTGCTGGATCATAGAAAAGGCAAGATAATTCTAGAAAACCATTGACTTTTGCTTCATTGAGTATGCTAAAGCCTTTGACGGTGTGGATCACAACAAACTGTGGAAAATTCTTAAAGAGATAGGAATACTGGACCACCTTACCTGCCTCCTGAGAAAACTGTATGCAGGTCAAGAAGCAACAGTTAGAATCGAACATGGAACAACGGACCGATTCAAAATTGGGAAAAGAGTACATCTAGGCTGTATATTATCACCCTGTTTATTTAACTTATATGTAGAGTGCATTATGAGAAATGCCCACCTGGATGAAGCACAAGCTGGAATTAAGATTTCTAGGAGAAATATCTATAACCTCAGATATGCAGATGACACCCCCCCCCTTACGGCAGAAAGAAAAGAGGAACTAAAGAGCCTTTTGATGAAAATTAAAGAGGAGAGTGAAAAATCTGGCTTAAAACTCAGCATTCAAAAAACTAAGATCGTGGCATCCAGTCCCATCACTTCATGGCAAATAGATGAGAAAACAATAGAAACAGTGACAGACTATTTTTTTGGATTCCAAAATCACTACAGATGGTGACTGCAACCATTAAATTAAAAGACACTTGCTCCTTGGAAGGAAAGCTATGGCAAACCTAGAGAGCATATTCAAAAGCAGAGACATCACTTTGCAGACAAACATCCATATAGTGAAAGCTATGATTTTTCCAGTAGCCATGCACGGATGTGAGAGTTGTACCATGAAAATGGCTGAGCACCAAAGAACTGATGGATTTGAACTGTGGTGCTGGAGAAGACTCTTGAGAGTCCCTTGGACTGCAAGGATATCAAACCAGTCAATCCTAAAGGAAATCAACCCTCCATATTTATTGAAAGGACTGATGCTAAAGTTCCAATACTTTGGCCACCTTATGCTAAGAGCTGACTCACTAGAAAAGACCCTGATGCCAGGAAAGATTGAAGACAGGAGGAGAAGGGGACAACAATAGAATGAGATGGTTGGATGGCATCACCTACTCAATGGAGATGAGTTTGAGCAAGCTCCAGGAGATGGTGAAGGACAGAGAAGCCTGGCATGCTACATCCATGGGGTTGCAAAGAGATGGACACAACTGAGTGACTGAACAATAACAACAGCCACTATGGAGAACAGTACAGAGGTTCCTTAAAACACTAAAAATAGAGCTACCATTTGACCCTGAAATCCCACTGTTGGGCATATACCAAGAGAAAAACATGTTTCACAAGGATACATGCACTCCTATATTCGTTGCAGCACTATTTACAATGGCCAAGACATGGAAGCAACCGAAATGTTGCTTCAGCAGAGGAATAGATAAAGAAGATGTGGTGGATATATACAGCAGAATATTACTCAGCCATTAAAAAAGTATGAAATAATTCCATTTGCAGCAACATGGATGAATCTAGAGATTGTCATACTGAGTGAAGTCAGAGAAAGAGAAATATCATATAACATCCTTTATATGCAGAATCTAAAAAGAAATGATATAAATGAATTTATTTACAAAACAAAGACAGACTCGTAGACTTAGAGAATGAACTTACTCCTCCATGGGGAAGAATGGGGAGAAGAGATAGTTAGGGAGTTTAGGATTTACATGTACACTCTGCTATATTTAAAATGGATAACCAGCAAGATCCTACTATAGATCACAGGGAACTCTGCTCACTGTTATGTGGCAGTCTGGATGGGAAGGGAGTTTGGGGGAGAATGTATACATGTATATGTATGGCTGAATCCCTTTTTTGCCCACCTGAAATTGTCACAACATTATTAATACATTCCAATGTAAAATAAAAAGTTTAAAATGCAAAAATAAAGAAGTGGAAGTCCTTACAAATCAGTTTCGGGACTGACAGTTTGAAGGAAGAAAAGAAGTTTGAGAGAATTAATACCGAGTATTAATTAATGTATTTCACATTTTCTCAGTGAAATTTAGCTAAAATGTGTGAGGTGTATGTGGACTGTTAACAGAATAAAGATTTTTCTATGTATTTTTATTTTTTAATTAAATATAGTTGATTTACAATATTGTGTTAGGTTCAGGTGTATAGCAAAGTGATTCTTTTCTGTTATAGGTTATTGCATGATAGTGGATATATTTTTCTGTGCCATATCTTTGTTTCTTGTTTATTTAATATTTCATAGTGTGTATCTCTTAATCACATATTCCTAGTTTATTCCTCCCCCTTTCTTCTTTGGTAGCCATAGGTTTTTTTTTGTTTGTTTGTTTTTTCCTATGTGTCTGTTTCTGTTTTGCAAGTTCATTTGTAGTATTTTTTAGATTTTGTATATAAGTGATATCATAGTATTTACTTTTGTCTGACTTCATTTAGTATGATAATCACTAGGTCCACCCATGTTACTGTAAATGGCATTATTTCATTCTTTTTATGGCTGAATGATAAAGGATTAATATTCTTTATCCATTTATTTGTTGATGGACACTTAGGTTTCTTCTGTGCCTTGGCTAATAAAAATAACACTGCTATTTACATTCAGTTCAGTTCAGTTCAGCCGCTCAGCCATGTCTGACTCTTTGCAACCCCATGAACCACAGCAAGCCAGGCCTCCCTGTCCATCACCAACTCCCGGAGTCCACCCAAATCCATGTCCTTCGAGTCGATGATGCCATCCAACCATCTCATCCTCTATCGTCCCCTTCTCCTCCTGCCCTCAATCTTTCACAGCATCAGGGTCTTTTCCAATGAGTCAGCTCTTCTCATCAGGTGGCTAAAGTATTGGAGTTGCAGCATCAACATCAGTCCTTCCAATGAACACCCAGGGCTGATCTCCTTTAGGATGGACTGGTTGGATCTCCTTGCAGTCCAAGGGACTCTCATGAGTCTTCTCCAACACCACAGTTCAAAACCATCAATTCTTCCGCGCTCAGCTTTCTTTATAGTCCAACTCTCACATCCATACATGACTACTGAAAAAAAACATAGCCTTGACTAGATGGACCTTTGTGGACAAAGTAATGTCTCTGCTTTTTAATATGCTGTCTAAGTTGGTCATAACTTTCCTTCCAAGGAGTAAGCATCTTTTAATTTCATGGCTGCAACCACCATCTGCAGTGATTTTGGAGCCCCCCAAAATAAAGTCTGACACTGTTTCCACTGTTTCCCCATCTATCTGCCATGAAGTGATGGGACCGGATGCCATGGTCTTAGTTTTCCAAACATTGGGTGCATTTATCTTTTTAAAATAGAGTTTTCATCTTTTCTGAATATATGCCTAGAAATGGAATTGCTGGATCATATGGCAACTCTATTTTTAATTTTTAAAGGAACTTTCTTACTATATTCCATAATGGCTACATCAATCTACTTATACCCTCTTCAGCATTTATTGGAGAAGAAAATGGCAACCCACTCCAGGATTCTTGCCTGGAGAATCCCATGGACAGTGGAGCCTTACAGGCTATAGTCCAGGGGGTCACAAAGAGTTGGACACAACTTAGTGATTAAACCACCACCTCCAGCATTTACTATTTGTAAACTTTTTGAAGAATAAAATTCTTAAGTTAAATGGTCAAAGCTTGTCAGAGCTATTGTGGGAATGGGAAAAAAAATATTAGGCAAATAAAATTATTTGGTTCGCCCTCTCTAAAATCCATAGTTAATGATCTGTATTGCGTGCTGAACCCATGGTCAGTATTATGTTCTCATTCCAGGTGATCTGAAGACCTATTTGGTGGATAGTCAAAAATGTATTTACTCATGCATTATTGCATTTTCCATTGAGGTTAATGGAAATGAAAATACAGTTAACTTTTGGTTCAACGATGAGGCATACCATTCATCACCATTATCTCTGGCTGTATTAGACAATGTCATTTTTATGTCACTTTCTGGCCCTGATGCTTCCATTACAGTCGTCAACAAACCTCAGCCTGTACGTTCTGCTTCTAGTGGACCTAAATATTCGTATGTATACTTTTTTCATTGAACTTAAACTTTAAGCTTTAAATAGATCCCTTCTTCCCTTTCCAACCAAGTGTTTTGTTAAAGGTTAACTTTAAAAGTTAATTGAAATAGTGAAATAGCTGCTAATAATAAATATAATGTATAATAATAATTAAAGTTATTGTTAGAAATTAATGTTTCCCACTTTATTGCTTTACCAATGTGTCTGCTTTATTCGTTCTTTTGTAGAATGATGACAGGAACACAAATAGCCTTAAATTTGTATTTTGGTGTGAGTATTCTTGTCAGTGGCTTTTGTCTCCTGACAGTGAATGAGAGAGTCACTAAAGCGAAGCACATTCAGTTTTTGAGTGGGGTGTATGCCCTTAATTTCTGGCTCTCTGCTCTGCTGTGGGACTTCCTCATCTTCTTCATTTCCTGTTGCTTACTATTGGTGAGTGTCAGACCAAGTATTTTAAGAGTTCATTCTCTGTTAAACACCAGAGGATTCTTATATGGCTAATATTAATTTAAATATACATCTCTCAAGAAAGATAAAAATTCTTTGGCTCATTATGTCAGAGAATCCTTTGTTGAATGCATCTCATAGTGAAATTTTTCTATTTTCTATTACTTTTTAATAAAAGATTACTGTCTGCTGACACATAAAGGTGTCTCTTGATCTGGCTTCTTATGTGCTTGCTCTTTCATATGTAGTCAGCCCAAAGCTTCTACAACTATTGAAGGATATAATATACACACTAGAAGACCAGTCCCATATTGAACAAAACAAATACTTTAAAATTATTTTCCTTCTGGTCCTGGTGTTTTCCCATCTTATTATCTGTTGTAATTATTTGTTATAAAAGAGATCCTTATGCTCAATTTTTACAGTTTCCCTCAAGAGATTTTTAAATTTTATGCCATCAACTGTTTAAATTTTATGTTTCTGTTTTTGAATATTTGAATGTGGAATAGATAATGAAGAGCTATTGAAACTTTTATTACTAAAAGCAAAATTAGGAGGATTTTTGGTCTGTTTATGCTTGTTGCTTTCATCTCTCTTTATACCTGGTGTCTTTCTTCTCCACAGCTAAATTTCTATCCTATGAGAAGGTCAATGAGCCACTGCTGTGAAAGTTAAAACAAACCTGTTTGTTTCTTTTAAGAGAGATGTACTGGCTGTAGAGTTGGAATGCTGTAACTTTTGGTTCTGAGGAAGAGCTAAGCTACTACACGTTAGAAAAGTCAAAGGATTAGAGGCTTAAGGTGGTATGGAGAGCTCCAGGGTAGAGAGGAAAGCCTGATGTTTTTCTCTTTGTCATATGCACTACTGTAGCCAAGGGGCTCAATGCTACCCTCCTCTCATGGTTTGCCAGATAGCCACTTACCAACTTTTTGAGGCTACTAGTAATTTTTGCTACTACATGAACTAACTGGGGGAGCTAATGCAGATATTACCTCATGTGCCATGATTTCCCTTCTCCATTCGCTACCAAAACTTACTCCTCACCCTATGCATACATTGCACAAATTCTAAAACTTATTTATTTTAAAAAATTTCTGATTGCTTTAGCTACATTCCACAGCTATAATATATTATTTTATAAATCACTAATTTCCAAATATTTTCTAATTTCTAAAATACCTTTGAACTGTGAGATTTTCTAGAAATGTATGATTTGATTTCTAGGCAGTTTGAAAATATATTCATAGCTTAATACCACTTTTATTGGAGATTATATGAATATTTTCAATCATTTGAAATATATTGAATATATATATTGAATATATCATGAAATATATATTCATGATCCAGCATGTGGTAAAATTTTATAAATATTTTATATGTACTTGATAAGAAAATATACTTGTGATTTCCAAAGGGGAAATTTTTTCCAAAGGTGTAATTGTTTTTCAGGCTAGCAATCTAGTTTGGTCCATTCTAAGAAGTTTGGGCTTATGGCATCATCTTATTTTTTTCCTATTTAAATAATCTATTTTTGTTTCCTCTTTCTCCCTTTTTTCTGCTCTCTATTAACTTGTGTTAATGCTTCTTTTAGCAACTGCCTTAAAAATTAACACACACATTTGGTTAATTACAAGCTATTGCTTTTACCACTTCCCTAACAGTGGTAAGATCTTGTAGCCTTATCATTTCAATGACTCCCTCTGACTTTTTGCATTACTATAAGACATTTTCATTTCTACATACCCAAAAGGTATTATCACTTTTTATTCATAGAGTTTTTTTATTGCTCTGCATTTTTATTCTGAAATTTTATATGACGTCAGTTTTCTCTTCCTGAAGAATTTCTTATGATAGTTTCTTTAGGAAAGTTATGGTGACAAAAAAGCTTAGATTTTATTTGCATGGAAATTATTTCATTTTCTTTACCTTTTGAAGAATATTTTCCTGAATTTCCTCCTCCTATATTTTAATAATATTCCAATGTCTCATGGCTTGCTTCCATCAGTTTTTAAGAAGTCAGTTTTGGTGTTTTTACTATTACTACTCTTTGGAATGTAATATATCTTTTTTCCCCACTGATTTTTAAAAAGATTTCTCATTTTTACTTAGACTTTTATCTTTATTACTATATTTATTGCTATACTGGGGTTTTTTTGGCATTTACCCTGTTTGGAGTGCTCAGAGCTTCCTGAATCAAAAGTTTGGTGAGAATTAATTGTTTAAAATAACCTTACACAACCTCTGAGAAACAGTCTTAGACCTATAGCAGTTGCTCTTTAGGAGAATCCCAAAAAAGGAAAAGTCACATTCAAAATAGTAGGAAATTTTATTGCATTTTGACTGGCCCTTGACTCAGCACCTTCCTCCTGCAGCATCATCTTGGTCTATTGGAGATGGCAATCCAGTTGCTAGTTATCTCCCTCAAAGTGAAGGAAGTAGAACATAACTTTATTTACAACATTCTGACCTGTCTTGAGAATGTTAAAAGAATTGGTCTCTGTCTAGCCTAACTTGAATCTCAGATGGAAAGGGATGAAGGAGGGATGGATTGGGAGTTTGGAATTAGCAGGTGCAGACTATTATATGAGAATGGATAAACAACAAAGTCATACTGTATAGCACAGGGAACTATATTCAATATCTTGTAATAAACCATAATGAAAAAGAATATTGAAAAGTACATATATTTATGTATAACTGAATTACCCTGCTGTATAGCAGAAATTAACACTGCATTGTAAATCAACTATATTTCAATTTTTAAAAATGTATTGGGATTTCCCTGGTGGTCCAGTGATTAAGAATCTGCCTTGCAATGCAGGGGATGCAGGTTCAATCCCTGGTTGGGGAACTAAGACCCCACATGTTGTGGAACAACTAAGTATGTGCTACAACTACTGAGCCCATGCACGACCAGAGAGTCTGTGCACCACAACCAAAGAATCTGCATGACACAACAGAGCCAAATAAATAATAAGTATTAAAAACTGTATTAAATATGCTCAAAGACCTAAAGGAAAATACAAAGAACCAAAGAAAATTAGGAAAGTGATATATGAGCAAAATAAGAATAATAACAAACAGAAACTGTAATAATAAACCAAACAAATTCTGGAGCTAAAATATATAATAACTGGTTGAGAAAAACCCTGAAGGATTTCAACAGAAGGTTGAACAAGCAGGATAAAGAATTAGCAAGCTTTAAGAAAAATTAAATTACCAAGTCAAAAGAGCAGGAGGAAAAAATAATGGCAAAAAGTAAATCAGGCCTCAGAGAATTATGGAGTTCCATCAGCTGGATCAATTACACATTATGGGAGTCCCAGGGAGAAAAGAGAGAAAGAACAGGTGAAAAGATATTATTTAAAGAAATAATGTCTGAAAACTTCCCAAATTTGATGAAGGACATGAATCAAAAACCCCAAGAATCTCAAAAAATAGCATGTAAGAAATAACCAAACAAGACCCATACTGAGAAACATGATAATTACACTGCTGAAATTCAAAGACAAGGAGAGGATATTCCAAGTGAGAAGTAACTCCCTGTGTGTCCTGAATAATATTAATAAATAATATTACTAATCAGTTTCTTAATAAAGATTTTAGAGGTCAGAAAGCAGTGGAATGACCTATTGAAAATATTGAAAGAAAAAAGTGTCACTGAAGAATTCTATATCCAGCAAGCTGTTTTTCTAAAACAAGGAAGAAATTAAAACATTTTCAGATAAATGAAAGCTGAGGGACAACTAGGAACTCCAAGATCAAGGGTTCTGATTGATTTGTTTCCTAGTGAGAACTCTCTTCATGGCTTGCAGATGGCCACCTTCTCACTATGTCCATACATGGGAGGGAGGGAGAGAGTGGTCTTTCTTCTTCTAAGGACACTATCCCATCATGGAAGCCCCACACTCATGACCTCATCTAAATCTAATTACATCCCAAATACAATCACATTGGGACTTAGGGCTTAAAGATATAAGCTGGCAATATGAGGGGGGAGACATAGCGTTCATCCATAACACTAAATGAAATTTTGTTTGCCACTCCACTTTTCTACAAGTTTTAAAAGACAAATGTATAAAAATAGTTACAAATCCATATTAGTGGTTTACAATGTATAAAAATGTAAGTTGTAATATGAATAACAAAGAGTTGGAAGGAGTTGTATAGTAGTAGAACTTTTATATGTTATTAAAGTTAGGATGGTATCAATTCAAACTGGATTATTATAACTTTAGTATGTTATATGTAACTCATGATACAAAGGAAATAGCTATAGAATACACACAAAAGTAAAAGACAAGGGATTCAAAACATGTCAACAGAAGAAAACTGAATTAAAAATAAGACAATAACAGAGAAACTGAGGGACAAAAATGAATTACTTAAAAAATAGCAAAAGTAAGCAAAAATAGCAAAAGTAAGCAAAATGACAAAAGTAAGCCTTTATCAGTAATTATTTTAAATTTAGATGGATTAAACTGCCCAATCAAAAAGTGCATATGAAAAATTGATTAAGATAAATGATTTAACTATATGTTGTCTAAAAAAGACTCATTTAGATCTAATGAATAAAAGAAAGAAAGAGCTGAAAGTGAAAAAGTGGGAAAAGATATTCTATGCAAATAGTAAACAAAAGGGACCTGAAGTAGGTATACCAATATCAGACAAAATAGGCTTTATGTTCAACAGTATTGAAAGAAATAAAAAGGGTAGTGTCTAGTGATAAAAGGAGAAAATCACCCTAAATAGCTAAAACAATTTTGAAAAAGAAGAACAAAGTTGTAGTACTCACTCTTCCTAATTTCAAATCTTACTACAAAGCTACTATAATCAAAAGAATCTGGTACTAGTATATAAACCAATGGGACAGAAATAAAACCCAGAAGTAAACTCTTTCATATATGATCAAACGATTTCTGACAAGAGTTCCAAGACTATTTAATGGGTGCAGAAGAGCCTTGCAACAAATGATGGTGGGAAAATTGCATATTCGCATACAAAAGAATGAAATTGGATCCTTATCTTAAACTGTATACAAAACTTAAGTTCAAATGGATATAGTTCTAAATGTAAGAGCTAATACTGTAAGATTTTTTAAAGAAAACAAAGGGGGAAAATCTTATAACATTGGATTGGCAGCGGTTTCTTGGATGTGATGGCAAAAGCACAAGCAGAAGAAAGAAAAAGATAAATTAATCGGACTTCATGAAAACTAAGAAAACACATAAATCAAAGGGCATTGTCAACAGAGTGAAAAGGCAATCCACAATATGGAAGAAAATATTTAACATTTTATACCTGCTAAGGAATTAATACCCAGAATATATAAGGAATTCCCCAAAATTAACAATAACTCCAACAAACCCAATTCAAAAATGAGCTAGAGCTTGAGTAGACATTTCTGCAAAGAAGGCCAATAAGAGCATGCAAAGATGCTTGACATCAGTAATCTTTAAGGGAATGCAAACCCAAAGCAGTAATGAGATACTCCTTTGTACCTATTCAGATGACTACTATCAAAAAGAGAAAATGACAAGTGTTAGGAAGGATGTGGAGAAACTACAACACTGTGCACTGATTGTGGGAATCTAAAATGGTAAAGTGAAGTGACGTCGCTCAGTCGTGTCCGACGCTTGAAGCTACTGTGGAAAACAGCTTGGCACTTCCTCAAAAAAATAAACAGCATTACCATATGAGTTAGCATTTCCACTAACAGTGGAATTCCAAAAGAATTGAAAGCAGGAATTTGAAAACATTTGTACATCATTGTTCATAGCAACATTATTCACAATAGCCAACTAGTAGAACCAACTCACATGTTCACTGATGAAAACATGGATAAATAAATATGATATATACATACAATGGAATATTACTCAATCTTTAGAAGTACTAAAATTATCGTACATGTGCAAGCAATTGAATTCATTCTATATCACTTGAAAGTCTGCTCTGATAGAAACAAAGTTGTCATGTCCATAATACCCAAATATTTTCACTAATGTTATATTTGCTTTTTGTTGCTTTTTCTATTACCATTGAAAATTTGCTACCAATCACGTAGTAGATCTTATCAATATAACATTGCTGTTCACGTCTCAAATATCCTGTTATGTAATCATTTATAGTTCAAAATAGATAACCCTAGAATATTTGGCAAAACCACAATTAATAACTTACAAGATGCAGACCTCTGGAAACTTGTTTTCCTTAATAATTCTGTAGGTTCTCTCTTTCCTTACAGAATCCCCTTATAGATCCTTATAGATCCCTTATAACTTTGGACTTCCTTGTTTGCTTCTCAACTGAGTGGCTGAGATAGGAAGAGGAGGGTTAGGAATACAGTAGAGTCAAGAGGCAGAATCTAAAAATAGAGAATTGTGAAAAGTAGGTCCCTTAACATCACAGCTTACAGCTGCCAGAATTAAAACCTTAACAAAAGTTTTCTTACTAGGAATATAACTTCTGGAAATATTGAGAGTGAGTTTGTTTGGGGTTGGGTGAAGAGGCAGAAAGAATATACTTTGATCTTGTTCAAGAACAAAATGAAACTATTCCAAGTAGATAAAAGCAAGTAGAAAGTAAAATAAAGGGGTTCTTCTCACTGATAAGGAAAACATGGAAGTACCTCACTGCCATGATCACAGATCAAATTATTTGATTCATAAATAGCTCTGCATTCTAACAAAGAAAGATTTATCCTTCTCTGGGTTTATTGACTTGTGTTCTCATGTATTATATTGCATAGTTTTCTTCAGTTTGACTTTATTTCTGTATTCTGTGTCTCAGGTGGTGTTCACGTTCTCTGACTTGAAGATATTGGTCACAGGTTACCGCCTTCTGGATACTTTGTTCATCTTCATGGTGTTTGGCTGGGCTGTCATTCCCTTCATGTACCTGATAAGTTTCCTGTTTTCTAGTCATACCAGTGCCTACGCCAAGCTCGTCATATTTAACTACTGTGCAGGGATTTTTGGTGCAGTAGCAGATGTAACTATATCCTCAATTCAGGGTAAGGACTTAAAACAATTTCCCCTTTTCCACAGGAATAGTTATGGAGGAATTGGCTTAAAGAATGGAACATTGCAAAGTTGTTTGCTTTGGGGTTTCTGGGGAAGTTTTATGCTAGTGTTAATAACCATATTAAGTGTCACTAAAATTATACGAATTGTGTTGTGTACAATGCAAAACAAATTATGACACTGATATTTTTGCTAACCCAATCCTCTTCCTTCAGGCTTATTTTGCATGGCATTTGCAGAATATTTATCTCTTTATTTTCCTCTTGATTTTGAGATTAAGGAGAAATTGACTGGACTGGCAAAGATATCACATAGGAATTTCTTAGGAGATAGAATGTTGGCATGCCTTTATTAAATCACTCTACAAACATTACTGTGATCTGTTTTAAGTAATCCAGCTATCCTTGGATTTGCAGAGACTGAGAAGAATAAGCTTCCAATCCATTATTGACCTTAGATCATGCCCTCCCATGAAATAATTAATTCCCTGAGCTAGCTGAAGATCTATTATAATATTCATTGTATACCTATTCAAGGGGGAATATTAAGCCATGTGAGAAATTATTGATTTCTGAATAGCAGACTAAGAAACATATAAGAGGATACTTAATCACATTGCTATTAATTAGTCTGTATTTGTTACTGTAGTAAGTTACCACAAAATTAGTGAATTGTGCAGATTTATTATCTTACAGCTTTTAAACAAATAAGTCTCATTGGGTAAAATCAAACTATCTGCAAGGTTGCATCCACTTTGGGGAGGTTTAGGGGAGAATTTGTTTCCTTGCTTAGAGTTGTTGGCAGAAATTCAGTTCCTTTATATTATAGTCCTGAAAAATGTTTTTTTTCTAAAATGGATTTTTTCCTTTATTAAGAAAAGAAGAGCTCACCAGTGAAAGATCTCATCTCACACTTGGAGTTTTCTTTGTGGGAAGTTTTGTTGTTAATTATAAATTTATTTTCTTCTTGAGACAGGGCTATTAAGATTTCTTATACCTCCTTGTGGAACTTTTGAGAGGTCATCTTTTTCGAAGAACTTTTGCATTTCATCTAAGTATCTAAAACTATTGGCATAAAGTTATTCATAACATTTCCTTATGATTCTTTAAGGTCTGTTTGTAAGTATTGATAACTGCTCATTCATTCCTAGTATTCTATATTCATTCACACTCTCCCACCCTTTCTGTCCTATCAATATTTGCCACTTTTTTTTGCCTTTTCAAAGTGTTGCCTTTTGGTTTTATTAATGTTGTGTGTTTTTATGTCCTGCTTTATGAATTTCTGTTCTTATATTTATTTTCCTTTTTTTTTCTGTTACCTTGGATTAAATTGGCTAGGCTTATTCTACCTTTGTAAGACCAATTATTACATGATTTTAAACCTCTCTTCTTTGGGATATATGAGCACTTAAAGCTATAAAGTTTCTTCTAGGTACTAATTTAGTTGTATCCCACACATTTAGATATGTTGTATTTTCAGTATCATTGCGTTAGGAATATTTTATAACTTTTCTTGTAATTTCTACTTTAACCAAATGTTCAATGGCTTTCTAGGATTTTTTGTGATCATTTTTTTAAAATTTATTTTGTACTAAAATTGATCTCAGTTCATAGTTCAGTCTTTTAAATGTAATTATACTCTAGGACAACTTCTCTGCTTAATCACTATTGGTCTGAAGTACAGAAAATGTTCATGTCCCATTCAAGGCAGTTCTAAAAGCCCCTAAAATATTAGATTTTTATTAGAATACCCTGGTGAACTATCTCAGAGCTGTTACTCAGTATGCCTACATATGACATGTGACACAAAATGATTATAAAATATATACTAACCTGACTTCCTATAGTAATAAGGTGTACTCTAAGAAATATTTCTAGGATAGTTGGTTTAGCATGATTTCTATTCAGTTTCATAGTGCTATAACTTTATAGGGTCATTTGTTTTCTCAGGGACAATGACCTGCTTATTAATATTCTCTGAGGAGAGTTATACACAATTTAAAGAGTGCCAAAATGCAAAATAATATTCAGTCATTATAAATTCAGTATTCTGATACTCAAAGTCTTATTATACATTTGCTTAAAATGAGAGGAGATTAAGAGGTAGTCTTTGAGCAAAATAAGAAGAAATTATGGTGAACCAAACAAATTAAAATCATAATAAATGAAATGAAAAAAAATTCATGGGAAGGTTTCAAAACAGATTTAATCAGGCCAATTCTGTGAACTTGGAGACAGGACAATTGAGTCTAAGGAAAAGACAGAAAAAATAGTGAAGAAAAGTGAATAAAGTCTAAGGGATTGCTAGGACACCATTAGGGAGATTTTATATATATATTGTCCCAGAGGAGAAAAAAGAGAAAAGGAGGCAAGAACAATATTTCAAGAAATAATAGTCAATAATATCCCAAATTTGATAAAAGATATGAATCTACAAACACAAGAAATTCAGCAGTCTCCATCTAGAATGAATTTAGAGATCCTCATGAAGACACATTGTAATCAGTCTAGAAAGACAAAAAGGGGGACCTTGAAAACATCATGAAAGAATTAACTCACCAAGTTCAAAGAGTTCTTGATAAAATTGTGGATTTCCCTTTAAAAACCATGGAAAACAGAAAATTGTGGAATTAAAAAAAACAAACAAACAAACAAACAGAAACCTTATCTATCAAGAATTCCATATCCAGCAAATCTGTCCTTTAAAAATGTAGAGAAAATAAGAGCCTCCCAGATTTTAAAAAAAGGCAGGTAGGTACATTACCACTCAACTTGTATTACAAGAAGTGTTAAAAGGAGTCATTCTGGATGAAATAAAATTATGCTATAACATAACTTGAAGTTGTATGAAGAAATAAAGACCTTCAATAAAGGTAACTAGGTAAAGAAATATGAAATCAAGATTATTCTATTTTTCTTTTGTAACTTTACACCTTGAGAAATGAGTAAAATAAGAGAAAACTAAAGCCAAAGGCAGCAGAAGGAAGAAAATAATAAAGATTAGAGATAAAAGAAACAGGGAAACTAAATGGAAATTCTTTGAAAAGAGCAACAAAATTTAAGAACTACAGCTAGATTGTCTAAGGAAAAAGAGAGAAGGAAATAACTACAATCAGAAATGAATGTGAGGAATTTACGTTTGATTTTCCAGAAATAAAAAGTTGTACAAGACAAAAATTAGATAACTGAGATGAAATGGAAAAATTCATAAGAGCACAAAAATAACCTAAACTGACTGAAGAAGAATTAGAAAATCTCAGTAGACCTCTAACAAATAAAAAGATTAAAAGAAGAATGAAAAATCTCACAACAAAAAGAAGCCCAGGATCAGATGGTTTAACTGGTAAGTTCTATCAAACTTTATAAGTAACATGAATTTTCCTAAAACTTTTTAAAAATAGAATATGAGAGAACAATTCCTAACTCATTTTATGAGGAAACCATTTTCCTATAGCAAAGGCAGATAAAGATATCACAAGAAAAAATAATTAGAAACAAATACCTTTTGTGAATATATGTGCAAAAGTCTCTGGGAAAGCAGTAGCAAACAAAACCAACAGCAATTTAAATGATTACACCATGACCAAGTGGAATTACACCAGAAATGCAAGGAAATTTCAACAAAACAAAATCAAATCATTCATTGCCAAAATAATGGGGAAAAAATCCCACATGATCATCCCAACTGATTCATAAAAGACATTTGACAAAATTCAGTGTGCTTATATGGTAATACACCCAGATAATTATGATTTTCTCAGAATGACAAAGGGTATTTATGTAAAAACTACAGGTATACTCAATGGTAAAAGACTGAAAGTTTTCCTTCTAAAATCATAAATAAGACAAGAATGCTCCCTTTCACCATGGCTATTCAACATTGAGTTGTAATTGTAGCCAGAGAAATTGGATGAGAAATAAAAATTTTTAAACATGTAAGTTGGAGAGAACTAAAACTGTCTCTTTTCACAGATAGAGTGATTTTTATAGGGAAAAGCCCAAAGAACCATCAAGATGGTTACTATAGCTAATGAAAAAACTAGCAAATTTTCAGATTACAGGATTAACACATAAAAATCAACTTTGTTTCTATACACCAGCAATAAAAAATTTGAAAATGAATTAAAGAAAGAAATTTCATTTGTAATAGCATCTGAAATAATTAAATACCTAGGAAAAATTCCAACCAAGGATATGAAAACTTGTGCTGAGAACTGTAAAACTTTGCTGGGAAAAATTAAACAAAACCTAAATAAATGGGAAAATATCTATCTTCATAGATTAGAAGACTTAACAATGTTAAGATAATACTACCTAAAACAGTCTACAGATTCAACACAAATTCTATACAATTCCAACATCCTTTTTCACAGAAATGAAAAAAATCCTAAAATTCATGTGAAATTAGAATGGGCTCAGGGCTTTCCTGGTGGTTCACATGGTAAAGAATCTGCCAGCAATGTTGGAGACCTGGGTTTAGTCCCTGAGTCAGGAAGATCCCCTAGAGAAGGCAACTCACTTCAATATTCTTGCCTGGAGAATCCCATGGACAGAGGAGCCTAACAGGCTACAGTCCATAGGGTCACAAAGAGTTGGACCCGACTGAAATGACTTAGCACACAAAATGAACAGAACAATGTAGAAAAACAATAAAGTTGGAATTCTATGTTTCTTGATCTTGAAGCTTTTTACAAAGTTACAGAGTATTTTGGGTCAAGATGGCAAAATAGGAGGATCTGGGGTTTGCCTCTATGCACAAATACATCAAGAATACATCTACAAGTGAAATAATTTGCACAGAGTACCTACTGAACATTATTAGAGAACCTCAGACACCTAATAACTGGGAAAGATCCCCTAATAACCTGGTAGGATGAAAAAGAGGAAAACAAGGTAAAGAGGAAATAGAATGGGACATGCACCCCTTGGGGTTGCTAAAGGAGATGGTGTTACTGCCCATAGGAAAGCCCCCTCACTAGTGGTAAGATCAGATGAAATAGAAGGGGAGATTCAGGGGCTACCAGAGGAAAGTGCAGCAGCAAGCCCATGTCAGACAGGTCAGAGTGAGACTCACTCAAATGGTATGTGCCACAGCCCTTTACGCCCCAGCCTGAGACAAGTATCCACTGGTGCTGGTGGGGAATGGATGCTGAAGCATGGAATTTGGAGAGCAGATGTAGGGAGAGGACTGCTGTTGGCTGCATAGAGACAGTCTGAGGGGATTGGAGTGAGGACCTATGCAGCTGGGAATGCTTCTGGAGGAAGCATAGACTGCCATGGAAGCAAGGCACCATTGTTGAGTGGCACATGCAGAAAGGGCAGCCATTATGGCCTCTCTCCCCATACACCAGTCCCTGCCTCTGCAGGCACTGAGAGGGGCTCCTGCCAGAGTGAGCACATGCCCCAGGGGTTGCTACCATGTCACTCTTATGTTTGAGCAAGCCCCCATGCTCCAGTCCACCACCACCTCCTGCCAGACCCTGCCACTGTAGGCTGTAGAGGGGGCTCTGACCTAAGCAAGAAGACAAGTAAGCCTCAGTTAGTCACAGCCTTCATCACCCCCTCTCACCTGGGTGGGGAGCAGATGTTGGAGGGTGACCCACATGCAGAGATGTGACCAAAACCAAAGCTGAGCTCTTGGGGCTGTGTGACTTAAGGAAGCAGGATTAAAATCTCTCCATACAGCTGTGAAAGTCACAGATTAAACACCCATGATTGGTTTTTTAAATATAACACCTGTGGAACGTCTGAATGGAAAATGAGTGCTCTCACATCAGATATGGGTCTAGCTTTAGTAGTTGTGGTCTTTGTGGACACATACATGTGGGAGTTGGTCTAGGTCAGAGTCTGAGCTCCCCAAACAGCAGCAGTCCCCAAACTTTTGGGAAGCAGAGAACAGTATTGAGGAAGACAATGTTTTTGGGGTAGGGGAATGGTGCAGGCAGTAATACAAGTAATGGGGAGTTGAAGATGAAGCTTCACACACTTGCCCACCTCTTACCTATATCTATGCATCCTGCTTCCTAACAGGTCACAGACTAGTAGTGGTCCATGGTCTAGACCTACAAAGAGGTCTTGGAGGGCCTCTTATGAGGGTAGAATTTGGCTGTGGCTTGCTCACCTGGCTCAAAATTGGGAAAGGAGTACATCAAGGCTGTATATTTTCACCCTGCTAATTCAACTTATATGCAGTTTATATCATGCAAAATGCCTGACTGGATGAAGCACAAGCTGGAATCAAGATTCCTGGAAGAAATATCAATAACCTCAGATATGCAGATGACACCACCCTTATGGCAGAAAGCAAAGAGGAACTAAAGAGCCTCTTGATGAAGGTGAAAAAGGAGAGTGAAAAGGCTGGCTTAAAACTCAACATTCAAAGAACTAAGTTTATGGCAACTGGTCCCATTACTTCATGGCATATAGATGGACAAGCAATGGAAACAGTTACAGGTTATTTTGTTCAGCTCCAAAATCACTGTGGATGGTGACTACAGCCATGAAATTAAAAGACACTTGCTCCTTGGAAGAAAAGCTATGACAAACCTAGACAGTGTATTAAAAAGTAGAGACATTACGTTGCCAACAAAGGTCCATATAGTCAAAGCTATCGTTTTTCCAGTACTCACGTATGGATGTGAGAGTTGGACCATAAAGAAGGCCGAGCATTGAAAAATTGATACTTTTGAACTGTGGTGCTGGATAAAACTCTTGGGAGTCCCTTGAACAGCAAGGAGATCAAACCAGTCAATCCTAAAAGAAATCAACTCTGAATATTCCTTGGAAGGACTGACACTGAAGCTGAAGCGCCAATACTTTGGCCACTGATGTGAAGACCTGATTCATTGGAAAAGACCCTGATGCTAGGGAAGATTAAAAGGAAAGGAGAAAGGGATGACAGAAGATGAGATGGTTGGATTGCATCACCAATTCAATAGACCTGAATTTGAGCAAACTCTGAGAGATAGTGAAGGACAGAGAAGCCTGGTGTGTTGCAGTCCATGGGTGGCAAAGAGTCAGACATGACTGAGGGTCTGAACAACAACAACCCTTTGGGGGCAAGGGCATTGATAGCAGAGGCCCCAAGGAATGATCGCTCTTGTTGTTATTGCTCTATTTATTTTTTACTTTTACTTATTTCTATTTTTTCATATATTTTGTGTTTCTATTTTATTTTGCTTTTTGTTCTGTTTCTGTCTTTTGTTTCTTTGTGTTTTGGGGTTTTTTTTTTTTTAGGTTTGTTTTTTCTGGGTTTTTGTTGTTGTTTGTTTGGATTTTGGTTTTTTGCTCTTGGTTTTATTCTGTTTTGGTCTCATGGTCTTTGTATGTTTGGTTGTTTTCTTGTTTCTTTGTGGTCTTTGTTTTTATTTGGTTTTATTTTTATTGCTTGTCTTGATTTATATTTGTTTCCTTTTGTTGGCTCAGTATGACTTGCAGGGTCTTGGTTACCCATTGAGGGGTTTAACCTGAGGCCTTGTGGTGAAGTGCAAAGTCCTGGCTGCAGGACCCACCAGGTAATTCATGCCTCTGGAGAGTATTGATTGGCATGACCTCTCTCAGAGGTCCTCATCTTGGCATCAAGATCTGGTTGCACCCAACTGTCGGCAAACTCCAGTGCCAGAACACCTAAGGCCAAACAACCAGCATAACAGGAACACAGCCCCACCTTCAGCATACAAGTTGACTAAAGTAGTACTAAGCTCACAAACACCCCAAACACATCCCCTGACATGGCCCTGCCCACCAGAGAATTAAGACCCAGCTCTACCTACCAGAAGGCATGCACTAGTTCCTTCCAACAGAAAGCCTACACAAACCCCTCGATTGCACTCACCCACTAGGGGGCAGACAGTAGAAACTGGAGCAACTATGACTCCGCAGACTCCAGAAAAGAAGCAAAAAACACAGTAAGTTAGACAAAATGAGATGGCAAAGAAATACGTGGCAGACAAAGGAGCAATGTAAAAATCCGCAAGACCAACTAAATGAAAAGGAGCTAGGAAATCTACCTGAAAAATAATTCAGAATGATGATAGTAAATTTGATCCAAGATGTTGAAAATAGAATAGAGGCACAGATGGAGAAGATACAAGAAATGATTAACAAGGACCTAGAAAAGCTACAGAACTCCAATTTAAAAACAAACTGTGATGAACAATGCAATAACTAAGATACAAAATACTCTGAAAAGAATCAATTGAATAACTGGATCAGAAGAATGGATATGTGAGCTGGCAAATAGAGTGGTGGAAATTACTGCATGGAACTAAACAAAGAAGAAAGAATATAAAGAAAAGAGGACAGTCTTAGAGACCTCTGGAATAATACTAAAAGCACGAACATTCAAACTATGGGGGTCTCAAAAGAAGAAGAGTAAGAGAAAGGAGCACACAGAATATTTGAAAAGATTATAGTCAAAAACTTGCCTGACATGGAAAAGAAAGTTAACACCCACCTCCAGGAAGCACAGAGAGTACCATACAGGATAAACCCAAGGAGAAACACACTGAGACACATATTAAACTAACAAAAATTAAATATAAAAAATTAAAATCAGCAAGGGAAAAGCAACAAATAACATACAAGGGAAGCCTCATAAGGTTATCAGCTGATACTTCAGCAGAAATTTTGCAGGCCAGAAGGGAATGGCAGGATATACCTAAAGTGATAAATGTGAAAAACTTAAAACCAAGAATATTCTACTTAGCAACGCTTCTAGTAGATTTGGATTTGATGGAGAAATAAAAAACTTCATAGACAAGCAAAAGCGAAGAGAATTCGGCATCATCAAACCAGTTTTACAGCAAATGCTAAATGGACTTATCTAGGTAGAAAACATAAGTCAGTCAGTGAGTCAGTTCAGTCGCTCGGTCATGTCTGACTTTTTGCGACCCCATGGGCTGCAGTGCACCAGCCTCCCTGTCCATCACCAACTCACAGAGTTTACTCAAACTCATGTCCATTGAGTTGGTGATGCCATCCAATCATCTCATCCTCTGTCATCCCCTTCTCCTCCTGTCTTCAATCTTTCCCAGCATCATGGTCTTTTCAAATGAGTCAGTTCTTCACACCAGATGGCCAAAGTATACTATTGGAATTTCAGCTTCAGCATCAGTCCTTCCAGTGAATATTCAGAACTGATTTCCTTTAGGATGGACTGGTCAGATCTCAGACCATGAACTCGTTATTGCCAAATTCAGACTTAAATTGAAGAAAGTAGGGAAAACCACTAGACCACTTAGGTATAACCTAAATCAAATCCCTTACAAATATACAGTGGAAGTGACAAATAGGTTCAAGGGATTCGATCTGATAGAGTGCCTGAAGAACTATGGACAGAAGTTTGTGACATTGTACAGGAGGCAGGGATCAAGACCATCCCTAAGAAAAAGAAATGTAAAAAGGCAAAATGATTGTCTAAGGAGGCCTTACAAATAGCTGTGAAAAGAAGAGAAGTGAAAGGCAAAGGAGAAAAAGAAAGATATACCCATTTGAATACAGAGTTCCAAAGAATAGCAAGGAGAGATAAGAAAGCCTTTCTCAGTGATCAGTGCAAAGAAATAGAGTAAAACAACAGAATGGGAAAGACTAGAGATCTCTTCAATAAAATTAGAGATATCAAGGGAACATTTCATGCAAAGATGGGCACAATAAAGGAAAACCTAAGAGAAGAACACAAATAGGAAGGTAAGAGAAAAGACCTACAAAAACAAACCCAAAACAATTGAGAAAATGGTAATAGGAACTTGCATATTGATAATTACCTTAAATGTGAATGAATTAAGTATCCCAACCAAATGACAGAGACTAGCTGAATGGATACAAAAGCAAAAGCTGTGTATATGCTACCTAGAAGAGACCTACTTCAGTTTTAGGGACACATACAGACTGAAATTGAGGGGACAGGTAAAGATATTCCATGAAATTGGAAAAAAAAAAAAAAAACCTGGAGCAACATTACTCATATCAGACAAAAGAAACTTTGAGATAAAGACTGTTACCAGAGAAAAGGATTGACACTATATAATGAGCAAGGGAACACAAGAAGATACAGCAATTATAAATAAATATGCAGCTCACTGTTAAAGAATCTATCTGCCATGACAGGAGACACAGGTTCAATCCTTGGGTAGGGAAGATCCCCTAAAGAAGAAAATGGCAACCTGTTCCAGTATTCTTGCCTGGAAAATCCTATGGACAGAGGAGCCTGGCAGGTTATAGTCCATAGGGTTGCCAAAGAGTTGGATGTAACTTAGTAACTAAACACCAACAACAAATATACATTCATCCAACATAGGAGCATCTCACTATATAAGGCAAATGCTAACAGCTGTAAAAGGGAAAATCAACAGTAACACAATAATAGTGTGGCACTTTAACACCCCATTTATACTAATGGACAGATCATCCAGACAGAAATTTAATGAGGAGACACAAGCCTTCAGCTAAATATTAAACCAGATAGACTCATTAATATTTATAGGATATTCTATCTGTAAACAGAAGGATACACTTTCTTCTCAACTGTACAAGGAACAATATTCAGGATAAACCACATCTTGGGTCACAAATCAAGTGTAATAAATTTAAGAAAATTGAAGTCGTTTCAAGCATCTTTTTTGACTGCAATACATGAGATTAGAAATCAATTACAGGGGGAAAAATCTGTAAAAAACACAAACACATGAATAGAAAATAATATTTTACTAAATAATCAATGGATCACTGAAGAAATCAAAGAGGAAATAAAAAATATCTAGAGACAAATGACAACAAAAACACAGTTATCCAAATCCTTTGGGACACAACAAAAGCAGTTCTAAGAGGGAAGTGCATGGCAATACAACCTTATCAGAAAATAAGAAAAATCTCAAATAAATAACCTGAGCTTACATCTAAAGCAACTAGAGAAATAAGAATGTATAAAACCCCAAGTTAGCAGAAGGAAAGAAATCATAAAGATCTCAACAGAAATAAATGAAATAGAGATGATGAAAACAATAGTGAAGATCAATGAAAGTAAAAGCTGGTTCTTTGAAAAGATAAACAAAATTGAGAAACCTTTAGAAAGAAAAAAAGGGATAGGATTCAAATCAATGAAATTAGAAATGGAAAAGAAGCTACAAGAGATACCACAGAAATAACAAAGATCATAAGCGACTACTACCAGCAACTATATGACAATAAAGTGGACAACCTAGGATAAATGGACAAATTCTTAGAAAGATACACCTTCTAAGATTGAACAAGGATGAAATAGAAAATATGAACAGATCAATAATAGGTATAGAAATTGAAAATGTGATTAAACTTCTTCCAACAAACAAAAGTAGACAAGATTGTTTCACAGGAGAATTAACACCTATCCTTTGAAGCTCTTTCAAAAAATTGTATAGGAAGTAATATTAACAGGATCATTCTACAAGGCCAATACCACGATGAGACCAAAATCAGACAAAGATACTACAAAAAAAAATAGGCTAATATCACTGATAAATATAGATGAAAAATTTTTCAACAAAAAAGTAGCAAATAGAATCCAACAGCACATGAAAAGGATCATACACCATGATCAAGTGGACTTGATCTTAGGAATGCAAGTATTTTTTATTATATGCAAATGAATCAATGTGATACACCATATTAACAAATTGAAAAATAAAAAAAAACACTCAATAGATGCAGAAAAAGCTTTTATCAAAATTCAAAGCTCATTAATGATAAAATCTCTCCAGGAAGTGGGTTTGGAGGGAACTTGCTGCTACTGCTAAGTCACTTCAGTCGTGTCCAACTCTGTGCGACCCCATAGACAGCAGCCCACCAGGCTCCCCCGTCCCTGGGGTTCTCCAGGCAAGAACACTGGAGTGGGGTGCCATTGCCTTCTCCAATGCATGAAAGTGAAAAGTCAAAGTGAAGTCGCTTAGTTGTGTCCAACTCTTAGAGACCCCATGGACTGCCGCCTAACAGGCTCCTCCGCCCATGGGATTTTCCAGACAAGAGTACTGGAGTGGGGTGCCATTGCCTTCTCCGTGGAGGGAACTTAGCTAAACATAATAAGGGATATACAGGACAAATGCACAGCAAACATCATTCCCCATGGTGAAAAATTGAAAGTATTTTCTCTAACATCAGGAATAAGACAAGGATGTTCACTCTCAGCACTATATTCAACATAGTACTGGAAGTCCTAGACAAGGCAATCAAAGAATAAAAATAAATAAAAGCAATACAAATTAGAAAAGGAGTATTTGTCTTTCTCTTTCTGACTTGCTTCACTCTGTATAATAGGTTCCATGTTCATCCACCTCATTAGAACTGACTCAAATGTGTTCTCTTTTTATAGCTGAGTAACATTTCATTGTGTATATGTACCACAACTTCCTTATCCATTCATAAGCCAATGGACATCTAGGTTGCTTCCATGTCCTAGCTATTGTAAATAGTGCTCTGATGAACATTGGGGTACATGTCTCTTTCAGTTCTGGTTTCCTCACATTGTATGCCCCACAGTGGGATTGCTAGGTTGTACGGAAGTTCCAAAGAATAGCAAGGAGAGATAAGAAAGCCTTCCTCAGTGATCAAATGAAAATAAAGAGAGGAAAACAACAGAATAGGAAAGAATAGAGATCTGTTCTTCAAGAAAATTAGAGATACCAAGGAAACATTTCATGCAAAGACGGGCACAATAAAGGACAGAAATGGTATGGACCTAACAGAAGCAGAAGATATTAAAAAGAGGTGGCAAGAATACACAGAAGAACTATACAAAAAAGATCTTCATGACCCAGATAACCACGATCGTATGATCACTCACCTAGAGCCAGACATCCTGGAATGGGAAGTCAAGTGGGCCTTAGGAAACATCACTACGAACAAACCTAGTGGAAGTGATGGAATCCCAGCTGAGCTATTTCAAATCCTAAAAGATGATGCTGTTGAAGGGCTCCCCTCAATATGCCAGAAAATTTGGAAAACTTAGCAGTGGTCACAGGATTGGAAAAGGTCAGTTTTCATTCCAATCCCAAAGAAAATCAATACCAAAGAAAGTTCAAGCTCCTGCCCAATTGCATTCATCTCACAAGCTAGAAAAGTAATGCTCAAAATTCTCCAAGCCAGGCTTCAGCAGTATGTGAACTGAGAACTTCCAGATATTCAATCTGGATTTAGAAAAGGCAGAGAAACCAGAGATCAAATTGCCAACATCCATTGTTTCATCAAAAAAGCAAAAAAGTTCCAAAAAATATCTACATTGTTCTATTGACTACTTCAAACCTTTGACTGTGTGGATCACAACAAACTGTGAAAAATCCTTAAAGGGATATGAAAACCAGACAACCTTACCTGCCTCCTGAGAAATCTGTATGCAGCTCAAGAAGCAATAATTAGAACTGGACATGGCTCAATGGACTGGTTCCAAGTTGAAAAGGAGTATGTCAAGGCTGTATATTGTCACTCTGCTTATATAACTTATATGCAGAGTACATGATGTGAAATGTCGAGCTGGATGAAGCACAAGCTGGAATCAAGATTGCCAGGAGAAATATCAATAACCTCAGATATACAGATGACACCACACTTACGGCAAAAAGTGAATAGGAACTAAAGAGCCTCCTGATGAAAATGAAAAAGGAGAGTGAAAAAACCAGCTTAAAACTCAACATTCAAAAAACTAAGATCATGGCATCCAGTCCTATCACTTCATGACAAATAGATGGGGGAACAATGGAAACAGTGACACACTTTAGTTTCTTGGCTCCAAAATCACTGCAGATGGTGACTGCAGCCATGAAATTAAAAGATGCTTGCTCCTTGAAAGAAAAGTTATGACCAACCTAGACAGCATATTAAAAAGCACAGATATTACTTTGCCAACAAAGATCCATCTAATCAAAGCTATGGTTTTCCAGTAGTCATGTATGGATGTGAGAGTTGGACCACAAAGAAAGCTGAGTGCCAAAGAATTGATGCTTTTGAACTGAGGTATTGGAGAACACTCTTGAGAGTCCCTTGGACTGCAAGGAGATCTAACCAATCAATCCTAAAGGAAATCAGTCCTGAATATTCACTGGAAGGACTGATGCTGAAGCCAAAACTCCATTACTTTGGCCACCTGATGCAAAGAACTGACTCATTGGAAAAAACCCTGATTCTGGGAAAGATTGAAGGCAGGAGGAGAAGGTGACGACAGAGGATGAGATAGTCGGATGGCATCACGACTCGATGGACATGAGCTTGAGCAAGCTCCAGGCATTGGTGATGGACAGGGAATCCTGGTGTGCTGCAATCCATGGGATCACAAAGAGTCGGACACCACTGAGCAACTGAACTGAACTGATGGCAGTTCTATATCCAATTTTTAAAGGAATCTCCACACTGTTCTCCATAGTAGTTGTACCAATTTGCATTCCCACCAACAGTGTTAGAGGGTTCCCTTTTCTCCACACCCATTATAGCATTTGTAGACTTTTTGATTATGGCCATTCTAACTGGTGTGAGATGATACCTCATTGTGGTGTTCATTTGCATTTCCCTAATGGGTGATGTTGAGCATCTTTTTTGCCTGTATGTCTTCTTTGGAGAAATGTTTGTTTAGGTCTTCTGTTCACTTTTGATTGGATTTTTCATTTTTTCTATTGAGCTGCATGAGCTGCTTGTATATTTTGGAGATTAATTCTGTGTCAGTTGTTTCATTTGCCATTATTTTCTCCCATTCTGAGGGTTGTCTTTTCATTTTCACCTTCCTTATATTTTCCTTCATTGTGCAAAAGTTTTAAGTTTATTTAGGTCTCATTTGTTTATTTTTGTTTTTATTTCCATTAGTCTGACAGGTGGGTTTAGAGGATCTTGCTGTGATTTATGTCAGAGAATGTTCTGCCTGTGTTTTCCTCTAAGTGTTTTATAGTTTCTGGCCTTCCATTTTGATCTTTAATTCATTTTTATTTGTGTGTGTGTGTGTGTGTGAATGGTATTAGAAAGTGTTCTAATTTCATTATTTTACATGTAGTTGACCAGTTTTCCCAACACCACTAATACTGTATATTAACACATTATATGGAATTTAGAAACATGGTACCGATGATCCTACATGCAGGGCAGCAAAGGAGACATAAATGTAAAGAACAGGCTTTTGGACTCAGTGGGAGAAGGCAAGAATGGGATTATTTGAGAGAATAGCATTGAAACATGTATATTACCATATGTAAAACAGATGACCAGTGCAAGTTTGATGCATGAAGCAGGGCACCCAAAGCTGGTGCTCTGGGACAACCCAGGGGGTCAGGGTGGGAAAGGAGGTGGGAGCGGGGTTCAGGTTAGTGGGGGCACATGTATACTTGTGGCCAATTCATGTTGATGTATGGCCAAAACCATCACAATATTGTAAAGTAATTATCCTAACAATAACCCTGTGTACGAGACAGCAAAAGAGACACTGATGTATAGAACAGTCTTATGTGGGAGAGGGAGAGGGTGGGAAGATTTGGGAGAATGGCATTGAAACATGTAAAATATCATGTATGAAACGAGAAAAAAAAATAAAATAAAATAAATAATTTTTTTAAAAAATAAGTAAAACTGTCACTGCAGATAACAGCATACTATACATAGAAAACCCTAAAGAGACCACCATGAAACTACTAGATCTTATCAATGAACTTGGTATATTTGCAGTATACAAAATTAATAAACATAAATCTCTTGTACTCCTATACACTAAAAATGAAAGACCAGAAAGAGAAATCAAGGAACCGATTCCATTTACCATAGCATCAAGAAGAATAGAACACCTGAATAAATAACTTACCTAAGGAGATAAAAGACCAGTATGCATAAAACTGTGATATTGATGAAAGAAATAAAAGATGACACAAACTGATGGGGAGATATGCCATGTTCTTGGATTGGAAGAACTAATATTGTGAATATAACTATAATACCCAAAGCAATCTGCAGATACAATACAATCCCTAGCATATTTCCAGGGGTGTTTGGCACAAAATAACTTAAAAATTTTTTACAATTTGTATGGAAAAACAAACAAACAGAAAAAAACCAAATAGCTAAAGCAACCCTGAGAAAGAAAAATGGAGCTGGAGGAATCACATCCCTTGACTTCAGACTGTACTGCAATGTTATGGTCATCAAAACAGCATGCTGGTTTGATCTCCTTGCTGTCCAAGAGATTTTCAAGAGTCTTCCTCAGCACCACAGTTCATAAGCATCAATTCTTTGGCACTCAGCCTTCTTTATGGTCCAACTCTAACACTGTACATGAATGCTGGGAAAACTATAGCTTTGACTATACAGACCTTTGACAGCAAAGCGGTGTCTCTGCTTTTTAATACACTGTCTACATTTGTCATAGTTTTTCTTCCAAGGAGCAAGCATCTTTTAATTTCATGGCTGCAGTCCGCCATCCACAGTGATTTTGGAGCCCAAGAAAATAAAATCTGTCACTATTTTCATTTTTTCCCCATCTATTTGCCATGAAGTGATGGGACTGGATGCCATGATCTTAATTTTTTGAATGTTGGATTTTAAGCCAGCTTTTTTACTCTCCTCTTTCATTCTCATCAAGGGGCTCTTTAGTTCCTCTTCACTTCCTTCCATTAAAGTGGTATTATCTGCACATCTGAGTTTGTTATAAAATGTAAATTGTCCCATAAACCATTAAAAAATTAAGTTATTAATTAAAAGTCTTCCTACAAGGAAAATATTAGGCCCATATTGAAGTTTTATGAAACATTCAAAAATGGAATTCTAATTTAATGCAGACCCTTCTAGAGAATAAAGAGGGGAAAAACAGCTTTTCTACCCATTATATGAAAATAGTGTAAGTTTGACAACATAAATGGAAAAGAATAGAAGAAAGGAACATTATAAGATAAAATTACTCATAAATACAGATGCAATATTTTAAACAAAATGCTGGAAACTGAATTCAGTAAACTGTAGAAAAGGTAACTCACTTTGACCAAACTAGATTTTTCCTAGTAAGGACAGCAAGGAGATTAAACCAGTCAATCCTAAGGAATATCACGCTTGAGTATTAATTGGAAGGACTGATACTGAACTGAAGCTCCAATACTATGGCTACCGGATCTGAAGACCCAATACTTGGGAAGATTGAAGGCAGAAGAAGGGGATGAGAGAGGATGAGATGGTTGAATGGCATCACTGATTCAGTAGACATGAGTTTTAGCAAACTCTGGGAGATAGTGAAGGACAGGGAAGCCTGGTGTTCTGCAACTGAGCACATGAACAACAGCAAAAACAATGCAAATGATATACTCTAAATGATAGACTCAGAAAGTATATTAATATAATTCACAATATTAATAAATCAATGAATAAAATATAGATATATGCAAAAATATCATTTAAACATCCAACAATGATTCATTATAACTTTTCTTAATAGCAAAGTAAATACTTCCATAACCTCATAAAAGGAATTTGCAAAAAAAAATGAATATCATACCCAATGCTAAATCATTAAAATGTTCCCTGAAAATCAACATGACATCTAATGTCTTGATTAGTGCAGTAATAGATACAAATTTTTAAAAAAATAGAAAGAAATTAAATTGTCATTACTCAGACATGACATAAAAGTCAAAGTATTATTATTAGTGACATTGAGAATGTATAAAGAGGAAAACCAAAACGGCAGACAGCAATTCTGCTTTTCTCTAGATCCTAGAAAAGGTCTGTTCAGTCATTATGCACAGAACAGCTGCAGTGATTGTTTATCATTTGTGCCCAATCTGGCTGGTTGATAGTCTACTCTTGCTGATTAGTACACATGCTGAGCTGGAAGATAAATATTTTAAAACATTATCCATTACAGCATATTTTTCTGTTTTTTTCTTTTTTCTCACCTCCCTCAAATGGTATCTTTCAACAGTTAACGGGTGAGGAATCATACTACTTTTCTTTATCTGGGAAGATTTTCCTCTGCTCCCTAAAGGTGTACTATATGGAGCAAGACTAATACTTCAGTATATTACATTAGCCACTTATATTTTTATTGAAGTATAAGGGATTTACAATATGCTGGTTACAGGTGAACAGCATAGTGATTCAGTATTTTTGCAGATCATACTCCATTATAGGTTATTAGAAGATAATGGATATAATTCTCTGTGCTCTAGAGTATGTTATTGTTGCTTGTCTCTTATATATGCAGTAGTTTGGTATTTGTTAATACCATAAACCTCGTTTGTCTCTCCTCTTTTCCTTCTGCACTTTGGTAACTACAAGTTTGTTTTCTGTATCCATGAATCTGTTTTTCTTTTGCATATACATTAATTTGTGTTATTTTTCAAATTCCACATATGAGATATATACTGTAGTATTTGTTTTTTTCTGACATTTCACTAACTGAATATTATCAAGGTCCATTCATGTTGCTGCAAATGGCAGAATTCCATTCCTTTTATGACTGAGGTATATAACAATTCCTCTGCTGATGAGTGTTTGGGTTGCCTCTATATCTTGGTTATTGTAACTACTGTTGTCTTGAATGTTGGGGTGCATGCATCTTTTTGAATTAGTGTTTTCTTTTTTTTCTGGATATATACCAGAGAGAGGAATTACTGGATCATACCATAGTTTCATTTGAAGTTTCTTGAGGAACTTCTACACTGTTTTCCACAGTGGCTGCACCGATTTACATTCCCTCCAACAAGGTACAAGGGTTCCCTTCTTCCATATTATCACCATTTATTTGTAGACCTTGATGACAGTCATTCTGACCCATGTGAGGTGACATCTCGTTGTTGTTTAGGTTTGAATTTCTCTAGTTATTAGCAATGTTGAACATCTTTTCAAGTGTCTGTTACCATCTGTATGTCTTCTTTGGAAAAATGTCTATTCAGATCTCCTGCCCATTTTTTTTAATTGAGTTGCTTGTTTTGGGGGATACTGAGTTGAATGAGCTGCTTTTTATATTTTGGATATTAACCCCTTGTCCATTACATCATTTGTAAATATTTTCTCCCATTCCATAGGCTGTATTTTCACTTTGTTGATGGTTTCCTTTTCTGTGAAAAATATTTTAAGTTTAACTAGATCTTATTTATTTTTTATTTCTTTTGTCTCAGGAGTCTGATCCAAGAAAGTACCACAGTGATTCATGTCATAATGTTCAGCATATGTTCTCTTCTAAGAGTTTTATGGTTTCAGATCTTGCATTTAGGTCTTTAAACCATTTGTGGTTTTATTTTTGTATATTGTGTGAGGGAATGTTTTAATTTCACTGTTTAATTTGTGGCTGTCCAGTTTTCTCAATACCACTTGTTGAAGAAACTATCTTTTCTCTTTTGTTCATTCTTGCCTCCTTTGTTGCAGATTAATTGACTGTATGTGCATGGGCTTATTTCTGGGCTTCTTGCCTGTTTTTGTGCCAGTATCACACTGTTTTGATTAGTGTAATTTTGTGGTATAGTCTGAAGTCTGGGAGGGTTATATCTCCAGATTTACTCTTTTATCTCAAAATTGGTTAGGCAACTTGAGATCTTAGTGGTTCCATATGAATTTTAGAATTATTTGTTCTTGTTTTGTGGAAACTGACATTTGATAAGGATTGCACTAAATCTGTAGATTGCTTTGGGTAGTACAACTATATTAATAATATTAATTATTCTAATCCCAGAGCAGGTGATGTCTTTTCATTTCTTTAAATAATTTTTGATTCCCTTTATCAATGTTTTATAGTTTTCAGAGTAGCCTGTTTAAAATCACATAAAAAAATTATAAGGAGTAAATATAACCAAGGAGAAATGACACTTACTACTTTTAGCATGAAATGACACTTACTACTTTTAGCATGCTTTCTTGCTTGGAGAATTTCATGGAGAGAGGAGCCTGGCAGGCTACATTCTATGGGATTGTAAAGAGTCAGACACAACTGAGTGACTAACACTTTCCCGTTTTTCAATACTAAAGTGGCCAGTCAATGTCCAGAATTATTTCTGGCCATCATATTATGTGGGTCTAAACTAATTTTTATCCGCTTTGAACATGCTTGGTGTGACTTAACCACTTGGGAAATTTACATCCTAAGAACCTCATTTATCCTCTATCATCTTTGCTCATCACCTCTCTCTTGTCAGTATCTTACAAATATTTTTTGCTCAGACATATTTTATCCTCATTCCCAATTATCTGAACTCAATCTTGAAGTCTTAATATCTTAACTACTTTTATATTTACTCATGTATGTTCATCAACTATTACACTTATGGGCTTCCCTGGTAGCTCAGCTGGTAAAGAATCCGCCTGCAATGCAAGAGACCCCAGTTTGATTCCTGGGTCAGGAAGATCCCTTGGAGAAGGATAGGCTACCCACTCCAGTATTCTTGGGCTTCCCTTGTGGCTCAGTCAATAAAGAATCTGCCTGCAATTGCAGGAGATCTGGGTTCAATCCCTGGATTGGGAAGATCCCCTGGAGAAAGGCACGCCTACCCACTTCAGTATTCTTGCCTGCAGAATCCCCATGGACAGAGGAGCCTGGTGGGCTGCAGTCCATGGGGTTTCAAAGAGTGGTCACTAAGCACACAGCACGTTATACATATTAATTTAATATTTAGAGAAATCTCAGTTGTAGGGCTTCCCTTGTGGCTCAGATGTTAAGGAATCTGTCTGCAATGCAGGAGATCTGGGTTTGATTCCTGAGTTGGAAAGATCCTCTGGAGAAGAGAATTGCTACCCATTCCAGTATTCTTGCCTGGAGAATTCCATGGACAGAGGAGCCTGCTGGGCTCCAGTCCACAGGATCAAAAAGAATTGGACATGACTGAGCAACTAAGCGTGAACACACAGTTAGCTTTAAGTTTGGTTCTTTGAAAATATACCTCCTTTCAACTTTTAAAATGTTCCTCTATCTCTTTCTCATTGTTGAGTATGAGGCTAATTTCTCATTATGACTATTTTTATTGATCATATAGGATAAGAGACATGAGAAATAATCAATATGAGTTTACTGTTCACATCAAGTGACAGAAGAGAGATAATATGGACGTCAGCTTTCCCAAAAGGATTTTCCAGTTTTGTAATTACCATCACAAACTACACTACAAGATATCAGAGACAGTATACTTAGTGGCAAGAGATTTACAAGGATGATAATATGGCTTTGTAATTTTCTCAGTTTAGTTTGATCAACTTAGGGAGATTTTGCTTTCCTGGGACAGTTCATTTCATATAAACCATGCTAATGTTATTATCTTTTTAAACACAGGTGAAGAAGCTGCTTCTAAAAGCCTCCTGCTTAATGCAATGATGGTGTTACCTATACATAATTTTGGGATGAGCATCAGCCGGCATTATGATATCCAGCACACAAAATTTGCATGTACCTCAAAGGAAAAGGTTTCTTCCGTTATGAATTGTAGTAAAGCAGGTAAGTATCTTGGGCTACCCAAGGCTCATCAGAGTTAAAACTAGTCAATTAATTATTGCATGTGAATAGCGACATTATTTTGAATCTTTACAGTTATTCAAGTTTTGTGCTATTCTCTCTTTGGACTAAAGCTTATACAAAATTGAATAACTTATTCTATTATACAGCTTGTACAAGTTAGAGCTAAGATTCACTACTCATATGCATAATGCATTTTTCTCATGAGAAATGATAGCCATGGATGAATGCATTAAGAAAATGGGGTGTATATGTAATGGAATATTATTTATCCACAAATGAGGAGGAAATCTTGCCATTTGAGACATTACAGATATACCTTGAAAGCATTATGCCTAGTGAAATAAGTCAAACAGAGAAAGATGAATATCATATTATTTCACTTACATGTGGAGTCTTTAAAAAAAACTCATGAATAACAAACTGATGGTTGCAAGAGGTGGAGGATGTGAGGTTGGGCAAAATGGGAGAAGGGATTTAAAAGGTACAAACTTCCAGTTATAAAATAAATAACTCATGGGGATGTAATGTACAGAATGATAAATATAGATATTTATACTGAATTGTATAATTGAAAGTTGCTAAGAGAGTATATATTAAAAGTTCTCATCACACACAAAAAAGCAAAAGTATGTGTAGTGATGGATATTAATAAGTCTTATCGTGGTGATCATTTCTCAACATATACAAATATCAAATTATTATGTTATATACCTGAAACTAATGTTATATATTAATTATATCTCAATTCTAAAAATACTGAAGAAATTCATGCCAAGAGATATCATAATTAAACTTTGAAAACTAGAGAAAAGCAGCTATAGAAAAAAATGATACCTTATCCATAAAGGCAAAACAATTCCTCTCATTTATAGATTTCTCATCAGAGAGCATAAACACCAAAAGAAGCAGCACATTATTTTCAAGTAAATAAAAAACTGTCTACTCAAAACTTCATATAGGTAGGAAATAACTTTCAAGAATGAAGGGGAAATCAAGACATTTTCAGATGAAGAATATATAAATTTGTCACCTCTAGAAGTCCTGAAAGAATGGCTCTAGAGATTCTGTAAACATAAATGATTGAAGAAAGAATTTTGAAGCATCAAGAAAAAACAGTGAAAAAAATAAAAATATGGTGGACACTATATCTGCTCTTGAGTTTTCTCAAGTTTGGTGGTTAAAGCAAAAATGGTAACAGTGTATGATAATGTTCTCAGTGTATATAGTGGGGATATTTAAGACGGTAATAAATGGGGGTGTTAAAGAGATATAAATCATGGAAATGTTTTTTACACTTCACTCAGACTGGTAAAAAGAAGAACATCATGATTCTGAAAGTTATGTATGCATAAAGTAATGTCTCGAGTGATAACTACAAAAAGTATGTCCAGTGATAAATGGGCTTCCCACGTGACGTTAGTGGTAAAGAACCCACCTGCCAATGCATGAGACTTAAGAGATTCAGGTTTGATCCCTGGGTCAGGAAGATCTCCTGGATGAGGACATCACCACCCACTCCAGTATTCTTGCCTGGAGAATCTTCACGGACAGAGGAGCTTGGCGGGCTACACTCCACAAGGTCACAAAGAGTCAGGCACGATGGAAATGACTCAGCAGACATGCACGCATGTACAATTATAAACTAGAAGGAAAGAGCGAAAGAAAGGAAGAAAGTAAAAGAGAAAAGAAAAAATATGACTCAGTTGAAGTTTAAAACTGGGTGAAAAATATTGCTTGTTATATAGATATTTTCAGTTTCTAAAAATTCAATGAGTCCTATACTTAGGTGGATTTCCATGTATGTATATCATATATTAATATGAAGTTTTTTAAAAGTAAAAAAGAAATTTGATCTTTACTGCTTTTATGAATCTACTGCTTTCACTATCATGAATTCAAAACCTTGTAATTATAAAGTTTTCTCATAAGTAATTGGAAAAGTACCAGCTCTTAGGCATTTACAACTGAAGTTTAAATGTTAAGTTACAACTAACTTTTAAACTTTAACCTTTAACTCTTATAGGTTAAAGTGTATATGTAGCACACTACCAGGTGATTCTTCTGCTCCTGCTCCAATTTTCAAACCTCTATCTATTTTCAGAGAAAATAATATTTGAGGGCAAGGAGAGTCTCTGCTACTACCCAGTACTCTGATTACTGTGAGTGGGCATTCACCCAATGATTCTGACCATCTATGTTGGGAATGGATGCCTAGAACTATAGCAAGACAAAGTTCATGCAATTAAAGGCTTTGCCTCCATTAATGGATTTTGAGGGCTCAGCTAGTAAAGAATATGCCTGCAATGCAGGAGACCTGGATTCAATCCCTGGGTTGGGAAGATCCCTAGAGAAGGGAAAGGCTACCCACTCCATTATTCTGGCCCGGAGAATTCCATGGACTGTATAGATTTTGGACTGTAACAGATTTTGAAATATTTTCAATGACATGCAAAGTTATTTAAACATACAATTAAATACGTTAATTTTGAGCTTGTTTGATAACCATTCCTTAGTGCTTCCTATTTGTTGACTTTTTAAAGTTTGCTCATTGAGTTAACTTTTAAAGTAAGTCCATATTTTATTTGTTGTTGTCATCAGTAACTGAGCGTAGTATATATACCTTGGAATATGATGCAGTTGGAAGATACTTACTTGCAATGGCTGTCACAGGACTTCTTTTCCTCCTCTTGATATTCCTTCTGGAGACCACCTTGTGGAAAGTGAAAACCTTTGTGTTTCGCTACATTTTGTTTGGTATCTTCAAAAAATCCAATAAGGTAAGTAACTTATTGAATCAGAGATATTTCTAAGACCAAAAGCGGTCTCTATCTGCCTAACCTCATTACTAAGATATAGGAATATAAATCACTCCATGTTGCCTGGGATCGATATGAATCAAAGATGTTTATCATAATTTGAATTTTGGTTTCTAAACATTATGGCCTCTACCAGTCAGAACATGATACTGTAAAATATTTTGATCATAATAGAAAGGTTTCCCATGAACATCTCCTGTGTCAGAAAACCATTCCCTCCCAAAGTTGCTTATTCACCCTAACTTGATCCCTGCATAGTTCTAATAAACTCCCAAGTGATATTGATTCTGTTGGCCTACAGAATGCATATTTAACAGCACATCTCTATTGCAGTTGCTTTCAAATGTTGGTATTTGTCAAAATCTCCTGGACTCTTTCTTAAAGTACAAAATTATGGTCTCTGTTCTACTGCTAAATAAAAAGTCTATATAGAAAAATCAGCTGTATATCTATATATAAGCCACAAACAAAAAGCTAAATATAAAATTATGTCATTTGAATAGCATAAAAACATTCAAATGGTGTTATTTGAATTAAAAAATAAAAATACCCAGGAATAAATCTAACATAAGTTATGTAAGACATTTTCATGGAATATTACAAAAAAAACAATTGAAATATTAAAGAAGACCTATCTAAATGAAGAAATATACCATGTTCTTGCTTTGGAAAACCCAATCATGGGGAGATGACAATTTTCCCTAAATTAATCTAAAGATTTAATGCTATCCCAATCAAAATCCTGTGTGTGTGTGAGTGTGTGTGTGCGCGCACACACGCACGCACGCAGAATGATCATCTGATCAGTTGATTCTAAAGTTTACATGGAAATGTAAAGTGATTTAAAAATGTACACAGAAATGCAAAATGTTAAGGATCTCCAAGGAAATATTGAGAAAGAATAAATATGGTAGACATATACTACCATATATGTGTTTTTTAAACTATAGTAACTAAGACAGAGAAATAGAGCAATGTAACAGAAAGAATAATTTTTTCTTAAAGTTTGGTTATCTGCATAAGCTCAGATTTTTAGAAATGCAGCTTTTCAGGCCCCATCCCTGACCTACTAAACCAGAAGATTTGGAGTTGGAACCCATTATTCTTGTTTTAACGAGCCACTCAAGTAATTCTGTGCATGCTAAAGTTTGAGAACAATGGAATAAAATGTCTAGAAATAGATGCACAAATATGACAGAATTGACACAAAATGCAGTGAAGAGAGGATGTTCATCTCAATTAATGATGCCGATTCAAATGGATTTCCATAAGCACATAATGAACTTTGATTCCCATCTTACTTCATACAGGTTGGTTTTAGTTTACAACTTTTCTACATCTAAATGTGAAAGATAAAGCAATAAAGCTTTCAGAACAAAAACATAGCAAATATAACCATGATAGTGAAGGCATAATCATCAAAAGACATCATTAAATGAGTCAAAAGGCAAGTCACACAAAGGAAAACTATTTTGAATTGAAAACTACTAATAAAATTGGCAGAAAACCCAATTTTAAAATAAGCAAAAGACTTGAACACTGACTTTACAAAAATGAAGATACAAATATCCGGTCAATTAGTTCAGTCGCTCAGTCATGTCTGACTCTTTGTGACCCCATGAATCAGAGCACACCAGGCCTCCCTGTCCATCAACAACTCCTGGAGTTTATTCAAACTCATGTCCATCGAGTTGGTGATGCCATCCAGCCATCTCATCCTCTGTCGTCCCCTTCTCCTCCTGCCCCCAATCCCTCCCAGCATCAGGGTCTTTTCCAATGAGTCAACTCTTCGCATGAGGTGGCCAAAGTATTGCAGTTTCAGCTTTACCATCCGTCCTTCCAATGAACACCCAGGACTGATCTCCCCTAGAATGGTCTGGTTGGATCTCCTTGCAGTCCAAGGGACTCTCAAGAATCTTATCCAACACCACATTCAAAAGCATCAATTCTTCGGCACTCAGCTTTCTTCACAGTCCAACTCTCACATCCATACATGACCACAGGAAAAACCATAGCCTTGACTAGACAAACCTTTGTTGGCAAAGTAATGTCTCTGCTTTTGAATATGCTCTCTAGGTTGGTCATAACTTTACTTCCAAGGAGTAAGGGTCTTTTAATTTCATGGCTGCAATCATCATCTGCAGTGATTTTGAAGCCCCCCAAAATAAAGTTTGACACTGTTTCCACTGTTTCCCCATCTATTTCCCATGAAGTGATGGGACTAGATGCCATGATCTTAGTTTTCTGAATGTTGAGTTTTTAGCCAACTTTTTCACTCTTCTCTTTCATTTTCATCAAGAGGCTTTGTAGTTTCTCTTCACTTTCTGCCATAAGGGTGGTATCATCTGCATATCTGAGGTTATTGATATTTCTCCTGGCAATCTTGATTCCAGCTTGTGTTTCTTCCAGTCCACTGTTTCTCATGATGTACTCTGCATATAAATTAAATAAGCAGGGTGACAATATACAGCCTTAACATACTCCTTTTCCTATTTGGAACCAGTCTGTTGTTCCATGTCTAGTTCTAACTGTTGCTTCCTGACCTGCATATGGGTTTCTCAAGAGGCAGGTCAGGTGGTCTGGTATTCCCATTTCTTGAAGAGTTTTCCACAGTTTATTGTGATCCACACAGTCAAAGGATTTGGTATAGTCAATAAAGCAGAAATAGATGCTTTTTTGGAACTCTCTTGCTTTTCCCATGATCCAGCGGATGTTGGCAATTTGATCTTTGGTTCCTCTGCCTTTTCTAAAACCAGCTTGAACACGTGGAAGTTCATGGTTCACATATTGCTGAAGCCTGGCTTGGAGAATTCTGAGCATTGCTTTACTAGCGAGAGCATATGTAAATGAATAACATCAACAGTCATTGGTAAATGCAAAGAATGCCACTGAGAGATACCACAGTATACATGTAAATATACTAAGTGTTGAAGAAACAGTACAACTGGAGCCATCAAACATTGATGTTGGGAATATAAACTGATATTCCATTAGAAAATTGTCTGGCATTATCTTCAGGAGTCAGATAAAGATAGCAGAATAAGAGTTTACTTGTTCCCAGAGAAATGCCAAAACCACATCTACAACTGTCTCCAATAGTAACCTAAAGACTAGCAGAACAAAATTCATATTGTTAAGGATATATAGAAAAGGCCACATCAAGATGGGTAGGAGGGGCAGAGATGTGGACTAGCCAGAACCCACAGGAGGAATATTACCCCAAGAAGTAATATTCAAGGAGGGAGGGGTTCAAGCTCCACATCAGGCTCACCAGCCCAAAAGACCTGCACTGGGAAGATAAGTCCCCATAATGTCTGACTTTGAGAATTGGTGGGGTTTATAACCAGGAGAACCAGTAGGCTGTGGGAAATCAAAACTCCCCTTGTGAAGAGCTTGTATGCAATTTCAACTTTCTCCATGTCCCAGCACTGAGGATTTGCAAAGCACCTGGATCATATAAGAAGGAAATTAATTGATTAATTTAAGGGCATATGCCAAAGGGTAAGATCTGGTGGAACTATCTCAAAGAACAGAAGTGCTAGTGGATGTCATATATTTTTAGTCTCCTTCTACTTAGCTGATCCATTGTTGGTGGGGATCATTTCTGTAATTCTCCAGATATATAACTAACATTGTGTGCCACACCCCAGCCTTATGCTAAGTGCCAGCCCAGCCCAACCCAGTTCCCCTGCTCAGTCCTCAAAGTGGCTCTCACTCCACCCTACCTGGCACCGCTCCAAATCATCTCCATTTCCTGGAGACCAGCCCTACACACTAGCACACCTACAATGGTCACAGCTGGGCCTCACAACCAGCCATACTGAGGGGCAATCCTGCTCACAAGCACACCTACAGTAGTTGTGACCAGGTCTCAGACAGTTGGGATGGGGACCAACCAGTCTGCAAGGGCATTGCAGCAGCTACCAAGCCATGCAGCATGCCTGCAGGAATTGTGGCCCAATCACAACAGAAAGGCACTCTGGTATACATAAAGATACCCCTAGAGCACCTGGCCCTGATGACCAGGGGGAGTTGTTCCACTGCAATTCATTGTACACCAGTGGTCTACATAACACCACTCTTTCAAGACCTAGTGCTATATCTGATATACCCAACACATAGAAACAAACAGAGAATGAGGCAAAATGCAGAGACTACACGACAAAACCTCATAAAACAAAAGTAATAAAAAAAAAGCAAGACAAAGCCTCATAAAAAGAACTAAATGAAACAAAAATAAACAATTATTAGATAAAGAATTCAAAGAAATAGTCATGAAAATCTTCACCAAACTCAGAAGAATGGAGGAAATCAGTAAGCTTCAACAAAGAGTTAGAAAATATAAAAAAGAAGCAGTCAGAACTTCAGAATACAATAATAAATGAAAATACACTTGAGTAACTTAACAGCACATTAGAGGATGCAGAAGAATGGATCAACAATCTAGAAGACCGAGTAGTAGAAATCACCCAATTGGAATAGCAAAAAAGAAAAAAGAATTTTTTAAAAATGAGGGCAGTTTAAGGGACCTCTGAGAAAACATTAAGCATAATAATATTTACATTATAGGGATTACAGGAGGAGAATTAGGGGGCAGAAACTCTATCTGAAGAAATAATGGCTGAAAATGTTTCTAAATTATTGAAGGAAACAGACATCCAAGTGCAAGAATCACAGAGTCCCAAACAAGATGAACCGAAAGACATTCATGCCAAAATACATTTTACTTAATATAACAAAAATTAAAACTGAAGAGTCTTAAAGGCAGCAAGGAAAAAAAAACTCATTACATACAAGGGAACCACCGTAAGATTATCAACTGATTTTTCAGCAGAATCTTTACAGGTAGGTAGAGACTGATGCTATATATTCAAAGTACTGAAAGAAAAAAAAAAAAAAAAAAAACCAATAATACTCTACCTGGCAAGAATTCATTCAGAATTCAAGGAGAGAGAGTTTCCCAAAGAAGCAAAAGTTAAAGGAGTTTATCACCACTAAACAAGCCTTACAAGAAATAGTAAAAGAGACTTCTTCAGGTAGAAAAAACAGAAAACGCCATAACTAGAAAAGGAAAATCATGAAAGGAAAAATGTTGCTAGTAAAAGAAAACATACAGTAAAGACAGTGGATCAACCACCTATAACAATAGTATGAATATTAAAGACAAAAGCAGTAAAATGGTATCTAAAGCAATTAATTGTGCAATATACAAAATTAAAAGATGCAAAATGTGACATCAAAAACATAAAATGTGGGACATGATTGTACTTTTAAAACATATTTGAACTCAAGTGATCATCAACTTAGGCTGCTATATACATAGGTTGTTACATAAAAACCTCATGGTAAACGCAAACAAAAAAGGCTGTAATAGATACACAAAATTTAAAAAGAAGAAATGTAGACATAGCGCTAAAGAAAGTCATCAGATTACAAGGAAAGAGAACAAGAAAGAATCAGAGAATTAAACAGAAAACAACTAATGAAACAGCAATAAGTAAATACTGTCAATAATTACTTTGAATATAAATGGAATAAATATTACAATCAAAAGACACAGAGTAGTTGACTGGATTATTTTTTAAAGACCCATGTGTATGCAACCTTCAAAGACTTACTTCAGAGAGAAAGATATATACATACTGAAAGAGAATTGATGGAAAAGATTTTCCACGCAAATGAAAAGGAAGCTGTGGTAGCAATGATTATATATTTTTAAAATTTACTTTAAAACAAACACTGTACTGAGATGAAACGGTCATTACATAATTATAGAGTGATCAATACAATAAAAAGATATAACATTTGCAAATATCTATGTACCTAACAAAGGAATACAGGTATAAAGCAAGATAATGCCAGTTGTATAAAACTAGAAGAGGACTTTAACACCCCACTTGTTTTAATAGATAGACTATCCAGAAAGAAAATCAATGAGAAAACATTCTTTTGGGTTGGCCAAAAATGTTCCTTTGGGTTTTCCAATAGCATCTTATGGAAAAACATAAATGAAATTTTTGGCCAACACAATACTTAAACAACAGGCAAGTTTGGCCTTGGAGTACAAAATGAAGAAGGGAAAAGGTTATCAGACTTTTGCCAAGAGTGCACTGGTCATAGCAAACACTCTCTTTCAACAACACAAGAGACGATTATACATGGGCATCACCCATCTGGTCAATACTGAAATCAGATTGATTATATTATTTGCCGCCAAAGATGGAGAAGCTCTAAACAGTTAGCAAAAACAAGACTGGGAGCAGACTATGGTTCAGATCATCAACTCTTTGTTATAAAGTTCACACTAAATTAAAGAAAGCAGGGAAAACCACTAGGCCCTTCAGGTATGACCTAAACTAAATTCCTTACAATAATACAGTGTAAGTGACAAATAGATTCAAGGGATTAGATCTGATAGAGTGCCTGGAGAACTATGGATGGAGTTTCGTAATGTTGTTCAGGAGGCAGTGATTAAAACCACCCCCCGAGAAAAAGAAATTCAACAAGGCAAAATGGTTATCTGAGGAGGCCTTACAAATAGCTGAGAAAAGAAGAGAAGTGAAAGGCAAAGAGGAAAGGAAAGATATACCCAACTGAATCCAGATTTCCAAAGAATAGCAATGAGAGATAAGAAAGCCTTCCTAAGTGAACAATGCAAAGAAATAGAGGAAAACAATAGAATGGAAAAGACTAGACATCTCTTCAAGAATATGACAAATGCCAAGGGAAATTTAATGCAAAGATGGGCACAATAAGACAGTAATGGTATGGGCCTAACAGAAGCAGAAGATGGGCGATGCCAAAGAATGTTCAAACTACTACAGAAGTGCACTCATTTCACATGCTAGCAACGTCATGCTCAAAATCCTCCAAGCTAGCCTTCAACAGTATGTAAACTTAGAATTTCCAGATATACAAGCTGGACTTAGAAAAGGCGGGGGAACCAGAGACCAAACTGCCAACATCTGTTGGATCATAGAAAAAGCAAGAGAATTCCAGAAAAAACATCTACTACTGCTTCATTGACTATGCTAAAGCCTTTGATTATGTGGATCACAAAAAACTGGGAAATTCTTAAAAATATGGGAATACCAGACCACCTTACCTGCCTCCTGAGAAACCCGTATCAGGTCAAGAAACAGTTAGAACTGTACATGGAACAGAAGACTAATTCAAAATTGGAAAAGGAGTATGTCAAGGCTCTATATTGTCACCTTGCTTATTTAACTTATACGCAGACTACATCCAACGAAATGCCAGACTGGATGAAGCACAAGCTGGAATCAAGTTTGCCAGGAGGAATATCAGTAACCTAAGGTATGCAGATGACACCACACTTACGGCAGAAAGTGAAGATGAACTAAAGAGCCTCTTGATGAATGTGATAAAGGAGAGTGAAAAAGCTGGCTTAAAAGTCAACATTCAAAAAACTAATATCATGGCATCTGGTCCTATCACTTCATGGCAAATAGATGGGGAAACAATGGAAACAGTGATAGATTTTATTTTCTTGAGTTCAAAAATAACTTCAGATGGTGACTGCAGCCATGAAATTAAAAGACATTTGCTCCTTGGAAAATAAGCTATGACAAACCTAGACAGTGTATTTAAGAGCAGAGACATTACTTTGCTGACAAAAATTTCTATAGTCAAAGCTATGGTTTTTCCAGTAGTCATGTACAGATGTGCGAGTAGGGCCATCAATAAGGTTGAATGCCAAAGAATTGATGTTTTTAAACTGTGGTGTTGGAGAAACTGTTGAGAGTCCCTTGGTCTGTGAGGAGATCAAACCTAAAAAAAATCAACCCTCAATATTCATTGAAAGCACTGAAGCTGAACTTCTAATACTTTGGCCACCTGATGCAAAAGTCCAACTCACTGGGAAAGACCTTGATGCTGGGAAAGATAGAATGCAAGGGGAGAAGAGGACAAAAGAGGATGAGATGGTTGGATGGCATCACCAACTCAATGGACCTGAGTTTGAGCAAGCTCCAAGAGATGGTGGACAAGGAGCCTGGCATGCTGCTGTCCATGGGGTTGCGAAGTGTCGGACACAACTGAGCAACTGAACAACAACAAATACTTAAATGACAGCCTAGATCAGGTTGATTTAATAGATATATATGAAATATCCCACTTCAACAGAATTCCCCTTCTTTTCAGGTTCACATAGGACTTTTTCACATTAGGCTGCAAAACAAATCTCAGTGAATTTAAGAAGACTGAAATCATGTCAAGCATCTTTTCTGACCACTCTGGTATGAAAATTAAAATGAATTACAAGAAGACAATTATAAAAACCACAAGCATGTGGAAACTAACCAATATGTTGCTAGACATCCAATGGATCAGTGAAGATATCAAGATGAAATAAAATGAAAATGGAAACACAGTGCTCCCAAATATATGGATTGTAGCAAAAGCAGTTCTAAGAAACTTTTTAGTGATATATACCTACCTCAGTAAACAAGAAAAATCTGAAGTAAACAATCCCACCTCACACATAAAAGAACCAGAAAAAGAACAAATGGAGCCCCAAGTTAGTAGAAGAAATGAAATAATAAAGATCAGAGTCAAAATAAATAGAAACTTTAAAAAAGTAGAAATCAATGAAACTAGAAGCTGGCCCTTTGAAAGATAAACAAAAGTGGTAAACATTTAGCCAGATTCATTTTTAAAAACAGAGAGATAAAGTCCAAATGAAATCATAAATAAAAGAAGAGTTACAATGGACACTACAGATACAAAGGTTCGTGAGTTTACTATAAACAATTACACAGTAGCAAACTGGACAATTTTTAAGAAAGGGATAAATTTCTAGAAACACACCATCTCCCAAGACTCAATCAGGAAGATACATAAAATCTTAACAGATCAACACTAATAATGAAATCAAATCAGTATTCAAAATACTCCTAATAAAGTCTAAAAACTAGAGGGAATCACAGGTGAATTCTACCAAATATTCAAAGAGTTAATACCTAGTATTCTCAAACTAGTTCAAATAATTGAAAAGAACACTTCCAAACACAATCCATGAGGCCAGTATTCCCCTGATAGAAAAACCAAAAAGACTACAAAAAAAAGAAATTACAGGCCAATATCCCTGAAGAACATAGATACAAAAATCCTCAACAAAATATTAGCAAACTGAATTCAACAATGCATTAAAAGGATTTTACACATGATCCTTCGTGTGTAAGAATGAATGATGAATTTGGATGGTTCATTATTCATTGAATGAATGAGTGACACATCATTCATTTGTTCAGTATCTGCAAATCAATCAATATTATGCACATGTTAACAAAACCATGGGTAGAAAGACTATGATCACTTCAATAAATGCAGAAGAATCATTTGACAAAATCCAATATCTATTTATGATAAAAACACTCAACAAAGTGGATATAAAGGGGACATATCTAAAATAATAAAAAGGCATTTCATGATAAACACACAGCTAATATCAAACTCAATAATGAAACACTGAAAGCTTTTCCTCAAAAATCAGGAACAAGAAAAGGATGTCCACTTTCACTTCTTGTATTTAACACAATATTGGAAGTCCTAGCCACAACAATCAGACAAGAAAGAGAAATAAAAGTTATCCAAATTGGAAGGGAAATGTGAAACTGTTAGTATCCACAGATGCCACTCTATATACAGAAAATCCAAAACACTATTAAAACTATAATAGACCAAAAACTATCATAACTAATAAATGAATGCAGTAAAGTTGCAGGGTAAAGATGAATACACAGAAATCTGATGCATTTCTAAACATTATAATAATGAACTAACAGAAAGAGAGATTAAGATGGTCAGCAGAAAAAATAAAATGATGCTCAACATCACTAATTTTCAGGGAAATGAAACCAAAATCACATAGCAATATCACTTCATACTAGTTAGATTGGCAAGTGATGATGTGGATAAAGGGAACCCTCAGGTCCACTGTTGGTGGGAATGTAAATTGGTACAGTCAATATAGAAAACAGTATATAAGTTCCTCAAAAAATTAAAAATAGAATTACCATATGATCCAGCAATTCCACTTTCAAATATTTATCTGAAGAAAATGAAAGCACTAATTCTGAAACATACATGCACCGCTATGTTCACTGGTGCATTATTTACAATAGCCAAGGTTTAGAGGCCGTCTGAGGAAACAGTGTCAGATTTTATTTTTGTGGGCTCCAAAATCACTGCAGATGGTGACTGCAGCCATGAAATTAAAAGACGCTTACTCCTTGGAAGTAAAGTTATGACCAACCTAGATAGCATATTCAAAAGCAGAGACATTATTTTGCCAACAAAGGTCCATCTAGTCAAGGCTATGGTTTTTCCAGTGGTCATGTATGGATGTGAGAGTTGGACTGTGAAGAAAGCTGAGCACTGAAGAATTGATGCTTTTGAACTGTGGTGTTGGAGAAGACTCTTGAGAGTCCCTTGGACTGCAAGGAGATCCAACCAGTCCATTCTAAAGGAGACCAGTTCTGGGTGTTCATTGGAAGGACGGATGCTAAAGCTGAAACTGCAATACTTTGGCCACCTCATGCGAAGAGCTGACTCATTGGAAAAGACTCTGGTGCTGGGAGGGATTGGGGGCAGGAAGAGAAGGGGACAACAGAGGATGAGATGGCTGGATGGCATCACTGACTCGATGGACATGAGTTTGGGTGAACTCTGGGAGTTGGTGATGGACAGGGAGGCCTGGCGTGCTGCAATTCATGGAGTTGCAAAGAGTCAGACGTGACTGAGCGACTGAACTGAACTGAAGTGTCCATCAATAAATGAATGGATAACAGCTATTATGTACATGTACATATGTCTTCCCAGGTCACGCTAGTGGCAAAGAGCCTGCATCCCAATGCAGGAAACATAAAAGATGTGAGTTCAGTACTCAGGTAAGGAAGATCCCCTGGAGGAGGGCATAAAAACCCACTCCAGTATTCTTGCCTGGAGAATCCCTTGGACTGAGAAGCCTGGAGAACTACAATCCATAGGGACGCAAAGAGTCTGACACAACTGAAGTGACTTAATACACACACACACACACACACACACACACACACACACACACACACAATATATATATTACTCAGCCATAAAAAAGGAATGAAAGTGCCCTATATATACCAAGGTAGATAGTCCTGGAGATCATTATGCTAAGTGAAATGTCAGATTGTCAATGTTGTTGAGTCGCTAAGTCATGTCTGACTCTTTGCGACTGCAAAGACTACAGCACGCCAGGCTCCTCTATACTCCACTGTCTCCTGGAATGTGTTCAAATTCATGTCCATTGAGTCAGTGATGCTATGTAACCATTTTATCCTCTGCTACCCTTGACAGAGGAGCCAGACAGAGGAGCCTGGCATAATACAGTCAGTAGATCACATAAAGAACTTTTGCCTACAATCTTTCCCAACATCAGTCTTTTCCAATGAATTGACTCTACACATCAGGTAGTCAAAATATTGGAGCTTAAGCTTTAGCATCAGTCTTTCAAATGAATATTCAGGGTTTATTACCTTTAGGATTGACTGGTTTGAGCTCCCTGCAGTTCAAGGGACTCTCAAGAGAAAACCATAGCTTTGACTATATGGATCTTCGTGAGCAAAGTAATGTCTCTTTTTTAATATGCTGTCTCAGTTTGTCACAGCTTTTCTTCCAGGGAGCAAGCATCTTTTAATTTCATGGCTACAGTCACCATCTGCAGTGATTTTGGAATCTTAGGAAAGAAAATTGGTCACTGCTTCCACTTTGCTGCTGCTGCTGCTAAGTCGCCTCAGTCATGTCAGACTCTGTGCAACCCCATAGGCGGCAGCCCACCAGGCTCCCCCTTCCCTGGGATTCTCCAGGCAAGAACACTAGAGTGGGTTGCCATTTCCTTCTCCAATGCATGAAAGTGAAAAGTGAAAGTGAAGTCGCTCAGTCGTGCCCAACTTGTAGTGACCCCATGGACTTCAGCCTACCAGGCTCCTCCATCCATGGGATTTTCCAGGCAAGAGTACTGGAGTGGGGTGCCATTGCCTTCTCCGTGCTTCCACTTTATCCCCATCTATTTGCCATGAAGTGGTGGGACTGAATCCCATAATCTTAAATTTTTGATGTTGAGTTTCAAGTCAGCTTTTTCATTCTCCTGTTGCACCCTCATCAAGAAGTCCTTTAGCTCCTCTTCACTCTCTGCCATTAGAGTGGCATCAGCTGCATATTTGAAGTTGTTGATATTTCTCCTGGCAATCTTGATTCCAGCTTGTGATGGAGACAGTTACTATGACCTCGCTTATATGTGGGGTTCCATGGTGGATCAGTAGTAAAGAGCCTGCCTACCAAGGCAGGAGATATGGGTTTTGTCCCTGGGTCAGGATGATGCCCTGGCAAAGGAAATGGCAACCCACTCCAATATTATTACCTGGAAAATCCCAAGGACAGAGGAACCTGGCATGATACAGTCAAGATCACAAAAAGTCAGACACAAATTAGTGACTAAACAATATACTTATACGTGGAGTCTAGAAAACCAAATGACAGAGACTCAACACAACAGAAACAGACTCATAGGGGCAGAGAACAAACTGGTGACCACAAGAGGCAATGGTGATCATTTCATGGCAGGATTCAGAGAAAAAGACAAAGACAAAAAGATTGAGATACAAAATTTCAGTTTAAAATAAATGTCATAGGTCATAATGTACACTATTGTGAATACTGTCAATAATATTCCAAATATTTTGTATGATGACAGATGGTTACTAGATGTTGTGGTGATTAATTTGTAATGTATATTAATGTGAAGTTTCTATGTTGTAGGGGGCTTCCCTTGTAGCTAATGTGAAGCTAACATGAAGCTAATATATTTTATAACTATACTTCAAAAGAATAAAACATTTTATATGCATATGAAGTGTGCATAACTAAGTCCTACAAGCTTCCCTTCTAAGTATAAATCCAACAGAGAGGCATAGTCATGTTCACTGAAAGACATTTGAAAGAATGTGCACAAAACATTATTTATATAAGACAAAATTTAAGAAGGAAGCAAACCACACGTCTCTCAGTAGCATAATGGATTTTAAAATGTCTATTCACACAATAGAATATAGCAATCAGAAGGAAGAGCCTATAACTTATGCAACAGCATAGAATAATCTCAGATACAAATTCAATCAGATTTAAAAGAATATGTAAAGTAGAATTTCATTTATATAAAACAAAACTAATGTATAACAATACATAGTGAGTTATGTGTCATATTTCTAGTTATTGAGGGGTAATATTCTGTTTACTTTATTGATACTGGTTACAATAAAACTTATTAAGATGTTGATTTATGATTTATGTACATATCTAGATATATGTTCTGACAAAATATAGTCCACTCGAAAAAGGAATGGCAAACCACTGCAGTATTCTTGCCTTGAGAATCCCATGAATAGTATGAAGGGGCAGAAAGATGTGAAACTGGAAGATGAGCCCCCCAGATCAGTAGGAGTCCAATATGCTACTGGAGAAGAGCAGATAAATAGCTCCAAAAAGAATGAAGAGGCTGAGCCAAAGCAGAAACAACCCCTTGTTGTGGATGTGTCTGGTGGTGAAAGTAAAGTCCAATGCTGTAAAGAACAATATTGTGTAGGAATCTGGAATGCTAGGTCCTTGAATCAAGGTAAATTGAAAGTGGTCACACAGGTGTTGGCAAGAATGAACATCAACATTTTAGGAATCAGTGAAATAAAATGGGTGGGAATGGGTGAATTTAATTCAGATGACCCTCATATCTACTATTGTGAACAAGAATCCCTTAGAAGAAATGGGGTAGCCCTGAGTCAACAAAAGAGTCTGAAATGCAGTACTTGGTTGCAATCTCAAAAATGACAGAATGATCTTTGTTTATTTTCAAGACAAACCATTCAAATTCACAGTAATCCAAGTCTATGTCCCAACAAATAGCACTGATAAAGGTGAAGTCAAACAGTTCTATGAAGACCTACAATATGTGATAGAACTAAGACCAAAATGGAGGTCTCTGTCATCATAGGGGATTGGAATGCAAAAGTAGGAAGTCAGGAGATACATGGAATAACAGGCAGGCAACTTTGGCCTTGGAGTACAAAATGAAGCAGGGCAAAGGCTATCAGAGTTTTGCCAAGAGAGCATACTGGTCATAGCACTCTTTCAACAGCACAAGAGATGACTACACATGGACATCACCCATATGGTCAATACTGAAATCAGATTGATTATATTTTTGCAGCCAAAGATAAAAAAAGCTCTATACAGTCAGCAAAAATAAGACTGGGAGCTGACTGTGGCTCAGATCATGAACTCTATATTGCAAAATTCACACTTGAAGAAAGTAAGGAAAACCACTAGGGCCTTCAAGTATGACCTAAACCAAATCCCTTACAATTATACAGTGCAAGAAACAAATAGATCCAAAGGATTAGGTCTGATAGAGTGCCTGAAGAACTATAGTCAGGGGTTCCTAACATTGTACAGGAGGTAATGACCAAAATCAACCCCAAGAAAAAGAAATGCAAGAAGGCAAAGTGATTGCATGAAGAGGCCTTACAAATAGCTGAGAAAAGAAGTGAAGCGAAAGGCAAAGGAGAAAGGGAAAGATATACCAACTGAATGCAGAGTTCCAAAGAATAGCAAGGAGAGATAAGAAAGCCTTCTTAAGTAAATAATGTAAAGAAACAAAGGAAAACAATTGAATGGGAAAGACTAGAGAGCTCTTCAAGAAAATTAGAGATACCAAGGGAATATTTCATGTAAAGATTGGCACAATAAATTATGATGGAAACAGTAAGGACCTAACAGAAGTAGAAGAGATTAAGAAGAAATTGCAAGAATACACTGAAGAACTGTACAAAATAGGTCTTCATGACCCATATAACAACTATGATGTGATCACTCACTTAGAGTCAGATTTCCTAGAGTGTGAAGTCAATTGGCCCTAGGAAGAATTACTAGGAACCAAGCTAATGGAAGTAATGGAATTCCAGCTGAGCTATTTCAATTCCTAAAAGATGACACTCTTAAAGTTTCAGCAATATGTCAGCAAATTTGAAGCACTCTGACAACTGAAAAAGGTCAATTTTCATTCCAACTCCAAATAAGGGAAATGCCAAAGAATGTTCAAGCTATCACACAAGTGCACTAATTTCACATGCTGTTAAGGTAATGCTCAAAATAATTCAAACTAGGCTCCAACACTATTTTAGCCAAGAACTTCTAGATGTGCAAGTTGAATTTAGAAAAAGGCAGAACCAGAGACCAAATAGCCAACATCCACTGGATCATAGAAAAAGCAAGAGAATTCCTGAAAAACATCTAATTCTGCTTCATTGACTATGCTAAAGCCTTTGACTATGTGAATCACAACAAACTATGGGAAATACTTAAAGAGACGAGAATACTAGACCACCTTACCTGCCTCCTGAGAAACCTGTATGCAGGTCAAGAAGCACGGTTAGAACAAGACATGGAAAAATGGACTGGTTCAACATTAAGAAAGGAGTACATCAAGGCTGTATATTGTCACCCTGCTTATTTAGCTTATATTCAGAGCACATCATGTGAAATATCAGGCTAGAATCACAAGCTGGAATCAAGATGGCCAGCAGAAACATCAACAACCTCAGATATGCAAATGATACCATTCTAGTGGCAGAAAGCAAAGACGAACTAATTCTTTTTAACACTAAAATCTGGCTTAAATCTCAACATTCAAAAAACTGATATCATGGCATCTGGTCCCATCACTTCATGGCAAATGGATGGGGAAACAATGGAAACAGTGACAGACTTTATTTTCTTAGTCTCCAAAATCACTGCAAACTGAATGCAGCCATGAAATGAAAGGACACTTGCTCTTGACAGAAAAGCTACGACAAGCCTAGACAGCATATTAAAAAGCAGAGACATGACTTTGCCTATAAAGGTCCACGTAGTCAAGGTTACGGTTTTTCCAGTAGTCATGTACAGATATGAAAGCTGAACCATAAAGAAAGGAAAGCTGAGCACCAGAGAACTGATGCTTTTGAACTGTGGTGCTGGAGAAGACACTTGAAGGTCCCTTGGACAGCACGGAGATCAAACCAGTTAATCCTAAAGAAATCAATCCTGAAAACTCACTGGAAGAACCAATGCTGAAGCTGAAGCTCCAATACTTTGGCCACCTGATGTGAAGAGCCAATTCATTGGAAAACACCCCGATGCTGGGAAATATTAAAATCAGGAGGGGAAGCAGGCAATAGAAGATGAAGTAGTTGGATGGAATCACTAACTCAATGGACATGAGTTTGAGCAAACTGAGTGAACTATTGAAGGACAGAGAAGCCTGGTGTGCTGCCATTCATGAGGTCACAAAATGTTGAACATGACTTAGTAACTGAATAGCAGCAACAAAGATATATATTATGCTTAAATGAATAGCTTACACTAAAAATAGTGTTAAAGCATTCAAAATATTTTGCACTAAACGTCAGTAAGGTCTGTAGTTAATAGAACTGAACCAATGTTAATTTCTTAGTTTTAATCAATGTATCATTACTATATGATGTCATTAAGCAAAGTTAAAATGTATACTAGAGCTGTCCTGTTTTTATAGCTCTTCTGTACATCTAAATTCTTTCAAAATAAAAAGAATGACATGCAAGTCATAGAGTATTCTTTCATATTCTTTTCACTTTGTGGGATGTCTTACCTATTCTTTCTTTCCCATCATAAGTTGCCTGATGAGCTCCTATTTTATTGAAATTCATCGTAAGCATTTCTTACGTGAGTCTGTCCTTGGATTCTACTCTTCTTCTCTGAAAGAAAAGTGTTACTCTTTCCCTACTCTCAACTCTTCTGATATCTTATAAAGTATACATTTATTATTAAAAATAACTTTATATTTAATAAAAATAAAAAATAAATTATTTTAAAATAACTTTTAGTTATAATTAACAGTTTTCTTGTGATTGCAGTTTTTTGTGAAGTGCCCATTTTGTTAAGAACATGCTACTTGCTCATGGTATAGGTTTTAAACTTTGGATGTAGGAAATATGTAAGAGCTGAGTTGATATGCAGGAAGTCATTTGGAAATGACTCAAAACTTCTGTTTTGACATTTTTAAGATTATCCCAGTTTAGCCTTCCTGCAGCCAACCAGTGTAGACCAGATGTCTAAAGTGCATCCATATCTATATCTATGGTCTTATTTTTAAAATATAGGATAGAGTGTCCAAGGAATTATCTGGGGAATCTGAAGATGAAGATGTACAAAATGAAAGAAATAGAATCCTGGACAACCCTCAGGAGTCACTGAATTCTATAGTGCTTATTAAGGAACTCATAAAGGTAATATTATTCAATGAACAACTTATGATGGTTTAATTTCTGCTAAAGAGTATGTCATTAATGCCAAGGGCTTACTGTGGTTTTTTGAATCTATGTGTGTTTTCTCAAGAGAATAGAAGAACTCTTGTGAAGCTACCTGAGGTGGTCCATGGGAGTCTAAAGTATTGTTTGTATATGACCTGTAAGTATTCTTTACTATATTGTTTTCTGTATTTTTTAAGGTGTATTTTTCAAAACCAGTCGTTTTAGCTGTGAGAAATATCTCTGTTGCAATCCAAAAGCAGGAGTGCTTTGGGTTGCTTGGATTAAATGGAGCTGGGAAAACTACTACCTTCGAAATTTTGACTGGAGAGGAGGTTGCTTCCTCTGGGGATGTGTTCGTTGAGCGCCTTAGCATCACCAAAAATATCCTAAAGGTAAAACATCATTGCTGTCTGAGGTGTGAGAAACATGATTTGTGGGTGAAGGTCAGAAGCAACTTGTGGGAAATGATAGACATGAATCATAGTAGACATTGATATCGCTACTGTTGACTTAACCCATGATTCTAGAGAGCAATGAGAATTTTGGTCAGAGATGGTGAGGCAATTAGAGCAGCCTTACCATGAACATCTAAGAGTGTCTTTAATTTTCTTTAAAACTATCGGAGAGCAAGATGGTAAAATAGGAGACCCTTGACTTTCCCTCCTTGGATGCACCAAATAAACAGTTAAACAGGGATCCATTCCCCCTGAGATGAATCCAGAACTAGTTGAAAGACTCCTACACATCACACAACTGAGAAAATATCCACATCAAGATGGGTAGGATGAGCTGAGACATACTTGCACCATAAACTCCACCCACAAAACAGTGCATTACAATCAGAATGGAACTCCCAACTCCCAGCTTCACACATTTAGCTCCTCAACTTTTTGTCTACCATCCAAAAGACTGTTTCTCAAACCACCTAGCTCTGAGGGCAAACAGGACGTGGCATTCATGAAGCCCCCTGGAATGTAGAAAGCGAAAAGGCAGTTTCAACAAGTGCATAAGAACTAGGAGTCCTCTAGGAGCCTGAATGGGCAAGTGATCATTTTCTCAGCCTTCAGGGCACTGTCAGGACTTGTCAACATCTTAATCTCCTAAGGCCACTAACACACACAATGGTTTAGACAAGCACAGAAGTTTAAGAGGATCTAAGAATCCCTGGCAAGGCCGGAGAGATCAGAGGTAGAAGTGGAGTGTTATTGCATGCAAAAAAACTTAAGTTGATATTAGCTTTAAAAAGCCTCTTGGTAACTACAAAGAAACATCTTTAGATGTTTTACTCGTTAAAGGAGAAATGATTCAAAATCTATCAAAAAAAAAAAAAAAAAGAGAGAGAGAGAGAGAAAACAAAACAAAAAGGAAGACAGCAAGAGAGAAAAAGAGGAACAAAAAAACTATAAAATTAAATAAAACACTTAAAAATGACAATAGTAAATCCTTCCCTATCAATAAATCTAAATGGATTAAGTTCATTATACTCAGAAAATAACAAAGAAACAGAGGGGCTAAATAGATCTATATCAAAGATCCAACTATGTGCTATTTACAAGAAACTTACTGTAGATTCAAGGGTATAAATTGACTAAAATGAAGACATCAGTTCAGTTCAAATGCTCAGTCATGTCCGACTTATCCCACAGAGTCCAAAGTCTGTTCTTTATATCTGTGTCTTTTTTGCTGCCCTGCATTTAGGATTGGCGGTACCATCTTTCTATATTCCATATATATGTGTGTGTATTAATACACGATATTTATCTTTCTCTTTCTGACTTACTTCATTGTGTATAATAGGCTCCAGGTTTATCCATCTCATTAAAACTGACTTAAATGTGTTCCTTTTTATAGCTGAATAATATTCCATTGGTTATATGTACCACAACTTCTTTATCCATTCATCTGCCTATGAACATCTAGGTTGCTTCCATATCCTAACTATTGTAAATAGTGCTGCAATGAATATTGGGATACATGTATCTTTTTCAGTTCCAGTTTCCTCAAGGTATATGCCTAGTAGTGGGATGTCTTCTATTTCTTTGTCTTGATTATTGCTCTGATTAGGACTTCCAATATTATGTTGAATAGGAGTGCTGAGAATAGGCATCTGTGTCTTATACCTGATCTTAAATGAAAAGCTTGCAGTTTTTCACTGCTGAGTGTAACGTTAACTTTGAGCTTGTTACATATAGGCTTTATTATGTTGAAATATGTTCCTTCTGTACTAAAGTTTTCAGAGTTTTTACTTATCATGAGAGGATGCTGAATTTATCAAATGATTTTTCAGCATTTTTTGAAAAGATCATGTAATTTTTAACCTTTCATTAACTTGGTGCGTCACATTTTTTGTGTTTGCTGAATTATTCTTGCATCCCAGGTATAAATCCCACTTGATCTTGGTGTACAATACTTTTATTGCCATGTTGAATTCACTATAGTAGTATTTTGTGCCGTATGTATATGAAAATGCTGTGCTCATTAATTCTGTTTTTATTTTTATTTTTTTGGATTGCCATAAAGTCTTCCATAGTTTTTAGCTATAACATATTACATTCTCACCAACATGGCTCAGGGTTCAATTTTCTATGCATTCTAGATAGCAACTATTATTTTCTCCTTTTAATAGTTGCTATCCTGATGGATGTGAAATGATTTCTCATTGTAGTATCAATTTATATTTCTCTAATGATCACTGAGAGCCAGCATTTTTCTATACCTAATGTCCAATTACATATAGTCTTTGAAGAAATGTTTATTCAAGTCCTTGCCAATTTTTGGAATAAGTTGTTCTTATTGAATTTCCAATATTTTCTATAAAACCTGGGTATTAATACCTAATCAGATAGATGACTTTCAAATATTTTTTCCATTCCGTGGTTGCCTTTTAACTTAGTTGGCAGTGTAATTATATGTACATAATTTAAAATTTTTTTATAAAATCCAATGTGCCTATTTTTTCTTTTATTTGCTAAGCGATTGGTGTAATGTCCAAGAAATTGTTGCCAAATATTGTGAAACACCTGACCTATGTTTTATTCTATAGTTTCAGGTCTGAAATGTAGGTCTTTGGTCATTTTCATTGAAGTACAGTTGATTTTCAATATTATATTAGTTTTAGGGGTGCATAGCATAATGATTCAGTATTTTGACAGATTATATTCCATTAAAAGTTATTACAAGAAAATGGTTATAGTTTTCTGTGCTGTACAATATATCCTTGTTGCTTATTATTTTATAAGTAGTAGTTTGTATCTCTTAATTTCACATCCCTAATTTCCCCCAGCCGATTTCTCCCTCCCATTTGGTAACCACTAGTTGCCAGGCTTCTCTGTCCATGGGGATTCTCCAGGCAAGAATACTGGAGTGAGTTACCATTCCCCCCTCCAGGGGATCTTCCCAACCCAGGGATCAAACCCAGGTCTCCCACATTGCGGGCAGATTCTTTACTATTTGAGCCACCAGGGAAGGCCAAGAATACTTGTGGCAATTTCACACTGAATAATTCTCACAAACACACAGGATTGTGAGAGACAGCACAGGGAGAGTTCTCAGAGAAGCAACTCCCTGAGAACATGCTGAGCGCATATTTTATTGCTAATTTATCTTGTAATCTTTAACTAAGAGGAGTAAAGCAAGACAGAGACGGTAACTCAGGGATTAAGAAGACTTCCTCCTGAAGATCTGAAAGTAATCACATGAGAGCTGTAAAGAAAAGTCTTTAAAGATAAGAGGGTTGTGTGGATCACAATAAACTGTGGAAAATTCTGAAAGAGATGGGAATACCAGACCACCTCACCTGCCTCTTGAGAAATCTGTATGCAGGTCAGGAAGCAACAGTTAGAACTAGACATGGAACAACAGACTGGTTGCAAATAGGAAAAGGAGTATATCAAGGCTATATATTGTCACCCTGCTTATTTAACTTATATGCAGAGTACATCATGAGAAACAGTGGGCTGGAAGAAACACAAGCTGGAATCAAGATTGCCAGGAGAAATATCAATAACCTCAGACATGCAGATGACACCACGCTTATGGCAGAAAGTGAAGAAGAACTAAAAAGCCTCTTGATGAAGGTGAAACAGGAGAGTGAAAAAGTTGGCTTAAAACTCAACATTCAGAAAAATGAAGATTATGGCATCTGGTCCCATCACTTCATGGGAAATAGATGGGGAAACAGTGGAAACAGTGTCAGACTTTATTTTTTGGGTCTCCAAAATCACTGCAGATGGTGACTGCAGCCATGAAATTAAAAGACGCTTACTCCTTGGAAGGAAAGTTATGTCCAACCTAGATAGCATATTCAAAAGCAGAGACATTACTTGCCAACAAAGGTCCGTCTAGTCAAGGCTATGGTTTTTCCAGTTGTCATGTATGGATGTGAGAGTTGGACTGTGAAGAAAGCTGAGCGGTGAAGAATTGATGCTTTTGAACTGTGGTGTTGGAGAAGACTCTTGAGAGTCCCTTGGACTGCAAGGAGATCCAACCAGTCCATTCTGAAGGAGATCAGCCCTGGGATTTCTTTGGAAGGAATGATGCTAAAGCTGAAACTCCAATACTTTGGCCACCTGATGCGAAGAGTTGACTCATTGGAAAAGACTCTGATGCTGGGAGGGATTGGGGGCAGGAGGAGAAGGGGACGACAGAGGATGAGATGGCTGGATGGCATCACTGACTCGATGGACATGAGTCTGAGTGAACTCCGGGAGTTGGTGATGGACAGGGAGGCCTGGCGTGCTGTGATTCATGAGGTTGCAAAGAGTCAGACACGACTGAGCGACTGAACTGAACTGAACTGAAAGCTGATCTGTCAGCCAGAACATCTAATTTTAGGACAGGGTGTTGTGGTTGGGGGAGTGGGAAGAGCAAGCAAGGAAAAGGGAATGAGTAAAATTAAATTCTAAGAGACATTTCTGAGAAAGCAGTAAAACATGGTTCCCACAAACACTGGAGTGGGTAGCCTATCCCTTCTCCAGGGGATCTTCCCAACCCAGGAATCAAACCAGAGTCTCCTGCATTACAGGCATATTCTTTACCAGCTGAGCTACCATGGAAACCCACAGTTTGTCTTCTATGTAAGTAAGTATGTTTCTGTTTTTTACATACATTGATTGACATTACTTTTTAGATTCCTCATATTAGGGATATCATGTAGTATTTGTCATTCTCTGTCTCATTTATCTCACTAATCATAATCTCATCAATGTTCATCCACATTGTTGCAAATGGAAGAGCAATATTCCATTGTATGTGTGTGAGAGAGAATGTGTATTTGGGTTGCTTCAATATCTTGGCTATTGTAATGAGTGTTGCTATGAATATTGGCATGCACATATCTTTTTGAATTATAATTTTAATCTTTTTTCGAACATATTCTCAGGAGTGGATTTGCTGGATCATATGGTAATTCTTTTTAATTTTCCACACTGGCTGCACCAATTTACATTTCCTCTAACAATGTACAAGGATTCCCCTTCTTCACATCTTCACCAACATTTGTTATTTGTAGACTTTTTGATGTTGGCCATTCCGACAAGTGTGAGGTGATAGCTTATTGTTGTTTCAGTTTGAATTTCTGTAATAATTATTGATGTTGAGTATCTTTTCATGTGTCTGTGACCATCTCTATGTCTTCTTTGGAGAAATGTCTACTCAAGTCTTCTGCCCATTTTTTGATTGGGTTGTTTATTTTTTGTATTCAGTTTAATATTTTGAATATGAACCTTTTGTCAGTTCCATCATTTGGAAATACAGGTATTCAGTTCAGTTCAGTTGCTCAGTAATGTTCAACTCTTTGTGACCCCATGGACTGCAACATGACAGGCTTCCCTGTCCATCACCAACTCCCAGAGCTTGCTCAAACTCATGTCCGTCAAGTCTGTGATGCCATCCAACCATCTCATCCTCTGTCATCCCCTTCTCCTTCTGCCTTCAATCTTTCCCAGCATCAGGGTCTTTTCCAGTGAGTCAGTTCTTCGCATCAGGTGGCCAAAGTATTGGAGTTTCAGCTTCAGCATCAGTCCTTCCAATGAATATTCACAGCACTGTTTATAATAGCCAGGACATGGAAGCAACCTAGATGTTCATCAGCAGACGAATGGATAAGAAAGCTGTGGTACATATACACAATGGAACATTACTCAGCCATTAAAAAGAATACATTTGAATCAGTTCTAATAAGGTGGATGAAACTGGAGACTATTACACAGAGTGAAGTAAGCCAGAAAGAAAAACACCAGTACAGTATACTAACACATATATATGTAATTTAGAAAGATGGTAACAATAACCCTGTATGCCAGACAGCAAAAAAGACACAGATGTATAGAACAGTCTTTTGGACTCTGTGGGAGAGGGCGAGGGTGGGATAATTTGGGAGAATGGCACTGAAACATGTATATTATCATACGTGAAATGAATTGCCAGTCCAGGTTCGATGCATGAGACAGGGTGCTCGGGGCTGGTGCACTGGGATGACCCAGAGGGATGGGATGAGGAGAGAGGTGGGAGGGGGGTTCAGGATGGGGAACACATGTACACCCGTCGCGGATTCATGTCAATGTATGGCAAAACCAATACAATATTGTAAAGTAATTAGCCTTAAATTAAAATAAATAAATTCGTATTTAAAAAAAAGAAACCTTTCTTATCTCTGCTTGCTATTCTTTGGAACTCTGCATTCAGTTGGATATATCTTTTTCTTTCTCCTTTGCCTTTCTCTTTGCTTCTTTTTTCAGCTATTTGTAAGACCTCCTTATATATCACTTTGTCTTCTTGCCTTTCTATTTCTTGAGGATGATTTTGGTAACCACATTCTGTACAATGTTATGAACCTCCATCCATAGTTCTCCAGGTATTCTATCTACCAGATCTAGTCCCCTGAATCTCTTTGTCACCACCACTGTATAAACATAAGGGATTTGATTTAGATCATACATGAATGATCTATTAGTTTTCCCTACTTTCTTCAATAAAATTGAATTGTTCAATAAGGAACAGATGTTCTGAGACACAGTCAGCTCCAGGTCTTGTTTTGCTGACTGTACAGAGCTTCTCCATCTTCAGCTTCAAAGAACATAATCAGTCTGATTTTGGTACTGACCATCTGCTGATACCAATGTGTAGAACTGTCTCATATTGTTGGAAGAAAATATTTGCTATAATCAGTGTATTCTCTTGGCAAAACTCTGTTAGCCTTTGCCCTACTTCATTTTGTACTCCAAGGCCAAATTTGCCCATTATTCCAGGTATCTTTTAATCTCTGTAATAGCTTATTTAAGTATCTTTAATTTATATTTTATTTGTGTCTTTCCTAGTGGAATTTTCCTTTTTCTATAGATTTTTCTCTTCCATTTAGAGAAAACCTTTCAGCATTCTTCTAGTATAGGTTTAGTATTGATGAATTCTTTTATTTTTTGCTTCTCTGAGAAGTTTTCTTTACTTCTATGCTAAATGATAATCTTGCTGTGTAAAACATCATCAGTTCAGTTCAGTCACTCAGTCATGTCTGACTCTGCGACCCCATGGATCGCAGAACACCAGGCCTCCCTGTCCATCACCAACTCCCAGAGTTCACTCAGACTCACATCCATCGAGTAGGTGATGCCATCCAGCCATCTCATCCTCTGTCGTCCCCTTCTCCTCCTGCCCCCAATCCCTCCCAGCATCAGAGTCTTTTCCAGTGAGTGAACTCTTCGCGTGAGGTGGCCAAAGTATTGGAGTTTCAGCTTTAGCATCAGTCCTTCCAACACCCAGGACAGACCTCCTTTAGGATGGACTGGTTGGACCTCCTTGCAGTTCAAGGGAGTCTCAAGAGTTCAAAAGCATCACAGTTCAAAAGCATCAATTCTTCGGCACTCAGCTTTCTTCACAGTCCAACTCTCACATCCATATATGACCACTGGAAAAACCATAGCCTTGACTAGATGGACCTTTGTTGGCAAAGTAATGTCTCTGCTTTTGAATATGCTATCTAGGTTGGTCATAACTTTCCTTCCAAGGAGTAAGCATCTTTTAATTTCATGGCTGCAATCACCATCTGCAGTGATTTTGGAGCCCCAAAAAATAAAGTCTGACAACTGTTTCCACTGTTTCCCCATCTATTTCCCATGAAGTGATGGGACTAGATGCCATGATCTTAGTTTTCTGAATGTTGAGCTTTAAGCCAACTTTTTCACTCTCCTCTTTCACTTTCATCAAGAGGCTCTTTAGTTCCTCTTCACTTTCTGCCATAAGGTTGGTGTCATCTGCATATCTGAGGTTATTGATATTTCTCCTGGCAATCTTGATTCCAGCTTGTGCTTCTTCCAGCCCAGCGTTTCTCATGATGTACTCTGCATAGAAGTTAAATAAGTAGGGTGACAATATACAGCCTTGACATACTCCTTTTCCTATTTGGAACCAATCTGTTGTTCCATGTCCAGTTCTAACTGTTGCTTCCTGACCTGCATACAGATTTCTCAAGAGGCAGGTCAAGTGGTCTGGTATTCCCATCTCTTTCAGAATTTTCCACAGTTGATTGTGATCCACAAAGTCAAAGGCTTTGGCATAGTCAATAAAACAGAAATAGATGCTTTTCTGGAATTGTCTTGCTTTTTCAATGATCCAGCAGATGTTGGCAATTTGATCTCTGGTTCCTCTGCCTTTTCTAAAACCAGCTTGAACATCTGGCAGTTCACAGTTCACGTATTGCTGAAGCCTGGCTTGGAGAATTTTGAGCATAACTTTACTAGCATGGTATATACTCCTTTTAATATTGCTGGTGAACTGGTTCACTACTCTTTTGTTAAAAATTTTATGTCAAAGTTCATAAGGTGTGTAGTTTTTTTTCCTATTATATCATTTTTCCTAGTTTTAGTATCAAGATAATGCTCATCTTATAGAAAGAATAAGAAAGTGTTCCTTTCTCTTCAGTTTTTAGAAGAGTTTGAGAGGGCTGATACTTGTTCTTCCTTAAATGCTCAGTAGTATTTGCCAGTGAATGTCTGTAACAATATCTATGTATATGTCTGTAAATCTGTTAAATCTAGAGTGTTCTGTATATGTCTGTTAAATATAGTTGACTCATGGTGTTTTAATATCCTCTATTTCTTTACTTATGTTCCACTTCATCGTTCTATCCATTAATGAATGCAATACTGAAGTATTCCACTATTATTATAGAGCTGTTTATTTCTCCCTTCAATTTTGTCAGTTTTGCTTTTAATATATTTATGGTCTATTGTTAGGTGATAGCTATTTATAATTATTACATTTTTTGCTGCACTGAAACCCTTATAAGTATATCATGTCCTTTGTATTTTGTAATCTTTTTTATATTTTAAGTCTCTTTTGTCTGATAAAAGCGTAACTACCCTGCTATTTTGTGTCGTGTTCTGTGCGCAGGTTGGAAAAGAATTTCCAGACATGAGACAGAATGAGAAGGAAATAAAGTTTATTAGATAGAAAGATGGTGTTAGAACAGTGGGCCAGCCCAAGGGAGAACTGACATTGAACAGGGGTCCTTAGTCCACTTTTATACCCAAGGTACAAGGAATGGGATAGGGGTCTTGTGGGTCATTTGCTAATCGGATGAAGCACGTATACTGGGTGGAGAGAAGAATAAGGCAAATACACCTTCTCCCTATGGGGTAGGAGGGGAGACAGGTTATAGTGGTCAGGAGGATTTGAAATCCACTAACAGTTACAACATGGGGGAGGGAAGGATGATAAGGGTCTGGTTTTTCCATTCCTGTATTCCAAGACCCTCCTTGGTTTTATCCACTCTGTCTTGGGTCACCACGTTTTGGTTACTATTTGCATGGAATGTCTTTTTCCCATCCTTTCACAGTCATTGTATTTGTTTCCTGGATTTAAAGTGAGTCTCTTATAACAAAATAACATATAATTAGACCGTGACTTTTAACCATTCTGCCAATCTCTGCCTTTGGATTGGAAAGTTTAATTTATACATTTAAAGTAATTATTGGTAAGACATGACTTATTTCTGACATTTTGCTGTTAGTTTTCTATATGCCTTACTGCTTTTTTGTTCTTCACTTCCTACATTATGTTCTCTTGTGTTAGGTCACTTATATTTTGTAGTAACATGTTTAAATTCCTTATGTATATCCTTTTATGCATATTCTATAGCTATTTTTCATTGTGGTTACTGTGTTGATTATATTTAACATCTAAAGTTATAACACTAATTGTATTTATAGCAGCATAACTTCAATAACAATTATTTTGCTTCTTTATAGTTCTGTCTCTACCCATTTTTTGCTGATGTCACAAAATTATATCTTTATACATTGTGTGAACAATGAATTGGTCTTTCATGTGCGTGCATGCTAAGTTGCTTCAGTTGTGTCTGACTCTTTGTGACCCCATGGACTGTAGCCCAGCAGGCTCCTCTGTCCATGGAATTGCCCAGGCAAGAATACTGGAGTGGGTTGCCATGCCCTTCTCCAGGGGATCATTCCAACCCAGAGTCTTTTACAATGATATGTAGAAAATAAAATGTGAATTTACAAAACAAAGTTTTGTAATTGTAGTTATAATTACTATTATACTAGTAATTTAAATATATATTGATCTCAAACCATGTAGAAAAAAATGAGTTATAAATTTGTGTTATATTAGCTCTTATTAATAGTAATTGCTATATATTTACCTTAATTGAAATATTTATTCTTTCATATTGCCTTGAGTTACACCTTGATGTCCTGTAATTTTACCCTGCAAAACACCCTGTACCATTTCTTGGAGAGCAGATCTAACAGTAACAAATTCCCTCAGTCTTTATTAATCTGTGAATGCCTTAATTTTTCCCTTACTTTTGAAAGGTAATTTTCCCAGATATAGGATTTCTGTTGACAGTTTTTTAAAAGCACTTTGAGTATATTTGGCCCACTGCCTTCTGACCTCCAAAATTTCTGATGGGAAATCTGTTCATGATCTTATTGAGGATTCCATGTATATGATTGGTCTCATTTCTTTTACAGATTTCATGATTCTTTTTTTGTCTATGGTTTTGGAAAGCTTGATTTTAATGTGTCTTGGTGTGGTTCTCTTTGAATTCATCTCTTTTGAATTTCATTGATCTTCTTGGATGTCTGTATTCAAATGTGAGAAGTTTTAGTATCATTTATTCAAATATTCTCTCTGTCCTTTTCTTACTCTCTTCTTCAGGACACCTACAGTGGCTATGTTCATCCACTTAATGGCTTCAAATGTACCTTAGGCTCAATCTACTGCTCTTTAATGCTTTTTGTTTTCTTTTTCATGTTCCATTGTCATAGCTTTGTCTGCTGATTATTCTGCCTACGCTAATCTGCCTTTGAATCCTTTTAGTGAATCTTTCATTTCAATTAGTTGTTGTACTTAACAATGCTAAAATTTATTTTAGTTTCTGTTTATAGTTTCTCTTTATTGATACTTTCATTTTTTTCATAAATAATTTTCTTGACTTTCTCCACATCTTTTTTTAATTCCTTGAACACCTTTAAGATAGTCACTTTAAAGTATCTGTCTAGTAGATTTACATCAGGTTTTTTTTTTTTTTTTTTTTTTTTTTAGGGGTAGGTAGTGCCTGATTATTTATTTATCTTTAGATGGCTCATGCTTTCTTGTTGGTCTGCACCTCTACAATCAGAAGTAGCAATAAACAATTGAGCACAGATGCCCTTTATTTGGAGGACAGAATCTTGTTTGCTCATCCTGTCTCCCCCTAGCGATGTAAAAGCTGCTTCAAGAACATATGCACTGAGATGACCCAGAGGGATGGTACGGAGAGGGACGAGGGAGGGGGGTTCAGGATGGGGAACACATGTATACCTGTGGTGGATTCATGTTGATGTATGGCAAAACCAATACAATATTGTAAAGTAATTAACCTCCAATTAAAATAAATAAATTTATATTTTAAAATAATAATAAAAAAAAAGAACATATGCACAAATGTGGCTTGGTGTGGGGGTGGAGGATGGTAGACACTAGTATGCTAACAGCTGAAACTGACTGCAATTAACCACAATTTACAGTCCAAATCTTCCCCTAGGAAATTGCAAGCTTTCAGTAGACTACAGAGTCCCAAAATAATTTTATTAGACAGAGATAAATTCTTGGTGCTCCCTACTCAGCTATCTTCCCAGAATCCTTTGAATCTGTTTTTCACAAATATGTTATTATGTTAATAATTTAATCATTGATTTACACTCATTTGTTACTCTGTTATTTAAAGTGGCCTATATCCCATAGGTTCAAAATATTCTGCAAGATAAATTGAGCTTTTCAGCCCATGAATTAAGGATGTAGTCTTAGAAATTCATTTTGAAATATGAAAACTATTGAAGTTTCTAAAATATTTGTTTTATTATTGATTTTTACTTTAATTCCATGTTGTCAGATATTTTCTCTGAATATTATAAAATTTTTATAATATGTTCAGACTTCTTTTATGACTAATATATGACTAAAATAAGAGCTAGGATCCCAATTCTGCTCATTTGCAACTTAGATGATTCTCACAAAGTAATATTGCATATAACAGAGAGATGGAGGACCCCACTTATAGTCCATTTATCATCACTACCAAAAAGCCGGATATCACTGAGCCTAGACTAGCCCAGGCACTCCTTCTATGGCAGTCTTGGATTATGCAATCCTGAAATCCCTTGGGACTAAACTAATGAAGATTTATTAGAGAAAATAAGATACCGAAGTTCAAAAATAGCCATCCAGTTATCAACGCTGGACATCACACTATTGATTTAGATCTCTTTTACTTTTTAGAGTTGTCAAAGTTTTAATTTTAATACATGACAATAGCTTACAACAGCAATGACTTTGTAATCACTGGGAAAGAAGTTATTTACTAAAGCTCTGGGTTATAACCTTCTTAGAGGCAAGGGCTGGAAAGTGTCAGGTCTTCTATGTTATTTGTGTATACTATATGCTCAGTGAGATATAGTTGACTTATGTCCATCGTTGTTCTTTTATTTTAGGTAAGATCAAAAATTGGTTATTGCCCACAATTTGATGCCTTGCTGGATTACATGACTGCTCGAGAAATAATGATCATGTATGCCAGATTGTGGGGGATTCCTGAGACCAAAATTAACAATTATGTAAAGAAGTCAATGGAAGCACTGAATCTGGAATCCTATGCTGACAAGTATATTTACACTTACAGGTGAGATATTATACTGATGCTCTCATTGCAGCTAATATTGAGGAGCCTTCTGCTGATTCTGATCTTTGGAATCAGTGCCCACAATCTAGCCAGAGTTCCACTGACAAACAGAAGCAATGACTGGGAAATAATCTACTGCCTTGCCAGTAGTGGGATATCAGCAATAAAGCAGACCTAATTAGGCGTGCTGTGATTCATGGGGTCGCAAAGAGTCAAACACAACTGAGCGACTGAACTGAACTGAATTAGTATCACAATTTTCCCTTGCAGAGATGAAACACAATCCTGGTTCAATCGCAAATGTAGTCATTGAATTTATAATGAATTATAAATGAAAGCATCTCTCTCTTTTATTCTCTGTTGTTCTTTGTCTCTCAAGGACCATGTGAAATTCTTTGTATTGGCTTGGTAAATATATTGTTTATATATCTGGGAATCTAAAGGAACTCTGGTAGATAAAAGTCACTTTTCTACATTTCAAATGAAAATGACTTGATTTATATATTTGCATTTGGATCTGATGCCTTAGCTGCGTGCATGCGTGTCCCACTCGTTGTTACCCTATGGACTGTAGCCCACAAGACTCCTCTGTCCATGAGGTTCTCCAGGCAAGAATACTGGAGTGGGTTGCCATGTCCTCCTCCAGGGGATCTTCCCGACCCAGGGATCAAACCCATGTCTCTTAAATCTCATGCATTGGCAAGCAGTTCTTTATCACTAGTGTGCCACATGGGAACCCCAATGCCTTGGTTGAATGACATGCAGTCAGCATTTTTAATATCTTGGATGTTTCCTATGACTCAGCATTTTGGAAATAATTTAATTGTTTCCTGTAAATAATGGATATACATTAAATATATGTTTTTAATGTATTCAATTACTGACACATATACCCATCTGTTTCTGCTTTCTCTCTCCTTCCTTAACTATGAAGTGGAGGAAACAAACGTAGACTGAGTACTGCTATTGCTCTCATGGGAAAGCCCTCAGTCATCTTCCTAGATGAACCATCAACTGGTATGGACCCAGTAGCCCGGCGCCTACTCTGGAATGCAGTGACACGGACACGTGAAAGTGGCAAAGCAATCATCATAACATCCCACAGGTGCAGCTCACTGGGAGGCTCGGTTAAGGGTTAGAAGACTTATAATCGTATGACCTATGGGAAGGAGTTTTCATTGAGAGGAGAGGGCAGGAAGTTCAGGAACTGTTCCACTTGAGGATTTGGTCTTTTAGTACTTTTAAAAAAATTAAAGTGCAGTTGATTTACAATATTATATTAGTTTCAAGTGTGCAACTTAGTGATTCAATATTTTTATAGATTATACTCCATTTAAAGTTAGTAAAAATATTGGCTATATTCCATGTGCTGTACATTATATCCTGTGGATTATTTTACGACTTTGAGTTTGAAAATATCTCCATTTGCCATGATGTTGATGAGGGGCAGATAAAACTTCCGTTTTCAAAGAGGGTCACAAAATACTGGCTATTTGAACTATAGAATATCTTCTGATAGAGATTTTTTAAAACTTCACATCATTTTGGTGTTTTGTTCTACTAGTATGGAGGAATGCGATGCTCTTTGTACTAAGCTGGCCATCATGGTGAAGGGAAAGTTTGTGTGCCTGGGCAGCCCTCAGCATCTCAAGAACAAATTTGGCAATGTTTACATCCTAAAAGTCAAGATCAATATTGATGAAAATAAGGACAAATTAGAGCACTTTAAAACTTTTGTTGAAACAGCTTTTCCAGGTAAACTTGGTTGGTTGGGTTAGCTTTGATATAGATGTGTTAAACCATATTTATTGTTCTCACCATCCATATGCTGTATATCTCCAGTAACTATTTCTTATGAATTATTGATATTAATTGCCCTTCCATGTTGAATTATTTTTGGAATGCTTGTTCTTTTAAACTTTTTAAGTTTGGTTATGCTCAGAAGTTTGCACAAAGAACAGAAATATTCACCAATATCTTGGTGTATATTAACTAGTAAGGTAGTTGTGACATTAGAGCTGTCCATATGACCTATATACCTAAAATCATGTTTGAACATAATTCTCAATTTTTAGTAAATAGAACCTGTATTAGTTCACTAGGGCTGCTATAATAAGATACCACAGACTGACTGGCATAAAGGCAGAAATTTATTTTCTCACAGTTCTGAGATTAGAAGTTCAGTATTAAGATTTCAGGAGGTCTGGTTTCTCCTGAGGGCTCTCTTTTTGGCCCGCAAATGGCCTCCTTCTCTCTCTGTGTCATCAGACAGCTTTTTTTCTGTGTGTATCCATGCCTGGTGTCTTTTACTCTCCTTATAAGAACATCAGTCACAGTAGATCCAGGTATCACCCTTATGATCTCACTTATCATTAATTACTTCCTTAAAAGACATATGACCAAACACAAGCAACTGGGGTTAGGGCTTCAGCAAATGAATTTGGTGGGGGTGGGAGTGGGGGATGGGAAATGACACAATTCTTTCCATAATATCACTCATGAAAAGTTTTAAGGTTTTTTACCTCACACTGAATATATAACTGTGGTCTTTTGCTGTCCCAGTCAGGATATGAAACTGAAATTCAAACAAGAACCGCTAAGCTTTCTTCTCATTAAGCATTTTTTTGACTATATGGTACAATGCCAGAGACAGCAATTATTTCTTTCTATCTCTTATCTTTCCTTCCTAAATATAAAGAAGAAACATGGTATTAATATAAAGAAACATTTATTAATTCTGCTTTTTCATCTTAGTTTCCATTCTGCTATGCTGAGCAAAATATCACAGATATCCCCCTTGTGTGTCAGGCTGAGGAGTTGGAAGTTTATCTTCCAAGCAATAGAAAACAGCCTAATTGATTACACAGTAAGAATGGAGAGCAGAAAATAAAAAGAAATAGAAGGTAGAGCAGATCTGGGGGAACAGATGTATGGGAAATAGAACTATCTCAGTGTTGTTATTAATAGTCTATTAAGAAGTTTAATACTCATTTATGCATTCATTCAGCAAATATTTCTGAGATATAGTGCCTACATCACTACAAAGAAAAGCTGTGAACAGAAAGTCTCATTTGCTGTGTGCTGTCCTAACAACTTTCTCTAGGACAAGTCTTAAAGAAGAGACACTAAACATCAGAGACCTATAATTGAGGATGTGGACACAAAAGCTTTAATAGAAATGTGGGTTTGAGGAACATTTTCAACTGAAGGTGGCTGTTCCTTGCATTATTATATTTGCATCCACCTGTGCCATGACATAAATAAAATATTTAAATCAATGATATTCACATTATACCTGCCAGCAGTTGAATGGAAAATAAGTTATGGAATAATCATATACCAGATTACCACTGTGCAGAAGGGGAGATGAATGAAATAACTATATATAACAGCATGAGTCAAACTTATAATATTGAGAATCATACAAAGATGGCAACATAGGTCATTCCCAACATCAGTTGGGAAAATCATATTCATAAGAAGACCAACTAGTAACTATCTGTAGACAAGACACCCTTATGAAAATCCCAGAACCTGGAGGTAAGGTTGAAGCAACCTCCTGGGCAATAGAAACCAAGAGAGCTATGAGAAGGGTAAGAGGAGAAGCTATACACTGACTGTATCAACCCTCCCTTAGACCTGCAGTTTATCCACTTTGGAAAAGAGAGTCAGTGGTGTTCATCAGGTCCCCCAGGGTTGCAGAATGCTTCTTCAGAGGCCCAGTTGGGTCTTAACTCTCAAGGGTCACTGGGTGAACCTGTGAGACTTTACCACTGGAGACTACGGAAAGACAGAGAAGAGGGCTGGTGCTTCAACCACTAAGCACTCCGATCTTAGAAAAACCACGTTCTTTCTTGCAGCAGCATTGGAGTAGAGTTCCAGGCCAATGGCTCTGCTCATCTGCAAAGCTGAATTGGTGGCCATGTCTGGTGTGAGAGCTTGGAGGGTACTTCTACCATATTTGAGTTCCTAGCCAATTAGCTGTACCAGGGGTAGAGTCATTCTATAGCCCTGCTAACTAGAGAAGTAGATTCAAAGCCCCTGACCATCTGCTGAGTATAGCCTCTAGTTTCCTCCAACCAGGAAACCTGGCCAGAGAATTTAGGAAGAACCATGGAACCCAACCTATAGCTGCACTTTGGCCTTATCTGACCAAAGAGCTCAAAGGGCAGGTCTGCCTGATGTGGGTCCCCAGCCAACAAACCCTATCAGCTATGGGGCCTGTTCCATGGCCCTATCTAGGAAGAGAAGCAAATTCACAGCTCTACCCAACAGCTGAGTATAGCTTCCAACTCACCTGACCAAGAAGCCTGGCCAGTGAATTTGGGCATCTGTTAAGCCCATTCTACAGACATGCTTGGGTGGGAGCCAAACCAACAGTCTTGCCCAACTGTTAAGTATAGCCTCTGGCCTTACATCACCATGATGGCCTTGGATGGCCTTGGAATCTAGCCTATGATACTGCCCGCCTGCAGAGCCCAAATTATAGCATTGCTCAATTGCTGAACACAGCATATGGATTTGCTCATGTAAAAAGTCCAGTCAGTGACTCTGCTCATTCATAGCATAACCTAGCATAACTTGAAGACAGAGACCAGACAGTGACCCTGTCTGACCACAGAGTACAGTCTCGAACCCATACAACTGTGGAATATAACTGGCAGCCCTCTTGAAAGTAGCCCAGCCTGTAGCCTTAGCCAGCAATGAAGCACAACCAACAGCCTACTAGACTGTGAAGGCTAGCCTACAGTCCTACCCAACTTTGAGTGCAGTTTACTTTCCAGTATAATCATGAGCACAGCGTGAAGCCTCATCTAACTATAAAGCCCTGTCTGTGTCCCCACCTGAATGTAGAGACCAGAAATTGGCACCATCCAGTCAAGGAGCACAATATGAACCCTTCCCCCAAGAGCAATTGTGTCCACCCCATATGTAGCCTTGCCCAATCATGGAGTCAAAGAATGGTCCTACCCTGCCAGGGAGCACAGCCTGTACCTCAATAGGCCAGAGGTGATTACAGATCTCAGTTAATGTTACCACTAGACTGTGAAGTAGTAGCCTGTAGTCATAAGTCTTGCCCATCCAGGGAGCCTATCCAGCCGCCATGCATGAACAGCTAAGCTGGAAGGTCAGTTCAGCCACAGAAATCAGACAGCAGCCCTGCCCATCCACCCACCTTCAACCTCAGATCACAGGCAGTGTACTTGCCCAAGCCAAGACCCTGTTAGCAAGACTGCCTGCCCCTGGATGCTGCCACACAAACGGTCCAAACCTCTAGCTGAGCTGATGAGTGAAGGTGTGTCCCTGCTGAAGTGAGTCTGTAAACTCTACAAGAGGAGACTACTTATCAAAAGTGGATACAAACTCAAGGAATCAAGGACCACAGAGAGTCAGGTATATATAACACTACCCAAAGAAACTAATGAAACTCCTTAAAGAAATGGAGATCTATGGGCTGTCTGCCAAGGAATTTAGAACAATCCTTTTCAAGATGTTTAATGAACTATATGAACACACAGACAACCAAGTGAAATTAGTTGTACAATGCAAAAAGAAAATGAAAAATACAACAAGAAGAAAAAATAGGCACCATAAAAAAGCCCAAACAGAAATCCTAGAACTGAAAATATAATGACTAAACTGAAAAATTCAGCAGATTCAACCAATCAGAAGAAAGAATTAGTGAACTATGAGATAGGACATTTGAAATTATCCAATCGGAGATGCAAAAAGAATGAAGAGTGATTAAAAGACGAAGTAAGCTGACAAAATTTACAGGGCACTATAACAGAAACAATTTATATTTTATGGAAATCCCAGAAGGAGAAGAAAAAAGGACTGAAAGTCTATTTAAAGAAATAATAGCTGAAAATTTCCCAAACTTTGGGAGGGATATGGATTTTCAGATTCATGAAGCCCAAAGAACTCCAAATAGTTGAACCAGAAAGGGGCTAAAGAATATTGTAATAAATTTGTCAAAAGTCAAAGACAAAAAGCAGGAGAAAAGTAATTTGTCAAACAAGGGAACCCCATTAACCTATCAGCAGATGTCTCAGTGGAAAATTTTCAAGCTGAGAGAAATTGAAAATATATATTCAAAATACTGAAAGAAAAAATGTCAACCAATAGTACTATAACTGGAAGAGCTATCCTTCAGATGAAGCCCAGGAAAAGATGAAGCCTGCTTAAGTTTATTAAACTCTCCAATCAAAAGACAGACATTAGTCGAATGGATAAAAACACATGGACCCATAAATTTTGTCCATATAGTTAGCTGGAGTCCCAAACTCTCTGAATATGGAGGAAGTCATTTTCTTCTTTCTTTTCATTAAGAAAATGTTTTCCAGAGGCCTCACACTGAACCCATTCCAGTTTAAGTTGGACCTAGTCTGACTCTGAATTGGAGAAGGAAGTGGCAACCCACTCCAGTGTTTTTGCCTGGAGAAACCCAGGGACAGCGGGGCCTGGTGGACTGCCTTCTATGGGGTGGCACAGAGTCGGACACGACTGAAGCAACTCAGCAGCAGCAGCAGCAGCAGCAGCCTGACTCTGAACCCAGTTTCGTTGTTGACAGAGAGCTAATGATGTTTAAGTCAGATCCAGTCCAACTCCATACCCAGTCAGGTTAAAAAAGGAAAAAAACAGAAACCTCAAATCAAGTTACAGAGCTCTTGACAGAAAAGCTAGGAGCTCGGATATCCAAGAGGGACTTACTTAATACCTTCAGGTCCAGTGAGAAAGTAGTGAAAACGAAAGGCTCAGCGAGTACCTACATCTGGTTGCACTTTGCTCATAGAGCCATTGGGCATCCTTTTGGATCCCACTTTACTTCCCTGGTGGCTCAGACAGTAAAGAATCTGCCTGCAGTGCAGGAGACCAGAGTGATCCCTGTGTCAGGAAGATCCCCTAGAGAAGGGAATGGCAATTCATTCCTGTATTCTTGCCTGGAGAATTCCATGGATAGCGGAGCCTAGCAGGCTACAGTTCAAGGGGTCACAAAGAATCAGACACGTCTGAGCAACTGACATTTGCACTTTTTTCACTTTCACTTTGATGTCAGAACTACTCATCTGATGCATATCAAAAATTTTCAAGAGTTTATCAGAGTGTACATTGATTCTAATTGGGCATCACCAAACCAAAGGTGGTTAGGAGGTCTCCACAGACAGGAATTAGGGGAGAGATGTTTATAGAGAAGACATGGGAAAAAGTAAGGAAATATTTGATTTGCTAGAGCTTAAGCAGTTGCCTTATTTGGGGAAACATAGTTGGCTCTTTGTGATTGGTTGTTCTTAGAGTTGATTTCCTCAGATTCAAGTACATTTGCTTTGGCTTAGGTTTTTATTTCCTTACATAGACTATCAAGGAATTAGAGCCACCTCAGTCTAATGGCTTCCTAGTTTGATTATATTAACATATTTAAAATATTTAAAATCTCAATTAATTTGCTGCTGCTGCTAAGTCGCTTCAGTCGTGTCCAACTCTGTGCGACCCCATAGACGGCAGCCCACCAGGCTCCTCTAAATTTTAATAACTTACAAAATACAATGATAAGCATAAACAAATATGTTTGTTCTAAATCTGGAAAGTATATCACTTCTTCCCCCAATTTGCACCAGAGGATTCTTATTCACTTAAAAAAGAACATACAGCCTGACTTTGGTGGTTTATATGTATGATTTCCTCTTTAACCTAGCATAGGATCAAAAGAATAGCAAGAAAGCCTCTTCTCTCTTCCCCAGGAAACATGCTGTACATACATGTTCATAAAGCCAGAATGAAAATCCCACCCGTTTATATTCTCAGCCCTATGTTCAGGGATTACATCTTACAGTATTAGAATTTTAGAAGGCTCAAGTTTCATCCTTTAGACATGTGAGTTGACAACATTTTGTGCCTGAAAGTCTGTCCTCGATAATTCCTAAAAATCCATAAAACAAAGCCTACTACACCAGGAATAAATCTGCTGAAGAAATTAACTGTATCATGTATAATAAAGAGGTAGGCTTTTGGATTACATCCCTTTTTTTACTAGCCATATCTATTTACGCCTCTGTTATACATATAATTAAGCTGATGTATCAGTATTTTGACATTTAAAAAGCAATATGCAAAATTACGTATCTATCCTATCTTTTCTTTCTCAGGTAGTGAATTAAAAGATGAGAATCGAGGGATCATTAACTACTACGTTCCCAGCAAGAACAATAGCTGGGGAAAGGTGAATGTAGAAACCATGCCCTTCTGATATTATCATATGTTAAGAGAAAACTAAAGCATTTGGGATTTGGTCTTAAGAAATGGGCTAGGAGGAGCAGAGACTTTAGGTTACTTTCAATGGTCCAAGGAATTAATTTTAATTAAGTCAGATTTCCACCTTTAAGTCCCACTTTTTGTCTATATCCATCAAGAGAATGGAGACAGAGACCTGCTTCTTCTCAAATTCTCAGTGATGTCTGTTATCTCATCCCCCCCTTTTGTATCTTTTGTCCTCCACCATTAACTTGCCAGCAGTTGGAGGAAATGTAGGAGAGGCTCATCTGGGTGGTGGGCTGGAAAGGAGGACTGAAATGGTAACTGTACTTTATGTTGTTGCTGTTAAAGATGTTTGGTATTTTGGAGAAAGCTAAAGAAGAATTCAATTTAGAAGACTATTCCATCAGTCAGATAACGCTGGAACAAGTCTTCCTGACTTTTGCTGGCAGTCAGAACCCAGAAGTTGAGAAAAAAGAGTCTTGAGACTCACTTGCAACTAGTAATCCTATGCGTTCCTTAGACTACTCTCTACTACACTTGGATACAGAGAAGGGCATCCCTGTAAGTGTATATCTTGGTATAAATATATTTATGTAATAAAGAGTTCTTCAAAGGAAACATATGTTCCTTCTTCATAGACTTACATTAGTGGCTTGTGATTCTAGTATGTGCAAATCTAAAGATATTTAGTGAGATTTCTATTTTCTCTCCTAGAAATATGAAACAACATCATTTATCAGAGTGGGGACAAGGGCCTTGTCCTGAGTATTTTGAATATCTGAAAAGAAACATTCAGAAATGATGGAGCTGTCAGAATGGTACAGCCTAGAGAGCAATGGTTTTACATTTTAGCAGTTGATTTATAGATAAGGAGAAGATAAAGCCTGGAACAAAAATCACCTTTTTCATAGATAAAAACATACACAAATAGACACACCAATTTTCTGCCAAAAGAGTCCATTTAAATTAATATCAAAGTTTATGGGGGTAAATTGTGTATTTCCAAAACTCAAGCCAACATTCTACGTTTGTAAAAGGATATTTGCACTAAGGGGCTTTCCAAGTTTCCCTAGAGATAAAGAACCTGCCTGCCAATGTAGGAGACATAAGAGACATGGGTTCACTCCCTGGGTCAGGAAGATCCCTTGGAGGAGGGTACGGCAACCCACTTCAGTATTCATGCCTGGAGCATCCTGTGAACAGAGGACCCTGGTGGGCTATGGTCCATAGCGTTGCAAAGAGTGGGACACAACTGAAGGGACTGAGCACACACAAATGCATTTGCAATAAGAACATTTAGAGTTCAAGAAAGGAAGCAGACCATTCTTTAAGAAGTGCCCTTTCTTTTCTATTCTTGGCATACCTCTTATTTAGAAAGAAGGCGAAACGAGGTGTAGAGAGAGGGAGATAGCATATTCTAATTCATGTTTAGGCAGTTGGAGTTCCCCCATAAGCAACATGAGAAATCTAATCACTTCTGCAGAATCACAGGCAGATGAATAGACAAGTAGGATGATCCTCCTCAAACTGCAAGATAGAGTCAGTGAAGCTGTTCTATTGCAGGGTGCATGGAGGTGCAGGGCTTTTTTTTTTTTACTCTTCAGTTGAACTTGTGACTGTATTGTTTCTGTTTTATGTTTTGGTTTTTTGGCCTCAGGCATGTGGGATTTTAGCTCCCAGACCAGTGATCAAACTTGAACCCCCTGCACTGGAAGGAGAAGTCTTAACCACTTGACTGCCAGGGAAGTCCCCCAGGTATAGGTTTTTATATCCTCAATTGGATATTGTAATTAATATCTAGAAGCTATTCTCTGTACTGTTCTTAAAATTTATATAACTTTCTCTGAGTTCCATTCCAATACCTGCCATTAATCTCTGACCAGTGACTTCAGTAATTACAAACTTTGTTTCCCAGACTGGCCATCTTTAGAAGGGAAAGGGAACTCGTTTTGTTTAACCTTTTACTTACATCTTGTCTTCAAGTTGGCTTCAATAATGACTCTTTAAAATATTCTTCTAGTCTAATAGGAAGAGAGAGGCTTTATCACCTATCCTATCTCTTCATCCTTCAACAAGAAACAAACAAATGTGTCAGTTCCTCTACTAAGCACTTTACATACATAGGATCATTTAATCCCGTGACACCCTCTGAGATAGGAAGTGCTGTTATTGTCCTCATTGGGAGGCTCAGAAGGGTTATCAGTGTCCCTAGTAAGAATCAGGAAACCACACAACAATTTGAACAGGGAAAATTAAAAGAATTGTTAACCATAACAGGGATTAGCTATAAGAAAGTAAAGAGAACCCCTGAGACTGTCCTATGGCTGAGGTAAAATGTTCTGTGTGATTAGTTGGTCAGTCGTGTCTGACTCTTTGCAACCCCAAGGACTGTAGCCTGCCAGCCTCCTCTGTCCATGGGATTCTCCAGGCAAGAATACTGGAGTGGGTTGCCGTGCTCTCCTCCAAGGGATCTTCCCAATCCAGGGATCAAACCCAGGTCTCCCACATTGCAGGTGGATTCTTTACCATCTAAGCTACCAAGGAAGCTCAAGAAATACTGGAGTGGGTAACCTATCCCTTCTCCAGGGGAACTTCTCAATCCAGGAATCCAACCGAGGTCTCCTGCATTGCAGGCATATTCTTTGTCTATCTGAGCCACCAGGGAAACACAAGTATAAAACTTGGAAGATGGTTCCTCCCCAACAAAAGGTTTAGTTGTGGCTCAACTGATCCCGTGAGGAAGTTCACTGTCCCTGGACCAGGGCTATTCCACACCTGCTGAGCAAGCAGGAATTACTGCTCCCAGTACAGGCAGCTGAGGCTGGCCAACAGGAACCATGGCTAGATCTGGCAAGCAGGGAACTCTCCTCTGGGTTGTTGGTAGCCTGGTGCTAAGAAGGGTAACCTCTGTGAATCACTGGGAATTCACACTTAATACCATGGCTGGGGTGGGGTGGGGTGAGTGTCACGAAATGTCCTCCACATCCACTGCTGGCAGCGACAAGGTAAGAGCAAGAAGAATCTAAGAGAAAACACTTAATCACGAATAGAAGTCCCTCTTCTGCAGTATTTCTCCGGCGCCCTCTCCTGACAAAGTTAAACTGTCATTCAAGAACCCAGATCTATTTGGCGTTTGAGAGGCAGTAAATTGATACCTGGCACAGCCGGAGAGAGAGGATTTGCCCTCCAACAGTCAGAATTCAAAACCTATGATTCGCTACGCTACACTGGAGCTGGGCATTCAGGTGGGGTCAGCCAAGAGAAGCAAGCATGAGTGAAACCGGGGAGCAGGAGAAAGGTTTGGAGGTTAGGTGAACCCAACGCCTAGAGGGTCAGGGCATAGCTCAATGTGCGGAAGGTGGAGGGGTGGGCTGGGCTGAGCCATGCACTCTGAAGAAAGGGCCCCTTGGCGGCCTGTCCTGCACCTGCTGCAGGATATTGCAGACTGGGGTGCTTTGGGATGGCCAACCGCGGAGGGTTTAGGACTTTGCGCCTGTGCCTTGCCTCTGAAAATTGCCTGTTTAACCCCCACAGAGCCAGGGGTGGCGGGGGACGGTCAGCGACAGACTCTCGTTAACCTTCCTGCCTTAAGCCACCGGTTCTGCTGAGGGTGACTTTGATGAGGGAGCGGGGAGCCCGCGAATTACAAGATTATCGGGTTGTCCAGTAGGGTCCAGAGGCGAGGAACCTGGAAGAGCAAGCGAAAGGGTGGAAATAGGGCCTTCAGGGTCTGGGCGGTGTGCGAGAGACGTTGGGGGGACGGGGTGCAGTGCTCAGAGAGGGGAGGAAGGGGAAGGCTGGCGGGTGCTGGGGAGGTGGGCAGACCAAGGGGGTCGCTCTCCGGCTGCGGGTCTGGACGAGCTGGGGTCTAGGGTCTGTGGGGGCTTGCGCTGGGAAGGAGCGGAGACAGCACACACAGGTTCCTCTGATCAGCCGGTCCTCAACGGGCAGTGGCAACAAGCGGGAGCTAAGGAGGTTGCGGAGGGCCTTGGGAGGAGGCACCGCGCAGGTTCTACTTGCGCTGGGGTGTGGCAGAGACGCTTCTGAGGTCTGAGTGGTGAGTTCCCAGGACCTCCCTTTCTTTCCCTCTCCAGTCCCGTCGCTTGGGCGAAACTGCCCAGGTACCCACCCCCCAACCCCTCGCCCAACAAAAACATGACAGACAAGTACCCAAAATAAAAGACTTACTCGTACCCCCAAACACACGCTAGAGCTCACCAAGACAAATTAAACAAAAACATACTCTTAGGAATTTTCTTTTGGTTGTGCTAAGTATTTGAAAGAAAAGGCTTTGGAAGCAAATGTTTTGGTGCCAATCTGGGCTAATCCAGAATTTATTTGCAGACTGTCTTAGTCAACTTGTGCTGCTGTAATAGAATAACATAGACTGGGGGACTTCTGAACAACAGAAATTTATTTATCACAGTTCTGAATGCTCAAGACTCTGTGAAGATCCTTGTCTGATGAGCGCCCAGTTCCTAGACAAGGTGTCTGCTTGACGTATCTTCACATGGTTGCAGGGGGCAAGGAAGCTCTCAGGGGTCTGTTTCATAAAAGCACTAATCCAAATTTCCCACCTCCTGATTGGATCACAGTGGGGTCAGAATTTCAACATAAGAGTGTTGGGAGTACACAAACATTCAATTTACATAATAACCTAAGGAAAATTATTTGATTTTCCTAGGCATCAGTTTCCTCATCTATAGGAGAAAGGATACTACTTGTACCCATCTTAGAGAGTTATTGCAATAAATTGCCAGAACATACTTCAGTAAACAGCAGAAAGGAGAGTGGGAGTTGTAGTGGGAATTCCTAATAATGTACTTCCACAGCCTTGAGAAATTTCACAGAAATTGCACCTGGAAAAGCAGCATATATTAAGAAACTGTGTTTTTCTTGAGAAAAATCTCCTTGTTACAAACCCCAAGGCCAGACCCAGAAGGGAGTATGACTTGAATCATGAAATCATGGACCTTGGAACACCAGGTCGGCGTCAGGAGTGAATGCTGCCTACATACTTGGTGACTGTCCCCAAGACTAGCCCAGAAGGGAATGGCCTGGGGTAAAAACAAGGAGATCTGGACTATGTCAGTGTAGTGTCTTGGGAAAGATAAGATCAAAAAAGTCTTGTAGTCTACAACCAGGAGTAAAAGCTGGACTCAAAGTGGACTCTGCACCTCAGTCCTTTAAAGGCTGCAGGTCCCCTGACCCATTGCACCAGATTTCATGTTCTGTCTTCATTCTCGTCGCTTGCTCCTGGATGATTAGGGCGACAGTTACTTGCTACAGGTAGTTCATTTATCTTAGTTTTCCTATGTGAAATAAAAATTGCACAGAACAAAGTTAAAACAGGCAAGGAAGACTCTGCAAAGTTACTGGAATAGGGACATGAGGGCAGATCTCAGTGTGAGCTTAACTCTGCTGAAACAAAAGGGTTGGAAAGGGCTGGAATGAAATAGTGGGAAAGGGCTGGAGGACTTCAGGGAGGAGATTTTCAAGAGAAAGTGGTTAGGTCATCTGTACCAACTGAAGCTGGCTCCCAACCTCCTGGGAATAGGGGTTCTATCTTTCTTGACTGCATTTTAAAGGATGACTCCTAGGTCCTTAAGAAAGACACTTTGGGGTTGTAAAATAGGAAAGAGTTTCATTTTTAAGAGTTACATATATCTTAAAGACACAGAAAGAATTCATAATTACAAGTTTTCTAAAGAAAATGCTTTTTTGAAAAAAAGGAAGGTCAGTCTGTAGAACCAGGAGAGCCTGATTAAATTTTAGTCAAGCTCACAGGCCACCTGATGCAAATACCTGATTCATTGGGAAAGACCCTGATGCTGGTAAAAATTGAAGGCAGAAGGAGAAGAGGGTAACAGAGGATGAGATGGTTGGATGGCATCACCAATGTAATGGATATGAACTTGGGCAAACTCCAGAAGATGGTAAGGAACAGGGAAGCCTGTTGTGCTGCAGTCCATGGGGTCACGAAGAGTCAGACATGATTTGGCTACTGAACAACAACAGTAACAACAAGCTCACAGGAACATTGAGGCCATCTTGGTCACTGTATTTTATGCAGAGTGTGAAGAAGACTTTTATTTTTTTAAAATCTGTATTTTAGTGTAATTAAGAAAGATACTATGTTCATTTAGAAGAGGAAATAAGATAGTTTAATGGCTATCAGGACTGTATAAAATGTAATTGCTTAATTTTCAGTGATTTTTTTTTTTTAGTAATTGTTCTTTTGGGCCCACGCTTAGGTTGCATGAAAATTTTTCAGACACTTTGGTTTCATGCCCCTTCTACCTCCTCACCCTTTCTCAATGCTCCAGGGTTGCATCCAAGTTTTGGGGAGCAGGAGCAAGAATGCATGCCAGAGTCCAGCTCCAGCAGCCAGGGAATCAGCCTGAAGGGGTGAGCAGTGTCAGCGGACGATGATGTAGTCTCTGACTCATAGTATTGAACTATGTGTTTATTTCAAGCTTCAGGCTCTCTTTTATACTTTGACAAAAGCATTAGGTCAGAGGTTTGACATTTTTCGTTTCCCCCACCCAGATTTACTGTACTTAATTTGTGATCACATTGTAACTCATGCTACATTCCTCAGTTTATTTCTTATCTTTCTAAATCCTGTTTGCTCCTAGCATCTTAAGATCACTATCTCCTAAAAAGGCTTCTAGCTATTCTTAATTATTCTTAAACCCTAAACTCAGCAATTTTCTTTTGCCATAAATATTTCCCTCACAAACAAGTCTCAGATAACAATCCTCCCCATGGCCTCAAGCTGTGGCCTACGTGCTCATCCTGGGACATTCTTTGTAAAGATCCTTGAACAAATGTCAATGGTTATTTTACGGATTATTTTCTGGGCACAACTGTAGAAGGCTTTGTGCCTTCTCATGCTTCTCTCAAGCACCTTAACATTCTTTCCAGCCAACTCAACCGAAGAAAGAAAAGAACAAGTCAGAATCACAAGGCCTAACTCCTTCATCCCAGGGCCATGCTTGCGAGATGAGGAGAGGGGGTTGGGGCCATGCCTCCATTTTGTCAATAATGCCTAACGTAGCTCCCGACAAATGCATTTAGTATTTAGGACGTCAAAAGTCCAAGAATATTAGAAGTAAAACCATTGAGTCACCAAAATCAGTCATCAGTGAATTTGTAAAATTTATTGTGCACACACCAAAAAGACAGTTCATGAACAAGGAACACTCAATCTAAAACATGGAATGAATCGGAAGTATTGTTTTAAAGAAGATAGTGAGAGGGGCTTCCCAGGTGGTGCTAGCTGTAAAAAAAAAAAAAAAAAAAAACCCACCTGCCAATGCAGGAAGATATGAGAGACTACAGGTTTGATTCCTGGATTGGGAAGATCCCCTTGAGAAGGGCATAGCAACCCACTTCAGTATTCTTGCCTGGAGAATTCCGTGGACAGAGGAGGCTTGCAGGCTGTAGTCCACAGGGTCACACAGAGTTGGACACGACTGAAGTGACTGAGCACACACTCATGCATATAGTGAGAAGGCTTCCCAGGTGGCACACAATAAGGAATCTGCCTGCCAGTGCAGGAGAAGCAAGAGACATGGGTTCGATCCCTGGTTTGGGAAGATTCCCTGGAGTAGGAAATGGCAATCTGCTCCAGTATTCTGACATGGAAAAATCCATGGACAGAGGAGCCTGGCAGGTTACAATCCATGGGGTCACAAAAAGTTGGACACGATTGAGCAACTGAGTACAGACACACAGGGAGTGAGAAGGCAGTAACTGATTACTTTTCACAGTGATTGGTTAGAATTTCCTAGAAAGATAGTGTGTGCATGCCCAGTCATATCTGACTCTATGACCCTATTTATTGTAGCCCTCCAGGATCCTGTGGCCATGGGATTTTCCCAGCAAGAATATTGGAGTGGGTTGCCATAATGACACCTTGAGCTAAGCAATGCATTTTTCTTATGGAAGTGTTTATCTTAAGCTATGTTAATGTACTATGCATTTACCCTAGACTCTATCTTCACGTTGGTTCCACCTAAAGGCTCAGCTTTAGGCTCAGAACAGACTTGACAAACCAGTATGTTATACTCATACATTGTTCTCCTAATCGATGTTTATGAAACTATTTGTATGGAAATCCACCTTTCTTCAAGATTCATGTCAATCATTTTATGGCCCAGGATGACTCACCTGGTGCCATTCTCTGAGTTTTGAGACATTTCCTTTCTTTAATTAACAGACTGCTAGTAGCTATATAACATCCAGCTAAAGACTAGCAGGGGGGGCACTCTTTCTGCCCCCTTCTGATGTTTATGTCATAAGCTTTCTCTATCTCTTTTATACTTTAATAAAACTTTATTACACAAAAGCTCTGAGTGATCAAGCCTTGTCTCTGGCACTGGAGTGAATTGTTCTCCTCCAGAGGCCAAAAATCCCAGCATCTTTCATAGTTCAGCAACAGAGGCTAGAAATCATTACAAGCAATTTTTCTGACCACAACATAATGAAACTAGAAATTAACTACTGGAAAAAATGGAAAAAACACACAAATACTAAACAATATGCAACTAAAAAACCCCCAGTGGATCAATGAATAAATCAAGGAAGAAATCAGAAGATATCCAAGTCAAATGAAAATAAAAACAACTTTCCAAATTTCTATGGGAAGCAGGAAAAGCAATTCTTAGAGGGAAGTTTATAGCAACATAGGCATACCTCAAGAAATAAGAAAACTTCCAAATAATTAACTGAAATTTCCATCTAAAAAAATTAGAAAGATAAGGACAAAGTAGAAAGCAAAAGGAAGGAAATAATAAAGATCATAAAGGAAATAAATAAAATATTGTTGTTGTTCAATCACTAAGTCCTGTCTGACTCTTTGTGACCCCATGGACTGCAGCATGCAAGGTTCCAGCCTTCTTCATTATTTCCCAGAGTTCATTCAGATTCATGTTCATTGAGTCAGTGATGCTAGCTAACCATCTCATCCTCTCCCACCCCCTTCTCCTTTTGCCTTCAATCTTTACCAGTATCAGGATCTTCTCCAGTGAGTTAGTTCTTCACATCAGGTGGTGCATCAACTGTTAGAGCTTCAGCTTCAGCATCAGTCCTTCCAATGTATATTCAGGGTTGATTTCCTTTAGGATAGACTGGATCTCCTTGGACTCCAAGGGACTCTCAAGAGTCTTCCCCAGCACCACAATTCAAAAGCATCAATTATTTGGCACTCAGCCTTCTTTATGGTCCAAAACTCACAACCATACGTGACTACTGGAAAAAACCAGAGCTTTGACTACATGGAATTTTGTTGGCAAAGTGATGTCTCTGCTTTTTAATACATTGTATAGGTTTATCATAGCTTTGCTGATAAGGAACAAGCATCTTTTAATTTCACAGCTATAGTCACAGTCCCTTGTAGCTCAGTCGGTAAAGAGTCTCCCTGCAATGCAGGAGACCCAGGTTCAGAAACCCACTCCAGTATTCTTGCCTGGAGATCCCCACAGACAGAGGAGCTTGGCAGGCTACAGTCCATGAGATCGCAAGAGTTGGACATGACTTAGCAACTAAACCACCACCACTACAGTAATTTTGGAGCTCAAGAAAATAAAATTTGTCACTGATTCTACTTTTCCTCCCTTCTATTTGACATGAAGTTATGGGACAAGATGCTCTGATCTTAGTTTTTTGAATGTTGAGTTTTAAGCCAGTTTTTTCACTTTCCTCTTTCACCCTATCAAGAGACTCTTTAGTTCCTCTTCAGTTTCTGCCATTGGAGAGGTATCATTTGAATATCTGAGGTTGTTGACATTTCTCCCAGCAATCTTGATTCCAGCTTGTGAATCATCCAGCCTGGTGTTTTGCATGATGTACTCTACACATAAGTTAAATAAGCAGAGTGACAATATACAACCTTGACAGTGAAAGTCACTCAGTCGTGTCCGACTCTTTATGACCCCACGGACTATACAGTCCATGGAATTCTCCAGGCCACAATAGTTTCCCTTGTCCAGAGGATCTTCCCAACCCAGGGATCAAAACCGGGTCTCCTGCATTGCAGGTGGATTCTTTACCAACTGAGCTATCAGGGATGTATTCCTTTCCCAATTTGGAACCAGTCCATTGTTCCATGTCCAGTTCTAATTGCTGGTTCTTGACCCACATACAAGTTTCTCAGGACACAGATAAGGTAGTCTGATATTTCCATCTCTTTAAGAAGTTTCCACAATTTGTTGTGATCCATATGGTCAAAGGCTTTAGGGAAGTCAATGAATAGAAATAGACGTTTTTCTAGAATTCTCTTGCTTTCTCTATGATCCAACGAATGTTGGTAATTTGATCTCTAGTTCCTCTGCCTTTTTAAAATCCAGCTTGTATATCTGACAATTCTCTGTTCATATATTGCTGAAGCCTAACTTGAAGGATTTTGAGTATAACCTTGCTAGCATGTGAAATAACAATGGTACCGTAGTTTGAACATTCTTTGGCTTTGCCCTTCTTTGGGATTGGAATGAAAACTGACCTTTTCCAGTCCTGTGGCCACTGCTGAATTTTAAAAATTTGCTGACATATTGAGTAATAAAATGGAGATGAAGAAAATAATAGAAAAGACCAGTGAAACCAAGAGCTTTTTTGTTTGAGAATATAAAAAAAATTAATACCTTTAGTGAGGTTCATCAAGATAAAGAGTAGACCAAATAAGAAAAATAAGGAATTAAAATCACTGCCAACACTGTTAAAATAGAAACCATCATAAAAGAATATTATGAACAGTTTTACACCAAAAAATTGGGTACCCTAGAAAAACTGGATAAATTCCTAGAAACATATGGCCTTCCAGAATGAACCAAGAAGAAACAGACTATCTGAATGAACAGGTAACTATTCATGAAATTGAACTTATAATTGATCAAAAAACTCACAGAAAACAGAAGGCCAGGACCATACAGTTTCACAGAGGATATCTACAAAACATAGAAGAGCAAAGACCTATTCTTCTCAAAGCAACACTTACAAATTCATCCTACTAAGCCACAATTAACCTGTGCTAAAACCAGACCAAGATACTACAAAAGAGAAAATTATAGTAAACATATATTCACTATCTCTAGTAAACATAGATTTAAATTTCCTCAACAAAATATAACAAAGCCAAGGTAAGCAATATACAAAAAGGATCATACAACATGATCATGTGGGATTTATTCCATGGATGCAAGGATACTTCAATATCCACTAATCAATCAATGTGATACACCATATTAACAAAGGAAGGATAAGTAATCACATGATCATCTCAATAGATCCAGAAAAAGCATTTGACAAAGTTCAACATCCATTCATGTTAAAAACTTTCATCAGAGTGGGTGTAGAGGAAACATATCTCAAATCATGAAAGCCATTTATGACAAACCCATAGCCCACATAATATATAATGGTTATTAGATGTTCCCTCTAAAATCTGAATAAGAAAAGGATGTCTACTTTTACCACATGTATTAAACAAATTATAAAGATCCCCACAATAGTAATCAGAGAGGAAAAAGAAATAAAAGGTAACCAAATTGGAAGGAGAAAAGTATAACTCTCACTATTGATAGATGATATGACACTGGGGCTTCCCCAGTGGCTCAGCAATAAAGAATCAGCCTTCAGTGCAGGAGATGCAGGTGCGTTCCCTGGGTCAGGAAGATCAGCTGGAGAAGGGAATGGTAACCCACTCCAGGATTCTTGCTTGGAGAATCCCATAGATACATGAGCCTGGCAGGCTACAGTCCACAGGGTTTCAAAGAGTTAGACACAACTGAAGCAACTGAGTATGCACATAAGCTACTGTATACATAGAAAACCCAAACTTCTCCACCAAATACCTGTTAGAACTAATATATGAGTTGAATAAAGTTGCAGGATACAAGGTTAACACAGAAATCTGTCACTTTTTGATACAGTAATAATGAACTATCAGAAAGAGAATACAAGAAAAAAATAACATTTGAAGTAGTATCAAATAGAAAAAAATATCTAGGAATAAACATAACCAAGAAAATGAAAGATGTATATTCTAAAAACTATGAAACAATGATGAAAGAAATTAAATATGATGCAAAGAAATGGAAAGATAACCTATGTTCATGGATTGGAAGAATTAATATCTTTAAAATCTGGATTACTCAAAGCAATCTACACATTTAATGGAGTCTATCAACTTACTCCTGGCATTTTTCACTGGAACTGGAACAAATGATACAAAAATTTATAAGGAACTTAAAATGACCTGAAAAGCCAAAGCAATCTTGAGAAAAAAACCCACAAACCTGGAGGAATTATACTCCTTGACTTCATACTATGCTATCATACAAAGCTACAGTTATCTTAAAAAATTAAAAATGTATGGTACTTGCACAAAAAAACAGACACATAGATTAATGGAAAAAAATAGAGCCCAGAAATAATCCCATACATATATGGTTAATTAATCTATGACAACTAAAGCAAAAATATATGGGGAAAGTGGTGCTTTCTTCTATAAGCGGTGCTGGGAAAACTGGACACATTTATGTAAAGGATATGAAATTAGAACATTTCTTACATCCTATAAAAATTAACTCAAAAATGTATTAAAGACCTAAATTTATGACCAAAACCCACACAACTCCTACAAGAAAACATAGGTAGGACTTTCTTTGCCATAGTCACAGCACTATTTTTTAGAATTTGTCTCCTCAGGTAAAGGGGAAAAAAGCAAAATATATAAATTGAACCTAATTAAACTTAAAAAAAAATTTGCACAGCAAAGGAAACCATTAACAAAATGAAAAAATAATGTACTGAATGGCAAAAATGTTTTTAAATCATATGAGTGATAATTGGTTAATATTCAAACTATTTAAATAACTCCTACAACTTAATGGGCTTCCCTGGTGGCTCAGTTGGTAAAGAATCTGCCTGCAATGTGGGAGACCTGGGTTCAATTCCTGGCTTGGGAAGATCCCCTGGAGAAGGGAAGGGCTACCCACTCCAGTATTCTGGACTGGAGAATTCCATGGACTGCATGATGCATGGGGTCGCAAAGAGTCGGACACGACTGAGCAAATTTCATTCATTTCATTTCATAGAACTTAATAACTGAAAAATATTCAACTCAATAAAAAAAAGGCACAAGACCTAAATAGACATTTTTCCAAAAAAGATATACAGATCACCATCGAACACATGAAAAAATGCTTAATATCAAATGCAAATCAAAACCACAGTGAGATATCACATTGCACATGTCAGAATGACTCTCATCAAAAAATCTAGAAATAATAAATGTTGGTGAGGGTGTGCATAAAAGAGAATTGTAAGTACATTATTGGTGAGAATATAAATTGGTACTACCACTATAGGACACAGTACAGAGGTTCTCAAAAAAACTAAAAATAAAATTATCATCAGTTCAGGTTCATTTGCTCAGTTGTGTCCAACTCTTTGCAACCACATGAACTGCAGCACACCAGGCTTCCTTGTCCATCACCAACTCCCAGAGCTTGCTCAAACTCATATCCATTGAGTCATTGATGCCATTCAACCATCTCATCCTCTGTCATCCCCTTCACCTCCTGCCTTCAATCTTCCCCAGCATCAGAGTCTTTTCCAATGAGTCAGTTCTTCACATCAGGTGGCCAAAGTATTGGAGTTTCAGCTTCAGCATCAGTCCTTCCAACGAATATTCAGGACTGGTTTCCTTTTGGTTTGATCTCCTTGCAGTCCAAGGGACTCTCAAGAGTCTTCTCCAACACCACAGTTCAAAACCATCAATTCTTCAGTGCTTACCTTTCTTTATAGTCCAACTCTCACATCCATACATGACTACTGGAAAAACCATAACTTTGACTAGACGCATCTTTGCCCGCAAACAAACGTCTCTGCTTTTTAATATGCTCTCTAGGTTGGTCACAACTTTTCTTTGAAGGAGCAAGCTTCTTTTAATTTAATGGTTGCAGTCACCATCTGCAGGGATTTTGGAGCCCCCCAAAATAAAGTTTATCATTGTTTTCAGTTTCCCCATCTATCTGCCATGAAGCAATGGGACCAGATGCCGTGATCTTCATTTTTTAAATGTTGAGTTTTAAGCCAGCTTTTTTACTCTCCTCTTTCACTTTCATCAAGAGGTTCTTTAGTTCTTCTTCACTTTCTGCCATAAAGGTGGTATTATCTGCGTATCTGAGGTTATTGATATTTCTCCTGGCAATCTTGATTCTAGCTTGTGCTTCCTCCAGTCCAGCATTTCGCATGATGTACTCTGCATATAAGTTAAATAAACAGGGCAACAATATACAGCCTTGACGTACTCCTTTCCCAATTTGGAACCAGTCTGTTGTTTCATGTCTGTTTCTAACTGTTGCTTCTTTACCTTCAGACAGATTTCTGAGGAGGTAGGTCAGGTGGTCTGGTATTCCCATCTCTTGAAGAATTTTCAACAGTTTGTTGTGATCTGCACAGTCAAAGGCTTTGGCGTAATCAATAAAGTAGAAGTAGATGTTTTTCTGGCATTCAAGTACCATATGATTCAGCAATTCCTTTCCTGGTATGGAGCTGAAGAAAATGAAAACACTAATTTTGAAAAGATACATGCAATTTAATTATAAACATAATTTACAATTACTAAGATATGGAAGCAACCTATTAATAAGTGCTCATTGACAGATGAATGGATAAAGAAGCTGCAATACATATGTGTATATACGTATGTATATATATATATATATATATATATATATATGTATATACACACACACAATGAAATATTACTCAGCATAGACAAGAATGAAATCTTGCCATTTGTAACAATATGGATGCACCTTGAGGGTATTATGCTACATGAAATACATTTGACACAGAAAGACAAATACTTTACTTATTTGTGGAATGTAAACAAAGAAAGCACATGAACAAACATAACTGAACAGAAACAGAATCATAGATACAGAGGAAAAACAGGTAGTTTCCAGAGTGGAGGTGATGGGAAGCAGGAGAGAATAGTTAAGAGAGATTAAGAAGTACAAACTTTCAGTTACAAAATATATGAGTCATGGGAATGAAATATACAGTGTGGGGAATATAGTCAATAATTAGTTAATATCTTTATATGGTGACAGATGGTAACTCGACTTATCATAGTGATCATTTTGAAATGTATAGAAATATCAAATCTCTATGTTGTATGTCAAAAGATAACATAGTTTTGTATGTCAGTTATACTTTAAAATCAAACTTACAGGAAAACAGATAAGATTTGTGGTTACCAGAGACAGATGATGTGGGGAGGGGGAACTGGGGGATAGTCAAAAGGTACAAAGTTCCAATTATAAGATAATAAGTACTAGGGGTGTAATGTATAACATGATTAATATACTTAATACTGCTGCATGTTATATACGAAAAAGAAAATTCAGAGTTACCTTCACAAGAAAAAAATTTTCTTTTTCTTTTCTTTTGTATCTATATGAGATGACGGATAGTCACTAAATTTATTGTGGTGATAGTTTCATGATGTATAAGTAAAACTATAATTATGTACACCTTAAAATTATACAGTGCTATATGTCAATTATAAATTTTATTATCAATAAAACTGGCCAAGGGAAGAGTAGTTCTGCTTCAGCATACTAAAATCATTAAGTGCTTCTCTGTCTACATGATACAATATCAGAGACAGCAACTATCTTTTTCCATCCCTTACCTCCATTTCCTAAATGTAAAGCTGGACCTAGGCAAAGTTTTTAATAACTCTGGCTTTCATCTTAATTTTACTTTGCCAGGCTAACACAGTCTCACAGAAGTTCCCATTGTATGTCATGCTGCAAAGTAGGAAACTTACCTTACAATGGAAAGGTAGCGTGGAATGGAAAATAGCATGGTTGATTACTCTGTAGGAATAAAAGTCAAAAATAGAAAAGAAATGTATGATAGAGCAGACGTGAAGAATAGATGTATTGAGAAATAATTACCTCAATTACCTGTAATCGAAAATAATTAGCTGGTGCTAGTCAAGCGCTTTTACTATGCCTATAACACATGCACATGTGTGCTAAATGCACACAGTAACTTGCTCTGCTTGAAGCAGGGACACTGAACTTCAGTCAGTGATCTATTCTAAAGGATGTGGACACAAGAGCTTTAATAGGAATGTGGGTTTGAGGCACATTCTCAACCATAACATGGTGGTTCCCCACTCCTTTCTCATATTACTCTTGAGAAAATAACTATTCAAATAGAATCAAAAAGGAATGGACATAGAATCTATAACTAAGTGTTGAGTTTTCAAAAGAATAAACATTACAAGCACAAATCATCTAGAATGTATATGTTCAAGAGGGCTTATCACAAGCAGAATACTCAGGTTAAATGATTCCACGTCATCTCAAGGAAATTTAAGTGACCAAGTAATTTTTTTAATACACAAGTAAGATGATTCTAATTCTGCAACATGGACGATTATGTACTCTGAAAAGTGTTCCTGGTAATATAAAACTGAGAGTTGGTAAAAAATTAAAATAAATACATCTTTAATGCAATAACTAAAACAAAAGTGATGTAACTATTTCAACAACAACAACAAAAAGAAAACAGGAAAACAAGGGGAAAATGAAAGAGTGGCTGAAAGAGTGAGCAGTAAGAAAATGCAAATCCTGGAAGCAAATTACGTTGCCAGCACTGGGATCAGGGATGAAATTCTGGACACACTTCATGGTTGAGACTGCTATATAGAGGGGGACTTCATAGTGGGTGGTCAGTAGCATCCTCTGATTCCAAACAGGAGCAAGCACAGATCTTCTCTGAAAGCATCCCTAATTTAGGCTTGGAGTAAGGAGAAAGCCACAGGAGACAGATATAAGAAAGGAACAGAGAAAGGTCTATGCTGAGAGGCCATATACTTTCATATATCCCAGAAGACTCTAAAGAAGAAACTGCAGCACAGAACTCTAAAGCCAAGAAAGATATTCTGCCTACCTACATCCTACATAGGAAACATCCCTAAAACTACAAGAAATTAACCTTCTCCAAGCCTGGCTTCAGCAATATGTGAAGCGTGAACTTCCACATGTTGAGCTGGTTTTAGAAAAGGCAGAGGAACCAGAGACCAAATTGCCGACATCCGCTGGATCATGGAAAAAGCAAGAGAGTTCCAGAAAAAATCTATTTCTGCTTTATTGACTATGCCAAAGCCTTTGACTGTGTGGATCACAATCAACTGTGGAAAATTCTGAAAGAGATGGAAATACCAGACCACCTGACCTGCCTCTTGAGAAATCTGTATGCAAGTCAGGAAGCAACAGTTAGAACTGGACATGGAACAACAGACTGCTTCCAAATAGGAAAAGGAGTATGTCAAGGCTGTATATTGTCACCTTCCTTATTTAACTTATATACAGAGTACATCATGAGAAACGCTGGACTGGAAGAAGCACAAGCTGGAATTAAGATTGCTGGGAGAAATATCAATAACCTCAGATATGCAGATGACAACCCTTATGGCAGAAAGTGAAGAGGAACTCAAAAGCCTTTTGATGAAAGTGAAAGAGGAGAGTGAAAAAGTTGGCTTAAAACTCAACATTCAGAAAATAAGATCATGGCATCTGGTCCCATCACTTCATTGGAAATAGATGGGGAAACAGTGTCAGACTTTATTTTTCCGGGCTCCAAAATCACTGCAGATGGTGACTGCAGCCATGAAATTAAAAGATGCTTACTCCTTGGAAGAAATGTTATGACCAACCTAGATAGCATATTGAAAAGCAGAGACATTACTTTGCCAACAAAGGTCCATCTAGTCAAGGCTATGGTTTTTCCAGTGGTCATGTATGGATGTGAGAGTTGGACTGTGAAGAAAGCTGAATGCCAAAGAAATGATGCCTTTGAACTGTGGTGTTGGAGAAGACTCTTGAGAGTCCCTTGGACTGCCAGGAGATCCAACCAGTCCATTCTGAAGGAGATCAGCCCTGGGATTTCTTTGGAAGGAATGATGCTAAAGCTGAAACTCCAGTACTTTGGCCACCTCATGTGAAGAGTTGACTCATTGGAAAAGACTCTGATGCTGGGAGGGATTGGGGGCAGGAGGAGAAGGGGACGACAGAGGATGAGATGGCTGTTTGGCATCACTGACTCGATGGACGTGAGTCTGAGTGAACTCCGGGAGTTGGTGATGGACAGGGAGGCCTGGCGTGCTGCGATTCATGGGGTCGCAAAGAGTCAGACACGACTGAGTGACTGAACTGAACTGAAAGATGAGTGACAGAACCTCACAGAAAAATATCAAGTAAAAGAGATAAGAGGAAAACGTAGTGGATACTGAAAGAAAGAACAGTGGAGATATATAACTATAAGCAGATGAAAATTATTACCTAATATTTCATATAAGCTTTAAAATTAAGAAGAGTGTAGACACTACGTAAGAAAATCCTGAATCAAGATTGAAAGGACTAGTTTTGACTTACATTTCCCTAATAATTAGCAATGTTTGGCATCCTTTCATGTGTTTTTTGGCCATCTGTATGTTTTCGAGCAAACAAGATGATTGCTTCTTGGCAGGAAAGCTATGACTAACCTAGACAGTATGTTAAAAAGCAAAGACATCACTCTGTTGACAAAGGTTCGTATAGTTAAGGCTATGTCTTTCCAATAGTTGTGTACAGATGTGAATGCTGGACAATAAAGAAGGCAGAGCACCGAAGAATTGGTGCTTTCAAACTGTGGTGCTGGAAAAGATTCTTGAGAGTCCCTTGGAAGGCAAGGAGATCAAACCAGTCAATCTTAAAGGAAATCTACCCTGAATACTCTTTGGAAGGACTTGTGCTGAAGCTGAGGCTCCAATATTTTGGCCATCTGATGCGAACAGCTGACTCCTTGGAAAAGACCCTGATGCTGGGGAAGATTGAAGGCAGAAGGTTCAGAAGAGGGCAACAGAGGATGAGATGGTCGGATGGCATCATTGATTCAATGGACATGAATTTGAGCAAACTCAGGGAGATGGTGAGGGACAGGGAAGCCTGGCATGCTACAGTCCATGGGGTCATAAAAAGTCAGATATGACTTGGTGACTGAAAAACAACATGTCTTCCTTGGATAAATGTCTATTTAGATCTTCTGGCCATTTCTGATTGAGTGTTCTTTTTATATTGAGCTGCATGAGTTGTTTATATACATTTGGAAATTAATCCCTTATCGATCATTTTGTTTGCAATTTTCCCCCCCATTCTTTCAGTTGTCTTTTCACTTTGTCAGACAAAGAGAAATACTTGGAATCTAAAAAGATGATACAAATGAACTTATTTACAAAACAGAAACAGACTCACAGACTTTAGAAACACACTTACAGTTACTAAAGAAGAAAGATGGTAGGTAGGGATAAATTAGTTTGGGATTGACATATACACACTACTGTATATAAAATAGATAAACAAGGACCTACAATACAGCACAGGGAACTCTACTCCTTATTCTGCAATAACTTACATGGGAAAGGGATCTGAAAAAGAATAGATATATGTATATGTATAACTGAATCACTTTGCTGTACACATGAAACTAATACATTGTAAATCAACTATACCCCAATATAAAATAAAAATTTTTTAAAGAAAAAAATATGAGGAAAGAAAGAAAAATGAAAGGGCTGAAAAATTAGATAAGTAGATGTGGGGAGAAATCAAATTAGCCAAGATGGCACGTTCAGGTTCTCTCGCCCCATGTTTAGTAAATAATGACTAACAGCTGAGATCATTTGTAGTACTGCACGAGCACGTCACAGGGTGCTCACTTGGTCAAGGGTTGTGTGCAGTATGTATATGTGAGCACCACCTAAAGGAGTGGTAGCATTATTGCTGTGTCACAGCTGTATCCTTTGGGTCAGCCACAAAAGGAGAGAATATAGTGTCTACTGCTCTGGCTGCTGCATCAGCTGGAAGAGAATACTGTTATGGCTGCTGTGCCAAGCAGGAGAGATGCTGTGTTGTGTTAGGTTCTGCTATAGCTGCTGCTACAGCTGCAACATCAGCCAGGAGAGAATAAATGTGTCTACAGCTGCTACTATGGCTCCTTGAGTTTTCTTCCAGCCTCTTAGTTTGTGCTTTGCCTACCCTGGGTTCTGTGAACAGTGTGGACAGTGAGATACAGCAAGACAACTGGGGCTCTGAGCAGAATCAGCAATATAATTGGCATAGTTGGCAGGATACCCACTTGATAGAGGAGCCTGAGTCTCCACAGAAGAAGAGGCAGCAGGATTCCCAACAGGTAGAGGAGCTTGCGGAGAAGGCAATGGCACCCCACTCCAGTACTCTTGCCTGGAAAATCCCATGGACGGAGGAGCCTGGTAGGCTGCAGTCCATGGGGTCGCTAAGAGTCGGACACGACTGAGCGACTTCACTTTCACTTTTCACTTTTCACTTTCAGGCATTGGAGAAGGAAATGGCAACCCACTCCAGTGTTCTTGCCTGGAGAATCCCAGGGACGGGGGAGCCTGGTGGGCTGCCTTCTATGGGGTGGCACAGAGTCAGACACAACTGAAGCGACTTAGCAGCAGCAGCAGCAGAGGAGCTTGAGGCTCCACAGAAGAAAAGGTGGCAGGATCCCCAGCAGGTAAACGAATCTGAGGCTGCACTGAATGGAAGAAGCCAGTGGCCACTACATACCATGTGATACACTGTGGATGAACCTCCCATGTCGGTAGGTGCCCAATATGCTACTGGAGAAGAACAGGGAAATAGCTCCAGAATAAATGAAGAGGCTGAGACAAAGTGAAAACAATGCCCAGTTGTGGATGTGTCGGGTGATGAAAGTAAAGTCTGATGCTGTAAGAACAATATTGCATACGAACCTGGAATGTTAGGTCCACAAATCAAGGTAATATGAAAGTGGTCAAACAGGAGATGGCAAGAGTGAACATTGACATTTTAGTAATCAGTGAACTAAAATGGACCAGAATGGGTGAATTTAATTCAGATGACCATTATATCTACTACTGTCAGTGAGAATTCCTTAGAAGAAATGGAGTAGCCCTCATAATTAATGAAAGATTCCAAAATGCAGTACTTGGGTGCAATCTAAAAAATGATGGAATGACCTCTGTTCATTTCCAAGCTAAACCATTCAATATCACAGTAATCCAAGTCTATGCCCCAACCACAAATGCCGGAGAAGTTGAAATTGAGCAGTTCTATGAGGACCTATAAGACATTCTAGAATCAACACTGAAAAAGATGTCCTTTTCATCAAAGGGAACTGGAATGCAAAAGTAGGAATTCAAGAGATAGCTGGAGTAACAGAAAGTTTGGCCTTGGAATGCAAAATGAAGCAGGGCAAAGTTTAACAGTGTTTTACCAAGAGAACACATTGGTCATAGCAAACACCCTCTTCCAACAACACGAGAGACAACTCTACATATGGACATCACCAGATGGTCAATGCCAAAATCAGATTGATATATTCCTTGCAACGGAAGATGGAGAAGCTCTATACAGTCAGCAAAAACAAGACCGGGAGCTGACTGTGGCTCAGATCATGAACTCCTTGTTGCAAAATTTAGACTTAAATTGAAGAAAGTAGGGAAAACTCCTAGGCCATTCAGGTATGATCAAAATTAAATCCTTTATGATTACACAGTGGAAGTGACAAATACATTCAAGGGATTAGATCTGAAGGACAGAGTGCCTGAAGAACTATGGACAGAGGTTCATAACATTGTACAGAAGGCTATGATCAAAACCATTTCTTTTCTCCAAGAAAAAGAAATGAAACAAGGCAAAATGGTTGTCTGAGGAGGCCTTACAAATAGCTGAGAAAAGAGAAGTGAAAGGCAAAGGAGAAAAGGAAAGATATACCCATCTGAATGCAGAGGTCCAAAGAATAGCAAGGAGAGATAAGAAAGCTTTCCTCAGTGGTCAGAGCAAACAAATAGAGGAAAAACAACAGAATGGGAAAGACTACAGATCTCTTCAAGAAAGTTACACATACCAAGGGAAAATTTCATGCAAAGATGGGCATAATAAAGGACAGAAATTGTATGAACCTAACAGAAGCAGAAGATATTAAGAAAAGATGACAAGAATACAAAGGACTATACAAAAAAGATCTTCATCACCCAGATAACCATGATGGTGTGATCACTGACCTAGAGCCAGATATCCTAGAATGTGAAGTCAAGTGGGCCTTAGGAAGCATCACTATGAACAAAGCTAGTGGAGGTGATGGAATTCCAGTTGAGCTATTTCAAATCCTAAAAGATGATACTGTGAAAGCACTGCACTCAACATGCCAGCGAATTTGGAAAACTTGGCAGTGGCCACAGGACTGGAAAAGGTCAGTTTTCAATCCAATTCCAAAGAAAGGCAATGCCAAAGAATGTTCAGACTACCACACAATTGCACTCATCTCACACGCTAGCAGAGCAATTCTCAAAATTCTCCAAGCTAGGCTTCAACAGTATGTGAACTTCCAGATGTTCAAGCTGGAATTGGAAAAGGCAGAGGAACCAGAGATCAAATTGTCAACATCTGTTGAATCATAGAAAAAGAGAATTCCAGGAAAACGTCTGCTTCATTGACTATGCTAAAGCCTTTGACTGTGTGGATCACAACTAACTGTGGAAAGTTCTTAAAGAGATGGGCGGTGGTGGTCCCAAGATAGTAGAGCAATAGGACGGGAAGAGCACTTTCATCAAAAGATCATTTGGATACTGAGCAACTTCCACAAAACAACTTCTGAACGCTGGCAGAGGACACTAGGCACTCAGAAAGGCAGCCCATTTTCTTTGAAAGGAGGTAGGACAAAATATAAAAGAGAGACAAGAGTTAGGGATGGAAACCTGTCCTGGGGAGGGAGTTGTGTAGGAGGAGAAGTTTCCAAATAGTGGGAAACTCTCTCACAGGCGGGTCTGTGGGGAGTTTTGAAATCTCAGAGGGAACATAACTGGGAGGAAAAAGAAAACCCACAGAATAGGCACCTAACCGCAACTGCCAGTGGAGAAGTAGCCCAGATGCTCACATCCACCACCTGCAGGCAGAGGCTGGACAGGGAGGCACGGGGTGGCATCATCAGTCCTTAGGGTAAGGATGGGACCTGAATGCCCTGAGGACAATCTGAGGGAGCTAAAGTAAGATAGCAAGCCAAACTGTGGGATTACCAGAGAGGAGAAAAAAGAGAGAGAGAGAGAGTGAGAACTTCCCTGTGAAAGGCTCTAATGCCAGCCTGGCCCGCTCACAGAAAAAAGGATTGAGCAAACACCAAAGGAGTGCTGGTCACTGTGTACAGGCCACTCCCCCCACCAGAGGCAGAAAGGCAGGCGAATGATAGCCAGAACTAGAAGGCAAGGCGCTGCTCCAATTTAGACCCAAGACTGGCATCCTATACCAAACTGTGACCAGGCTCCCTGTTGCTAACCACATCTTCCAGGGATCCTGGACAGTTGACATCTGCCAGGAAGATCACAGCCTGAGATCAGCTCCCTAGAGGAGACACATAACACATCTGAGATGGTGCTTTTGTGGTGCATCCAGGAAACTCAGCACCTGGGACTAGGGAGGTGATTAAGATGCACGGCCCACCTGGGACAATGTGCTCACCAAGCACCTGGTCGCCTGAGCTGTTCAGACCTGGGAAGGGCACAAAACACATGCCCAACCGAGTCTGTGCCCTTGTGGAGTACCCAAGAACCTGAACCTGAGCAGCTTAGACCTGGGAAGTGCACAAAACACAGGGTCTGCTTTGGACCTTATTTTTAAAGCAAATTTCATATATATATATATATATATATATATATATATTTTATAACTTTTGTGATTGATTTTGTTTTCTATTTTTAATATTGTATTTTTGAGAGTCTAACCTCTACTCTTTACCATGACCCATCCGTCTTGGGTGGCCCTACATGGCATGGCTCATAGTTTCATTGAGTTAGACAAGGTTGTGCTCCATGTGATTAGATTGGTTAGTTTTCTGTGATTGTGGTTTTCAGTCTGTCCACCCTCTGATGGAGAAGGATAAGAAGCTTATGAAGTTTCCTGATGGGATAGACTGACTGAGGGGGATACTGGGTCTTGTTCTGATGGGCAGGACCATGCTCAGTAAATTTTTAATCCAATTTTCTGTTGATGGGTAGAGCTGTGTTCCCTCCCTACTATTTACCTGGGTGGCTCAGATGGTAAAGCATCTGTCTGCAATGTGAGAGGCTCGGTTCAGTCCCTGGGTCAGGAAGATCCCTTGGAGAAGGAAATGACAATCCACTCCAGTATTATCACCTGGAAAATCCCATGGACAGAGGAGCCTGGTAGGCTACAGTCCATTGGGTTGCAAAGAGTCGGACATGACTGAGTGACTTCACTTTTCTTTCCTTTAAACTATGGTGGGCTTCCCTGGTGGCTCAGATGGTAAAGAGTCTGCCTGTGGTGTGGGGGACCAGGTTCAATCCCTGAGTTGGGAAGATCCCCTGGAGAAGGAAATGGCAACCCACTCCAGTATTCTTGCCTGGAAAATCCCATGGGTGGAGGAGCCTAGCAGGCTACAGTCCATGGGGTTACAAAGAGTTGGACAAGACTTTCAAACTATAGTGGAGGTAATGAAGATAATGGTGACCTCTCTCAAAAGATCCCATGCATGTATTGCTACAGTCCATGCTTCCAACCCTGCAGTAGGCCACCACCAACCCATGCCTTCACTGGAGACTCCTGGACACCCATAAGCAAGACAGGTCATGGTGGAGAGTTCTTACAAAATGTGATCCACTGGAGAAGGGAATGGCAAACCACTTCAGTATTCCTGCCTTGAGAACCCTATGAACAGTATGAAAAAGTTAAAAGATGGGACACTTAAAGATGAACTCCTCAGGTCGTTAGGTGCCCAATATGCTACTGGAGATCAGTGGAGAAATAACTCCAGAAAGAATGAAGAGATGGAACCAAAGCAAAAACAACACCCAGTTGTGGATGTGACTGGTGATGGAAGCAAGGTCCCATGTTGTAAAGAGCAATATTGCATAGGAACCTGAAAAGTTAGGTCCATGAATCAAGGCAAATTGGAAGTGATCAAACAGGAGTTGGCAAGAGTGAACGTCAACATTTTAGGAATCAGTGAACTAAAAGGTATTGGAACGGGTGAATTTAACTCAGATGACCATTATATCTATTACTGTGGGCAAGAAACCCTTAGAAGAAATGGAGTAACCATTATACTCAACAAAAGAATCCAAAATGCAGTATTTGGATACAGTCTCAAAAACAACAGAATGATCTGTTTGTTTCCTAGGAAAACCATTCAATATCACTGTAATCCAAGTCTATGCCCCAACTAGTAATGCTGAAGAAGCTGAAGTTGAATGATTCAATGAAGACGTACAAGACCTTCTAGAATTAACATCCAAAAAAGATGTCCTTTTCATTATAGGGGACTGGAATGCAAAAGTAAGAAGTCAAGAAACACCTGGAGTAACAGGTAAATTTGGCTTTGGAGTATGGAATGAAGCAGGGCAAAGGCTAATAGAGTTCTGCCAAGAGAATGCACTGGTCATAGCAAACACCCTCTTCCAACAACACAAGAGAAGACTCTATAGATGGACATCACCAGATGGTCAACACCAAAATCAGATTGATTACATTATTTGCAGCCAAAGATGGAGAAGCTTTATACAGTCAGCAAAAACAAGACCGAGAGCTGACTGTGACTCAGATCATGAACTCCTTATTGCCAAATTCAGACTTAAATTTAAGAAAGTAGGGAAAACCACTAGACCATTCAGGTGTGACATAAATCAAATCCCTAGATTTAAGGGACAATATCTGATAGACGGGGTGCCTGGTGAACTATGGATGGAGGTTCATGACACTGTACAGGAGGCAGGGAGCCAGACCATCCCCAAGAAAAAGAAATGCAAGAAAGCAAAATGTCTGACTGAGGAGGCCTTACAAATAGCTGTGAAAAGAACAGAAGCAAAAAGCAAAGGAGAAAAGGAAAGATATATCCATTTGAATGCAGAGTTCCAAAGAATAGCAAAGAGAGATAAGAAAGCCTTCCTCAGTGATCAGTGCAAAGAAATAGAGGAAAACAACAGAATGGGAAAGACTAGAGATCTCTTCAAGAAAGTTAGAGATAACAAGGGAATATTTCATGCAAATATTGGCTCAATAAAGGACAGAAATGGTATGGACCTAACAGAAGCAGGACACATATTAATCAAACTAATGAAGATCAAACACAAAGAACAAATGTTAAAAGCAGTAAGGGAAAAGCAACAAATAACACACAAGAGGATCCCTATAAGGATAATAGTTGATCTTTCAATAGAAACTCTTCAGGCCAGAAGGGAATGGCAGGACATATTTAAAGTGAAGAAAGAGGAAAACCTACAACCAAGATTACTATACCCAGCAAGGATTGCGTTCAAATATGAAGGAGCAATCAAAAACTTTACAGACAAGCAAAAGCTGAGAGAATTCAGCACCACCAAATCAGCTCTTCAACAAATGCTAAAGGATCTTCTCTAGACAGGAAACACAGAAAAGGTTTATAAACTCGAACCCAAAACAACAAAGTAAATGGCAATGGGGTCATATTTATCAATAATTACCTTAAAGGTAAATGGGTTGAATGCCCCAACCAAAAGACAAAGACTGGCTGAATGACTACAAAAACAATACCCCTATATATGCTGTTTACAAGAGACCCACCTCAAACCAAGGGATGCATACAGACTGAAAGTGAAGGGCTGGAAAGAGTGCCATTGCAAATGGAGACTAAAAGGAAGCAGGAGTAGCAATAATCATATCAGATAAAATAGACTTTTAAATAAAGGCCATGAAAAGAGACAAAGAAGGACACCACATAATGATCAAAGGATCAATCCAAGAAGAAGATATAACAATTATAAATATATATGCAACCAACATAGGAACACCTCAATACATAAGGCAAAGGTCCGTTTTCATTCCAATCCCAAAGAAAGGCAATGCCAAAGAATGCTCAAACTACCGCACAATTGCACTCATCTCACACACTAGTAAAGTAATGCTCAAAATTCTCCAAGCCAGGCTTCAGCAATACGTGAACTGTGAACTTCCTGATGTTCAAGCTGGTTTTAGAAAAGGCAGAGGAACCAGAGATCAAATTGCCAATATCTGCTGGATCATGGAAAAAGCAAGAGAGTTCCAGAAAAACATCTATTTCTGCTTTATTGCCTATGCCAAAGCCTTTGACTGTGTGGATCACAATCAACTGTGGAAAATTCTGAAAGAGATGGGAATACCAGACCACCTCACCTGCCTCTTGAGAAATCTGTATGCAGATCAGGAAGCAACAGTTAGAACTGGACATGGAACAACAGACTGGTTCCAAATAGGAAAAGGAGTATGTCAAGGCTGTATATTGTCACCCTGCTTATTTAACTTATATGCAGAGTACATCATGAGAAACAGTGGACTGGAAGAAACACAAGCTGGAATCAAGATTGCTGAGAGAAATATCAATAACCTCAGATATGCAAATGACACCACCCTTATGGCAGAAAGTAAAGAGGAACTAAAACGCCTCATGATGAAAGTGAAAGAGGAGAGTGAAAAAGTTGGCTTAAAGCTCAACATTCAGAAAATGAAGATCATGGCATCTGGTCCCATCACTTCATGGGAAATAGATGGTGAAACAGTGGAAACAGTGTCAGACTTTATTTTTCTGGGCTCCAAAATCACTGCAGATGGTGACTGCAGCCATGAAATAAAAAGACGCTTACTCCTTGGAAGGAAAGTTATGACCAACCTAGATAGCATATTCAAAAGCAGAGACATTACTTTGCCAACAAAGTTCGTCTAGTGAAGGCTATGGTTTTTCCTGTGGTCATGTATGGATGTGAGAGTTGGACTGTGAAGAAGGCTGAGTGCCAAAGAATTGATGCTTTTGAACTGTGGTGTTGGAGAAGACTCTTGAGAGTCCCTTGGACTGCAAAGAGATCCAACCAGTCCATTCTGAAGGAGATCAGCCCTGGGATTTCTTTGGAAGGAATGATGCTAAAGCTGAAACTCCAGTACTTTGGCCACCTCATGAGAAGAGTTGACTCATTGGAAAAGACTCTGATGCTGGGAGGGATTGGGGGCAGGAGAAGAAGGGGATGACAGAGGATGCGATGACTGGATGGCATCACTGTGTCAATGGACATGAGTCTGCGTGAACTCTGGGAGTTGGTGAAGGACAGGGAGGCCTGGCATGCTGCGATTCATGGGGTTGCAAAGAGTCGGACACGACTGAGCGACTGAACTGAACTGAATTGAACAAGTATGAAAGGGGAAATTAACAGTAACACAATAGTAGTGGGAGACTTTAATACCTCACTCACCCTATGGATAGATCAACTAAACAGAAAATTAGCAAGGAAACACAAACTTTAAATGATACAATGAACCAGTTGGACCTGATTAATATCTATAGGACATTTCACCTCAAAACAATGAATTTCACCTTTTTTTCAAGTGCACACTGAACATTCTCCAGGATAGATCACATCCAGGGCCATAAATTAGCTTTAGGAAATTCAAAAAAAAATTAAAATCATTTCAAGCATCTCTTTTGATCACAATGCAGTAAGATTAGATGTCAACTAGAGGGGGGAAGCTATTAAAAATGCAAACATATGGAGGCTAAATGACATGCGTCTGAATAACCAACAAATCACGGAAGAAATCAAAAAGGAAATAAAAATATGCACAGAAACAAATGAAAATGAAAACATGACAACCCAAAACCTATGGGATTCAGTAAAAGCACTGCTAAGGGGAAGGTTCATAGCATTACAAACTTACCTCAAGAAACAAGAGAAAAACTCAGATAAATAACCTAACTTTATACCTAAAGCAACTAGAAAAAGAAGAAATGAAGAACTCCAGAGTTAGGAGAAGGAAAGAAATCTTAAAAATTAGGACAGAAATAAATGAAAAAGAAGCAAAGGAGACTATAGCAAAAATCAACAAAACTTAAAGCTGGTTCTTTGAGAAGATAAATAAAGTAGACAAACCGTTAGCCAGACTTATCAAGAAAAAAAGGGAGAAGAATCAAAATTAGAACAAAATTAGAAATGAAAATGGAGAGATCACAACAGATAACACAGAAATACAAAGGATCATAAAAGACTATCAGCAATTATATGCCAATAAAATGGACAACTTGGAAGAAATGCATGAATTCTTAGAAAAGTATAATCTTCCAAAACTGAACCAGGAAGAAATAGAAAATCTTAACAGACCCATCACAAGCATGGAAATAGAAACTGTAATCAAAAATCTTCCAACAAAATCCCAGGACCACATGGCTTCACAGGTGAATTCTACCAAAAATTTAGAGAAGAGCTAACACCTATTCTACTCAAAGTCTTCCAGAAAATTTCAGAGGGAGGTAAACTCCCAAACTCATTCTATGAGCCCACCATCACCCTCATACCAAAACCAGAAAAAGATGCCATGAAAAAAGAAAACTACAGGCCAATATCACTGATGAATATAGATGCAAAAATCCTCAACAAAATTCTAGCAAACAGAATCCAACAACATATTAAAAAGATCATACATCATGACTAAGTGGGTTTTATCCCAGGGATGCAAGGATTCTTCAATATTCACAAATCAATCAATGTAATACACCTCATTAACAAATTAAAGGGTAAAAACCAAATGATTATCTCAATAGATGCAAAGAAAGCCTTTGAAAAAATTCAACACCCATTTATGATAAAAACTCTCCAGAATACAGGCACAGAAGGAACATACCTCAACATAATAAAAGCCATAGATGAAAAACCCACAGCAAACATTATCCTCAATGACAAAAAATTGAAAGCATTTCCCATAAAGTCAGGAACAAGACAAGGGTGTCCACTCTCACCACTACTATTCAACATAGTTTTGAAAGTTATAGCCACAGCAATCAGAGAAGAAAAACAAATAAAAGGAATCCAGATTGGAAAAGAAATAAAACTTTCACTGTTTGCAGATGACATGATCCTCTACATAGAAAACCTTAAAGATACCACCAGAAAATTACTAGAGCTAATCAATAAATATAGTAAAGTTGCAGGATATAAAATTGATACCAGAAATCCCTTGCATTCCTATACATTAACAATGAGAAAACAGAAAGAGAAATTAAGGAAACAATCCCATTCACCAATGTTATGAAAAGAATAAAATACTTAGGAATAAATCTACCTAAAGAAACAAAAGACCTAGATATAGAAAACTATAAAACACTGATGAAATAAATCAAAGGTGACACAAATAGATGGAGAAATATACCATGTTCATGGATCAGAAGAATCAATATAGTGAAAATGATTTCACTATATTGATTCTTCACCAAAGCAATCTATAGATTCAATGCAACCCCTATCAAGCTACTAATGGCATTTTTCACAGAACTAGAACAAATAATTTCACAATTTGTATGGAAATACAAAAAAAAAAATCTCGAATAGCCATGGCAATCTTGAGAAAGAAGAATGGAACTGGAAGAATCAACCTGCCTGACTTCAGACTATATTACAAAGCTACAGTTATCAAGACAATATGGTACTGGCACAAAGACAGAACTATAGACCAATGGAACAAAAGAAAGCCTAGAGATAAATCCACGCACCTATGGATACATTAACTTTAACAAAGGAGGCAAAAATACACAATGGAGAAAAGAGAATCTCTTTAACAAGTGGTGCTGGGAAATCTTGTCAACCACCTGAGAAAGAATGAAACTAGAACACTTTCTAACACCATACACAAAAGCAAACTCAAAATGGATTAAAGCTTAAAGTAAGACCAGAAACTACAAAACTCCTAGAGGAAAACATAGGCAAAACTCTCTGACATAAATCACAGCAAGATCCTCTATGACCCACCTCCCAGAGTAATGGAAATAACAGCAAAAATAAACAAATTGGACCTAATTAAACTTAAAAGCTTTTGCACAATGAAGGAAACTAAGTAAGGTGAAAAGACAGCCTTCAGAATGGGAGAAAATAATATCAAACAAAGCAACTGACAAAGAATTAATCTCAAAAATATACAAACAGTTCAGGGAGCTCAATACCAGAAAAATAAATGACCCAATCAAAAACGGGCCAAAGAACAAAATAGACATTTATCCAAAGAAGACATACAGATGGCTAACAAACACATGAAAAGATGCTCAACATCACTCATTATCAGAGAAATGCAAATCAAAACCACAGTGAGGTACCATCTCACACCGGTCAGAATGGCTGCTATCCAAAAGTCTACAAACAATAAATGCTGGATAGGATGCAGACAAAAGGGAACCCCCTTACACTGTTGGTGGGAATGCAAACTAGTACAGCTACTATGGAGAAGAGTGTGGAAATTCCTTAGAAAGTTGAAAATAGATCTGCCATACGACCCAGAAATCCCACTCCTGGGCATACACACTGAGGAAACCAGAATTGAAAGAGACATGTACACCCCAGTGTTCATTGCAGCACTGTTCACAATAGCTAGGACATGGAAGCAACCTAGACGTTCATTGGCAGACAAATGGATAAGGAAGTTGTGGTACATATACATAATGGAATATTCAGTTCAGTTCAGTCGCTCAATCGTGTCCGACTCTTTGCGACCCCATGAATCACAGCACGTCAGGCCTCCTTGTCCATCACCAACTCCCGAAGTTCACTCAAACTCATGTCCATCGAGTCGGTAATGCCATCCAGCCATCTCATCCTCTGTTGTCCCCTTCTCCTCCTGCTCTCAATCCCTCCCAGCATCAGAGTCTTTTCCAATGAGTCAACACTTCACATGAGGTGGCCAAAGTATTGGAGTTTCAACTTTAGCATCAGTCCTTCCAATGAACACCCAGGACTGATCTCCTTTAGGCTGGACTGGTTGGACCTCCTTGCAGTCCAAAGGAGCAGAATCAAGGGATCCTTACCTACTACATTTCCAGCAAGGACAATACATGGGGAAAGGTGATTGCTGAAATCATGCCTCTGTAATGTTACATGTTAAGAAAGCACTAATGATGGGGAAAGTATTTGATAATCAGGCATACATATACAATGGAATTCTGGCATTGTAGGAGAAGCAGATAGGTTACTTTCAAATACCCCTAGATATTTGAAATTTGAAATGCTCCCTAAATCCTGTTGTTAGTCTAGGTCCATCAGGAGAATAAGGACAATTACCTATTTGTGCATTTTCTCATCTCCCTCTTCTGTACCTTTTGTCTTCCACCATTAACTTGGCAGTGGTTGAAAGAAGTGGAGAGGCTCATGTAGGTTGGAGGCTGGAAGGGAGGACTGCAGTGGTAACTGCACTTTTTGTTGTTGTCGTTAAAAGTGTTTGGAATTTTGGAGGAAGCTAAAGATCAATTCAGTTTAGGAGACTATTCCATCAGTCAGATAACACTGGAACAAGTCCTCCCAACCTTTGCTAACCTACAGAATACACTTATTTTTAAAAGGTATCATGAGATTCAGTTCCATTATGTCTTATGTCTTTATGTCTTTATGTCTTCTTTAGACTACTCTCTACTGTATCTGGATACATGGAGAGGCATTCCTATGTGTGTATCTTAGTGTAAATATGTTTATGTAATAAAAAGCCCCCAAAAGAAAACACATGTATCCAGCATGTGCAAATCTAAAGACATTTGGTGAAATTTTTGTTTTCTCTCCTGGAAATTATGAAAGAGTAGCATTTATCAGTGCGGGGCCAAGAACCTATTTCTGAGTATTCTGATTGTTTGAACAAAAACATCCAGAAATGATGAAGCTAGGACAGCTTGAAGTGCTACAGGTTTATGTTCTTACTAACAAAATATTTAAAAAGCTGAGGTATTGATAAAAGGAGGATAAAGACTAGAGCAAATCATCTTTCCCATAAGTACACACACAGAGATATGTACATAAACATACATAAACACGCACACACACATACACACACACACACACACCCCCCAATTGTTTACCAAAAATAATCTCATTAAAATAAATACCCAAAGTTTAAGGGCTTCCCTGCGGCTCAGTAGTAGAAAATCCTCTCCTGCGGTGCAGGAGATGCAGGTTCAATCACTGGATCAGGAAGATCCTCTGGAGAACAAAATGGCAGCCCACTCCAGTACCCTTGCCTGGGAAATTCCATGGACAGAGGAGCCAAGCAGGCTACAGTCCATTGGGTGGTAAAGTCGGACACGACTTAGTGACTAAACCACCACAACCACCAACGTTTAAGGGGGAAAATTGGGTTATTATGTCTAAAACTTAAGCCCAGATTCCACATTCATAAGAAAATCTTTTTACCAAGCACATTTGAAATTCAAGGATAGAAACAGTCTTTAAAAAGTGTATTTTCTTTTCTATCCTTGCCTCACCTCTGACTAAGAAGGAATGAAGGAGAAATGAAGTGGAACAAGAAACAGGGAGCTCTTTTCATTCTTGTTTGGGCAGATGGAGTTCTTCCTTAAGCAGCATGAGAAATCTAAACACCTCCAGAATCATGGAGATAAGCAGACAAGTAGGATGAGCCTTGTTAAATGGTGAAATGTAAATAGTCCATGAAGCTGCTATCTGGGGATGGTTCCAGGTTTTTACATCCTCAGTTGGATATTGTGAGTAATAAAGTGATATCCAGAAGCTATTTTCTATTCTATTGTTTTGTTTTGTTTTTAGCTGTAATATAACTTCCTCTGGGTTCCATTACCATACCTGCCACAGATATTTTACAAATGATTTCAGTAATTGCAAATTTTGTCTCCCAGGTTGATCATCTTCAAAAAGGGGAGACAACTCATTTTATGAAGCTCACTCTTGTATCCAATCTCCCATCTGGCTTCGCTAATGACCCTTTTTTAACATTCCTTTAGTCTGGTTGTCTTTTTCACTGTCCCTCTCTATCTCTCTCTTCATTTTCCAGCAAGCACCTTAACAACGAGGATTATCTATACAGAAGTAAAGAGAATGCTGAGGGAAAATTCTCAAGGCCAAAACAAACTTGGAAGATGGATCCTCCCTAAGGCTGGGATTCAGATCTTCTTGTAGAAGGTTTAATTGTGGTTCATTTCATCGTGGGGAAATTCACTGTCCCTGGACCAGAGCTGTCCCATACCTGCTGAGCAAGCAGCAATTATTCCTCTGTGCAGGCTGCCTTCCCTCGTAGCTCAGACAGTAAAGCGTCTGCCCACAATGCAGAAGACCTGGGTTCAATCCCTAGGTCGGGAAGATCCTCTGGAGAAGGAAACGGCAACCCACTCCAGTACTTTTGCCTGGAAAATCCCATGGACGGAGGAGCGTGGTAGGCTACAGTCCATGGGGCCGCAAAGAGTCGGACACGACTGAGCGATGTCACTCACTCACAGGCTGCCTAGGCTAACCAACAATGGTTGGATCTGGCAAGCAGGAAATTCTTCTCTAGGGTTGTCCACAGGGTAGTGCTAAGAAGGGGTCACCTCCGTGAATCACTGGAAATTCACACTTAATGGTGGGGCGGGGCGGGGCGGGAGTGGGGAGCCGCGGGGAGAAGGGGCGGCCAGTGTCACAAAATGTGCTCCACATCTAATGCTGGCAGCAGCAAGGTAAGAGCAAGAAGAATTTAAAGCACTCTTAACGAGTGCTCATTGTCCTGCAGTGTTCCCCCAGCGCCCTCTCCTGACAAAGATTAATCTGTCAGTTCAAGAACAAAAGTCTATTTGGCCCCTTGAGAGGCAACAAACTGATACTTGGCTTTCCTGGTGGCTCCGATGGTAAAGACTCTGCTTACAATGCAGGAGACCTAGGTTCAATCCGTGGCACGGGAAGATGCCCTGGAGAAGGGAATGGCAACCGATTCCATTATTTTTGCCTGGAGAAATCCAAGGACAGAGGAGCCTGGCGGGCTACAATCCATGGATTCGCAAAGAGTCGGACACGACTGAACGACTAACACTTTCACAGAGCAGTGCAGAGAGGATATGCCCTCAGACAAACGACTAACACTTTCACAGAGCAGTGCAGAGAGGATTTGCCCTCAGACAGTCAGAATTCAAAACCTGTGATTCACTAAGTTACACTGGAACTGGGCAATCGGGTGGGGTCTGCCAAGAGGAGCAAGCATCAACGAAACTGGGGAGCAGGAGAAAGGTTTGCTGGTGGGTGAACCGGAAACCTGGTGGGACAGGGCAGAGGGCCACGTGCTGACGGGTGGTACGGTTAGGGTAGGGGTAGGCTGATCAGGCTGGAGAAAAGGGCTGCGTGCCTTACGCCCGCGAGACGATAGGGGTGGGGGGAAGCTTTTGGGTGGCCAGCCTCTGGGGGGTTGCAGGGCCCTGTACCTGTACCTCACCTCTGGAAGTTGTCTGTTTAACCTCGACAGACTCTCTCCTTAAACATCCTGAGATGACCTTGACATATAAAAGAGGGGGGCCCGCGAGTTGTGGAGGATTGTGGGGTCGTCCAGTAGGGTCCATTGGCGAGGAACCTGGAGAGCAAGCGACAGGGCGCCAAGGTAGGGCCTTGAGGACAGCGTGGTTGATGGGGTGAAGTAGGCTGAAAAGGGAGGAAGGAGAGGGTTGACTGGTGCTGAGGAGACAGGAAGAGCAAGGGTGGGCGCTGGGCTGGTTGAGGCTAGCTTCAGACCGGGATGGGTGTGCGCTTGCGCGGGGAAGGGGCGGAGGCGGTGCCGCTTTGCTGAAAGCTGCGCATGCACGCGCGGCAGGTGCCTCAAACCTGCGGGGGCGGGGGGGAGAGGGCCGGTTGCTTGAGAGTAGGGCGTTGGGCGGAGCAGCTTCTGAGGTAAAGGTGGAGGTGGTGGCGGTTGAAAGGCTTGAACGGTGAGTGTCAGAACCTCCCAGACCTTGGTCTTTCTTCCCAAGTTCCCCTGCTCAGGGGAATGCTCCCAAGACTCCCCGAGGGGCCGACCCCATGGCCAGCACTCAGAACTTCCACCCTGAAAGTGCATTCTCCCCCTTACCCCGATGTCCCCCCTCAAAAAAAAAAAAAAAGGAAAAAAAAATTAAAAACCGTCCACAACTCTCTCTGCTCCCCTCCAAAACAAAACTAAACCAGAAAAACAACTCCTAAATAGCCCATGTGTATTACTTTTTATATATTATATAAGAATTATATATATAATTAAGAATTATACAATATATATTGTATTATATTAAATATGAAGAAGGCAATGGCACCCCACTCCAGTACTCTTGCCTGGGAAATCCCATGGACGGAGGAGCCTGGTGGGCTGCAGTCCATGGGGTCGCGAAGAGTCGGACACGACTGAGCAACCTCACTTTCACTTTTCACTTTTATGCACTGGAGAAGGAAATGGCAACCCACTCCAGTATGCTTGCCTGGAGAATCCCAGGGAGGGGAGCCTAGTGGACCGCCATCTATGGGCTCGCACAGAGTCGGACACGACTGACGTGACTTAGCAGTGTATTAAATATATGTATATATTATACATATATATATATTATATGGTGGTCCAGTGTCATATTGCCTCCTCGTTCTGTGTTGACCCTTCTACCGTGATGTATTGCTGTTACTATTAGTTCAACTTTGTATGATTTCACATATATTTTTCTCTGCCTCTGATTCTAATACATTCAGTACTATGTAAGTTGATCATATATAGCCTTTATTATGTTGAGTTACATTCTTAATGTACGCAATTTGTTGAGAGTTTTTATCGTGACAGAAAAATTTTGCAATGCCTTTTCTGCATCCATTGAGAATTTTGTCTTTCAGCCTATTAATAGTGTGTCACTTTTATTGATTTCCACATATTAAATCATTCTTGCTATCAGGGATAAATCTCAGTTGATCTTAGTCTGCAATCCTTTTAATATGCTATTGAGTTTGTTTTGCTAGTATTTAGTTGAAACTATTTGCATCTATAATTATCAGAGATGTTAACCTCTGTTTTCTTTTCTTGTAGTGTATCTATCAGTCTTTGATGTCCTTGTAAAAGGAGTTTAGGCATGTTCCCTCCTCCTCATTTTTTGGGAAGACTTTGAAAATGATTGGTGTTAATTCTTCTTTAAATGTGTGGTGGCTGAAGGAGCTTGGTAGAATTCATCAGTGAAACCACGTGATCTTGGACATTTTTGTTGTTTGGGAGATTTTTTTTTATTATTACTAATCTAATCTCCTTATTCATGGGAAATAGATGGGGAAACAGTGGAAACAGTGTCAGACTTTATTTTGGGGGGCTCCAAAATCACTGCAGATGGTGACTGCAGCCATGAAATTAAGACTCTTACTCCTTGAAAGGAAAGTTATGACCAACCTAGATAGCACATTCAAAAGCAGAGACATTACTTTGCCAACAAAGGTCCATCTAGTCAAGGCTATGGTTTTTCCTATGGTCATGTATGGATGTGAGAGTTGGACTGTGAAGAAGGCTGAGCGCCGAAGAATTGGTGCTTTTGAACTGTGGTGTTGGAGAAGACTCTTGAGAGTCCCTTGGACTGCAAGGAGATCCAACCAGTCCATTCTGAAGGAGATCAGCCCTGGGATTTCTTTGGAAGGAATGATGCTGAAGCTGAAACTCCAGTACTTTGGCCACCTCATGCGAAGTTGACTCATTGGAAAAGACTCTGATGCTGGGAGGGATTGGGGGCAAGAGAAGAAGGGGACAACAGAGGATGAGATGGCTGAATGGCATCACTGTGTCGATGGACGTGAGTCTGAGTGAACTCCGGGAGCTGGTGATGGACAAGGGAGGCCTGGCGTGCTGCGATTCATGGGGTCACAAAGAGTCGGACACAACTGAGCGACTGCACTGAACTGAACTGAATCTCCTTATTCATTATTGATTTGTACAAATTTTCTATTTCTTTGTAGTTCCATTTTAGTAGGTTGCATGTTTCTAGAAACTTACCAATTTCTTCTAGGTTCATGGTATTCCCTTATCCTTTGTGTTACTGTGGTGTCAATTGTAAAGTCACCTGTTTCATTTTTTATTTAGTTTTGAGTCTTCTTTCCTTTTATTAGTATAATAAAGCTTTGTCAGTTTATCTTTTCTTTTTAAAGTTCTTATTTTTGTTAACCTTTTCTGTGGTATTCATGGACCCTATTTCATTTATTTCTGCTTTTGACCTTTGTTATTTCCTTCCTTTTTCTAACTTTGGGCTTAGTTTGCTCTTTTTCTAATTTCTTGAGGTTTAAAGTTAGGTTGTCTGTTTGAGATCTTTTCTCTCAGTTTTTACATTGATATAACCTTCCCTGTTAGAACTGCTTTGGCTGCATCCCATAAGTTTTAGTATGTTGTGTTTCCTTTTTTGTTTGTTTCAAGATATATTTTGAATTCCCTCTCTTCTTTGATTCGTTGAATGTTCAGAAGTGTATTGTTTAATTATCACACATTTGTAAATTTTTCAGTTTACTTCTTATTATTGATTTCTATTTCTTACCATTGCGTTCATGAAAGATACTTGGTATGATTTCAGTCTTCTTATATTTCCTAAGGCTTGTTAAGTGACCTATATATGATCTCTTCTGGAGGATGTTCCATGTGCACTATAGAATATGCTGCTGTTGAGTGGAATGTTCTTCATATTTCTGTTAGGTCAATTTACTCTAAGGTAGAGTTCAATTGTAATGTTTCCTAATTAAATTTCTCTCTGGATGATATATATGTTTTTGAAAGTCAGGTATTGAAGTCCTCTACTATTATTATATTGTTGTCTCTTTATCCTTTCATATCTGTTAGTATTCAAGTGATGTATTTAGGTATTCCAAAGTTGGGTAAATACTTTTTTTTAATTTGTTCTTTAATTGGAGGAAAATTGTTTTACAGTATTATGTAATTCAACCATAATTATATATATATAACCTATATAATATTTTATAATATATTAATTACCTGTACAATTGTTTTACAATATTGTATAATTCAACCATAATTATATATATATATATATATATATATATATATATATATCTCACCTCCCTGTCTTGAGCCTCCCTATGCTCACCCCCACCCCTCTAGGTAATTACAGAGCCCTGGCCTAGGCTTCCTGTGTTATACAGCAACTTCTCACTAGCTATCTGTTTTACACATGGTAGTGTGTATATGTCTATGCTACTTTCACCATTCATACTACTTTCTCCTTCCCCCACCATGTCCACAAGTTCATTCTCTATATTTGCATGTTCATTCCTTCCCTGCAAATAGATTCATCAATACCTGTATTCTAGATTCCCTGTATATGCATTAATATACAATGTTTGTTTTTCTCTTTCTGAATTACTTCACTATGTAAAACAGGCTTTAAATTCATCCACCTCACTAAAACTGACTGAGTTAATTCTTTTTTACAACTTAATAATATTCCATTGTATATATGTATCAAAACTTCTTTATTCATTCATCCATCTATGAACATTTAGGTTGCTTCCGTGTCTGAGCTATTATAAATAGTGCTGGTACTTTGGGGTACATGTGTCTTCTTCAGTTATGGGTTTCTCAGGGTATATGCCCAGTAGTGGGATTGCTCGGTCATATGGTAGCTTTTTGTTTTTTAAGGAATTTCCATACTGTTCTTCATAGTGGCTGTATCAATTAAATTCCCACCAACAGTGCAAGAGGGTTGCCTTGTCTCCATATCTTCTCCAGCATTTATTGTTTGTAGATGTTTTTGATGATGGTCATTCTGACTGGTGTGTAGTGATGCCTTACTGTATTTTGATTTGCATTTCTCTGCTTCCCTGGTGGCTCAGATGGTGAAGAATCTGCCTGCAATGTGGGAGACCTGGATTCAATTCCTGGGTTGGGAAGATCCCCTGGAGGAGGGCATGGCAACCCAGTCCAGCATTCTTGCCTGGATAACCTGCCTGGACAGAGTAACCAGGCAGGCTACAGTTCATGGGGTCGCAAAGAGTTGGACATGACTGAGCGACTGCACACACATGCACAATAATAAGTGAAACTGAGCATCTTTTCATGTGTTTATTGGCCATCTGTATGTCTTCACTGGAAAAATATCTATTTAGGATTTAGGTCTTCTGCCATTTTTTGATTGGGCTGTTTGTTTTTCTGATATTGAGTTCTGTGGTGAAATTAATAGACACTTACTCCTTGAAAGGAAAGTTATGACCAACCTAGACAGCATATTAAAAAGCAGACACATTACTTTGCCAACAAAGGTCCATCTAGTCAAGGTTATGGTTTTTCCAGTAGTCATGTATGGATGTGAGAGTTGGACTATAAAGAAAGCTGAGTGCTGAAGAATTGATGCTTTTGAACTGTGGTGTTGGAGAAGACTCTTGAGAGTCCCTTGGACTGCAAGAAGATCCAACCAGTCCATCCTAAAGGAGATCAGTCCTAGGTGTTCACTGGAAGGACTGATGTTGAAGCTGGAATTCCAATACTTTGGCCATCTGATGCGAAGAGACCCTGATACTGGGAAAGATTGAGGGCAGGAAGAGAAGGGGACGACAGAGGATGAGATGGTTGGATGGCATCACTGACTCAATGGACATGAATTTGGATAAACTCCGGGAGTTGGTGATGGACAGGGAAGCCTGGCATGCTGTGGTTCATGGGGTCACAGAGTCGGACACGACTGAGCAACTGAACTGAACTGAAATGAAGCTGCCTATATATTTTGGAGATTAGTCCTTTGTCAGTTATTTTGTTGTAATTATTTTCCCCCATTCTAAGGGTTATCTTTTAATCTTGTTTATTCTTTCCTTTTCTATGCAAAAGCTTTTAAGTTTAATTAGATCCCATTTTTTTATTTTTGTTTTTATTTCCATTACTCTAGAAGGTGGGTCATAGAGGATCTTGCTGGATTTATGTCAAGAGTGTACTGACTTGTTTTCCTCTAAGAGCTTCATAGTTTCTGGTCTTAGGAGAAGGAGAGAAGAGTCCTCAGTCGTGTGCAACTCTTTGGGACCCCATGGACAGTAGCCCACCAGGCTCCGTCATCCATTGGATTTTCCAGGCAAGAATACTGGAGTGGGCTGCCCTTTCCTTCTCTAGGGGATCTTCCCAACCCAGGGATCGATCCTGGGTCTCCTGCATTGCAAACAGATGCTTTTACCGTCTGAGCCACCAGGGAAGCCCTCTGGTCTTACATTTAAGTCTTTAATCCATTTTGAGTTTATTTTTGCATTTGGTGCTAGGAAGTGTTTGAGTTTCATTCTTTGTTCTTTTGCTTTGAAAGAAAAGTGTTCTTTTCATTCAGAAGTGTCCAGTTTCCCCAGCACGACTTATTGAAGAGGCTGTCTTTTCTCCATTGCGTATTCTTGCCTCCTTTGTCAAAGATAAGGTATCCATAGGTGTGTGGGCTTGTCTCTGGCTTCCTATCTTGTTCCATTGGTCTATATTTCTGTTTTTGTGCCAGAACCATACTGTCTTGATGACTTTAACTTTGGAGTATAGTCTGAAATCAGAAAGGTTGATTCTTCCAGCTTCATTTTTCTTTCTCAAGGTTGCTTTGGGTAGTCAGTGTTTTTTGTGTGAACATACAAATTGAGTATTTTTGTTCTGGTTCTGTGAAAAATACCATTGTTAGTTTGAAAGGGATTGCACTGAATGTGTAGATTGTTTTGGATAATATGGTCATTTTCACAATATTCTTTCAATCCAAGAACATGGTATATCTCTCAATCTGTTTGTGTCATCTTTGATTTATTTCTAGTGTCTTATAGTTGTCTGCATACAGATCTTTTGTCTCTTTAGGTAGATTCATTTCTAGATATTTTATTTATTTATTTATTTGCAGTGGTGAATGGGATTGTTTTCTTAATTTCACTTTCTGATTTTTTTTGTTGTTAATGTATAGAAATACAAGTGATTTCTGTGTATTAATTTTATATCCTGAAGCTTTACAATATTTATTCATTGATTAGTCATAGTAATTTTCTGGTGGCATCTTTAGGGTTTTCTATGTGTAGTATGTCATCTGTAAACAGTGAAAGTTTTACTTATTTTCTAGTTTGGATTCTTTAAATTTCTTTTTCTTCTCTTACTGCTATGTCTAAGACATCCAAAAATATATTAAATAATTGTGGAAAGAGTGGGCACCCCTATCTCATTCCTAATATTAAAGGAAACACCTTCAGTTGTTCACCACTGAGAATAATGTTTGCTGTGGGTTTGTCATATATGGCTTTTATTATGTTGGGGTATGTTCCTTCTGTGCCTGCTTTCTGGAGAGTTTTTATAAATAGGTGTTGAATTTTGTCAAAAGCTTTCTCTGCATCTATTGAGATGATCATATGGTTTTTATCTTTCAATTTGTTAATATAGTATATCACATTGACTAATTTGCATATATTGAACAATCCTTGCATCCTTGGGTTAAAGCCTACTTGATAATGATGTATGGTCCTATTAACGTGTTGGATTCTGTTTGCTAGAATTTTGTCAAGGATTTTTTCATCTATATTCATTAATGATATTGGCCTGTAATTTTCTTTTTTGATAGTACGTTGTCTGGTTTTGGTATCAGGATGATGGTGGCCACCTAGAATGAGTTTGGGAGTTTTCCTTCCTCTGAAATTTTCTGGATGTTTGAGCAGGATAGGTGTTACCTCTTCAGTACACTTTTGGTAGAATTTGCATGTGAAGCCATCTGGCCATGGGCTTTTGTTTGATGGAAGATTATTATTTTTTTTAATCACAGTTTCAAATTTCCTGCTTGTGATTGGTGTTAATGGCTTTTATTTCTTACTGGTTCTATTTTGGAAGGCTGTACATGTCTTAGAATTTGTCAATTTCTTCGAGGTTGTCCATTTTATTGGCATATAGTTGCTCATAGTAGTCTTTTATGATCCTCTGTATTTCTGCATTTTCTGTTGTAAATTTTCCTTTCTCATTTTTAATTTTATTGATTTGCTTCATCTCCCTTGTTTTCTGGATGTTCTGGCTAATGGTTTGTCGATTTTGTTTATCTTATCAAAGAACCAACTTTAGTTTTATGGTTTTTGCTCTTGTCTCTTTCATGTCTTTTTCACTTATTAACTGCTCTGATCTTTATGATTTCCTCCTACTAACTTTGTGGGGGTTTTGTTCTCTTTTAGTTGCTTTAGGGGTAGGGTTAGGTTGTTTATTTGATGTCTCTTTTGTTTCTGAGATAGGCAGGTATTACCATAAACTATCCTCTTAGTACTACTTCTGTTGCATTTCATAGGTTTTGTATTGTGTTTTCATTGTCATTTGCTTTTAGGTATTTGTTGTTTTCTTCTTTAGTTTCTTTAGTGACCTTTGGGTTGACGAGAAGCATACTGTTTGGCCTCCATGTGTTTGTATTTTGTACAGTTTTTTCCCCTGTAGTAGACATCTAATCTTACAATGCTGTGGTTAGAAAAGATGCTTGAAATAATCTCATTTTTTAAAAATTTATCAAGGCTTGATTTGTGACCCAAGATGTGATCTGTCCTGGAGAATTTTCCATGTGCACTTATGGAGAAAGTGAAATCTACTGTTTTTTGATGAAATGCCCTGTAGATATGGAGAAGGCAATGGCAACCCACTCCAGTACTCTTGCCTGGAAAATCCCATGGACGGAGGAGCCTGGTAGGCTACACTCCATGGGGTTGTGAAGAGTAGGACACGACTGAGCGACTTCACTTTCACTTTTCACTTTTCACTTTCATGCATTGGAGAAGGAAATGGCAACCACTCCAGTGTTCTTGCGTGGAGAATCCCGGGGACGGGGGAGCCTGGTGGGCTGCCATCTATGGGGTCGCACAGAGTCAGACACAACTGAAGCAACTTAGCAGCAGCTGCAGCCCTGTAGATATCAGTTAGGTCAAACTGGTCCAATGTATGATTTAAAGTTTGTGTTTCCTTATTAATTTTCTATCTGAATGATCTGTCCATTGGTTAAGGGATATTAAAGTCTCCTACCCCTTAACCAATGGACAGATCATTCAGATAGAAAATTAATAAGGAAACACGTTGGACTGTGAAGAAGGCTGAGCGCCAAAGAATTGATGCTTTTGAACTGTGGTGTTGGAGAAGACTCTTGAGAGTCCCTTGGACTGCAAGGAGATCCAACCAGTCCATTCTGAAGGAGATCAGCCCTGGGATTTCTTTGGAAGGAATGATGCTAAAGCTGAAACTCCAGTACTTTGGCCACCTCATGCGAAGAATTGACTCATTGGAAAAGACTCTGATGCTGGGAGGGATTGGGGGCAGGAGGAGAAGAGGATGACAGAGGATGAGATGGCTGGATGGCATCACTGACTCGATGGACATGAGTCTGGGTGAACTCCAGGAGTTGGTGATGGACAGGGAGGCCTGGCGTGTTGTGATTCATGGGGTCGCAAAGAGTCGGACACGACTGAGTGACTGAATTGAACTGAACTGAAAGTCTCCTACTATTACTGTGTTATTGTCTGTTTTCCCCTTTAATAGTTGTTAGCATTTTCTTTATGTATTGATATGCTCCTGTGCTGGGTGCATATGTATTTCTAATTGTTATATCTTCTTGGATTGATCCCTTGATCATTATATAGTGTCTTTCCTTGTCTCTTGTAACAGTCTTTATTTTTTTTTCTTTTTTTTTAAATTTTATTTTATTTTTAAACATTACAATATTGTATTAGTTTTGCCGAATATCGAAATGAATCCACCACAGGTCTGATATGACTGTTGCTGTTTCCACTTTCTTTTTATTTCCATTTGTATAGAATATTTTTTCCAACCCCTCACTTTCAGTCTGTGTGTCTCCCTAGGTGTGAGTTGGGTCTTTTGTAGACCGCCTATATAGGGTCTTGTTTTTTATCCATTAGGCCAATCTATGTCTTTTGTTTGGAGCCTTTAATCCATTTTGGCTTCCTAATCCAGGAAGCCAAAATGGGTTAAAGGAAGCTGATTAGGAAGCTCAGTTGGTAAAGAATCTGCTTTCAATCTGCCTGCAGGAGACCCTGGTTTGATTCCTGGGTTGGGAAGATCTGGTGGAAAAGGATAAGCTACCAATCCCAAAGAAAGGGAATGCCAAAGAATGCTCAAACTACTGCACAATTGCACTCATCTCACATGCTAGTAAAGTAATGCTCAAAATTCTCCAAGCCAGGCTTCAGCAATACAGGAACCGTGAACTTCCAGATGTTCAAGCTGGTTTTAGAAAAGGCAGAGGAACCAGAGATCAAATTGCCAACATCCGCTGGATCATGGAAAAAGCAAGAGTTCCAGAAAAGCATCTATTTCTGCTTTATTGACTATGCCAAAGCCTTTGACTGTGTGGATCACAATAAACTGTGGAAAATTCTGAAAGAGATGGGAATACCAGACCACCTGACCTGCCTCTTGAGAAACCTATATGCAGGTCAGGAAGCAACAGTTAGAACTAGACATGGAACAACAGACTGGTTCCAAATAGGAAAAGGAGTACGTCAAGGCTGTATATTGCCACCCTGCTTATTTAACTTCTATGCAGAGTACATCATGAGAAATGCTGAGCTGGAAGAAGCACAAGCTGGAATCAAGATTGCCGGGAGAAATATCAATAACCTCAGATATGCAGATGACACCACCCTTATGGCAGAAAGTGAAGAGGAACTCAAAAGCCTTTTGCTGAAAGTGAAAGAGGAGAGTGAAAAAGCTGGCTTAAAGCTCAACATTCAGAAAATGAAGATCATGGCATCCGGTCCCATCACTTCATGGGAAATAGAGAAACAGTGGAAACAGTGTCAGACTTTATTTTAGGGGGCTCCAAATCATGGCATCTGGTCCCATCACTTTATGGGAAATAGATGGGGAAACAGTGGAAACAGTGTCAGACTTTATTTTTGGGGGCTCCAAAATCACTGCAGATGGTGACTGCAGCCATGAAATTAAACGACACTTACTCCTTGGAAGGAAAGTTATGACCAACCTAGACAGCATATTCAAAAACAGACATTACTTTGCCAACAAAGGTCCGTCTAGTCAAGGCTATGGTTTTTCCAATGGTCATGTATGGATGTGAGAGTTGGACTGTGAAGAAGGCTGAGCGCCGAAGAATTGATGCTTTTGAACTGTGGTGTTGGAGAACTCTTGCGAGTCCCTTGGACTGCAAGGAGATCCAACCAGTCCATTCTGAAGGAAATCAGCCCTGTGATTTCTTTGGAGGGAATGATTCTGAAGCTGAAACTCCAGTACTTTGGCCACCTCATGCGAAGAGTTGACTCATTGGAAAAGACTCTGATGCTGGGAGGGATTGGGGGCAGGAGGAGAAGGGGATGACAGAGGATGAGATGGCTGGATGGCATCAGTGACTCGATGGACGTGAGTCTCATTGAACTCCGGGAGTTGGTGATGGACAGGGAGGCCTGGCGTCCTGCAATTCATGGGATCACAAAGAATCGGACATGACTGAGCGACTGAACTGAACCGAACTGAAAATCATTGCAGATGGTGATTGCAGCCATGAAATTAAAAGACGCTTACTCCTTGGAAGGAAAGTTATAACCAACCTAGATAGTATATTCAAAAGCAGAGAGATTACTTGCCAACAAAGGTCCATCTAGTCAAGACTATGGTTTTACCAGTAGTCATGTATGGATGTGAGAGTTGGGTTGTGAAGAAAGCTGAGCACCGAAGAATTGATGCTTTTGAACTGTGATTTTGGACTCTTGAGAGTCCCTTGGACTGCAAGGAGATCCAACCAGTCCATTCTAAAGAAGATCAGTCCTGGGTGTTCTTTGGAAGGAATGATGCTAAAGCTGAAACTCCAGTACTTTGGCCACCTCATGCAAAGAGTTGACTCATTGGAAAAGACTCTGATGCTGGGAGGGATTGGGGGCAGGAGGAGAAGGGGACGACAGAGGATGAGATGGCTGGATGGCATTACCTACTCGATGGACGTGAGTCTGAGTGAACTCCGGGAGTTGGTGATGGACAGGGAGGCCTGGTGTGCTGCGATTCATGGGGTCGCAAAGAGTCGGACAGGTATGAGCCACTGAACTGAACTGAACTGAAAGGCCAGTTCTTGGGCAAGATACATTGTTGCACAAGGCTTAAGAAAAGCAACAGGAAGAATGCTCACCTCCTTCTTAAAGAGCCCTAGACTTTAATTCCCTCAGAACATCTCTTACATAGAGTGCAAGAGGATTATCATTTCTTGAATGTTTTTCATAGGCCATATAGCATCTCTGTAATGTAAGTAGAACTATGCCCATTTTTTTAAAAAATAAGGAAATAATGTTGAGCAGAGAACAAATAACCTTAAATAATCCTGTTACCTTAAGATGGATATTGTGGGAGTGGGTCTTGTAAGACCTTTCTTATTACTAGTAACCAGTAGAAGAAGTATATAAGGCCTAGATAAGACTAGCATGGTGGGCACTCTCCGTACCCTTTCTGATGTCTGTGTCAGAAGCTTTCTCTGTCCCTTTTTCACTGTAATAAAACTTCTGCCACACAAAAGCTTTGAGTGATCAGGCCTCATCTCTGGCCCCTAAAGGAAATCAAACCTGAATTTTCACTGGAAGGACTGATGCTGAAGCTGAAGCTCCAATACCTTGGCCACCTGATGTGAAGAGCTGACTCATTGGAAAAGCCCCTGATACTGGGAAAGATTGAGGGCAGGAGATGAAGGAGGTGACAGAAGATGAGATGAATGGATGGTGTCTCCAACTCAGTGGACATGAGTGTGAGGAACCCCTGGGAGATAGTGAAGGACAGGAAAACCTGGCACGCTGCAGTCCATGGGGTTGCAAAGAACTGGACGCAATTTAGCAACTGAACACCAACAACCTTGTGGTGTGCAGAATTCTGCTGAAAAACCAGCTGGGATTTCCCTTGTGTGTTATTTGTTGCTTTCCCCTTGTTGCTTTTAATATTTTTTCATTGTATTTAATTTTTGTCAGTTTGATTAGTATATGTCTTAGCATTTTCCTCCTTGGGTTTATCCTGTTTGGGACTCTCTGCACTTTATGGACTTGGGTGATTGTTTCCTTTCCCATGCTATGGAAGATTCCAGTGCTTATATCTTTAAATTTTTGCTTAGGCCCTTTCTCTCTCTCTCTTCAACTTTTGGGACCCTTATAATGCAAGCGTCCCAAATGTTTAACATTGGGACTAATGTTGTGTTAACGTTGCCACAGAAGTTTCTTAAACTGTCCTCAGTTCTTTAATTCTTTTGTTTTATTCTGTTCTGTGGCAATAATTGCCACCATTCTGTCTTCAAGCCAACTTATCTGTTCTGTCTCATTTCCTACTATTGACTCCTTTTAGTGTGTTTCATTTTAGTTATTGTATTCTCCAACTGTTTTTTTGTTGTTGTTGTTGTTCTTTGTTTCTTTTAGCTCTTTGTTAAAGATCTCTTGTATCTTTTTGGTCTGCTCCTCAATTCTTTTTCTGAGATTTTGGGTCATCTTTACTATCATTACTGTGAGTTATTTTTTGGGTAGATTCTAGCCTATCTTCTCTTCACTTAGTTGTTCTTTTGGAGTTTTATTAATATCTTCTTCCTCCATCTGCAACATATTCTTCTGCTACATCATTTTGTCTAACTTTCTGTGTTTGCAGTCTTCATTCCACCAAGTGCAGGATTGCAGTTGCTCTTCTGTTGTCTCCCCTCTGTTGCGAGGGTTTGGTCTGAGAATCTTGTGCAGGCTTCCTGGTGGGAGGGACTGGTTCCTGCCCACTGGCGGATAGAGCTGGGTCTTGTCCCTCCAGTGGACAGGGCTGTATTCAGGGTTTGTTTAGAGGTGACTCTCGCCTTGGGAAGACTTTAGGCAGCCTGTCTCCTGATGAGTGGGGCTGTGTTCCCACCCTATTGTTATTGGCCTGAGACATCCCAGAGGCTGTAGCTTGGTGTCAATGTGGTGGCCTACAGGAGAGCTCACACCAGTGAGTATGTCCTAGAACCTCTGCCACCAGTGTCCTCATTTCCTCAGTGAGCCACAGGTGTCCTCTGCCTCCCCAGGAGACCCTGTAAGATCAGCATGTTGGTCTGCAGCAGGTTCCTATGAAGTTACTACTTTTTCCTTGGGTCCTGGCATACATACCTAAGACCCTGTGTGTGCTCTCCAAGAGTGGAGTTTCTGCTTCTCACAGTCCTGTGGAGTTCCCCCAATCAGGCCCCACTGTTCTTCAAAGTCAGATGTTCTGGGGACTTCTTCTGAAACCAGACCCTCAGTCTGGGGAGCCTCATATGGGGGTCTGTCTCAATCTTGTGAGACAGTCTCTGTAATATATTTTCCAGTTTGTGGGTTGCCCATCTGGGTGGTATGGGATTTTATTGTGAATGCATGCTTCATATTGTCTTGTTGTGGCTTCTTTGTTTTTGGATGTAGAGTATCTTTTTTGGTAGGTTCTAGTCATTTTTGTTGATCATTGTTCAGCAGTTAAGTATGATTTAGGTGTTCTCATGAGAGGAAGCAAACTCATGTCCTTCTACTCTGGCATCCTGTTTCCAGCTTCCTAAGTATATTATTCTTTGATGCTAGTGTAAGTGAGATTTGTTTCCTTAACTTCCTTTTTGGATGGCTTGTTATTAGTCTGTAGGAACATATCTGATTTTGTATGTTTATTTTTGTGTTCTGCAGCATTCCTGGATTCCTATGATTACTTTTATTAGTTTGATTGATCCAAAGAGGTTTTTTGTGTGGAATCCTTTGGGTTTTCTCTGTATAAGATCATGCTTTCAATGAATACAGACTGTTTCACTTCTTCCCTTATGATTTGGATATGTTTCATAATTGTTCTGGCTAAAACATCCATTACTGTGTTGAATAAAAGTGGCAATAATGTGTATCCTTGTCTTGCTCTAGATTTTAAGAGAAAACACTTTCAGTTTTTCAGTGTTAAGTATGATGTCAGTTGTGGACATTTCATATATGCCTTTATTATGTTAAAGTACCTTGTTTGTATACATAATTTGTTGAGTGTTTCTATTATTGAAGAGTGTTGAATTTTGTTACTCTTTCTGTGTTGAGATTATTATATGATTTTTATCTTTTATTTTAGTAATTATTGTATTACATTTATTGATTTGCATATACTGAACCATCCTTACCTTCCAAGGATAAATCCCCTTGATCATGATCAGTGGGGCTTTAATTGTGCTATTGGATTTGGTTTGCTCAAGTGTTTTGAGGAGTTTTGCATCTTTATTTATCAGGAATATTTGCATGTAGTATTCTCATAGTGTCCTTATGTGGCTTTGATATCAGCATAATTCTGGCCTCCTAAAATGAATTTGGACATGTTCCCCTACCCTTCTATTTTTTGAAAAGTTTGAGAAAGATTGGTGTTAGTAGAAGTTACTTGTGAAGCCATCTGGTCTTGGAAAGTATCATAAGAATATCAGATCCTGTTTGCTTATGCCATCTTGAAAAATGGAACCACATTTGTTTAGCTACTTCTTTGTTTTCTGACCACATTAGAACATTATTAGATATTAAGGAAATTATTGAACAAAAAATAAAAGCAATTTAATTTTCTTTATTTCAAACACAAAGTCATTTTTGCTATCAAACTTTGAGACTGATTAAGGAGAAAATTAGGAGAAAGAAGTAATACTGTTGTTCGCTTCATGTTCACATTATTAGGTAACTTAACATTAAAAAAATTTTTTCTCCATTGCTGGAATCGAACATACACTTTTAGTAGAAGAATGAATTTATTGACACTCAACCAGTTTGCAGTGCTCCTCTGGAAAAATTTTACCTTAAAGGTATGTAAAGGTATCCTTGGAAAATGTTCATAAATGCCCATGTGGTGCAGTTTGGATTTTGGGTGTGGGTGGGGGTGGGTTTATATACATGCACACACTTGAAAAATCAATTCCAGAGCTGAAAGTAGCTCTTCCAAATGTATGAAACTTCATTAATCAATAGTATAGTCTGACCTATAAGAAAACTGGTTAGGGGAGTTGGAGGGGTGATATGGAACTTTAGCTGTTTCAGGGTGAAACTGGCAGAAACTTAATATCATAGAACTATCTATTTGCTTTGAATGTGTACTCTTAAGTTAATTAACACAATCTTTTTGTTCCTCTTCTAGAGGAGGCAGTTCTTTAATTTAATATTGGAAGTCCTAACTGCATTGGCGTTTCCAATGATGCTTTTGCTCTTACGTGCTGTTATTCATATAACTGTTGCTGGACCTTACACTTTTACTTCTCAACCCATCAGTACTCTGCCTTCATTCCTCCAAAATGATGAAAGATGGGAATTGATTTATGTGCCTTCTAATATTGATGTGGTAAAAGAAATCACTGAGAATGTGAAGAGGAATCTAAACATCAGTATAAAAGGTTAGAAATTAAAGTTTTATGTAAAGCTTAACATTAACATTTTTGATGGAGCTGAAACAGTATAGGGAAAAGAATAAGAATAAAGTTGGATGAATCACACTGCCCAATTTTAACATTTCTCTCTGGCTGCTTTCAAGATATTTTCTGTCTTTATTTTTCAAAAGTTTGATTATGATGTGTCTGTGGATTTCTTTGGAGAAGGCAATGGCACCCCACTCCAGTACTCTTGCCTGGAAAATCGCATGGATGGAGGAGCCTGGTAGGCTGTGGTCCATGGGGTCACTAAGAGTCGGAGACGACTGAGTGACTTCACTTTCACTTTTCACTTGTATGCATTGGAGAAGGAAATGGCAACCCATTCCAGTGTTCTTGCCTGGAGAATCCCAGGGATTGGGGAGCCTGGTGGGCTGCCGTCTATGGGGTCGCAGAGAGTCGGACACGACTGAAGCGACTTAGCAGCAGCAGCAGCAGCAGCAGTGGATTTCTTTTGGTGTTTTTCTTTGGGGTTCACTGAGCATTTTGAATCTATATGTTGCACAAAGTTGGGGGACTTTACAATAATTATTTTTAAAATTGTTTTTTAACATGGCCGTCTTTCTTCTCCTCTAAGACTATGATGATACATTTTGTATTGTCCCACAGGTTGTTAAGGCTCTGTTCAACTTTTGTCTAATCTTTTTTTTCCTCTCTTGTTCAGATTAGAAAATTTCTATCTTGAATGACTCCTTCCTGTATTATAACTATACAGGTGTTGAGCCATCAAATGAGTTGTGTTTTTTAAAGCACAAAGTGATCACCTCCTGATTTGTTTCTCTTAATTAAGTAACCTTTTTGAGATATAACGCACATTCCATATTTTCACCCATTTGAAGTGTGTAATTCAGTGGCTTCAATATATTCACAGAGGTGTGCAACCACTGCCACAAATAATTTTAAAGCATTTTTATCACCAAAAATAAATTCCAAAATCTTTAGTCATAGCCCCACAATTATCCATCCCTATCAAGAAAAGAAAAACAGTAATCTCTTTTTACCTCTACAGATCTGCCTATTATAAATCTTTTATATAAATAAATGGTTTACATATGAACCTTTAATATAAATTGTTTACATATAAACCTTTTATATCAACTTTATAAAATGCAATATGTGGTCTTTCACGACTCTCTTCTTACACTTAAAATGTTTTCAGGGTTAACCCATGTCGTTGCATGCATCAGTTCTTTATTCCTTTTCATTGTCAGATAATATTCCATTGTATGGATACACTGCATTTAATTGGTACAATATATCTTCCATCAGTTGAAGGACATTTGAGTTGTCTCTACCTTTTGGCTACTATAAATAATACTGCTACAAACATTCATCTATGGGTTTTATGTAGACATATGTTTTCATTTCTGTTGGTTATATACCAAGAGTGGAATAAATGTGTCATATGTTTACTCTATTTTTAACTTTTCAAGGAAATGCCAGACTGTTATCTAAAGTCAATATACCATTTTACATTCTGATTAGCAGTGAATGAAGGTTCCACATCCTCTCCAGCACTTGTTATCTTCTGTCTTTTTGATTATAGTCATCTCAGTGGATGTAAAGTGATTTCATTGTGATTTCAATTTGCATTTCCCTCACCACTAATGACTTATCTTTATATGTGCTTTATAGTGATTATTTAAAATTGCAATAAAATTTTATAAAAGTTTTTATCAAAATATCCTGAACCCCAAATATCCATTAAGTTGTTGTGATACCAGTATTTAAGAAACAGTGTTTTCAAATTTGCATATTTGGATAGAACGTTTTTGTCCATGTAAACTAATATATTTTCTCTCAGAAGGGATTATCATATGTTTTTATTTAAGTGAACAATTTTACTTCTCTGTAGTTCAAGGCTTTTCTTCAGAAATTGAGTTTGAGAAGTACATTAAGTATGACTATCGAGCTCATAAAGTGCTGGCTGCCATTGTTTTTGACTGTGACTTCAAAAATAGGCATGATCCATTGCCACTTCAGGTGAGAAAGTTGTATTTAAAGTTTTCTAAATAAATAGTTTTCTTGGAATTGGATTTTTAGTTTCTATGATTTTAATGAATTTTGTATTATCTACCCTATTTTATTAGTGAAGAAACTAATTTTCCCAAGATCAAACTACTTGTATAAAATAAAGCAAGAATATGAATCCAGATTTGAGTAGCTTTAAGGATGTCTGTGTTTGTAGCTTTTGAAATATGCTAATAAGGGAAGAACTGTATCTTTCATGCACAGGACTTCTGATTCATGGGACACTTGGACTACTCATACAGTGCTTCTAGTTTTGCAAAAGGTAGTGAAACACAAGCATGGATAGAGCCTTTTCTTTGAATGAGACATAGAATTTAAGTCCTTTCATAAATCTCTAGAGAAAACTCTAAGGCTAACCCACATTGATCCAGATTAGATGATAGCATAACCCAAGAGAAGGAAAGAAAAAGATAGTGCTTTCCTTGGCAGATCTTATAAACATTGTCTCCTGGTGGTGATGAAAATAAAGGGCAATCTATAATAGCTCCACATGGAGCCAAATTCTATATTTAGAAAACAGATGCTTGTCAGCAGAAGGCAAGATTAATAAAACCACTAGTAGGACAATATATATTCTTTCTGTGTGTCCCATCCTTCCATGACTTTTCTTTTGTGCCAACTTCTATTTACTAAGTCAGAATTATCCATATACTGATATAGGTTTAGGCTCAACAATATACATTGGCTCAAAGTGTCTTCAGTGCTATTTTAAGTTTCATCTTATTGCTGAATAATAAGGCTTTCCTGGTGGCTCAGACAGTAAAACTTCTGCCTGCAGTGCAGGAGACCTGGGTTCGATCCCTGGGTTGGGGAGATCCCCTGGAGAAGAAAATGGCAACCCACTCCAGTACTCTCGCCTGGAAAATTCCATGGACTGAGGAGCCTGGTAGGCTACAGTCCATGGGGTCCCAAAGAGTCGGACACGAATGAACGAGTTCACTTTCTTTCTTATTTCTGATTGACTGTGCTTGTGTCACCAAATGTCTGAACTAGGTTTATGACATCACATCATGTGCTCAGGTGCTTGGTCTGTTTGTTTGGTTTTTTTTTTTCCTGGCTTTATTGAGATATAATTCATGTACAGAACTTCCGTGGTGGCTCAGATGGTAAAGCGTCTGCCTGCAATGAGGGAGACCTGGGTTCAATCCCTGGGTCAGGAAGATCCCCTGGAGAACGCAATGGCACCCCACTCCAGTACTCTTGCCTGGAAAATCCCATGGATGGAAGAGCCTGGTAGGCTACAGTCCATGGGGTCGCAAAGAGTTGGACACGACTGAGTGACTTCACTTTCACTTTCTTTTTATGTGTAACACTGTTAAATTTAGGATATGCAATGTGATGATTTGAAATGTGTATATTGCAAAATGATTACCACAGCAAGGTTAGCTGATATATTCCTCACCTCACAGAATTACCAGTTTTGTGTGTGGTGAAATATTTAAGATGAGTAAGTTCTGGGGATCTAATGTATTGCATTCTGCGTGGTCTGTTTTGATGATTTTTCTAAAACCTTTTGATTTCTATTGATGATTTCATGTATAGCATAGACCATCTAATGTCTACCAGCTTTCCCACATCTTAGGTGACTTTTTATTTTTTAATTTTATTTATTATTACTATTTTGACTATGCTGAGTCTTCATTATGGCATGCGGGCTCTTCCTTGCATTACGAAGTCTTCTCTAGTTATGGTATGTAGCCTGCGGGCTTAGTTGCCCTGCAGCATACAGGATCTTAGTTCCCTGACCAGGATCAAACCCACATCCCCTGCATTGGAAGGTGGATTCTTTACCACTGGACCACCAGGGAAGTCCCTTATGTGACTTTCTTGACAGATCTTTTGTTCATTTACAAGAATCCACAAGGATCAAACTAAATCTCAGATATGATCAATCATGTCACTGTCCTGATGAAAAGACTTTGGTGACTTCCAATGTCCAGAGTCCTTTGCACAAATATATGGCTATCAATACCCTAGTACTTGGCTGTCTCTGATCCTCCTTACCAAACTTTTTATGTTCCAACAGTACTTAACTTCCAGAAATTACCTGGAAACACTGTATTGCTTTTTGTTTCTGGGTCTTTGGTCACATTTTCTCTGCTGTACAAATGCTACTGTGAATTCCCATTCAAACTCCCATTCAGCTTCCACACTTATCCCTTTCTTTTCTGTCTTCATCACAACCTGCGCATATTTCTGTTAGTCAGAATTCATATGGGAACAGACACTACTGAATGCATTTCAACAAAAGTGTTTTTATATAAGGAAATATTTACACATTCACAATTTAGATTTTAGTCACTCTTGACAAACACTTCAGAGGATTTAGCTTACCTGTTTAGACAAACCATTCCCTTATTGAGCCTTTAGCTATCAGGTCATAGTCGCTGCAAATGGTCTTAACTGTTTTCTATGGAAAAGTAAGCACCAAGAGGTGCCCCCGTGTACCTCACTGTTTTCATTATGTAAAGTGAAAGTGAAGTCGCTCAGTCATGACCGACTCTTTGCGATCCCACGGACGGTAGTCTACCAGGCTTCTCTGTCCATTGGATATTCCAGGCAAGAGTACTGGAGTGGGTTGCCATTTCCTTCTCCAGGGGATCTTCCTGACCCAGGGGTCGAACCCAGGTCTCCTGCATTGCAGACAGACACTTTACTCTCTGAGCTACCAGGGAACAATAGCAACCTTAATCATGATTAATTGGTTCCTCTCATATCGTAATTTGTTTATTTGCCAGCGTACCAGTGTGAGTAGCTCAGTAATACTAGGTGATAATCATACAGCTATTTGGTGGAAGCTTTACTGTATCTCCTCGTAAAAGTCTGCTACCCCAGAAAACAAGGCCTTTAATGCAGCAGAACTTGAGCTTGTAAGGATGGGATGTATAAATTCCACAAGTAGGCCTCTGGGAGTGATTAGAAGGGCCAGTTCTACTTCCAAGCCTTGGTTCCCCTACCCTTATGTTTTACCAAGAACATAGAGCCATATACCAATTATTGTTACATAGGCCACATCCTATAGAACAGTGTCCCAGATTAACAGAGTGTTATCCTTATCTGAAATTGAACAGGCATTTTCAGTTTCTTCTCTCAGGTCTGCTGCTTCTGAGTCATAATGGCATATGGTAAGAACTATAGACCCAGTGGTTCAGGTGCCCATTATTGTATCTCCTTAACTATAAAATAGGTCCCCTGCTGGAGGCATATTGTGTGCCTTTACCCCTATTGCAGACCCATTTCTTTTTCTGGACTCCACTGAAAATTTTTACATCATAAATAGATCTGACCAGTTCTCTTTGTGGTATATGCCATCACCAAAATTTTGAAAAACAGGCTCATCAAAAAAAAGGCCCACCTCTTTTTGCAGTGTTTCTTTTGAGTGGTTAGGAGTACAGTGTACAGCAAAACTACTCTTTGAGGATATATCCTGGCATACCTCAGAGACCATTGGACCCATAAAAAGCTCACCAGTTAGCAAGGTCCTGAATCTTTATAGGCTTTATCTCTCAACCTGTGGTAAGAAAATATCTTACTAAGGCATTTAGAATGCTTGTCACTTCCTGTTTATCTGGTCTAAATGTAAATGCAAATTCACAGGACTTAAAATATATAGAACCATTTTGTAAATGACAAAGTCAGAAGACGTATATAAAACATTTAAAACTACAATAATCATTGAAGTGTAATACTGGCATATGATCAACAAATATATCTATGACACAGAACAGAAAGCCCATAGTCATTTGGGACTTCATTGTGATTTAGTGGCTAGGACTCTGTGATCCCAGTGCAAGGGCCTGGGTTCAATCCTTGGTCATGGAACTAGGTCGCACATGCCACAACTAAGAGGTCACATGCTGCAACTGAGGATCCTGCATGCAGCAGCTAAAGATTCCACATGCCACAGCTAAAGATTCCTCATTTCACTAAAAGATCCTGCAGGCCACAAATGAAGGATAACACATACCATGACAAAGATCGAAGATACCACATGCCACAACTAGGCCTGGTGCAGCCTAATTCATTCATTCATTCATTTTTAAAAATAGAAATACAAAGGCACCAAAAATCTTACGGGGAAAGAAAGATGTTTCAATAAATAGTGCTGTAATGATTGGATGTATATATGGAAAAAATGAAACTTGAACTGACCTCCTACTACACACAAAAAATTAGCTCATGAATTTTAGATTTAAATGTCAAAGCTAAACCCAGTGCTTTTAGAGTAAAGCAAAGACAAGTATCATCTTTAGTTGGGAGTAGCAGAATTTTTTAGATCACAGAAAGTGATAACCATTAAAGAAAAAATTAATAGATTAACTTTTATCAAACTTTTAGAAACTTCTTATCATCAAAAGACACTGTTGACTTCTGGTCTGGACAAGATGGTGGGGACTCAGTTCTTTCTGTCATTCCTCACTAAGCACAGCTGGATGTAATGCAAAGGCAAAGCAAAACTCTGAAAAGTGATAAGAACACTGCAAGTTGTTTTAAGACCTCATGCCTAGAGGAGCAGCACAGGGGCACACATCTTAATGTATCACAGCCAACAGATGACAGCCAAGACCCAGCATTATCTGACCTCCAGCCTAGCAATAGAGGGCAGCAAGTAGCCTCATGCCATTCCACATCAAATGGAAGCATTTCTAACATTAGACAGTTCTGACACATCTAGCATGAGGAATGGATAGGGAGCCCTGATAACTATTAGTGGCCAGGAAAAACACTCTCCTTCCTTACCAAGCCCTTCCCCTGCTAATATATACTGAAACACATGAGCAAGAGGTACTCAGCCACAAATATCCCAGTCTAGAAGCCTCTTCATCACCTCCAGCCTAAGACATCCCTCAATGCAAGACTCGAGTGGGTGGGCCAGTGGAACCATCAAGAGGGTCCCAGCTACAAAAAAGTGGCAATGTCTATGGGCCAGAGACTCTCTTTTCCTGTTCAGATACATGAGGGCAGTCAAGGAACCGTGATAGGGAAACTCCACCACAAGAAGTCCCACATTCAGAAAGAATTGTCTGTCCCATACCGGCAGGTCCCTGCCACATGTGCCCAACCAGGAAAGCCTCTTCCCTCTTGTGGGCTGAGTATCCTGTCTTATATTGGGAGCCCCCAAAGCAAAACAGGCAGAATTGGCATGAGGAACTCAGCCACAGAAAAGGTCTAGCCTGGGAAGGTCTTTATGCCTTGTGCCGCCTCTGCCCCTAGAAGGAAAACTCGTATTCCTTTAGGCAGAAATAACAGGAACCAGTGTGAGCCCCAATGGAACCACATAAACTATGAGACCAAAATTAGTACTTAAAGAGCTCTGGAAATTAAATTGTCATTGAAATTAACCATTGCTGCATAAAATAGGCTGACTGCCTTATATAATAAAGTATTTAAATAGGATCCAGAGTCTCCTAAAATAATAGACAAAATTAACAAAATAAAATAGAAAATCATCTGTCAAACCAAGAACCAATTTACTGATAGGAAAACTGAGATGAATTAGAGGTTAGAATTATCTGAGAAAGGTTTTAAAGCAACCATCATAAAACATGTTTCAACAGCAATTAAAAACTGTTTTGAAACAAATGAAAATATAGGAAATATAAGCAGAGAAATAAAAGTTATAAACAAGAAGTTATAAGCAGTAAATTCAGTAACAAATAACAACCTAGTGGGAAAAAGTTGGCTTAAACCTTAACATTCATAAAACTAACCTCATGGCATCCAGTCCCATCACTTCATGGCAAATAGATGGGGAAACAGTGGCAGACTTTATTTTGGGGGGCTCCAAAATCACTCCAGATGGTGATTGCAGCCATGAAATTAAAAGATGCTTACTCCTTGGAAGAAAAATTATGACCAACCTAGACAGCATATTAAAATGCAGAGACATTACTTTGCCAGCAAAGGTCCATCTAGTCAAGGCTATGGTTTTTCCAGTAGTCATGAATGGATCTAAGAGTTGGACTATAAAGAAAGCTGAGTGCTGAAGCACTGATGCTTTTAAACTGTGGTGTTGGAAAAGACTCTTGAGAGTCCCTTGGACTGCAAGGGGATCCAACCAGTCCATCCTAAAGAAAATCAGTTCTGAATATTCATTGGAAGGACTGATGTTGAACCTGAAATGCCAATACTTTGGTCACCTGATGTGAAGAGCTGACTCATTGGAAAAGACCCTGATACTGGGAAAGATTCCCAGTATCAGGAGGATAAGAAGACGGGAGAAGAAGGGGATAACAGAGGATGAGATGATTGGATGGCATCGCCAACTCAACGGACATGAGTTTGAGTAAACTTCGGGAGTTGGTGATGGACAGGGAAGCCCAGCGTGCTGCAGTCCATGGGTTCCCTAAGAGTCAGACACGACTGAGAGACTGAACTGAACTGAACTGGGATGGGCTTAATGATAAAGTAGACAGAGGAGAGGATATAACACTGAGGAATAAATTTATCCAAGGAAGTGCAAAGAATGTGCACTGAAAACTACAAAACATTGCTGAAAGAAATGAAGACCAAAATAAAAGGAAAGACAGCCCTAGTTCATGGGTGTGCAGATGTGTTCTAAATTGCTTCATTCATGTCTGATTCTTTGTGATGCTATGCACCGTAGCCCACTAGGCTCCTCTGTCCATGGAGTTCTCCAGGCAAGAGTACTGGAGTGGGTTGCTGTGCCCTCCTCCAGGGGATCTTCCCAACCCAGGGATCAAACCTGCATCTCTTACGTCTCCTGCGTTGTCCGGCAGATTCTTTATCACTAGCAACATCTGGGAAGCCCTAAGTTCGTGGGCAGGAAGACCTAATTTGTTAAATCATACTACCAATAGCTACCTAGATTCATCACAATCCTTATCAAAATTCCATGCTGTATACCTAAAATAGTAGTTTTAGGTATACAGCATGGAGTTTCAAATTTTTTATAGATTATACACCATTTAAAGTTATAAAATTTGTTTATATTCCCTGTGCTGTAAAATATGTCCTTGTAGCTCATTATTTTAAAACTAATAGTTTGTATTCCTTAATTCTTACCCCTATATGCCCCTCCCTCTTTCCCTCTCTCCCACTGATAACTACGAATTTGTTCTCTGTATCTGTGAGTCTGTGTCTGCTTTGTTGTAGTCATTTGTTTTGTTTTTAGATCCCACAGTTGAGTGATAGCAAGCAGTATTTGTCTTTCTCTGTCTTTTCTCTAAGCAACATGTCCATCTATGATGTTGCAAATGGCAAATTTTCATTCTTTTGTGGCTTAGTAATATTCCCGTGTATGATATCTTCTTTATCTATTTAACTGTGGATAGACATTAATCTTGCTTCCACGTTGGCTATTGTAAATAATACAGCTGTGAAAACTGGGGCACATGTATATTTTTAAAATGAGTATTTTGCTCTTTGAAAAATACTCAGGAATAGAACTGCTGGATCATATGGTAGCCCTATTTTAATTTTTTAAGGAATCTCCATACTGTTTTCCATGGTGGTGTTGGTGGTATTCAGTCACTCAGTCCTGTTCAGCTCTTTGCACCTCCGTAGACTGCAGCATGCCAGACTTCCCTGTCCTTCACTATCTCCCAGAGTTTGTTCTAACTCATGTCCACTGAGTCAATGATGCAATCCAACCATCTCATTCCCTGTCACCCCCTTCTCCTCCTGCCCTCAGTCTTTCCCAGGAACAGGATCTTTTCCAATGAGTCAGCTCTTCACATCACATGACCAAAGTATTGGAGCTTCAGCTTCAGCATCAGTCCTTCCAGTGAATATTCAGGGTTGATTTCCTTTAGGATTGGCTGGTTTGATCTCCTTGCTGTCCAAAGGACTTTTGAGAGTCTTCTCCAATACCACAGTTCAAAAGCATCAATTCTTTGGCACTCAGCTTTCTTTATGTTCCAGCTCTAACATCCATACATGACTACAGGAAATACCATAGCTTTGACTCTGCAGAACTTTGTTGGCAAAGTGATGCCTCTGCTTTTTAATATGGAGTATAGGTTAACTGGTTCCAAAGAGGAAAAGGAGTACGTCAAGGCTGTGTATTGTCACCCTGCTTATTTAACTTAAATGCAGAGTACATCATGAGAAACGCTGGACTGGAAGAAACACAAGCTGGAATCAAGATTGCCGGGAGAAATATCAATAACCTCAGATATGCAGATGACACCACCCTTATGGCAGAAAGTGAAGAGGAATTAAAAAGCCTCTTGATGAAAGTGAAAGTGGAGAGTGAAAAAGTTGGCTTAAAGCTCAACATTCAGAAAATGAAGATCATGGTATCCGGTCCCATCACTTCATGGGAAATAGATGGGGAAACAGTGGAAACAGTGTCAGACTTTATTTTGGAGGGCTCCAAAATCACTGCAGATGGTGACTGCAGCCATGAAATTAAAAGACGCTTACTCCTTGGAAGAAAAGTTATGACCAACCTAGATAGCATATTCAAAAGCAGAGACATTACTTTGCCAACAAAGGCCCATCTAGTCAAGGCTATGGTTTTCCCTGTGGTCATGTATGGATGTGAGAGTTGGACTGTGAAGAAGGCTGAGCACTGAAGAATTGATGCTTTTGAACTGTGGTGTTGGAGAAGACTCTTGAGAGTCCCTTGGACTGCAAGGAGATCCAACCCAGTCCATTCTGAAGGAGATCAGCCCTGGGATTTCTTTGGAAGGAATGATGCTAAAGCTGAAACTCCAGTCCTTTGGCCACCTCATGCGAAGAGTTGACTCATTGGAAAAGACTCTGATGCTGGGAGGGATTGGGGGCAGGAGGAGAAGGGGACGCCAGAGGATGAGATGGCTGAATGGCATCACTGACTCGATGGACATGAGTCTGAGTGAACTCCGGGAGTTTGTGATGGACAGGGAGGCCTGGCATGCTGTGATTCACGGGGTCGCAAAGAGTCGGACACGACTGAGTGACTGAACTGAACTGAACTGAACTGATAGGTTTGTCACAGCTGTAAGTCCAAGGAGCAAGTGTCTTTTAATTTCATGGCTGCAGTTACCATCTGCAGTGATTTTGGAGCCCAAGAAAATAAAGTCTGTCACCATTTCCATTTTTTTCCCCTATTTGTCATGAATGATGGGACCAGATGCCATGATCTTAGTTTTTTGAATGTTGAGTTTTAAGCCAATTTTTCAGCTTTTTAATCTCAATTAATGCAGAAAAAGTTTTGAGAAAATTCAGCACCCATTTATAATAAAACTAGTGAGCTCTGTTACAGTCATACTATGGAATATTACTCTATTCCTGCATGCTCAGTCATGTCTGACTCCTTGTGACCCGGTGGACTTAGCCTGCCAGGCTCCTCTACCCATGGGATTCTCCAGGCAGAATACTGGAGTGAATTCAACCCTGTGATGGAACCCAAATCTCCTGCAGCCCTGAATTGGCAGGTGTATTCTTTACCACTGAGCATCAGGGAAGCCCCCTATGGAATACTGCTCAGTGATAAAAAGGAATTAACTACTGAAAATATCAATTACATTAATGAATTTCAAAACATACGGAGTAAAAGAAGCCTTCTATGAAAGAGTACAATTCTATATTTAATTCTATTTATATGAAATTTTATAATGGCCAGAATTAATCTGTGGTGAAATTAGAAAAATTATATCTCTGACTGTGGTCAGGATCAACGGGGAAAGGGCATTACAAAAACTTTCTGGAATGAGGGTAATGTTGATCTTGATAGTAGTTGAGTTAGAATAGCTATGCATTTTTAAAACTTACATCAGATCAGACCAGTCACTCAGTCGTGTCTGACTCTTTGCGACCCCATGAATCGCAGCACGCCAGGCCTCCCTGTCCATCACCAACTCCCGGAGTTCACTCAGACTCACGTCCATCGAGTCAGTGATGCCATCCAGCCATCTCATCCTCTGTCATCCCCTTCTCCTCCTGCCCCCAATCCCTCCCAGCATCAGAGTCTTTTCCATGTACAGTTAAGATTTGTACATTTTATTGTGTGTAAATTTTACCTCAAATAAAAACTATAGGCAACTATTAAAATCTAGTAAATGGTGAACTTTTGGTGAAACTGTGCTGAAGTCTAACTTTCTTTGCAGTGCATCCAAAACTTAAGTATATTGATAGATAAAGTATATAGATATTACATATATACAAGTTTATATAGATATATTATTTAAGCTTACATGATGTATAATATAAATTATATATGCACACCTAATTTTGCCTTTTTTATGAAAACGGTAGCATACTTGTCAGTAATTTTTTTCTTTTTGAACCATAAATCCATTTCTACTTTGCTTTTTGATGCTACAGCTACATTTCCACTTTTTCAGCCAGCTATCGGACTCAGCTAATAAAAGGCACTAGAGGCAGACTAGAAGCAAGAGTTGGAGAGAAAGAAGTAACTTTAACTTTCTGTTGGCTTTCTGGCTACCTGTAGTTGCTATGAATGACACCCCAGCAATATCTCTTTTTTTTTGTCAGTAGCATTTTCTTTCTCATAGCGGCAGACAAATGCAGTTTGAAGATTGCTCAATGCTTTTCAACATCAGCTTTACCACACCCTCTCAAAGATATCCAGCACTAGGCAACTAGAGCTCCTTTTCAGAAGTCAAGGTCCCCATCCAAAGTCCCCTCTTTCAAGTTCTGTAACCTAGTACTAGCTGACTTATGCCCCTGCTCAGAGGCTTGATTTTTCATCCCCACATGACCTCTCATTTAAGTTTACAAATTTTACTAATTGCAAACCCTTGTTTTTGTTTCCTTAGTCCTAGGGCCAATGACTGCTTCCTGCTGTCTCTATCTGATACCTTAACGCTCTCCTATCCATTAGGTTATCTAGTATGGATAGTATAACCTATCCATTAGGTTATCTAGTTTCTATTTCCTGACTATACCTCGAGCAGATACAGAATTCTGTATTGTGTAGTTTATGCAGTCTGTTATGTATGAGCGGTTAGGTTGATTCCAATATGCTGTATTTCCATGACAAATAATGTTACAGCAAACAACCGTGTGCATGTGGTTTTTTCCCATACTGTTTGAGGTTTATATTCCAAGTCTGTTATTGAAAGTATGATTGCTGAATTAAACAATGCATGCATATATAGTTTTGTGGAACATTGTCAGATTCTGCATTATTATTGTGCCATTTCGCATACTACAAGCAGTGTATTAAAGTGCCTGTTGACTGCCTTGCCAACGCAGTATGTTAACACGGTATGTTTTGACTTTTCCAGTTTGACAGGTAAGAAAGATATCAATGTAGTTTTAATTTGTATTTATTCCATTCTGTGACATTGAGAAGGTTTTTATATGTTTGTGGACCATGTGTATATCTTCTTTTTGTGAACTGTCTGCATTGGGACTTAAAATATAAATATGATTGGATTATATTTGTTGTGCTTGGAGTCACTGTCACTTGCAGGCATTCAGAATCACTTTCATATCAGATGAGTCTCAATTTCAAATTACATGGTTTCCTATGTGGATTTAACTTTGCTTTATTTTCTAATATTTGCTTTTCAGTTTAGTGTGGTTTTAAACATAGTTTGTTTTCTGCTGCTACTTCTAGGTAAAATACCATCTGCGTTTTGCTGCTATACAGAGGACTATCATATGGCCAGATGAGACGGGCTGGAAAACAACCTTACTTTTCCCTAATCAGCCCTCTGTAGGACCCAGGAATCCAGGTCATCAGGATGGAGGAGGTCCTGGTGAGCAGATCCTTATGTATATGCATACTTAATTTTTATTACACTTGCATAATAATATATATGTTATTTATATTGTGTATATATGTGTGTGTATGTGTATACATGTATGTATACATATATGTATTTACACAGATATATGAAATAAATCACTTTATTTTTAACTTGCAATTTTTAAATTAAATGTATATTATATAAAAACTACTAAATCTTATACATTTGGTAAACTAACATATATATATATATAGAGAGAGAGAATATATAATATATATATATAATGCTTTGTTGTTATTTAATCGCTAATTCATGTCAGAATCTTTTGTGACCCTATGGACAGTAGCCTGCAAGGCTCCTCTGTCCATGGGATTTTCCAGGCAAGAATACTGGAGTTGGTTGCCATTTCCTTCTCCAGAGGAATTTCCCAACCCAGGAATTGAACCCATGTCTCCTTTGGCAGGTGGATTCTTTATCACTGAGCCACCAGGGAAACTCTTTCAATTCTTATACCGATACGCTTATCTTTATTTAGTTTAGTGTTCTGCTTTTCAAATACATATATTTTAATTTGTTGGTATTGTTTGAATATTCATGTCTATGTATAATTCTATTGATTTGATCTAAAACTTAAAAAATTGTGATGACAATTTTTAATTCAAATTTTCATATTGCATATTTTCTTGAAAAGCCCTTAATGTGTAATATGAGTTTACCAACTATACTTGAGATTTTTATGCAAAGTGAAAGTGAAAGTCGCTCAATCGTGTCCGACTCTTTGTGACCCCATGGACTATACAGCCGTGGAATTCTCCAGGCCAGAATTCTGAAGTGGTAGCTGTTCCCTTCTCCAGGGGATCTTCCCAACCCAGGAATCAAACCCAGGTCTTCCACACTGCAGGCAGATTCTATACCAGCTGAACTACCAGGGAAGCCCAAGAATACTGGAGTGGGTAGCCAGTGCCTTCTCCAGCAGATATTCCTGACCCAGGAATCGAACCAGGGTCTTCTGCATTGCAGGCGGATTCTTTACCAGCTGAGCTACCAAGGAAGCCCTTGAGCTTTTAATATTTAGCAGATATTCAGCAGAAGGAAAAAACCTATGCACATTTTAGCATAAGCAACAAAAATTGGAAACATCATAACCAGTAATAGAATAGATGAACATATTAGACAGTCATTAAAAATAATCTATATGTAGTCTGTTAAGAAAGAATTTAAGCTGAGTCTACAAGTAACTGTATGAATTAGCTAGACGGAGATAAATGAGTACTATTCCACATAGTGCAAGTAAGATCATAAACACATCAAGATAGGATGCCACATTCAGGGGACTACATGGCATTTTGTTTGTTTTCTTTTTTATAGCTAGAATAGCGACTTATACAGGAGGCTATTCAAGGTGAAGCTAAGAGGCAAATAGATCATTAAATACCTAATGTGTAAAGTGAAGGAATATGAAATCTCTTCCTGGAAGTTATAAGAGACAAAATCATAGCAATATTTAGTACAAATAGGAGAAATGATATGGTAGTGGATGCATCTCTTCAAGTAATGACACTCTCCAAGTAATGACACTCATGTTCATCTTTGGTATTTGTTTAAATCTGAACTCAAACTTTTGTTTCTATTGATGAATAAATAAGACTGTGACCTATATTTCACAATTTATATAATTGATTGCAGTGTTTCAGAGAATGGCCCTTATTTTGCATTGGACATCTGAATTTTGTTTTATTCCACTTGTTGATTTTGAGCGTTATATTACTTGACACCAGGCAGTATGCCCTTGGGTTTCCTTAATACCATACTATTAGTGGGAAAATGTTATGAGAAGAAGGGTGGATGAAGCATGTTTGGTAACATTTAAATTAAGGAAGAGTAAATAAAAGAAGACAAGGATACAGAGATTAAGAAGGATTGACAAGTAGGTGAGTAGAATATTAAGACAGCTACTGCCTCATGCTAATTCACTTCAGTTATATCTGACTCTTTGAGACCATATGGACTGCAGACTATCAGGCTCCTCTGTCCACGGGATTCTCCAGGCAAGAATACTGGAGTGGGTTGCCATGCCCTCCTTGGGGGCACCTTCCTTGGATAGGTACTAAATATATTAAAGAAGGAATGAGAAACCTCAATACTTGATATTTCAATTTTATAACCACAAAAGAATCTCTTGAAGCCTAAAAACAGCAATTCCTTCATAAAAAAGAGTTTCTATTAAAAAAAAAAAAACTATAGAACATTGATGAAGGAAATTAAAGATGACTCAAAGAAAGGGAAAGATGGTCCATGCTGCTGAATTAGCGAGTTAATATTGCTAAGATGGCCATACTGAAAGCAATCTACAGATTTAATACAATCTCATTCAAAATACCCATGGCGTTTTTCACAGAACTAGAGCAAACAATCCTAAAATGTATATGGAACCAGAAGACTCCAAATTGCTGAAGCAAGCTTGATAAAAAAGAACAAAGCTGAAGCTCTCATATTCCCTGACTTCAGACTACACTAGAAATATCCAGTAATCAAAACAGAATGATGCAGCACAAAACAGATACATAGGCCAGTGGAACAGAGTAGAGACCCCAGAAATAAATCCACAGACCTGTAGTCAGTTTATATAGGTAAGAATATACAATGAAGAAAAAAGTCTTTTCAATAAGTTAAGCTGAAAAAAAAAAATGAGCAGCTACATGTAAAACAATGAGATTAGAACACTCCCTCATAATGCCATGTACTAAAATAAACTTGAAAAAGATTAAGGACTAAATATAAAACTTGATACTGTGGAACTCCTAGAAGAGAACATAGGCAGGACATTCTTTGATGGAAATTGTAGCAAAGTCTTTTCTATCTGTCTCCTAAGACAAAAGTAAAAATTAAGAATTAAGCTTAAAAGCTTTTGCACAACAAACATCAACAAAATTCCATTTCTCATATGGAATGAGAAAAAATATTTGCAAATGGTATGGCAGACAAGGGGTTAATATCCAAAATACACAAACAGCTTATACAACTCAATATCAAAAAAACTAACAACCCAATCAAAAAATGGGCAGAAGACCTGAATACACATTTTTTCCAAAGAAGATGTATGGATGGCCAACAGACGCATGGAAAGGTGCTCAGTATCACTAATTATTAGAAAAATGTAAATCAGATGAGATAATACTTCATTTATATCAGAATGGCTGTCATCAAAAGTCTACAAATAACGAATGTTGACCAGAATATGGAGAAAAGAGAATCTCTTGTACACTGTGCTGCTACTGCTGCTGCTGCTGCTAAGTCGCTTCAGTTGTGTCCGACTCTGTGTGACCCCATAGATGGCAGCCCACCAGGCTCCCCCATCCCTGGGATTCTCCAGGCAAGAACACTGGAGTGGGTTGCCATTTCCTTCTCCAATGCATGAAAGTGAAAAGTGAAAGTGAAGTCTCTCAGTCGTGTCTGACTCTCCATGACCCCATAGACTACAGCCTACCAGGCTCCTCCATCCATGGGATTTTCCAGGCAAGAGTACTGGAGTGGGGTGCCATTGCCTTCTCCATGTACACTGTGGGTGGGAATAGAAAACAGTATGGATACTTAAAAAACTACAATTAGAACTACTATATGATCCAGTAGTTCCACTCCTCAATATACATCTCAAAGAAAATGAAAACCCTGACTAGAAAAGATACATGCACCCAATGTCCATAGCAGCAATATTTACAATAGCCAAGATATGGAAGCAACCCAAGTGTTCATCAAAAGACAAATGAATAAGAAATATGTGAGAGATATATATATATATGGATTCCCTGGTGGTTCAGGTGGTAAAGAATCCATGTGCAGTGCAGGAGACCTAGGTTCGATCCTTGGGTCAGGAAGATCCCCTGGAGAAGGAAATGGATGCCCACTCCAGTATTCTTGCCTGGAGAATTCCATGGACAGAGGATCCTGGTGGGCTACAGTCCACGGGGTCACAAAGATTCAAATACAATATATACATATATGCTGTGCTGTGCTTAGCCACTCAGTTGTGTCCGACTCTTTGCGACCCTATAGACTGTAGCCTGCCAGGCTCCTCTATCCTTGGGGATTCTCCAGGGTAGAATACTGGATTGGGTTGCCATGCCCTCCTCCAAGAGATCTTCCCAACCCAGGGATCAAACCCAGGTCTCTCGCAATACAGGTGGATTCTTTACCATCTGAGCCATCAAGAAAGCCCAAGAATATTGGAGTGGGTAGCCTATCCCTTCTCCAGGGGATCTTCCTGACCCAGATATTGAACTGGGTTCTCCTGCATTTCAGGTGGATTCTTTACCAGTTGAGCTTCTAGGGAAGCCCATATGCATATATAATGGGATGATATTAAAAAGATATATAATGAATATTAGTCATAAAAAAGAACAGAATTCTGCCATTTGCTGCAATGTGAATAAACCTAAAAAATATTATGCTTAGTGAAATATCAGGCAGAAAAAGACAAATACTTTGTGATATCACTTATGTGTGGAATCTAAAAAATAAAATTTACATACATGACAAAATAAAAAGACCAACTGATATAGAAAAGAAAACTAGTAGTTAGTTACCAGAGCAGAGAGAAAATTAAGGTAGGATATGGGATTAAGAGATACAAGCTACAATGTACAAAATATATAAGTAACAAGGATATATTAATTGTACAACATAAGGAATTATAGCCATCACGTTTTATAGCCATCATTTTTGATATCTTTTTTTAATTCAGGTGTATTTGATTTATAATGTTGTACTAATTTCTGGTATATAGCAAAGTGAACTCAACATATTTCACATATATATACATTCTTTTTTTAAATATTATTTTCCATTATGACTTATCCCAGGAAATTGAATGTAGTTCCTTGAGCTATGGGTTCCCCTGGTGGCTCCAACAGTAAAGAGTCGGCCTGCAATTCAGGAGACCCAGATTCAATCCCTGGGTCGGGAAGATCCCCTGGGAAAGGAAATGGCAACCTACTCCAGTACTCTTCCCTGGAAAATCCCATGCACGGAGGAGCCTGGTGGGCTGCAGTCCATGGGATCGCTAAGAGTTGGACATGACTGAGCGACTTCACTTTCACTTTTCACTTTCATCCATTGGAGAAATAAATGGCAACCCACTCCAGTGTTCTTGCCTGGAGAATCCCAGGGACAGCGGGGAGCCTGGTAGGCTGCCCTCTATGGTGTCGCACAGAGTCGGACACGACTGAAGCAACTTAGCAGCAGCAGCAGCCATGAAATTAAAAAACGCTTACTCCTTGGAAGAAAAGTTATGACCAACCAAGACAGCATATTGAAAAGCAGAGACATTACTTTGCCAACAAAGGTCCATCTGGTCAAGGCTATGGTTTTTCCAGTGGTCATGTATGGATGTGAGAGTTGGACTGTGAAGAAGGCTGAGAGCCGAAGAATTGATGCTTTTGAACTGTGGTGTTGGAGAAGACTCTTGAGAGTTCCTTGGACTGCAAGGAGATCCAACCAGTCCATTCTACAGGAGATCAGCCCTGGGATTTCTTTGGAAGGAATGGTGTTAAAGCTGAAACTCCAGTACTTTGGCCACCTCATGCGAAGAGTTGACTTATTGGAAAAGACTCTGATTCTGGGAGGGATTGGGGGCAGGAGGAAAAGGGGACGACAGAGGATGAGATGGCTGGATGGCATCACTGTGTCGATGGACATGAGTCTGAGTGAACTCCGGGAGTTGGTGATGGACAGGGAGGCCTGGCGTGCTGCGATTCATGGGGTCACAAAGAGTCGGACACGACTGCACAACTGAACTGAACTGAACTGATACATAAAATGCAGTATGCAACTACACCTAGCAGAAGGCATATGCAAGCAGCTTCTTAGACCAAGGGCATCACAGAATAGGCAGGGCAGGCCAGGCTTGCACCCCATAGCCTGGGGTGCTGCTTCAGAAATGAGAACGATAACTCTATTTCCAAAAGTTTCCATACTTGAGGGAGTGACTGTGGAAGCTCTATACCAAGTGTCTTGGACTTGAGGATGTTTCTGGGGAGAAATCTCAGCATGAATTCAGAACAAAGGGAGATGCTTTGAGTGGGATGTGAATATATTGTGGAGAAGAAGCCAATTCTGACTTCTTTGTTTCATGTCAGAAACTGTTTCTTTGACTTGCTTTTCATTGCTTTTGTTATTATAATCATACAGAATGCTCTGCCTCAGAGAATCCTACCCAACTGCCTGACTGTTAAACTAAAGTGCCTTTGTTCAGAACTCTGTCCACCTGTATATGGCAGGAAGAAATTAACACATCCCCTGCCTGAGGCTTGCCATTCTAGGAGATGTTTGCAAGATTAATGGCCTTTTTACTTTGCTTCCTCACCTCTTCCCAATCTCTGATCTATAAAAGAACCTGGCATCCAGACCCAGATAATATGGTTATTTTGAGACATTAACCTTCCATCTTCTTGGTCAGCTGGCTCCCTGATTAAAGTCTCATCCTTGCCTTAGATTGATTAACTTCTAAGATACTGGAGTAGAAGGATGTGTGCTCATCTTCTCCTGCAAGAATACCAAAATCACAAGTGAAGTTGCTCAGTCGTGTCTGACTCTTTGCGACTCCATGGACTGTAGCCCACCAGGCTCCTCCATCCATGGAATTTTCTAGGCAAGAGTACCGACCAAAATCACAACTAGTTGCTAAACAACCATCAACAGGAGAATGTTGAATCCTAGCAGAAAAAGATAGCCCGCATCCAGGGGCAAAGAAGAAACCCCAACAAGACAGTGGGAGGGGTGCAATCATGTTTAAAATCAAATCTCAGACCCACCAGATGCTGAGGAGATGCCAAAAAAAAAAAAAAAAATCGTGCGCACCAGGACCCAGGAAAGGAACAGTGAGCTCCACAAGGGACTGAGCCAAACTTACCTTTGGGTGTCTGAGTGTCTCCTGCAGAGGCACGAGTCAGCAGTGACCTACCACAGGGACAGGGGCTTTGGCTGCATCAGACCTGGGTGGCACGGTGTGAGGCATAAGTCCTCTTGGAGGAGGTCACCATTAGCTCCACTGTAGAGCCATTGAGCAGATGACCCATGAACTGGAGAACGATTATACCAAACAAGTTCTTGCACTGTTGCAAAAGTTCTAGGGCCCACAAGGGATTTCCTAACCTGGGAAATCCAGCAAAGGGACTGAGAACCCCTGGGGAATTTGATTTTGAAAGCCAATGGTATTTGATTACAGAACTTCCACAGGACTGGGGAAAAAGACTTGGAGGGCACAAACAAAACCTTGTGCCCACCAAGACCCAGGGGAAAGGAGCAGTGGCCCCACAAGAGACTGAGCCAGACTTGCCTGTGAGTGTCCTTGAGTCTCCGGCGGAGGCGTGAGTCAACAGTGGCTTGCTGCGGGGTCAGGGGCACTGACTGCAACACTCCTGAGAAGCCCAGCATGCTCCGTAAGTCCTTTTGAAGGAGGTCACCATTACCCCTACCACAGTTTGGCCTCTAGCCAAACTAAAGGGAGGGAACACAGACCCACCTATCAGCAGAAACTTGGATTAAAGATTTCCTCAGCATGGCCTTGCCCACCAGAGCAAGATCAAATTTTCCCCACAGCCAGTTCCTCCCATCAGGGAAGGTTCCACAAGCCTCTTATCCTCATACATCAGAGGGCACACAAATTGAAAACCACAGTCCCAGGAAACTAAACAAACTGATCACATGGATCACAGCCTTGTCTAACTCAATGAAATTATAAGCCATGCCATGTAGAGTTCCAATATGGTGCAGAATTCTGACAAAACATGGTCCACTGGAGAAGGGAATGGCAAACCACTTCAGCATGCTTGCCTTGAGAACCTCATGAACAGTATGAAAAGGCAAAAAGATGGGACACTGAAAGATGAACTCCCCAGGTCGGTAGGTGCCTAATACGCTTCTGGACAAGAGCAGAGAAATAGCTCCAAAAGAAATGAAGAGGCTGAGCCAAAGCAGAAACAGCGCCCACTTGTGGATGTGTCTGGTGGTGAAAGTAAAGTTTGATGCTGTAAATAATATCGCATAGGAACCTGCAATTGGAGAAGGCAGTGGCACCCCACTCCAGTACTCTTGCCTGGAAAATCCCATGGACGGAGGAGCCTGGTAGGCTGCAGTCCATGGGGTCACTAAGAGTCGGACACCACTGAGAAACTTCACTTTCACACATTGGAGAAGGAAATGGCAACCCACTCCAGTATTCTTGCCTGGAGAAACCCAGGGACAGGGGAGCCAGGTGGGCTGCCGTCTACGGGGTCACACAGAGTCAGACACGACTGAAGCGACTTAGCATAGCATAGCATAGGAACCTGCGATAGAAAATATTAATTCCATGAATCAGGGTAAATTGAAAGTGGTCAAACAGGAGCTGGCAGGAGTGAACATCAATATTTTAGGAATCAGTAAACTAAAATGGAACAAAAGGGGCAAATTTAATTCAGATGGCCATTATATCTACTACTGTGAGCAAGAATCCCTTAGAAGAAGAAATGAAGTAGCCCTTATAGTCAACAAAAGAGTCCAAAATGCAGTGCTTGGGTGCACTCAAAAACAATAGAATGATCTCTGTTCGTTTCCAAGGCAAACCATTCAATATCACAGTAATCCAAGTATATGCCCCAACCAGTTATACTAAAGAAGCTGAAGTTAAATGGTTGTAAGAAGACCTACATGACCTTCTAAAACTAACACCAAAAAAGGATTCCTTTTCATCTTAGGGGACTGGAATGCAAAAGTATGGAAGGCAAGAGTTAACTGGAGTAACAGGCAAGTTTAGCCTTGGAGTACAAAATGAAGCAGGGCAAACCAAGAAAACGCACTAGTCATAGCAAACACCCTCTTGCAACAACACAAGAGATGACTCTACACATGAACATGACCAGATGGTCAATACTGAACTCAGATTGATTATATTCCTTGCAGCAAAGATGAAGAAGCTCTATGCAGTCAGCAAAAACAAGACCAGGAGCTGACTGTGACCCAGATCGTGAACTCCTTATTGCAAAATTCAGACTTTTGCAAAATTGAAGAAAGTAGGAAAAACCACTAGACCATCCAGCTCTGATCTAAATCAAATTCCTTATGATTATACAATGGAAGTGACAGATAATTTCAAGGGATTAGATCTGATAGAGTGCCTGAAGAATTAAGGACAGAGGTTCATAATATAGTACAGGAGGCAGTGATCAAGACCATCCCCAAGAAAAAGAAGTACAAAAAGGCAAAATGGTTGTCTGAGGAGGCCTTACAAATAGCTGAGAAAACAAGAGAAGCTAAAGGCAAAGAAGAAAAGGAAAGATACACCCATTTGAACACAGAGTTCCAAAGAAAGCAAGGAAAGATAAAAAAGCCTTCCTCAGTGATCAATGCAGATAAATAGAGGAAAACAATAGAATGGGAAAGACTAGAGATCTCTTCAAGAAAATTAGAGATACTAAGAGAACATTTCATGCAAAGATGGACACAATAAAGAACAGAAATGGTAGAGGCCTAACAAAAGCAGAAGATATTAAGAAGAGGTGGCAAGAATACACAGAAGAACTATTCAAAAAAGATCTTAATGACCTAGATAGCCACAATGGTGTGATCACTCATCTAGAGCCCATCTTGGAGTGTGAAGTCAAGTGGGCCTTAGGAAGCACCACTGTGAACCAAGTTAGTGAAGGTGATGGAATTCCAGCTGAGCTATTTTGAATCCTAAAAGACGATGCTGTTACAGTACTGCACTTAATATGTCAGCAAATTTGGAAAACTCGGCAGTGACCACAGGACTGGAAAAGATCAGTTTTCATTCCAATTCCAAAGAAAGGCAATGCCAAAGAATGCTCAAACTACCACACAATTACACTCATTTCAAATGCTGACAAAGTAATGCTCAAAATTCTCCAAGCTAGAGATCAAATTGCCAACATCTGTTGGATCATAGAAAAAGCAAGAGAATTCCAGAAAAGCATCTACTTATTGACTATGCTAAAGCTTTTGACTGTATGCATCACAATAAATTGTGGAAAATTCTTGAAGAGATTGTTATACCAGACCACCTTATCTGCCTCCTGTGAAACCTGTATGCAAGTCAAGAAGCAGCATTTAGAATTGGACATGGAACTACAGACTGGTTCCAAATTGGAAAAGGAGTACATCAAAGCTGTATACTGTCACCCTGCTTATTTAACTTATGTGCAGAGTACATCATACAAAATTCCAGACTGGATGAAGCACAAGCTAGAATCAAGATTGCTGGGAGAAATACCAGTAACTTTAGATATGCAGGTGACACCACCCTTATGGCAGAAAGTGAAGAGGAACTAAAGAACCTCTTGATGAATGTGAAAGTGCAGAGTGAAAAAGCTGGCTAAAAACTCAACATTTTAAAAACTAAGATCGTGGCATCCGGTCCCATCACTTCATTGTATATAGATGGGGAAACAATGGCAACAGTGACAGACTTTATTTTCTTGGGCTCCTAAATCACTGAAAATGGTGACTGCAGCCATGAAATTAAAAGACACTTCTTGATAGAAAAGCTATGACCAACCTAGACAGCTTATTAAAAAACAGAGACATCACTTTGCTGACTAAAGTCCATCTAGTCAAAGCTATGGCTTTTCCAGCCGTCATGTATGGATCTGAGAGTTGGACCATAAAGGTAACTGAGCACCAAAGAATTGATGCTTTTGAGCCATGGTGCTGGAGAAGACTTTTGAGAATCCCTTGGACAGGAAGGAGATCCAACCAGTCTATCCTAAATGAAATCAACCCTGAATGTTCATTGGAAGTTATGTGGAAGCTGAAGCTCCAGTACTTTGGCCACTTGATGCAAAGAGCTGACTCATTTGAAAAGACCCTGATGCTGGGAAAGATTGAAGGCAGGTGGAGAAGGGGACAACAGAGGACAAGATGGTTGGATGGCATCACCAAATCATTGGGTATCAGTTTGAGCAAGCTCTGGGAGATGGTTAAGGACAGGAAAGCCTGGCATGCTGCAATCTATGGTATCACAAAGAGTCGGACCTGACTGAGCGACTGAACAACTACAAAATACATAGAATAGATAAACAACAAGAGTTTACTGTATATGGAATTATATTCAATTTCTTATACTAACCTCTAGTCGAATATAATCTGAAAAAAATGTACCTGAGTTACTATGCTGTACACTTGACACTATCACATTATTGTAAATCAACTATACTTCAGTTTTTAAAAAAGCAGTTTGAGTCTATCCCAAGTGTAATTATTTTTTGTTAGTCTCACCTATTTTACCAATGCATAAGGCTCTAGATTTGTAAGTTAAAAGCCCATTCCAAGTAGAAAAAATAAGTAAAAGAAAAGTAAGTTACTTCCTAAACTGCCTTTTAGCTTTATGGATAACTTGGTTTCAGTGAAACAATTTTCCTTGGGGTCCAAACTGTATTACTCACTATATATATCTGTCACTCTGACTTTCACATCTTATTTTACATTTCCAAGTCTTCATCTCACCAGTGTTTAATTAAAGCTGCATTTTTTGTAAATATGAATTACATTTACCAAGTCTACCACTTTTATTAAATATATTTAATTTTTAGAAGATGTGAATTAGATTCCTCTGAAGAAGTAACGCTTGTTTCTGTGTGAGCGCTATAATAGGTTCTCAGAGCTATTATGTTCAGTTGACCCTGATGCAACACCAAGTTTACGTTCTATATGTGATAAGCTATGACTGACTTGAATTACCTTGCTTTTTGCATGTGTCTGATTAGACATTCCTTAGCATGTTTTACTTAATGATGTTTATTTTATCATATAGGGTACATCAGAGAAGGATTCCTGGCTATACAGCATGCCTTAGATAAGGCCATCATTCTATATCATGAGAGCAGTGCTAGACAGTTGTTTGATGATATCAGCATCCTTGTACAGAGATTTCCATATCCAGCTTATCCTGATGACGGATTACTTTTGCTCACTGGTAGTTTCCTTCCTCTGATGTTCATACTCATGTTCTCTCCAACTGTACTTTCCATCATTCGATCTATTGTATGGGAAAAGGAAAAAAGATTGAAGGTAATCCAAATTATTTTCTTACAAAGTTTCTTTAAAGGATTTTTAAGCATGTAGAGTTCTGTTACACAGAGGGTTGGATTATTTCTGCATGTTCAGCATTGTGGATGGTTGTTGCATCCCATAGAAGCAGATTATATCCCAGTAACAACTACAGACCAGGAAGAGTGAATACCAAGCTAGCTGATTTCCAGAAGCAAAGTGTGTGAAGCAGCCAAAAGGTAAAAGTAAAACCTGATGGCAAGAAGAGACACGGTAAAAGTTCACTAGAGGAATTTGATGTTAGAATTTGAAATTAGAGTAACAATTTCAAACAACTCAGGTCCTAGCTAATCTAATATGAAGCATCACACTATAGGCCTATTTACCTTCATATATGCTCCCCTAGCTAACATGTCTGATTTTCAATAAAGGATTGTAAGCCACACCAAAAATTAAGAAAAAAGTGTTTCAAAGAGACAAATCTGTAATCAAAATCAGACTCAGATAAATCAAAGTTGTTAGAAAGCCCAGACAAGTTTTAAATTCAGTTCAGTCACTCAGTCGTGTTAGACTCCTTGTGACCCCATGGATTGCAGCACGCCAGACTCCCCTGTCTATCACCAACTCCCAGAGTTTACTCAAACTCATCAAGTCAGTGATGACATCCAACCATCTCATCCCTTTTGCCATTCTCCTCCCGCCTTCAATCTTTCCCAGCATCAGGGAGCTATCCGGTGAGGCAGTTCTTTGCATCAGGTGGCCAAAAGTATTGGAGTTTCAGCTTCAGCATCAGTCCTTCCAATGAATATTCAGGACTGATTTTCTTTAGGATGGACTGGTTGGATTTCCTTGCAGTCCAAGGGACTCTCAAGAATCTTCTCCAACACCACAATTCAAAAGCACCAATTCTTCGGCATTCAGCTTTCTTTATACTCCAACTCTCACATCCATACATGACTACTGGAAAAACCATAGCTTTGACTAGATGGATCTTGTTGGCAATGCAAGGTCTCTACTTTTTAATATACTGTATAGGTTGGTCATAACTTTCCTTCCAAGGAGTAAGCCTCTTTTAATTTCATGGCTGCAATCACCATCAGAAGCGATTTTGGAGCCCCAAAAAATAAAGTCAGCCACTGTTTCCACTGTTTCCCCATCTGTTTGCCGTGAAGTGAAGGGAATGAATGCCATGATCTTCATTTTTTGAATGTTGAGCTTTAAGCCAACTTTTTCACTCTCCTCTTTCACTTTCATCAAGAGGCTCTTTAGTCCCTCTTCACTTTCTGCCATAAGGGTGGTGTCATCTGCATATCTGAGAATATTGATTTTTCTCCCAGCAATCTTGATTCCAGCTTGTGTTTCATCCAGCCCAGCATTTCTCATGATGTCCTCTACAGATAAGTTAAATAAGCAGGGTGACAATATACAACCTTGACGTACTCCTTTTCCTATTTGGAACCAGTCTGTTATTCCATGTCCAGTTCTAACTGTTGCTTCCTGACCTGCATATAGATTTCTCAAGAGGCAGGTCAGAGGGTCTGGTATTCCCATCTCTTTCAGAATTTTCCACTCTTCTCCAGTAGCATATTTAGCACCTACCAACCTGGGGAGTTCATCTTTCAGTGTCTTATCTTTTTGCCTTTTCAAAGTGTTCATGGGGTTCTCAAGTCTGAAGTGGCTTGCCATTCCCTTCTCTAGTAGACCACGTTTTGTCAAAACTCTCCACCATGACCCATCCGTCTTGGGTGGCCCTACGTGGCATGGCTCATAGTTTCATTGAGTTAGACAAGACTGTGGTCCATGTGATCAGTCTGATTAGTTTTCTGTGATTGTGGTTTTCATTCTGTCTTCCCTTTGATGGATAAATGTTAAGAGGCTTATGGAAACTTCCTGATGGGAGAGACTGACTGAGTGGGAAACTGGGTCTTGTTCTGATGGGTGGGGCAATGCTCAGTAAATCTTTAGTCCAATTTCCTGTTGATGGCTGGGGCTGTGTTCCCTCCCTGTTGTTTGGCCTGAGGCCAAACTATGGTGAAGGTAATGAAGATAATTGAAGGACCTCCTTCAAAAGGTCCTGTGTAGCACTGGGGCATTCAGTGCCCCCGGTCCTGCCGCAGTCCACTGCTGACCCATGCTTCACAGTTTAAATTATTGTGATTAATAATTTAAGACACTAAAGGAAAAGGTGATGGTGTCCAGGATCCTTAAGACCATCCCTATTTTCTGAAATTCACTTGAAGGATTCATGGGACTCAGCATGTAGATATGCTAACAGCTAAGGTTTATTTTAATGGTAGAGTAAGTGTAGGTGATAGCTGAATCATAAGAGAAAATGACACAGGCAAAGCCTAGAGGAATTAACCTGCAGGCTTCCGCAAGTAATTTCACAAGAGGTCACCCAGGGCATACTCTTGCACCAGTGATGAAAATCCAGCAACATATTTGTGGTGTTCTTGTCCAGAGAAATCCATTAGAAATCCATTAGCATCCAAGGTTTTGATTGGCATGCTGGTTATATTTATAAACACCTTTGGCCTACCACATACCAAAATTTCAAACTCCTAGACAGCAGGTATCCAACATACACCATATTATTTGTCTAAATGGTTTAGGCATGGTCAGCCACACTTATCATTTAGAAAATGTTTTATATCAGTGAAGGGAGTGGTTTATCAGCCAAATTTCCGTATACCAACCAAAGGCCAATCTTGCAAACAGCCTTCTAAAAATAGTAGTGTCAAGCTTTCTCTTTTCAGCATGATAGATAACATGCAGGATCAGATAGGTAATGCTATCAGAAACAGCTGAGCACTGATAAATTGATGCTTTTGAACTGTGGTGTTGGAGAAGACTCTTGAGAGTCCCTTGGACTGCAAGGAGATCCAACCAGTCCATCCTAAAGGAAATCAGTCCTGAATGTTCATTGGAAGGACTGATGTTGAACCTGAAATTCCAGTACTTTGGCCACCTGATGCGAAGAACTCACTCATTTGAAAAGCCCCTGATGCTGGGAAAGATTGAAGGTGGGAGAAGCGGACAACAGAGGATGGCATCACCGACTCAATGGACATGAGTTTGAGTCAACTCTGGAAGTTGGTGATGGACAGGGAGGCCTGGTATGCTGCAGTCCATGGGGTCGCAAGGAGTCTGACACGACTGAGCAACTGAACTGAACTGAACTGATCGGAAACAGCAAGCTATAAGGAGTCAAATGGAATTGCTAGAAATTAAAACAAGCATACTGACAAAAATGGAGAATGCCTTTGACAGACTCATAAGTAGACTTGACCTTCACGAGGAAAGAATCAAAAATTGAATACAAGAAAGTTGAAATTACACAAACTTAAGCGCAAAAAGAAAACATTATGTAAAGATCCAGAAGAAAACATTGAAAAGCTATAGGACACTGTCAATGATATAGTGTGTATATAATTGGAATTCAAAAAGAAGATGTGAAAATAGAGTTAAAGAAATAATGGCAGAGACTTTTACAAAATTAATGGTAGACATCAAACCACAGTTCCAAAAAGCTCAGAGACAAACTAGAGGGAAGGAAAAGACTCATTGCCTACAAAGAACAAATATAAGAAGTACTGCTGACTTCTAATTTACAATTGAATTTTTTAAAAAAGAAACCATAACACATTTAAGGATGTGGATATAATGGAAAAGAGATCTTAATCTCGATATTTCAAAGTTTAATTTTAAATGCTCTCCACTTTGGTTTAATACTAGGTGTAATGTTGACAAAAGATTTCTGAACTCAAGAGAAAAATATTTGAATGTCATTACTGCCCTTACTAACTGCATGTGTAATCAACACACACGACTTTCTGAGCCTTGATTTTTTTCACTCATAAAATGAAGATATTATCCATTTAAATATGTTTTTATGAGAATTCAGTTTTTAAATGTATGTGAAATGTTATGAATTGCTGATATATTTAATATTTGATTTGTTTTGAATTTCTTACAGGAGTACCAGCTTACAATTGGACTTAAAAGTTGGATGATCTGGGCTGCGTATTTCTTCACATTCTTCTTTTTTTATATCTTTATTGTCTCTATGATATGTGTGTTACTCTTTGCCAAGGCAAGTGTTAGTTTCATGCTGCCCAATAGAAATGAGTCGTACATGTACTATTAGGATTTTAGTAGCTACTAGAAATTTTAAAAAGGAAAAGGTGAAATTATTTTAATAATGTGTATTATTTAGCCAATATACACAAAATATTATTTCAGTATGCAACCCATTTTAAAATTGAGATATTTTACATTCTTTTCTGTACTAAAACTTATAACTCCAGTGTATATTTCATATTTAGAGCACATCTCAATTTGTACACTGTATTTTCATTAGAAATACTTCATCTGTATTTGACGCTGCTTTATCTTTCGAGTTTAAGTTAAAAATAACTAAAATTCAATGACAATAAAAAGTCAGCTCCTCAGTCACACTAGCTACATTTCAAGTGCTTAATGTTTCAAGTGTTTAATAGCTACATGCCATATATGGCTGTTACATCTAACATTTTAGTTCCAGTGGATTGCAACCGGCTGCAACTATGCTTTAAGAAGGAGAAAGCTTCAGTCATAGTATGGACTGATCAGTCTCAGGTTTTCAAAAGAATGAAAAATGGCTTTTATGGAAATTCAGAGACTTTCAAATCTCTGAGAAAAACATTAATCCTTCTGTAAGAAATAAGTTAATTAGTTAACTTGGCATCTCATTGAGTTTCAGTCACTGGGCAGTGTGATCTGTTTCTTTAGGGTCATAGTTTTCTCCCTCTTCCCTTGTGTTTATATGGTACTACTTATTGCATATTTTACATGATGTCATAATTGTTTTATTGTAGATTTTCAATGATCCAGTCTTCTACTACAGTGACTATAGTTTCATTTTTGTCTTTCTTATGTGTTATGCCATTGCTTCAATATTCTTTGGCTTTATGGTTAGCACATTCTTCAATAAAGGTGAGTCTAAGACTTCTCCTGTAATAGAATTACCATTTTAATTGACCAAAATAAGGCCATATTTGGGAGCTCCATGTAACTATCTCACATACAGTCTTGGCATACATTCTAACATAGAAGATGAATTGCACATGAAATGATTTGACATAGAGATAGAGGGTGCACGGCACCCCACTCCAGTACTCTTGCCTGGAAAATCCCATGGACGAAGGAGCCTGATGGGCTGCAGTCCATGGGGTTGCAAAGAGTTGGACACGACTGAGCAACTTCCCTTTCACTTTTCACTTTCATGCATTGGAGAAGGAAATGGCAACCTACTCCAGTGTTCTTGCCTGGAGAATCCCAGGGACGGGGGAGCCTGGTGGGCTGCCGTCTATGGGGTCGCACAGAGTCGGACACGACTGAAGCGACTTAGCAGCAGCAGCAGCAGAGGGTGCACTGAAATTTAATCCTGCCCAATGCATGTATAAAAACAGTATATAAAATAAGATTGTTACCAGATGGAACTTAGGATAAATTAAACAGTGCTTCCTGCAGAAGTTGATTTCAAATCACTTCCAAAAGCAAATCAAGGGAAGGAGGTATTCATTCTTTCATTTATTCAGCATGTCCTTTGTGTACTTACCGTGTGGTAAGACACTGTATCACATACATAGACAAAGAAAAATTTATTCTTTGTGAAAGCCCACATGAGAAAGATATATATCATCAGATAACCCCAGATTGGCCTACTAGAGATCTTATAGAAATAATTTTCTATTGACAACTTTTAATAACTTCCCCCCAAATTAAGGAATATTTCTTTTTTATACCACACCTATTAAGCATTATTCCTCCTGTATTTTCTGTATTGAACAAGTATAGTCCCTATTAAATAATTTTAGTATATAAATATATTTTTGCAGTAAGACTTTTAAGTATCAAAGTATAACCTTTAATCACCTCAGCTCAGTTCAGTTGCTCAGTCATGTCCAACTCTTTGCAGGCCCATGGACTGCAGCATGCCAGGCCTCCCTGTCTATCACCAACTCCTGGAGTTTACCCAAACTCATGTCCATTGAGTTGGTGATGCCATCCAACCATCTCAACTTCTGTCATCCCCTTTTTCTCCTGCTTTCAATCTTTCCCAGCATCAAGGTCTTTTCAAATGAGTCCGCTCTTTGCATCAGGTGGCCACAGTTCAAAAGCATCAATTTTTCGGCACTCAGCTTTCTTTATACTTCAACTCTCACATCCATATGTGACTACTGGAAAAATCATAGCCTTGACTAGAAGGACCTTTGTTGGCAAAGTAATGTCTCTGCTTTTGAATATGCTGTCTAGGTTGGTCATAACTTTCCTTCCAAGGAATAAGCCTCTTTTAAGTTCATGGCTGCAGTCACCATCTGCAGTGATTTTGGAGCCCAAAAAAATAAAGTCTGCCCCTGGTTCCCCATCTATTTGCCATGAAGTGATGGGACCAGATGCCATGGTTTTAGTTTTCTGAATGTTGAGCTTTAAGCCAACTTTTTCACTCTCCTCTTTCACTTTCATCAAGAGCCTCTTCAGTTCTTCACTTTCTGCCATAAGGGTGGTATCATCTGCATATCTGAGGTTATTGATATTTCTCCCAGCAATCTTGATTCCAGCTTGTGTTTCATCCAGCCCAGCATTTCTCATGATGTCCTCTGCAGATAAGTTAAATAAGCAGGGTGACAATATACAACCTTGACATACTCCTTTTCCTATTTGGAACCAGTCTGTTATTCCATGTCCAGTTCTAACTGTTGCTTCCTGACCTGCTGCTGCTGCTGCTAAGTCGCTTCAGTCATGTCCAACTCTGTGCAACCCCATAGACGGCAGCCTACCAGGCTCCCCCATCCCTGGGATTCTCCAGGCAAGAACACTGGAGTGGGTTGCCATTTCCTTCTCCAATGCATGAAAGTGAAAAGTGAAAGTGACGTTGCTCAGTCAGATCTGACTCTTAGCGACCCCATGGACTGTAGCCTACCAGGCTCCTCTGTGCATGGGATTTTCCAGGCAAGAGTACTGGAGTGGGTGCCATTGCCTTCCTGACCTGCATATTATCACAAATATCACAAATATCAGCTGATTGGTTTTCACAATTCACAATTAGTATTTGGAATTGTGCTGAAAGGAATTAACATAGCAGGCCTGAAACTCATTTCCTTAGAAAGCCTTCCTACAAAGGTTGACCTTTGCTTGGCATCTAAGAACTTAAATTTTTAGAAGATTCTCCCCATTCTCTAAATAGTAAGAGTGGCTCATGGTTCCTAAAGTGCTTGTGCAAGCAGTTTTTATACTAATCACAGGCTTTCTTTCTGGGAGTCTTGAGTCTTGATATATGTTATGTACACCTGTGTGACAAGCTCCCCACAAAAACCTTAGTCCCTCAATCCCTAATGAATATCTGGCCAACAGTATTTTATATATGCTGTCCTTGCTAGAGGAATCAAGTATAACCTGTGTGATTTCACTGAGAGAAAACTCTTGTAAACCTGTGCCTGTTTCCATCTGCACTTTGCCCCATGCTCCTTTTCCCTTCAATGATTGGGCTTTGTATCTGTACATTGTTATTATAGCATCATTATTTATTCACCATAACTCTTGAGTATGACTATATGCTATATCCTTGAATTGTCCTAGAAAGTGACTTAATCCAGAGGTGGTCTTGAGGACCTAAATAAAACAATTAACAAAATTGTGGATAAAGAAAAGTAGTATGTTGAGCTAAAGCAGAAAGTGATGTGTTGAAAATCAAAATAAGATTGTCAGATAAGAGTCAGTGTATTTATAAAAACTTAAGAAAAAGGACTTTTATTTCTGGTGGTATAATAGACTAAATAATTAGAATGACTCTTCCATCTAGAACAATTAAAATATTAGTTAATATTTTTAAACTTATTTTTCAGTTCAGTTCAGTTGCTCAGTCATGTCCAATTCTTTGTGACCCCATGGACTGCAGCACACCAGGCTTCCCTGTCCATCACCAACTCCCAGAGTTGACTCAAACTCATGTCCATTGAGTCGATGATGCCATCCTCTGTTGTCCCCTTCTCCTCTTACCTTCAGTCTTTCCCAGCATCAGGGTCTTTTCAAATGAGTCAGTTCTTCGCATCAGGTGGCCAAAGTATTGGAGTTTCAGCTTCAGTCTTTCCAATGAATATTCAGAACTGATTTCCTTTAGGAATGACTGGTTTGACTGTGCATTGTTGACTGCCCCAAAGCCTTTGACTGTGTGGATCACACCAAACTCTGGTAAATTCTTAAAGAGATGGGACTAACAGACCACCTTACCTGCCTCCTGAGAAATCTGCATGCAGGTCAAGAAGCAACAGTTAGAACTGGACATGGAACAACAGACTGGTTCCAAATGGGGAAAGGAGTACATCAAGGCTGTATATTGTCACCCTACTTAGTTAACTTATATGCAGAATGCATCATGCAAAATGCCAGGCTGGATGAAGCACAAACTAAAATCAAGATTGCCAGGAGAAATATCAATAACCTCAGATACGCAGATGACACCACCTTTATGGCAGACAGTGAAGAAGTACTAAAGAGCCTCTTGTTGAAAGTAAAAGAGGAGAGTGAAAAAAACTGACTTAAAACTTAACATTCAGAAAACTAAGATTATGGCATCTGGTCCCATCACTTCATGGTAAATAGATGGAGAAACAATGGAAACAGTGACAGATTTTATTTTGGGGGGCTCCAAAATCACTGCAGATGGTGACTGCCATCATGAAATTGAAAGATACTTGCTCTTTGGAAGAAAAGCTATGACAAACCTAGACAGCATATTAAAAAGCAGAGACATTACTTTGACAACAAAGGTCCATCTCATCAAGGCTATGGTTTTTCCAGTAGTCATGTATGAATGTGAGCGTTGGACTGTAAAGAAAGCTGAACACTGAAGAGTTGATGCTTCTGGACTGTGGTGTTGGATAAGACTCTTGAGAGTCCCTTGGACTGCAAGGAGATCAAACTTATTTTTAATTCAGCTCAAGTTCTCCTCAAAAGTAAAAATCTCAGCTACCACAATGAACAAGAATAAAAAGTCCCTGAAAGTTATAAAGAAGAAGAAAGGCTGCTTAGAAACCTTGAAACTTGAGGAACTGACTTGACCTTTACTTCCTTGGGATTTCTTACTGCTACTCATGTATCTTTGAAAAAGCACTTCAGAAGTGTCTAGTCTATAACTAACAACATACAAAAAGTTCCAAACAAAGCCTGTTTTCCCACACCAAAAGACTAGGAAGTTGGTGCCCTAACAATAGAAAAGATTTTGGCAATACTTGCCCTATTCCAGCCCAACACTAAGTGAAAAACCACTGCACCTCCATATTCATGGCTGAGTCAGAGTCAAGAAAGAAGTTGATCCTCCATCTCAATCCCATCTTGCCAGAGTCAGGCACTATTCAATTAATAATTCCCTTGCCAGTTTACTGCCATCAGTGTCCAGTAGTGAATTGAGTCTCCATCCACATACAGTATCAATAATACTTAACCTGTAGTACAAATCAGTTATAATAAGCATCCTTGCCGTCAGCTAATCTTCCACATCTACCCAACAGCAATAAGAAACTGAACAAGTGTGCAAAACTAGTCAACACTCCTTCCACATCTCCCATCATGTAGCATCAGTGAAGCCCAGAAGAGAGCTAAGCTTCCTCTATCAGAGGTGAAAAGGTGGTATGAGTCAGTGCCCCACTTTCATAAAAGTGTTAGCAAGGCCAGAGAGAGATCTGAACTTCCACCTCATCTGTCTGCAGTGAGGCAGTGTATATCAGTGCCGTGCCCAGGAAAGTGTCAGCAGGAAAGAGAAACAGCCACATCCATCTGACCTTTGTGTGCTGCCTGCTTTTTAAAAAAGATTAGGATTCATAGTCTCATTTTACCTAAAATGCTTAGGACATGATAGAAAATCACTCATACAAAGAACCAGGAAAATCACAGTATTAATGAGAAATGACATTCATGGCAAAAGACACAGCACTAAGGTGAAGCAGGTATTATAATTGTAGGCAAGCAATATAAGCAGCCATCGCAAAAACTGGCTTCAGCAAGAAATTATGAAAACAAATGGGAAAATAGAAATCTCAGCAAAGAAATAGAAATTATTTAAAAAACAAATGGATATCATAGAAAAATATAATAGCAAGTTTAAAGCATAAGTAGAATAAAGATAAGATAGAATAAGTTAAATTGAAGACAGATTCAGTAGAATCACATTCTGAATAAAGAGAAAATACACTGAAAAATATATAGAATCTCAAGGACATGTAGGACAATAACCACATATCTAACACTTATTTGTATAAATGGAGTTTCAAAAGAAGAGTAGGAAAAATGTGGGACTGAAAAAGTTTTCAAAATAAAAAAGTATTCAAATAAATAATGGCTGAAATTTTATCAAGTCTGGTGAAAGACAGACTTATACTGTCTCAAGGACCTAGGTAATGCCAAATTGGATAAACTTGAAGAAATTCATGCCAAGACACATCATAATGAAACTTCTGAAAACTAAAGACCATGAAAAAAAACCTAACAAGCAGACAGAAAAAATCATGCATTATTTATAGAAGATTGTCAATTTGAATAACCACATTTCTCATCTAAACTAGAAGGAAGCAGCATGTTTTTCCAAGTGCTGAAGAAAAGAAATGCCAACAGTGAACTCTATCCAGGAAAACTATCCTCCAGGAATAAATAGGAAATAAATCCTTAGAAGGAGGAAGACAAAGATTTATTGTTTACAAAATTACCATTAAAGAATGGCTAAAGGAAGTTTCCTGAGCAGAAAGGAGGTAACAGAAATCTCTGAACTCCACAAAGAACATGGAAATGGGTAAAAATAGGTATAAGTATAATATACTGTTCTACTTCTCCAGTGTTTATTAGATCAAATTTGATAGATGAAGCAAAATTATAACATCATCCATCCAATTTGGTGTTCAATTTAAGTAAAGAAAATAGTTAAAGACAGTTAAAAGAGTTTTAAAGTGAATATCCCTGCTTATTTAACTTATGTGCAGGGTATATCATGTGAAATGCCAGGCTGGATGAAGCACAAGCTGGAATCAAGATTTTCAGGAGAAATATCAATAACCTCACATATACAGATGACACCACCCTATGGCAGAAAGTGAAGAAGAACTAAGGAGCCTTTTGATGAAGGTGGAAAAGGAGAGTGAAAAAGCGGGCTTAAAACTCAACATTCAAAAAGCGAAGATTATGGCATCCGGTCCCATCACTTCATGGCAAATAGATGGGGAAACAATGGAAACAGTGACAAACTTTATTTTGCGGGGCTCCAAAATCACTGCAGATAGTGACTGCAGCCATGAAATTAAAAGAGGCTTGCTCTTTGGAAGTAAAGCTATGACCAACCTAGAGAGCATATTAAAAAGCAGAGACATTACTTTCCTGACAAAGGTCCATCTAGTCAGGGCTATGGTTTTTCCAGTAGTCACGTATGGTTGTGAGAGTTGGAGTATAAAGAAAGCTGAGGGCCGAAGAATTGATGCTTTTGAACTGTAGTGTTGGAGGAGAATCTTGAGAGTCGCTTGGACTGCAAAGAAATCAAACCAGTCAATCCTAAAGGAAATCATTCCTGAATATTCATTGGAAGGACTGATGCTGAAGCTGAAACTCCAATACTTTGGCCACTTGATGCAAAGAACTGACTCATTTGAAAAGATCCTGATGCTGGGAAAGATTGAAGGTGGGAGAAGCATGGCAGGACAGCGGAGAAGATGGTTGAATGGCATCACTGTCTCAATGGACATGAGTCTGAGCAAGCTCCAGGAGTTGGTGATGGACAGAGAAGCCTAGCATTCTGCAGTCCATGGGGTCACAAAGAGTCATATACGACTGAGCGACTGAACTGAACTGAGTGTAGAGAAGCCTAAGTGGAAGTAGGATTTATGTAACTTAGAATGGTAAAATGCAGAATTTGGAGTTCTGTGAAGGACTGCTGGCAGCCACCAGGAGCTAGAAGAGGTAAGGAGTGCCATCTTCCCTAGAGTCTTAAGAATGTGTGTAGTCCTGCTGACACCATGCTCTTCTGCATATCTGCATTCCGGGCCTTTATTACTAGGTCTCTATTGAGGGCCTTTGGCTGAGGTCTCTGCAGATACCTCTACAGAGACTTCTTTGATGTGTGAAATCTGGAAGACACTTTTATTCACTCTGACTTAGCACTCAGAACTTTTCTACTCCTAGTCTTCCAGTAGCCTTTCATAAGCCATAAAACTTAAAAGCCTTTTGTTCAGGGATCCCTCAACAGTTAGTTGAATAAGCCCCCTCTCCTACCACATCTGTGATGATGCATGTGACGCTGAACCACTGTTTCAATCCATGGAGAAAATGGAATGAGAAAGTTTGTGCTTTCTCCAGTTTTAGGTTTTTGCATATACTATTGCAGTAAGTGATTAAAGGCTTCACTGTTTGGTTTCTTGCTTTAATTGACTCCTACTCCTACACCTGGTATTCACTGACTAGCCACAGGTAAGTAGATGAGAGCAATTTTGTTTTACTGCATTAGCCCCTCTTACAAGCTATTTCAGCTCAGTGACATGAGAGATAACCTCAGCCCATGACTTGTCCCTGAAGGAGGGCTAGGGTAAGAGAAAGTGGGACAAACATGTTACATTCCCGGCCATTTCCTGTTACCTGAAGAACTAGTTTCTCTCTTGCAACACGTGGAGTGCTGAAAGAACTGGAACAGAACAGAAGCCTGGAGCAGTTAGAAATGAAGAAAAAAGATGAGCAGTTTCCTGTGATCCACATGACTCTCTGAGAGTTAGAGAACGCACAGAACTGAACGTACAGAACTGAAGGCACAGGCTCCTCCCCAAGAAGGGCAAGAGGAGTTGAGAATAGCTACAATTCCTCTGCCTTTCAGAACAGTCCCTGAGGGGCTTGTTTCAGCCCATACAAGGAGCACTGCAGAAGTTGACACAGTCCTGGTGAACAGGGCAGCTAAGAACAAAAGAACTGGGGCAGGCAGCATCCTACAACCAGAACAGATCTGCAAGATTTAGGGAAGGTGTAGAACTGAGGGTTTTTCTCCAGGAGGAAGAGAATCTAGTGGATTGTGGCTCCAACATCTCTAGCCTTCCAGGGCACAGTGCAAGGGTCTGGTTTCTGTCTTGCTTCATGTGGAGCACTGACTAAACTGTCATAGACAGTAGAGGCAGTGAAAGAATATGAGCTACTTAAGGGAAATATATATATATACACTGGACATGGGGCAGCTAAGAACAAATGCCCAGAATCTAACTGGATTGAATGGTAGTCTTTCACAGTCAGAGCAGGTCCTTAAAGACAGAGAAGTAGCAGTTTCTTAAAATGTGCATACACTAATGGAAAGCAACGAAGAACAGGAAGAACCATGAAAACATGACAAAGTAACACACAAACTCACATGAGAGACACACATGCAAATAAATATTTAGTAACCTACCATGAAAAAGTGTCTTAACTGCCTGGGGTGAAACTCAAAATAGTTATTTTAAACTCAGTAAGTTACAAAAGGACAAAAATATAAGTTAATTCAGGAAAATTATACATAAACTGAGAATGCCAACAGGAATGGATTTTTAAGAAGAGCCAAATAGAAATTTTTAGTCAAAGAGTTTAATAATTGAACTGAAATGTTTGCTAAGATGATTCAAAAACTGGGTTTATCAAGCAGAAGAAATTATCAGCAAATTTCAATATAGGACATTTGAAATTATCAAGTTAGAAGTTCAAAAAGAAAAAAGTGAAAGTCTAAGAGATTAAAGGGCACATAAAAATGAATATATATATATATATATAATGAGAACCTCAGAAGGAGAAAAGAAGGAAATAGAAAATTTATTGAATGAAATGCGGTAACAATTTTTCTGATCTAGAGAGGTAAGTGAACATCCAGACTCATGAATCCTCAAAATAAACACCAGACATGATGAAACAAAAGAAGTCTACATTGTCTCAATGTCTCAGTTACAATCAAATGGTCAGAACTAAAAGAAAAACATACAGTTTTGAAAGCAGGAAGAGAAAAAGGAATGATCATGTCTAAGGAACTCCTTGTAAACAGAAACCATGAAAGCCAGGAAGGAATGAGATGATATATTTGAAGTGCTAAAAGAAAACTGCCAACTAAGAATGCTATCCTGAGCAAAACTGTACTTTAAAACTGAAGCAATAGACAAAATTGGAGGGAATTTATCACCACTATATCTGCATTATAAGAAATTCTACAGGGTCTTCTTTAAGTTGAAACAGAAGGATGATAAAGAGTGCGAAGCCTGTGAAAGCACAGGCTCACTGATAAAGGCAAATGTCTAGACAAATACAGTATTGTAATATTGTAATGATAGTAAAGAAATCCTTTTTAATTGTACTGTAAAAGTTAAAGTATTAAGAATAAAAATTTTTAAATTCTTGATATATAACAATATAAAAGATGGAATTAACAAACTTTGAGAGGGGAGAATTGAAAGTATAGACTTATGCACTTGAAATTGTTATTGGTGTAAATGAGATAGTTATAAGATAATGCTAAGTAAAATCTAAAATATATATGGACAAAAAAGAGAGACAAAGCATCTCACTACAAAAGATCAACAAATCACAAAGGAAGATAAAGAGAGTAAAAGACACAAAGAATGACAGATCAGACAGAAACAAGTAGCAAGATGGGAATTGTAGTCCTTGTCTGTCCATAATAACTAAACCATAAATGGATTAAATGTGCCAATCAGAAACCAAAGAATGGACACACACGAAAAAAAAAAAAGATACAATGATTTATTGTCTACCAAGACTTACTTTAGAATCAAAGGCACACTTAGGTTCACAATGAAGGGATGCAAATATACATTCCATAAAAAATATTGACAAAAAAGTAGAGATGGTAGCTACACTTAGAACATAAAAATAGATTTTTAAGTCAAAAATTCACAAGGAACAAAGAAGGACATTACATAATGACAAAAAGTTCAATGCATCAAGAAGATATAACTATTATATATGCACCAACCATCAGAATACCTAAGTATATAAAGCATATATTGAAATACCTGAAGGGAGAAATAGCAATACAGTTGGAGGAGGAAACTTAAATATCCCCACTTTCAAAAATGGATAGATCATCTAGAGAGAAAAATCAGTAAGGAAACAAGATTTGAGCACCATTGACCAAATGAATGTAACAGACATAAGCAGTACATTTCACCCAATAACAGAATATAGCCTTCTGAAGTGTACATGGAGTATAGTCCAGAGCCTAACACATTAGGTCAGAAAACAAGTCATTAAAAACTTAAGAAGATTGAAGTTCCAATTACTTTTCAATCACAATGGAATAAAACTAAAAAAAAAAAAAAAAAAGATGGAAAAACTTAAAATGTGTGAATTTTAAAGAACACAGCCAGCTTTTGGTCAAAGGAGTTGAAACAAGAAAATATCTTCAGGAAAACGAAAACAAATAGAATCATACCAAAACTTTTAGGATGCAGGAAAAGCAGGACTGAAAGTTTATAACAATAAACATTCATTTTAAAAGATAAGAAAGGTCAAACAGATAACCTAATTTTACACATAGTATTTGGAATTTCTAGTCAAACAAATGGGCAAGAAAAAGAAGTAAAAGATATCCAGATAAAAAGTAAAAATATATATGTTTGCACCCCACTCCAGTATTCTTGCCTGGAAAATCCCATGGACGGAGGAGCCTGGTAGGCTGCAGTCCATGGGGTCGCTAAGAGTCGGACACGACTGAGCGACTTCACTTTCACTTTTCACTTTCATGCATTGGAGAAGGAAATGGCAACCCACTCCAGTATTCTTGCCTGGAGAGTCCCACAGACGGGGGAGTCTGGTGGGCTGCCGTCTGTGGGGTCGCACAGAGTCGGACACGACTGACGTGACTTAGCAGCAGCAGCAGCAGCATATATGGAAAATCCTAAAGACTCCACACACACACAGTTGCTACTAATAAATTCATTGTCAAGCAGAGAGCCTACACAGACATTTCTCCAAAGAAGACAGACAGATGGCTAATAAACACATGAAAATATGCTCAATATCACGCAGTATAAGAGAAATACAAACCAAAATCACAATGAAGTATCATCTCACACCAATCAGAATGGCTGTCATCAAAAAGTCAACAATAAATGCTGAGAGGATGTACAGAAAAGGGAACCCTATTAAAGTGTTGGTGGGAATGCAAATTGATATAACCACTATGGAGAACAGTATGGAGATGCCTTTAAAATCTAGGAATAAAACTACCATATAACACAGAAATCCCACTACTAGGCATATACCCTGAGGAAGCTAGAATTTGAAAGACACATGTATCCCTCCAAAAGTCACTGTGGACAGTGACTGCAGTCATGAAATTAAAAGATGCTTGCTCCTTGGAAGAAAAGCTATGACAAACCTAGAGAGCATATTAAAAAGCAGAGACATCACTTTGCCAACAAAGTTCCAGATAGCCAAAGCTATGGGTTTTCCAGTTGTCAGGCACAGATGTGAGAGTTGGACCATAATGCTGGCTGAGCACCAAAGGATTGATGCTTTCAAACTGTGTTGCTGGAGAAAACTCTTGAGAGTCCCTTAGACAGCACGGAGATCAAACAAGTCAATCCTAAAGGAAGTTAACCCTGGATATTCATTAGAATTGATGCTGAAGCTGAAGCTCCAATACTTTGGTCACTTGTTCTAAAGAGCCGACTCATTGGAAAAGACCCTGATGCTGGGAAAGATTGAGGGCAGGAGAAGAAGTGGGCAATAGAGGATGAGATTGTTGGATGGCATCATTGAATCAATGGAAATGAGTTTGAGCAAACTCTGGGAGACAGTGAAGGACAGGGAAGCCTGTGGGGTCACAAAGAGTTGGACACAAGTGAGTGAACAACAATAAAACCTCAGTGTTCATTGCAGCACTATTTACAACAGCTAGGACATGGAAGCAACCTAGATGTCCATCAGCAGATGAATGGATAAAGAAGTTGTGGTATATATACACAATGGAATATTACTCAGCTATAAAAAGGAACACATATGAGGCAGTTCTAATGAGGTGAATGAACCTAGAGCCTGTTATACAGAGGCAAGTAAGTCAGAAAAAGAAAGACAAATACCATATGTTAACACATATCTGTGGAATCCAGAAAGATGTACTAAGGACCCTATGTGCAGGGCAGCAAAGGAGACACAGGCATAAAGAACAGACTTTTGGATTCAGTGGGAGAAGGAGTAGGTGGGATGATTTGAGAGAATAGCATTAAAACATATTCATTACTGTATGTAAAATAGACACTGGAAGTTTGATGTATGACAGAGGGCGACCAAAGCTAGTGCTCTGTGACAACCTGGAGGGATGGATTAAGGAGGGAGGTGGGTACAGAATGGAGGGGACAAATGTATGCCTATGGCTGATTCATATTAATGTAAGGCAAAAACCATCACAGTATTGTAAATAACTATCCTCCAATTCAAATAAATTTTAAAAAATAAATTCACTAAAGTAACTGATATGAAAATCAATTATATTTTTATATATTAACAATGAACTACTCAAAAAAGAAATTAAGGAAATCTTCCCTCTTACAATAGCATCAAAAAGAATAAAATAAACCAAGGAGGTGAAAGACTTGTTCACTTGAAACATTGACCAGAAATTAAAGCAAATACAAATAAAGGGAAAGATACCCTGTGCTTAGGATTGAAAGTCTTCGTGCTTTTTCTTTGTCTTGTGTGTTTTTTTTTTAATATTTTAATTTTATTAGTGTATAGTTTATTTGCAATATTATGTTTCAGGTGTACAGCAAAGTAATTGTTATGCATATTAATATATGTATACCCACTCTCTGTAAGAATCTTTTCTCAGGTTATCACAGAATATTGAATAGAGTTCCCTGTGCTATACAAGACATCCTTGTTGGTTATCTATCTTGTGTATAGAGTGTGTGTTCGTTCATCCCAAGTTCCTGATTTATGCCTCACCCTAACCTTCTCCCTTGGTAGCCATAGCTTCATATTCTAACTCTGTAAGTCACTTCTGCTTTGCAAGTAACTTCATCAGTCCCATTTTTCTAAGTTCCACATGTAAGTGTTTATTTTTCCTACTATTTTTCAATTCTCTATTTTATTTATTTCTGCCATAATCTTTATTATTAACATTTCCTTCTTTATTCTAGCTTTCTATTTTTTATTGATAGTTTCCAATTTTGTTTGTTTGTTTTTGTCAAGTTTCTTAAGTTGTGAAGTTAATTTATTGATTGGAGATCCTACCTCTTTTTCAAAGTAAGCAGTTATAGCTATAATTTTGCCCCTTAGTACTGCTTTTAATTCATTTAATGTTATGTTTTCATTTTCATTCATCTCTATATACCTTTTAATTTCTCTTGCTATTTCTTTTTTGTCCATTGATTGTTCAGGAGTGTACTGTTGAACTTCCACAAAATTGTAAATTTTTCCATTTTCTTTTCAGTATTCTAGTCCTGTTGTAGTTGAAGAAGATTGTTTATATGACATTTATCTTAACTCAAAAGTTTTGTGATTTGATTTGTGGCCTAACATATGCTCTATCCTGAAGACTGTCCTGTGTGCACTTGGCTAAAAGACGCACTACTGTATTCCTTGGGAGCCTATAGTAAAGAATACATTTTCTTGCCTTTTTCCCATTTTTGAAAACAGTCAACATTCCTTGGCTTATGAACTCTTTTTGCAATTCCATCATTCCAATTCTACTTTGATTATCACATAATCTTCTCTGACTCAGACTCTCCTGCATTCCTCTTTTTAGGTTGAGGTATAGTTGATACAGTAATACTAGCTTTAATAATTGTACATGAATTTACTTTTACTGGAGATCTTTGCTTGTTCATATAGCCTCAACTATATTTCTTTCAACCTGAAAGACCCCAGGACAGGTAATTTTTCTTTATTTGTTACTCATTTCTCCTTCATCTTAAAAGAACAGTTTGAAGCATTAAGAATTCTTGGTTTTTGCTGATTTTTTTCCTTGAGAAATCTGAATATATTCACCCACAGCCTCCTGACCTTCAAACTTTCTGTTTAGAAATTCTTCCAATAATCATATGAGGATCTTTGCATATGATCCTCTTCTCTTGCTCCTTTCCAAATTCTTTGTCTTTAGATTTTAACAATTTGATTATAATGTGCTCAGTGTCAGTCTTCTGCAGGTCGTGCTATTTAGAGTTTGTTAAGCTTCTTGATAAGCTTCTTGAATCATTATATTTGTTTTCATCAAGTCTGGGAAAATTTCATCCACTATTGCTTCAGATAAGTTCTCCTTTATTCTGTCTTCTCTTTCATGCGCTCTGACAGTGGTTATGTTGGTCCACTTAATGTTATCCCACAGATCCCTACACTGTTTGCTTTTCTTCAATCTTATTACTTTATATTACTCAAAACTGAACTTTCCAGTTGTATAGTCTTAAAGTTCACTGAGTCTCCTGCCTGTGAAAATTCAATTTTGAAACACTCTACTGAATAGTCATTGCTTTTATTGTATTATTCAGCTTCAGAATTTCTTTATTCCTTCCTATGTTTTTCACCTCTTTATTGATACTTTGTTTTGCTCATATATAATTTTCTTGAGTTTATCCTCATCTTTCTTTAGCTGTGTGAGCATCTTAGAACATTTGTCTAAATCTGTTGATCTAGAAAGTCCACCATCTGGTCTTTCTCAGGGATAACTGCTGTTGATTTATTTTCTCCTTACTTGTTTCTCTGTATTCCTTGTCAATTTTTTCAAAACTTGACATTTAAATTTAAATTTCATAATGTGGTAATCTGGAACTCAGATTCAATTATCACAACTGTTAGGTTGGCTATTACCAAGATTACAAAATATAGCATGTGTTGGTGAGGATGTGGAGAATAAAGAACTTTAATGGTACCCCACTCCAGTACTCTTGCCTGGAAAATCCCATGGACGGAGGAGCCTGGTAGGCTGCAGTCAATGGGGTCGCTAAGAGTCGGACACGACTGAGCGACTTCACTTTCACTTTTCTCTTTCATGCATTGGAGAAGGAAATGGCAACCCACTCCAGTATTCTTGCCTAGAGAATCCCAGGGACGGTGGAGCCCAGTGGGCTGCCGTCTATGGGGTCGCACAGAGTCGGACAAGACTGAAGTGACTTAGCATAGCATATATACAGTTGGTGGAATATACATTGTTGTAGCCACTCTGTAGAACACTTTTGAGGTTTCTTAAAAAATTACAAATAGCATTACCATAAGATACAGCAATCCCACTTCTAGGTATACATCCAAAGGAATTGAAATTACTTCTCAAAGAGATATCTGTACCCCCATTACAGCATTATTTAAAATAACCAAGACATGGAAGCAACCTAGTTATACCTCAAGAGATAGATTTTTATTTAGATTTAACTTTTTTTGGTGTTGAGGTTTAACTGATTAAGAGGCTTCCCTGATGGCTCAGATGGTAAATAATCTACCTACAATGCAGGAGATGTAAGAGACTCGGGTTAGATTGCTGGGTTGGGAAGATGCCCCTGGAGAAGGAAATGGCAACCCACTTCAGTATTCTTGCCTGGAGAATTCCATGGACAAAAGAGCCTGGTGGGCTACAATTAATCCATGGGGTTGCAAAGAGTCAGACATGACTGAGCAACTAATACTTTCATAGCTGATTCCTTTTCCCATTGGTCTATATTTCTGTTTTTGTGGCAGTACCATACTGTTTTGATGACTGTAGCTTTGTAATATAATATGAAGTCAGGGATCCTGATTCTTCCAGCTCTGTTTTATCTCTCAAGATTGCTTTCATTACATGGAGGCTTTTGTTTCTCCATACAAAGTTTTGGATTTTTTGTTCCAATTCTGTGAAAAATGCCATTGGTAATTTGATAGGGATTGCATTCAGTCTTTAGATTTCTGTGTTTGACTATGTTGATTCTTCCAATCCATGACCATGGGATGTCTTTCATCTGTTTGTGTCTTCTTTGGTTGCTTTCATCAGCATCTTGTAGTTTTCAGAGTACAGGTGTTTTGTTTCCTTCAGACCAGATCAGATCAGATCAGTTGCTCAGTCGTGTCCGACCCTTTGCAACCCCATGAATCACAGCACACCAGGCCTCCTTGTCCATCACCAACTCCCGGAGTTCACTCAGACTCAACGTCCATCGAGTCAGTGATGCCATTCAGCCATCTCATCCTCTGTCGTCCCCTTCTCCTCTTGCCCCCAATCCCTCCCAATATCAGAGTCTTTTCCAATGAGTCAACTTCGCATGAGGTGGCCAAAGTACTGGAGTTTCAGCTTTAGCATCATTCCTTCCAAAGAAATCCCAGGGCTGATCTCCTTCAGAATGGACTGGTTGGATCTCCTTGCAGTCCAAGGGACTCCCAGGAGTCTTCTCCAACACCACAGTTCAAAAGCATCAATTCTTCGGCACTCAGCCTTCTTCACAGTCCAACTCTCACATCCATACATGACCACAGGAAAAACCATAGCCTTAACTAGACGGACCTTTGTTGGCAAAGTAATGTCTCTGCTTTTGAATAGGCTCTCTAGGTTGGTCATAACTTTCCTTCCAAGGAGTAAGCGTCTTTTAATTTCATGGCTGCAGTCACCATCTGCAGTGATTTTGGAGCCCAGAAAAATAAAGTCTGACACTGTTTCCACTGTTTCCCCATATATTTCCCATGAAGTGCTGAGACCGGATGCCATGATCTTCATTTTCTGAATGTTGAGCTTTAAGCCAACTTTTTCACTCTCCTCTTTCACTTTCATCACGAGGCTTTTGAGTTCCTCTTCACTTTCTGCCATAAGGATGGTGTCATCTGCATATCTGAGGTTATTGATATTTCTCCTGGCAATCTTGATTCCAGCTTGTGTTTATTCCAGTCCAGTGTTTCTCATGATGTACTCAGCATAGAAGTTAAATAAACACAGTGACAATATTCAGCCTTGACATACTCCTTTACCTATTTGGAACCAGTCTGTTGTTCCATGTCCAATTCTAACTGTTGCTTCCTGACCTGCATACAGATTTCTCATGAGGCAGGTCAGGTGGTCTGGTATTCCCATCTCTTTCAGAATTTTCCACAGTTGATTGTGATCCACATAGTCAAAGGCTTTGGCATAGTCAATACAGCAGAAATAGATGTTTTTCTGGAACTCTCTTGCTTTTTCCATGATCCAGAGGATGTTGGCAATTTGATCTCTGGTTCCTCTGCCTTTTCTAAAACCAGCTTGAACATCAGGAAGTTCACGGTTCACATATTGCTGAAGCCTGGCTTGGAGAATTTTGAACATTGCTTTACTAGCGTGTGAGATGAGTGCAATTGTGCGGTAGTTTGCGCATTCTTTGGCATTGCCTTTCTTTGAGATTGGAATGAAAACTGACCTTTTCCAGTCCTGTGGCCACTGCTGAGTTTTCCAAATGTGCTGGCATATTGAGTGCAGCACTTTCACAGCATCATCTTTCAGGATTTGGAACAGCTAAACTGGAATTCTATCACCTGCACTAACTTTGTTCATAGTGATGCTTTCTAAGGCCCACTTGACTTCACATTCCAGGATGTCTGGCTCTAGGTCAGTGATCACACCATCGTGATTATCTGGCTTGTGAAGATCTTTTTTGTATAGTTCTTCTGTGTATTCTTGCCATCTCTTCTTAATATTTTCTGCTTCTGTTAGGTCCATACCATTTCTGTCCTTTATCAAGCCCATCTTTGCATGAAATATTCCTTTGGTATCTCTGATTTTCTTAGGTAGGCTTATTCCTAGGTATGTTACTCTTTTTGATACAGTGGTAAATGAAATTGCTTCTTGAATTTCTCTTTCTGATAGTGTGTAGAAATGCAATAGATTTCTCTGTTAATTTTGTTACCCGCAACTTTACGAAATTCATTGATGAGCCCTAGTGGTTTTCTGGTAGCATCTTTAAGATCTTCTGTTTATAGTATCATGTCATCTGCAAACAGTGAAAGTTTTACTTCTTCTTTTCCAATTTTTATTCTTTATTTCTTTTTCTTCTCTGATTGCTATAGAAAAATTATGTTGAATAAAATCGGTGAGAGTGGACATCCTTGTCATGTTCGTGATCTTGGAAAAAATATTCTCAGCTTCTCACCATTGTGTAGGATGTTTGCCAGAGGTTTGTCATAAATGGTCATTACAATGTTTAGTTAGGTTCCCTTTATGCTGCTTTCTAGAGAGTTTTTACCGTAAATAGGTGCTTTGTTGTTCAGTTACTCAGTCATGTCTGAATTTTTTGCAACCCCATGGACTGAGCATGCCAGGTTTCCCCTGTCCTTAAACATCTCCTGGAGTTTGCTCAAACTCATTTCCTTGAGCTAGTGATGCTGTCCAAGCATCTTGTCCTCTGTCATCCTCTTCTCCTGCCTTTAGTCTTTCCCAGCATCAGGGTCTTTTCCAATGAGTCAGCTCTTCAGATCAGGTGGCCAAAGTATTGGAGCTTCAGCTTCAGCATCAGTCCTTTTTTACTCTCCCCTTCCACCTTCACCAAGAGGCTCTTTCTGCCATTAGGGTGGTGTCATCTGCATATCTCATGTTGTTGATCAGATAAATAAGAAGGGTGACAATATAATTGTAACCTTTTCACTTTACAGGGTACTTACCAGGACTTTTGCCTCAAAGGAGGGGTGTGCGGAAGCAAGTGGGCACATGCACCTAAAAGGACTCCAGTGTTTTGCCTGTGTGGGCACCTGCCACTCTGCTCAGATGCAGCTGATAATCACATCTCTTCCCCGGTCGTGACTGCCCTAGATCTAGTGTCACACTATGTGTGCTGTGAGTGGGGCCAAAGAGTTTTTTCAGCTTGGACAAGGGCACACAGGCAACTGTGGGAAGCCCAGCATCCTTGCTGGTGTCAAAAGTCTGGGTTGCTTCTAGGACATCACTTGAGAAGGTGACAAAAATGGCCACCACCCACCTGGGCTCATCCCTGGGACTGGGTCATCTCTGCATCCCAAGTTTGAGCCTTTAATCCTGACCACCCTAGCTCCAGTGCCACACTGCAGTGTGGAGTGAGCAGTGCTAGTGTTGTTGCTTGGCTTGGGCTGGGAAGTGTAGGGAGGTGGTCTCAGGAAACCCTGCAGCTGCTAGGGAATATGTTTCTCAGCCTCGCCTGGGGCAAGCGAGCACCTGAACATTCCTCAAAAGTGGAGTCTAGGCATCTCCAACCTTCTTATCTGCCTCCATGGTTCTCCAACCAGCCAACGGGCTTGTCTCCTCCATATAGGACCCGCGAGCTGGGACACCCAGTCTGTGGCTCAACCTGCTCAGTCCCCATGGCAAATATCTACCCATGCAATCTCTGATTCCCCTCCTAAGGACACAGATTCCACAACCTGATTGTTTTTCTTCCCATCCTGTCATATTCTATGAGTATCTTTCTTAGAACTTTGATTTTACAGTAATCTTTCTACCTGTTTGCAATTAGTTTTCAGTGAGAATTATTCTACATGTGTATGTATTTTTTTATGTGTTCATGAAGGGAGGTGAGCACCGCATCCTCTTACTCCACCTTCTTGATCTCCTGTCTCAATGATAATCTTGACAAAAATTCTTTTTCTAGCTTACAGGAGCCTGTATTTATGGACCTAATCATATCCAACTCTCAATAATTAACTATTTATTTAACTATTCTCTTTTGACTATCATGATGTAGATTGAAAGCATGTGTTAAAAACTTCACTATGGCTTATTATTCTACCCATAATTTCAAACTCTAGAAACACTAAGGTATTAAATTTATATTAATGCTAATGATGTGCATTTATAATTCTCCAAACCAAGTAATACTGAATAAGTAAGTTTTAGAAATGAGAAAGGAACAAATGTAAGGGTGATTCTTTGTTTAAATGACTGCACATTTTTATCATATGTGGTAAATATCCTATACATTGTCATCCTATACATTAATTCATTCATTTAATAAATATTTACTGAACACATATTGTGTTCCAGACATCAGTGATATGAGGGTGAAAAAGATAAATTCTCTTCCCTCATAGAGTTTACATTCTTATCCTTTAGTGTAGTCTTATGAACTTACTTATAGTTTATTTATCATTCATTAGTTTGTATATTGCTTTAAACTGACCTTATAATTTCCTTCTCATTTGCAGCCCGTTTGGCTGCTTCTGCTGGAAGCTTTATATATTTTGTCAGTTTCTTTCCATTTAATTCCATTGCTCAATACTATGGACGGATAAACCTTACCATGAAGGTAGCTGCCTGTCTCAGCCCAAATATTGCTTTGGCACTGGGGATTAAACTCCTTGTCAAGTTTGAAACAAAACGTAAGTGTTTGCCTTGCAAATTTTGCCTTTTCTATTTGATTCCTAGAAATGTAGAAAGAGACAGTGTGGGTGGGACTGTGACTAAAGAGGTAAGAACATACTATAAAAATATTTATTTCCGGATTTGTTTTTTTATTATGAAGGCAATTGTGTGAACTAACCTTCTATTCTACAACTTTCCTTATTTACCTAATAATATATGTTAAACCTCTTCCCACATAGAGATAGACTCTTTTCTTTTACAAAGCTGTTTAGTATTCCATTACAAAAAGGTATTATAATTAATTAACCATTCTTTATCAGTGTATGCTTAAGAATTTTCCAACTTTTTGCTACTGCCCTTAATAGTATTCATATATTTTCTCATATGGTGTGAATCAGATCAGATCAGATCAGTCGCTCAGTCGTGTCTGACTCTTTGCGACCCCATGAATCACAGCACGCCAGGCCTCCCTGTCCATCACCAACTCCCGGAGTTCACTCAGACTCATGTCCATCGAGTCAGTGATGCCATCCAGCCATCTCATCCTCTGTTGTCCCCTTCTCCTCCTGCCCCCAATCCCTCCCAGCATCAGAGTCTTTTCCAATGAGTCAACTCATCGCAAGAGGTGGCCAAAGTTTATGATAATCTTCAAAAAGAGTAGATCAATTTATTGTCCCACCAGTAACACATGAGTTTTTCTACATCTGTTCCAATAATACATTATACTGCTGCTGCTGCTGCTGCTGCTGCTAAGTCGCTTCAGTCGTATCCAACTCTGTTCGACCCCATAGATGGCAGCCCACCAGGTTCCACCACCCCTGGGATTCTCCAGGCAAGAACACTGGAGTGGGTTGCCATTTCCTTCTCCAATGCATGAAAGTAAGAAGTGAAAGTGAAGTCGCTCAGTCGTGTCCTACTCTTAGCGACCCCATGGACTGCAGCCTTCCAGGTTCCTCCGCCAATGGGATTTTCCAGGCAAGAGTACTGGAGTGGGGTGCCATTGCATTCTCTGATACATTATACTACTCTGATGTAAAAAGCAAATATAAGGTCTTTATTTCCTGTAACTAATTTTCCTCCAAACTCAGCACTATTGTGCTGAAGAAAATAAATATAAGTCTAATTTAGTGATTTACTCAGGTTCTTCTGAATGAGCAAGAAGAGATAGAAAGCCTTCTTCAGCAATCAATGCAAAGAAATAGAGGAAAACAACAGAATGGGAAAGACTAGGGATCTCTTCAAGAAAATCAGAGATAACAAAGGAACGTTTCATGCAAAGATGAGCTCGATAAAGGACAGAAATGGTATGGACCTAACAGAAGCAGAAGATATTAAGAAGAGATGGCAAGAATACACAGAAGAACTGTACAAAAAAGATCTTCACAACCCAAATAATCACGATGGTGTGATCACTGACCTAGAGCCAGACATCCTGGAATGTGAAGTCAAGTGGGCCTTAGAAAGCATCACTATGAACAAAGCTAGTGGAGGTGATGGATTCCAGTTGAAAGATGATGCTGTGAAAGTGCTGCACTCAATATGCCAGCACATTTGGAAAACTCAGCAGTGGCCACAGGACTGGAAAAGGTCAGTTTTCATTCCAATCCCAAAGAAAAGCAATGCCAAAGAATGCGCAAATTACCGCACAATTGCACTCATCTCACACGCTAGTAAAGTAATGCTCAAAATTCTCCAAGCCAGGCTTCAGCAATATGTGAACTGTGAACTTCCTGATGTTCAAGCTGGTTTTAGAAAAGGCAGAGGAACCAGAGATCAAATTGCCAACATCCGCTGGATCATGGAAAAAGCAAGAGAGTTCCAGAAAAACATCTATTTCTGCTTTATTGACTATGCCAAAGCTTTTGACTGTGTGGATCAGAATCAACTGTGGAAAATTCTTCAAGAGATGGGAATACCAGACCACCTGATCTGCCTCTTGAGAAATTTGTATGCAGGTCAGGAAGCAACAGTTAGAACTGGACATGGAACAACAGACTGGTTCCAAATAGGTAAAGGAGTTCGTCAAGGCTTTATATTGTTACCCTGTTTATTTAACTTATATGCAGAGTATATCATGAGAAACGCTGGACTGGAAGAAACACAAGCTGGAATCAAGATTGCTGGGGGAAATATCAATAACCTCAGATATGCAGATGACACCACCCTTATGGCAGAAAGTGAAGAGGAACTCAAAAGCCTCGTGATGAAAGTGAAAGAGGAGAGTGAAAAAGTTGGCTTAAAGCTCAACATTCAGAAAATGAAGATCATGGCATCCGGTCCCGGCACTTCATGGGAAATATATGGGGAAACAGTGGAAACAGTGTCAGACTTTATTTTTCTGGGCTCCAAAATCACTGCAGATGGTGACTGCAGCCATGAAATTAAAAGACGCTTACTCCTTGGAAGGAAAGTTATGACCAACCTAGAGAGCCTATTCAAAAGCAGAGACATTACTTTGCCAACAAAGGTCCGTCTAGTTAAGGCTATGGTTTTTCCTGTGGTCATGTATGGATGTGAGAGTTGGACTGTGAAGAAGGCTGAGTGCCGAAGAATTGATGCTTTTGAACTGTGGTGTTGGAGAAGACTCTTGAGAGTCCCTTGGACTGCAAGGAGATCCAACCCAGTCCATTCTGAAGGAGATCAGCCCTGGGATTTCTTTGGAAGGAATGATGCTAAAGCTGAAACTCCAGTACTTTGGCCACCTCATGCGAAGAGTTGACTCATTGGAAAAGACTCTGATGCTGGGAGGGATTGGCGGCAGGAGGAGAAGGGGACGACAGAGGATGAGATGGCTGGATGGCATCACCGACTCGATGGACTTGAGTCTGAGTGAACTCCGGGAGTTGGTGATGGACAGGGAGGCCTGGCGTGCTGCAATTCATGGGGTCGCAAAGAGTCGGACACGACTGAGCGACTGATCTGATCTGATCTGGTCTTCTGAATGAGTCAGTTTTTCAGACGTCTCTTTCCTTCTCATATTCTTCAAAATAGTATGGACGGGTTTGGAAATTTATGGGATCTCTTATGATGGAGGGACATGGTGGCCTCAAATACATGTGGTATCTTCTGGATCTTGTATATCTACAGTAGAGTACCTAACCTGAGCTGCTTTATGGACTCTTACAAACTGAAGTGTGACTCTTTATGTTTGGCCCGCATCTGTTAGAAACATGGTTCTGGCTAGTAGATCTAGCCTTAAAAGTCCTCATTCAGTTCTCTGCCTTCCTCTGGCTCTCTCTGAGACTCTTTGGCCTTTATAAACACTTGGAAAGTTATACAAGCTCTGAATGTGGCTTTTAAGTTATGAGGGGTCAGTAACATCACTTCGGGTTTAATTATCTAGCTGCCTTACTCTGCCAATAACAATACCACCAATCATGCAATGTTGGATATTCTACATGATTCCACCTGAATATTTCACCAGGGTTTCCCTGAAATAGGAAAACCAAGGACCCATGTACCTGTCCTCTGTACCTTATTTTCCTTCTTTTCTTACGTGAAGTGAGGGGCTGCCTTTCCTACTTGTCTTCATTTTTAGAAGGGACATCCTTTTCAAATGGACATTTGCATTGCTGCTCCCCAGGACACAAAATGCCAGAACATTAGAAGATAAGGAGAAATGGACTGTAAACTGGGGGGTATTTCAAAATTTTATATCCTTTACACCATGGAATTACTTTATCTTTTATGCTAAGTAAAAAATAGCATCTAAATCTATCAATTTTAAGGGAGAAAAGGGAGGCTTTCTTGCTACATAAAAGTATTTGAATTGTCTAAATGTTGTAAGTTGTTGTTCAGTCGCTCAGTCGTGTCTGACTCTTTGCAATCCCATGGACTGCACCAGGTTTCTTTGTCCTTCATTATCTCCCAGAGTTTGCTCAAACTCATGTCCATTCAGTCGGCTATGCCATCCAACCATCTCATCCTCTGTCACCCCCTTCTCCTCCTGCCCTCAATCTTTCCCAGCATCAGGGTCTTTTCCAATGAGTCCCTTCTTTATAGCAGGTGGCCAAAGTATTGCAGCTTCAGCATCAGTCCTTTCAATGAATATTCAAGGTTGATTTCCTTTAGGATTGACTGGTTTGATCTCCTTGCTGTCCATGGGACTCTCCAGAGTCTTTTCCAGCACCACAGTTCAAAAGCATCAATTCTTCAGTGCTCAGCTATCTTTGTGGTACAACTCTCACATCCATACATGACTGCTGGAAAAACCATGGCTTTGACTATACTGACCTTTGTCCGCAAAGTGATGTCTCTGCTTTTTAATACGCTGCCTAGGTTTGTCATAGCTTTTCTTCCAAGGAGCAAGCATCTTTTAATTTCATGGTTACAGTTATCCACAATGTAAATAACTATCCTTAGACTGTGATTCATTTAACTTGTGTTCATGGTATCCTTTTCCAAAAAAATTCTATAATGTAATCAGGCTTGTCAGTCTTTTCCTTTAATTTGTACACTTGTGTCATCTTCAAGAAATCCTTCAATACCCAGAGTCATAAAGATAATCCTATATTTTCTTCTAAATTTTATATTTTTTAATTTTTACATCTGGATTTTCAATAAGCATAGAGTTGCTAATCTAATTTTATTTTTTTTTCACATGAAAATCAAGCTTTTACAATAATTTATTGGAATGTCTATTGTTCTCTATTGCTTTTTCATTTCACCTACTTCACATCACCTTTCAATACATGCATGGATCTGGTTCTAGTGGTATTAATAGTTTCCATTCTTTTTTAGTCTCCTTTTGTGTCAATACCATGATGGTTTTACTCATTATAGCTTTATAATAAGTCTTAATATCTGTTGGTCTTGTCTTCATACCTTGTTGCTCTTCAGTCATTCTTATCACTTTGCTTACCTCTTGAACTTCAGGATAACTTTGCCAAATTCTATGAAAAATCTTGTTAATCTTTAGTGGGAATTTCATTGCATTTATTGATTAATGAGGATTGAAGATAGTTTTCTCATCTGTGAACAATAGTCTAATCCAAATGAATAGCCAGTCATAGGAATATATATAAGATTTCTTTGTGGATACTTAGATCATTCTTACTTTATACATGAAGCATTAGAAAATTTACTAGGTTTAATTAGTGAATTTTCATTGGCTTAATCTGCAACAGAATTAAAACTAAAACAGTTTTAGTTTTCTGAGTTACTTTTGTGAAGTTATTTTATTAATCATTTGCTTTTTATTTTTTTGTATTACTTTTGTTTTTCAGGAACTCCTATTTTATTTTCAGTAGCAGAATTTCTCGTTATGATAGACTTCCTGAAGTTTGTATTGTGCATTCTTTTTTTTTTCTACATTTTCTAATGTACTGTTCATTGCCTCTGAGATGGCTTTCATTTTGATAATCACCTTTAATTGACCAAATCCTTTTTTCTCAGGCTAGTACCTCTGTTTATATAGCTTTCTCAAAGACACAATGTTTATGAACATTCTTCTCATAGTGCTGAGCTATAGGAGAAGGGCTAAAGTTGAAGGCAGGATGGGTTTCATGGGCCACTGTGTTTAACATCTTTCTTATTTGCATTAGGAGTTCACCGCAAGCCCTGATGCTTTTTCAGTTGTGCTACTTGTAATCTTTTGGTAACATGTTTTTCTCTTTCCATCAGTACTGTCAGCAAAACTTCTTTTTCTCTTCTACTTGGTAATCATCCTTCTCTAGTTATATTAAATGTTTTTCCAAATGTGTATATACTAATGGTTATTTCAGTGGGAACTTAAAATTAGAGGAAAAGTAGAGGGATAGTTTCTAATAGGTCTTTTTTTTTTTTCTTGGCTTTTTGTTACTCTTCATTTTTGTTTTTTAGTCATTGACTTTATCTCAGGCATTCCTATTATTTTTGTAGATTTTCAAGGGAGGAGGAAGGAAATCAATGTTATTACATATTCCATCATTTTCTTGGATGAACTAATTACTAAGGGTATCAACATATAGATAATTTACCTCAGTAAAATTTAGATTATCAACCGTTTTTTTTGTTTTGTTTTGTGTTTTGCTGTTTCAATCACAGAGCTGTCATCTATGGTATATATCTCCTTTTATTTCAGAAACTGGTGTGAACTGGAATAAGATTTGGACACCAGCCACCCTTGAGGATAACCTCACCTTTGGCCATATGATGGGAATGCTTGTAATTGATGCTTTCTTGTATGGTCTTGTGACCTGGTACATAGAAGCTGTCTTTCCAGGGCAATATGGCATGCCTCAACCATGGTACTTTTTTCTTATGGTGAGTTCTAATGCTTCTATTGTTGTGAAAACCATAGTCCTTATGAGCAAGGGCATGTACAGAATCATTTGCATACCATCCATACTGAAATACTGGCCATTTCTTGATATACTTTAAAGACCTTCCACATATGCAGATGAACAGTATGAATAAGATACTGAAACCCTGTACATTAAAACACTGTGAGTAACGTAGCCCTTCTTCAGTCAAGTAGTACATAATGGATTAATTTGGAGTATAAAGAAATGTAGAAGTATAAAAATGTAAAAGTGTAAAATTGTAAAAATGTAAAAAATGTAAAAGTGTCTGTAAACTATGTTCCCTGTTAAGTTCATATGTGATAGTTTCTTAGATCCTGATGAGTGGAGGGTTCAGTTCAGTTCAGTTGCTCAGTCCAACTATGTGACCCCATGGACTGCAGGTCACGAGGCTTCCCTGTCCATCACCAACTCCCAGAACTTGGTCAAACTCATGTCCACTGAGTCAGTGATACCATCCATCTCATCCTCTATCATCCCCTTATTCTCCTGCCTTCAGTCTTTCCCAGCATCAAGGTCTCTTCTAATGAGTCAGTTCTTTGCATCAGGTGGCCAAAATATTGGAGTTTCAGCTTCAACATCAGTCCTTCCAATGAATATTCAGGACTGATTTCCTTTAGGATTGACTGATTGGATCTCCTTGCAGTCCACGGGACTCTCAAGGGTCTTCTCCAACACCACGGTTCAAAACCATCAATTCTTCGGCGTTCAGCTTTCTTTATAGTCCAACTCTCACATCCGTACATGATTACTGGAAAAACCATAGCTTTGACTAGATGGACCTTTGTCAGCTAAGTAATGTCTCTTCTTTTTAATATGCTGTCTCGGTTTGTCATAGCTTTTCTTCCAAGGAATATCTTTTAATTTCATGGCTGCAGTCACCATCAGCAGTGGTTTTGGAGCCCAAGAGTGTGATGTCTGTCTCTGTTTCCCAGTTCACGTACCTCTGAAGCCTAACTTGAAGTATTTTGAGCTTAACGTTGCTAGTATGTGAAATGAGAACAATTGTATGGTAGTTTGAATATTCTTTAGCATTGTCAGAGGTACGTGAACTGAGAACTTCCAGATATATAAGCTGAGTTTAGAAAAGGCAGAGGAACCAGAGATCAAATTGCCAACATACACTGGATCACTGAAGAAAGCAAGGGAGTTCCAGAAAAATATCTACTTCTGCTTCATTGACTATGCTAAAGCCTTTGAGTGTGTGAATCACAAAAAAACTGTGGAAAATTCTTAAAGAGATAGAAGTGCAATACCACCTCACCTGTCTCCTGAAAAATCTGTATGCAGATCAAGAAGCAGCATTTAGAACCAGACATGGAACAATTGACTGGTTCAAAATTGGGAAAGGAGTATGACAAGGCCGTATATTGTTGCCCTGCTTATTTAACTAACATGCACAATGCATCATGCAAAATGGAAGACTGGATGAATCACAAGATGGAATAAAGATTACAGGGAAAATATCAACAAACTCAGATATGAAGATGATACTGCTCTAATAGCAGAAGGTGAAGAGAACTAAAGAGCCTCTTGATGAGGGTGAAAGAGTAGAGTTAAAAAGTGGCTTAACACTCAACATTCAAAAAACTAAGATCATAGCGTCTGGTCCCATCACTTCATGGCAAATATAAGGGGGGAAATGGAAGCAGTGACAGATTTTTATTTTCCTGGGCTCCAAAATCACTGGTGACTGCAGCCATGAAATTAAAAGACGCTTTCTCTTTGGAGGGAAAGCATAGTTAGCATATTAAAAGCAGAGACATCATTTTGCTGAGGTCTGTATAGTCAAAGATCCATATAGTCAAAGATATAATTTTTCCAGTAGTCATGTACACATGTGAGGATTGGACCATAAAGAAGGCTGAGCATTGGAGAATCGATGCTTTCAAACTGTGGTGCTGGAGAAGACTCTTGAGAGTCCCTTGGACTGCAAGGAGATCAAACCAGTCAATCTTAAAGGAAATCAATACTGAATATTCATTGGAGGGACTGTTGCTGAAGCTTAAGCTGCAATACTTTGCCACCTGGTACAAAGATCCAACTTATTGGAAAAAACCCTGATGCTGGGAAAGATTGAAGGCAAAAGGAGAAGGAGGTGGCCAAGGATGAGATGGTTAGATAACATCACTGACTCTATGGACATGAATTTCAACAAACTCCAGGAGATAGTGAAGGACAGAGGAGCCTGGCATGCTACAGTCCATGGTGTCGCAGAGAGTCAGACACAACTTAGTGACCAAACAACAACAAAATAACCCCTGAAAGTATGTAGCAGATTTCCTGTATCTCAAAAAGTAAACCAAGCTAAAGTGTTTTTAATTTTTTAGTGCCTCATTTTTTTCACATTTAGTGTTTTAATTTAGGTGAAATTCATATAACTTAAAATTAAAAGTGAACAGGTGATAACATTTTATACATTTACAATATACATGCACATGCATATGTGGCATGCTCAGTTGCTCAGTCGTGTCCAACTCTTTACAACCCAGAGGAGTATAGCCGGCCAGGAACAGAATCCTGGACGGTACCCCTCTGTCCATGAGATTCTACAGGCAAGAATACTGGAGTGGCTTTCCAGTTCCTCCTCCAGGGGATCTTCCTGGAGGTAAAACCCACGTCTTCTGTGTCTCCTGCATTAGCAGCTAGATTCTTTATCACTGAGCCACCCAGGAAACCCCATACATGCACAAATCTAGTTCCAAAATCTTTTCATCACCCAAAAATAAAATTCTATACTCATTAAGAAGCCATATCCCATTTTCCCCTATCCCAAGTCCCTAGTAATTACTAATCAGCTTTCTTTTTCAATGGATTTACCAATTCTGGATGTTTCATAGAAATAGTCAGTCAATATGTGATCATTTGTGTCTGACTTCTTTTGCTTAGCATGTTTTTGAGGTTTATCCATGTTATAGTATGTATCAGTACTTCAATCTTTTTGATTGCTGAATAATATTCTATTGTATATACACAGAGGCTAAGTATTTCCTTTATCTAGTCATTCTTAGTTGGATGTACAGGACATCCTATGACTATTGAGTAGTGATGCTATGAATATTTATGTATAAGTGTTTGTTTGAATACCTGTTTCAGGTCTTTTGGAACTATATCTATGAGTGGAATTTGGGACTGTACCTAAGCATGGTAATTTTGTGTTTAATGTTTTCAGTTTGGTGGTTTTTGGTAATTCTATGTTTAATGAAACCACTGAACTGTTTCTTTTTTTCTTTCTTTTATTTTACCCTTGAGGATATAAGGTATATCTTGTTTTGACTTGCATTTCCCTAATGACTAATCATGCTGAGGTCTTTTAATGTACTTATTGACCATTTGTATATATTATTTAGAAAAATGTCTATGCAAGTTCTGTGCCGATTTTAAAATGGGATTGTTTGTCTTTTTATATATTCTGGACACTAGACTCTTATCAGATACATGGTTTGCAAATATTTTCTTCCATTCTGTGGGTTGTCTTTTCACTATCTTGACAGTGCCTTTTCATGCATAAAAGCTTTACGTGTTGATTAATCCAATTTACCAATTTTTATTTTGTTACTGTGAATTTGGTGTCATATCTTAGTAACCATTGTCAAATATAAAGTCTTGACAATGACAAATATAAAGTGTCTATTTTTTCTTCTAAGAGTTTGGTGATTTTTATCACTTATATTTAGATCATTGGTCAATTTTTATTTAATTTCTGTGTAGTGTGAGGTAGGGATCCAACTTCAGTCTTTTGCATGTGGATATCCTGTTCTCTTCACAACACTATTTGAAAAGACTATTCTTTCCCTATTAAATGGCCTTAGCACACTTGATGGAAAAGATTGATCACAGATGTACTAGTTTATTTCTGGACCTTTAATTTTATTCCTTTGGCCTATATATGTATCCTTATAACAGTACCATACTGATTTGATTATTGTATATTTATAGTAAATTTTGAAATTTGAAAGTGTGAATACTCCAACCTAGTTCTTCTTTACCAACATTGTTTTGGCTGTTAGGGGCCTCTTGCAAGTCCATATGAACTTAATGCTCAATTTTTGTATTTCTCCAAGAATGTTCATCTAAATTTTTATAAGAATTACATTGAATTTGTTGATTGTTTTAACTAATATTGCCAGATTAAAAATATTATTTGTATGTCTTATTTAAATTCTTTCAGCAAAGTTTTACAGTTTTTTCTGTACAAGTCTTTCACTTTTCGTTAACTTTATTCCCAAGTATTTTACTATTTTGGATTCTATTGTAACTGGAATTGTTAGTTTTATTTTTGTATTGCTTGTTGCTTGTATATAAAACTACAGCTGATTTTTGCATATTGTTCTTATACCTTGCACCTTTGCTGAATGTGTTTATCTCTACGAGTTTGGGTGTGTATTCTTTGGGGTTTTTTTAAATAAGTAGGATCATGTCATCTTCCTTTCCAATCTGAGTGCCTTTTATTTCTTTTTCTGCCTCATTGTTCTGACTGAATCTCCCAGTACAGTGGTGAGTAGCAAAAGTGAAAGTAGGCCTCCTTATCTTGTTCCTGATATTAGGGGAAATTTCACCATTGAATATGATGTTATCTATGGATTTTTTAAATAAAACTTCATATCATTTTGATATCATTTAAAATTTTTTTATTTTATTTATTTTTAAATATAAATTTATTTATTTTAATTGGAGGTTAATTACTTTACAATATTGTAGTGGTTTTGCCATACATTGACATGAATCCACCATGGGTGTACATGTGTTCTCCATCCTGAACCTCTCCTCCCACCTCCCTCCCCATCCCATCCCTCTGGGTCATCCCAGTGCACCAGCCCTGAGGACCCTGTATCATGCATCGAACCTGGACTGGCGATTCGTTTCACATATGATAATGTACATGTTTCAGTCCCATTCTCCCAAATCGTCCCACCCTCACCCTCTCTCACAGAGTCCAAAAGACTGTTCTATACCTCTGTGTCTCTTTTGCTGTCTCGCATACAGGGTTATTGTTACCATTGTTCTAAATTTCATATATATGCGTTATTATACTGTATTGGTGTTTTTCTTTCTGGCTTACTTCACTCTGTATAATAGGCTTCAGTTTCATCCACCTCATTAGAACTGATTCAAATGTATTCTTTTTAATGGCTGAGTAATATTCCATTGTGTATATGTACCATAGCTTTCTTATCTATTCATCTGCTGATGGACATCTAGGTTGCTTCCATGTCCTGGCTATTATAAACAGTGCTGCGATGAACATTGGTGTATATGTATCTCTTTCGATTCTGGTTTCCTTGGTGTGTATGCCCAGCAGTGGGGTTGCTGGGTCATATGGCAGTTCTATTTCCAGTTTTTTAAGGAATCTCCACACTGTTCTCCATAGTGGCTGTACTAGTTTGCATTCCCACCAACAGTGTAAGAGGGTTCCCTTTTCTCCACACTCTCTCCAGCATTTATTGCTTGTAGACTTTTGGATAGCAGCCATTCTGACTGGCGTGAAATGGTACCTCATTGTGGTTTTGATTTGCGTTTATCTGATAATGAGTGATGTTGAGCATCTTTTCATGTGTTTGTTAGCCATCTGTATGTCTTCTTTGGAGAAATGTCTATTTAGTCCTTTGGCCCATTTTTTGATTGGGTCGTTTATTTTTCTGGAATTGAGCTGCAGGAGTTGCTTGTATATTTTTGAGATTGATTCTTTGTCAGTTGCTTCATTTGATATTACTTTCTCCCATTCTGAAGGCTGTCTTTTCACCTTGCTTATAGTTTCCTTTGTTGTGCAAAAGCTTTTAAGTTTAATTAGGCCCATTTGTTTATTTTTGCTTTTATTTCCAATACCTGGGAGGTGGGTCATAGAGGATCCTGCTGTGATTCATGTCAGAGAGTGTTTTGCCTATGATTTCCTCTAGGAGTTTTATAGTTTCTGGTCTTAAATGTTTAGATCTTTAATCCATTTAGAGTTTATTTTTGTGTATGGTGTTATAAAGTGTTCTAGTTTCATTCTTTTACAAGTGGTTGACCAGTTTTTTCAGCACCACTTGTTAAAGAGATTGCCTTTTCTCCATTGTATATTCTTGCCTCCTTTGTCGAAGATATGGTGCCCATAGGTACATGGATTTATCTCTGGGCTTTCTATTTTGTTCCATAAGAAGTAAAACTCTCACTGCTTGCTGATGATGTGATCCTCTACATAGAAAACCCTAAAGACTCCACCAGAAAATTACCAGAGCTAATCAATGAATATAGTAAATTTGCAGGATATAAAATCAACACATAGAAATCCCTTGCATTCTTATACACTAACAATGAGAAAACAGAAAGAGAAATTAAGGAAACAATTCCATTCACCATTGCAACGAAAAGAATAAAATACTTAGGAATATATCAACCTAAAGACACAAAAGACCTATATATAGAAAATTGTAAAACACTGGTGAAAGAAATCAAAGAGGACACAAATAGATGGAGAAATTGCCGTCTTCATGGATCAGAAGAATCAATATAGTGAAAATGAGTATACTACACAAAGCTATCTATAGATTCAATCTATAGATTCAATGCAATCCCTATCAAGCTACCAACAGTATTTTTCACAGAGCTAGAACAAATAATTTCACAATTTGTATGGAAATACAAAAAACCTCAAATAGCCAAAGCAATCTTGAGAAAGAAGAAAGGAACTGGAGGAATCAACCTGCCTGACTTCAGGCTCTACTACAAAGCCACAGTCATCAAGACAGTATGGTACTGGCACAAAGACAGAAATATAGATTAATGATATCATTTTGTTATCATTTATCATTTTGATATAGTTTTCTTCTTTATCTTGAAACACTTTGTCAAAGGCTTTATTTCCATCAGTTGAGATGACCACGTGTGTTTCTTCCATTTTTTCTATTAATGTGATATATTACATTGATTGACTTTCTTTTGTTGAAACACCCCTGCATTCCTGGGATAAATCACACTTTATCATGATGTATAATTCTTTTGATATGCTTATTAGATTCAGTTTGCTAGTAGTTGGTTTTTGCATCTATAGTCATAAGAGATATTGGATTATAGTAACTTTCTTTGTGATCTCTTTATCTGGATTTGCTGTCAGGATAACACTGACCTTATAAGAATGAATTATGGAATGTTCCCTCCTCTTATACTTTTTGGAAGAGTTGGAGAAGGACTGCTGTTAACTCTTATTTAAATGTTCAGTAGAATTCACCAGCGAAGTCTCCTGATCCTGGACTTTACTTAACTTCACTTACTTTTTGGCAATGACTCAATTGATTTCCTTGTTATGAGACTGTTCAGATAGAGTGCTTCATTTCTTAATGCTCACTTTGGTAATTTCACTTTGGCTTTCTTTGTAGCACTCGTACTGGTTCAGCAAACCAAGAATTAAAATAAAAAAAGAAGAAATGAATGACTCTGTGATAACTCAAAACAAGTATTTTGAGGCTGAACCTACTGGCTTGGTGGCAGGTATCAAGATCAAACATTTGTACAAGGTATTGTTTCAAAAGTCTCTTTTTCTTACGAAGACTGAATACTACATACTACTATTAGGATTGTTTGTAACTAGCTATTCCAAGAAATCAAATGAGATACTTAATAAAGAATCATAGTTAATATAGTTCTCATCTGAAGCATTCATAGAACATATAAATATATATTCTGTGTGTGATCTTATTTGCTCTACCTGTTGTGCTTATTTTTAATCTCCTCTAATGGATTTGGCAGCAAGTGATATTTGAATTTTGTAATAAAATTCTCTGAAGAAAATAAACTTTATAATGCAATAAGAACATTTGGGTGTGTGGTTGGAGAGGATAATATCAAACGTAGTTAAAGCAAAACCTCTATGAAGGGATAACCTTTGAACTAGAGAATGAGAAGAATCAATTATTTGAAAAGCTAAAGGAAAAACACTCATGTTAGAAAATCACAAATTTGAAAACCCTGAGGTGAGAAAGACTTTCATGTTGAAAGATTGCTGCTGCGAGCCATTAGCTATGCCGGGATTCATGACTTCCAGAGAGAGGATTTTGATCTGTGGCCAGAGACGAGGCTCAATCACTAGGAGCTTTTGTGTAGCAAAAGTTTATTAAAGTATAAAAAGGATAGTAAAACCTTCCAGCATAGACATCAGAAGGGGACAGAAAGTGTGCCCCCTTGCTAGTTTTTAGCAAGGAGTTATATATCTGTTAGCAAGCTGCTAATTAGATAAAAGAAACACCTCAAAACTGAGAGAGCTGCACCTGACCCCTCTCCCAGAGCATGCATTTTGAGATAGCATTGGCACAAGGTGAGTCATCCCAGCCATAAAACAATTGACATGAATCTTGAAGAAAGGCAGATTTCCAGGCAAATACATAGTTTCATTAACAGAGCTTAAGAGAACATTTCCATGTGTAAGACATACTGGTTTGTAGAGCCATTAGCAGTTCAAGGTTTGAGAAAAAGGTTAGTCTTGGGGGAAATGGATTTGAAGAAAGGCAGATTCCAAGGGAAATACATAGTTTCATCAAGATAGCTTAAGAAAAACATTTCCATAAGAAAAACACATTGGTTAGCTCAAGGTTTGAAAAAAGTTAAGTTCAAGTGGAACCAGGAGTTGCCATGACAGCATAGAATTAGGAAAAAATGTCTGCCGCTTGCAGTTTATTTCCTCCTGCTTCTTGGGGACCCCTAGTCTTCCTACCTGTTACCCTGTCAATGTGTTTGAGGAACAGAAAAAAAAAAAAAAATACAATATTTGGAGGCATAAGAATGTTAGTAAATGGCTTCATTGGGAAGCCATTATTTGGCTAGAGGAATGTGTGTATATATATATATATATATTTTTTTTTTTTTTTTAAGATCATTTTTGACTACCTTGTGGGAAATGGGATGTTGGAAATTGAGGAGTTAAGGAGAAGTGTAGGAAACAAAGACCAATGGTACCTTGCTTCAGAAGTAATGATAGTTGAACAAAGGTCATAGCAATACCTATTAAAAGAAATGGACAAATCCAAGATATTTTCCACAGAATGGAGAATATTGGGGAATAAGTGGGCACTGAAAAAAAGAAGGAAACTAGATAACAGACTATTAATGGAGCAATTAAATGTTAAATAACATAGACCTTTGCTATTCTTGCCAAGTTATAGTAGATTTTCTTAAATGTTTCTCCATTTGCAGTATTTTCTCAGATCAGTTTCTGGAGGCTTTAAGTGGTTGGTTTTTGTTTTGTTTTTTTAATTTTTTTTTCTTTTTTTCAGTTCTGAACTCCTTTATTATTATTATTTTTTAGCTGAATGATAATTGCTTACAGAATTTTGTAGTTTTCTATCAAACCTCAACATGAAACATGTTTTTTAAATTTTTACCAGAATTTCTTGTTCCACTGTGGAGTGGGTCTATGGAGCTCTTCATGCCTATTTCCCAGAAATGAATCTTTTTATTGTCTTTTTTAATGGATTCAATTTTCTTAAATTTTGTTTAGAGTGTTTTTAATGAGGATTTTTATGATAGATATTGTTCTCTTTTCATTTGTTGTAAGGTATTTCTCTCATTTTGATACCAGGATAATGATAGCTTCATATAGTGAGTTGGGAAGTATTTCCTCCTTTTCAATTTTCCAGAAGAGATTTTGTACATGTATTATTTTGTATCTAATTACTTGGGGAATTTTCCTGAGATCTTTTTTGTAATTAATTTCTAATTTAACTCTGATTATGGTCAAAGAAAGACACTTTGTATGACTTCAATTCTTTTAAATGTGTTGATTCTTACTTGTTTCAGTCAATCATTTGTCTAAATAAATTTTATAAGTACTTGAAAATAATGTGTAATCTGCTCATGTTAAGTGAATTAATACAAAAATGTCAATTAAGACAAGTTAGTTGTTAGCTCTTCAAGTATTCTATATCCTTACTGATTCTACATATTCTAACAATTATTGAGAGCAAAGTATCAAAGTCTTTGATAATAACTGCATTTTTCTATTTCTGTTTGTAGTTCTATTGATTGTTGCCTCATCTATTTTGAATTCAGTTATTGGGTATATAAACATTTAGTAATATTATGTCCTCTTGAAAGGCTGATCTCATTATGATTATAAAATGACATTCTTATCTTTGGCAATATTTTTTCTCTCTTAAATCTACTCTAATTGTTGTTTATGTAACCACACCACTTACCTTTTATTATTATTATTGAATTCTGTTTTACTATAACACTAAGACTTTCAGGTTATTGGTTTTATTTTCAAATTAAAATATTTTCTGAATGTTTGTATAATTTATTGTATTTGAATAGAACAACATCAACTAGGCAATACCCATGTGTTTCTAAAACCACATTTTTGAGGTTTGATTAACATCCAAAAAGCTAATTATCCTACTTAAATGTCACCTGATTAATATACATGTATACTATGGGGGCTTCCCAGGTGGCATTAGAGGTAAAGAACCCACCTGCCAATGCAGGAGACATGAGATGCACATTTGATCCTTGGCTTGGGACGATCCCCTTGAGGAGGGCATGGCAACTCACTCCAGTATTCTTGCCTGGAAAACCCCATGGACAGAGGAGCCTAGCTGCTGCAGTCCATGGGGTCACAAAGAGTCAGACACGACTGAAGTGACTTAGCACACATGTATAAATGTACATGTCAGTTCAGTTCAGTTCAGTCACTCAGTCTTGTCCAACTCTTTGCAACCCCATGGACTGCAGCACACCAGGCTTCCCTGTCCATCACAAACTCCCAGAGCTTGCTAAAACTCATGTCCATCAAGTCAGTGATGCTATCCAACCATCTCATCCTATGTCTCTTCTTTTTAATATGCTGTCTAGGTTGGTCACAGCTTTTCTTCCAAGGAGCAAGCTTTGTTTAATTTCATGTCTTCGGTCACCATCTGCAGTGACTTTGGAGCCCCCAAAAATAAAGTTTTTCACTGTTTCCATTGTCTCCCCATCTATTTGCCATGAAGTGATGGGACCAGATGCCATGATCTTCGTTTTTTAAATGTTGAGTTTTAAGCCAGATTTTTCACTCACCTCTTTCACTTTAATAAAGAGGCTTTTTAGTTTCTCTTCATTTTATGCCATAAAAGAGCTGTCATCTACATATCTGAGATATTGATATTTCTCCTGGTAATCTTGATTCCAGTTTATGCTTCATCCATCCTGACATTTCACATGATGTACTCTTCATATAAGTTAAATCAGCAGGGTGTCAATATACAGTCTTGACGTACTCCTTTCCCAATTTGGAACCAGTTGATTGTTCCATGTCCGATTCTAACTGTTGCTTCTGGACCTGCATACAGGTTTCTCAGGAGAAAGGTAAGGTGGTCTGGTATGCCCATCTGTTGAAGAATTTTCCACATTTTGTTTTGATCTACACAGTCAAAGGCTTTGGCATAATCAATAAAGCAGGAGTAGATGTTTTTCTGGTATTCTCTAGGTTTTTTGATGATCCAGTGGATGTTGGAAATTTGATCTCTAGTTCCTCTGCCTTTTGGTAATGCTAGCATGTGAGATGAATGCTAGAATGTGAGATCATTTGAACATTCTTTGGCATTGCCTTTCTTTGGGATTGAAATGAAAACTGACCTTTTCCAGTCCTGTGACCACTGCTGAGTTTTGCAAATTTGCTGACATATGGAGTGCAGCACTTTCACAGCATCATCTTTTAGGATTTGAAATCCTAAAACAACAATCCTTCCAATGAATATTCAGAGTTGACTTCCTTTAGAATTGACTGATTTGATCTCTTTGCTGTCCAAGGGACTCTCAAGAACTTTTTCCAGCACCACAGTTCAAAAGCATTAATTCTTCAGTGCTCAGCCTTCTTTGTGATTCAACTGTCACATCTGTATATGACTACTGGAAAAACCATAGCTTTGACTATACAAGACTTTGTGGCAAAGTGATGTCTCTGCTGTTTATTATACTGTCTAGATTTCTCATAGCTTTTCTTCCAAGAAGCAAGCATCTTTTAGTTTTGTGGCTGCAGTCACTGTCCGCAGGGATTTTGAAGCCCAAGAAAATAAAGTCTTTCACTGTTTCCACTTCTATTTGCCATGAAATGATGGGACTGGATGCCATAATCTTAGTTTTTTGAATTTGAGTCTTTAGCAGATTTTTCACTCTCATCTTTCACCTTCACCAAGAGGCTCTAGTTCCTCTTCACTTTCTGCCATTAGTGTGGTATTATCTGCATATCTGAGGTTGTTGATATTTCTCCAGCAGTCTTGACTCCAGCTTGTGTTTCATCCAGTCCAGCATTTCACATGATGTATTCTGCATATAAGTTAAATAAGCAAAGTGACAATATACAGCTTTGATGTACTCCTTTCCCAACTGTGATCAGTCCATTGTTCCATGTCCAGTTGTAACTGTTGCTTCTTGACCTTGATACAGGTTTCTCAGGAGACAGGTAAGGTGATCTGGTAGTCCCATCTCTTGAAGAATTTTCCAAAGTTTGTTGTGATCGACACAGTCAAAGGCTTTAGTGTAGTCAATGAAGCAGAAGTAGATGTTTTTCTGGAATTCTCTTGTTTCTTCTATAATCCAGCGGATGTTGACAATTTGATCTCTGGTTCCTCTGCCTTTTCTAAACCCAGCTTGTGCATCAGGAAGTTCTCAGTTCATATACTTTTGAAGCCTAGCTTGAAGGATTTTGAGCATTATCTTGCTATCATGTGAAATGAGTGCAATTGTATGGTAGTTTGAACTTTCTTTGACATTGCCCTTTTTTGGGATTGGAATGAAAACCAACTTTTTCCAGTCCTGTGGCCACTTCTGAGTTTTCCAAATTTGCTGGCATATTGAAGGCAGCACTTTCACAGCATCATCTTTTAGGATTTGAAATAGCTCAACTAGAATTCCATCACCTCCACTATCTTTGTTCATAGTGATGCTTCCTAAGGCCTTCTTAACTTTTCACTCCAAGATGTCTGGCTCTAGGTGAGTGATCACACCATCGTGGTTATATGGGTCATTAAGATGTTTTTTGTATAGTTCTGTGTATTCTTGCCACCTCTTAATATCTTCTGCTTCTGTTAGGTCCATACCATTTCTGTCCTTTATTGTGCCCATCTGTGCATGAAATGTTCCCTTCGTATCTCTAATTTTCTTTAATTGGAGGATAATTGCTCTACAATATTGTGTTGGCTTTTGCCATACATCAATCTCTTCTATGTGGATATTTTTCAGGAGTAAATACTGTAGTACTATGCAGTCTATGGTTGGTTGAATCAGTTGATGTGCAGGAAGCACAGATATGGAAGACCAACTATAAATTATATGTTAATTAACCCCCATGTTGTTCAAAAGTCAACTATAGTAGGAATTTTCAAAAGACCCTTCTGAAAGTTTGTCAAGCATGTTTTATAAAGGATCAAATAAATATTTTAGGCTCCATGATCCACATAGAGTGTCTGTCACATATTCTGTTTTATATTTTTTACCAAGTCTTTAAAAGTATAAAAAACTGTTCCTAGTTTTTTTGTTTTTGTTTTTGTTTTTGCCATACAAAAGCAGATAATGGACCATATTTGAGCTGCTGTTTGGAATCTTAAGAATTTCTGGACATGCTTTTGAAGTGAAGTGAAAGTCGTTCAGTCATGTCCAACTCTTTGTGACCCCATGGACTATACAGTCCATGGAATTCTCCAAGCCAGAATACTGGAGTGGGTAGCCTTTCCCCTCTCCAGGGGATCTTCCCAACTTAGGGATCAAACCCAGGTCTTCTGCATTACAGACAGATTCTTTACCAGCTGAGCCATCAGGTTTTTATCAATAAATAAACTTCTGGCTGAAATCACGGCATCAACTTTTCCAATCATTGGTGGCAGTTTCTGTGAGCTTTCCTAGATCCTGCTACAGTTTATTAAACCCATAATTACAATATGATGTTCTTTATACACAAAGTATAAAAAAGTCTCCATTTTCCTTACCAAGTGTAAATAGATATACATACCACCAAGACTTCATATTTATTTTGGCTAGTATACAAACTTAATGCACCTACATGTATTGCTCCTTGTTCACAGTATCATCTTTTTTATACAATGTGAGTTTGATGATATGATGTTTCTTCTAAGGATAGGATATAAGCATCTTTAATAAGTGATAAGTGAAAAATATCAAGTTATTTCTTTTCTTTATTCCACAGGAATTAGGTGACAAAGTAGTAATAAACAATATGTCTTTGAATTTATATAAAGGGCAGATCACTATTCTCCTAGGACAAAATGGGGCAGGAAAAACCACAGCCTTGTCTATTCTCACAGGTATGTATTTGGCTGTATCCAAAGCAGCAGTCAGGTTCCTTCTAAACTATAAATCAATCAACAGCTTTTAGTGTTAAAGTATGTTTTCATTTCAGTGTTGTAGTTATTATTACAGTTTCAATTATTTAAAACCAAGATGCTCACATGATATAATACATTAATTTAATCAATTAAAAATGTGCCGGCTCTTTTTCTAGGAATAGATATAACAGTGGCGAATTCAAAGTTGTTACATTCAGTTTTATACTCTGGTAGAGATACAGACAAAAATGTGAAACATACAACACACCATAAATGAAAAGGAAGATGTAGAATCCAAAAGAATGACACCTAACCTGTTTTGGGCATGATGAATGGGGTAGTGACATCAATATGAGGCAAATAAGAGATATAAAGAGCTATGAAGGAAAGGAAAGAAGAACATTATATAAGCAAAGACTAGAAAACTGAAAAGCAGGGAACAGACATATGACTAGGCTATGAAAGGAATGTAAATAATGGCAAAAGATGAAGATGGATGAATAATCAAAAGGTCAAATCATAAAAGAATTGGGGGAAGCCATCCATTAAAGTTTAGAATTTATTCTGAGAGCAATGAAAGGTCATGAAAGGATATTTTATGAAGGTTTATACTTCAGAAATATTGTAATCACTAAAAAGAAAGAGTGGATAAAGAATACTAGGGACCATTAGAACAGTGAACTCTATGTTGAGCATAAGTCCTAGAGGCTAAAGCAGGGTTGAGCCTAGTACTCAAGATAAAAACAGCCTCTGTTTGTTACAAAAGTGATGTCAAAACTAACAAGAGGGGCAGACACTACTCATAGTCTCTGCTGTTTTGTGTATTTGAACTGACTCCCTCTATGTCTGTTAAAACTTTTCTTAAAAGAATGACTGCCTAGCTAACACAAGGTCATGATTCTAGTTATCATTACCTTCATGATAATATTAATATATGTATAATATATATAGTTAATATGCTTTACATAATTTGTCCTGGAATACACACCATGCTTTATTTTTCTTTTTTTATGGTTAGAACATTTTCTTTACAAAATATTATTTTAGTTTCAGTCATATGACATAGTGATTCAGTGTTTTTATACATTATGAAGTGGTCATCACAATAATTCTAATAACCACAGATCAAAGTTATTGCAGTATTGCTGATTATATTCCTTATGCTTTACACTTAGCTTCATACCCTCTAATGGATCATATTGTTACAAATGGAAAGATAGGTATAAATATAGATACATGTATCACATCTTATCTATTCATCTCTCAATGGATATGTGCTTCCATATCTTGTGTGTGCTAGTCACTCAGTCTTGTCCAACTCTTTGTGACTCCATAGACTGTAGTCCAACAGGCTCCTGTTGTCCATGGAATTCTCCAGGCAAGAATACTGGAGTGGGTTGCCATTCCCTTCTCTAGGGGATCTTCCTGACCCAGGGATCAAACCCTGGTCTCCTGCATTACAGGCAGATTCCTTACCATCAGAGCTACCAGGGAAGCTTCCATATATTAGATATTGTAATTAGGATTCCACATTTTCTCTGCCAAGGGTATGGATTCAGTCCCTGGTTGGAGAATTAAGATCCTGCAAGCTGCAAGGTATGGCCAAAAAAATGCTACAGTGAACATAGGGAAGCATATATATCTTTGGATTTAGTGTTTTCATTTTCTTTGGATAAATGTACAGAGGTAGAATCGCTTGATTATATAGTAGTTCTGTTTTTAATTTTTTGAGAAACCACCACATTGTTTCATAGTGGTTGTACCAATTATATTCCACCAACAGTGTGTAAGTTTTTCCTTTTCTACATCTTCACCAAAACTTATTTCTTCTCTTTTATTTCTTCTGACAGAAGTGAGGTTCCATGCTTTACGTGTTACTTAAGAACACTTGTCATACACTTTCCCATCTACACTGGGAGTGCCTAATGTAGGCATCACAGTTCAGTTCTTGTTATGAATAGGATTTCAATAGGTGAGAGTCCACTGGCACCTATTGAAATCCTATTCATACACAAGATGCAGATCAAAAGCAACCGTCCAGTGAAAACACGGCAGAGGAGGTAGCTCCAACCTTCAGTCCCTTCACAAACTAAACTGATGAAGAAATACAGAATGTCAACACCAATTTTGGCAGAGCTCTGGAAGCAGGCGAAGCCTTAAAGCAATAAAGCAATACCAAATAAAGAAAAAGGTAAATTGGATGATAGGTGAGAGTGACTCAGCAGTTTCGGAAGCCTCAGGCCCTGTGCATCTCAGAGACACTGGGATGACAACAACATACAGGGATGAAATACCTTTCTGAGAATTCTAGAAACCAGTTTGGAAGCTACAGCGCACAAATGACTACTTAGTGAATACCATAAAGCACATGAAGTTTGTGTCATTTTCTCACTTAATCTGTCCCTCCAAACAGTATGGCAGAGTCAGAAGGAATCTTCACAATGCCTAAATTTTACCTTGGGGCAAAAGGGGAAAGCTGGGATTTCCATTTAGTGATCTTGCTTGTCTGGGGCTGCCTTTGAGACTGGTTTCTATCTTGCCTAATGGAGTACTTGTGGGAGAGGCAGTGTGGTATGGATGCAATTTGGAATCCACAGGAAAAAAAACAGGCCAGCTTGAGGCACTTTAAAGTGCTTAAAAGCCACAGAAAATTTGCAGTTCTGTAGGCAGGGAGCAAGATAGGACAGGAAAAGAAATACAATAGAAACTGAAACCAAAAACTCCAAGCTGCTTAAGAAAATTAATACAGTTAGAAACAGATACTGATGGCTGCAGTCACCGTCCACAGTGATTTCGGAGCCCAAGGAAAAAAAATTTGTTGTTGCTTCCACTTTTCCCCCTTCTATTTGCCATGAAGTGATGGGACCGGATGTCATCATCTTGGTTTTTGAATGTTGAGTTTCAGTCCCGCTTTTTTCACTCTCCTCTTTCACCCTCATCAAGAGGTTCTTTAGTTCCTCTTCACTTGCTGCCATTACTGTGATATCATCTTCATATCTGATGTTGATTTCTCCCAGCAATCTTGATTCTAGCTTATGATTCATCCAGCCGAGCATTTCTCATGATGTGCTCTGCATATAAAAGTTAAACAAGCAGGATGACAATATACAGCCTTGTCGTACTCCTTTCCCAATTTTGAACCAGTCAGTTGCTCCATGTCTGATTCAAACTGTTGCTTCTTTTTTTTTTTTTTTTTTTAAACTTTACATTTTGATATTTGGCAAACTGTTGCTTCTTGACCTGCATACAGGTTTCTCAGGAGACAGGTAAGATGGTCGGTATTCCTATCTGTTTAAGAATTTTCCACAGTTTGTCATGATCCACACACTCAAAGGCTTTAGCGCAGTCAATGAAGCAGAAGTAGATGTTTTTCTGGAATTCCCTTGCTTTCTCTAGGATCCAACAAATGTTGGCAATTTGACCTCTGCTTCCTCTGCCTTTTCTAAACCCAGCTTGTACATCTGAAAGTTTTTTATTCAAATACTGCTGAAGCCTAGCTTGACAGATGTTGAGCATTACTTTATTAGGATGTGAGGTGAGCACAATTGTATGGTAATTTGAACAATCTTTGGCATTGCCTTTCTTTGGGATTGGAATGAAAACTGACCTTTTTCAGTCCTGAGGCCACTTCTGAATTTCCTAGACTTGCTGATACATTGAGTGCAGCATCTTTTAGGATTTTAAATAGCTCAGGTGGAATTCCGTCACCTCTACTAGCTTTGTTCACAGTAATGCTTTCTAAGGCCCACTTGAATTCACACTCCAGAATGCCCAGCTCTCAGTGAGAGACTACACCCTCATGGTTATCCATTAGGACCTTTTTTACATAGTACTTCTGTGTATTTTTGCCACCCCTTCTTAATCTTGTCTGTTTCTGTTAGGTCCTTACTGTTTCTGTCCTTTACTGTGCCCATCCTTACATGAAATGTCCTTTTGATATTTCCAATTTTCTTGAAGATATCTCTAGTCTTTTCCATTCTATCATTTTCTTCTATTTCTTTGCACTGTTCACTTAAGAAGGCCTTCTTATCTTTCCTTGCTATTCTTTGGAACTCTGCATTCAGTTGGGTATATCTTTCCTTTCTCCCTTGCCTTTTGCTTCCTTCTTTCCTTAGCTAGTCTTTTGGACTCTGTGGGAGAGGGCGAGGGTGGGATGATTTGGGAGAATGGCACTGAAACATGTATATTATCATGTGTGAAATGGATCACCAGTCCAGGTTCAATGCATGGGACAGGGTGCTCGGGGCTGGTACACTGGGATGACCCAGAAGGGTGGGATGGGGATGGAGGTGGGAGAGGGGGTCAGGATGAGGAATACATGTACACCCATGGCTGATTCATGCAATGCATGGCAAAACTACTACAATATTGTAAAGTAATTAGCCTCCAATTAAAATTTATATTTAAAAATTAATTAATTAATTAAAAACTAAAACCAGCAAAAAATGTTAAAAAATAAATAAAACATGATATTGTGCTAAATGCAAATAAATAAGTAAATAAATGCCCCCCCCCCCCAAAAAAAAAAGAAAAGTAAAGCCTCTTCAGACAACCAGCTTCACGTCTTGCATTTCCTTTTCTTTGGGATGGTTTTGGTCACTGTCTCCTGTACAATGTTACTAACCTCCATTCACAGTTCTTTAGGCACTCTGTCTACCAGGTCTAATCCCTTGAATCTATTCATCATCTACACTGTATGTGGGGGTTTAATTTAGGCCTAATTATCTTCTTGATTTCTTCAATTTAAGCCCTGAATTTTGCAATAAGGAACTCATGATCTGAGCCACAGTCAGCTCCAGGTCTTGTTGCTGATGGTATAGAGCATTTCTTATTTCCACTGCAGAGAACGTAATCAATCTGATTTTGGTATTGACCATATCGTGATGTCCATGTGTACAATTGTCTCTTGGATTCCTGGAAGAGGGTGTTTGCTATGACCAGTGTGTTCTTTTGACAAAACTGTTAGCCTTTGCTCTGCTTCATTTTGTACTACAAAGCCAAACTTGTCTATTATACCGGGTATCTCTTGACTTCCGCTTTTGCATTCCAATCCCCTATGATGAGAAGGACATCTTTTTGTTCTAGAAGATGTTGTAGGTCTTCATAAAACAGGTCAACATCAGCTTTTTCTTCATCAGTGTTTTGGGAATAGACTTCGAGTACTGTGATGTTGAATGGTTTGCCTTAGAACAATCCGAGATCATTCTGTCATTTTAAAGGTTGCACCCAGGTATTGTATTTTGAACACTTTTGTTGACTATGAGGGCTACTCCATTTCTTCTAAGCAATTCTTGCACACTGTTCAGTTCAGTTCAGTCGCTCAGTCGTGTCCGACTCTTTGCGACCCCATGAATCACAGCATGCCAGGCCTCCCTGTCCATCACCAACTCCCAGAGTTCACCCAAACTCATGTGCATCAAGTCGGTGATTCCATCCAGCCATCTCATCCTCTGTCATTCCCTTCTCCTCCTGCCCTCAATCCATCCCAGCATCAGGGTCTTTTCCAATGAGTCAACTCTTCGCATGAGGTATTGGAGTTTCAGTCTCAGCATCAGTCCTTCCAATGAACACCGAGGACTGGTCTCCTTTAGGATAGACTGGTTGGATCTCCTTGCAGTCCAAGGGACTCTCAAGAGTCTTCTCCAAGACTGCAGTTCAAAAGCATCAATTCTTCGGCGCTCAGCCTTCTTCACAGTCCAACTCTCACATCCATACATGACCACTGGAAAAACCATAGCCTTGACTAGATGGACCTTTGTTAGCAAAGTAATATCTCTGCTTTTTAATATGCTATCTAGATTGGTCATAACTTTCCTTCCAAGGAGTAAGCATCTTTTAATTTCACGGCTGCAATCACCATCTGCAGTGATTTTGGAGCCCCCAAAAATAAAGTCTGACACTGTTTCCACTGTTTCCCCATCTATTTCCCATGAAGTGATGGGACCAGATGCCATGATCTTAGTTTTTTGAATGTTGAGCGCAATGTAGTAGATAAAATAGTCATCTGAATTAAATTTGCCCATTCCCGTCCATTTTAGTTCACTGATTCTGGAGATGTGGATGTTTACTCTTGCCATCTCCTGCTTAACCTTGTCCAATTTACTTTGATTCATGGGCCTAACATTCCAGTTTCCTGTGCAATACTGTTCTTCACAGGATCAGACTTTGCTTTCACCACCAGACACATCTACAACTTAGCATCATTTCTGCTTTGGCATATCCACTTCATTCTCTCTGGAGCTATTAGTAATTGCCCTCTGCCCTTCCCTGGGAGCATATTGGACACCTTCCAACCTGGGGAGAGGAGGATAGGGGGATCATCTTCCAGTGTCATATCTTTTTGCCATTTTGCACTGTTCTTGGGGTTCTCCCGGCAAGAATACTGGAGTGGGTTACCATTTCCTCCTCCAGTTGACCACATTTTGTCAGAACTCTTCACTATGACCTGTCTGTCATGGGTAGCCCTGCATGGCATGACTCACAGCTTCATTGAGCTACACAAGCCCCTTCACCACAAGAAGGCTGTGATCCAAGTGCTGTGTACTGCTAACCTAAAGAAATGAAAAGGACTTATGAGAGAACACTGTGAACAATCATATGCTAACAGGTTAAATAATCAAAATAAAATGGACAAATTCCTAGAAACATATGAATTACCTAAACAGATTCATGAAGAAATAGAAAATGGAACAACACTATAACAAGTAAAGCACTTGAGTCGGTAATAAAAAGCCTTCTGTATTTATTTGCTAGGGCTACCATAAAAAAAATACCACAGATGGGGTGAATTAAAAAACAGAAATTTATTTTTCCTCACAGTTCTAGAGGCTGGAAGTCCAAGTTTAAGGTATTAACAGGCTTGATTTCTTTTTCTTTTTTTTTCTGAGGCTTTTTCCTTGGCTTATAGAAGGCCATCTTCTCCTGCGTCTTCACGTAGTCTTCCTTTTGTTCACAGCTGTGTCCTAATTCTTATTATAAGGATACCAGTCATATTGGATTAGAGCCCACCGATATAACTTCATTTTATCTTAACTACCTCTTTAAAGGCCCTATATTGAAATATGCATTCTGAGGTACTAGGGGTTAAGACTTTAACAGATGAATTTGTAGGGATACAATTTCACCTACAATACCTCCCAGCAAAGAAAAGTCCAATTCAATGACTGCACTGTTGAATTCTACCAAACATTTAAAGAATTAATATCAAGCTTTCTCAAACTTCCAAGAATAATAGAAGAGGAACACTTTCTATTCTATTTGGCCACCATTTCTGTTCTATGAGGCCAATTACCCTCCAGTCAAAGCCAGATAAAGACATCACAGGAAAAGAAAGTACAGATAAATATTCCTTCTGAATATAGTTTTTTAAAAATCATCAACAATATACAAGAGCACATTAAAAGGATATAAACCATGATCAAGTGGATTTTTCCCAAGAATGCAGCAATGTTTCAACATAAGAAAGTCAGTCAGTGCAATCACTACTGTATGTTAATAATACAACAAAACCGACATGACCATCTTAAGTATGCAAGAAAAAACATTTGATAAAATCAACAAAATTTCTTGTCAAAAACAAAACAAAACATTCAGAAAATGGAATAGAAGGAATTTCCTCGACATAATATCTATTAAAAAACACAACTAAAGTTATACACAATGGTGAAAGTCTGAAATCAGCTTTCCTCTTAATACTACAAAAAAAGCAAGGATATCTTCTGTCACCACTACTACTCAGCATTGTATGGAAATTTCTAAGCAATTAGGCAAGAAAAAGAGAAAAGCTATCCAAATTGGAAAATTAAACTAAATTATCCCTATTCACAAATAGCATGATACTGTATATGGAAAGCCCAAAGAATCCACAAAAGTCTACTAGAGCTAATAAATGAATTTTGTAAAGTTACAGGTTATAAGATTAACACAAAAAACTATTTCTATATACCATAAGTGAACAGTTTGAAACGGAAAATATAGCATCCAAAGGGATAGAATACATAGTAATAAATTTAACCAAGAAAATGAAAGACTTGTACACACAAATGACAAAACAATCAGTTCAGTTCAGTTCAGTCGCTCAGTCATGTCCGACTCTTTGCAACCCCGTGGACTGCCACATGCCAGGCTTCCCTGTCCATCACCAACTCCCAGAGCTTGCTCAAATTCATGTCCATTGAGTCGGTGATGCCACCCAACCATATCATCCTCTATTGTCCCCTTCTCCTCCTGCCTTCAATCTTTTCCAGCATCAGGGTCTTTTCCAATGAGTCGGTTTGCATCAGGTGGCCAAATTATTGAAGCTTCAGCTTCAGCATCAGTCCTTCCAATAAATATACAAGATTGATTTCCTTGTGGATTGACTGGTTTGATCTCTTTGCAGTCCAAGGGACTCTCAAGAGTCTTCTCTCTGCACCTCAAAATATTACTGAAAGAAAAAAAGTTAAGACCTAAGTTAATGGAAATATTTCATATGTTCATGGATCAGAACATTTAAAATTGTCAATATTACCAAAAGCAATCTAACAATTCAACAAGTCTTTATAAAAATTCCAACTGCCTTTTTTGCAGAATTGGAAAAACTGATCCTACAATTTATATGGAATTACAAAGGTCACCAAAAAAATCTTTAAAAATAAGAATCAACTTGATGTCAAAATTCCAGATTATAAAACTCTGAAGCTACATTAATCACAAAAGTCAAAACAATGTGTTGCTGGCCAAAGGATAAACAAATAGACCAATGAAATAAAATTGAGAGACCAGAAATAAACCCATACATCTATGACCAATTTATTTTTTCAATTCTAAAGACTTGATTTATTTCTAGATTTTCTTTGAGACATTGACATTAATTTAGTGAATCCCTTAAAGTTTCTGTTTTCTCATACAAATACAATTTTGCTAAAGTAACACATTCTTTTTTTCTGGGTTTATTGGGATATACCTGACATATAACATTGTGTAAGTTTAAGGTATACAACATGTTGATTTGATATACTTTTATATTGTAAAATCATTACCATTGTAGCATTAGCTAACACCTCTATCACATGTTATAATTACCTTTTATGAGCTGGAAACATTTAAGATCTACTGTAAAGCAGCTTTCAAGGATGTAATACAGTATTGTTAACCATATTACAATTCTGTGCATTAGATCCCCACAATTTATTCACCTTCTGACTTGAAGTTTGTATCCTTTGGCATCTCCCCCTCTTTCCTATAGGAGAATTTACAAGGTCTCCCTTGTCCCTGCCACCTTGGGGAAAGGGTGTTGCTGGCAAACAGCTGTTCCCTGTACCCACTCTTAATGTCTCTAGACTTGTTTTCTGCTCAACTGGAGTACTGGAACTTCTCCTTTGGAAACTTAAGCTTTCATAAAGGCTCTCTCTTCTGTGGGTGACTGCCTAAGTCAGGGTTTTCTAGATGCTACCAGATGCCAGCCAATAGGGGTTGAAGGAGTTTTCACCACCAGTATTGAGATCTAACTCAATACTGACTCAAATCTGACTGCCTTTTACCTGATATCCAGGTGGGCAAGACTCCTCCCATATCCCTTGGCACATGGTGCTGGATGCCGTAGCTTCCACAGAGGCATGTTTTTTCCCCATATTTTAAAGTTTTTATTTTGTATTGGGGTATAACCAATGAACAGTGTTGTGATAGTTTCAGGTGAACTGTGAAGGGACTCAGCCACACATACACATTTTTACTCACCCCAAACTCACCTCCCAACCAGGCTACCATATCATGTTGAGCAGAGTTCCATGTGCCATAGGGTAGGTCCTTGTTGGTTATCCACTTTAAATATAGCAGTGTGTACAGGCAACTGTTAAGTTCATTCTCTAAGTCTTTGAGTCCACAGATGGACTTTCGTTCATGGATAAATGCCAATTTTGTTATTGTGGAGTATGTGTGTCCTCAGTTGTGTCTGACTGTTTGTGATGCCATGGACTGTAGCCCACCAGGCTCCTCTGTCCATGGGATTTTCCAGGAAACAATATAGGAGTGAGTTGCCCTTTCCTACTCCAAGGGATCTTCCCAACTCAGGGATCAAACCTGTGTCTCTTGTGTCTCCTCCACTAGCAAGTGGACTCTACCACTGCACCACCTGGCAAGCCCTATTGTTGAGTAGGAGGATAAAAATGAGAGGTATCTTACGTCACTATGATGCGGACATCATTCCACCTATCCTTTTTTAAAGGCTGGATAATATTCTATTGTGTGTATATACCACATTTTCTTTATCAACTCATCTGTAGGTGGATATTTAGGTTCTGAATCTTGGCTATTATACATAATACTGCAATGAATATAACAGTGAAATATCTAATCTAAGAATCTCTTCAATATTCTAATCTTAGTGCTTTTTGATAAATAGAAGTGAGACTCCTGGATCATATGGTATTTCTATTTTTAAATCTTTGAGGAATTTTCATATTATTTTCCACAGTGGCTACACCATTTTACATTTTCACCAATAGTGTACAGTGGTTCAAATTACTCCACATCCTCCCCAACACTTGCTATACTTTGTTTCAACAATGGCCATCCTAACAGATGTGAGATGCTATCATATTGTGGTTTTGATTTACAATTCCCTAATGATTAGTGATGCTGAGCATCTTTTCATATACCTATTGTCCATTTACATATCTTCTTTGAAGAAATGTCTATTCACTTACTTTGACTATTTTTTAAAATGATGATGCTGTTAAAGTGATGCACTCAATATGCCAGCAAATTTGGAAAACTCAGCAGTGCCCACAGGACTGGAAAAGGTCAGTTTTCGTTCCAGTCCCAAAGAAAGGCAATGCCAAAGAATGTTCAAAGTAAAGAAAGTGAAAGAAGTGAAGTCGCTCAGTCGTGTCCGACTCTTTGCGACCCAATGGACTATAGCTTACCAGGCTCCTCCATCCATGGGATTTTCTAGGCAAGAGTACTGGAATGGGTTGCCATTTCCTTCTCCAGGGGATCTTCATGACCCAGGGGTCGAACCCAGGTCTCCCGCATTGCCGGCAGACACTTTACCATCTGAGCCACTAGGGAAGCCACAAGAATGTTCAAACTATCACACAACTGCACTCATCTAACACGCTAGCAAAGTAATGCTCAAAATTCTCCAAGCCAGGCTTCAATAGTACATGAACTGTGAACTTCCATATGTTCAAGCTGGATTTAGAAAAGGCAGAGGAACCAGAAATCAAATTGCCAACATCTACTGGATCATATAAAAAGCAAGAGAATTCCAGTAAAACATCTGCTTCTGCTTCATTGAGAACACTAAAGCCATTGACATTCCACAACAAACTGTGGAAAATTCTTAAAGAGATGGGACTACCAGACCACCTTACCTGCCTCCTGAGAAACCTGTATCCAGGTCAAGAAGCAACAGTTTGAACAGGACATGGAACAACCAACTGGTTCCAAATTGGGAAAGGAGTACGTCATGGCTGTATATTGACACCCTACTTATTTAGCTTATATGTAGAGTACATCATGAGAAATCCTGGGCTGGATGAAGCACAAGCTGGAATCAAGATTTCCAGGAGAAATGTCAATAACCTCAGATATGCAGATGACACCACCCTTATAGCAGAAAGAGAAGAGGAATTAAGGAGCTGCTTGATGAAGGTGAAAGAGGAGAGTGAAAAAACTGGCTTAAAACTCAGCATTCAAATAACTAAGGTTGTTATAGAAACCATGGTGAAGGAAAGAGACAAGTGGCACTCAAAGATGCAGAACAGCAGGGGTTTTTCAGCACCGGTGCCAGCTCTGTGGAGTCACCTCCAAAGGCTGAGCACCCAGGCTTTGTTCTGTGTATCTTTTATACACCATAAGCTTCCCACTCAAACAGCTCAGATCCGCCCCTCCCCAGGTAGTCCAAGTTCCCATGGATATAACAAGCAAGCTGTTAACACAAAATAATGGATGGGAAAGCAAAAGGTTGTTACTTTAATTAGGGGCTTTATCTAGCTCCCATCTCATCCCCATCTCTTGATGTTTAGGGTGCATCTGCAGCCATCAGAGAGCATCATCTTCTGGCACTTGCTGGTATCCCTTGAAAAGCAGCAACTGGGTGGCCATCCTCTGTTCGACAACTGTCTCTATGAAACCTGTTACAACCCTGATTAGGAGGGGTGTGAAGCAGGGAATAAGCAGACATCCAGCGAGTATGACTACGACCATCCCAATCATTTTTTTAAACCAACCTAGCCAAGAGAACCATCCTCCAAAGAGGCCATTCACTCTGAGGGCTCTAATTTTTCCCTTTCAGTAATTTTTCCTTCCCATGGACAGGGAGGCCTGGCGTGCTACAATTCATGGGGTCGCAAAAAGTCAGACACGACTGAGCGACTGAACTGAACTGAACTGAACTGAGTGCATAGGGAAGCTGAACTATAACATGCGGCCAGTTGGTATATAGACTAAGTGAATCCTTGGACCCATTTCCTTTATTGGTAGAAAGATTCCATACATTCAGAACAATCATCCTGACTCTCAGATGAGGAGGGGATTTTACAACTTAACAGAACTATAAGGCAAAAATATGCTGTTTTCATATTCAAGCTGATCGCAGTAGGAGATTCCAAAAAACAAGAACTATGAAGAAGTAGGCAAAGCAGAGGGAAAGTTTTAGGATACAGGTCCACTCTTGGGGAAAAACAGAGTAAAGCCCAATTCTGAATAAGATGAATAGGGGGAGTCCCAGTCCAATTAATAACCAATATGGCCTTTTGTCCATCCTGTTGGTTCCTCAAGCTTCAGCCTCGTGTTGACTGACCAGCTTCTGATGTGGCCAGAGCAGGGCTTCGGGATGGTGGTTTCCTTCTTTGCAAGGTCAGGCACAGGGATTGCTCTGGACTGAGGGTCATTTCCCACTTCTATCAGCTATCAGACAAACTTGCAGGTTTGACTCTGGAGTAATGGATCCAAGTTGCCTATTCCTGCCACCCTGAGAGCAGTGGGAGTAGTTAAGATTACAGAATAGGGCCCTTTCCACATGGGTTTTAAAGGCTCTTTTTTCCAATCCTTTACCCATTCTTGATTCCCTGGTTGGTGGGATGTACTGTTATGCCTAAGGATATGGGTATTCTATCAACTGTCCATTCATGTATTTGAGAGATTGGGTGTCCTACTCCTTGTAGCTGCCTATGTAAGTCCAAGTTCCCCAGCTCTCTGGTGTACCCCCTTAAGTTGACTAGAGAGAGTGGTTGTCCATACAGAATTTCAAATGGTGAAAACCCTATCCCTGCCTGGGCTGAACACTTCACCTTTAAGAGGGCCACAGGTAACATGTCTACTGTAAGCTGGTCAACATGTCAACATGTAAGCTGGTCTCCTGGCAGTTTTTCTAGGGTTTGCTTGAGAGTTCATTCATGCTTTCCACTTTCCCTGAGCTCTGGGGACGGCAGGCAGTATGCAATTTCCACTGGATTTTCAAAGCCTTTGCCACCTGTTATACTGTCTCAGCTACAAATGCCAGTCCATTGTCCGACCCTGTGGTCAGAGACATTCCATACCTGAGGACAATGTCTTTCAGGAATGCCTTGGATACTTCTCTTGCTTTTTCAGTTCGGGTAGGAAAGGCTTTCCCACCCAGCCTGAAAAGGTGCAGATAAAAACTAAAAAGTATCTAAATCCTCGACTTGGGGTGATTTCAGTGAAATCTACTTCCATACCCTCAAAGGGGGATAGTCCACAATGTTGTGTCCCTGCTGGCCTACTAGGCCTCTGGCAGGCATTACTTTGTAAACAGGTTACACACTGCTGGGAGACAGAAGAACAGAGTGTGGGGAGGCAGCAATGAGATAGTACCCACCTTGCAAAGTCTCTAAGGTGGTCTTGCCCATATGAGTCAGTTTATGTTGCTGGTGGACCAGCTTGTAGGCTAGCTGTTCTGGAACATAGACTTTGTGGTCCTGTGTGACCCACCATTCCGTCTTGGCCTTGGTTCCCCGTTCCTTTTTTATCCATTTTTCCTCCTCAGGAGAGTACCTAGGGGCAATGCTTATCTTCAGGGCTAGCAGGACTTTCGGTTTGTCTGGCAGCTGTCCCCAGGAAGCCTCCTTGGTGGCTGCATCAATGTGGCAGTTCCCTTTGGCCACCGGGTCACCTCCCTTCTGGTGGCCTTTGCAGTGGACAACTGCCACTTCTTTTGGTTCCCATACTACTTCCAGAAGTTTCAGGATTTTGGGTTTGGTTTTTAATGCCTTTTCCTTCTGCTGTAAGGAGTCCTCTTTCCTTGTGTAAGGCTCCGTGGACATGTAGAGTAACAAAAGCATACCACAAATCAGTATAGATGTTGACTCACTGGTCCTGGCTGAGTTCCAGTGCCCTGATTAATGCCCATAACTCCACTCTCTGCACTAACCGTCCTTGAGGAAGCACCTCTGCTTCTCCCACTTCAGAATCAGACACCTCATCATACCCAGCCATCCTCTTCCCATTTTCCATGAAGCTGCTACCATCAGTATATAGGACCAGGTCTGTGTTGTTGAGTGGCTTGTCAGTCAGATCTGGTCTAGTAAAAAATGCTTCATCTAGTATTTCCAAGCAGTCATGGTCCTAGGGCCCTGTTTCATCTGGTAAGAAGGTAGCTGTGTTTAGAGTCCATACAACTTCCAGTTTTACCCGTGAATTTTCACGTAGTAACCCTTGATATTGAGTCATCTGTGCATGCATGAGCCAATGGTGGCCTCAGCTATGTCCATCAGGATTACAACTGAGTGTGGGACCTTAACATTTAAGTTTTGCCCCAGTGTTAATCTGTCAACCTCCCTTACTAGCAAGGTAGTGGCTGCGAATGCTTGGAGGCAGGGTGGCCCGGCCACAACCAAATTGATCTGTTTAGACAAGTAGGCCACCAGCCTTTGCCAAGGTCCGAATTCTTGGGTCAAGATTCCCAAGGCCATTTTGTTCTTGTCATGAACAGAGACTGAACTCTCTGGTTACATTAGGAAGCTTTAGGGCTGGGACCTCGGAGATTTTTGCCTTAACTGTTTGATATGCCTCCTCTTGGCTTGGCCCCCTTTTAAGGGAAGCCTTTTCCTCCCCTTTCAGAGCCTAATATAGGCACCTAGCCAGGTCTGAAAATCCAGGAATCCATATCCTGCAGAATCCTGCTGCTCCCAGGAACTTGCGGACCTTCTGGCGAGTGGTAGGGGTAGGGATGGCACAAACTGCTTCTTTCCTTTCAGTTTTGAGCTTCGCCGGCCCCACATGATGTTGAAACCTGGATATTTGACTCTTCTTTTACAGATTTGTGCCTTTTTATTTGATACCTGGTACCCAGCTTCCATGAACAAGGAGAGGGGGCCCTTTGTTCCTTCTAAGCATCAAGCCTGTGTTGTGCTGGCCAGCAGAAGGCCATTGACATATTGCAGCAGGACACAGTGTAATTTATCCAAGTTGGCAGCCAAAGCTCCACTGAAGAGAGTAGGGGAGTTCTTGAGCCCCTGAGGAAGCCTTGTCCAAGTGAGCTGTTCCTTGTTTCCTGTGTGTGGTTTTTCCCCATTCAAAGGCAAATAGTGGTTGGCTGACAGGTGCAACTCAGAGGCAGAAGAAGACGTCTTTTAAGTCCAAGCAAGTAAACCATTCGGCTGTGGAAGGGATCAGTCCTAGCAGAGTGTACGGATTAGACACTGCCAGGTGCAGACTAGTTGTTGCCTTGTTTACAGCTCTTAAGTCCTGAACCAGATGGTAGTCATGCATCCCTATCTTCTTCACGGGTAGTAATGGGGTGTTCCAGGGTGACTGGAATTTCATCTGAAATCCGTGTTGGTGTAGTCTGTCTCAATGAGCCTGGATTCCCAATCAGGCCTCCAAGGGTGTTGGATACTGTCACAGTTTTACAGGCTGAGCTCCCAGTTTCCAATAAATCAGGATGGGAGCATAGTGTTTTGCCAGACCTAGAGGATTTTTCTTGGCCCAAACTAGTGGGTACTCAGTCTCTAATTCAGGAGGAATGGTCCTTTTTCCTGGGGGGAAGAATACAGGTGCCGTTCTTCTTCTCTCCTTACAGCGAGAATCATAATCAAGGAGGAGGGCAGTCCTGCTAGCTTTAGCTGAGTTGACCTGTCAACAGAAAAGGAAATCTGGGCCCCCATCTTAGCAAGCAGGTCTCTTCCTATCAAGGGAACAGGGCAGTTGGGCAGGTCGCCCAGTTGACATTGTCAAGGACTGCAAAACGGCCCGTGGGTCTGGACACCTGTGGCCGCAATGAAGGTAGTTTCTTTTCCCAGGAAGGGACCATTGAATGGGTGACCATTGAATGCTCAGTGCCTGTATCCACCATAAAGTCCATTGGATGGCCCCCTACTTTAATTCTGATCATGGGCTCTTGGGGGCCCAGTTGAAGACAGCCCAGTCCTCCGTACTTGGATTCTGCTCCAGCTAGCCCAGTCAGATTAGTGCTGGGTGGCTCAGGTTGATATATTGGTTTGGAGGGGCCGGCAGCTTTGGTTTTCTTTTCAGGGCAACTGGGGCACTTATTTTTCCAGTGTCCCTTTTCCTTGGAATAGGCACACTGATCTCGGCTGAGGGGAACTCTCTTTTTTGGATCTGGATCTTTTGCCTTATGGGGCGGTCCTGCCAGGGGGTGCAGGCTTTGACAGGGCACCTGCCAAGAGTGTGGCTTCTAGCTTCATCTTCTTTTCTGCTTCTCAGCATGCTATTTGTTCACAATTGACAAAGACCGTGATGGCTATTTCTAGCAGTTCTGTGGCATTTTTACCTGCAAACCCTTCTAACTCTGTAATTTTTTTCTGATGTCTGATTGAGCCTGTCCCACAAAGACTGCATTTATCATCCACTGATTTTCAGGGGCTTCAGGAACAAAGGGGTGAAGACCCAAAAGGCCTCACACAGCCTTTCGTAGAAAGTGACTGGGCTTTCATCTGGCTTTTGCAGCACCTCAGTGATCTTAGCCATGTTAGTAGGCTTCTTAGCCCCAGCTTTTACCCCCTGTAGGAGGGCCTGTCGATACCTCTCCAGCTGGTTTCTTACCCTCTCAGTGTTGGGGTACCAGTGAGGCTCTTCCTTCAGGAAGTTCTCCTGAGCCCAGTTGTCCCTGTCTAATTGACCCCCTGGGGCATTGGCCTGGAGCCACTTTCTGACTCATTGGTGCTCTCTGTATTGAATAGGGTGAGGAGAAACTGCTGGCAGTCTACACAGGTTGGGCAGTGCGTCTGGAAGATGGATTCTAAGAGATCAACCATCACTTGGGGCTTTTCAGAGTACAAGGGGGTGTGATGTTTCCATTTGAGGAGATCAGTCGTGGAAAAAGGCTGGTATTAAAAGATGGGTCCTCCCTCTTGTAGGGCCCATCGGCAGGAAAGCGCTGCAGCCCTTAAGTCTCTCATAAGGACATTTGTAGCACTGCTGAGGTAGACTGGAGGCATCTACCCATTGGTTTTGGGGTGGCATGCCGTGGGGACACAATAGCTTCAGGAGCATCAGGAGTAAGAGGTGAAACAGAAGGCAGTGGACTGTCTGGTAAATGCAGATCTGCTGCTTTCAGCGAGGGAGCCATGAGGATTTAAGGTGGGGGCATTGGAGGCATTTCTTCAGCCTCACCCTGGAGGATAGGTGGTTCCTTCTCGGTGCAAGGTCCTTTGCTTTGTAGGACCTTACACTGTCTCTGAGCTGTGGGATAGAATCGAACCCAAAGGGTCCTTAACTGGGCAATATCCGAACATTGATTGATATATGGGAATTGGTCCAGGTGGCCAGGGTCTCCCATTATGACTATGCACTCAGACTATGGGCACATCTAACGTCCCTCCTGAGGGCCATACAACCCCAAAGGAGAGCCACTCCAGGGTACAAAGTGTGTGCAGTTTTTCAGGACTCAATTTTACACCATAATCCCCAGAGAAAAGTGAAAGTGAAGGTCACTCCGTCATGTCCAACTCTCTGTGATCCTATGGACTATACTGTCTATGGAATTCTCCAGGCCAGAATACTGGAGTGAGTAGCCTTTCCCTTCTCCAGGAGATCTTCTCAACCCAGGGATCGAAGCTGGGTCTCCCATATTGCGGGTGGATTCTTTACCAGCTGAGCCACAAGGGAAGTCCAAGAATACTGGAGTGGGTGGCCTATCCCTTCTCCAGTGGATCTTCCCTACCCAGGAATTGAACAGGGGTCTCCTGCATTGCAGGTGGATTCTTTACCAGCTGAGCTACGAGGAAAGCCCCAACAATCCTTTCTTAAAATTCTTCACCATACACTCTAAGACAGTGGGTTTAGAAGTCAGGTTGCCCATTATGTGAAAGTTCCCACCCTGAGGCAGTGTTGCACAAGAAAACAAAGGGAGACACTCACTTTCGCCCACCTGGCTGCTCCCCTTACGGAGATTTAGGCACCTCTTAGCACTGGCAGGTCGGTATAAACACCAGACCCAGACCAGCCTCACAAGGAGGGATTAAATCCCCTAGAGGCTGGCACTGCCCTGAGCCATATGAGATCACCATGGAAACACAGGTTAGGATCCACTCAGGCTCCGTAGTTGGAAGATGGTGGAGAGCTGGCTCTCAGCTCAGTCACTCTCCCACACACACCAGAATTGACAGACCACCCAAGGGAACAAACCCTATTCTGAGTGACTCTCCTGTCACTGGGAGGTGATCAGGCCCCCCTTCCACCATACGGTGAGTGCTGATTCTGTCAGATATCCCCGGGACACTCACTCGTCTGACGTGCTGTCCTGGAACCCGCTTCTGCTCTCCTGAGTCAGTTCAGGAAGTGGCATGGGCTGAGGCTGGCACATTTCAAGTGAGTTGGGATCTGGCAAATGGCCTGGGCAGCATCTATTCGTCTGTCACCAGGCAGCAGCCCCAGCTTTCTCCGGTTCCCCGACAACGGTAGCGCAAGGGGCAACTCAGTTGTCGGCTTCCCGGCCAATGCACCAGAAAGTGTTATAGAAACTGTGGCGATGGAAGAGACAAGTGGCACTCAAAGATGCAGAGCAGCAAGGTTTATTCAGCACTGGTGCAGGCTCAGTGGAGTCACCTCCAGAAGCTGAGTGCCCTGGCTTTGTTCTGAGTATCTGTTATACAGGGTAAATTTCCCTCTCAAATAGCTCAGATCCCTCTCCTCCCCAGGTAGTCCAAGTTCCCATGGATGTAAAGGGCAGGCAAGATCACAGAAGTGGAAGCAGTGGTTGATGAGCAGCAGCTGTTAACACAAGCTAACAGAAGGGAAAGCAAAAGGTTGTTACTATAATTGTGGACTTTGATCTCGCTCCCATTCCAAGATCATGGCATCCAGTCCCATCACTTCATAGCAAATAGATGGGGAAACAATGGGAACAGTCACAGACTTTATTTTGTTGGGCTCCAAAATCACTGCAGATGGTAACTGCAACCATGAAATTAAAGACGCTTGCTCCTTGGAAGAAAAACTACAACAAACCTAGACAACATTTTAAAAAGCAGAGCTATTACTTTGCCAACAAAGGTTTGTATAGTCAAACTATAATTTTTCCAGTAGTCATGTATAGATGTGAGAGTTGAACCATGAAAAAGACTGAGTGTGGAAGAACTGATGCTTTGAACTGTGATGTTTGAGAAGACTCTTGAGAGTCCCTTGGACTGCAAAGAAATCAAACCAGTCAATCTTAAAGGAAATCAGTCCTGAATATTCAATGGAAGGATTGATGCTGAAGCTGAAATTCCAATACTTTGGCCACCTGATACGAAGAACTGACTCATTGGAAAAGACCCTGATGCTGGGAAAGATTGAAGGCAAGAGAAGAGGGGATGACAGAGGATGAGGTGGTTAGATGGCATCACTGACTTGATGGACATGAATTTGAGCAAGCTCTGGGAGTTGGTGATGGACAAGGAAGCCTGGCATGCTGCAGTCCATGGGGTCACAAAGAGTCAGACACGACTGAGCGACTGAACTGAACTGATTGTGTAACATGACAGTTTGTGTTCTGCTTTTTAGAACATAATTTCACATTAAAATTCTCTAATACTCTATAGTCCATGTTCTTGTCTTTTCCAAAGTGACATGGTATTTCTAATTGTTGTATAATGTTCCTTTTAATAGCCATATGGTAATATGCTGTAATTAACATAGTCATTTTCTTTTCTTTTCTTTTCTTTTTTGAGTCTTCAGTCAAATAGCCTGATTTAGATATCTTTGAATATAGTTTTCCATTTTGGAGCACATATTTTTAATCATCCAAATAGATGAAGAAAAATCATTGAGCATCCATTTATGATACAGACTCAACAAAGTGGGTAAGAGGGAAATGACCTCAACATAATAAAATCCACATATTGCAAGCCTACACGTCATATCATCATCACCAGAGAAAAGCTGAATGTTTTTCTTTTAATGTCAGGAACAAGACAAGGATACCCACTTTGCCACTCTTATTCAGCACAATACTGGAAATGCTACCTACAGCAATTAGGCAAGAAAAAGAAATTTAAAAGCATCCAAATCATGAAAGAAAACGTAAATTTGTCACTATTTGCAGACAACATGGTTATATATATAAAACACTAAAGACATCTCAAAAAACTATTAGTACTGATAAACAAATTTAGTTAAGTTTTAAGATACAAAATCAATGTATAAAAATCTTTTCTGGAATTTTACTGGTGGTCCAGTGACTACGATCCACACTCCCAATGCAAGGAGCCTGGATTTGATCCCTGGTTGGGGAACTAGAGCCCACATGCTGCAATTAAGAATTTGCATGCAGCAATGAAGACCTGGCACAGTCAAATAAATAATTTTTTAAAATCTGTTCTGTTTCTATATACTAATAACAGACTATCAGAAAGGGGAATGTAGAAAAAAGACAATTACATCAAAAAGAATAAAATACTTTTGGAATACATTTAACAAAGAAGTTAGAACACCTGTACAATGAAAAGTATGAGACATGATTAAAACAGATTGAAGAAGACACAAATAAATGAAAGATATTTCATGCTCATGGATTGGAAGAATTAATACCATTAAAATGACCATATTAACGAAAGCAATCTACAGGTTAACTGCAATTTTATCAAAACTCCAGTGACACTTTTAACAGCAACAAAACAATCCTAAAAATTGTATGGAACCACAAAAGATTGCAAATATCCAAAGAGTCTTGAGAAAGAACAAAGCTGGAGACATCAAGCTTCCTGATTTCAAACAATACTACAAAAATATAGTCATCAAATCAGGATGGTATTGTCATAGAAATGGACACATAAATCAATGGAACAGAATAGGGAGCCCATAAATAAGCCCACGTTTATATGTCCAACTAATTATTTATGACAAAGGAGCCAACAATAAACTAAGAAGAAAGCACAATCTCTTCAATAAATCGTGTTGGAAAAACTAGACAGCCACATGCAAAAGAATGAAAAAACCACTATTTTACATCATATACTAAAATCAACTCAAAATCATTTAAGACATGAACATAAGACCTGAAACCATAAAACTCCAGAAGATAGAAGAGGCAGCAAGTTCCTTGACATTAGTCTTGGCTATAATTTCTCTATTTGACTCCAAAAGGAAAGGCAACAAGATCAAAAATAAGTGTATCTATGTCAAACTAAAAAACTTTTGCATAGTAAAGTGAAAAGGAACCTACCAAATGAAAATATTTGCAAAATGTATTTCTGACAAAGTTAATATCCAAAATACATGAAGAATTCCTATAACTCATTAGCAAAAAAAAGCAATTAAAAATGGACAGAGGATCTAAAGAGACATTTTTTCATAAAGACATACAGATGGCCAACACGTACATGAAAATATGCTCAACATCACGTCATCAGGGAAATGCAAACCAAAACCACAATGACATAACTTTACATCTGTTGCTCCTGCTGCTAAGTCGCTTCATTCGTGTCCAACAATGTGTAACGCTATAGACGGCAACCCATCAGGCTCCCCCGTCCATGGGATTTTCCAGGCAAGAGTACTGAAGTGGGGTGCCATTGCCTTCTCCATTACATCTGTTAGAATGGCTATTATTAAAAATACAAGAAATAACAAGTATTGCCAGAGATGTGGAGAAAAAGGAACCTTCAGGAAATGTAAATTGCTGTAGCCACTATGGAAAATAGTATGGAGGATCCTCATAAAATAAAAATAGAACAACCATATCACTCAGCCATTCCAATTCTCATATATGTCTGAAGGAAATGAAAACACTAACTCAGAAAGATGCACACCCCCACATCAACGTTTGTTGTGGCATTATTTACAATAGCCAAGACATAGATGAAAAACCTACATATTCTTTGATGGATGATTAGATAAGGAAAACGTGGAGTTGATCTTCCTACCAACTTGGATAATTCATCTTGGAATTATCATATGAATGCAAAATTTCTGTCCTATTTAAGCTTTTTTTATGTCTCATGTCTCAATTGCTTAGTCATGTCTGACTCTTTGTGACCCCATGGACTATAGCGCACCAGGCTCCTCTGCCCATAGAATTTTCCAGGCAAGAATGCTGGAGTGGTGTGCCATTTCCTACTCCAGGGGATCTTCCTGAGCCAGGCATCAAACCCATGTCTCTCGTGTCTCCTGCATTAGCAGGCAGATTCTTTACCACTAGTGCCACCTGGGAAGCCTTTAAAATTCTTCACAGCCTCTTTTACAAAGCAAGTTAGCCTTTACCCTAATTTACTGTCTGGTCCTCTGACCAGCAGCATCACCAGCATCACCTGGGAATGTGTTCAAAGTGCAAATAGATGAATGAAGTAGTATATTGTACAGTGAAATATTATTCAGACATAAAAAAGGAAACAAATCTGACCATTTGTGATAGCATGGATGGACCTCAAGGGCATTATACTAAGCAAATAAATGAGATAAAGACAAATGCTACATAGTCTCACTTTTATGTGGAATCCTAAAAAAATAAAACAACTTAAGCCACTCATAAATACAGAAAACATATTGGTAGTTCTCAGAGACAGGGGATGGGGACTAGGCTGAACAGATGAAAGGGGTCAAAGGTACAAACTTCCAGTTATAACCTGAACAAGTCATGGGATTGTAATGTATAACATGATGACTACAGTTACTGTACTGTAAATTTGAAGGTTGCTAAGAGAGTAAACCTTTAAGTTCTAACAGTAAGAAAAAGATTATAACTGTATGGTGCTGGATGTTAACTCTAGTTAACTCTAGTTTTTTTCTTCATCATTTCACACTATATACAAATGTCAAATTACATTGTACACTTGAAATTACTATGTTATATGTCAATATCTCAATAAAAAAGAATATATTCTTCAATAGGATCAATGATTCAAGTGTTTTAAATGGTTTTATAGTTTCATTTTTTACATATTATCAAATAATTTCCCACAAGACCTGAACTGATTGTTATTAATATTTAAATTTCTTCAGGACAAAAGTTACATATTCCAGATCTTATTTTTTCCTTAGCATCTACACAGTACCTAATATGGTTCACATATGTAGTAATTGACTGATTGCAATGCAAATACATTGAAATATAGCAAATATTTAAATGTTTTTATTACCAATATAACCCAATCCATTGTAGAAAATTAATATATTTAAGCAAAAATGAAAATAAAAAGAAATTTAAGACAGCTAATCCTGCCACTGAGGTGTAACTATTGATACTTTCCTGTAACTATTCTTTTACAAGAGACAGTGTTAATTCTTTTGAGTAATTCACAAATAGGCTGAATTTGAGATGTTAACTTGCAACATCTTATGCTTTCTTACCAAAGTTCAGTTCTGTCATGTCTTTGGCTTGTTTGTAGGTCATTACCCTCCTACCAGAGGAGAGGTTTTTATTGATGGATATGACATCACAAAGAATATAACTGAAATTCGAGAAAATCTGGGCTTTTGCCCACAGGGCGACTTATTGTTTAATGACTTGACACTATCAGAACACCTTTTCTTCTACTCTATGGTGAGTCAAATTTTTAAAAATTATACAGTAAATTTACCTTTTTAAATATACAGATCTGTGAATTTTAACTCACTTAACCATCAGCACAATCACGATACAAGACGTTTCATCACCCCAAAACACTCCCTCACACTCTTCCTTTGTAGTCATCCCTCTCACACTCCCCCCGCCCCCCGCCTGCCGATAACTACTGGGAAAATCTACTGGTCTATTCTTTATCACTGTTGTTTTGTCACGTTGAGAATATTATATAAATGGAATCAAATAGTATGTAACCTTTAGAGATTATCTACTTACACAGAGCATAGTGCCTTTGGGATCTTTTCTATGCTGTTGCGTGATCAGCAGTGTGTTTCTTTTAATTCCTTAGTAATATTTCATGTTTGGAGGTAACACAGTATACCAACTGAAGGACACTGGGTTGTTTCCAAGCATAATGAATATAAATAAATGTGTTCTGAGTTTCATGTACAAACGCAGCTTTTATTCCTCTCAGAATAGGATTACTGCATCATATTTTAAGTGTTTAACTTTATAAGAAACTGCTAAACTGCTCTCCAGAGTGCCATTTTGCCCTCCAACCAGCAAAGAGAATTTCAGTTGCTCCACATAATTGCCAGAATTTGATATTAATACTTTTTAAAAATTAACCACTCTAATAGACATGTAGTTTAATTGTGGTTTCAATTGTCATTTCGTGGATAGCTAATGATGCTGATCATTTTCCTGTGCTTAGTTGCATTTTTACAGTCTTTTTGATAACATATTTGTTCAGACCCTCTACCCTCTTTTAAAAATATGAGTTGTTTCGTTATTATTGAATTGTTGAGAATTCTTTATATATTCTGGATAAATGTCTTTGATGGATATTCTTTGCAAATGTTTTTCCCAAACTGTAACTAGTCATTTCATTTTCTTGACAATGTCTTTGGCAGAAAATAAGATTTTAAATATTAAAATCAAATTTATCATGTTTTTCTTAATGTTCCTGCCCTTGCTGTCTTTTCTGGAACTCTGTGCCTGACCCCAAAACATGATTTTATTTTATATTTTCTTCTAAACTTTTGTAATTTTACATATTACACATATCTATGATCCATTTTGAGTTACTCTTTGTATAAGATGTAAAGTTTAGATCTGTATTATTTTTTGCATGTAGATGACTAATTGTTCTAACAGCATTTTTTGAAAATACTACTCTTTCATCTTTCAATTGCCTTTTGTGCATTGGTCAAAAGTCAAGTGGTCATACTTCTGTTGGCTTATATCTGAACTCTTTTCTGTCCCATTGACTTATGTGTATATCTCTTTACAAAAAGTCTCAATATAGATAGTGCTATTCATCCAACTATATTCTTCTCCAAAAGCATTTTATCTATTAAACTGTTTGGCCTTTCCTGAAAATCTTTTGTATTATATTTTATATATCTACAAAAATTTGCTGTGATTCTTATCAATATTACATTAAATCTACACATCACTTTGGAGAGAATTAACATTGTTATTATGCTGAGATTTCAAATACTTAAACACAGTATCTCTTTTCATTAAATTAGATCTTTGATTTTTCCTGCTGCTGCTGCTAAGTCACTTCAGTCGTGTCCGACTCTGTGCAACCACATAGGCGACAGCCCACGAGGCTCCTCCATCCCTAGGATTCTCCAAGCAAGAACACTGGAGTGGGTTGCCATTTCCTTCTCCAGTGCATGAAAGTGAAAAGTGAAAGTGAAGACGCTCAGTCATATCTGACTTTTAGTGACCCCATGGACTGCAGCCTACCAGGCTCCTCTGTCCATGGGATTTTCCAGGCAGGAGTACTGAAGTGGGTTGCCATTGCCCTCTCCATTGATTTTTCCTAGCGTAGTATAATTGCTTTACAATATTACCTTAGTTTCTGCTATACAATGAAGTGAATCAGCTCTATGTATACATATCCCTTCCCTCTGAGCCTCCCTTCCACCTCCCTGTCCCATCCTTCTAGGTCATCACAGAGCACCAAGCTAAGCTGCATGTGCAATACAGCAGCTTCCCACTAGCTATCTGTTTTATGCATAATAGTGTATATATGTTATCACCATTTTTAGGTTTCATTATACAGATCCCATTGGAGAAGGAAATGGCAACCCACTCTAGTATTCTCGCCTGGAAAATCTCATGGACAGAGTAGCCTGCTGGGCTACAGTCCACGGGTCTGCAAATAGTAGAACACAACATAGTGACTGAGCACATACAGATCCAGTACCTATTTAAATGTGTGTGTGTGTATTTCATTTCATGATTTGGAACTTTAAGGAATTTTTATTTCTAGTTGTTTATTAATTGCACATAGAAAAATGATTGATATTTGTGTGTTGACCTATTATCCTCTGACCCTGCTAAGCTCACTTGTTAGGTTTAGGAGTGTTTTGTAGATTCCTTGGTTTTATACATAGACAATCAGGTCATCAGAGAATATGGACGGTTTCTTTTATGAGTGCCAATCTATGCCCTTTATTTCTTTTTCTTAACATGTTTCACTGGTTAGGGACAGTATGATAATGAATGTGATTATTGAGAATGGACATTCTTGACTTGTTCCTGATCTCATAGGGAAAGAATTTGGTCTTTCTTCATTAAAATTTTTTTTACGTATATAATCTTTATCACCTTGAAGAAATTGTTTCTATTTTGATTTTGCAGAGAGTTTTTATTGTTTGATCAGAGTCTCTTCCTGCATCTATTAATGAGTATGTGGTTTTTCTTCTTTTAGACTATTTTTACACATGGTGGATTGATTGATTTTCAAATATTGAGCCAGCCTTACATTCATAGGATAAATTTCACTTGGTTGTGGATTTTTTAAATATACAATTCAATTGGATTGATAATATTTTGTTCAGAACTAAGTTTGTGAGGGATGTTCACCTATAGTACCCTCTTTTTGATTTGACTTTGTCTGTTTTGGTATCAGAGTAGTACTGGCTTCATAAAATGAGTTGAGAAGTGTTCCTTCCCCTACTATTATATGGAAGAAATTATGTAGAATTTTTTATTTTTATTTAATTAAATAAGTAATTTTAATTTATTTATTCTTTAAATGTTAGGTAAAGTTTAGTAGTAAAATCATCTGAACCTGAAGATTTACTTTTTGATTTTTTTTAATATAAATTTATTTATTTTAATTGGAGGCTAATTACTTTACAATATTGTATTGGTTTTGCCATACATCAACATGAATCTGCCACAGGTGTACATGTGTTCCCCAACCTGAACCCCCCTCCCCATACCATCCCTCTGGGTCATCCCAGTGCACCAGCCCCGAGCATCCTGTATCCTGCATCAAACCTGGACTGGCAATTCGTTTCTTATATGATATTATACATGTTTCAATGCCATTCTCCCAAATCATCCCACCCTCGCCCTCTCCCACAGAGTCAAAAACACTGTTCTATACATCTGTGTCTCTTTTGCTGTCTCGTATACAGGGTTATCATTACTATCTTTCTAAATTCCATATATATGCATTATTATACTGTATTGGTGTTTGTCTTTCTGGCTTACTTCACTCTGTATAATAGGCTCCAGTTTCATCCACCTCATTAGAACTGATTCAAATGTATTCTTTTTAATGGCTGAGTAATACTCCATTGTGTATATGTACCACAGCTTTCTTATCCATTCATCTACTGATGGACATCTAGGTTGCTTCCATGGCTTGGCTATTATAAACAGGGCTGCGATGAACATTGGGGTACACGTGTCTCTTTCAATTCTGGTTTCCTCAGTGTGTATGCCCAGCAGTGGGATTGCTGCGTCATAAGGCAGTTCTATTCCCAGTTTTTTAAGGAATCTCCACACTGTTCTCCATAGTGGCTGTACTAGTTTGCATTCCCACCAACAGTGTAAGAGGGTTCCCTTTTCTCCACACCCTCTCCAGCATTTATTACTTGTAGACTTTTGGATAGCAGCCATTCTGACCAGCATGAATAGTGGTTTTGATTTGCATTTCTCTGATAATGAGTGATGTTGAGCATCTTTTCATGTGTTTGTTAGCCAACTGTATGTCTTCTTTGCAGAAATGTCTGTTTAGTACTTTGGCCCATTTTTTGATTGGGTCATTTATTTTTCTGGAATTGAGCTGCAGGAGTTGTTTGTATATTTTTGAGATTAGTTGTTTGTCAGTTGCTTCATTTGCTATTATTTTCTCCCATTCTGAAGGTTGTACTTTCACCTTGCTTATAGTTTCCTTTGTTGTGCAGAAGCTTTTAAGTTTAATTAGGTCCCATTTGTTTATTTTTGCTTTTATTTCCAATATTCTGGGATGTGGGTCATAGAGGAACCTGCCGTGATTTATGTCGGAGGGTGTTTTGCCTATGTTCTCCTCTATCAAACTATAGATTCAATTATATTTAAGAACTAATCAGTGATCCAACACTAACACTTTCGGGTCTATATCCAAAGGATACAAAATCAGGATGTTGAAGAGATACCTGCACTCTTATTCATGATAACCAAGATAGAAACAACCGAAATGTCCATCAGCAGATAAACGGATAGAGAAAATGTAATGTATCTACATGTGATGGTTGTTTAGTCACTAAGTCATGTCCAACTCTTGCAATCCCATAGACTATAGCCCGCCAAGCTCCTCTGTTCATGGGATTCTCCAGGCAAGAATACTGGAGTGGGTAGCCATTTCCTTATCCAGAGGATCTTTCGACCCAGGAATTGAACCCGGGTCTCCTGCATTGCAGGCATATTCTTTATCGACTGAGCTATGAGGGAAGACAGCCTTGTAAAAAAAGAAGAAAGTCCTGACATTTGTGACAACATGAATTAACCTAAAGGACATCATGCTAAGTAAAATAAACTAGATTCAGGATGACAAATACTGCATGGTCTCACTTATACATGGGATCTAAAGTAGTCAAACTCATAGGAGCAGAGAATAGAATGGTAATTACCAGGAGCTGGGGATAGAGGGGCAGTGCAGAGATGTTAGTCAATTGATTGAACAAAGTATTAGCTAAGGACAAAGAATAATTTCTGGAGATCTAATGCACAGCAATGAGACTATAGTTAACAATACTGTGTTGTATACTGAAATTTTCTAAGAGGTTTGATCTTAACTGTTTCTCACTACAGGGAGAAGAAAGGAAGAAAATGGAAATTATGTGAGGTGATGGATGTGTTAATTATTAGCTTGATTGTGGTGATAATTTCTACATAATATACATGTAAAATTATACACCTTAAATGCTTACAGATTTAACTTATCAATTGTATCTCCATAAAACTGGGGAAAAATAAATTTAATCTACTTAATATTTACAGGAATATTCAGAGGTTATCTATTTCAAATTAGGCAAGCTATGGTACTTTGTGATTTTTGAGAAATTGTTGTATTTCTTCTAAATTGAAATCTTATGAACATTTGCAGAATTCCCTTATTACCCTTTTAATGTCTCTCTTCTTCCTGATATTGACAGGTTGTAATTCTCTTTTAGTCTGTAATTCTAATTAAAATTTTATTCCTTTTTAACTTTTCAAAGAATCTGCTTTTATTTTATTCTTCTCTCTTACATTTTGCTTTTTATTTCATTTATTTTTTTTAAACAAAAAGGTAATTTACTGAGACAATATGGTGTAGCTCAGAAAATCCAAGAGAAACTGGGAAAGTAGATTTAAAACTGATGAGTCAGCTAAAAGGAGCCTTGAAGTGTGAAAAAGTGAAAGTGTTAGTCACTCAGTCATGTCTGACTCTTTGCAACCCCATGGACTTTAGCCCACCAGGCTCCGCTGTCCATGGAATTCTCCAGGCAAGAATACTGGAGTAGGTTGCCATTTCCTCCTCCAGGGGATCTTCTAGAGGAATCAAGCCTGGGTTTCCTGCATTGCTGGATAATTCTTTACCATCTGAGCCACCAGAGAAGCCCCTAGAGGGAGACTTAAAAGCAGGAATTTCACATCAGCAGGAATTTCACATCAGATGTGCCTAATTGCTAGAAAACTTTGTTTCTTTTATATTGAAATATTTAGCTTAACATTCAAAGTTCTGTAGAAAGTCTGAATTGGATGAGCTTGGTTCTGTCTGCTCTTTCACGATACAAGAGAGGAAAGAGGAAGGATATGGGGCCAAGATCCTTCAGGGGCCCATTGACTTCCTCAATTGAAGAGTTACCACCCAGTTGAGTAAACTAGATTATGACTACAAAAAGCTCTTATGAAGAGAAGGTTCTCAGACTCAAAAGAAGGCATCAAGATTGTTGGGGTGAAAGGCCCGTGCCTTGTTTATCTGCTGTGGATTTTTCAACTTTGGCACTATTGACGTTTGGAGGAGAATCATTCTTTGTTGTGGAGAGCTGTCTTGCAGAATGTGTAGCAGTGTCCTGGTCTCTACTGAGTAGATGCCAGTAGCAGCACTTCCTCCCCTTCCATATCTCTGGGGTCGGGGGTGGGGCAAAAATCACCCAAGGTTGAGACCTAGAAGACTGGTTCATATCCCAGGGGCCCTCTGAATGTTATGCCTTCTTAGGTCTTTTTTTTTTTTTTTTAACTTTACAATATTGTATTGGTTTTGCCCTATATCAAAATGAATCCACCACAGGCATACATGTGTTCCCCATCCTGAACCCTCCTCCATCCCCATTCCATCCTTCTGGGTCATCCCAGTGCACCAGCCCCAAGCATCCAGTAACCTTCATCGAACCTGGGCTGGCGACTCATTTCATATATGATATACATGTTTCAATGCCATTCTCCCAAATCATCCCACCCTCTCCCTCTCCCATAGAGTCCAAAAGACTGTTCTATATATCAATGTCTCTTTTGCTGTCTTGTATACAGAGTTATTGTTACCATCTTTCTAAATTCCATATATATGCATTACTGTACTGTATTGGTGTTTTTCTTTCTGGCTTACTTCACTCTGTATAATAGGCTCCAGTTTCATCCACCTCATTAGAACTGTTTCAAATGTATTCTTTTTAATGGCTGAGTAATACTCCATTGTGTATATGTACCACAGCTTTCTTATCCATTCGTCTACTGATGGACATCTAGGTTGCTTCCATGTCTTGGCTATTATAAACAGTGCTGCGATGAACATTGGGGTACACGTGTCTCTTTCAATTCTGGTTTTCTCGGCATGTATGCCCAGAAGTGGGGTTGATGGGTCATAAGGCCGTTCTATTTTCAGTTTTTTAAGGAATCTCCACACTGTTCTCCACAGTGGCTGTACTAGTTTGCATTCCCACCAACAGTGTAAGAGGGTTCCCTTTTCTCCACACCCTCTCCAGCATTTATTGCTTGTAGACTTTTGGATAGCAGCCATTCTGACCAGCATGAATAGTGGTTTTGATTTGCATTTCTCTGATAATGAGTGATGTTGAGCATCTTTTCATGTGTTTGTTAGCCATCTGTATGTCTTCTTTGGAGAAATGTCTATTTAGTTCTTTGGCCCATTTTTTGATTGGGTCATTTATTTTTCTGGAATTGAGCTGTAGGAGTTGCTTGTATATTTTTGAGATTAGTTGTTTGTCAGTTGTTTCATTTGCTATTATTTTCTCCCATTCTGAAGGCTGCCTTTTCACCTTGCTTATAATTTCCTTTGTTGTGCAGAAGCTTTTAAGTTTAATTAGGTCCCATTTGTTTATTTTTGCCTTTATTTCCAGTATTCTGGGAGGTGGGTCATAGAGGATCCTGCTGTGATGTATGTCAGAGAGTGTTTTGCCTATGTTCCCCTCTAGGAGTTTTATAGTTTCTGATCTTACGTTTAGATCTTTAACCCATTTTGAGTTTATTTTTGTGTATGGTGTTAGAAAGTGTTCTAGTTTCATTCTTTTACAGTTTTCCCAGCACCACTTGTTAAAGAGATTGTTTTTAATCCATTGTATATTCTTGCCTCCTTTGTCAAAGATAAGGTGTCCATAGGTGCATGGATTTATCTCTGGGCTTTCTGTTTTGTTCCATTGATCAATATTTCTGTCTTTGTGCCAGTACCATACTGTCTTGATGACTGTGGCTTTGTAGTAGAGCCTGAAGTCAGGCAGGTTGATTCCTCCAGTTCCATTCTTCTTTCTCAAGATGGCTTTGGGTATTTGAGGTTTTTTGTATTTCCATACAAATTGTGAAATTATTTGTTCTAGCTCTGTGAAGAATACTGTTGGTAGCTTGATAGGGATTGCATTGAATCTATAGATTGCTTTGGGTAATATACTCATTTTCACTATATTGATTCTTCCAATCCATGAACATGGTATATTTCTCCATCTATTAGTGTCCTCTTTGATTTCTTTCTTTTATAGTTTTCTATATATAGGTCTTTAGTTTCTTTAGGTAGCTATATTCCTAAGTATTTTATTCTTTTCATTGCAATGGTGAATGGAATTGTTTCCTTAATTTCTCTTTCTATTTTCTCATTATTAGTGTATAGGAATGCAAGGGATTTCTGTGTGTTGATTTTACATCCTGCAACTTTACTATATTCATTGATTAGTTCTAGTAATTTTCTGGTGGAGTCTTTAGGGTTTTCTATGTAGAGGATCATGTCATCTGCAAATAGTGAGAGTTTTACTTCTTCTTTTCCAATTTGGATTCCTTTTATTTCTTTTTCTGCTCTGATTGCTGTGGCCAAAACTTCTAAAACTATGTTGAATAGTAATGGTGAAAGTGGGCACCCTTGTCTTGTTCCTGACTTTAGAGGAAATGCTTTCAATTTTTCACCATTGAGGATAATGTTTGCTGTGGGTTTGTCATATATAGCTTTTATTATGTTGAGGTATGTTCCTTCTATTCCTGCTTTCTGGAGAGTTCTTATCATAAATGGATGTTGACTTTTGTCAAAGGCTTTCTCTGCATCTATTGAGATAATCATATGGTTTTTATTTTTCAATTTGTTAATGTGGTGTATTACATTGATTGATTTGCGGATATTGAAGAATCCTTTCATCCCTGGGATAAAGCGCACTTGGTCATGGTATATGATCTTTTTAATGTGTTGTTGGATTCTGGTTGCTAGAATTTTGTTAAGGATTTTTGCATCTATGTTCATCAGTGATATCGGCCTGTAGTTTTCTTTTTTTGTGGCATCTTTGTCAGGTTTTGGTATTAGGGTGATGGTGGCCTCATAGAATGAGTTTGGAAGTTTACTTTCCTCTGCAATTTTCTGGAAGAGTTTGAGTAGAATAGGTGTTAGCTCTTCTCTAAGTTTTTGGTAGAACTCAGCTGTGAAGCCGTCTGGACCTGGGCTTTTGTTTGCTGGAAGATTTCTGATTACAGTTTCAATTTCTGTGCTTGTGATGGGTCTGTTAAGATTTTCTATTTCTTCCTCATTCAGTTTTGGAAAGTTGTACTTTTCTAAGAATTTGTCCATTTCTTCCATGTTGTCCATTTTATTGGCATATAATTGCTGATAGTAGTCTCTTATGATCCTTTGTATTTCTGTGTTGTCTGTTATGATCTCTCCATTTTCATTTCTAATTTTATTGATTTGATTTTTCTCCCTTTGTTTCTTGATGAGTCTGGCTAATGGTTTGTCAATTTTATTTATCCTTTCAAAGAACCAGCTTTTGGCTTTGTTGATTTTTGCTATGGTCTCTTTTGTTTCTTTTGCATTTATTTCTGCCCTAATTTTTAAGATTTCTTTCCTTCTACTAACCCTGGGGTTCTTCATTTCTTCCTTTTCTAGTTGCTTTAGGTGTAGAGTTAGGTTATTTATTTGACTTTTTTCTTGTTTCTTGAGGTATGCCTGTATTGCTATGAACTTTCCCCTTAGGACTGCTTTTACAGTGTCCCACAGGTTTGAGGTTGTTGTGTTTTCATTTTCATTTGTTTCTATGCATATTTTGATTTCTTTTTTGATTTCTTCTGTGATTTGTTGGTTATTCAGCAGCTTGTTGTTCAGCCTCCGTATGTTGGAATTTTAATAGTTTAGTTTTTCTTCTGTAATTGAGATCTAATCTTACTGCATTGTGGTCAGAAAAGATGCTTGGAATGATTTCAATTTTTTTGAATTTACTGAGGCTAGATTTATGGCCCAGGATGTGATCTATCCTGGAGAAGGTTCCATGTGGGCTTGAGAAAAAGTTGAAATTCATTGTTTTGGGATGAAATGTTCTATAGATATCAATTAGGTCTAACTGGTCTATTGTATCATTTAAAGTTTGTGTTTCCTTGTTAATTTTCTGTTTAGTTGATCTATCCATAGTGGTGAGTGGGGGTATTAAAGTCTCCCACTATTATTGTGTTATTGTTAATTTCTCCTTTCATACTTGTTAGCATTTGTCTTACATATTGCAGTGCTCCTATGTTGGGTGCATATATATTTATAATTGTTATATCTTCTTCTTGGATTGATCCTTTGATCATTATGTAGTGACCGTCTTTGTCTCTTTTCACAGCCTTTGTTTTAAAGTCTATTTTGTCTGATATGAGTATTGCTACTCCTGCTTTCTTTTGGTCCCTATTTGCATGGAAAATCTTTTTCCAGCCCTTCACTTTCAGCCTGTATGTATCCCCTGTTTTGAGGTGGGTCTCCTGTAGACAACATATGTAGGGGTCTTGTGTTTGTATCCATTCAGCCAGTCTTTGTCTTTTGGTTGGGGCATTCAACCCATTTACGTTTAAGGTAATTATTGATATGTATGATCCTGTTGCCATTTACTTTATTGTTTTGGGTTCAAATTTATACACCCTTTTTGTGTTTCCTGTATAGAGAATATCCTTTAGTATTTGTTGGAGAGCTGGTTTGGTGGTGCTGAATTCTCTCAGCTTTTGCTTGTCTGTAAAGCTTTTGATTTCTCCTTCATATTTGAATGAGATCCTTGCTGGGTACAATAATCTGGGCTGTAGGTTATTTTCTTTCATCACTTTAAGTATGTCTTGCCATTCCCTCCTGGCTTGAAGAGTTTCTATTGAAAGATCAGCTGTTATCCTTATGGGAATTCCCTTGTGTGTTATTTGTTGTTTTTCCCTTGCTGCTTTTAATATTTGTTCTTTGTGTTTGATCTTTGTTAATTTGATTAATATGTGTCTTGGGGTGTTTCGCCTTGGGTTTATCTTGTTTGGGACTCTCTGGGTTTCTTGGACTTGAGTGATTATTTCCTTCCCCATTTTAGGGAAGTTTTCAACTATTATCTCCTCAAGTATTTTCTCATGGTCTTTCTTTTTGTCTTCTTCTTCTGGGATTCCTATGATTCGAATGTTGTAGCATTTAATACTGTCCTGGAGGTCTCTGAGATTGTCCTCATTTCTTTTAATTCATTTTTCTTTTTTCCTCTCTGATTCATTTATTTCTACCATTCTATCTTCTAATTCACTAATCCTATCTTCTGCCTCTGTTATTCTATTTGTTGCCTCCAGAGTGTTTTTGATCTCATTTATTGCATTATTCATTATATATTGACTCTTTTTTATTTCTTCTAGGTCCTTGTTAAACCTTTCTTGCATCTTTTCAATCCTTGTCTCCAGGCTATTTATCTGTGATTCCATCTTGATTTTAAGATTTTGGATCAATTTCGCTATCCTTATTCGGAATTCTTTATCAGGTAGATTCCCTATCTCTTCCTCTTTTGTTTGGTTTGGTGGGCATTTATCCTGTTCCTTTACCTGCTGGGTATTCCTCTGGCTCTTCATCTTGTTTATATTGCTGAGTTTGGGGTGTCCTTTCTGTATTCAGGCAGTTTGTGGAGTTCTCTTTATTGTGGAGTTTCATCACTGTGTGTGGGTTTGTACAGGTGGCTTGTCAAGGTTTCTTGGTTAGGGAAGCTTGTGTCGGTGTTCTGGTGGGTGGAGCTGGATTTCTTCTCTCTGGAGTGCAATGAAGTGTCCAATAATGAGTTATGAGATGTCTATGGATTGGAGTAACTTTGGGCAGCCTGTATATTAGAGCTCAGGGCTGTATTCCTGTGTTGCTGGAGAATTTGCTTGGTATGTCTTGCCCTGGAACTTGTTGGTCCTTGTGTGGTGCTTGGTTTCAGTGTAGGTATGGAGGCGTTTGATGAGCTCCTGTCAATTGGTGTTCCCTGGAGTCAGGAGTTCCCTGGAGTCAGGGTTTGGACTTAAGCCTCCTGCTTCCAGTTATCGGTCTTATTTTTACAGTAGTCTCAAAACTTCTCCTTCTATACAGCACCATTGATAAAACATCTAGGTTAAAGATGAAAAGTTTCTCCACCGTGAGGGTCACCCAGAGAGGTTCACAGCGTTACATGGAGAAGAGAAGAGGGAGGAGGGAGTTAGAGGTGACCTGAATGAGATGAGGTGGGATCAGTAGAGGAGAGAGCGGGCTAACCAGTAATTACTTCCTTGTGTGCACTGCACAACTGGACCACTCAGAGATGTTCACGGAGTTATACAGAGAAAAGAAGAGGGAGGAAAGAGACAGAGGTGACCAGGAGGATAAAAGGGGGGAATGAAAAGGAGAGAGACAGATCCAGCCAGTAATCAGTTCCCTAAGTGTTCTCCACCGTCTGGAACACACAGAAATTCACAGAGTTGGGTAGAGTAGAGAGGGGTTAGGGAGGAGACACAGGCGACCTGGTGGAGAAAAAGAAGAGTCCAAAGGGTGAGAGAGCAGACAAGCCAGTAATCTTGCTCCCAAGTAAAAAATGGGTACTGAAGATTGGGTTCTTAAAGGTACAAAATTGGTAACAAATACCTAAAAGCAAAAATTAAAAATCTAGAGTAGAGTTTGGAATTTCAAAAATACAATGTTAAAGAAAAGAAGAAGGAAAAGAAAGAGAGGAAAAGAAAAAAAAAAGTCACAAAAATTATAAAGAAAATATAGGTGCAAAATTGATAACAAATACCAAAAAGCTAAAATTAAAAATCTAGAGTAGAGTTTGGAATTTCAAAAATACAATGTTAAAGAAAAGGAAAAAAAAGAAAGAAAGAGGAAAACGGGGGGGAAAAAAAGGTCACAAAAATTATAAAAAATATATATATGAAGTTTGCTTTTAAAAAAAATAGGGTCTTTTTTTTGCAAAGTAATAGTAGGTTATAAAAGTGAAAATTAAAGGAGTAATAGAGGACTTAAAATTTTTTTTTAAATTTTTTTAAAAAGAAAGGAAAAATGATCGTAAAAATAGTTAAAATATATCTAGGACTTTCTCTGGTGTTGTTGTGGGTATTGTGGGGTCAGTTCATTTTCGGCTAGTTCCTTGGTCCGGCTTATATTTCTCAAGATCTATAGGCCCCTTCCTATGTAGTCGGTACTAACGACAGGGTTTTAATCTATTGCCTGTCGCTTCCAAGGCGGTTCCCTCTGTTATAGCTTCTTCTGTTTGCTGGTCTCTTCAGTGTCTCATTTCCGCCCTGATACAAAGGGGGGGGTGGTGGACACTTTTTTTTTTTTTTTTTTTTTAGGTTCACTTGTTCAGTCCGCTGTGGGGAGGGAGGGACGCTGCAAACAAATAACTCTGGCGTGTGCTCACAGTGCCTCAGCCACACTGGGTCTGCCCCCGCTCACGGCATATGTAGCCTCCCTGCCCACACTGCTCAGGCTCTAGGTTGCTTCACCGGGAACCATCTGAGGCCGGCCCTGGGTTGCCTGCACCTCCCAGGTCTAAGCCGCTCAGGTTCAGGCACTCGGGTAGTCCTCAGAGGCACAGACTCAGTTGGGCCTGCATTTTGTGCCCTTCCCAGGTCCGAGCAGCTCAGGTGATGAGGTGTTTGGCAAGCGTGGTTGCTGTGACTTAGCGCCTCCCCACCGCTCGGTTTTCTGGGTGTACAACCGGTGCACCTTCTCAGGCGGATGTTGACCATCCAGAACCCCAAGAAGTCTTAGTTAGCAAAGAAGCCCGCTTACAGTTTTGTAGATAATGTCTCTCTGGGGCTGCGATTGCCCCCTTCCAGCTCTGGCTGCCTGTCACCGGAGGGGGATGGTCTGCAGCCAGCTATCTCTGTTCAGTCCTTTGTTCCGTTTGCAGGCCTGGAGGTGTCTTAGGTTAGGGCTGGCTTTTTGCGTGGTAGATATCCCACAGTCTGGTTTACTAGCCCAAATTAGTTTGCTCAGATAGCGCTCAGGGCATTCAAGCCAGATCCTTACTCTAAGCGATGCAGCCTGCACCTCCCTGCCCAGGCCCCGCTTGCTAGTGGCGGGTGCAGGCATCTTCGATGCTTCTCTGCTGGGGGAGTTACCGCTGGGCTCCTAATTTGTGGGTTTTAATTGTTTATTTTTCCTCCCTGTTATGTTGCCCTCTGTGCTTCCAAGGCTCGGCACAGACTCGGCAGTGAGAGTATCTCCTGGTGTTTGGAAACTTTTCTCTTTTTAAGACTCCCTTCCCAGGACGGAGCTCCGTCCCTCCCTCTTTTGTCTCTTTTTTTGTCTTTTATATTTTTTCCTACCTCCTTTAGAAGACAATGGGTTGCTTTTCTGGGTGCCTGATGTCCTCTGCCTGCATTCAGAAGCTGTTTTGTGGAATTTACTTGGCGTTTAAATATTCTTTTGATGAATTTGTGGAGGAGAAAGTGGTCTCCCCGTCCTATTCCTCTGCCATCTTAGCTCCTCCCTTTATTTCATTTATTAATGTTTATATATTTACTATATTCACACTTCAACTTCATTTGGGGTTTTTACTCTCCTTTTTTTATGTCAGTGCATAGGTATTAATAATTGATTTGAGAATTATTACATGCTTAATAATGTAAGCATTTATTCCTGTGATTTTTTCCTTCAAGCTCTCCTTTAGCTACATCTCACAAAATTTGATATGGTTTGTTATATTTTCACTTACAGTAAATTCAAAATATTTTCTGTGTTTCTTGAGACTTCTTCTATGGCATAGATCATTTACATACATATATACATAATATCAAGTGATGAAAAGTTGTTATATTTTCTTCCTGTTATTTTAGTTTCATTCTCTTCTGGTCAGAGATCATACTTTTTGTAGTTTCAAATGTTTTTAAATTGCTATATTTTTATGACCCAAGAAAAGATCTATCTTGGTGACTGTCATGGGTACTTGAGAAGAATATTTTCTGCTATTTGGTTGAAATTCCCTATAAACATAAATTAGATTCAGTAACTTGAGATTAACATTAAGTAACAATGGAAACAGTGACAAATTTCATTTACTTGGGCTCCAAAATCACTGCAGATGATGACTGCAGCCATGAAAATAAAAAAATAAGATTACTTCTTGGAAGAAAATCTTGACAAACCTAGAGAGCATATTAAAAAGCAAAGACATCACTTTGCCAACAAAGGTCCATATAGTCGAAGCTACGGTTTTTCCAGTAGTCATGTATGAATATGAGAGTTGATGCTTTCAAAATCACTTTCAAAAAGTGGTGTTGGAGAAGACTCTTGAGAGTCCCTTGGACTTCAAGGAGATCAAACCAGTCAATCCTAAAAGAAACCAATCCTGAATATTCGTTGGAAGGACTGAAGCTGAAGCTCCAATACTTTGGCCACCTGATGCAAAGAGTTGACTCACTGCTGCACCCAAAAAGCTAGATCACTAGATCCAAATCCTCTGGGGCCCCTAGCTTGAGAAGTCAAGGTTTTTCCTGTCTAATAGTAAGGTAAAAGCAAAAGCTGTGCTATTCTTTGACCTTTATTAATTCGCACAGTTTTAGTAGGCAGCAAGATCAAAACTTTAATTTCCCCAGTATAATCAGAATCTACTACACCAGGCACCACCGAAATTCCTTGAAAAGAAAACGAGCTATGCCCCAGCACAAGTCCTACAATCCCCTCAGGTAGGGGACCAGCCACTCCCATTGGAATCAGAGTAACCAGCATGTCAGGGGTTAATATTGTTGCGGTGGTGGAACTGAGGTCCAGTCCTGCGCTACCTGGGGTTGATTGGCATGGCTTGTTGTCCCTCCTTGGCAGGACATTGCTGGCAAAAATGCCCCATTTGGCCACAAGAGAAACATTTTTTATTTGTAGAATCATTTCCATTATGATTAATCTTTTTCTTTTTTTTTTAAGCCTGGGTGAGGCCCCCCTGAGGGGGTTTTCTCCAAGGAGCAGCTCTATATATTGTGCTGCTGCTGCTAAGTCACTTTAGTCGTGTTCAACTCTGTACGACCCCATAAACGGCAGCCCGCCACACTCCTCTGTCCATGGGATTCTCCAGGCAAGAACACTGGAGTGGGTTGCCATTTCCTCCTCCAAAGCATGAAAGTGAAAAGTCAAAGTGAAGTCGCTCAGTTGTGTGCGACTCTTAGCGACCCCATGGACTGCAGCCTACCAGGCTCCTCCGTCCATGGGATTTTCCAGGCAAGAGTACTGGAGTGGGGTGCCATTGCCTTCTCCAGTATATTGTGCATGCGTCTGCTTTAAAAGCTCCTTTGTTTAAAAAAAAAAAAAAAAAAAACCTCTATCTTTCTAAGCCTTAGGCAATGCTCTGGGAGGCTTTGGAGGCAAAGTAGGGAACTCCTGGGCCCTGGGAGGCACAAGCGGAGGTGGTGGTGGTCACCTTAAATAAGAAAGTGGTGGATAAATTTTTAAAGGTTTGCGCAGAGTGGGAGGGGGCTCGCCAGGTCGCCCAGCCGCAGCGTCCTGTAAGCCCTCTCCTTCCTTGGGAATAGAGCACAGTCTCCCTCCTTTACTTCGTCAATGGCAGAAAACATGATCTGTGCAGAAGGTGGAGACCCACCGCCATCCACCTCTATAGCCTCCCCCATAGGCTATCTAACAGCCTCATGACGGGGGTCCAGGACATTTCTAATCATATTCCACAGAGCAAAAGCATCTACACGAACCTTTTCTGGCCCATGCAAAGTATAAAACAAACATAGAAATTTAGACAGTCTTCCTGTGCTTACTTTAACACATCCATGGGCTAACATATGAAGTAATATTTCAATAAACATTTGTATATTCTTAGATGCAGAGAAACACATTCTTCTAGAGAATATTCTTACTGATTCTGTACCCTCCTCACCCTGCCTAAACTGCAGAAGGGTGCCGGCCACCCACAGGTACAATCCTAACCGTCCCGCGTTACATTCCCAGATTACTTACTCTTCAGTGTCCCCTGTTCTGGGAGCCACTTGCCGGAGTCCAACTCCAGCAACCAGGGATTCAACCTGAAGAGGTGAATGGTGGCGGTGATGAGACAGCCTCTCATTTTTCTATGGACTGCCTGTTTACTCCAAGTTTAAGATTCTCTTTTATACTTTTATAAAAACATTAGGCCAGAGGTTTGACATTTTCAGTTCCCCCTCTCCCAGATTTATCATCTCCGTAAACCATTGTTGCTCTTCAAACAGAGTTCCTGCTTCAGTGATTCTCTGGGAATCAGCCTTATCATCTATTATCTACCTCCTCTAATGTGTCCACTGGAGAAGGGAATGGCAAACCACTTCAGTATTCTTGCCTTGAGAACCCCATGAACAGTATGAAAAGGCAAAATGATAGGATACTGAAAGAGGAACTCCCCAGGTCAGTAGGTGCCCAATATGCTACTGGAGATCAGTGGAGAAATAACTCCAGAAAGAATGAAGGGATGGAGCCAAAGAAAAAATACCCAGCTGTGGATGTGACTGGTGATAGAAGCAAGATCCAATGCTGTAAAGAGCAATATTGCATAGGAACCTGGAATGTCAGGTCCATGAATCAAGGCCATTCTGAAGGAGATCAGCCCTGGGATTTCTTTGGAAGGAATGATGCTAAAGCTGACACTCCAGTACTTTGGCCACCTCATGCGAAGAGTTGACTCACTGGAAAAGACTCTGATGCTAGGAGGGATTGGGGGCAGAAGAAGGGGATGACAGAGGATGAGATGGCTGGATGGCATCACTGACTCGATGGACGTGAGTTTGAGTGAACTCCAGGAGTTGGTGATGGACAGGGAGGCCTGGCGTGCTGCGATTCATGGGGTCACAAAGAGTCGGACATGACTGAGCGACTGAACTGAACTGAACTGAACTGAACTCTAATGTGTCCTATAGTTAACTTGTGATTACATTGTAACTCATGCTACATTCCTCAGTTTACTACTTATCTTCCTAAATCCTGTTTGCCCCTAACATCCTGAGCTCACTATCTCTTAAAAAGGCTTCTAGCTATAGTGTCTCTAAAAATTCCTAACTTCTATAAGCTATAGTAAAATATGCTAACTTTACAACATTCCTTAAATCTTTAACTTCTAACTATTTTAATTATTTCTAAGCCCTAAATTCAGTAAACTCCTTTGCCATAAACATTCTCCTCACAAATAGCCTTCAGATACAATCCCTCCCATGGCCTCAAGCTACGGCCTATGTGCTCATCCTGAAACACTCTTTTGTAAAAGTCCTTGAACAAATGTCAATGATTAACTTTATGAATTATTTTCTGAGCACAATTGCAGAAGGCTTTGTGCCTTCTCATGCTCCTCTCAAGAACAATAAGCACCTTAATATTCCTTTTGAGTCAACTCAGCCAAGGAGAGGAAAAGACAAGTCAGAATTACAAGGCCTAACTCCTTTCATCCCGGGATCCGTGCCTGCGGAATGAGGAGATGGGGCTGGGGACCGTGCCTCCATTTTGTCAGTAATGCCTAACACAGCTCCCGACAGTCTCCCCTATTTATAAAGGTTAGAACTCAGGTATCCCCTTTACCCATCACCATACTAAGGTGGACCCCCAAGGAACACCTGGAGAGGCCTAGGCCTACCACTCCTTCCCTATCCCATTTTTGGCATGTGTCCATCCCCTCACTTTCAGTCCATATGTGTCTCTAGATCTGAAGTGAGTTTCTTATATGCAGCATATATGTGGGTCCTGTTTTTGTATCAGTTAAGCCACCTATGTGCTTTGTTTGGAGCATTTAGTCTGTTCACATTTAAGCTAATTATTGCTATGTATGTTCCTATTGCTATTTTGTTGATTGTTTCAAATTTGTTTTTCTTGTTCTTTTCTCCCCTTTTTTTGTTCTCTTCTCTTGTGATTTGATGACTGTCTATAGTGTATGTTTGGATTCCTTTTACTCTTTTGTATGTATATCTATTACAGATTTTTGTTTTGTTGTTACCATGAGATTTTTGTATAGCAGTGTGTCTATAGACGTGTATATGTATACACACATCTTCCCTTGTGGCTTAGTTGGTAAAGAATCTGTCTGCAATGTAGGAGACCTGGGTTCGATCCCGGGTTGGGAAGATCCCCTGGAGAAGGGAAAGGCTACCTACTCCAGTATTCTGGCCTGAAGAATACCATGGACTGTATAGTCCATGGGATCACAAAAAGTCAGACACGGCTGAGCCACTTTCACTTTCACTTCACTTCATATATATGTATACGTGTGTGTGTGTGTGTGTGTATATATATATATATATATATATACCTCGTTTAGTCGCTAAGTCTTGTCCGACCCTTGCGACCCCATGGACTGTATCCCGCCAGGCTCCTCTGTCCATGGGATTTCCCAGGCAAGAATACTGGAGTGGGTTGCCATTTCCTTCTCCAAACAAATACACAGGCCATTATAAAGGGTCATAAGTTTCATTTAAAAAAGATTCTTAATTGAAAACAATTTCAGCATGTGCGTGTGTCTGTGTGTGCCTGTGAGAGAGAGGTACCAACTTTGGATGGCTAGAAGAGGTTTCTCTGAGAAGATGACATTTAATATGAGACCTGAAGCAGCTGGACGAGGGCTGCACGGGTCCTGGGGCTAGAGAGGGAGTGCACAAGGAGCATTCAGAGTCAAAAGAAGGCCTGGGTGATATGGGGTAGTGAGTGAGCAAGAAAGGGGTGAGAAGTAGGTGGAAGAGGCCCACGGGATAGATAGATAGATACACACACACACACACACACACACACACACACTTGTTGTAGGTGTCTGCTCTCTTCATTTCAAATGCATTTTAGATACCCTACATTTGTACTCTTGTCCCCTCATGATTACTGTTTTTGATATTATATTTTGCATCTAACTGTTTCATGTATCCCTTAACTGCTTATTGTGGATATAAATGATTTTACTACTTTTGCCTTTTAGCCTCCCTGTTAGCTTTGTGTATGGATGATTTCCTACTTTTAGTGTATGTTTGCCTTTACCAGTGAGCTTTTCCATTCATAATTTTCTTGTTTCTAGTTGTGGCCTCTTCTTTTCTACCTAGAGAATAACCTTTTATGTTTCTTGTAAAGCTGATTTAGTGATGCTGAATTGTTTTAGCTTTTCCTTGTCTGTAAAGCATTTGATTTCACCATCAAATCTGAATGAGAGTCTTCCTGGGTAGAATATTCTGGATTGTAGGTTTTTCACTTTGAGTATGTCATGCCACTCCCTTCTAGCCTGCAGAGTTTATGCTAAAAAATCAGTTGATAGCTTTATGGGAGTTCCCTTGTATGTTATTTGTTTCTTTTCTCTTGTTGCTTTTAATATTCTCTCTTTATTTTCCACTCTTGGCAGTTTGCTTACTATGTGTCTTGGTGTGTTCCTCTGCAGGTTAAACCTGTATGGGACTCTCTGGTCTTTTTGAAGTTGGGTAACTGTTTCCTTGCCCAGTTGGGCAACTTTTCAGCTATTACTTCTTCAGATATTTTCTCAGGTCCTTTCTCTCTCTCTTCTCCTTCTGAGACCCCTATAATATGAATATTATCACTCTTGTTGTTGTCCCAGAGGTCTCTTAAGCTGTCTTGATTTCTTTTCACTTTTTTTTCTTTTTCTGTTCAGCCATAATGATTTCCACTACTCTGTCTTCCAGCTCAGTTATCCATTCTTCCTCATTTAGTCTACTATTGATTCCTTCTAGTGTACTTTTCATTTCAGTTATTGTATTCTTCAATTCTATTTCATTGTTCTTTATATTTTCTAATTCTTTGTTTAAAAAAAAACTAATTTCTCACTCTGTGCATGCATTCTCCACCTGAGTTGTTGGATCATCTTTACAATCAATACTCTGAACTCTTTCCCAGGTAGATTGCATATATCCCTGTCACTTAGTTTGTCTTCTGAGATTTTGTATTGTTCCTAATCTGAAACATATTCCTCTTTCACCTAATTTTGTCAAAATTGCTATTTGTAGTTTATGTATGTGGAAGATTAGTTATGTTTCTCAACCTTGCTGGCCTTCTGTCCCAGCACTGCACTTTTCAAGGGCCAAGGGCCAGCTGTTCCAAGGGTAGTGCCTGGCCTGCATTCACAGATTAATTTTGTAGACTTCAAGACCATAATTTTCTTGCTTCTGGTGTCTGCCTCCTGGTAGGTGAGACTGGTCCAGAGGCTTGTGCAGACTTCCTGGTGGGAGGGGCTCTTGCCTGCCCACTGATGGGTAGAGCTGAGTCTTGGCCCTCTGCTGGACAGAAGTGTCCAAGTGCTTGTTTATATTTGTCTGTATGGTCAGAGAGTCTTTAGGCAGCCTGTCTGCTGATGAATGGGAATATAGCCCCAACGGCTTAGTTGTTTAGACTGAGGCATTTTAGCACTGGAGCCTTGACTGTTGGGTGAGGCCAGGTCTTGGTACTAATGACCCAAGCAAGATGTCAGCCTCCAAGAGAATTCATGCAGAAGAATACTCTCCCCTATATGTACTCTTGCCTGGAAAATCCCATGGATGGAGGAGCCTGGTAGGCTGCAGTCCATGGGGTCGCTAAGAGTTGGACACAACTGAGCGAATTCACTTTCACTTTTCATTTTCATGCATTAGAGAAGGAAATTGCAACCCACTCCCGTACTCTTGCCTGGAGAATCCCAGGGATGGGGGAGCCTGGTGGGCTTCCGTCTATGGGGTTGCACAGAGTCGGACACAACTGAAGCAACTTAGCAGCAGCATATGTCCATAACCAGTGTCTATGTCCCCAAAGTGAGCCATGTCCAACCCCTGCTTCCCCAGGAGACCTTGCAAGACTAGAAGGTAGGTGTGGCCCAAGCTCTTATGAAATTACTGCTTTTGTCCTTGTTCCTGGTACATGTGAGTTTTTTTTGTATGCCCTTTAAGAGTAAAGTCTCTTTTCCCCCTATCCTGTGGAGCTCTTGCAGTCAAAGCCTGCCAGCCTTCAAAGTCAACTGCTCTGGGGGCTCCTCTTCCCTGTGCCAGATCCCCTGGCTGGGGGGCTTGACATGGGGTTCTGAACTCTCAGTTCTGTGGAAGAACCTCTGTAATACAATTTTCTCCAGTCTTTGGGTTGCTCACTGAGGGATACGGGGTTTGATTATATTGCAAGACCCTCATACCTGTCTCACTGTGTTTCTTTCTTTGTGTCTTTAGTTGTAAAAGATCTTTTCTGGTAGGTTTCAGACTTTTTCTTTTTTTTAATATAAATCTATTTATTTTAATTGGAGGCTAATTACTTTACAATATTGTATTGGTTTTGCCATACATCAACATGAATCCGCCACAGGTGTACACATGTTCCCCATCCTGAACTCCCCTCCCACCTCCTTCCCCGTACCCTCCCTCTGGGTCATCCCAGTGCACCGGCCCCAAGTATCCTGTATCATGCATCAAACATGGGCTGGCGATTCGTTTCATATATGATATTATACATGTTTCAATGCCATTCTCCCAAATCATCCCACCCTCTCCCTCTCCCACAGAGTCCAAAAGACTGTTCTATACATCTGTGTCTCTTTTGCTGTCTCGCAATACAGGGTTATCGTTACCATCATTCTAAATTCCATATATATGTGTTAGTATACTGTATTGGTGTTTTTCTTTCTGGCTTACTTCACTCTGTATAATAGGCTCCAGTTTCATCCACCTCATTAGAACTGTCTCAAATGTATTCTTTTTAATGGCTGAGTAATACTCCATTGTGTATATGTACCACAGCTTTCTTATCCATTCATCTGCTGTTGTACATATAGGTTGCTTCCATGTCCTGGCTATTGTAAACAGTGCTGTGATGAACACTGGGGTACACGTATCTCTTTCAATTCTGGTTTCCTCGGTGTGTATGCCCAGCATTGGGCTTGCTGGGTCATAAGGCAGTTTTCAACAATGATTGTTCTGCAGATTGTTGTGATTTTGGTGTGCTCATGAGAGGAGGTGAGCTTAGGATCCTTCTATTTCACCATCTTAACCTACTTTAGGTTAAATCTGGAGCCAGAGTCCAGCAGCAGGGACTTCAGCAAGGACAGCAAAGCCAGGAAGCCATCACAGCATGACTGGCAGGAAGGTCGGCTCCCAGCTGCTCTCTCTGATAATACTTTCTATGTTAATCCCAACATCTGTGCCACCTAATCACTAGTGTCTGTTGACTATATTTTCCTTTGAGTTGAGACTTTGTGATTCTTTGTGTGCCAGTTAATTTTTATTTTTATCCTTGATATTTTCAACAATGCTTCATGAGACTCTCCATCTTATTTATATGTTCTTTGTGGGTTGTGGGTCCAATGTCAGGTGTAAAGTCTTTGCAGTACTAGTCCAGTCTCTCTGTGTATATGTTATCATATGGTAAAGAACCTGCCTACCAATGCGGGAGACATAAAGAGATGCAGGTTGAATCCCTAGGTCAGGAAGATTCTCTGGAGGAGGGCATGGCAACCAGAATTCTTGCCTGGAAAATCCCTTGGACAGAGGAACATGGCAGGCTACAATCCATAGTGTCACAGAGTCAAACACGACTGAAGTGACTTAGCACTCACCTATACACATACTAATGCGATCCATATGTGCAAACAATGGGATAAACACAAGAGTTCATAAACAACTTTATGGTATCACTTTCTGTTATTATCTCCCAAGCATTCTGGTTCCCTATGATTCCAATTTTTAGTCCTCCTTCCAGAAATCACCCACTTTCATGACTGAGCCACAACCAAGTGGCAGGAAGACAGAGTGGTAAAAAGCAACTGAGTTTGGTTATGTCTTTTTAGAAGCATAAATCCATTGAATTGAGACATTTCCCCTCCTCAGAGGAAAAACTGGGATTGCCCCTTCTACACTTTCTCAGAGCTTTAGGGATTTTCCCTTTTCCACTCTTCAAGCCAAAACTAGAAAGTTTTTCCTTAATCTTATTCTGTCTGCTCTGCAGTGCTCAGTTGAATGCTTTGGATTGCTTTTCAGTTCAGACTATGGGATACATTGGAGAAGGAAATGGCAACCCACTCCAGTGTTCTTGCCTGGTGGGCTGCTGTCTATGGGGTCGCACAGAGTCAGACACGACTGAAGCGACTTAGCAGCAGCAGCAACAGCATGGGATACATAAGTGAAAATGGTAAACTCAACCATTTAAAGTTCTGTGGCACTTTAAATTATGGTGTTCTTCCTGTTCCAACTGCTGCTGTTTACCTTTTAGTAGTTTTACAGGTTTAATGATTGAGTTCAGTAGGAGATAAGGGGTGTGTGTGCTTCTTTCATCATGTCTGGAAGTTAGAGATGTGTTTCTTTTTTCCCTCTGTTCATGAGCTTCAGATGTGTCTATTAATTATGAAAAAAAAATTTTTTTTAATTTAGGAACACTGCTTTAGACATAAAGGGAGGCAATGGGAAGAAGACACTATATAGCTAACGTTAGAACAGAGCTAGTATAAAATGTTTTAAGGATATAGTTACAAATATATAAGAAAACTTAAGATCTAATAAATTTCTAAGGATAAGGCTAAATGCATAGAGTAAATTCTGGCTCCTCTTTCTAGGTAAAAAATATACATCAAAAGATGTCTTCTAATGAAATTAACCATATACTGTCTACTTTTGACCTGCTAGAAAAACGTGATACATTTTCAAAGTCACTGAGTGGAGGAACGAAGCGCAAACTCTCCATCATTATAGCACTTTTAGGGGGCTCCAAGGTATTAAGGAAGAAAGAATGGGGGAGGGCAGGGAGAAGGGACACTGAAAATGGATTTCTGACAACCGGTCTGGAAAGCTGACAAAAACCTGAGAGTTGATATGAATCTTAAAGGAACACTGGCAATAATGATCAGAGGAAATTGGCAGTATTGGCTCAATTGTTTAGTTTGGGGTTGCTTTTACTACTATTTTTAGTCCAGACTTTATCTTCATGTAAAAGTGTTCCCCTTAAATAGTAAACTATCCGATGTGTACTATGGCATCAATATTCAATGGTTATGAAATTGTTCTTCTGGCTTTTAGGTAGTGATACTTGATGAACCATCATCTGGAATGGACCCATTCTCAAGGAGAGCCACCTGGGACATCCTTCAGCAATTTAAACATGATCGTACAATCTTACTGACCACTCACTACATGGATGAAGCTGACATCCTGGGTGACCGAATTGCCATCATGGTCAAGGGGACCCTGCAGTGCTGTGGCTCTTCAATCTTCCTGAAAAAAACATATGGTCTCTCTCCCTTTGATTATTCTTAGGATACTGATTCCTTAAAAATATTCCTCTAATGAGATTTTAATGATATTTTGTCTAAACACCAAAAACTTCAATGATTTCCTCTGTCTTATTAATTAGGTGGCAACTATTCTAATTAGTTTTTCCGGCCCTTTACAATATACACATTCCTTATACATTCTTACTTTTCTGTCAAAAACATAGCTTTAGACTCAGGAAATGCTTTTATCAACCTATAAAGCCATGCTTATTTCTCCCATTTTGCATGTACTAACAGTTTTCTTTGTCTTTGAAATGCAATTGTGTGCTCAGATGTATTTATTTTATTGAGTGATTGGTTGAGGAGAGAAATTAGAGCAGTCAATTGTTTATGAGCCTCATTTCTCATTTGCCAAACCGATATCAAATCCCCAGTGTGACAAGATACCTCTAGATGTAGTGTAGAATGAAAGAATCATGTCAGTGTAATAATACAGTCCTTGACTTTGATAAAACTTTTTTAGGATATAAAATTGATAATGAAGGCTAAAATTACAGACCTAGGGTGTAGGGTATAATTGTAGGGTAAAAATGTAAATGAAAATAATTAAGGATGAATTCCTTCTTCATTTATTCACTATTTTAATTCATTTAACTAACCTTAACTATTTCCTCTACACTGGTTACTATGGTATCCACTTTATGCAGCATATTTAATACTCAAAACAACAACTTCATTTTATGGAATAAAAAATTGAGGCCCAGATAGTCATAGTTATATATCCATTTAGTTCAAAGTTGATGATCAGCTTATAGGTTTGAGTTCAATAAGGATTTCTATATCTAGGGGCTTCCCTGGTGGCTCAGATGGTAAAGAATCTACCTGCCAATTCAGGAGACCCAGGTTCAGTCCCTGGGTCGGGAAGATCCCCTGGAGAAGGAAACGGCAATCCACTCCAGTATTCTTGCCTGGAGAATTCCATGGATAGAGGAGCCTGGCAGGATACAGTTAATGGGGTCACAAAGAAACAGACGCAACTGAGCAAATAACCCTAGGGACCTTTATCACAAGTGGGGGAAGGGAAGATACCTAATACTAGATTTATGCCATTTGAATTGGGGATGCCTGAGTTAAGATCCACATGATTTAAACAGTATGCTTTTGATAATTTATAATGCTTTCTAATTAGTGAATTAGCATTCACTAATTGTCCCGCTACTGCTCCTGCTAAGTCGCTTCAGTCGTGTCCGACTCTGCGGGACCCCATAGACAGCAGCCCACCAGGCTCCCCCGTCCCTGGGATTCTCCAAGGCAAGAACACTGGAGTGGGTTGCCATTTCCTTCTCCAATGCATGAAAGTGAAAAGTGAAAGTGAAGTCGCTCAGTCATGTCCAACTCTTAGCGCCCCCATGGACTGCAGCCTACCAGGCTCCTCTGTCCATGGGATTTTCCAGGCAAGAGTACTGGAGTAGGGTGCCATTGCCTTCTCCCACTAATTGTCCTAGTTATTGTAAAATAATACATAGTATGTAACTAGATATTTTAAAGATATAATACTTTGAGACATTCAGGTCCCTTCTTATAGTTAGTGAAGTGAAGTGAAAGTCATTCAGTCATGTCCAACTCTTTGTGACCCCGTGGACTATACTGTCCATGGAATTCTCCAAGCTAGAATACTGGAGTGGGTAACCTTTCCCTTCTCCAGAAGATCTTCCCAATCCAGGGATCAAACCCAGGTCTCCCACAGGTCTCTCACATTGTAGGCGGATTCTTTACCAGCTGAGTTACAAGGGAAGCCCAAGAATACTGGAATGGGTAGCCAATCCTTTCTCCAGCAGATCTTCCTGACCCAGGAATTGAACCAGGGAATCCTGCATTGCAGGCGGATTCTTTACCAACTGAGCTACCAGGGAAGCCCCTTCTTATAGTTGCTAAGCCTTAAATAAACTTAAACTGAACCTACGTTTAACTCAAAAGCCTAGAATTTGTGTTCAGTTCTTTGATAGAATAGGAAATTCCATCAAAAATCAGCATTCAGCTCTCACTAATTACTTTACATCTCTTCAAAAGAAGACATTTTCTGTTGATTCAGGTCCTAAGAGGACAAGACAATTGAGAAATTTGTTGTGTCATGATTCCTGAGAAGTGAAAAATAATATTATTTACAGATTATTTTTGTAATAATTTTGGCTTCTAAAGCTAGTAAATAATGGATAAGTCCCTTCATTCCCGGAGGTTGCCTCATTTGTATAATGAAATCATAAATAGTGTCTTTCCTACTATAAGCTAGATAAATAAGTCAGATTTCATCTAAGAGATCTATGCTGAAAAGTGTTGTTCTTTTTTAAAATCTTAATAAGAAATATAAATGCAAATACAATGACCATTTGAAATGCATATATTTATTTTTTTTATTCTAAATGCAACTTTTCATCTGTTTTGTTTTTTTAACTTTTTATTTTGTATCAGGGTATACTTGATTAACAATGTTGTGATGGTTTCAGGTGAACAGAGAAGGGACTTAGCCATACATGTATCCATTCTCCCCAAACTCCTTTCACATTGAACAGAGTTCCATGTGTTAAACAGTAGGTCCTTGTTGGTTATCCATTTTAAATATAGCAGTGTGTACATATCCATCCCAAACTCCCTAACTGTCCCTTCCCCTTAACAATCATAGGTTCATTCTCTAAGTCTGTGTGTCTCTGTTTTGTAAGTTAGTTCATTTGTATCATGAAATACAAAAGTGATGGTATTTTCCTCAAATTCCAAAAAATAGTTTTTCTATAAAGGCAAAGCACTAATTAAGAATAATAGTTCTCTGATTTTTTAAGGTCTTCTCAGGCTTTCCGTGGATCTCTGTCTACAATTTAACAACATTCCTTCAATGTCTCATATCTTCCTCTCTGCTATATTTTTTATAATACCATATATATTTCAACTTAGCCCTCTTAATTATTATGTCTCCTTTGACTAGAAAGTAGCTCTTAGGAAGGCAGGAATTTTTACCTGCTTTGTTCACTGCTCTATCCCCAGGTTCAAGATTAGTGCTTAATACATGATGGACAGTCAGTGATAATAAAAGAATGTTTATCAAGATAACAGTTTTAAAACTAAGTAGCCACATAACAGGGGCTTTTCTTCATATATCTACTATATCTGGTTGTATACACTAGATTATTATTATTCACTGAGAAAGTGATTGAAATTATAGAGGAAGTTGCTGTTTATTCAGTGTCTTAGTTCTTAGAATAACATTTAGAAGTTTTAGGTGTGAGGCTCCTCAGAGTCCTAACAGAATGTCTGTGACATACCGTGTCTTCTTCCTTATCGACCTAGGTAACTGAATCATGGAGAGCAAAATTTGCTCTTAAAAGGAGATGAAAAAGGAGTATAAAACTACTTCATTTGGTCTTCTAAATGGTTTCTCTCAGGTGCTGGATATCACATAGTCATGGAGAGGGAACCACATTGTGATCTTGGAAAGATCTGTGCAATTATTGAGTCTCATATTCCAGATGCCATTTTGGAGAGCTATCTTGGAGCTGAATTATCATTTATCCTACCCAAAGAGCATGCACACAGGTATAGTTTCAGAGAGTCCTAGATGAATGGTTTGGGTGACCAGAAATCATTTTAATTTTTAGGGTTTAGTAAGTTTAGTGAATCAGGCTACAGTTCATGGAGTTGCAGAGTCAGACATGACTTAGTGTCTACACAACAACAAAAGCTTCCTCAGTAGTATTTTACTAACAAACCAAGTATCCAGTTTATAGCTGTCACTTGCCAACTACAGTTGAGTTCACAGCTGAAGATTTCTCTCACTGTACAAAAGATTGCCTTGTAAGTTCAAGTTCATTCAAGACATTAATATTTTTCTTTCCATTTTTCTTTTGTGGGGGGTGGAGTGGGAGGAAAATTTACAACCTAGTATTTATAACTTCCTGGTTAATAAGGGATAACTAATGGTATGGTCCTTATGGTATATAAATTTTATGTGTGGTGAATAAAGTCTAGGGAAATATTAAGGTGATGAAAAAAAGCTACTTAAACAGCAACTCTTGGAGCAAGGGTGACAATAACACAGAAAAAACTAGGAATTTGATCTCAGTAGTTAGCCAAATTAATTATAGAGACACACTGATGATAATTCTACCTGGGATTCCCATCTGTGTCTCTCCTCTATAATTAATTTGGCTAACTACTGAGAAATGAACAACTAGTCACACAGATTATTATCAACCTATATGATGTGGGTTTCTGGGCCATGAACAGTGAGTTTATCTAACATAGCATAAAATATGTATCATGAAGTTAGGAAAGACTATGTTTGTTCACAATAAAGTTTTTTTTTTAACAAGATAATTGTAGACCAACCATTGAAAGAGAAAAAACTACCAGAATTAGATCTCAATAACCTGTGTAATTGACAGAATAGGTCACTATAGTAGGAAAAGAATAAAAATGACAAGGAGTCACATGACAAATCATCACTGAGAGGCAAGAATAGAACTGATATTATCCAGCTTGGATATTATAATATCCAAGCTGGATAAAGTTAGATGGAAATAGAATTTAACTAAAATACAGAGGAAATTTATCAGATGGAGAGTGTTTAGTCCACCACCTCCGAGGCTGATCCTTTATATTCTTGATAGTCCTTCACTGGGAATGAGTGTTTAAGATGTGGATGGGTTTCTGGAGATCTTTTGAACCTAAAGAAAGTGAAAGTGAAGTCGTGTCTGACTCTTTGCAACCCCATGGATTGTAGCCTACGAGATTCCTCCATCCATAGGATTTTTCAGGCAAGAATACTGGAGTGGGTTGCCATTTCCTTCTCCAGGAGATCTTCCCAACCCAGGGATTGAACCCAGGTCTCCCACATTGTAGGCAGACGCTTTACCATCTGAGCCACCAGAGAAGTCTTTGAACCTAAAACAGTGTTCATTCTTCCTTGGTAATATTGTTCTTTAGGATCCTTGATATAACTACCCCACAAGTAGCAAAGCTTCCATACAATTCACCTGCCTATTTGATTAAATCTTTATTTCTTGATACCCAGTTCGTACTTCAGTAACTACATTTTTTGTAATTTAGTGACCTACACCACCTGTAATTTGAACCCTTTTCCCATTTGATGCAGGAACCACATGTGAATAAATTAACTTTTATCAACTAGCTATAGTCCTTAATAATTATAGAAAATAAGTTGATAATATTTTTAAAAGGACAAAAGAATTTATGTCAAAAATCAAGTTTTAGTGGGGAGAAATTTGGTAAAGTAAATATCTCTTTGTTATTTCCATTTGTTTCATGATAAGCATTACAGAATAAAGAGCTACTAAATATCTTTCCCATGGCCAACCAAAAATTATTATGGAACAAAACAATATTGAAAACACATCTAAAAACAAAAAGCTCTAATATCTTAATTTTAAAATGGGCAAAGGATTTGAATAAACATTTATCCAAGGGAAATGTACAATCTGCCAATAAGCACATGAAAAGATGCTTGACATAACTACCCATTAGGGAAAGGCAAATGAAAAACAAAAACAAAAACAAAAAAACAAATATTGGTAGTGATGTGAAAAATTGGAAACTCGTGTGTTGCTATTAGGTATATAAAATGGTATGTCTGCTATGGAAAATAGTATACCAGTTCCTCAAAAAGTTAAACATAGACTTACCATGTGATCACAGCAATTCCATTTCTAGCGTATACCCAAAATATTTGAAAGCAGGAACTCAAGCAGACAGTTGTACACCAATGTTCACAGCATTATTCACAAAATCCAAAAGGTAGAAACAACCCAAATGCCCACTTATGAATGAATGGATAAGCAGCATGTTGTATCTTCATACAAGTATTCAGCCTTAAAAAGAAATTAAATTCTGATACATGCTGCAACATGGATGAACCTAGAAAAAAATTATGCTAAATGAAATAAGCCAGACACAGAAAGACAAATAGTGTATGATTCTAACTTATGTGAGGCACATAAAATAGGCAAATTAGTAGAGACAGAAAATAAAGTGAAGTTGAGAAAATGGAGGAAGGGGTGTATTTTAGGATTATAAAATAGTTCTGGAAATGCATGGTGGTGATGATTGTGCAACACTGTGAGTGTATTTAATGCTGCTTGGATTTAAACTTAAATGAATTTAACACAAAATGGTGAAATGGTAAATTTAATGTTTTATACATTTTACCACATTAAAAAATTTTTTAAAAAACAGGGAAAAATATAATTGGACATAAAGTTATATATTAATTGGGAAAAAAGTAAGTGCTCATTTTTTTTCCTGATTCCATTTAATAGGAACTGTGCTAGTATTTTCTAGATTTGTACTAGTATTTTCCTTTCCTTTTCCTTCTCTCTTTCCAGGTTCGAAGCTCTGTTTAATGATCTGGAAATGAAAAAAGGAGAGCTGGGCGTTGCCAACTTTGGTGCTTCAATCACTACCATGGAAGAAGTCTTCCTTAAGTGGGTGACAATGACCTTAAAAAAACTTAACAAACTTCCACCTCTAAAATCTTGCATCAGTTTGAGAGCAAACCCCACCCAGTTGGCATTGGAATAAAGTCATTGCAGTTATGGCTTTATGGGAGTGGGCAATGGCATCCCACTCCAGTACTCTTGCCTGGAAAATCCCATGGGCGGAGGAGCCTGGTAGTCTGCTGTGCATGGGGTCGCTAGGAGTCGGACATGACTGAGCAACTTCACTTTCACTTTTCACGTTCATGCATTGGAGAAGGCAATGGCAACCCACTCCAGTGTTCTTGCCTGGAGAATCCCAGGGATGGGGGAGCGTGGTGGGCTGCCATTTATGGGGTCACACAGAGTCGGACACGACTGAAGTGACTTAGCAGCAGCATACATATATATATTTTATGCTATTGCATTTCTGTATTTTCAGGTGAGCCTATATGAAGATGTTGAGCTTGGGCCCTGCTCTTTGTGGTAAAAGATTTAGGAGTTAGTCAAGAAGAAAAGGGTCTTCCACTGCAGTTCAGTCAGTAAAGCATCTGGCACACAATACAGTGGTCTGCCAGTAATGCAGAAGTCCAACCATAATGCAGGAGACCTGGGTTGATTCTGAGCGGGGATGATCCCCTGGAGAAGGAAATGGCAATCCACTCCAGCATTCTTGCCTGGGAAATACCATGGACAGAGGAACCTGGTGGGCTACAGTCCATGGGGTCACAATAGTCAGACACGACGTCACAAATAAACCACCCCCACTAAGAAAAATAAAGGATTAATATGACTATGTCATCATAGGAAAAGTTCTAGTTTTAACTTTAAATTACTTTAAAATTAACTAGAAATGACTTTAAAATTTTGACCTAAGCATGTTTCTGTTGGGAGGCGGGGGTGGGGGGGGGAGGATTTTCCTCTACCTTTCTAAGTGCTTCTGACTGGTCTAAGAATTAACTTGATATGCAATAGAGCAGGAGAAAATCAAACAAAAGTTTAATAACATATATACATGGAAGAGACCCAAGAGCACTAAGTAACTAACTAAAATGGCTGAAACCCTCACCTTAAATACCATCTTCAGCTCAAGACAAAAGATGTCTTGTGAATGTCTTCACAATTTGTATGGAAATACAAAAAACCTCGAATAGCCAAAGCAATCTTGAGAAAGAAAAATGGAACTGGAGGAATCAACCTGCCTGACTTCAGGCTCTACTACAAAGCCACAGTCATCAAGACAGTATGGTACTGGCACAAAGACAGAAATATAGATCAATGGAACAAAATAGAAAGCCCAGAGATAAATCCATGCACATATGGACACCTTATCTTTGACAAAGGAGGCAAGAATATACAATGGATTAAAGACAATCTCTTTAACAAGTGGTGCTGGGAAATCTGGTCAACCACTTGTAAAAGAATGAAACTAGAACACTTTCTAACACCATATACAAAAATAAACTCAAAATGGATTAAAGATCTCAACGTAAGACCAGAAACTATAAAACTCCTAGAGGAGAACATAGGCAAAACACTCTCTGACATACATCACAGCAGGATCCTCTATGACTCACCTCCCAGAATATTGGAAATAAAAGCAAAAATAAACAAATGGGACCTAATTAAACTTAAAAGCTTCTGCACATCAAAGGAAACTATTAGCAAGGTGAAAAGACAGCCTTCAGAATGGGAGAAAATAATAGCAAATGAAGCAACCAACAAACAACTAATCTCAAAAATATACAAGCAACTCCTACAGCTCAACTCCAGAAAAATAAATGACCCAATCAAAAAATGGGCCAAAGATCTAAATAGACATTTCTCCAAAGAAGACATACAGATGGCTAACAAACACATGAAAAGATGCTCAACATCACTCATTATCAGAGAAATGCAAATCAAAACCACTATGAGGTACCATTTCACACCAGTCAGAATGGCTGCGATCCAAAAGTCTACAAATAATAAATGCTGGAGAGGGTGTGGAGAAAAGGGAACCCTCTTACACTGTTGGTGGGAATGCAAACTAGTACAGCCACGATGGAGAACAGTGTGGAGATTCCTTAAAAAACTGGAAATAGAACTGCCTTATGATCCAGCAATCCCAGTGCTGGGCATACACACTGAGGAAACCAGAATTGAAAGAGACACGTGTACCCCAATGTTCATCGCATCACTGTTTATAATAGCCAGGACATGGAAGCAACCTAGATGTCCATCAGCAGATGAATGGATAAGAAAGCTGTGGTACATATACACAATGGAGTATTACTCAGCCATTAAAAAGAATACATTTGAATCAGTTCTAATGAGGTGGATGAAACTGGAGCCTATTATACAGAGTGAAGTAAGCCAGAAGGAAAAACACCAATACAGTATACTAACGCATATATATGGAATTTAGAAAGATGGTAACGATAACCCTGTATACGAGACAGCAAAAGAGACACTGATGTATAGAACAGTCTTATGGACTCTGTGGGAGAGGGAGAGGGTGGGAAGATTTGGGAGAATGGCATTGAAACATGTAAAATATCATGTATGAAACGAGATGCCAGTCCAGGTTCAATGCACGATACTGGATGCTTGGGGCTGGTGCACTGGGACGACCCAGAGGGATGGTATGAGGAGAGAGGAGGGTTCAGGATGGGGAACACATGTATACCTGTGGTGGATTCATTTTGATATTTGGCAAAACTAATTAAAAAAAAGAGAGAGAGAGAAAAAAAAACAAAAGAAGAAAAAAAAAAAGAGTACTGGAGTGGGGCACCATTGCCTTCTCTGAGAGAGATCAAGACTTGACTGTAAATGATAAGGCCTAGGATATAGAAGATGCTATGAAAATATCTTTCTGATCCTGGGACAGGAAAGAATTCCTTAAACAAGACATAATGTCTGTTCATCACAAGAAAAGAAAAAAAAAAAGACAAAAGATGTTGGGAGTAGAGGTTTTGGAATTCAAAAGGAAGGAGGACAATTCAAATGGAGCTGAAAAAAAGCAAATGTTTGGTAAAAAATACATTTGCTGGGCCAGGCAGAAACTATGGGACACAGAACAGACTCTACTCTATAGTCCCTGCCTGAGATTCCTCCACACAGCTAACCTATATGCTTTGCAGGTACCTCTCATAATAGCTCTATTCCTAGAAAAGGCCCTTTTTCAAAATATTTCAGGTAGCTTAGATGGAAGTAAAAAGAAAGACTTCCTGAGTTTTTTAGGCTCGATTGTTTTCAGCTTGCCCACATGGAAAGAGACGTTTTGGGGTGGCTAAATTTCCTCCCCTACATTTCTATAATTTATTTAATTTGTACGCAGTTTGTTTCTTGCACTGTGCAGAAGTGCAAAATGAAAATGCTCAGAGAATTCAGGCTGTTACCTAGCAAAGTCAGATGGTTACCAATCAAAGGTTTTACAAAATGCCCTTTTTTTGATAGGGTAATGACATAATTGCATCTACATTTCATTCTCTCAGACTCAGGGATTTAAAATTGTCAGTGTCTCAGAACTGACTTAGGGTAAATAAGTTCACAGAAGACTAATATATATAAATTAAAGGCTGTTTCATTAATTTATAATGAACCATAATAAGACTGATTTATAATGATTATGGCCTCTTTGCCATTTAATGTCGTCTTGTGTGTCTCTAGGCAAGCTGCGTAGGGAGCAAAATGATAATAAGAAAGTTATTTTGTAAGCCCAATTAGATCAAGCATCATAAGGGCAGAGACCATGTCTGTTTTGTTCACTAACTATTCTTGGGGCCCCAAACAATACCTGCCACAGAATTTGATACTGCTCTTGAATGAATAAATGAATTAATTAATGTCATTTAAAACCATTATCTCCACAATAGATGCTCTACCATCTTCTGGGAATTCCAAATTAAAACCTTGAACCATGACACCTAGGTTGTCTCTTCTATGGGTTAACATCATAGCCTGTTACGGAGTCTCCTTTCCAACCTTTTTATTTTCGTTTTTTTATTGTACTAAAATATACATGCATTTCACATTTTGAATACTTTTACATATACAGTTCAGTGGTATTTCACATTATTGTGCAACCATCACCAATATTCATAACCATAACTCTTTTCATCTTATAAAACTGAATATCTGTACCTATGAAACAATAACTCTCCATTCTTTCCTACCCCTACCCTGGAAACAACCATTATACTTTCTGCCTTTATGATTTTTACTACTGTAAGTGGAACCATATAGTATTTTTTATTTTCTCACCGGTTTATTTCACTTGGCTTAATGTCCTCAAGGTTTATACATGATGTAGCATATTGAAGAATTTCCTTCCTTTTGGAAATTGAATAGAATCCCATTGTATTATATACCACACTTTGCTCATCTATTCATTGGTCAGTGGATGCCTATGTTGCTTCCAAATTTGGGGTATTATGAATAAATGCTGCTTTGAATGTCATATAAAATCATCTTTGAGACCCTGCTTCCAATTCCTTTTGGAATATGCCCAGAAGTGGAAATGCTGGATCATACAGTAATTCTACTTTTTTCACAGTGAGGAGAAAAGTTATTTCTTTTGATACAATAAAATTCAAATAAATCAGTTCAGTTCAGTCACTCAGTTGTGTGTGACTCTTTGCGATCCCATGAAATGCAGCATGCCAGGCTTCCCTGTCCATCACCAACTCCCAGAGTTTGGTCAAACTCATGTCCTAAGTAGAACTTAGGACATGCCTAAGATGGCATCCAGTCGGTGATGCCATCCAACCAGCTCATCCTCTGTTGTCCCCTTCTCCTCCTGCCTTCAATCTTTCCCAGTGTCAGGGTTTTTTCCAATGAGTCAGTACTTCACATCAGGTGGCCAAAGTATTGGAGTGTCAACATCAGTCCTTCCAATGAATAATCAGGACTGATTTCCTTTAGGATTAACTGGATTGATCTCCTTGAAGTCCAAGAACTCTCAAGAGTCTTCTCCAACACCAATTCTTCAACTCTCAGCTTTCTTTATGGTTCAACTCTCACATCCATACATGACTACTGGAAAAACCATAGCCTTGACTAGACAGACCTTTGTTGGCAAAGTAATGTCTCTGCTTTTTAATATGCTGTTTAGGTTGGTCATAACTTTTCTTCCAAGGAGCAAGCATCTTTTAATTTCATGGCTGCAGTCAGCATCTGCGGTGATTTTGGAGCCCAACAAAACAAAGTCTGTCACTGTTTCCACTGTTTCCCCATCTATTTGCCATGAAGTGATGGGACCAGGTGCCATGATCTTTTTTTTTGGGTGTTGAGTTTTAAGCCAGCTTTTTTACTCTCTTCTTTCACTTTCATCACCAGACTCTTCAGTTCCTCTTCACTTTCTGCCATAAGGGTGGTGTTATCTGCATATCTGAGGTTACTGATATTTCTCCTGGCAATCTTGATTCCAGCTTGTGCTTCATCCAGCCCAGCATTTCGCATGATGTACTCTGCATATAAGTTAAATAAATAAGGTGACAGTATTCAAAAAAATAGGGGGAAATTGTGTTAATAACTTGGATGACATTATGTTATATAAGGAGTTCAGTTCAGCTCACTTCTGTCGCTCATTTTTGTCTGACTCTCTGTGACCCCATGGACTGCAGTACACCAAGCTTCCCTGTCCATCATGAACTCCTGGAGCTTACTCAAACTCATGTCCATTGAGTCGATGATGCTCTCCAACCATCTCATCCTCTGTTGTCCCCTTTTAATCCTGCCTTCAATCTTTCCCAGCATCAGGGTCTTTCAAATGAGTCAGTTCTTCCCAACGGTGGCCAAAGTATTGGAGTTTCAGCTTCAGAAGTAGATGTTTTTCTGGAACTCTCTTGCTTCTTCCACTGAAGAACATACATCCAATGTATGTTGGCAATTTGATCTCTGGTTCCTCTGCCTTTTCTAAATCCAGCTTGAGCATTTAGAAGTTCAAGGTTCAAGTACTGTTGAAGCCTGGCTTGGAGAATTCTGAGTATTACTTTGCTAGTGTGTGAGATGAGTGCAATTGTGCAGTAGTTTGAGCATTCTTTGGCATTGCCTTTCTTTGAGATTGGAATGAAAACTGACCTTTTTCAGCTCTGTGGCCACTGCTGAGTTTTGCAAATTTGCTGGCATATTGAGTGCAGCACTTTCACAGCATCATGTTTTAGGATTTGAAATAGCTCAATTGGAAACTCATCACCATTAGCTTTGTTTGTAGTAATTTTTCCTAAGGCCCACTTAACTTCACATTCCAGGATGTCTGGCTCTAGGTGAGTGATCACACCATCATGATTATCTGGGTCGAGAAGATCTTTTTTGTACAGTTCTTCTGTGTATTCTTGCCACCTCTTCTTAATGTCTTCTGCTTGTTAGGTCCATACCATTTCTGTCCTTTATCGAGCCCATCTTTGCATGAAATGTTCCCTTGGTATCTCTAATTTTCTTGAAGAGATCTCTAGTCTTTCCCATTCTGTTGTTTTCCTCTGTTTCTTTGCATTGATCGCTGAGGAAGGCTTGCTTATCTCTCCTTGCTATTCTTTAGAACTGCATTCGGATGTTTATATCTTTCCTTTTCTCCTTTGCTTTTTGCTTCTCTTCTTTCACAGCTATTTGTAAGGCCTCCCCAGACAGCCATTTTGCTTTTTTGCATTTCTTTTTCTTGGGGATGTTCTTGATCCCTGTCTCCTGTACAATGTCACGAACCTCCGTGCATAGTTCATCAGGCACTCTGTCTATCATCTATAGTCCTTTAAATCTATTTCTCACTTCCACTGTATAATCATAAAGGATTTGATTTAGGTCATACCTGAATGGTCTAGTGGTTTTCCCTACTTTCTTCAATTTAAATCTGAATTTGGTAATAAGGAGTTCATGATCTGAGCCACAGTCAGCTCTCAGTCTTGTTTTTGCTGACTACATAGAGCTTCTCCATCTTTGGCTGCAAAGAATATAATCAATCTGATTTCAGTTTTGAACATCTGGTGATGTCCATGTGTAGAGGCTTCTCTTGTGTTGTTGGAAGAGGGTGTTTGCTATGACCAGTGTGTTCTCTTGGCAGAACTCTATTAGCCTTTGCCCTGCTTCATTCCTCACTCCAAGGCCAAATTTGCCTGTTACTCCAGGTGTTTCTTGACTTCTTACTTTTGCATTCCAGTCCCCTATAATGAAAAGGACATCTTTTTTGGGTGTTAGTTCTAAAAGATCTTGTAGGTCTTCATAGAACCGTTCAACTTCAGCTTCTTTAGCATTACTGCTTGGGGCATAGGATTGGATTACCCTGATATTGGTTTGCCTTGGAAACGAACAGAGATCATTCTGTCATTTTTGAGATTGCATCCAAGTACTGCATTTCGAACTCTTGTTGACCATGATGGCTACTGCATTTCTTCTAAGGGATTCCTGCCCACAGTAGTAGATATAATGGTCATCTGAGTTAAATTCACCCATTCCAGTCCATTTTAGTTCGCTGATTCCTAGAATGTCGACATTCACTCTTGCCATCTCCTGTTTGACCACTTCCAATTTGCCTCGATTCATGGACCTAACATTCCAGGTTCCTGTGCAATACTGCACTTTACAGCATCAGACCTTGCTTCTATCACCAGTCACATCCACAACTGGTATTGTTTTTGCTTTGGCCACATCCCTTCATTCTTTCTGGAGTTATTCCTCCAATGATCTCCAGTAGCATTTGGGCACTTACCGACCCAAATAACAATGTTGTGATAGTTTCAGGTGAACAATGAAGGGACTCAGTCACACATATACATGTATCCATTCTACCCCAAAGCCCCCTTCTATCCAGGCTACCAATAACATTGAGCAGAGTTCCACATGTTATAAAATAGTTCCTTGTTGGTTATCCATTTTTAAATATAGCAGTGTGTCCATGACCATCTCAGACTCCTTAATTATCCCTTCCCCCTGGCAACCATAAGTTTGTTTTCTAATTTATGAGACTCTTTCTGCTTTGTAAGTACATTTATTTGTATCATTTCATTTTAGATTCCACATATAAGGTGTGTCATACAATATTTCTCCTTCTCTATCTGACTTACTTCACTCAGTATGACACTTTCTAGGTCCATCCATGTTGCTTCAAATGCATTATTTCACTCTTCTTAATGGCTGAGTAGTATTCCGTTGTATAGGTGAAAGATTGTTGCTGACCCACAAAAAGATGCCAGGATTCTTGGCCTCTGGAGAAGAATTCAATCCTGGGCCAGAGACAAGGCTTGATCACTCAGAGCTTTTGTGTAATAAAGTTTTATTAAAGTATAAAGGAGATAGAGAAAGCTTCTGTCATAGGCATCAGAAGGGGGCAGAAAGAGTACCCCCCTGCTAGTTTTTAGCTGGATGTTATATAGTCACTCAGTTCAGTTCAGTTCAGTCGCTCAGTCATGTCTGACTTTTTGTGACGCCATGAATCACAGCACGCCAGGCCTCCCTGTCCATCACCAACTCCTGGAGTTTACTCAAACTCGTGTGCATCGAGTCGGTGATGCCATCCAGCCATCTCATCCTCTCGTCCCCTTCTCCTCCTGCCCCCAATCCCTCCCAGCATCACAGTCTTTTCCAATAAGTCAACTCTTTGCATGAGGTGGCCAAAGTATTGGAGTTTCATCTTTAGCATCAGTCTTTCCAATGAACACCCAGAACTGATCTCCTTTAGAATGGACTGGTTGGATCTCCTTGCAGTCCAAGGACTCTCAAGAGTCTTCTCCAACACCACAGTTCAAAAGCATCAATTCTTTGGTGCTCAGCTTTCTTCACAGTCCAACTCTCACATCCATACATGACCGCTGGAAAAACCATAGCTTTGACTAGACGGACCTTTGTTGGCAAAGTAATGTCTCTGCTTTTCAATATGCTATCTAGATTGGTCATAACTTTCCCTCCAAGGAGTAAGCATCTTTTAATTTCATGGCTGCAATCACCATCTGCAGTGATTTTGGAGCCCAACAAAATAAATTCTGACACTATTTCCACTGTTTCCCCATCTATTTCCCATGAAATGATGGGACCAGATGCCATGATCTTAGTTTTCTGAATGTTGAGCTTTAAGCCAACGTTTTCACTCTCCTCTTTCACTCTCATGAAGAGGCGTTTTAGTTCCTCTTCACTATATAGTCACTGCTGCTGCTGCTGCTGCTGCTGCTAAGTTGCTTCAGTCGTGTCTGACTCTGTGCTACCCCAGAGATGGCAGCCCACCAGGCTTACCCGTCCCTGGGATTCTCCAGGCAAGAACACTGGAGTGGGTTGCCATTTCCTTCTCCAATGCATGAAAGTGAAAAGTGAAAGTGAAGTCGCTCAGTCATGTCTGACTCTTTGCGACCCCATGGACTGCAGCCCACCAGGCTCCTCCGTCCATGGGATTTTCCAGGCAAAAGTACTGGAGTGGGGTGCCATTGCTTTCTCCTCTAGCAGTCTGTTCATGAAAGAAAGGAATGTCTTAAAACTCAGAATGGCACCAGGCCCCTCATCCATAAGATGTATTTTGGGAAAATCCTGGCATCAGATGAGTCATCTCAGGCGGTAAAATGATTGACTTGAATCTTGTAGAAGGGCAGATTATCATACAAATAGTTTCATTTACATAGATTAAGGGAACAATGTCTGAGTATAACATAATAGTTTGTCAAGTCAGTTCTGAGCCATTAGGCAGAACCCACTTGAAGACAGAGTCTGGGGTAAATGCATAGTACATTAACATAGCTTAAGACAAACATTTCTTTTTTTTTTTTTTTTAAGTAGTACCTTTGGTTTTTTTTTTTTTTTTTTTTTTTACTTCACAGTATTGTATTGGTTTTGCCATACATCAACATGAATCCGCCACGGGTGTACACATGTTCCCAATCCTGAACCCCCCTCCCACCTCCCTCCCCATACCATCCCTCTGGGTCACCCCAGTGCACCAACCCCAAGCTTCCTGTATCCTGCATCGAACCTGGACTGGCGATTCATTTCTTATATGATATTATACATGTTTTAATGCCCTTCTCCCAAATCATCCCCCCCTCCCTCTCCTGCAGAGTCCAAAAGGCTGTTCTATACATCTGTGTCTCTTTTGCTGTCTCACAAAAATAACAGGGTTATCGTTACCATCTTTCTAAATTCCATATATATGCATTAGTATATTGTATTGGTGTTTTTCTTTCTGGCTTACTTCTCTGTGTATAATAGGCTCCAGTTTCATCCACCTCATTAGAACTGATTCAAATGTATTCTTTTTAATGGCTGAGTAATACTCCATTGTGTATATGTACCACAGCTTTCTTACCCATTCATCTGCTGATGGACATCTAGGTTGCTTCCAAGGACAAACATTTCCATAAGGGGAATGCATTGGTTAACTCAAAGTTTGAGAATAGTTAACTTCAGGTGGAACCAGGTGTCATTATGGCAACACAGTATTTTAAGAGAAACCTCTTTTTAAATTTGTATAGAGAAGGGAAAAAAAAAAAAATATATATATATATATATATATATCACTAGTTTGTTTCCTCCTGCCCCTTAAGAGAGAGATAAAAAATGTCTGACACTTGCAGCCTATTTCCTCCGTTTGGAGACCCCTGGCCTTCCTGCCTGTTACCCTCTCATATATGTACTGTATCCTCTTTAGCCATTTCTCAGTCGATGGACATTTAGTTTACCTTCATGTCTTGGCTGTTGTAAACAGTGCTTCAGTGAACATTGGGGTGAATGTATCTTTTCAAATCATGTTATTCTCTGGATATATGCCCAGGAATGGGATTGTAGGGTCATATGGTAGTTTTTTTTTAAGGAACCCCATGCTGTTCTCCATAGTGACTCTACCAATTTACATTCCCACCAACAGTGTACAAAGGTTTCTTTCTCTCCACACCCTCTCCAGCATTTATTGTTTGATGATAGTCATTCTGACTGATGTGAGGTGATATCTCATTGTAGTTTTGATTGGCATTTCTCTAATAATTAGCAGTGTTGGCCATCTTTGTTTGTACCTACAGGCCATCTGTATGTCTTTTTTGAATAAAAGCCTATTTAATTCTTCTGCCCATTTTTTGAGTGGAGTGTTTGTTTTTACACTGTTCATGAGGTGTTTGCAAATTTTGGAGACTAATCCTTTGTCAGTCACATCATTTGCAAATATTTTCTCCCAGTCTGTGGGTTGTCTTTTCATTTTGTTTACTGTTTCCTTCGCTGTGCAAAAACTTTTGAGTTTAAATAGGTCCGATTTATTTATTTTGTTTTTATTTCCATTATTATAGGAACTGTATTAAAAAAAAACTATTCCTGTGGTTTATGTCAGTGAATATTCACCTATGTTTTCCTCTAGGAGTTTTATAGTGTCTGGTCTCATATTTAGGTTTTTAATCCATTTTATTTTTGTGTCTGGAGTTAAATAATGATCTATTTTCATTTTTTACATGTGGCTTTCCAGTTTTTCCAGCAACATTGAAGAGACTGTCTTTCCAACATTGTGCAATCTTGCTTCCTTTGTAATAGATTAATTGGTCATCAGTGCATGGGCTTATTTCTGGATTTTCTATCCTATTCCATTGATCTATTTTCTATTTTTGTGCCAATATCATACTGTTTAGATGACTGTAGCTTTGTAGTATAGTCTGAAGTCAAGGAGCCTGATTCCTCCAGCTTTTTTTTCTTTTTTAAGATTGCTTTGGCTATATGAGAGTTCCAGAAAAATATCTACTTCTGCCTTATTGACTACACCAAAGTGGCTTAAAACTCAGCATTCAGAAAACTAAGATCATGGCATCTGGTCCCATCACTTCATGGGAAATAGATGGGGAAACAGTGAAAACAGTGTCAGACTTTATTTTGTTGGGCTCCAAAATCACTGCAGATGGTGATTGCAGCCATGAAATTAAAAGATGCTTACTCCTTGGAAGAAAAGTGTTGACCAACCTAGACAGCATATTAAAAAGCAGACACATTACTTTGCTGACAAAGTCTCTCTAGTCAAAGCTATGGTTTTTCCAGTAGTCATGTATGGATGTGAGAGCTGGACTGTAAAGAAAGTTGAGCATGAAAGAATTGATGCTTTTGAACTGTGGTATTGGAGAAGATTCTTGTGAGTCCCTTGGACTGAAAGGAAATCCAACCAGTCCATCCATAAGGAAATCAGTCCTGAATATTCATTGGAAGGACTGATGCTGAAGCTGAAACTCCAATACTTGGCCCACCTGCTAGGAAGAACTGACTCATTTGAAAAGACCCTGATGCTGGGAAAGATTGGAGGCAGGAGAAGAAGGGGACGACAGAGGATGATATGGTTGGATGGCAGCACTGACTCAATGGACATGAGTTTGAGTAAACTCCAGGAGTTTGTGATGGACAGGGAGGCCTGGCCTGCTCCACTCCATAGGGTCACAAAGAGTGAGACACGACTGAGTACTGAACTGTGAGCTTGGCTATGTGGGGACTTCTGTGTCTCCATACAAATTTTGAAATTTGTTGTTGTTGTTGTTGTTCTAGTTCTGTGAAAAATGCCATAGTAATTTGATAGGGATTGTACTGAATTTGTAGATTGCCTTGGATAATGTAGTTTTTGACAATATTGATTCTTCCAATCCACAAACATGGTGTATCTTTTCATATGCTTATATCTCATTTGATTTCTTTCATCAGCATCTTATAGTTTTGGAGTCACAGGTCTTTGTTTTGTCTCCTTAGGTAGATTTACTCCTAGGTATTTTATTCTTTTTTATCTTTGCCCATTTTTGAGTCAGATTTTTTTTTGTTGTTGAGTTTTAGAATTTATATATATTAGTCTGGTGTAAATGTAATTTGGTTTCAGACCATGAATTTTACATTGTTATAACTAGGCTCAAACACATCTTTATAAATCAAAATAGGAACCATTACAGTTAACACACTTTTGACAATGAGAAATAAGTTTGTTTATTCCTGTAGCATAAAAATCCATGCTTCGGGATTTAGTGACCTCTTGGAAAGCATTTTCCTCATCCTGCTTGTTTTGGAAGTGTTTTCTCTGCAAAAAGTTGTTGAGATGCTTGAAAAAGTGGTAGTCAGTTGGCAAGAGGTCAGGTGAATATGGCAGATGAGGCAAAACTCTGTAGCCCAATTCGTTCAACTTTTGAAGTGTTGGTTGTGCAATGTGCTGTTGGGCATTGCCATGGAGAAGAATTAAGATCCTTTCTGTTGACCAATGCCGGTGGTAGGCATTGCAGTTTCAGTGCATCGCATCAATTTGCTGAGCATACTTCTCAGATGTAATGGTTTCATTGAAATTCAGAAAGCTGTAGTGGGTCAGATGGGCAGCAGGCCACCAAACAGTGAACATGACCTTTTTTTGGTGCAAGTTTTCTTTGGGAAGTGCTTTAGAGCTTCTTCTTGGTCCAACCCCTGAGTTGGTCATCACTAACTGTCTTACACAATCCACTTTTTGTTGCACATCACAATCTGATCAAGAAATGTTCATTGCTATTGCATAGATTAAGAGAAGACAACACTTCAACAATTTTTTTTTTTTTTTTTTGGGTCAGCACATGAGGCATTCCACTTATTAAGCTTTTTCCCTTTCCAATTTGTTTCAAATGCCAAATGACTGTAGAATGGTCAATGTTGAGTTCTTGGGCAACTTTTTATGTAGGTGTAAGAGGCTCAGCTTCAGTGATGGCTCTCAATTTGTTGTTGTCAACTTCTGATGGTTGGCCACTATGCTTCTCATCTTCAAGGCTCTCATCTCCTTTGCAAGACTTCTTGAACCACAACTGCACTGTACATTCATTAGCACTTAGTGGGTCAAATGCACTGTTGATGTTGTGAGTTGTCTCTGCTGCTTTTATGACCCATTTTCAACTCAAATAAAAAAGCTCTTGAATTTACTTTTTGTCTAACATCACTTCCATAGTCCCAAATAAATATAAAATAAACAGTAAGGAATAAGTCATTAGCAAAACAGCATATAGTGAGAAATGTGCATTAAAATGATGTACAATATAATCACATTTATTTAGAATGTATTCTAATATCAAACAGCAAATTTCAACAATGCAAAACTACAATTACTTTTTCACCACCCTAATATATTCTTGACCTTAATTCTTTACTAGACTTATGACTGGCAGATACTTTCTCCTATTCTATAAATTGCATTTTCACTCTGTGGAGATTGTCTTTGATGCATGAAGGTTTTTCATTTTTGTGAAGTACGATTTGCTTATTTTGCCTTTTGTTACTTATCCCTTTGGTATCATAAACAAGAAATCATTAACAAATACATTGTTGTGAATCTTTTGTCCTATGTTTTCTTCTAAGGGTTTTATAGTTTTTGGTCTTTGACCCATTTTGAATGGTGTTAAGTAAGGGTCCAAATACCTATATCTCCCTCTCTTTTGGACCTCCTTCCATCTAGGTCACCACAGTGCATTAAGTAGAGTTCCCTGTGCTATACAGTATAGAACATGATGTTTTGATATGTGTATACATTGTGAAATAGTAACCACAATAAAGCTAATTAACATATCCATCACTTCATACAGTTACCATTTTCTTTTTTGGTGATAAGAACACTTGAGATCTACTATTCTACATCATTTCAAATTTACAATACATTATTATTAATTATAGTCACCATACTACACTTGTGAAAAACTGTAGAACTTAACACCATTCAAACTGGATCAAAGACCTAAATATAAGAACTAAAACTATAGGTTGTGTTTTTACTCTGTGGATATTGTCTTTTGATGCATGAAAGTTTTTAATTTTCATGAAGTACAATTTGCCTATTTTGCCTTTTGCTACTTATGTATGTGTATAATCTATTCATTTTGCTATACAGTAGAAACTAGCACAACATTGTAAAGCTACTATGAAAGTGAAAGTCGCTCAGTCATGTCTGAATCTTTGCAACCCCATAAATTACACAGTCCATGGAATTCTCTAGGCCAGAATACTGGAATGGGTAGCCTTTCCCTTCTTTAGGGGAATCTTCCCAACCCGGGGGTCAACCCAGGTCTCCCTCATTGCAAGCGGATTCTTTACAAGCTGAGATACAAAGCTAATATACTCAAGTAAAAATTTTTTGAAAATCATATTCTATACCCTTAATATTTGTAATTTTCACTTGTCAATCACACTTAAATTGGAAAATAAAAAGAAGATAAATAGAAAGTAAATGGCAGATGTTAGATATAAACTCAAATATATCACTAATTACACTACATGTAAATAGACTAACAACAATTCATATGCTTGTAAGGGAGTATGTCTATGTGTGTGTGGGAAAATTTTTCATCAGGGTTATCTCTAGGTATTGGAACTATTTTCCTATCTTTTTTTTGTATCTTGTAGTGTTTTACTCATGGAAATTATTACCAATAAATAAAATATGAAGAATAAAAATTTTAGAAAAATGACAGAGAATTTTTTTTCCTTAGGTTATAATTACTTGTGTATATTTTTTCATTCTTCTTAAGCATCCATACCAAAAGACACAGCTTTGGACATAGGCACTAAATGGAAAATGTAAGGATTTTTTTTTAAAAAAAAAACCTACTATCCAAAGGCCCTATCATTTCATAACATAAAGAACACCTTAACATCCAAAGGAGAGTTATTATCTTTGACTTAAGATAAGTGCTTTTACTTGAATAAATTCAGCTTAATGAAACACAATATGTTACAATTGTTTTTCTCATCTTACCACAGAATGGTAGAAACTTTACCATGAATTGGCATCAGTCCTCTGACTGGTTTATTGAGAGCCAATATTATCATACTTGGGCTTCCCTGGTGGCTCAAATGGTAAAGAATCTGCCTGCAATGTGGGAGACCAGGGTTCAATCCCTGGGTCAGGAAGATCCCCTGAAGAAGGGAATGGCAACCCACTCCAGCACTCTTGCCTGGAAAACCCCATGGACAGAGGAGACTAGAGGGCTACTGTCCATGGGTTCACATAGAATTGGACAGGACCGAGTGACTAATACTTTCACTTTCACATTATCATACTGCTTTTATACAATATACTTAACAATCAGTAAGAAAGATCAAAGAGTCCTCCAAATTTGGAAATTTGTTTGCTGTTTGACAAAAAAAATAGATTGAAGGTATAGTCAAAGTAAAATATTTTGTGCTTTTTGTGTGTATATGTGTGTATTTAGGGTCAATAAGCTGGCAGATTCTGAAATGGAGATTCAATCTATCCAGTCTTCTCTTTCAACAACCCAAAGAGGACAAAACAGGAATCAGAGTAGGAGAGTACTCAGAAATCATGAAGGACTCAGATTAAATGAAATTGCTAACATTAAATTTAATACTGGGGTGAGTATATTCATTAAGAATGTAAAACTAGTATATTTGGCTTGGGTGTATATACTACCTGAACCTGAAAGATGTTTGGAGTATGACCATAGGAGAGTCAAGGAGATAAGAAATAGTCTGTACTACAACTCCACTAATTTCCTGATGCAGGAGAAATGGGTTTTGGATAAAGACCACAGCTATGTCACTTTCACCATTGTTATTTCTCAGAATCACTGAGAGGTTCTCATTTTCTAATAAATTTTCCCTTTATTTGGTTCTAACAAGACCCAAGATTTACTTTTAGAAGATATTGGTTGATCAAAGATTAGGGGCATTTTCTCACTATGAACCATTGTTAGTATACTAAATAAAGTAAAAGACAGTAGTTGTATACAAGTTTTATGGGGATAGTTCCCTTAAAAAGAGAGATGGAAAGATTATAGTTTGATGTTAAATTAAATAAATAAATATAATTTTTTCTAATCAGAAATAATACAAATATATTAATGAATAAAATCACCTTGACAAGATTTTCAGTGTAGTTAGGTAAGAAACCAGATGTTAAGTCTTTTCCCTTAATACCTTATACAAATAAACTTTTCCATACCGTTTTGTTTTCTTTGGTTAAATTCAAGAATATATTTGTATAATATGTGTTTATCTTTTGCTATAAAAATTTTAAGCATTGAATTTCAATTTGAATATCTTCCTTGGATCACTAGTAATTCTGATGCTATGTTCTTCTCCTCTTTTTAGTTTCCACTTTACCACCAGCAATTTCATGCCATGTTTTTAAAGAGAGCACTATTCAATTGGCGCAGTTGGAAGTTGACATTGCTACATATATCAATAATTTTGTTTGTCACTACTTACCTTTTAACAACTCTAAACTTGTATTATATTATGCCTGCCAGAGAAATGGACTTAAGTCAATATGGTCGAACAATTGTGCCTTACTCAATTTCTGGGAATTCTGTTTTGGCTCTAAATATCATAAATAACCTTGAGATTTTTTTAAAGCTTAAGAATCAAGAACTTCAGGAAGTACAAGGTAAGACCTGTAGGAAAAAAGAGACCGCTGCTATATGAACACCTACATGTATCACTTGCAAAGAAGGAAGTTAACTATGCTATCTAGCTACCCATTTCTTTCTTTTCCTACTAACTACCAGTATCTTCAGTTCAGTTCAGTTCAGTTCAGTCGCTCAGTCATGTCCGACTCTTTGCGACCCCATGAATCGTAGCATGCCAGGCCTCCCTCCATCACCAACTCCCAGAGTTTACTCAAACTCTTTTCCATCGAGTCGTTGATTCCATCCAGCCATCTCATCCTCTGTCGTCCCCTTCTCCTCATGCCCCCAATCCCTCCCAGCATCAGGGTCTTTTCAAATGAGTCAGCTCTTTGCATCAGGTGGCCAAAGTATTGGAGTTTCAGCTTCAACATCAGTCCTTCCAATGAACACCCAAGACTGATCTTTAGGATGGACTGGTTGGATCTCCTTGCACTCCAAGGGACTCTCAAGAGTCTTCTCCAACACCACAGTTCAAAAGCATCAATTCTTTGGCACTCAGCTTTCTTCACAGTCCAACTCTCACATCCATACATGACCACTGGAAAAACCATAGCCTTGACTAGATGGACCTTTGTTGGCAAAGTTATGTCTCTGCTTTTTATTTTATTTTTTTTCTAGTTTATAATGGGTTTTATTTTCATGCTTTGCAGTAATACATTCATGCTCAATTTATACCAGAGTTAGTCACAGAATTCTTTATAAAGATAAAGCCAAGTTATATTTAATCTTATCTTTTAAGCTGTATCAGCATGACATTCTGTAAAACTGGAAGTTACTAATGCAGTGTGCCAATAAAATATGGACAAGAGATATTTTAGGTCTCTAGTGGAAGAAAAGATTACTTCATTAACCATACACATATATTTTGATATATTCAGTTTGTATAGATCTATATTACCTGATTGATGTATGCTATCTAGGTTGGTCATAACTTTCCTTCCAAGGAGTAAGTGTCTTTTAATTTCATGGCTGCAGTCACCATCTGCAGTGATTTTGGAGCCCCGAAAAATAAAGTCTGACACGGTTTCCACTGTTTCCCCATCTATTTTCCATGAATTGATGGGACCAGATGCCATGATTTTAGTTTTCTGAATGTTGAATTTTAAGCCAACTTTTTCACTCTCCTCTTTCACTTTCATCAAGAGACTTTTTAGTTCCTCTTTACTTTCTGCCATAAGGGTGGTGTCTTAGAGGCAGCTAAACCAAAAATCAAAAATGTACACTTTACAGCAGCTGGGCACAAAAGTTAATCATTAATGGAAGCATTCTGGCTGCAGTGGTCTTTCAGCTAATTGTATCACCTTTCAAAGGATGAGTAAAAGAGCCAAAATACTATGTTATTGTGAAATTTAGCATACAAATTTGTATTCTGACCAGAATATAAAAATGTTTCTCTAAGCTCTCACAGGGTAAAATAATTCCAGTATCTCCTTTACAATATTGATCTTTCTAAAAACAGGTGGCTGAAGACTTAGTAGATTGATTTTTCAGAACTACTATTTTGAAATAGTAGTACTCATTTAGCCGTGACTCAAATAGTACTCAAACAGCTGTACTCATTTGTTTAATGTTTACTTTTTGTCAGAACTGTGAATATACTGAACAATTTTCTGTATTATGTTGCTAAATGCTAAAAGCAACCCTTTTATGTAGCTTATTTTTTTGTCCATTTATGTGTAAAGCATGTGTGCTCAGTCATATCCCATTCTTTGTGACCCCATAGACTGTAGTGCGCCAGGCTCCTGTGTCCATGGAATTTTCCAGGCAAGAACACTATAGTGGGTTACCATCTCTTATTCCAGGGAATCTCCCCAACCCAGAGATCAAACTGTAAGCCGGGTGTGGAGAAAAAGAGAATGAGCTGGGCAGTCAGGCAGAGAAAGATTTATTATAGGAAGAAAGCAAGTGACTGGCTTTAGAGAGAAACCAGTACTCTCCCTTTACAGCCAACCCTTCTTATACCCTATCAATAGGAAATTGTGCCCTGAAGGGAGGGGGGCCTTTGTTTATCTTTAGCACGCAGCTGGGGTCTTGTGATCATGCAGAGGGGTCTCGTGGTTGGGTGGTCACGTAGTCTTGAGAAACTGGCACCAGCAAGGAAAAACAGGATATCACTTTAAGGAAAAACCAGGATGCCACAGGGCAATGTGGCCACTGTGACTTCATCCCTTGTTTGTCAGGTAACCATAATGGGCCATTTTTAAACAATACGCTATAAGCCAGCCCCTTGTGAACCCTAACACAAAACTGCATCTCTTGCATCTCCTACAGTGACAGGAATTTTTTTTTTTTAACCACAAGACCACCTGGGAAGCTCAGAAATTAGGCCAAAACCTAGTGGATGGAGAATTTTGAATTCTTTGTATGATTGAATGAGTCCATTCTTCCACAAAAGCAACAGAAATACTTGGAAAAGAATTCTTAAAAATCAACCAACTTACAATATTGGAAATTAAGCAAAAGCATAGAACAAGCTAAAAAGTGTCTATTTTAAAAACTACTGAACCTCTATTTTTAAAAAAATAGTAAAATCTGTGACACTTTAACTATTCCTAGCTATGGATTTTCTAGCAGTTACGTACTGATGTAAGAATTAGACCACAAAGAAGACTGAGCACTGAAGAATTGATGCTTTCGAACTATGGTGCTGGAGAAGCCTCTTGAGAGTCCATTGGACAGCAGCAAGGAGATCAAACCAGTCAGTCCTAAAAGAAATCAACCCTGAATATTCATTGGAAGGACTGATGTTGAAGCTGAAGCTCCAATACTTTGGCCACCTGATGTGAAGAGCCGACTCACTGGAAAAGACCCTGAGGCTGGGAAAGACTGAGGGAAAGAGGAGATGAGGGCAACAGATGATAAGATGCTTGGATGGCATCATTCACTCAATGGACATGAGTTTGAGCAAACTCTGGAAGAGAATTGAGGACAGGAAATCCTGGCATGCTGCAGTTCATGGGGTTGCAAGGGGTCGGACACAACTTAGTGACTGAATAACAACAGTTCCTATGGTTCTCCGTCCCCTCAGTGGTGTGGTATCCATGAAAGCCAGAACCTCACAGTTGATGGAAAGAACTGATCTCTTCAGAGCCCTGTTAAAAGTCCCATTTATGAGGACTGTCAATACTTTGACTGAAGTAGAAGCACAAAAACTCTGTTCCCAAGGCATTATTCCTATTGAATTTAAATTAGGGCTCAACTCTTTAGGAAAATCCCTAACCCCAGGGAATTATTTAAAGCAATAGAAATCCACTGGTAATAGCACCACAGGTAGCTAAGGCTGTGCTTTCAGTTGGGTCAAATAAGAGCTTACCCAGAAAGCAATTTTAAAGGAATACCTGGAGAGCTAGATGTCCACAGTGGACTTTAAAGTCCTGATATTCCTGCAGACCTAGAAAGCTCAGAATGGTAGTATGCATGGCCAGAAATAACCTACGAAATGAGAAGAATCCAGCCACTTACTTCTAGTTGATGTTGAGGCCCTACACACGCAAGCAATGAAAGTTGAGGCTGACTTGTAAGCTGCCTGAAATTTGAAGGTGTGCCTTTGTTCAAAGATCTCCTTGGCCAAGGGTGGTAGACTTACTGGCTCTAGATATTTAAAAGAATCTTTTAGCTAGTTGCTAAATTATATTGATTTAAGACTGACCCCTAGAAGACAGGCTTAAAGGCCAGAATTTTTTTTAAGTTCATCAGAGAAATAAGTGGCTTCATACTGTAGAGAATACAGAATCTACAGAACTGTCCACAGAAGTCATTAAGCAAATGAGTAGCAGCAACAACAACAAAATTAACAATAACAACACACAGGGAAGTTCAGATACCAGAGTTGATACACCATCCTATATGCCCAGTTTTCAACAACAGAATGAGAAGAGAAAGAGTAATGGGCTGAATTGTGTCCCTTCAAAATTCATATGCTAAGCCCTACCTCCAATATCTCAAAATGTGACTGCATTTGGATATTAGATCTTTAAAAAAGTAATTAATTTAAAAGTCTTCAAGAGTGGTTCCAATGTGCAGATGAGGTTAGAACCATAGAATCAGAGGAACTCCGGGCTCAGGGATGCCAGGCATAGATGTGGGAGGAAGTAAGGGGCTCCTCTAAAAACAGGGAGATTGAGAAAAAGGTGGGCTTCTGGTTCAAGATTGCAGAGTAGAAGGATGTGAACTCATCTCCTCCTTTAAGAGGACCAGAATCACAACTAGTTGTTGAACAATCATTGACAGGAGGGCATGGGAACCACCAGAAAAAGTCACCCATGTCCAAAGACAAGAAGCCACGAGATAGTAGGAGGAGCACAATCACAATAAAATCAAATCCCATACCTGCCAGATGGGTGACCCACAAACTGGAAAACAATAATCCCAAAGAAGTTTTCCCACTGTTGCAAAGGTTCTGAGCCCCACATCAGCCTTCACAACCTGGGAATCTGACAAAGGAACTGGGAATCAACAGGGAATTTGACCTTGAAGGCCAGAAGAATTTGGTTATAGGACTTCCACAGGACTGGAAGAAATAGAGACTTCACTTTTGGAAGGAAAAAACAATCTTGCTGTAACCAAGACCCAGGGGAAAGGAGCAGTGACCCCACAAGAGACTGACCCAGACCTACCTGCTAGTGTTGGAGGTTCTCCTGTGGAGGCATGGGTCAGCAAGTTCTCACCACAAGGACGGAGGCATTGGCAACAGCAGTCCTTTAAGGTCCTGCTTGGTATAAGAACTCCTGGAGATCACCATTAACCCTACCATAGAGCCCATAGACCCCAGGGCTGGGTCACCCCAGGTCAAACATCAAACAGAAAGGGAATACAACCACACCCATCAGCAGATAATTGTGTTAAAGCTTTATTGAGCAATGCTCACCAGAGCAACACCCAGTTTTTCCTACCACCAGTCCCTCCCATCAAGAAGCTTACACAAGCCTCTTAGCCTCATCCACCAAAGGGCAGACAGAAGAAGCCAGAAGAACCACAATTCCACAGTGTTAGAACAAAAACCACATTACAGTAGGTTAATCAGGATGAAAAAGCCGAGAGTTATGTCCCAAATGAAGGGATAAGATAAAACCCCAGAACAACAATTAAATGAAGTGGAGATAAGCAACCTTACAGGAAAATAATTCAGAATCGTGATAGTGAAGATGATCCAGGATCTCAGAAACAGAATGGAGAAGATGCAAGAAATGTTTACCAAAGACCTTCAAGAACTAAAGAACAAACAAATAGAGATTAACAATACACTAGAAGGAATCAATAGCAGAATAACTGAGGCAGAAGAATGAAGTGACCTGGAGGACAGAATGGTAGAAAACACTGCCACGGAACAGAATATTTGGGGTGGGGCGGGGGGGAATGAAAAGAAATGAAGACAGTATATGAGATGACTGGGACAACATTAAATGCACCAACAATCACATTATAGGGGTCCCAGAAGGAGAAGAGAGAGAGAAAGGACTTGAGAAAATATTTGAAGGCATAGTAGCTTAACACTTTCCTAACATGGGAAAGGAAATAGTTAACCAAGTCCAAGAAGTGCAGAGAGTCCAGGCAAGATAAAACCATGGAGGGAAACACTGACACATAGTAGTCAAACTGATAAAATATAAATACAAAGATAATATATTAAAAGCAATAAGGGAAAATGATAAATAGCATACAATGGAACTCCCATAGCTGATTTCTCAACAGAATCTCTACAAGCCAGAAGTGAATGACATGATATATAAAGTGATGAAAGGGAAGAAGCTACAACCAACAATTTTCCACCCAGCAAAACTTGTTGAGATTTGATGGAGAAATCAAAAGCTTTCCAGACAAGCAAAAGTTAAGAGAATTCAGCATCACCAAACCTGTTTTACAGCAAATGCTAAAGGAACTTCTCAAGGCAGAAAACACAAGAGAAGGAAAAAACTTACACAAAATAAACTCAAAACAATTAAGAAAAGTGTAATAGGATGATACTTATCGGTAATTAGGGCTTCCAATGTCATGCTAGTTGTAAAGAACCCGCCTGCCACTGCAGGAGGCATAAGAGACATGGATTTGATCCCTGGGTCAGTAAGATCCCCTGGAGTAGGAAATGGCAACCCACTCCAGTGTTCTTGTCTGGAGAATCCCATGGACAGAGGAGCCTGGTGGGCTGCAGTCCGTGGGGTTGCTAAGAGTTGGACACAATGAAGCAGCTTAGCACATACCACATCACTCTACTTAACCCCCCAAATTGTATATAATTATTCTATATCTTTAGGTTAATCTTGTTCTCATTATGGCTTTCAATATAATTATCTTGTATTTTTTAGTCTGGCTATAGACTGTGAAAGCTGATAAACATCTTTTATTATTGTGATTATGTCACTATTAATATTATTCACTTAATACAATTGTATCATGATTGGTCAATAGAAAATAATAGAATTGTATATCACCAAAAAAAACTTTAATAGAAAAATCTGTAATCACTTTTTAAAATCCAGATGCATAGCAGAATTACCTTGGAATTTTTTGAAAAATACAAATGTCCAGATATTGCTTTTGTCTCCAAAGATCCTGATGTGTTTCTAATGAGCAGCCATGTATAACAAAAACTGGACTATATGATTATCTTTTACTTTCATCTAGCTTGTTCCACTTTTTCTATTTCATATTCAGTGCTCCCATTTCATTTCATTTATGTTTTCCAATTTCTTGATCTCTTGTCTCTTTTTTTGATGTCCTTTCTTATGCCTTTATCAAGCATAGTAGAAAAGCTTTTGCATACTTGTATATATATATACACACACACACACACAGCCATGGGAGTTTCCAGGCAAGAGTACCGGCGTGGGGTGCCATTGCCTTCTCTGATATATATATATATATGTAGTATGTATAATATAATATATGTATTTTATAAAACATTAATTTCTTCCTAGCTAAAAAATTTAACATTTTGATTTCACTTGTTTGCCTTACTAAGAAAAGAAAGGTAGATTTCTAATTTAAAAAAAATAGATACACAACCAGCAATGAATGTTTACTGTACAGCACAAGCAACTGTAGTCAATATCTTGTAATAACCTATAATGGAAAATAATATATGTGTATATATTAAAGAAAAAAAAAGAAGTAATTAATTTAAACTGAAATTATTATAGCAGACCTTTATCCAGTGATTGGTCTCCTTTTAAGAGGCTGAAATTAAACTCAATCTTAGCCAAAGGCTGAGAACCAATAAGGACACAGATATATATACATAGAGGAAAGACCATGTGAAAGCGCAAGGACAAGAAAGCCATTTATGACCCCAGGGGAGAGATCGCAGAAGAAACTCACCCTGCCAGCACCTTGTTCTTGGACTTCTAGCCTCTAGAACTGTAAAAAAACACATTTCTAAGTCAGCCAGGCTATGGTACTTTATTTTGACAGTCCCAGAAAACTAAAATAGAAACAGAAGAGTGTACCCATATGCCGGGGAAAGAGAGCCAGTGGATAATGTACTTGAGGAAAGGCAAATGTTGAACTTAGTATACAGAGACTATTTGTTGTGCAGTCAGTCATGTCTAACTCTTCGAGACCCCATGGACTGCAGCACACCAGGCTTCCCTGACATTCACTATCTCTGAGAGTTTGCTCAAACTCATGTCCATTGAGTTGATGATGCCATCCAACCACCTCATCCTCTGTCATCCCCTTCTTCTCCTGCCCTCAATCCTTCCCAGTATCAGGGTCTGTTCCAAAGAGTCGGCTGTCGCATCAGGTGGCTGAAGTATTGGAGCTTGAGCTTCAGCATTAGTCCTCCCAATGAATATTCAGAGTTGATTTCCTTTAGGACTGACTGGTTTGATCTTGCTGTCCAAGAGATTCCCAAGAGTCTTCTCCAGGACCACATTTTGAAAGCATCAAGACTATAAATCAGCTATTACAAATATTTTCAACAAACTAAAGGAAATATGTTTAAAAAATAAAGGAATGTATGGCAACTTCGTCTCTCCATAAAGAGAATTTTAATGAAGAAATATAAATAAAAATTTCAAATGGAAATTCTGTAGTTGGAAAACATAACTGAAATGAAAATTTCACCAGAGGGACCCAATGATAGATTTGAATTGGCAGAAAAATGAATTTCTAAATTGAAGATAGTTAATAAAGGTTATCCAATCTGTGAAACAGAAAGATGGAAAGGAACAGCTTCTGAGACATAGAACAACATCAAGCATGCCAACACAGGCATAATGGGAGAACCAGGCGGCAAAGAGACGGATAAAAGGGCAGAAAAGTATTTGAGGAAATAATGACTGAAGACTTCCCAAATATAATGGAAAACATTAATCTTCACCTCCAAGACGTTTAATGAATTCTAAGTATGGTAAACTGAAAAATAATCACACCTAACACAACATAATTTAACTGGTAAAAGTCAAAAGGAAATCTTGAAAGCCAAGGAGGAAAATAATATTAATTTAAAAAAAGGTCATTAAAAAGAAAATTTTTAAATTTTGATATATTCACATGATAACATATCATATAGTAATAAAAAAACATAAAATTTACCCAAAACAGCATGAATGAATATTAGAAGTAGAGTGTTGAATTGGAAAAAAATAATAAAAAGACTACTTAAAATTTTATATTCTTTTCAGAAGGCTCAAAATCAAATACCACTAAACAACATATTGCAGTGGAAGTAGGAGGTGCTCTGTACAGTCAGCAATAAGACCTAGAGCTGACTGTGGCTCAGACCATGAGCTTCTTACTACAAAATCCAGACTTAAATTGAAGAAGGCAGGAAAAACCACTAAGTCATTCAGGTATGACCTAAATCAAATTCATTGTGATTACACAGTGGAGGTGAATTCGATTTAAGGGATTAGATCTGGTAGACAGAGTGCCTGAAGAACTATGGATGGAGGTTCATAACATTGTACATGAGGCAGTGATCAAAACCATCCCAAAGGAAAAGAAATGCAAGAAGTCAAAATGGTTGATTGAGGAGGCTTTACAAATAGCCAAGGAAAGGAAAGAAGAGAAGTGAAAGGCAAGGGAGAATGGGAAAAATAACCCAACTGAATGAAGAGTTCCAGAGAATAGCAAGGAGAGATAAAAAGTTTTTCTTAAATGAACAATACAAAGAAATAAAGGAAAACAACAGAATGGGAAAGACTATAGATCTCTTCAAGAAAATTGGAGACATCAAGGGAATATTTCTTGCAAAGATGGGCATGATAAAGGACAGAAATGGTAAGAATCCAACAGAAGCAGAAGAGATTAAAAAGAGGTGGCAAGAATACACAAAAGAACTATACAAAAAAGATCTTAATGACCCAGATAACCATGATGGTGTGGTCACTCCCCTAGAGCCAGGTATCTTGGAGTGTGAAGTCAAGTGGGCCTTAGGAAGAATTACTACAAACAAAGTTAGTGGAGGTGATAGAATTCCAGCTGAGCTATTTCAAACCCTAAAAGATGATGCTGTTGAAATGCTACACTCAATATGTCAGCAAATTTAGAAAACTCAGCAGTGGCCACAGGACTGGAAACCATCAGCTTTCATTCCAATCCCAAAGAAGAACAATGTCAAAGAATGCTTAAACTACCACAAAATTGCACTCATCTCACATGAGACCAAGGTAATGCTCAAAATCCTTTAAGCTAGGCTTCAGCAGTACATGAACCAAGAACTTCCAGGTGAACAAGCTGGGTTTAGAAATGGCAGAGGAACCAGGGATCAAATTGCCAACATTTGTTCGATCAGACAGAAAGCAAGGGAATTCTAGAAAAACATCAACTTCTGGTTCATTGACTATGCTAAAGCCTTTGACTGTGGATCACAACAAACTTTGGAAAATTCTTAAAGAGATTGGAGAGCCAGACCACCTTACCTGTCTCCTAAGAAACCTGTATGCAGGTCAAGAAGGAACAGTTAGAACCAGACATAGAACAACTGACTGGTTCACACTGGGAAAGGAGTATGTTAGGGCTGTATACTGTCACCCTGCTTATTTACTTCTATACAGAAAACACCATGTGAAATGCCAAGCTGGCTGAATCACAAGCTGGAATCAGGATTGCTAGGAGAAATATCAACAACCTCAGATATGTAGATGATACCACTCTATGGTAGAAATTGAGAGGTGCTAAAGAACCTCTTGAAGAGGGTAAGAGAGAAGAGTGAAAAAAACTGGTTTGAATTCAACATTCAAAAAAATATGATCATGGCATCTCTCTCATCACTTCACGGCAAATAGGAAAAGTAAAATAGTAAAACAGAAAAAGTGGAAGCAGTGACATATTTTATTTTCTTGGGCTCCAAAGTCACTGTGGATGGTGACTGCAGCCTTGAAATTAAAAGACGTTTGCTCCTTGGAAGGAAAGCTATGATAAACCTAGATAGCATATTAAAAAGCAGTGACATCGCTTTGTTGACAATGGTCCATATATTATTGATACCAACAACTGGTACACTATAAAATATATATTTAACACAAAATGCATACTTGCATAATAGAAGAACAAAAAGGAGATAAAACATATAGAAAACACAAAGCAAAATGTCAGTTATAAATACTAGAATATCAGTAATTATATTAAATATAAATGCATTAAACAATCCAATCAGAAGGTTTTTCAGACTGGGATTTTTAAAATCTAACTTAGATGAAAGATTAAAGGGGTGGGGTGAGGACACAGATTACCAAAACTCACAACAGCGTCAAAAAGAATAATGTACATACAAATAAATGTAAGAAGAGGTGCAAGACTTGTACAGTGAAAGTTATAAATACTGAGGAAAATTAAAGTTCTAGATTCATGAAGAGATATTCCATATCATGGATTGGAATACTGAATATCATTAAGATAGAAAATTTCCCCAAATGGATCTATACAGTCAACACAGTTCCTATCAAAATTTCAGCAGACATTTTTGCTGAAATGGACAAGTCAATCCTCAAATGTATGAGGAAATGTAAATGACCTAGAAGAACCGAAAAAATTTTGGAAAAAAAAAAAACCAACTATGTTTGTTTTAGACAAAACAGAGCAAGAAATTCTTAGTAGTTTACTGTTTTTTCAAGTTGTAAACTTATAGTAGGGATTACTGATGGTGCAGAATTCCTGAGGAGATTTGAAGTAGTCATTGTGGGAATTGGAAAGGGAAGAGACAATGGGGAAAAGTTTTGGTCTTTCCACTTTGACATAAGTAGTAGGAGACTTATTACATACTGACTAATCAATTTCTTTCTTTATTCTAGGTAATGTGATGAAACACATAAAGGAAAGTAAAGAGTATCGTGACTTCTCCCTGACTGCGTTTTCCATTGAGGTTGAGAAAAACAATACAGTATTTACTATTTTTTTCAATAATGAGGCGTACCATTCAGCTGCAACATCCCTAGCGGTGTTTGACAATGTTCTTTTCATGTCACTTTCTGGCGCCAATGCTTCCATTAAAGTCTCCAACAAGCCTCAACCTCTCCCTCATTATGGTTCTAACATAGTGTATGTATGATTGACTTTCCTTTTACTGGAATTGAGCCTTGATATATACCCTTGTTAAGTGGCAATGTACATTTGAAAATAACTACTGAAATTAGCATTTTATACTTTCATTTCATTATTTATTCCATTTTTTATTTCATTTTCCGTAGGCCTACAAATGGATCACAAGTAGTATTATGTTTGGCTTTTGGCCTGGCTGTTGTGATTGGTAGTTTTTGCCTTCAGACAGTGACTGAGAGAGCCACTAACGCAAAGCACATCCAGTTTGTGAGTGGAGTCTATTTACTGACTTATTGGCTCTCTGCTTTGCTCTGGGATCTCATCTACTTCTCCATTGCCTGCTGCTTCCTACTGGTGAGTGTGAGCTGAATTTGTACAAAGGCTCATTTTTTTATGTCTCTCACAGGAAATTTCTATTCAATTAATTGTATCCTGAAATAAAACTTAAAGAAATTTGAAAGTACTTTGGCTTATTATGCCAGAGAATATATTGTGAAAACCTCATTATGGAAATGTACTACCTCATGTTCTTTCAATTGGAAAAAAATACTTGTCTTTGAAAAGTCTCTCTTGAATTGGCTTCCCATGTAATTGCTCAGCATAATGCCCAAGGCCCAAAACTAAAGGGAAAAGGGCTATTACTTGTAACTTGTCCCTCACTAATTATACAGATAAGTTACTGCCACTAACTCCCAATGCTGAGCTCTCTGGTAAAACTGGACTGTAGCACACAATTTAGAATCATGACTTAAGCGAGGCTTTCTGTTACTATTCACAGTCTCCCATTCATGCCGCAAATCCAAAATGGCTAGATCTGCAAAGCAGAACTAACTGTGACTGAGACACCCAATTTTAGATATTGAGACTAAAGAGCAAGCGTGTAAGGATGTTACAGTGTCCTTTAATGATTTTCTCATTAGTGAACTTGGCAATGTCTTTTACTTTGTATGCATATCTGAAGGTGGAAGTGGGGTGCCATCGCCTTATAAGCTACCAAGTCCTAATTCAAACTATACGTGCCATGGAAAGATAAAATTAGTTTTTTGAGGAAAAAGGAGAAACTTTTGATCAGTTTGGAGCCCTAGGCTTAGGTATGAAGGAGAGCTGCATCCCACCAGGTATAACAGCTCCTCAGCAGGGACCAGAGGCTGGAACAGTTGAGGCATAGATGGTAACGGTGAGCAAATAGCATGTACAGCGATGCCCCGAAGTTGAAAGAGCAGAGCAGCACTTTCTTGTCACAGCGTAAGACTCTGGCCGGTGTTGTCAGTGCCAGTTTCTTCTCACAGCTAACTAGCCAACTAGCATAACTAGGGAATACCACCATCCTTTTTGAGGGCCACAATTCTCATCTTTTGCCACAAGAATAGGGGAGTTGATCTAAGCACAATCTCTTTACTATCTCCCCTCTATGTAATGCAGTATTGAAATCAATAAGAAAGAAACCCTGTATCTTTTCATCTCCAGCCAAGGATCCATTCTTTCTCTGATTCTTTAAACTTGACTGGCACACCCAGCTGTCATTTCCTGGTTAATAGATCTATAAATAAGACCACCCATTATTTATACTTATAGCAATATTGCCATTTATGGCTCATGAGAAGTTATTTGCCATATGTTTGTGTGTGTGTGTGTCTTATGTCATTCTAGAAACATTCAAGTCTGAAATGATTTTAATTCACCATATTTACAGTCAAGGAAATTAAGATTCAGAGATCTAATTTACTTACCCAATTTCACCCAGCTAGTACAATTTCAGAACCCTGGATAGCCTTAGCTCAATGTTCTGTAATTTATATATTCAAAGTCATCCTGAATAATGTACTTTAAACTTATTTCTACTCTCATATTTGCAGTTCTCTCTGTCTTAGCATCATACTTCACTTTATATCTTCTGTATCCTTTTGCCTGGTAGTGCTTGTTCTCTGTATGTGTGTGTGTGTGTGTGTGTGTGTGTGTGTCTTTCTCTCTCCTCTTCTCTTTCTGTCTTGCTCTCCCCCTCCCAAAATTCCCTTTCATGGTTCTCAGATGAAGTTCTCCATGGGTTCTCAGCTTTGCTTATTTATCTAACTTGGCTATCCCTTTGTTGTTTTAAATGAGACACTCCCTCACTTTGCTCTGGTTCTGTAAAATGCCACCAGCTGGATTTGTCCTTGGACCCAACAAGAGGAGGCAAGGTCCTATAATTAAACAATATTAAGTATCTTAAGGCTTCCCTTGTGGCTCAGCTGGTAAAGAATCCACCTGCAATGCAGGAGTTCTGGGTTCAATCCCTAGGTTGGGAAGACCCCCTGGAAAAGGGAAAGGCTACCCTCTCCAGTATTCTGGCCTCGAGAATTCCATGGGCTGTATAATCCATCAGGTAGCAAACAGTCAGACACAGGACTGAGCGACTTTCACTTTCACTCTCACTTTATATTCTTTATGATATTCCATTAATGTGTCTATAATATGCCACTACAAATCTGTTTTAATTATGGTAGTTTTATAATATATTTAATTATTTTTATGGATTGACCTTCCTCACTTCCCTTATTAATCTTCTTCTGCAGAATTTCCCGGCTATCTTGATATGTTTTGTTTGTTTACATGTAATCTGTAAAATCACCTTATCTAATTTTTTAAAATCCTGTTGCTATTTTTACATAATTTGGGGAGAATTTACTTTCTTACTATGTTGGGTCAGATTCTATCTAAAAGTAGGGTGTGTCTTCATATTTCCAAGTAGAAATTTAAATTTTCTTTGGAATAGTTCTAATTTAAGACGTCCCCCCACTCCAGTACTCTTGCCTTGAAAATCCCATGGACGGAGGAGCCTGGTAGGCTGCAGTCCATGGGGTCGCTAAGAGTCAGGCACAACTGAGAGACTTCACTTTCACTTTTCACTTTTATGCACTGGAGAAGGAAATGGCAACCCACTCCAGTGTTCTTGCCTGGAGAATCCCAGGGACGGGGAGCCTGGTGGGCTGTGGTCTATGAGGTCGCATAGAGTCAGACACGACTGAAGCAACTTAGCAGCAGCAGCAGCAAGCATTATAAACCTTGGAATGAAGCTGCTTGTAGGTTACCTGTGGTTTCCTGCTGACTATACTCTTTTTACTTCTCTTACTTGGATTAGGGGAAAACCAACTATAGTTAAAGCTGGTTTTCACCCAAGATTGCTGATCCTTTTCATATATTTTCTTTAAACATTATTAAGTATAAACTACTTCCAAAAGTATCACAGTGTTGTAATGTGGCTATTCCTAGTCAATTCTTTCTGTTTACTAGTGGCCCTGCTAAATAATTTTGTAATTGCTTAAAAGGGCCAAACTTGCTATCTTTAGAGAAATTATAGTTATCAACGATTACCATATAGGTTATTAGAAAATTATCTTCTTTAATAATTCTAGAGGTTCCCATCTTCCTAATCTGCCCACTTTAAATTTATGCTTCCCTGTCTGATTCTCAAATGGAACGAGAACTGATTGAAAGAGGATGTCCTTGAGTTCCCGAGATAGATGTAAAGGACACAGTCTAAATGTGACGTGTGATGCAAAAAGATTGATAATACTACAGCAGCCATAGAGAAAATCTTTTTTTAATATATTTATATATTATGATTGTAATGTAATATGCTATACATGTTTTTATATATGTATACAACAGCTTTTCTACTACACTTGATAAAGGCTGAGAAAGAACATCAAAAAAAAAAGAGATAGATGGAGAAACTGGAGTACATAAACTAAATGAAATGGGAGCACTGAATATGAAATAGAGAAAGTAAAACAAACTAGATAAAAGTAAAAGATCATCATATAGTCCAGTTGGTTTTAAATATGACTGCTCATTAGAAACATATCTGGAGCTCTGGAGAAAAATAAGCAGTACCTGAGCATTTGTATTTTTCAAAAATTTTAAAGATAATTCTGATTTGCATCTGGATTTTAAAAAGTAATTACAGGTTTTTCTAGTAGATCCTAGTTTTGGTGATACAGAGTTCTATTATTTTTCTGTTGACCATTCATACAATGGTATTAAGTGAGTAATAGTTACATAATCACAATAGTAGAAGAGGTTTATCAGTTTCTACAGTCAATAGCCAGACAAAAAATAAAAGATAATTACAATTGCAAGCCATAATGGGAACATGATTAACTTAACAATATAAAATAGTTACATACAATTTGGGAGGGGGGAGGCGTCAAGCAGAGCGATGTGGTAGGATGAGAGTGCATACGTGCACATGTTTTCATCCCGAGAAAATCTTTAGAGAAATCATCCATGCACTAGATCACTTTTTTTCTGGGAAAATTCAGAGTTGGGCTTACTGTAGACACAGTTAATTTAATTTTAATCATGAGAGTGCTACAAAGTGGTGCTCTTCCAAAAGGAAAAAAAAAAAAAAGGAAATACAGTCATTCTGTTCATGAAAGTCCTCTATTGAAAAAGAGATAGCTCACCTCAGGCTTATTTTTAATGGGTAAAATTATTTAAGTAATGAATCTATGCACTAATGAAGGCAGTGCTTGCTGTTTTCTAAGTTTTCTGGCTTGGCAGCTTGTTATACAGTGTCCTTCACCTTGCTCTTTACCTCTGCACTCTGTCTCAGGGAGTGTTCATATACTGCGGACTGGATGCCTTTGTTGCAGATTTCCATTTTCTGGACACAATGATGATCTTTATGTTGTACGGTTGGTCTGTTGTTCCTCTCATGTATCTTGGAAGCCTCCTGTTTTCTAGTAGTACTACTGCCTACATCAAGCTCACCCTCTTTAACTACTTTTCAACTGTTTTCAGTATCGTCACTCACATCGTAATGAAATTCTATGGTAAGGACTTCACACAATTTTTCCTTTCTCCAGGAAATGCATTAAATAAATGATGATGAAAGAGCTGGAGGATAAAAATATTAATTGCTAAACACTTACTTTCCAGGAATCTGAAAACTTGTGCTCTTTGGAGTCAGCAAATACTTATTGAACATATATGTGAGAAACAGAGATTGAGAGAGAGGGGAAGGGAAAGAGAAAGTGGGCAAAAGTACGAGACAGACACTAAGCCCTCTGAAGGCGATGGATTCAGTATCATTCTAGCCTCATGACAAAAATAAAAGAAGATTAAAAGATTACAGCACACCTGTGCCAAATTTTATGTCCTTTGAAAGATCACCGCACACGCACCATGCTCTTGAGACTTGATCCTTCAGTTTTAACATCTTAAGAGCACTTTGGAGCAAGGTGGTGAGACTGGAAAGTGGAAGGAGCTATGGTATAACTCCTCCTAATTTAATGAAGCACATAATCTTGAACCTCCTAATGAGTGTTTTTCAGAAGGAAACAATTAAATAGGCAACAAATGTAGTCATCATTAAACCAGTTTCTCTGATTTCAAAAGAATATCAGGAGTAGGTTCTCCCTTTTTGGATTATGAAATTTAAAGACATGCTGTTGCTCATGGTGACTATCACCAATAAGATTTGTTTTGTTTGCTTCTAGAATATCCCTTTGTTGAATTTCTCTATAAACATGAATTTTGAACTATATTAATCAACTCAGCCCTCCCTGCTAATATGGGTTTTACAAATTCCAGTTTCTAATAATGAAGACTCTTCTCCTGGAGTATGATTTTATGGACTGTCCCTGTTACTTATTGTGGTAATGGTTCCTACCTTGCTTCTAATAGTTAAGTTCTGCCACCTGACTTCTACTTTGTAGAATTTCATTATTCCCAAAGGTGTCAGGGAACCACATTCTATTGCAACATACTGTATCATTATATTCACCCTACAGAGGACTGTAAGCACAGAGCTCTTCAAGAATGTATTTCTCATATTTACTTTTTATTGAAATATAACTTGCATTCAGAAAAGTGCAGAGACCATAAATGTACAACTTGATAATTTTCACAAAGTGAACATACTAGTGAAACTTTCCTCTGTCCAGTCAGGGCCTGCTATGGGCCTTGCTTAGGCCAACTAAGAGCCAGAGAGCAAAAAAGTCCTTTGATTTATTCCACACAGATAATCCTCCCAGGGCAGAAAGTACAGTGGAGAAGGGTAGAGTATTGGTTCAAAGTGAAAAATAAAAGAAATGTGACAAAGAGGCTATTGAACTTGGCAATGAGAAATTCAGTGGAGACTGCCACGTCCAGAAGGATGGAGGATTCTGGAAGGCAAATTGCCCTCCTAGTTAAAATAACAATGTATATTGGACAAAAAATTATTCAAACTTTTTAACGCATCATTGATCTCTCAAGAAATTTCAGGACACAGAGGCCAACAACAAAGTAATATTCACAATTCCATGATTTTCCATTTTTCAGGCCGCACAGGGAACAAAGAGCATGTCTAAGGCCAAGCCAAGGCAGGGATTTTAATAGCAGACCCACCCATTAAGACGGTGGAAGACAGACCCTAGGGAAATACTGTTAGCAAAAGTCTACTTTTAAAATCTGTAACTGACAAATCCATACTACAAACTATGAAGATGAAGAAGCTTCATGACTTAGAAACTAGTGTTTTCTCAAAGATGATCTGCTAGACTGGTAATCCTCTGATCATCTTGGGAAAGTTTGTTGTTATGGGAGGGTCACTGCTTTCTAACTGAAAGCTAATCTATCATCTTTTTAATCATAGATAATGACATTCCTGATTTCACAAAAACCTTAATGAATAATATATTGATGGTGCTTCCTAGTTACAACTTTGCAATGAGTATCAGCAAATTCTTTGATGACTATGAGGTAAAAAAACTTTGTGCCAAGCAATTTCAAAACATCTATGTGGACTGCAGTGATTCATGTGAGTATATGCAGTTCCCCCAAGTCCTTAAAAATCTTTCTAGATTTCCACATTCAAGCCTGGATTGTGGAAGATTAAAGAGAAACCTGTCCTTCTTTCAACAGAGACAGTAAGACTTGCTGATTTGAGTGCTTTTCTGTACCAAAGTTATTTTCACTGTGTGTGTGGTGGGGGGTGGGGGGGGGGTGAGAAATGAAGCCTCAAAATAAAATCCACAATAAATTTCATGAAGCCATTGCCAGATGTAACTTAGAATGAGTTACTACTCACCCATGATGTGAAAGTAGCTTTACATATATTATCTTGAATCTTCTCAGTACCCTACAAGTTAACTACTCTTATCCCAATTTTATAATGAGGAAACTGAGTGCTTTACTTAAACTGAAAATTAAATAGTTCCTTGGGACTCTAGGTTTTAAGTATCAAGATAAAGGTAAATGCACAGCCAGATCAAAATCAGGAAAAAATAATTATATTATATTTTTATAATAAAAATTATAAAATTTTTATTTTAAAAAATGAAAAAATTATATTAAATTTTCCATATTTGGGGCTGATTTCATATTTCAGATTTATTCTAAGAACTGACAAATAATGAGTCCATTTACCATTTACTCTAAAAATTGAGAAGTAATTAGCATATTTCCTGTTTGTAAGTTTGTTTACTGTGTGTGTGTGTGCAGTTTGTTCTGGAACCAAATAACTTATATGCAGCCACAAAAAGGGAAATGTAATGGTATTTGAATAAATCAGTGCAAGGTTAAATATAATTATTAAAATCACTGTGGACAGTGACTGCAGTCATGAAATTAAAAGATGCATGCTCCTTGGAAGGAAAGCTATGGCAAACCTAGACAGTGTATTAAAAAGTAGAGACATCACTTTGCCAACAAAGGTCTGTAGGGCCAAAACTATGGTTTTTCCAGTAATCATATATAGATGTGAGAGTTGGACCATAAAGAAGGCTGAGGGCCAAAGAACTGATGTTTTCGAATTGTGGCACTAGAGAATACTCTTGACAGTCTCTTGGACTGCAAGGAGATCAAACCAGTCACTCCTAAAGGAAATCAACCCTGAATATTCATCAGAAGGACTGATGCTGAAGCTCAACACTCCAACGCTTTGTCATCTAATGCGAGGGGCCAACTCATTAGAAAAGACCCTGATGCCGGGAAAGATTGAGGGCAGGAGGAGAAAGGGACAATAGAGGATAAGATGGTTGGATGACATCATTGACTCAATGAACATGAGTTTGAGCAAACTCCAGGAGATAGTGAAAGACAGAAGCCTGGCATGCTCTAGTCCAGGGAGTCTCAAAGAGTCAGACTTGACTTAGCTACTGAACAACAACAACAAAGACAAATTGATTATATTTTCTTACAATTTCTGAATAACAAAAATTATGTCACATTTTAGTTTGTATCATATTTGCACTGTAAATTTGTCTCTCTGCTTTTTAAAAACACCTCTATTGAGCTATTATTTACTTGCCAGTCATCAGATTTTGTTAATTTCATATTCATTCCTTTTAAAAAGTTCATAAAGTTGTGCAATCATTACCACAGTCTAATATTAGTATATTTCCATCATCTGAAAAAGATCCCTCATGCCTATTTATAGTCAAGCCTCATTTCCATGTCCAACCCAACATCCACTAATAAACCTACTGCTGGAAAATATCTGGTATTTCTGAATATTTCATATATTTATATCATTATATATTAATTTATATCATTAGAATTATTTTGTGCCTTTGTTCTTTCATTTATGATACTGTTTTTGAGGTTTATCCAGGTTATAGCATATCTCAGTATTCTTTATTGTTGCTGAATAGTATTCCATTGCATTGATATACCACATTTATTTATCTGTTCATTAGTTGATGGATATTTGTTTCAACATAAGTTGTTAATGGTGTCTTTTGAAGCTTGAAAGTTTTAAATGTTGATGGAATCCAGTTTATCAACATTTTCTTCTATCAATGGTGTTTTTTTATATCATATTTTAAAAGTCTGCCTAAACCAGGGTCAAGAAGATTTTCTCCATGCCTTCTACATGACTATGTCTATATTCAGGTTACAACGTGATTTTTCCCAGGACAGTTTGTCAAAAAGGATATCATTTCCCCATCAAATTAACACTTTTACTAAAAATGAATTCACCTGAGTTATTTCTGGAGTATAAATTCTGTTCCCTTGATTGGTATTTCTATCCTATACCAGTATCACACTATTCTGGTTACTTTTGCATTTTAGTAAGTTTTAAATTGATAAATATAGTCCTCCATCCTTGGTCTTTTTTAAATTTAACCATTTATTTTGTCTGCATTGAGTCTTAGTTGTGGCATGTGGGATCTTCTGTTGCAGCGTGCAGGGTCTTTGTTGTGGAGCACAGGCTTCTCTCTAGTTGAGGCACATAGGTTTAGTTGCTCCATGGCAGGTGGGATCTTAGTTCCCCAACCATGATCAAACCCATGTCCCCTGCTTTGGAAGGTGGACTCAACCACTAGACCACCAGGGAAGTCCCCATCCTTGACCTTTTTAACACTGTTTTGGCTCTTGTGGATCCTATGGGTTTCTCTACAAATTTTTGGTATTGGCATGTCATTTACTGGGGGAAAAAAGACTCCTGGAATTTGAGTAGATATTGCATTGATACTACTAATCAATCTGGGAAAATGAGTCATCTTAAAAATATTGAGCCGTACAATCCATGAAAAGGAATGACTGTCTGTTTATTTAGATCTTTCATTTCCCTCAGCAATGTTGTATAGCTTTCAGTTTACAGATCTTGCATTTTTCTGCTAAATTTATTTCTAAGATGTTTTTGCTACTATTGAAAATGAGATATGTTAATTTTCTTCTGTTCATTGCTAAGGTATAGAAATCCAGTGACTTTTTGTATATTATATACCATGAACTTATATGATTTTTTGATCTTCTATCCTATGAACTTAACTCATTTATTCATTCCAATAGTTTTTATGTGGATTTCTTAAGATTTTCTATTTGCAATATTATGTTGTTTGTGAATTCTCTTCTTTTCAAAATCAAGATTTCTTTTTTTCTTAAACATATTTTTTAATTTTATTTTTTAACTTTAAAATATTGTATTGATTTTGCCATATATCAACATGAATCCGCCACAGGTATACACGTGTTCCCCATCCTGAACCCTCATCCCTCCTCCCTCCCCGTACCATCCCTCTGGGTCGTCCCAGTGCACCAGCCCCAAGCATCCAGTATCATGCATCAAACCTGGACTGGTGACTCGTTTCATATATGATATTATACACATTTCAGATGGCTAACAAACACATGAAAAGATGCTCAACATCACTCATTATCAGAGAAATGCAGATCAAAACCACTATGAGGTACCATTTTACGCCAGTCAGAATGGCTGCAATCCAAAAGTCTACAAGCAATAAATGCTGGAGAGGGTGTGGAGAAAAGGGAACCCTCTCACACTGTTGGTGGGAATGCAAACTAGTACAGCCACTATGGAGAACAGTGTGGAGATTCCTTAAAAAACTGGGAATAGAACTGCCTTATGACCCAGCAATCCCAATGCTGGGCATACACACTGAGGAAACCAGAAGGGAAAGAGACACGTTTACCCCAGTGTTCATCGCAGCACTGTTTATAATAGCCAGGACATGGAAGCAACCTGGATGTCCGTCAGCAGATGAATGGATAAGAAAGCTGTGGTACATATACACAATGGAGTATTACTCAGCCATTAAAAAGAATACATTTGAATCAGTTCTAATGAGGTGGATGAAACTGGAGCCTATTATACAGAGCGAAGTAAGCCAGAAAGAAAAACACCAATACAGTATACTAACACATATATATAGAATTTAGAAAGATGGTAACAATAACCCTGTATCAGTTCAGTTCAGTCACTCAGTCATATCCGACTCTTTGCGACCCCATGAACTGCAGCACACCAGGCCTCCCTGTCCATCACCTACTCCTGGAGTTCACCCAGACTCACGTCCATTGAGTCAGTGATGCCATCCAGCCATCTCATCCTCTGTTGTCCCCTTCTTCTCCTGCCCCCAATCCCTCCCAGCATCAGAGTCTTTTCCAATGAGTCAACTCTTCTCACGAGGTGGCCAAAATACTGGAGTTTCAGCTTTAGCATCGTTCCTTCCAAAGAAATCCCAGAGCTGACCTCCTTCAGAATGGACTGGTTGGATCTCCTTGCAGTCCAAGGGACCCTCAAGAGTCTTCTCCAACACCACAGTTCAAAAGCATCAATTCTTCCTCACTCAGCCTTCTTCACAGTCCAACTCTCACATCCATACATGACCACAGGAAAAACCATAGCCTTGACTAGACGGACCTTTGTTGGCAAAGTAATGTCTCTGCTTTTGAATACGCTATCTAGGTTGGTCTTAACTTTCCTTCCAAGGAGTAAGCGTCTTTTAATTTCATGGCTGCAGTCACCATCTGCAGTGATTTTGGAGCCCCAAAAAATAAAGTCTGACACTGTTTCCACTGTTTCCCCATCTATTTCCCATGAAGTGATGGGACCAGATGCCATAATCTTTGTTTTCTGAATGTTGAGCTTTAAGCCAACTTTTTCACTCTCCACCTCACTTTCATCAAGAGGCTTTTGAGTTCCTCTTCACTTTCTGCCATAAGGGTGGTGTCATCTGCATATCTGAGGTTATTGATATTTCTCCCGGCAATCTTGATTCCAGTTTGTGTTTCTTCCAGTCTAGCATTTCTCATGATGTATTCTGCATAGAAGTTAAATAAGCAGGGTGACAATATACAGCCTTAACGTTACTCCTTTTCCTATTTGGAACCAGTCTGTTGTTCCATGTCCAGTTCTAACTGTTGCTTCCTGACCTGCATACAAATTTCTCAAGAGGCAGATCAGGTAGTCTGGTATTTCCATCTCTTTCAGAATTTTCCACAGTTGATTCTGATCCACACAGTCAAAGGCTTTGGCACAGTCAATAAAGCAGAAATAGATGTTTTTCTGGAACTCTCTTGCTTTTTCTATGATCCAGCAGATGGCAATTTGATCTCTGGTTCCTCTGCCTTTTCTAAAACCAGCTTGAACATTAAGAAGTTCACGGTTCACATATTGCTGAAGCCTGGCTTGGAGAATTTTGAGCATTACTTTACTAGCGTGTGAGATGAGTGCAATTGTGCGGTTGTTTGCGCATTCTTTGGCATTGCCTTTCTTTGAGATTGGAATGAAAACTGACCTTTTCCAGTCCTGTGGCCACTGCTGAGTTTTCCAAATTTGCTGGCATATTGAGTGCAGCACTTTCACAGCATCATCTTTCAGGATTTGGAATAGCTCAACTGGAATTCCATCACCTCCACTAGCTTTGTTCGTAGTGATGCTTTCTAAGGCCCACTTGACTTCACATTTCAGGATGTCTGGCTCTAGGTGAGTGATCACACCATCATGATTATCTGGGTCGTGAAGATCTTTTTTGTACAGTTCTGTGTATTCTTGCCACCTCTTCTTAATATCTTCTGCTTCTGTTAGGTCCATACCATTTCTGTCCTTTATCGAGCCCATCTTTGCATGAAATGTTCCCTTGGTATCTCTAATTTTCTTGAAGAGATCCCTAGTCTTTCCCATTCTGTTGTTTTCCTCTATTTCTTTGCATTGATCGCTGAAGAAGGCTTTCTTATCTCTTCTTGCTATTCTTTGGAACTCTGCATTCAGATGCTTATATCTTTCCTTTTCTCCTTTGCTTTTTGCTTCTCTTCTTTTCACAGCTATTTGTAAGGCCTCCCCAGACAGTCATTTTGCTTTTTTGCATAACCCTGTAAACGAGACAGCAAAAGAGACACTGATGTATAGAACAGTCTTTTTTTCTTAAACATTTTTATTTCATTTCACTGACTAGAATTTCCAGTACTGTACTGAATAGTAGCCATGGCAGTAAACACCTTTGCTTGTTCCCAGGCTTAAGAGGAAGGTATTCAGTTATTCTCCCTTAAATATGATTTTTAGCTATGAGTGTTTTTATGGTTCCTCTTTATTAGTTTGAGGAAGTTCCATTCTATTCCAAGTTCATTGACAATTTTGGTAATGAATGAGATTAAATTCTTTTTCTGTGCCTTTGAGATCATGTGGGGATTTTGTCATTTATTCTTTTACTATGGGGTATTAAGTTTATTTTCTGATGTTAAACTATACTGGTTAAGAGGAGTCATGTTAATCTGATTTTTATTTCTTTGCAGATAGCCTCTTTATTACTCTAAAAACTTCTGTCTTCCAAAAATTGTTGTCCTTAGTGTTGTGAAATTTTTCCATGAGCTGTCTAGACTTAGATTTTTCTCCTCTATATTCTGTTTATCATTTGATAGCAATTTCAACCCAAAGGCTCTTGTCTTCATTTAGTGGCAGGAAAATATCTATAATTTCACTTATTATCACTTTTCCTGATCCCTTCTGTATTCTCTTTCTTGAACTCTTACTCTATGACTGCTGTACTTCCTACACTTGTCTATAGAAGAAGATAGACAAGGTCCCTGGTTTCATGGAGTTTATAATGTGAGTTGTGGCAAGTGGGAAAAAATTTTGAAAGTAAGTAAATAGACACAATAGTTACAGTTTGAAGTAAGACAGTAAGAGAAATAAATGAGGTAATTAGTAACTTACATCACTTCAGATAGAATACTTACGGAGGTCATTACTGCAGAGTGTGATTAGATGACTAAAAGAATGAGACTGATCTAACCAGTGAAGAATGAGAGGAATAATATTTCACATAGATGGAAGACCAAGAGAAAAGCCTCAAATCAGGGAAGGATCTTATATATTTAAAGAGTAGAATGGAGGCTTGTTTGGAGCATACGAGTCCTAAGTCACTTCAGTTCTGTCCAACTCTTTGCGACCTCATGGACTGTAGCTTGGGGTCCTATGTCCATAGGATTCTCCAGGTAAGAATACTGTAGTGGGTTGATATAGATATATATCAAGATATATATATATATATATAATTAAGTTATTTATATGTAATTTAATATTTTGGTTTAAGGTTTAAGTTTTCTACTTGTTAATTTCAGATATTCTGTTTATAATTTGCTTTTGCTTTACTTAGTCTTATTGCATATGGTCACAGTATTTGGCATTTAACTATACTGGAGCTATTTATTAAGGTTTTCTTTATGACCATAAACATGGTGATCTCATTATTGTTGTTGGTTAAGTCACTAAGTCCTGTCTGACTCTTTTATGATCCCATAGACTGTAGCCCTCCACACTCCTCTCTCCATGGTGTTACCCAGGTAAGAATAATGGAGTGAGTTGCCATTTCCTTCTGCAGGGGATCTTCCTGATCCAGGGACTGAACCTGTGTTTCTTGCTTTAGCAATCAGATTCTTTACCACTGAGCCACCAAGGAAGCCGTCGTTGTAACTGGTGTTGTTGATCTCTCACTAATTTACTATTATGTTTATATAAAAGCAGTATAGTAAGAGGATGGCCTGGAGTCATATGGCCCGAGTTGAATCCTGGCTCTGCAACTTCTTGGCTCTACACCTCAGTAATTTCACTGTTGACCATGATGCTTGAATATTTGTTATGTTCCTTTTTTAGGTTAGAGTGCTATGCATGAGGCATTTTATTTTAAATATGTTTTTTGACTATATGAGATCACCATGTGGCTTTGGCCATTAGTGTATCGATGTGGTGGTGGTGGTGGTGGTGATTTAGTGGCTAAGTCATGTCCAACTCTTGTGACCCCATGAACTGTAGCCCACCAGGCTCCTCTGTCCATGGGATTCTCCAGGCAAGAATACTGGAGTGGGTTGCCATTTCCTTCTCCAGGGGATCTTCCCAACCTAGGAATCAAACCTGGGTCTTCTGCATCACAGGCAGATTCTTAACCGACTAAGCTTTGAGGGAAGCCATACAACTATATTAAGATATTTTAAAAATATTAAACACTTTGCATTCCTTAAATAAACACAATTGTCTGTGTATCTATCTATTCCATTTGTTAATATTTCATATGAGTTTTTTAATCTTTATTTTACAAAATTAAAAACATAAATAATATTTACAAGCATCTTAAGTACCAGCTTATAATACTTGACAGTTTTTAATCATTTCAAATTGAGTTTTCCATAAGCTTTTATTTTTTTTCCATAAGTTTTAAAAATGCAAGGTTATTCATCACTGAAGTAGATGAATAGTCCTATGAGTTTTTTAATCCATGTTTATGAGAAAGATTGACCTGCTATTTTGTTTTTTCATACTGTGCATGTTTGCACTGTATATAGAGTTTATACTAGTAACAGATAGTGAACTGTGGAGTATTTTCTAGTTTTTTTATTCAGCAGACTAGCTTATGTAAAACATCTCTTTACTCAATATTTAGTAAAATTTACTTTTAAAACAAGACTTGATATTTTCTTGATAGGTGCCTTCTCAGGTCTTGGTTTAATTCCTTAAGATTTGAAATGTAAATATTTGTAACATAATGACTTATAAGACATATAGAGATATAAGTAAATGGACAATTAGATTAAAAGGGAGCCCTCAAATATGCCAAGGCATATTTGGAATTTTGATGTATAAAGGAGATGGCATCATATATTATTGGGCAAAAATACACCATTTAATAAGTGCTAGTAAGTGTATCGGAGAAGGCAATGGCACCCCACTCCAGTACTCTTGCCTGGAAAATCCCATGGACGGAGGAGCCTGGTAGGCTGCAGTCCATGGGGTCGCTAAGAGTCGGATACCACCGAGCGACTTCACTTTCACTTTTCAGTTTTCACTTTCATGCATTGGAGAAGGAAATGGCAACCCACTCCAGTGTTCTTGCCTGGAGAATCCCAGGGACAGGGGAGCCTGGTGGGCTGCTGTCTGTGGGGTCGCACGGACACGACTGAAGCGACTTAGCAGCAGCAGCAGCAGCAGTAAGTGTATTTCCAGAAAAGCGAAAAAACAGGTGGATCCATATTCTGTACAGTTCAGTTCAGTGCAGTAGCTCAGTCATGTCCAACTCTTTACGACCCCATGGTTTGCAGCACACCAGGCTTCGCTTACTCAAACTCATATCCATCAAGTTGGTGATACCATCCAACCAACTCATCCTCCATTATCCTCCTGCCTTCAATCTTTCCCAGCCTCAGGGTCTTTTCCAATGAGTCGGTTCATTGCATCAGGTGGCCAAAGCATTAGAGTTTCAGCTTCAGCATCAGTCCTTCTGATGAATATTCAGGACTGATTTCCTTCAGGATTGACTGGTTGGATCTCCTTGCAGTCCAAGGGTTTTCTCCAACACCACAGTTCAAAAGCATCAATTCTTCCGCGCTCAGCTTTCTTTATAGTCCAACTCTCACATCCATACATGACCACTGGAAAAACCATAGCTTTGACTAGACGGAACTTTGTTGGCAAAGTAATGTGTCTGCTTTTTAATATGCTCTCTAGGTTTATCACAGCTTTTCTTCCAAGGAGCAATCATCTTTTAATTTCATGGCTGCAGTCACCATCTGCAGTGATTTTGAGTCCAACAAAATAAAGTCTGACACTGTTTCCACTGTTTCCCCATCTATGTGCCATGAAATGATGGGACCAAATGCCATGATCTTAGATTTTTGAATGTTGAGTCTTAAGCCAACTTTTTCACTCTCCTCTTTCACTTTCAACAAGAGGCTCTTTAGTTCTTCACTTTCTGCCACAGGGATGGTGTCATCTGCGTATCTGAGATTATTGATATTTCTCCCAGCAATCTTGATTCCAGCTTCTGTTTCATCCAGCCCAACATTTCTCATGATGTACTCTGAATATAAGTTAAACAAGTAGGGTGACAATATACAGCCTTGACATACTCCTTTCCCAATTTGGAACCAATCTGTTGTTCCATGTCCAGTTCTAACTGTTGCTTCTTGACCTACATACTGGTTTCTCAGGAGGCAGGTAAGGTGGTCTGGTATTCCAATCTCTTTAAGAATTTTCCAGAGTTTCTTGCGATCCACACAGTCAAGGGCTTTGGCGTAGTCAATAAAGCAGAAGTAGATATTTTTCTGGAACTCACTTGCTTTTTCGATGATCCAATGGATGTTGGCAATTTGATCTCTGGTTCCTCTGCCTTTTCTAAATCCAACTTGAACATCTGGAAGTTCACAGTTCATGAACTGTTGAAGCCTGTACAGACACACACAAAAAAAATCTAAGTGGAAATAGAGAGGGTAAAGTTCAAGAATTTTATAAGAAAATATGTTAAAATAGTTTTATGACATCAAGTACAAAATAAGAAAATTAGTACAAAAATCCCTGAATTATAAAGAAAGGATTTATAAATTTGACTACATTAAAATTTAAAACTGTTAATTTAAAGGCATTCTAAAGAAATAAAAGCCTCAGAAGCAAATATATTTGTTAACACACATATAAATAACACATATATAATGAACAAAGCATTACTATCTGGAATAAGAATGATAAATTAAGACATTATGCTATCTAGAATAAAATGGGAGAATAAAGACATGAAGAAGAATTTCACAGAAATAAAAAAAGAATAAAATATGGTCCAAAAATGGCCTATATGGAGTTACCATAAACCTCATTAGTGATCAAAGAACTACGAACTTGGACCACAATGAACTATCACTAAACAAAAATTTTAAAGTCTGAGGTCGAGAAGCATTACAATGTAGAGAAATGGAAATAAATACGAACATATTGTGAGTGAAAATAATTTACTGCTTTGAAAAATGTGTTAGCACTAACCAAGCTTCACATGCCAATTACCAATATTTTTACTCCAAGATGGAAAACCTTAATAAATGTTTTCTTCAGCAATATCTGTAATTCAAAAAGAAATGGAAATAGCTTATGTCTATTAAGAGCAGAATGTAATGATAAATTAAGGCTTTTCTCCCTATATAATGGAGTATCATAGAGGAGTGGAAAGGTATGAACTTCAGCTGCAAACAACAATATGAATAAATCTTAGAAACACAATGAATATTTTTTAAACCTTGCTGTGATGACTACAAACAACATGATGCTATTTTTATAAACCTCATAAACAGACTATTACCAACAACATAATATTTATAGAAATGCATGTCTCTGGAAAATTTCCAAAGAAATAAGACAATTATATCTGGAATATAGATAGTAGGGGTAAAATCAAGGAGAACATAGTTAGAAGGAAGCTATTAATAATGTTTTGGTTACTTTGTTAAGTGGGAGGTTCCTGAGAACTCATTTGATGTTACATTTTTAAATAATTTTCAAGTATGAACACTGAGATAAAGTAATATTTGAAATTCTTTATATATATGGCATGAACTATTTAAAACTCTACAGATAAAATACTAGAATATTTAGAAACTTTAGCTAGATTGCTGAATTAAAACCAAAAATCAGTATATAAAAATAACTTGAAACTGAAAGTGACAGAGTAGGTATCTCCAAGGATCTGTCCCTCCCTTGAAACAAAGATTAAGGTGTCAGAATCAATTCTCTGGAACTCTGAAATTTAATCAAAAACTTACAAAAAGCAGGGAAGTAGAAAATGAAGAAAGAAGCTGCTCAATTTTGCCAAGAAAGCAATGTAGAGTTTTAACTTACCTGCTTACCTTCCCATTTTCCAGCCAAGCAGCAGTAACTGTGATGATAGTAATCTGCATTCCTGGTGCGTTTTCTTACACCAGAAGGGGCAAAGAACAATTCCTGTTCTCAAAGAATTGTGGTTATGTTTTTAGATCCGTCTGACAATGACCCAGTGGATCAGTTCAGGAGGTGCACTGTTTAGCTCTTCTTGGAACTTTCTGAGGGCTGGAGCAACCTCCTGGGCAGCGTTGTCAAAAACATTTAAAGGGATATGCTAACCACAGCCACCTAGGGCAAGTGACAAGAAACGGAAAGCAAGTGGCAAGAAAGAAAAGCCTAAGAAGTTAAGAGGCTGGGGAAAGTGACTTGAATGTGAGGGGATTAATCAATTACAAAAACTCCCATTTGCAATGGATAATTCAGAGTGCCACATGCAGATTCAAGGCTGAAACCTGATAAGACTTTATGAATAAACTCTCTGATCTTTACGCCCTGCATAAGCAAGATGTGTGGACTAAATAAAAATTGTACATGGACTGGTTAACCATTTTGAGAGCCCCAACTCACAGCTAATCTAAAATGGATAGGAAAAGTTTGGTTTATGTGTGTGTGCGTTTTGCTCCAAACATTTCAGGATATTTCCATCAAATCGCAGCTAATAGCTAAGTTAGCAGAACAGAAACTCCAGTGATCAAAAATAACAAAATACAGCCTTTACAAAAACAGTTTACAAAAGTTACTAAACAAATAAGTCGGTTCGGTTCAGTGGCTCAGTCGTGTCCGACTCTGCGACCCCATGAATCGCAACACGCCAGGCCTTCCTGTCCATCACCAACTCCCGGAGTTCACTCAGACTCACGTCCATCAAGTCAGTGATGCCATCCAGCCATCTCATCCTCTGTCGTCCCCTTCTCCTCCTGCCCCCAATCCCTCCCAGCATCAGAGTCTTTTCCAGTGAGTCAACTACAACCCACAAAAATCAAAAACAACAGAATTATTGGCAATTAAATAAAACAAACAAAATAAAGGTATTTATGGTATGTTTAGCTATTATTGTAGGTCATGCCTACTGTCCTTAAAGTCCTTCAAAGTGAGAAGATATTTTCTTCTATAAGTGGGAAAAGAGTATTGGTGGCAACACTTGTGAGGAAGAAAAGAACAAAGTTTAGACGTAAATAGGTAATAATTGATATTTCCTGATTTTACTACACAGAAAATTAGCTAACACAAACATCTAAATTCTAGATATGCAAATAGGAGGCATCTTTGAGATGTGAAGATAATACAATCACTCCTTTTTTAATAAGAATTGCATTTTCTGTGCCAGTATGCACAAACACTAATTTTGTTGTAATAAAATACACATAACATAAAGTTTACATTTTAAAGTATACATTTCAGTGGTACTGAGTACATTCCTAATGTGCAATCATCATCACCATCTAGATCCATGATAATTCTGTTTACAAAGACTCAGCTTTTGAAACTCACTCAGTATGTAGTAATGTTGTTGCCTATCAAAACCGGTTAAAAAAAAAAAGAAAAAAAGCATTTGCGGGGGAACTGTTATAATAATCATAAATATCAGCAAAGATTAAATAAGAAAGACAAAATGTTAAGACAATTGCTTATTTTTCATATCTATACTTCTCTAATTCTAACTTAACATTCATTTTCTCCTATATTTCTTAATATTTGGTGTCATCCTAGACTTTGCATAAGTTTTTAAAGTAAGGCTATCTCTTTTATCACCCTTAGTTAAGAAGAACAATGTCTACAGCTTTGGAGAACATGGGATTGCAAACTTTTTGATTTCATCAGCTGCCTTGGGCTTAATTTTTCTGCTTTTGCTTTTTTGTCTGGAAAGTACATTCTGGAACCTGAAAAACTTTGTCTTTCATAAAATTGTATTTAATGTCTATAAGATATTTATGAATGGCAAGAAGGTGAGTAACTAATGCAGACTCTAGATACAACTCAAAGAAAGCTCAGCATTAGGTCAGAATGTATAAATTAACATATTCCTACCTTTATTACTTAATAAAGAAGATATCATTCAATTATACCAAGATCTAACTGGGACTAATTTGAATCACAGGTCTTTCATCTTAGTTTGAATTTTCAATTCTGAATTTTGAATCCTCTGCCTACAAGAAAATAATCCATAATAACGAACTGACTATGATAGAAAATGCTGCCTTGTGCCTGTACAGTTTTTGAGGTGTATTTGGTTGTAATTATAGAATTGACTTCTTTAAAGCTGTATAGAATTATAGAATTTCATGGTCTCTACCAGTCAGGATTTTTTCCTATTGCCTAGGATTAAACATATAAATATTGTGTTGAGATTTTTTTTTCCTTCCCTTTCTTAGTTTCAAACTTTAACATTCTTAGGCTGAGATGGGTCTCTACCAGTCAGATTATTAACTATTGCTTTATATAGGTCTCATAGTTCACACAATCTCAGAGTTTTGCCTTGGGATTTTGTATTTTAACTGTTCATTCATTCAGTAATTGAACTCTCACTGATCTACACTAGAATAGAACCAAAAGTAAATAAATAAATCTTTTTTAAAAAAGAATATAGGAATATATGAAAGAAATTAACAAGGAGGGTTTATTCCATGAATTAGTTTAATATTTGAAAATGAATCAGTGTTACAATATTGATCACCTCAAGAAGAAACGGAGAAGGCAATGGCAACCCACTTCAGTACCCTTGCCTGGAAAATCCCATGGATGGAGGAGCCTGGTAGGCTGCAGTCCATGGGGTCGCTAAGAGTCGGACACGACTGAGCAACTTCACTTTCACTTTTCACTTTCATGCACTGGAGAAGGAAATGGCAACCCACTCCAGTGTTCTTGCCTGGAGAATCCCAGGGACAGGGGAGCCTGGTGGGCTGCTGTCTATGGGTCGCACAGAGTTGTGTTTATATGTAAAGCCTACAATAAACATAAAGGGAAGGACTAAATGTTTTCCCTCTAAGATTGAAAATTGGGCAAGAATATTCACTCTTACCACTTGCATTCTATCAATTTTGAGATTGGAAAAGAAAAAAGCAGCTCTCTTCTCACTCTTTTGATTAGCATGTTTACTGAATTAGCATGTGAGCTGGATATATCCTCCTGCTCCATTCCTCAACCATTACCATTAAATGAGTACTTGAATTAAACATGAGCAGTTCAAAACAACAAAATTTTGCTCAAGCAGTAACAAATTAGTATTCACAAAACACACCATGTTGTTTCATTCTCACACAACTTTCATTAAGCTCCCACTGTTAATGGCAACCTTTCTTCCATCCCCACCCTACCTTCATTCTCTCAATATATTTTTGTTTATTCTCCAATATATTTTCTCTTTATTCTCTCAATATATTTTTGTTAAACTCAGCTCAAACTTCACCAATAAGGGGCCCTAATCAAAAAAAAGGAGCTCATTCTTCTCTCTTAAACCTAATGCTCTCTTGAATATATTTTGGATGTAACAAATCACACTAGGTAATAAGTAAGTATCATTGTTGCTTTTGTTCTCCACAAAATGTCCAGGTCACTGGCAAGACTCATACTTGTAAGACAATTTGTTCATGACTACAATTTAAAAAATAAGCAAGTTATGGGAATTCCCTGGCAGTCTAGTGGTTAAGACTCCAGGCTTTCACTGAAGGGAGCACGGGTTCAGTCCCTAGTTGGAGAACTAAGATCCTGCATGCCACATGCCCAAGAAAAAAGAAAAAAATAAGCAAGTCAGGAATACATTTGTGCATAAGAGTTCAGGAAGTCGGTGCTGTGCTTAGTCACTCAGTCGTGTACAACTCTTTGTGACCCTGTGGACTGTAGCTTGCCAGGTCCTTTGTCCATGGCGATTCTCCAGGCAAGAAGACTGGAGTGGGTTGCCATGCCCTCCTCAGAAAATTGGTAGAGAAGCTCATTAATAGAAATTACGCAAATATTTTGTGGCATCTTTGAAATTATTCCCTCAGGTCAGCTTTCAAAAAGCCACCCAGTTTAAGCCAAAATGTCTAACGTTTATTCAAATCTGTGATCTTTGTCTTGAAAATATAGGCTACAGATTCCATCCACCTAATCAAGGAATATGGGGATAAAGATGTAATAAATGAAAGAAAGAGAGTCCAGAAACTGTTACCTAGGTTGATGGCTGTCCCTTTGCTTTTCAACGAACTTACAAAGGTAAAGTCATTCAATGTCCAACCTTGCACTAAGATTTAGCCCACCTTCCCTGCCACAAATTTGTTGGTAGTATTACTAATTCTTTGGAGTTCTATGGGATCTATGTACATTCTGGTAAAATAGAGGACTGAAAGGGGAAAGGCTCTTCTGAAACTGTCCATACGTAACAGTCCACAGGGTCTGAGGTTATGGTTATGGTTGACCCATTATCACTCCTTCAGTACATTGTGGTTCTCTTTTAATTTTCTCAGACTTACTACAAGTGTCCAGTTGTAAAGGCTGTGAGAAATATCTCCCTTTTAGTCCCAAAGTATGAGTGCTTTGGATTACTTGGATTAAATGGAGCCGGAAAAACCACTACATTCAAAATGTTGACTGGAGAAGAGATCACAACCTCTGGAGTTGTGTTAATTGATGGCATTAACATCACTGAAAATATCAGAAAGGTATTTCTAGACCTAATCACTGAGTTCGAGTCCTAAGGTAACCAGAGAAATGGGTGGAGGGCATGGAAAAAAGCATTGAGATATATATATATATATATATATATATATATATATAAGAAAAGAATGTATATATATATACATTCTTTTTCTCAAATGTAACAGACTGCAGGGACAGTAATAGTCATGATAACATCTTGAGTTTGGGAAAAGGCGAATACTCTTTCTGGCTGAAAAAAATCTGATTACCTGTAAATGGATCAAATGAAAAACAGGAAGAATGGTTATTTCACATAACCTGCTCTTACATAATTGGAGTTTGATATAAAACAATGATTTTTAAAAGGGATTATGAAAGATACTGGAGAAGACAATGGCACCCCACTCCAGTACTCTTGCCTAGAAAATCCCATGGACGGAGGAGCCTGGTAGGCTGCAGTCCATGGGGTCGCTAGGAGTCGGACACGACTGAGCGACTTCACTTTCACTCTTCACTTTCATGCATTGGAGGAGGAAATGGCAACCCACTCCAGTGTTCTTGCCTGGAGAATCCCAGGGACGGGGGAGCCTGGTGGGCTGCCGTCTCTGGAGTTGCACAGAGTCGGACACTACTGAAGCGACTTAGCAGCAGTAGCAGCAGCATGAAAGATACTGAGAAAGTAAAATTTGTCAAGGTTTGGGCTCCATTTGAATGTGGGTTATAAGAAAAGAAATATCTTGAGCCAATGAATGAGTGAAAGTTCCATTTTTCCAGATAGTAAAGACAAGAGATGAGTATATTTGGAGAAGAATATGTTGAATGTTAGATGTTTCTGACACATTTAAATGGGAAAATATCCAATAGACAGTTGGAATCTATGATAGTGAATTGATATGGAGATATAAATCTCTCAGAATTCATCAAAGTACAAGTGAAATTTAAACTGTGAGAGTAAGTGAGACAGTCTATTTGGAGTATGTATAATAATGAGGAGAAAGATATGGGCTGAATCCTGAGGATCAACAACATTTCTAAGACATGGAGTGAGAGAGAGAATAATTGGAGAAAAAGTTGAGGAAGATTAGTGAGTTAGGAAGAAAATCTGGGTACATATTTTTTAATCGGGATATAGTCGCTTTACAATGTAGTGTTAGTTTTTGCTGTACAACAAAGTGAATCAGCTATATGCGTACATGTATTCCATCCCTCTTAGACCTCTCTCCAACCCATCCCACCCATCTAGGTCATCACAGAACACGGAGCTGAGCTCCCTGTGCTACAGAGCAGATTCCCGATAGTTATTTATTTAACACATGATAGTGTATATATTTCAATCCTAATTTCCCAGTTCATTCCACTCTCCTCCCCCCACTCTGTGAATGTCTGGTTCTAGGTAAATGACAGCATCATCATGGTTATCTGGGTCATTAAGACCTTTTTTGTATAGTCCTTCTGTGTACTCTTGCCACCTCTTCTTAATTTCTTCTGCTTCTGTTAGTTTCTTACTGTTTCTGTCCTTTATCGAGCCCATCTTTGCATGAAATGTTCCCTTAGTATCTCTAATTTTCTTGAAGAGATCACTAGTCTTTCCCATTCTGTTGTTTTCCTCTATTTCTTTGCATTGTTCACTTAAGAAGGCTTTCTTGTCTCTCCTTGCTATTCTTTCGCACTCTGCGTTCAGATGCACATATGTTTCCTTTTCTCCTTTGCCTTTTGCTTCTCTTCTTTTCACAGATTTTTCTAAGGCATCCTCAGCCAACCATTGTGTCTTCTTGCATTTCTTTTTCTTAGAGATGGTTTTGGTTAACACCTCCTATACAATATTATAAACCTCCGTCCACAGTTCTTTAGGCACTCTGTTTATCAGATCTAATCCCTTGAATGTTTTTGTCACTTCCACAGTGTAATCATAAGAGATTTGATTTATGTCCTACCTGAATGACCTAGTGGTTTTCCCTACTTTCTTCAACGTAAGCCTGAATTTTGCAATAAAGAGCTCATTGTCTTAGACCATAGTCAGCTTCCGGTCTTGTTATGGCTGACCATAGAAAACTTCTCCATCATCCGTGGCAAAGAATATAATCAATCTGATTTTTGTATTGGCCATCTGATGTCCATGTGTAGAGTCATCTCTTATGTAGTTGTAAGTGGGTATTTTCTATGATGAGGGTGTTCTCTTGGCAAAACTCTTTAGCCTTTGGTCTGCTTCATTTTGCACTCCAAGGCCAAACTTGCCTGTTACTCCAGGGGTCTCTTGACTTCCTATTTTTGCATTCCAGTCCCCTATGATGAAAAGGACATCTTTTTGCTGTTAGTTCTAGAAGGTCTTGTAGATCTTCATAGAACTGTTCAAGTTCAACTTCTTTGATATTAGTGGTGGGGCATAGACTTGGATTACTGTGGTGTTGAATGGTTTGCCTTGGAAATTAACCAAGATCATTCTGTCCTTTTTTGAGACTGCACCCAAACACTGTGTTTTGGACTCTTTTGTTGACTATGAGGGCTACTCCATTTCTTCTAAGGGATTCTTGCCTACAGTAGTAGATATAATGGTCATCTGAATTAAATTCACCCATTCCCATCCATTTTAGTTCACTGATTTCTAAAATGTCAATGTTCACACTTGCCATCTCTGGCTTGACCACATCCAATTTACTTTCATTCATGGACCTAATATTCCAGGCTTCTATGCAATACTGTTCTTTACAGCATTGTATTTACCTTTACCACCAGATGTATCTAAAACTGGGTTTCATTTCCTCTTTGGTTCAAAGCCTCTTTATTCTCTTCGGAGATATTTCTCAGTTCTTCCCCAGTAACATATTGGACACCTACTGATCTGCGGGCTCATCTTTCAGTGTCTTATCTTTTTGGCTTTTCACACTGTTCACGGGGTTCTCAAAGCAAGTATGCTGAAGGGATTTGCAAATCCCTTCTCCAGTCGCCCACATTTTGTCAGAACTCTCCACCATGACCTTTCCATCTTGAGTGGCCTTGCACAGTATGGATCATAGTTTCATTGAGTTACACATTGAGTTATTTCACCTGTTCTGGCTCCAGCATAGTGCATTGCTCAGTCGTGTCTACTCTTTGTGATCCCATGGACTGTAGCCTGCCACACACCTCTGTCCATGGGATTTTACAGGCAAAAATACTGGAGTGGGGTCCCATTCCCTTCTCCAGGTGATCTTCCTGACCCAGGGATCAAACCAGAATCACCCAAGTCCCTCGTGTCTCCTGCATTGGCAGGTGGATTCTTTACCACTAGCACTACCTGGGAAGCTCCAGCAGAATGCTGGAGCCCACCAAAAAATATACCCGACATCCAAAGACAAAGAAGAGGCCACAGCAGGTTGGTAGGAGGGGCACAATCACGATAGAAGTCAAATCCCATACCCACTTGGTGGGTGACCCACAAACCAGAGAACATTAATACAAAAGAAGTTCTCCCACTGTTGTGAAGTTTCTGAACCCTACATCAGGCTTCCCAGCCTGGGGCTTTGACAAAGGGACTGGGAATCCCATGGAATCCGACTATGAAGGTCAGCGGGATTTGATTATAGGACTTCCATTGGGCTGGGGGAAATAAGACTCCAGTCTTAAATGAAGAGCACAGATATAATCTTGCATGCACCAAGACCCAGAGGAAAGGAGCAGTGACTCCACAAGTGACTCCACTAAAACAAAACTACCTGGTAGTGTTGAAGGGTCTCCTGTGGAGGCATGAGTCAGCAGGGGCTCACCACAGGGACAGGCACAATGGTCCAGCAGTCTAGAAAGGTCACCTTGGCATAAACACTCTTGGAGGTCACCATTAACCTGACCATAGAGCCCTAGACCCAAGGGCTGGGTCACCTCAGGCCAAAAAACTACCAGGGAGGGAGAACAACCCCACCCATCAGCAGATAATTAAATTAAAGCTTCACTGGCCAAGGCCCTGCTCACCAGAGCAAGACCAGTTTTTACCACTGCCAGTCCCTCCCATCAGGAAGCTCACACAACTCTCTTAGCCTCCTCCATCAGAGGGCAGACAGAAGAAGCAAAAGAGCCATCATCCCAGAGAGGGTAGAACAAAAACCAAATTACAGAAAGTTAATCTGGATGAAAAAGCAGAAAGTTATATCCCAGATGAAGGGACAAGATAAAATCCAAGAAAAATAAATAAATGAAGAGAAGATAGGCAATCTTCGAGAAAAAATTCAGAATAACAGTATTGAAGATGATCCAGATCGCAGGAAAACAATGGAGAAGATGCAAGAAATGTTTACCAAAGACCTACAAGGACTAAAGAACAAACAGAGATGAATAATACACTCAAAGGAATTAATAACTCAATAACTAAGGCAGAAGAATGGACAAATGACCTGGAGGACAGAATGGTGGAAATCAATTCTGCAGACCAGAATTTTTTTTTTAAGTGAAAAGAAGTGAAGACAGTCTAAGAGACTTCTGGAACAACATTAAATGCACCAACATTGGCATTATAGAGGTCCCAGAAGGAAAAGAGAGAAAGAAAGGACCTGAGAAAATATTTTAAGAGATAATAATAGCTGAAAACTTCCCTAACATGGGAAAGGAAATACTCAACTAAGTCCAGGAAGCACAGAGAGTCCCAGGAAAGATAAATCCAATGAGGACCATACCGAGACACATGGTAATCAAACTGACAAAAATTAGGGACAAAGATAAAATATTGAAAGCAACAAGGGAAAAACGACAAATAACATACAAGGGAACTCCCATCAGATTACAAGCTAATTTCTAGACAGAAACTCTACAAGCCAGAAGGAAATGGGATGATATATTTAAACTGATGAATGGGAAGAACCAACAACCAAGAATACTCTACCCAACAAGACTCTTATTCAGATTTGATGGAGAAATCAACAGCTTTCCAGACAAACAAAAGTTAAGAGAATTCGGCACCACACTGAGAAAGATTGAAGGCAGGGGCAGAAGGGGACGACAGAGGATGAGATGGTTGGATAGCATCACTAACTCGATGGACAAAAGTTTGAGCAAGCTCTGGGAGTTGATGATGGACAGGAAAGCCTGGCATGCTGCTGTCCGTGGGATTGCAAAGAGTCGGACATGACTGAGGGACTGAACTGAACTGAAACCAGCTTTACAACCAATGCTACTCTAGGCAGGGAACAAAAGAAGGAAAAGATCTACAGAAAATAGATCCAAAACAATTAAGAAAACAGTAATAGGGTCATATGTATGGATAATTACCTTAAATGTAAATGGATTAGATGCACCAACCAAAAGACATAGACGGGCTGTGTGCATGAAAACATGTGCATGTATGCATTTCCACTTACCACATCATTGCTTGACACCCCCCCCAAATTGTATGTAATTATTTTATATTGTTAGGTTAATCATGTTCCCATTGTGGTTTGCAATTGTAATTGTCTTTTATTTTTTATCTGGTTGTTGATTGTGAAAACTGATAAACATTTTTTACTATTGTGATTATGCAACTATTACTCACTTACCATTGTATCATGATTGGTCAATAAAGAAAAATAGAATTTTATATAAACCAAAAACTACAATTTAATAGAAAAACCTATAATCAACCTATAATCTTGAAATCCAAATGCATATCAAAATTATCTTGGAATTTTTTGAAAAATACAAAAATTTTTCTCCAAATCTTCAGATATGTTTCTAATTAGTAGCCATGTTTAAAAACAACTGGACTGTATGATGATCTTTTACTTTTATCTAGTTTGTTTCACTTTTTCTATTTCATATTCTGTTTCATTTAGTTTGTTTTCCAATTTCTTCATCTCTTCTCTTTTTTTAATGTTCTTTCTCAAACCTTTACCAAGTGTAGTATAAAAGCTTTTGTTTACATATATATAAATAGTATGTATAATATACATATATTTTAGAAAACTTATGAATTTTTGACTAAAAAATTTGGACATTTGACTTCATTTGTTTGACTTAGTATAAATAGAATGCTAGATTTCTAGTTTAAAAAATAGATAAGCAACAAGCAACAAACATTTACTGTATAGCACAGGGAAATATAGTCAATATCTTGTAGTAGCCTATAATGGAGAAAATCTGGAAAATAATAAATGTGTATATGTCTGGCTGAATCACCTTCCTGTGTACTTGAAGCACTGTAAGTCAACTATACTTCAATTAAATATGTATATTAAAGAAAAATAAAGATTGGAGAGAGAAAAAACAACCAGAAAAAATTGTGACAATTACAAAAACTACGTTGCAACATGGAAATATGATTGTGGTAAGAATCTTAAATGAAAAAAAAATTATATCACCTGGTAAATTAGCAAAATTAGAGAATTTTGCCCCAAACCTAATCTGATATCTTTACCTCTTGTGACAAAACAACTTAATTTTAATGGGAATCTTCCCCTTTACAAAAAATATTAAGTCCTATCTATCTCCCTGGACAGAGATAATAAAAGCCTTCGCTTGCCTGGAAGGAGAGAGGGCATACAGGGAGAGAGGTAGAAATAACCACGAGGGAACTTTTGGAGGTGACAGACATATTCATTATATTGATTGTGGTGATATTTTCATTGTGTACACATATGTCAAAACTCATTGAATAGTCCTCTTTTAATACGTGTGGTTTAGGGACTTCGTGTCGGTCCGTGCTTCCAGTGTAGGGTGCCTGGGTCAGGGAACTAGAGCCCAACATGCTGCAACTAAAACCTGGTGCTGCCAAAATACTAAACCTGGATAAAGCTTAAAAGTTTGTCATTCATTAAACCTAACTTTCTGAAAAGAAAAAAAATAAATAAATAAATAAAAGCCTTCTAGAATTTTTTTTTTAAGTGTCAGAAGTGGTTTGCAGAGTTTCATACTGAAGATTTCTGATGGACCATGGTCCATAGTCAGCTAGGACAGTTGAAGTTGATAGAGATCTAATCAAGACAATGGCACCCCACTCCAGTACTCTTGCCTGGGAAATCCCATGGATGGAGGAACCTGGTAGGCTGCATTCCATGGGGTCGCTAAGAGTCGGACACGACTGAGCGACTTCATTTTCACTTTTCACTTTCATGCATTGGAAAAGGAAATGGCAACCTACTCCAGTGTTCTTGCCTGGAGAATGAATCCCAGGGACGGGCGAGCCTGGTGGGCTGCCGTCTATGGGGTCGCACAGAGTCGGACATGACTGACGCGACTTAGCAGCAGTAGCAGCAGCAATGTTGTACCATGAGGGATACAGCCAACATACTCAAAATAAGCAAATTAAGTGTTCAAAATCATTTCCACCAGCTTGGCTATATTAATTGCTTTGATGTTTGGGTTACATGTAAGTTAAGCAAAAAAAAAAAAAAAACTTCTTGACCATATTTCTGCATGTGATTCTGTACCAAAATGTAATGAAGACGTTTTGCTTTTAAAACAAATTGTGACAGATGATGAAAAGTGGATACTGTACAATAATGTGGAATAGAAGAGATCTTAAGCAAGTGAAATAAACCACCACCAACCTCACCAAAGGCTGGTCTTGGTAAAGAAGGTGGTGTGTATATGGTGGGATTGAAATGGAGTCCTCTATTATGAGCTCCTTTTGGAAAACCAAGTGATTAATTCCAAAGAGATAGCTTTCTCAATTAGACCAACTGAAGGCAGAACTCCATGAAAGGCATCCAGAATTAGGCAACAGAAAATGCATAACCTTCCAAAAGGATAATGCAAGACTACATGTTTCTTTGATAATCAGGGAAAAACTAGTGGTTACAACTTGGCTGGGAAGTTCCGATTCACCCATGGTATTCACCAGACTTTGCACCTTCATATTTTCATTTATTTCAGTTTTTACAAAATTCTCTTAATGGAAAAAATTTCAGTTCCCTGGGAGACTGTAAAAGGCACCTGGAAACATTCTTTGCTCAAAAAAATAAAGTTTTGGGAAGATGGAATTATGAAGTTGCTTGAAAAGGTAGTGGAACAAATTGGTGACTACATTGTTCAATAAAGTTCTTGGTAAAAATGAAAAATATGTCTTTTATTTTTACTTAAAAAAAGAAGGAACTTTCTGGCCAACCAATATATGAAATGTTTAATTCTCTTCTTTTAGTCTAAGACAGACCATGTCAGTAAAAAACAAATACAAACAAAAATACATAAGCAACTTAGTCAATAGTCAATATGGTAAACATGATTGATACATATCAAATTCTGTATCTCTCAAAAATAATTTGTTTATGAGTATGAATATTTTTACACCATACATTTGAAAAACAGCATTTCCAAGTATAAAAATATATATTCTCTGATTACAATTTAATAAAAAATAAAAATTGAAAAAAATGAATAAAAAATAATCTTATATATATGCATTTCAATTTTAAAAAGAATAAAAATAAACAGCTTATAAACACCTGTCTCAGAAAAAATTAATGGAAGGAAAGCATACAAAAGTATAAATGCAGACAAGTATATAAATTAATATATAAAAATATAGAGCCAACTAACAAAGAAATCAAAACAACTAGAACTTTGTAAAAATAAAGAAATGGATGAACTTATTAAAAAAGAGAGGGAACACAAATACATTGAAAATAAATTATAAGAAATACAAAGTACTTGATTCAACTCCATGCAAATAAAATTTAAATCTTTAATAAAACTAATTTTTTAGTTACATACAAATTATTAAAACTGACCTCAGAAGAAATAGAATATAAAAAACCAAAACAATCATAATTTCTGAGAAAGCTTCAAAGATTTATTCCTCAATGAAGTAAAGTAAAATAAGATACTTTTATGGCTAAAGAAATATTCCATTGTATAGATATACCACATCTTCTTTATCCATTCATCTATCAACAGACAGGTTGTTTCTATGTCTTGGCTAGTGTAAATAATGCTGCATTGAACGTAGGGGTGCAGATATCTTTTTGAGTTAGGGAAGATTTTCATTTCCTTCCTTCATTTTTTCCTACCCAGAAGTGGAAATGCTGAATAATATGATACTTCTATTTTTTAATCTTCATGCTGTTTTCAATAGTGGCTACACCAATTTACATTTCACCAACAGTGCACAAGAGTTCTCTTTTCTCCACATCCTCACCAGCATTTGTTATTTCTTATCTTTTGGATAATAGCCATTTTAATAGGTGTGAGGTGAAAGCTCATTGTGGTTTTAATTTGCATTTCCCTAAATGATTAATGATGTTGAGAACCTTTTCAGGTACCTGTTGGCCTTCTGTACGTCTCCTTCAGAAAAATGTCTATTCAGGTCCTATGCTCATTTTTTAAATCAGATTGTTTGTCTTTTTGATGTTGAGTTGTATGAATTCTTTTATATGTTGGATATTAACCCCTTATCAGGTATATAATTAGCAAATATTTTCTTCCATTTGGTAGGTTGCCCTTTCGTTTTATTTATGGTTTCCTTTGTTGTACACAAGCTTTTTATTTCAATATAGCTAAACTTATTTATTCTTGTATTTATATATATTGAGTTGGTCAAAAAGTTTGTTTGGGTTTTCCTGTAAGATGGTATGGAAAAACCTGAATGAACATTTTTGCCAATTCAATATATAAGGATGTGTGTTAGTCGCTCAGTCATGTTTGACTCTTTGTGACCCCATGGATAGTAGCCCACCAGGCTTCTTTGTCCATGGAATTCTACAGACAAGAACACTGGAGTGGGTAGCCATTTCCTTTTCCATAGGATCTTCCTAACCCAGGGATTGAACCTGGATCTCCCACATTGCAGGCAGATTCTTTACCATCTGAGCCACCAGGGAAGCCCATAGAAGATATATATAATGTATATAATAGTTTTCATCTGTGGGATAGTTGGCTTAATAGAAGTTACTGGCTACTACTGGAAGTGAAATTCTATTCATTATTTTAATAGCTTTAATAAAATGGCTCTTTCCTAGTGATATCTGAATATGCAATTTCATCTAACCAAGAGTTATCTTGGGTGCACTGCAGTGCACAATAGATATGTATTGAAAATTCCAGTGAGGGATATTAGTATTCCATTTTACTACAGTGGGTTCCAGGTGTAAAGTTTCTTTAGACTGAAAAAGAAATAATTCTTATTCAGAGCTCTATGGGTATCACATCTTCTTGCTAGCATGGGCTAGAAACTTCAGGTTTCCTCTCTCATCCGTGTTACTGTATGTTCAATGGAATAGTCGACTTAGGTTTATTGCTTATGAATTACCCTCTTGATTCAGATTAGGTCAAGAATTGGCTATTGTCCTCAATCTGACCCCATGCTGGGCCACATGACAGGTCGGGAAGTGCTGATCATGTACGCCAGGCTGCGGGGTGTTCCTGAGCCAGACATTGGCATGTATGTGGAAACCTTTTTGTATTCAATGCACATGGAAACCCATGCTGACAAGCTGGTCTGCACATACAGGTGAGACATTATGTTGCTTATTTATTAAGCTGCCTACTGCCCATCTGTATTTCTGCTGTTTAGAATGAATGCCTGTAAACTCAACCTGACAACTCTGTCACACGGAAACAAATAGCCGTCAGGGTTCAGATATCAGAAATAAGGCAGATCATATTTGTATGAAGTTAACCTTTTGCAGACATGATCTGTAGCCTTTGCATTTCAAAAAGAACACATTCATTCCTGTATCCCTATGGTTATTTATCTCCTTAAAACAAAAATATTTTACCAATAATGATGCTAAAAAGCATACTCCCCCCAAAAGTCATTTCAATGAAAATGAGTTGGTGTATACACAGCATTGTGGATATATGAGCTAATTCTGTTGAATTAATGATAATCTTATTTCTTCTTTCTCCTCCACTTTCTCTCTCCTTCTTTGACAATAAAGTGGAGGAAACAAAGGTAAATTGAATACCGCTATTGCCCTAATGGGAAAGTCCTCAGTTGTTTTCCTGGATGAACCATCTACTGGCATGGACCCAGTAGCCAGGCGCCATATGTGGGACACAGTTACAGGGATATGTAATAGTGGCAAAGCTATCGTCATATCTTCCCACAGGTATGACCCATTAGGAGACATGGGTGAGAGTCAGAAGTGTATAAGAGAGACTTAGTTTGAGTCAGGGATATGTCAGTGAACTTGTCTAAGTACGTGAAGTACATAAGAGGGACCGTGAGCAAATGCTGATTCCTAGGCAAAATCTAGAATACTCAGTTAAGTTCTGAAATGTAGTTCCTTATATAATAATTACACAAAACATACACATTTATTAATGCATTAAAAGCAATAACTGCCTACCAAAAATTTTAGGTTATGACTGGAATTCAACTGGTAAAATATTATTTAACTAATAAAATATTTAACTGATAGCAAATTTTATCTGCAATAGTATTTAATTTTATTTAACTGATAAGACTTGGTAAAAGGTAGGAAGTCAGGGAAGTGTTTCTCTTGTGAATTTAGAAATCAACTGCTTTGAATTTTTAAATCTCCTCTTTCCAAATATTGTCTTAGTAATGATCACATGCAATATAAAGCCTTCTTCCTATAAGTGTTACGTTATAATCATAGCTCTATTTTGAAATATAGAGTCTTGCTTCTGAGAGGGAGTCTCTTCATCCATATATCCTTTGTGCCTCTAGCATGGAAGAATGTGAAGCCCTTTGTACCAGGCTGGCCATCATGGTGAAGGGGAAGTTCAAGTGCCTAGGCAGCCCACGTCACCTCAAGAACAAGTTTGGTAATATATATACTCTGACAGCAAAGATTAACATTGGTGATAACGAAGATAAACTAGAGCAGTTCAAGGAATTCATTGAGACAAATTTCCCAGGTAATATAGATAGGGCTTACTTGTGAAAATTGTTTTAAGTCACATATGTTGTTCTGCTGCATGTACTCAATAACTGTTTTCTATGAGTAATTAATGTTTATTGAGCTTTTATATTAGGCTCCTTTAGAAATAATTTTTCTACAAATTTACCCCTGATTATGCTAAGAAGCTTTCTCAAAATAGCAGAGGTTCTCACCAGTCTCTTGTAGGAATTAACCAGTAAGATACATCCATTCAAGTTTATTCATTTAGAGTTAAATTATTGAAGTTAAGGCTCTATTTTTTATCCTTGATAATTTTTAAGGTTTCCCTTCTTTTTGAGCATCTTTCCTCTGCCATTCCCTGATTACTGAGTCAGGCAATGTTTATGAAATGCAAATCCCCTTTTCTTCTTTCAAGGAAATGAACTGGATGTTTGACATAAAAATTTATTCAGCCTTTGTGTGCTAATTTCAGCAAGTGCCTCTCTGTGCCCATGATAAACAAATTTATAGCCAGCTTCTATTTATTTGTACTCTTACTACTTTATTTGTAGTCTTTAACTTCAATGATCACTCTATCAACAGTGTGGTAGCCAGATGGTTAGGATGCATGTTTAAAAGCAAGGAGTCTATAACAATGATAAAGCAATAAATGGTATTGGCCTGCACTAAGGAAGTGACAGTAAGCATGGAGAGGAAGAAATTATATTTCATACATATATATATATATATATAGAGAGAGAGAGAGAGAGAGAAGAGAAGGCAATGGCACCCCACTCCAGTGCTCTTGCCTGGAAAATCCCATGGATGGAGGAACCTGGTAGGCTGCAGTCCACGGGGTTGCTAAGAGTCAGACACGACTGAGCGACTTCACTTTCACCTTTCACTTTCATGCATTGGAGAAGGAAATGGCAACCCACTCCAGTGTTCTTGCCTGGAGAATCCCAGGGATGGGGGGAGCCTGGTGGGCTGCCGTCTATGGGGTCACACAGAGTTGGACATGATTGAAGCGACTTAGCAGCAGCATATATATATATATATATATATATAGAGAGAGAGAGAGAGAGAGAAGGAGGCAGGTGGGGCGAGGGGGCGGGGAATGATCAATTAGACAGGAAGAACCATAATGTAGGAAAGATCATTAATTTAGTATTAATTATATTAGAATATCCTAATAAATATGTCCATCAAGCCAGCTGGATATTCATTTAGCCATTCATTGGTATGGAAAGATATGTGGAGCACTCTTTGTATGCAGTGTTAAAGGTAATTAACCACACAGAAGCATATATATATATATATATATATATATACTATGAGCCATTCTATTTACTTTGAAGGTGAGAGAGGACACAAAAAACTGAGGCCAAACCTGTCTTAAAGGAGGTGATGAACACAATAGCTTGGACGTGAAACTACATATGGAAAGTTACTGAATTGGCAATCTTTCCCCATGCTATCCTTGAGCAAATTAGCTATTTCAAATAAAACTTCCCCATTTAAAGATAACAAAATAGAAAGGATGGTCCCTTTATGTATGGGACCTATGCATAAAGATTACCCAGAAAAGGAAAAAACAAAGATCTATAAGATGTGAGATGGTGACTGCAGCCATGAAATTAAAAGACACTTACAAGGAGAGGTGCCTACAGTTTTGTGAAAAAAATAAAATAAAATAAAAGACACTTACTCCTTGGAAGGAAAGTTATGACCAAGCTAGATAGCATATTCAAAAGCAGAGACATTACTTTGCCAACAAAGGTCCGTCTAGTCAAGGCTATGGTTTTTCCTGTGGTCATGTATGGATGTGAGAGTTGGACTGTGAAGAAGGCTGAGCGCCGAAGAATTGATGCTTTTGAACTGTGGTGTTGGAGAAGACTCTTGAGAGTCCCTTGGACTGCAAGGAGATCCAACCAGTCCATTCTGAAGGAGATCAGCCCTGGGATTTCTTTGGAAGGAATGATGCTAAAGCTGAAACTCCAATACTTTGGCCACCTCATGTGAAGAGTTGACTCATTGGAAAAGACTCTGATGCTGGGAGGGATTGGGGGCAGGAGGAGAAGGGGACAACAGAGGATGAGATGCTGGATGGCATCACTGACTTGATGGCCGTGAGTCTGAGTGAACTCCGGGAGTTGGTGATGGACAGGGAGGCCTCGCGTGCTGTGATTCATTGGGTCTCAAAGAGTCAGACACGACTGAGCGACTGAACTGAACTGAACTGAAGAACAGCAAGATCTTCTGATGTGTGAAATACAATTTTCTTCTTCACAACTCTTCCCAGCCCAATTCAATGAAAACTCCACTGCAAGTAGGTGCAACCAAGAACAGAGGGCTTCCTCTTCTATCAGCTTCAAGTTGACCACTAAGGTATCTTCCTGGGAGGAGCAAGATGTCAACATTTCTCATTCTGCCCCCATCTACCTGTGGCAGAGGCTAATTTTCAGGCAATTACAAGCCAAGAGATCAGGGACTCCCTTTTCTATTTAGCCCTCCTTTATGGGACAGAGACTCTATCTCATCCATGCTGTGCTGAGAATATGGGGGTTCAAATTACCCATGACCTGATCATTTTCAGATCACAGCTTCTGCAGCATGAGAAAAACCTGCTGGTACCACCTTCTTCCCAGCTCCTCAAGCAGGGATGTCACTCAGAAGTGGACTACTATCCCACTTCTCAGTTCCAGAGCCATGGCTCAGAGATTTTTCCCATGAGAAAGCAAACCATAAAACAAAGAGCTCTGAAGCTCTTTCCCAAGACTGACTTTATTTGAAAGAGAATGTGGGGAAATTTAAACTCAAAGGTGCCCTCAAAAGCAATGACAGTTTTAGTGGAAAGCAATTAAGAGGAGAACAGAAGCCTTATTAATAAGTATAAACTAAATCAGATCAGCTAGTTTACCAGAGAAAACCAGGTAATTTACCACTAAGAACAGTGCTCCTGGGATCAGAGCAAACTGCAAACATTTGATTCAAAAACTATCCCTGAAAAGAACTTAAATGAAATTGAAACTATCTGTGGGACACTCTATGCCCTAGGATATTGATGAAAACAAAAGAGCTAGCGATTTTTAACAGAAGAATTTAGCATTTGGCTATACTCAGGGCAAGTGACAAAGAGAGCCTTGCTAAAGAAACTGTCATCCTCGGGTGACCATGCACATGCCTGAAGCAGTGTCCTCTAGGGAGCAACATCAGAGGTTTTATACCACAGAGGGGAGGGCAAATAGACTTCACTAAAATACTGCAGCCAGTCAAAAACTAAATGAAAAATCAAACCACAAGTTTTAAATTACCAGTTGATAGCTCAGTTGGTAAAGAATCCGCCTGCAATGCAGGAGACCCCGGTTCGATTCCTCGGTTAAAGTTCCACTGGAGAAGGGATAGGCTACCCACTCCAGTATTCCTGGGCTTCCCTTGTGGCTCAGCTGGTAAAGAATCCACCAGCAATGTGGGAGACCTGGGTTCAATCACTGGGTTGGGAAGATTCCCTGGAAAACAGAAAGGTTACCCACTCCAGTATTCTGGTCTGGAGAATGTCATGGACTGTATAGTCCATTGGGTCGCAAAGAGTCGGACATGACTGAGTGACTTTCACTTCACTTCACAACATACTAATTATATGCCCAGTTTTCCAGGGACTATTGTATAGCACATGAAACTCTGCTCAATGTTATGTGGCAGCCTGGATGGAAGGGTAGTTTGGGGACGGGGCAGGGGTAGGGGAATGGATACATATATATGTACAGCTAAGTCCCTTCAGTGTTCACTTGAAACTATCACAACACTGTTATTTGGCTGCTGCTGCTGCTAAGTTGCTTCAGTCGTGTCCGACTCTGTGTGACCCCATAGACAGCAGCCCACCAGGCCCCGCCGTCCCTGGGATTCTCCAGGCAAGAACTCTGGAGTGGGTTGCCATTTCCTCCTCCGATGCATGAAAGTGAAAAGTGAAAGTGAAGTCACTCAGTCATGTCCGACTCTTAGCAACCCCATGGACTGCAGCCTACCAGGCTTCTCCGTCCCTGGGATTCTCCAGGCAAGAACACTGGAGTGGGGTGCCATTTCCTTCTCCAATGCATGAAAGTGAAAAGTGAAAGTGAAGTCACTCAGTCATGTCCGACTCTTAGCAACCCCATGGACTGCAGCCTACCAGGCTCCTCTGTCCATGGGATTTTCCAGGCAAGAGTACTGGAGTGGGGTCCACAAAAAATAAAAAGTTTTTTTAAACATCCAGTTTTCAACAAAAACTTATGAGACATGCACAAAACAAAATGTGACCCATACCAGGAAAAGGAGATGGCAGGAAGCTAGCAATGGAATCTGAAAGCAACCAGATTTCAGTCTTAGGAAAGACTACAAAGATACAGTAAATATATTCAATAGGTGAAGTTAATGCTTCAGGAAATAAAGGAAGGTATACTGAAAAATCTCAACAAATAAAAGATATCACCAAAGAGTTAAAAATTATTTTTAATGAACCAAAAGCATATTCTGTTATGGAAACATACAATAAAATAGATTGAACTAGCAGAATTAGCAAAATTGAAGATAGATCAATAGAGATAATGTGATCCAAAGAACAAAAGAAAAAAGTAAGAAGAAAATTAACAGAGCCTCAAAAACCTGTAGGGAACCATTAAGTACATCTATATATGCAAAATGGGAGCACCAAAAGAAAAGGAAGGGGCAAAAGATATCCAAAAACTAGCCCCTGAAGACTTCTCAAATTTAATGAAAAACATTAATGTCTAGATCTGAGATGGTCAATAAATATAAGTATAAAGAGATAAATACCCAGAGAACTACACACAGAAACATCAGGGTAAAAAATGCTAGAAGCCAAAGGAAAGAATCTTGAAACCAATAAAATAACTTTGCATGAAATAAAAGAGAAAATCAAAAATTAGCCAAAAAGTGACATCAGGGAAGATAACAGAGTAGAAAGCTCCAGGAATATATCTCTTCACCTAGACAATAATTAGTCTGGCAGAAATTGTCTGATGTAATTATTCTGGAACTCTAATGTCTACTTGAAAATTTGCAGGTTCTGGGGGAAGTATGACCCTAGAAATTAATTGTGATTAATTTCAATCACTTTATTACAGTGCAGTAGGGCTACCCATCTTCTAATTTCCAGCCCCATGCAAGTGTTCCTATAGTAGCTTGAAGAATAATAGTAGGCAATAAGGACCTTGCCCTCCAAATATCAAGGCTCTGTATTCTGATTACAGATTAATCCTTTGAATCAAGGACCTAAAGACACAAAGGCGGGTCACCATTAATGCAACCACCATCAGCTAAAAGAGCGTGCAGGGAATTTAAAAAGAATGTACTTTTTTTCATTTTTCCCTTTCCTGCCTTTCAGAAGTGAGACATTTAGGGATTTATGATATTCAAAATTCACAATATATGCAAAAAAATTTTAGAACATCACTGCCTATGCCAGAGAAAGATGAAGGCACAAAAAGAATACATCTGAGGAGATCTCACACTTAAACCTCAAGCTTATCTCCAGCACAGAGACACCCTCCAACAATGTTAAGCTTTTTTAAACAGCAAACACTGGAGAAAAGGGAGAATCTGATTCCCAGAGTTATCGTATTTTAAGATTCAAGTGTTCACTTTCACATGGAAAAATCACAAAACAAAGTAATAGGAAAGTTTGGCCCACTCAAAAGAAAAAATAATCAAACCATCTCTGAAGAAGAACAGATGGAAGGCTTACTAGACAAGGACTCAAGTGTCTTGAAAATGCTCAAAGAGCTAAAGGAAGACATTGACAAATTTAAGAAAACAGTGTATGAAAGAAATTGGAAACTCAATAAAAAGATAGAAAGTATTAAAAGAAGCCAAAAGAAATTCTAAGATGAAAAGTACAATTACTGAAAAGAAAAATACACTACATGGATTCAAAGGCATATTTGAACATAGAGAAAAATCAGCAAGCTTGAAGATAGCACAGTTGAAATTGTAAAGTCTGAGGAACAGAAAGAAAAAGGGTTTAAGAAAATTGAACAAAGCCTAACAGACCTGTTGAACAATATCAAGATCAACATATGCAGTTTGGGAGTCCCAGAGGAAAAGAGAGAAGGAAAAGGGGAAAAAGAACATTTGAAGATACAATGGCTGAAAACTCATATTTGATGTAAGCTTTGAATCTAAAATCATTGTTTCAAATAGGATTAACTCAGAGAGATCCGCACCAAGATACATTACCATCAGATTGTCAACAGCCAAAAAGAGAGTTTTGTTTATACATCCATCAAAATGACTCAATAATCTTTGCCCTTTTTTCTACTAGTGTAGGGAATTACATTGGTCAAGTTTTTAATGTAGGCCAACATTGTATTCCTGGAATAACTCTCACTTGGTTGTAATGTATTCCCTTTTTCTGTAATGTTAGATTCAATTTACTAGTATTTGCTAAGTGTATTTTCTGCTATGCTTAGAAGATATGCTGGTCTATAATTTTCTTTTCTTGTAATTTGTGGTGTCTAATTTTAGCATTAAGGTTATACTGTCTCATAAAATGAACTGTGAAGGATACTCTCTCTTTTTCTACTTCTAAGGTACATAGTAGGAATGAGTTCATATGTTCACTATGTTCACTAAAAAATATGTAAAAGACTGTTTATTAATGCACTACACATAATGGCTAAAACTTCCATCCATCAATGGGATGGATAAATAAATTATGGCATATTCATAATATGATGGAATATGATCCAGTGGAATCATATTCTACTGAAGTGGAATACTGTACGTATACATTGGAATAGTATTCATCAGTGAGAATGCACAAACTGCAACTACATAGCATACAATCCAAACACAATACGGAAAGAGAAGTAAAGCCACACATAAAAGATGCAATGAACTTTGTGAAAATTCATTGAGCAGTATAATTATGATTTACTTTTTTCATCAGAGGAAAATTGCTTTACAATGTTGCATTAGTTTCTGCTGTACAACTATGCAAATCAGTCCTTACTATATATGTATATCACCTCCCTCTTGAGCCTCCCTCCACCCCACATCTCACACTTCTAGGTCATAACAGAGGGCCAGGCTGGGCTCCCTGTGTTATACAGCAACTTCTCACCAGATAGCTCTTTTAGGCGTGGTACTATACATACGTCAATACTACTTTCTCCATTCATCCCACTCTTTCCTTCCCACCACGGTGTCCACAATCTGTTCTCTATATCTCCATCTCCATTCTTTCTCTGCAAATAGGTTCATTGATACCATTTTTCTAGATTCCACATGTATGCATTAATATACATTGTTTATTTTTCTCTTTGTGACTTACTTCACTCTATATAACAGGCTCTAGGTTCATCCACTTCTCTAGAACTGATTCAAATTCATTCCCTTTATAGCTGAGTAATATTCCATTGTGTGTATGTGTATGTATGTGTATATATATATATATATATATACACATATACATACCACATCTTCTTTATCCATTTATCTGTTGATGGACATCTAGGATGTTTCCATGTCCTAGCTATTGTAAATAGTGCTGCTATGAACATTAGGTTACATGTGTCTTTTCAATTATGGTTTTATTTGTTTGCTGTATGTGTGACGCTTCAGAATTTTCTTTAGAAATAAACAAAGCAGATTTGAAAAAAAGGCAAACAAAATGCTCAGATACAAAAATTATAATTACTGAAATTAAAACCAAATGATCAGTTTTGAATTTTCCCAAATTTCTTAACAAAATGGAAGAAATAGAATGATATAAGCAAAAATTCATGAAAACATTTTTAACAAAAACTAGGTGGCAGAGTATTTCCCCAAGAACCCAGAATACAAACAGGCCAAAATCTCTGACAGCAATAACATGTGCAATCAGCAGTTATGCTGTACATAGCCAGAGAAAGAGTTAATTTTGTTATTCCTAACAGCTAGGGAAAACAGAAATTTATGTTTCAGAGAGAGAAGTTTTCAATATTGAAAAAACAACCAAAACAAGCAGGAAACATATAAAAAGGTGTTCAGAATTATTAGGCATCTGGTAAATGCAAATTTAAATTGGCACACACATCAAAATGGCTAAAATTTTTTAATTAACCATACCAAGAGTTGGTACAGAGAAGAAAAAAGGAGAGTCTCATACATGGCTGGGGGGAACATAAGATACTTGAAAAACTTTGTCAATGTCCACTAATGTTAATGACACTCAAACCTCTGTCCCTCAGGAAAATGATTTCATATAAGTACCAGGGGGCAGGTAGAGAATGTTCAAAATAAAGTTGAATGTAATAGCCCCAAAGCAGAAGCTGTGTTAGTTACCTCTCAACTTAGAGACTAAACAGCAATAGCAGCAGCTGCAAATTACCAAAACTTAACTTAGTGATCTAAGATTTTAGTGACCTAAAACAACAATAAACACTTATCACATTTATATGGGTTAGAAATTGAGAAGAGGCTTAGGTGGGTTATTCTGGCTTCAATATTTTGGCCTCCTGCTGTGAAGACCTGACTCATTAGAGAAGCCCCTGATGCTGAGAAAGATTGAAGGCAGGAGGAAAAGTGGACAACAGAGGATGAGATGTTTGGGTGGCATCACTGACTCAATGGACATGAGTTTGAGCAAGCTCCAGGAAATGGTGAAGGACAGGGAAGTCTGGCATGCTGCAGTCCATGGGGTCACAGAGAGTGACTGAACAACAACAAAGTCACTCAGTCGTGTCCGACTCTTTGCGACCCCGTGGACTGTGGCCCACCAGTCTCCTCTGCCCATGGGATTCTCCAGGCAAGAACACTGGAGTGGGTTGCCATTTCCTTCTCCATGGACATGTTTGTTAACTTTATTATAATTCACTAAACTGTACATTTATTTCCATATACTTTTATATGCTTGGTATAGTTTACAGTTTTTAAAGTTAAAAAAATTTTTCCTTATTCATGGAGGTTATGCAGAGATTTATTAAAAAAGAAAATCCCTTATTATAATTGACATAGAGATTATTTATTTAAAATATCTTAATCCCAACTTATTCCATTTGCAGTAGTCTTCAACTGTGTAACAATAAATACAAATACATCCTATTTTAGGAGTAGCTATAGTATTACTACCTCAATTTCATTTCTGCAGTGAATGCCTTCACATTTGTTTTATATAGACATGAATTTCCTCTTTCCTTTAGGATGAAAATTGCCTACTCATAAGAGTACTATACAGATCCTACACTACACACACACCACACACAAATACCACACACACACACACAGATACACCAACAGGAAAAAGAAACCATACCCAATTTTTATGAACAATGTTTAGAAACTGAGTCCTATAGAACATTAGAGTTCATGTAATTCTGCTTTGGCAAAGAGCATGTGAGTTATTTTTTCCATGTCTAAAAGTGATTATCCTACCCTCTGCAATTTTTACAAACTGTGAGCAATAAGACCATATTTCATGTGGAAGTAAATCTGTTGAAATACTTAACAGTCATATGTAGTAAAAATGGAATTATGTCATCTTTGTTTTAACTGCACATATTATTTCTCTATTGGTGGGATAACTGGAAAGGGAATTATTGGGGAATTTTGTAAACGGGGCCCTCTCTATTACTCATCTGTCAAATCTTTCCTTTCTTAGGTAACATCATAAATCAGGATCATCACGGAATTATTGGCTACTACATTCCCAGCAAGGGAATTTGTTGGGGAAAGGTGATTGTTGAAATCATACATTTCTAACATTATGTGTTAATGGAGACTAATGGGAAGCACAGAGATTCAAGCATGTGGAATGGGAACAGAATATTTGCAGAAGAGAACTTTTAAGTTACTTTCCACAGGCCCCTGTAGTTTGATTGATACTTCTGACCCTACCTCTAATATTCCATACCTATTAAGAGAATAGAAATAAAGAACTGTCTCCTCGTCTCTATTTTTCATGTTTTCCTTCTTCTAACTTCCCCCTTCCATATCTTTTTGTTCCTAAGCATAAACCTGGCAGGAATTGGGAAGTGATTGGGTGGGGGAAAGGTTTGTCTGAGGATACAGCAATGGTAACACCATGATTTTCTTTTTTTTTTTTTCTGTTAAAGGTGTTTCATATTATGGAGGAAGCTAAAACACTATTCAATCTAGTAGACTACTTCATCAGCCAGATAACACTGGAACAAATCTTTCTGACTTTTGCTAATATTGATAAGGCCAAGAAATAAAGCTGCTATGAGATTCATTTCTGATGTTGAAAGCTCAGCTTCTCTGTACACCAGTGCCAAACTGAATCTTGGAGACAGACTTTTGGGTGAAGTAGAAAAGGATAGTTTCATTGCCTTGCCAGGTAAAGGGGGCCACAGCAAGCTAATGCCCTCAAATGTCCCAACTTGAAGAAGATAATAAGTTTTATAGTAATCGATCCGTACATGGACAGTCTTCTGTGGATTAGTGGTAAGGTAAGTAGGAGTCAGCATCATCAACCTTCAGCTCCAACTGGTCTGAGGTTCTACATGCTTGTGAGCAGCATACTGTCATTAACTTTTAACTTTTCCCACCTGGAGGAGGCAAAGATATCGTTGTGTATATCCACTTATGGGGAAACAGGACCCTGCCCCAAGGCTACCCTTGACTGTTTCTCCCTGGTCTCACAAGCCCCCTCCCTTCCCCAATTAACAACTGCTTGAATCTGCCCACTGGAACTCAGGGAAGGTCACGGAGGCTGAATGAAGGCTGTTTCCTGTCAAAGAAATGGGGGACACACAAAATCTTTGTTCTCAGGAGACCCACAGGGCCTTGCTCAGCATCATTCCCAACCAGTGACTACTATGCCTTTCTGGCTGCTGCCTACAACTAGATACAGAGAAGCATCTCTCTCCCTCTCTCTGTCTTTCTCAACCTCACTCTCCCTCCCCTCCCCTCTCTCCTCTCCTCTTTTCTTTCCTTCTCCCCTCTCCTTCTCCTCCTTCTCTCTCTTCTCCTTCTCAGTCCCCTCTTCTTCTCTCTCCCTGTGTGTCTCTGTCTGTCTCTGTGTGTGTGTCTATCACTCTGTGTGTGTGTGTACACAAACTGAAACCCCAAAGAAGAAAGATTGCAACCTTTGATGATTAGAGTAAGTGACCTGTTGTCAAGAAATGAACTACGAAGGGTCTGAGATTTTACCCTACCTGTAAATTGTCAAGTTAGCTTACCACAGTTCCATGAATACTGGCAGAAGACACTGGAATCCTACGTCAAGAACATAAGACTTGAGACTTCCCTGGTGGTACAGTGGATAAGAATATATCTGCCAATGCAGGAGACACAGGTTCGATCCCTGGTCCGGGAAGATTCCACATGCCGCAGAGCAACTAAGCCTGTGGACCACAGCGATTGATCCTGCACTCTAGAGCCTGCAAACCACTACTACTGAGCCTACATCTGCAATGACTGAAGCCTGTGTGCCTAGAGCCTCTACTCCACAGCAAGAGAAGTCCCCACAATGAGAAGCCCTCACACTGCAACCAGGAGCAATCCCCACTCACAGCTAGAGAAAGCCCACACATAGCAACAAAGACCCTATGCAGTCAAAAAAAAAAAAAAAAGACACTAGATTTTGTTATTCACAGCAGTAACAGTAGGCAGAGATCATAATTTGTGTCAGTTCCCCAATCCTACCTGTTTATTCAGAGGGTTGTGTTACAGAAGAGGAACCCTGAGCTTCTGGAACTCAAATCTTCATAATAGGCAGTCAGTAAACCCGCCAACATGTGCTCTGGAAGTAAACATTTTATTACACTGAACATTAAGTAAACCTTTCCACTGGTCCAGAGGGAGATGTTGTCTCTTGTCAAAAGCCACCTGCTCTATAATCATCCTTGCAAAATCCTTGCATAACCAAAAGGCAGTTAATATATTTTCTTGAAAATCATACGCAAAAGACCCATGAAAAATTGTCTCCCAATAATATCTCCCATCTTGACTTCTAGCATATTTCCCCTTGAGTATACTACCTCATCAGCTTCTCTGGTTAATCTTAGATTTGAACCAAATTTATTTGGTTCAAATTTATTTAATTTGCCTCATACAATTATTAAGACTACTATCAGTAGAACTTTAAGCAACATGATGAGGCTAACCTACAGTATTTTACCTTAACCATGTCTCCCAGGTCTCAGACCCAACTAGCTAAACAAATCCTATAAACCAATTTAGTTAACCTTAGAAAATCAAGTGGCTTTCTCACATTTCTGTATTCACCATTTCACTTGTACTGAGGCACTGATTCATGAATAGCACAATGTAATAGTAATTACATTGACTCCATGCTGGCCTGCAAAAAGAAAATCTAGGGAAGTTCTACCACTCTAAACCACCTTGGTCGTGAGATTCTGATTTAACTGCCTTCCTAAATGCCTGCTCTCTTATGACCATCTCAAAGGAGCAAGGCAATGTTTTTTGAAGGGAAACAAGTTGATAGCTCAATTCATACCCAATTATGTGGGTACAACTGGTACCCCTGGAAAGTTTTTCAATTGTTCATGCCTCTCAGTGGGACCCATCTCAGTCAGACATCACACAGGTTCACAGTGCCTCAAACATATCCTTCTGGCCAGTTTATAAACATTAAGATCCTCAGTTTGGTATAAATAATTGAATCTAGCCTTTGCCTTTTGAGAGACTATTTGAGGAATATGAATGCAACCCTTTCACTTGTCTATACCAACAACAGAGGCATTTAGCTGCCCCCATTGAAAGACAGAACAATAGCTACAAAAGAAGGGATGAGTAAGACGTGGGTGTTGACAACTGTACTACATGGGAAGTGGAGCCATCCACTGGTATTTCCAGTATGCTTATCATTAATGTTAAAGAGTTACTGTTGTTCAGTTGTTCAGTCATGTCCAACTCTTTGCGACCCCATGGACTGCAGCATGCCTGGCTTCCCTGTCCTTCACTATCTCCTGGAGTTTGCTCAAACTCATGTCCACTGAGTAAATGATGCCACCAAACCATCTCATCCTCTGTTATCTTCTTCTCATGCCATCAATCTTTCCCAGCATCAAGGTCTTTTCCAATGAGTTATTTGTATCAGGTGGCCAAAGAATTGGAACTTCACCTTCAGCATCAGCCCTTCCAATGAATATTCAGGGTTGATTACCTGAATATTGACTGCTTTAATCTCCTTGCTGCCCTAGGGACTCTCAAGAGTCTTCTCTAGCACCACAATTCAAAAGCATCAGTTCTTCAGTGCTCTAGCCTTCTTCATGGTCCAGCTCTCACATCCATGCTGCTGCTGCTGCTAACTCGCTTCAGTCGTGTCCGACTCTGTGCGACCCCATAGATGGCAGCCCACAAGGCTCCCCCATCCCTGGGATTCTCCAGGCAAGAACACTGGAGTGGGTTGCCATTTCCTTCTCCAATGCATGAAAGTGAAAAGTGAAAATGAAGTCGCTGAGTCTTGTCCGACTCTTAATGACCCCATGGACTGAGGCCCACCAGGCTCCTCCATCCATGAGGTTTTCCAGGCAAGAGTGCTGGAGTGGGGATGACTACCAAAAAAGCCATAACTTTAACTATATGGACCTTTGTTGGCAAAGTGATGTCTCTGCTTTTTACTATTCTGTCCAAGTTTGTCATAGCTTTCTTCCAAGGAGCAAGCGTCTTTTAATCTCATAGTTGCAGTCACCATCTGCAGTCATTCTGGAGCCCAAGAAAATAAAGTATGTCACTGTTTCCATTGTTTCCCCATCTATTTGCCATGAAGTGATGGGACTGGATGCCATGATCTTGGTTTTTTGAATGCTGAGTTTTAAGCCAGCTTTTCACTCTCCTCTTTCACCCTCATCAAGAGGCTCTTTAGTTCCTCTTTACTTTGTGCCATAAGGGTGATGTTAGCTACATATCTAAGGTTATTGATATTTCTCCCAGCAATCTTGATTCCAGCTTGTGCTTCCTGGAAAAAAATCCACCTGGCATTTCATATGATGTACTCTGCATATAAGTTAAATAGGCAGGGTGACAATATATAGCCTTCACATACTCCTTTCCCAATTTGGAACCAGTCTGTTGTTCCATGTCTGGTTCTAACTGTTGCTTCTTGACCTGCATACAGGTTTTGCAGGAGGCAGGTAAGGTGGTTTGATAGTCCCATCTCTTTAAGAATTTTCCACAGTTTATTGTGATCCACACACTCAAAGGCTTTAGTGTAGTCAGTGAAGCAGATGTTTTTTCTGGAATTCTCTTGCTTTCTCTATGATCCAACAACTGTTGGCAATTTCATCTCTGGTTCCTCTGCCTTTTCTAAATCCAGCTTATACATCTGGAAGTTCTCAGTTCACAGATTGCTGAAGCCTAGCTTGAAGGATTTTGAGAATTACTTTGCTAGTATGTGAAATGAGCACATTTGTGCAGTAGTTTGAACTTTCCTTGGCATTGCCCTTCTTTAGGATTTGAATGAAAACTTATCTTGTCCAGTCCTGTAGTCACTGCTGAGTTTTCCAAATTTGCTGGCATATTGAGTGCAGCACTTTAATAGCATCATTGTTTAGGGCTCAAAATAACTCAGCTGGAGTTCCATCACCTCCACTAGCTTTGTTCATGGTAGTACTTACTAAGGCCCACCTGACTTCACACTCCAGGATGTCTGGCTCTTGGTTAGTGACACCATCATGGTTATCTGGGTCATTAAGACTTCTTTGTACAGTTCTTCTGTGTATTCCTATGGTTTTTCCAGTAGTCATGTATGGATGAAAGAGTTTGACTATAAAGAAAGCTGAGAGCCGAAGAATTGATGCTTCTGAACTGTGGTGTTGGAGAAGACTTTTGAGAGTCCCTTGGACTGCAAGGAGATCAAACTAGTCCATCCTAAAGGAAATCAGTCCTGAATATTCATTGGAAGGACTGATGCTGAAACTGAAGCTCCAATACTTTGGCCACCTGATGAGAAGAACTGACTCATTGGAAAAGACTCTGATGCTTGGAAAAATTGAAGGCAGGAGGAAAAGGGGATGACAGAGGATGTGATGGTTGGATGGCATCATCAACTCAATGGACGTGAGTCTGAGCAAGCTCCAGGAGTTGGTGATAGATAGGGAAGCCTGGCATGCTGCAATCCACGGGGTCGCAAAGAGTCAGACACGACTGAACTGAACTCTGTATTCCTACCACTACTCTTGCCTTGTTAAGAATGGTGATTAAATTGTGATCAGAACCATCTGATAAAAGACATAAGACTTTTAAAAGATGATAGTCAAGTTTAGTATGCACGGAACAGTTTGGGAGAATTACATCATAGCATTTTCCTTCACAAGGCATACTCCACCAGTGGTTCTGAATGCCAAAGATCATTAATGCCCTCCTTTCCCTCAGTCTCTTCAGGGTCTAAGATGTTCCTTTCCCAAGGTTCCTGGCTGTTGGTCTCCCTCCACTACCACAAAGTTGGTGTGTGTCATTCAGGTAACTATAACTTCACCTTCATTTCATTCATCTCCTATTCACAGTCAGACTTCTCATGTGGAAGGGACAGGTACAAGAAGGACAAGTTTTTAAATAAGACTTAAAAGAGAAGCCTAAAGAGACTTGAAGATTAAATGTAATATGCTATTCTGGTTGGGATCCTGGAACAGAAAAACATTAGGTGAACACTTAGGAAATCTGAACAAAATATGAACTTTAGCTAATGCAATAACATTGCATTCACTAATTGTGAAAAAGATACCACACTACTATGACGTGTTAATGATAGAGGAAATTGGATATGAAGTATATGAGGACTCTTTTTACTATTTTTCTTATTTTTCTATGAAACTTTAACTATTCTTTAAAAGAGGTTTTTATTTGATAGATCATAGACTGAAGTATAAAACCCAAAACTGTAAGACTGTAGAGAAAATGGGAAAATTTTTATGGCCTTGTCTTAGTCAAAGATTTCTTGGCTATGACAAAAACCATAACCCATGAAAGAAAAAAAACTGATAAATTGGACTTCAACAAAATTAAATTTTATGCTGTTAATAAACATTGTTAAGGAAATGAAAATACAAGCCACTGACTGGGAGAAAATATTTGCACTGGGTGAAAATATATCCAACAAGGTATTTGTATCTAGTATGCTATGGTCTGAATGTGTTCACCCAAAATTTGTTTGCTGAAGCCTAACAACGGTGAGATAATAGGAGGATGGGCATTTGGGAAGTGATTAGATCATGAGGGTGAGGACTTCATGAATGGGATAAGTGTTCTTACAAAAGAGACTCCAGATTTCCCTGGTGATAAATGTATAAGTACTATGGATAAGTGGTAAGTGGATCAGTTCAGTTCAGTTCAGTCGCTCAGTCGTGTCCGACTCTTTGCGACCCCATGAATCACAGCACGCCAGGCCTCCCTGTCCATCACCAACTCCCGGAATTCACTCAAACTCATGTCCTTCAAGTCAGCGATGCCATCCAACCATCTCATCCTCTGTCGTCCCCTTCTCCTCCTGCCCCCAATCCCTCCCAGCATCAGGGTCTTTTCCAATGAGTCAACTATTCGCATGAGGTGGCCAAAGTATTGGAGTTTCAGCTTCAGCATCAGTCCTTCCAATGAACATCCAGGACTGAACTCCTTTAGGATGGACTGGCTGGATCTTCTTGCAGTCCAAGGGACTCTCAAGAGTCTTCTCCAATACCACAGTTCAAAAGCATCAATTCTTTGGCACTCAGCTTTCTTCCTAGTCCAACTCTTACATCCATACATGACCACTGGAAAAACCATAGCCTTGACTAGACGGACCTTTGTTGCCAAAGTAATATCTCTGCTTTTCAATATTCTATCTAAGGTTGGTCATAACTTTCCTTCCAAGGAGTAATGGTCTTTTAATTTCATGGCTGCAATCACCATCTGCAGTGATTTTGGAGCCCAAAAAAATAAAGTCTCACACTGTTTCCACCGTTTCCCCATCTGTTTGCCATGAAGTGATGGGACCGGATGCCATGATCTTAGTTTCCTGAATGTTGAGCTTTAAGCCAACTTTTCACTCTCCTCTTTCACTTTCATTAACAGGCTTTTGAGTTCCTCTTCACTTTCTGCCATAAGGGTGGTGTCATCTGCATATCTGAGGTTATTGATATTTCTCCCAGCAATCTTGATTCCAGCTTGTGCTTGATCCCACCTTGTGCTTCTTCCAGCCCAGTGTTTCTCATGATGTACTCTGCATATAAGTTAAATAAGCAGGGTGACAATATACAGCCTTGACGTACTCCTTTTCCTATTTGGAACCAGTCTGTTGTTCCATGTCCAGTTCTAACTGTTGCTTCCTCACCTGCATATAGGTTTCTCAAGAGGCAGGTCAGGTGGTCCGGTATTCCCATCTCTTTCAGAATTTTCCACAGTTGATTGTGATCCACACAGTCAAAGGCTTTGGCATAGTCAATAAAGCAGAAATAGATGTTTTTCTGGAACTCTCTTGGTTGACTCTTAAATGCTTCTTAAAGACTCTTAAAGGCTTAGAAGTTTCACTCTTCTACTGAGTGAAATAAGCCAGACTCCAAAGGCAACTAATTATGTTTGCATGACATTCTAGAAGAAGCAAAACTTAAGAGACAGAAAACAGATCAATGGTTGCTAGAATCTAGAAATAGGGGAATGGGTTGACTGCAATGTACCAGCATGTAAGGATTTGGGGGGTAATACAATTGTTCTATATATTGATCGCATACACTTCTCAAAACTTGACAGTGTGTAAGTTATATATCAGTTTTCTCAAATCCTAAAAATAAGAGACTACCTCTGAAAACTGTAAGTAAGTAAATATGTCCAAGAAAAAAACTAGAAAACTTGAACTGATGCTAACTACCTACTTTTACAAAATGGAAATGTTAATCAAAAGTCATCCACTCCATTCCCCCCAAAAAGTACCGAGGTGAGTTTTAACTATTTGCAAAGAATCTCTATTTATTACAAAGTTTTCCAGAAAATATAAAAACTGCAAAATTTGTCAAAATCATTTTATTAAAGCAAATAACTTTGATACCAAAACTAGATAAGAATAATCTATCTAATTCATGAGCAGAGATTTGGACAGATGGTTTTCTAAGCCTTCTATGCAACTATATTTTGGCTTTTCACTATCGCACTTTTGGGTTAGTTCCACTTTTTCTGGTATACTGAATCTTCCAATTGAAAACCCATTTCTTGGTTTTTATCCTCACTTTGCTGGAGTAAAACCACAAGTAACTTTCTGAGAGGAGAAAGTAAAGTTTCTGAGTAATTGCCTGGCTGAAAATGTTTCTTTTTTATTCACACTGTAGATAGAAAATCTCCTTTAAATAGCGTATTTCCTCAGAACATTGAAGATATTGTTCCACTGTTTCCTAGCATCCAGGGTTGCTGATCAGCATTATTTTGTAGGTAAATGGTTTCCACTTGAAATATGAACAAACCCACCTCTCCCCTCCTCACAAGATCTTTTTCTGTTTATCATTGGGGTTCATACATTTTACAAAGAGGAGTCTTGAAAAGACTCACACACTCAAGTGTTCATATCAGCCTTATTTACAACATCCAAGATAAGGAAGAAAGCTAAGTGTCCCCCTGCTGGAAAAACGGTAAAGAAGACGTGTATATACATACATGTGTATATACACAATGGAATACTACTCATTAAAAAAAGAATGAAATTTTGCCATTTGCAGCAATACGGATGGACCCGGTGGGTATCACGCTTAGTGAAACAAGTCAGACAGACAACAGAAATACTTTACATGTGGAATCTAAAAAATGAATGAGTGAATATAACAAAACAGAAATAGACTTACAAATATAGAGACCAAACCAGTCCTTGCCACTGGGAGAGGGAAGGAGGAAGAGAAAGATAGAGGACAGAGTTAAGAGGTACAAACTACTATGTATAAAATAAATAGCTACCAGGAACTGTTGTACTGCTCAGAGAACATAGCCAATATTTTATAATAATTTTAAATGGAGTACCACCTATATAATTTTTGAATCACTATGTTGTACACTTCAAACAAACTAAAGTTGTAAATAAACTATACCTCAATAAAAATAAATTTTAACATCTCCAAATCTCACCCATCTCCAAACCCTCGCCTTCACCAAGATTCCACTGAGAAAACATGCCCAGATCTAGTGCATGCCCTGCTGCGTGCATGTTAGGCAGTTGATACGTTTTCATTGTCCAACATGTCCACCTGCTTTATGACTTCCAATCTTTAATAGCTCTTATCTATTAACGACCGTAGCCTTTTCTTCTCTTTTCAGTTCAGTTCAGTTCAGTTGCTCAGTCATGTCCAGCTCTCTGTGACCCCATGAACTGCAGCATGCAGTTTGGCAGAGCCTGAGGGGATTGATGGAGTTCTTTGAGGGCTGACTGCGCCTGGGAGATTTGGGAGGCTGGGTTGGGGCATGGTGGGTCAGGAATGTCGCCACTGTTCCGAAGTGGTGGTGGTCGAGATTGTGGGGTCGAGGGAGGAGCAAGCACCTCACCACATTCTCTGAACGAGGCGACCGTGAAGGTCGTAGCCACTTCCAGAAGTCGGGTGAATGTCCTGGGGTTCCTTTCTGCAGCTTCTTCTCATCCATCCATCCTGTCCTCCCCTACTCACTGCACACAGAGCCCTCAGCCCCACCTTACTAAAGTTTTCCCTGGCTTGGTAACAGTTCTGGAAATCTAGGTTGGTTTCTGAAATACTGGGGAAAATGTGAAATGACGTTTTCCCCTTTTATCCAGGACAGAAGTCACTTTGTATCGTATAACTTGATTTCTGCATGACATTATCCTGTGTGTCTACTGTTTTGGTTAATATACTTTGTGCATGCAGTAACTCCAAAGTAATTAATTATTTTAAATAGCATGTAATAATAATAATAAAGGGAGTTTTTTTTAATGCTTTAAGGAAGGCTTGTCAGATTTTCTTCCCCCATGTTTTAGACACTTTTTGAAAACCGACATTTTTATTGAAGGACATACATTTTTAATAGTTTCTGAACCCATCATCTCCTTAAAGGTCACAAGGAGATTAAAACATCTGTTTGAGAGACCCTACTGTCTCCTTAGGACATAGCATTGTGCCTGGCACATTGTAGACATTTAACAAATGTTTTCAGAATGGGAGAATGCTGTTTTTAAATGGACAAGCCTGTAATGTAAATCCATCTAAACCCACTTTTTTAATATATAAATTTATTTAAATTGGAGGCTAATTACAATATTGTATAAACCCACTTTAAACTACGTTATCTTAACACATCTTTAGAACCTTTAGTACAATTATCTTTAAATACACGTTAGTCCCACCAGAAGAACTTCACTTTCATGAAACCTGCAGTGGGACCCCAGAATCTGTATTTAACCAGCCAGGTGATTCTCAGTTAGTTAGTTCAGTCACTAAGTCGTGTCCGACTCTTTGTGACCCCATGGACTGCAGCATGCCAGGCCTCCCTGTCCATCACCAACTCCCGGAGTTTACTCGAACTAATGTCCATTGAGTCAGTAATGCCATCCAACCATCTCATCCCCTTCTCCTCCTGTCTTCAATCTTTCCAAGCATCAATGTCTTTTCCAATGAGTCAGTTCTTCCTATCAGGTGGCCAAAGTATTGGAGTTTCAACGTCAGCATCAGTCCTTCCAGTGACTATTAAGGACTGATTTCCTTTAGGATGGACTGGTTGGATCTCCTTGCAGTCCAAGGGACTCTCAAGAGTCTTCTCCAACACCACAGTTCAGTAGCATCAATTCTTTGGTGCTCAGCTTTCTTTATAGTCCAACTCTCACATCCATACATGACTACTGGAAAAACCATAGCTTTGACTATTTGGATTCTTTGTCAGCAAAGTAATGTCTCTGCTTTTGAATATGCTGTCTAGGTTGATCATAGCTTTTCTTCCAAGGAGCATGCGTCTTTTAATTTCATGGCTGCAGTCACCATCTGCAGTGATTTTGGAGCCCAAGAAAATAAATTCTGCCACTGTTTCCATTGTTTCCCCATCTCTTTGCCATGAAGGGATGGGATGGGATGCAATGATCTTAGTTTTTTGAATGTTAAGTTTTAAGCCAACTTTTTCACTCTCCTCTTTCACTTTCATCAAGAGGCTCTTTAGTCCTTCTTCGCTTTCTTCAATAAAGGTGGTGTCATCTGCGTATCCGAGATTACTGATATTTCTCCCAGCAGTCTTGATTCCAGCTTGTGCTTCATCCAGCCCAGCATTTCGCATGATGTACTCTGCATATAAACAAGCAGGGTGACAATATACAGCCTTAATGTACTCCTTTCCCAATTGGGAACCAGTCTGTTGTTCCGTGTCCAGCTCTAACTGTTGCTTCTTGACCTGCATACAGATTTCTCAGGAGGTAGGTCAGGTTGTCTGGTATTCCCATCTCTTTAAGAATTTTCCTCAGTTCATTGTGATCCACACAGTCAAAGGCTTTTGCTTAGTCAGTAAAGCAGAAGTTGATTTTTTCTGTAATTCTCTGGATTTTTCTATGATCCAACAGATATTGGCAATTTGATCTCTGGTTCCTCAGCCTTTTCTAAATCCAGCTTGAACATCTGGAAGTTCACAGTTCACGTACTGTTGAAGCCTGCCTTGGAAAATTTTGAGCATTACTTTGCTAGCATGTGAGGTGAGTGCAACTGTATGGTAGTTTGAACATTCTTTGGCATTGCCTTTCTTTGGGATTGGAATGCAAACTGACCTTTTCCAGTCCTGTGGCCACTGCTGAGTTTTCTAAATTTGCTGGCATATTGGGTGCAGCACTTTCACAGCATCATCTTTTAGGATTTGAAATAGCTCAACTGGAATTCCATCACCTCCACTAGCTTTGTTCATAGTGATGCTTCCTAAGGCCCACTTAATGTCACACTCCAGGATCTCTGGCTCTAGATGAGTGATCACACCATCGTGGGTTATCTGGTCATTAAGACCTTTTTTGTATAATTCTTCTGTGTATTCTTGTTGCCTCTTCTTAATATCTCCTCCTTCTATTAGGTCCTTTCTGTCCTTTATTGTGCCCATCTTTGCATGAAATGTTCCTTTGATATCTCTAACTTTTTTGAAGAGCTCTCTAGTCTTTCCCATTCTACTGTTTTCCTCTATTTGTTTGCATTCATCACTTTTTTATCTCTCCTTGCTATTCTTTGAAACTTTCTCCTTGCTATTCTTTGGAACTTTACATTCAGATGGGTATATCTTTCCTTTTCTCCTTTGCCTTTTGCTTCTCTTTTCTCAGCTATTTGTAAGGCCTCCTCAGACAACCATTTGGCCTTTTTGCATTTCTTTCTTGGGGATGGTCTTGATCACTGCCTCCTGTACAATGTCACAAACCTCTGCCCATAATTCTTCAGGTATTCTGTCTATCTGATCTAAACCCGTAAATCTGTTTGTCACTTCCACTATATAATTGTAGGTGATTCGATTTAGATCATACCTGAATGGCCTAGTGGTTTTCCCTACTTTCTTCAATTTCAGTCTGAATTTGGCAATAAGGAGTTCATGATCTGAGCCACAGTCGGCTCCTGGTCTTGTTTTTGTTGCCTGTATAGAGCTTCTCCATCTTTGGCTGCAAAGAATATAATCAATCTGATTTTGGTATTGACCATCTGGTGATGTTCATGTGTAGAGTCATCTCTTGTGTTGCTGGAAGAGGGTGTTTGCTATGACCAGTGCATTCTCTTGACAAAACTCTGTTACCCTTTGCCCTGCTTCATTTTATACTCCAAGGCCAAATTGCCTGTTACTCCAGGTATTTCTTGACTTCCTACTTTTGCATTCTAGTCCCCTATGATGAAAAGGACATCTCTTTTGGGTGTTAGTTCTAGAAGGTCTTGTAGGTCTTCATAGAACCATTCAACTTCAGCTTCTTCACCATTAGTGGTTGGGGCATAGACTTGGTTACAGTAATATTCAATGGTTTGCCTTGTAAATGAACAGAGATCATTCTGTCAATTTTGAGACTGCAACCAAGTACTGCATTCTGGATTCTTTTGTTGACTATGAGGGCTATTCCATTTCTTCTAAGGGATTATTGGCCACAGTAGTAGATATAATGGTCATCTGAATTAAATTCACCCATTCCAGCCCGTTTTAGTTCACTGACTCCTAAAATGTCTATGTTCACTCTTGCCATCTCCTGTTTAATGGCTTCCAGTTTACCTTGATTCATGTACCTAACATCCCAGGTTCCCATGCAATATTATTCTTTACAGCATCAGACTTTACTACCATCACCAGTCACATCCACAACTTGGCATTGTTTTCACTTTGGCTCTGTCTCTTCAGTCTTTCTGGAGTTATTTCTACACTCTTTTCCAGTAGCATATTGGGCATCTACCAATCCCTGGAGTTCATCTATCAGTGTCCTACCTTTTTGCGTTTTCATGGGGTTCTCAAGGCAAGAATACTGAAGTGGTTTGCCATTCCCTTCTCCAGTGGACCGTGATTTGTCAGAACTCTCCACTATGACCTGTCCATCTTAGGTGGCCCTACACGGCACGGCCCATAGTTTCATTGAGTTAGACAAGGCTGTGGTCCGTGTGATCAGCTTGATCAGCTTTCTGACTGTGGGCCTCATTCCATCTGCCCTCTGTTGGACAAGGAAAAGAGGCCTTGGAAATCCATGGAAGCTTCCCAATGGGAGAGACTGAGGGCAAAGATACCCTCTTGAATAAGTGGTGCTGGGAAAACTTTACAGCTACATGAAAAAGAATGAAGTTACAACACTATCTAACACCATACACACATCAGATCAGATCAGATCAGTCGCTCAGTCCTGTCTGACTCTTTGCGACCCCATGAATTGCAGCATGCCAGGCCTCCCTGTCCATCACCAACTCCCGGAGTTCACTCAGACTCACGTCCATTGAGTCAGTGATGCCATCCAGCCATCTCATCCTCTGTCGTCCCCTTCTCCTCCTGCCCTCAATCCCTCCCAGCATCAGAGTCTTTTCCAGTGAGTCAACTCTTCGCATGAGGTGGCCAAAGTACTGGAGTTTCAGCTTTAGCATCATTCCTTCCAAAGAAATCCCAGGGCTGATCTCCTTCAGAATGGACTGGTTGGATCTCCTTGCAGTCCAAGGGACTCTCAAGAGTCTTCTCCAACACCACAGTTCAAAAGCATCAATTCTTCGGCGCTCAGCCTTCTTCACAGTCCAACTCTCACATCCATACATGGCCACAGGAAAAACCATAGACTTGACTAGACGAACCTTTGTTGGCAAAGTAATGTCTCTGCTTTTTAATATGCTGTCTAGGTTGGTCATAACTTTCCTTCCAAGGAGTAAGCCTCTTTTAATTTCATGGCTGCAGTCACCATCTGTAGTGATTTTGGAACCCAGAAAAATAAAGTCTGACACTGTTTCCACTGTTTCCCCATCTATTTCCCATAAGTGGTGGGACCGGATGCCATGATCTTCGTTTTCTGAATGTTGAGCTTTAAGCCAACTTTTTCACTCTCCACTTTCACTTTCATCAAGAGGCTTTTGAGTTCCTCTTCACTTTCTGCCATAAGGGTGGTGTCATCTGCATATCTGAGGTTATTGATATTTCTCCCAGCAATCTTGATTCCAGCTTGTGTTTCTTCCTGTCCAGCGTTTCTCATGATGTACTCTGCATAGAAGTTAAATAAACAGGGTGACAATATACAGCCTTGACGTACTCCTTTTCCTATTTGGAACCAGTCTGTTGTTCCATGTCCAGTTCTAACTGTTGCTTCCTGACCTGCATACAAATTTCTCAAGAGGCAGGGCAGGTGGTCTGGAATTCCCATCTCTTGAAGAATTTTCCACAGTTGACTGTGATCCACACAGTCAAAGGCTTTGGCATAGTTAATAAAGCAGAAATAGATATTTTACACACAGATAAAACAAAATGGATTAAAGATCTAAATGTAGGACCAGAAACTATTAAATTCTCACAGGAAAACATAGGCAGGACACTTGATTACATAAATCAAAGTAAGATCTTCTATGACCCCCCCCCCCTCCTAGAGTAATGGAAATAAAAACAAAAATAAACAAGTGGGACCCAATTAAACTTAAAAGCTTTTGCACAGCAAAGGAAACTACAAACAAGGTGAAAAGACAGCCCTCAGAATGGGAGAAAATAATAGCAAAGAAAAAAACTAACAAAGAATTTCCAAAATATACAAGCAGCTCATACAACTCAATCGGAAAAGCAAACAACTCAATCAGAAAGGGGAAAGGGACCTGAAAAGACATTTCTCCAAAGAAGACATACAAATGGCAAACAAGCACATGACAAGATGCTCAACTCAGTCATTATTAGAGAAATGCAAATCAAAAGTACAATGAGATACCACTTCACATCAGTCAGAATGGCCATCATCAAGAAGTCTACAAACAATAAATGCTGGAGAAGGTGTGGAGCAAAGGGAACACTCTTGCATTGCTGGTGGGAATATAAACTGATGCAGCCACTATGGAAGACGATATGGAGATTCCTTAAAATGGTAGGAATAAAACCACCATATGACCCATCAATCCAACTCCTAGGCATATACCCTAAGGAAATCAAAATTGAAAAAGACACATGTGCCCCAGTGTTCACTGCAGCACTATTTACAATAACTAGAATATGGAAGCAACCTAAATGTCCATCAACAGATGAATGGATAAAGAAGCTGTGGTACATATATACAATGGAATACTACTCAGCCATAAAAAGGAATGCATTTGAATCCATTTTAATGAGATAGATGAAACTAGAGCCTATTATACAAGTGAAGCACGTCAGAAAGAGAAATATAAATATCATATACTGACACATGTATATGGAATCTTAAAAGATGGTGATGGTCAACAAAGGAAACTATTAGCAAGGTGAAAAGACAGCCTTCAGAATGGGAGAAAATAATAGCAAATGAAGCAACTGACAAACAACTAATCTCAAAAATATACAAGCAACTCCTGCAGCTCAATTCCAGAAAAATAAATGACCCAATCAAAAAATGGGCCAAAGAACTAAATAGACATTTCTCCAAAGAAGACATACAGATGGCTAACAAACACATGAAAAGATGCTCAACATCACTCATTATCAGAGAAATGCAAATCAAAACCACTATGAGGTACCATTTCATGCCAGTCAGAATGGCTGAGATCCAAAAGTCTATAAGTAATAAATGCTGGAGAGGATGTGGAGAAAAGGGAACCCTCTTACACTGTTGGTGGGAATGCAAACTAGTACAGCCACTATGGAGAACAGTGTGGAGATTCCTTAAAAAACTGGAAATAGAACTGCCTTATGATCCAGCAATCCCATGCTGGGCATACACACTGAGGAAACCAGAACTGAAAGAGACACGTGTACCCCAGTGTTCATCACAGCACTGTTTATAATAGCCAGGACATGGAAGCAACCTAGATGTCCATCAGCAAATGAATGGATAAGAAAGCTGTGGTGCATATACACAATGGAGTATTATGCAGCCATTAAAAAGAATACATTTGAATCAGTTCTAATGAGGTGGATGAAACTGGAGCCTATTATACAGAGTGAAGTAAGCCAGAAAGAAAATCACCAATACAGTATACTGACGCATATATATGGAATTTAGAAATATGGTAACAATAAACCTGTGTATGAGACAGCAAAAGAGACACTGACGTATAGAACAGTCTTTTGGACTCTGTGGGAGAAGGAGAGGGTGAGATGATTTGGGAGAATGGCATTGAAATATGTATAATATCATATATGAAACGAGTTGCCAGTCCAGGTTCGATGCACGATACTGGATGCTTGGGGCTGGTGCACTGGGACGACCCAGAGGGATGGTATGGAGAGGGAGGAGGGAGGAGGGTTCAGGATGGGGAACACGTGTATGCCTGTGGTGGATTCATTTCGATATATGGCAGAACCAATACAATATTGTAAAGTTTAAAAATAAAATAAAATAAATTAAAAAAAAGATGGTGATGGTTTAGTCGCTAAGTCATGTCCTACTCTTGCAACCCCATGGACTGTAGCCTGCAAGGTTCCTCTGTCCATGGATTTTCCAGGAAAGAATACTGGAGTGGGTTGCCATTTCCTTCTCCAGAGGATCTTCTGGACCCAGGAATTGAACCTGGGTCTCCTGCATTGCAGGCAGATTCTTTACCGACTGAGCTACAAGGGAAGCATGTTCCAAAAAGATGGCATTGATGAATCTGTTTTCAGGCCAACAATGGAGAAACAGACATAGAGAACAGACCTATGGACATGGTGGGAGGAGAGGAGGGAGAAGGGGAGATGTATGGAAATAGTAACATAGAAATTTACAATACCATATGTAAAATAGCCAATGGGAATTTGCTGTATGACTCAGGGAACTCAAACAGGGGCTCTGTGACAGGCTGAAGGGCGGGATGGGGAGGGAGATGGGAGGGAGGTCCAAGAGGGAGGGGACATGGGCGTACCAATGGCTGATTTTTGTTGATGTATGACAGAAAACCACAAAATTCTGTAAAGCAATTATCGTTCAATTAAAAATTTTTTCATCTTTTAAAAAGTGCATTAAAGATCTAAACATGAGACAGGACACTATAAAATTCCTGGAGGAAAACATAGGCAGAACACACTCTGACATAAATCACAGCAATATCTTTTTTGATCCACCTTCCAGAATAATGGAAATAAAAATAAACAAATAGGACCTACTCAAACTCAAAAACTTTTGCATAACAAAGAAAACAATAAACAAAATGAAAAAACAACCCACAGATTGGGAGAAAATATTTGCAAACAATGTGACTAACTAAGGATTAGTTTCCAAAATTTACAAACAGCTCATGATGCTTAACAGCATCAAAACAAACAACCCAATCACAAAATGGCAGAAGACGTAAGTAGACATGTCTCCAAAGAAGACCATGCAGATGGCCAAGAGGCATGTGAAAAGATGTTCAATATTGCTAATTATTAGAGAAATGCAAATCAAAACTACAATGAGATATTACCTCACTCCAGTCATAATGGCTATCATCAAAAAATCCACAAACAATAAATGCTGGAGAGGGTGTGGAGAAAAGGGAAACATCCTACACTGCTGGCAGGAATGTAAATTGGTACAGCTACTATGGAGAACAGTATGGATGTTATTTAAAGAATTAAAAATGGAGCTACCATAGGACCCTGCAATCATACTCCTGGGCATATACCTGGAGGAAAACATGATCTGAAAGGATACATGCACCCCAATGTTTATTGCAGCACTGTTTACAATAGTCAAGACATGAAAGCAACCTAAATATCCATCTACAGAGGAATGGATAAAGAAGATATGGTATATATATACAGTGGAATATTACTCAACCACCAAAAAGAATGAAATTATGCCATTTGCAACAACTTGGATGGACCTAGAGATTGTCATCAGATCAGATCAGTCGCTCAGTCGTGTATGACTCTTTGTGACCCCATGAATCGCAGCACACCAGGCCTCCCTGTCCATCACCAACTCCCGGAGTTCACTCAAACTCACATCCATCGAGTCAGTGATGCCATCCAGCCATCTCATCCTCTGTTGTCCCCTTCTCCTCCTGCCCCCAATCCCTCCCAGCATTAGAGTCTTTTCCAATGAGTCAACTCTTCGCATGAGGTGGCCAAAGTACTGGAGTTTCAGCTTTAGCATCATTCCTTCCAAAGAAATCCCAGGGCTGATCTCCTTCAGAATGGACTGGTTGGATCTCCTTGCAGTCCAAGGGACTCTCAAGAGTCTTCTCCAACACCACACTTCAAAAGCATCAATTCTTCGGCACTCAGCCTTCTTCACAGTCCAACTCTCACATCCATACATGACCACAGGAAAAACCATAGCCTTGACTAGACAGACCCTTTATTGGTAAAGTAATGTCTCTGCTTTTCAATATGCTATCTAGGTTGGTCATAACTTTCCTTCCAAGGAGTAAGCGTCTTTTAATTTCATGGCATACTTAATGACAGATAAGGAGATAAGGAGAAATACCATATGACATCCCTTAAATGTGGAATCTATAAAGAAATGATACAAATGAACTTACTTATAAAACATAAAGACTCACAGAGAACAAATTTATGGTTGCCAGAGGGAAGGATGGGGGAAAGGGATAGTTAGGGACTTTGGAATGGACACGTACACACTGCTATATTTAAAATGGATAACCAAGAAGGAACTAGTGAATAGCACATGGAACTCTGCTCAGTGTTATGTGGCAGCCTGGATGGGAGGGGAGTTTCAGGGAGAATGGATATATGTATGGCTGAGTCTCTGCTGTTCACTAGAAACTGTGACAATATTAATTTGCTATATCCCAATATAAAATTTAAAAAATTAAGTTTATTTTGCCTTAATATTAATAGAGCTGCCCCTGGTCTCTTTTGGTTATTGTTTGCATGGAGTATCTTTTTCCATTTCTTTCACTTTCAACCCATTGTATTTAAGGTCTAAAGTTAGTCTCTGGTAAGCAGCATATAGTTGAAATATGTTTTTATCAATTCAGCTAATTTCTTTTGATTACATTTACATTTAAAGTAATTATTAACAAGCACTTACTTCTGTCATTTTGCTCTTTCTTTTCCATATGTCTTACAGCTTTATTTTGGTCCCTTATTTCCTATATTAATGTTTTCTTTTGTCTTTAGTTGAATTTTGTAGTAAAATCCTTAAATTCCTTTCTCTTTTCCGTTTGTGTATATTCTACAGCTATTTTCTTTGTGGCCACCATTGGGACTACATTTAAATTGTAAAATTAAAACATTCTAATTTGAATTTGTACTAGCTTATCAGAGTACATCATGAGAAATGCTGGGCTGGATGAAGCATAAATTAGAATCAAGATTTCTGGGAGAAATATCAATAACCTCAGATATGCAGATGACACCACCCTAATGCAGAAAGCAAAGAGGAACTAAAGAGCTTCTTGATGAAGGTGAAAAGAGGAGAGTAAAAAAGTTGACTTAAAATTTAACATTCAAAAAACGAGGATCGTGGCATCCGGTCCCATCACTTCATGGCAAACAGATGGGGATAAAATAGAAACAGTGACAGACTTGATTTTATTGGGCTCTAAAATCACTGTGGATGGTGACTGCAGCCATGGAATTAAAAGATGCTTACTCCTTGGAAGAAAAGCTATGACAAACCTAGACAGTGTATTAAAAATCAGAGACATCACTTTGCCGACAACGATCCATATAGTCAAAGCTATGATTTTTCCAGTAGTCATGTACAGATGTGAAAGTTAGACCACAAAGGCTGAGCACTGAAGAATTGATGTTTTCAAACTGTGGTGCTAGAGAAGACCCTAGATTGAGTCCCTTGGACTACAAGATCAAACCAGCCAATCCTAAAGGAAATCAACCCTGAATATTCAATGGAAGAACTGCTGCTGAAGCTGAAGCTCCAATACTTGGCAAAGACTCCTGATGCTAAAAGCTGACTCACTGTAAAAGACCCTTATGCTAGGAAAGACTGAAGGTAAAAGGAGAAGGGGGCAGCAGAGGATGAGATGGTTAAATAGCATCACTAACTCAATGAACATAAATGTGACCTAACTGTGGGAGATAGTGAAGGACAGGGGAGCCTGTCTTGCTGCAGTCCCATAGAGTCAGACATGACTTAGCAACTGCACAACAACAAACGATTAGTGGTGTTGAGCATTTTTCATCATTTACTAAACAAATATGTATGCAAAGAGCCAACTCATTGGAAAAGAGTGGGAAAGATGCTGGGAAAGACTGAGGGCAGGAGGAGATGGGGCAAGAGGATGAGGTGGTTGGCTGGCATCACCAATTCAATGGACATGAAGTCAGGCAAACTCCAGGAGGTGGAGAGGGACAGGGCGGCCTGGCATGCTGCAGTCTATGGGGTCACAAAGAGTCAGACACGACTGAGCAACTGAACAACTAGCTTATCTTCAATAACACAAAAACTCTACTCTTTGCATGTCTATCCCCATCCCTTTCAGTTGTTAATGTCCCCAAATTGTATCCTTATATACTCTAAGTGAGAACTGGAGCTCATGGATCCAGCCTCTTCTTTCTCTATAATTACCTAATTAGCTGTAGGACTGATTGGGAGCGGAAAAAAAGCTTGAGGTGGAAAATGCACAACACCAACCAGTGTCACAAATACATGTTAACAATGGCATCCCATCTCTACACACACACAGCCTTCCTCCACACAGAAACAGCTGTCACTGAGTTAGGTAGGTCACAACATCATGTGGAAGTAGTAGATGTTTCCACAAGATGGCAGTCTTTCTTTGTACTGTAAAACTTAATAAGCAATGTTGCAATGTTGCAAAATACTTAATAAACAGTATTTTATTATTTATGTAGCTGTTATCATGAATTGTATGTCATACACTACCACATTTTGAACAGATTTTTTAATTTGGGTCACAATTATGGTTCGATGCATTGGTGGTGTTATAAGTGAAGAAGGAAACATTCTAAATAGCAGTGTGTTCATGGACATGTGCATTTGTGGACCCCACCTAACCTCAACTGGATGATGAAGTTCCAAGGACTCTCAGGGGTGAAGTTAATTTGAGAGTAGTGATTAAAAAGTACTGGAGACGGAGGTTTGTATATCACGTTAATCAATGTGAACTTTATCCTGAAAAACATGGGAAATCATAGAAATATTTTAACCAGGTGGGTGTCTGGATCAGCGAAATGTTTCTCAAACTTTACTCCTTGTTAACACCTTCGTTATTTTTTCCATATGTCCATATCACCTCTAGTTAATTTATTTAATGTTGCTTACATCAATCTTTTATTCTTTTACAAACATATGCCAAAAGGAAACTCATTATCAGCATTGCTTGCCATAATATTTAAAATAAGATATAGCCATTAAAATAGAACAATGTTCATTTATGTACCAACTTCATTTTTATTTCATTTGTTGGTTGTGCTGGGTCTCTGTTACTATGCATGCACTTTCTCTAGTTGCTGCAATGGCGGGGGGGGGGGGGGGGGGGGCGGGGGGGGGGCTGTGGGAGGGAGGGGAGGGGCAGGAGTAGCTACTCTCCAGTTGTCTCCAGTTGTAGTGCACGGCCTTCTCCTTGCAGTGGTTTCTCTTGCAGAGCACAGGCTCTAGGTGCAGGGGCTTCGGTGGTTGCCATGTACAGGCTCTAGAGCAGGATCACTAGCTGTGGCAGGGGCTTAGTTGATCTACTGCATGTGGAATCTTCCTGGACCAGGGATGAACCTGTGTCCTCTGCATTGGCAGGGGGCAGCTTCTTATCCACTGTACCACCAGGGAAGTCTTACGTACCAACTTTAAATCATCTCATGCACCGCTGTGTAAATCTACCACAGTTTTTGTGCTAGATTTTCTCATTTTTTAAAAATATTTTTTGGCTGTACCTTCCACAGCTTACAGGCTCTCAGTTCCCAACCAGGGATCGAACATGGGCCACAGCAGCGACAGCGCCATATCCTAACCACTAGGCAGCAGGGAACTCCTGCCATATTCTCAATTACTGGGTCTTAGGTGTGCCCTGTAATCGCCTATTACAGAGTTGTGAGTGTAGAGAAGCTCAGACACAGGCTGAGGGTATTAGTTTCTCTGCTGTGTAACACCTTATGAAATTTTCATGTGCATACAAATCACCTCGGGATCTTCTAAAAATGCAGATTTTGATCCAGCATGGGATCTGAAAATTCTTCACTTGTAACAAACTCCTAAATGATGTTAATGTTAGCTTCCCAACCATGCAACGTAGCAAGGTACAGGACTATAAGTCCCTGAAGGGCAGGGACCGTGCCTTAATCCTCAGCATAGTGTCTGGCACAGACAACTTCTTAGTTAATACTTACGGAAAAGAGCACAGAATTTTCTTTCCCCAGCAGTCACGTGAGGCTTCCCTGATAGCTCAGTTGGTAAAGACTCTGCCTGCAATGCAGGAGACCTCGGTTCCATTCCTGGGTTGGGAAGATCCCCTGGAGAAGGGAAAGGCTACCCACTCCAGGATTCTGGCCTGGAGAATTCCATGGACTGTACAGTCCGTGGGGTCGGACACGACTGAGCGACTTTCACTTCACTTTCTCAGCAAACACATGACTCTCCATATGCAAGCTTCAGCTTAGAAGTCTCTCTCACCCACTCACACGCACACCACTACTATTCAAAACATTTTAATTTTTCTAAAACTATAGTGCAGCTTTTATTTTCTACGTATAACCAGCTTAGATTATTAACTCTAGGACAGCAGAGACCTTAGTTGTACTGATTTCCGAAGCTTCCGTCTCACCTAGGTGTATCCCAGGCGTGGTCTGGCAGTTAGAGAAGAAAACTGGACAAGGCCTAAGTTCTCATGGAGCTAATGATCTAATGACGACTTCACCAAGCAACAGGCGATCACACCCGGTTTCGAAGCCTAAGTTTTGAAGCCTATCTGCAGAAGAGCAGATACAGGAAGGTCTTCTAAAGCCGCCGGCTCCTACGGAGCGGGAAGTCCTGGAGTTCAGATGGCTCGAGGCCAGACGCCGCGGGTGGAATCGCGGAACCCGACTCTTTCATTGGACAGTCCGGATCGGGAGAATCCAAAGTGGCGGGGGGGAGGGAGAGAGGCTGCTATGTGCTGTCGCAGGAGTAGTCAGAAGATTACAAAGTGGATATCCAGGCCATGAAGAGAACTAAAAAATCGGTAACTGAAACTATCTTCTAAATACTCCCTTATGAAATTATGCGTCTCCGCATCCTATGTCTTGGAGGAATTGGACTGGCCCAACCTCCAAGGAGCAGTAGAGCGCAGCCGGTCGTCTAGAGAGTCCCTCACGTAAGAGACGTGGGAAAGAGTGTCGCAGGGAAAGCTGGGCCACTGCCGCTGTCTGCCACCATCTTGCTTTCCTCTAAGGCGGCAGTGACCGAGGTTCAGAACAATCTTGAGCAATGAAGCTGTTAACCAGAGCCGGGTCCCTCTCGGTGAGCACAGCTGGCGGGCTTGGGGAAGGGTTGGAAAGCAGATGGTCAGCAAAGTCATACGGACCGGAGTTGCCTGGTTTGGGGCCCCTGGGCGCTGGGCTTCGTTCTGCCCTTCAGCTGAACCCTGGAGGCCAACTGGGCTCCAGGCTGGGTGGGTCAGGCTTTGGAAGGCCCGCTCATGCTCTGAGCAGAGGAGACCTAATGCAGGAAAACGTGCAGAGAGAGAGGGGGCTTGAGAGCAGAGATGAAGCGACTCGATGGAGACACCTTTGAAGGTCATTGCTGCACTTGCGTGCAGGTGAAGGAGACCATGAGATATGGGTCACAGGAGGCCGGTGTAGACCTAGTCCCCCATCCCTACCCTATCAGCTGCTGCCTTTGTTTCTTGGCATATCATGTAGCATCAGCTGCTCCAACTGTTAAGCGGGCTTATGAGTAAAATCATAAGGGAAAAAATGAGCTAATACCTGTATAGCGTTTTTCAGTGAACCTGGAACTTGATTGTTACTGTCGTGTCCTGGCTGCATAAAGTGTGCTTTTCTTGATCTTGTTTTAATATTATCCTGGAGAGGTTCTTGGCCTTCCCTTTAGAGCTTCTTAAGGCTCCTCCTCCATGTCCGATTGACACATAGCTGTCACTTGGGGAAAACTCCAGTATCAGTGTTATATCATTGTGGACTGGTGGTTATCAAGAGGGGACAGTCTCAACCTCTGAGTTTAAAACAACTCTTCGAGGCCAATTTTGCCCCCAGGGGACATTTGGCAATATCTAGAGACGATTTTGGTTGTGACAACCTGAGGGCCGGAGGAGTGCTACTGCTGAACATCCTTCAGGGCTCAAAGCCACCCACAGCAGAATTATCCAGCTCGAAATACCAAGAGAGCCTGGGTTGCTAAGTAACGTAGTAATCTACTAGAAGGTTCGAAAAACCAGGGAATGGAGTTTCCGGGTACTTAATATTTAAATAGATAAACTATGAATTATACAAATGACCATGATTTAGACTGTAATTCTCTTAGCCTTCTTAGCACCTCTAAACTAACCGGTGATTTTAATAACCCTTAGAGGGAAGTCCAGTTGGACTGGCAAAAGACCTCAAAACCTCTACATTCATTCCATCCTCACCTTTCAGTAGAAAAAAGAACTCAAAAGTAACAGAGTTGAAGAGGACCAGTGTAAGCAAATTGCAGTAAGCTTGAAAGCAATTGTTGTTTCTACTTACAGCACTTTACATAAGAATAAATGTGTACATCTTTTGTTATTAAAACAGTAATTGTATGGACAGTTACTAGGATAATTCTTTGCAACAAGTTTGAATGGAACAAATTATAGAAAGTACGTTATCAACAAAGTGTCACTGCTCAGGCACATTTGAGAGGAGAGCACCTAAATCTGCCTTAGCATCTGATGTGCCTACATATCTTAAATTTTTTACTTGCTGGAAAAATCAAAAGCTGGAATCACTAGTAGAGTTAACTGTACCACACCCAGCAAATGAAATTGATGATAATAAACCAAAGCTAATTGTAATTTATAATTTGAAAGCGCTAAGGAAAGTTATGACCAACCTAGACAACATATTGGAAAAGGCAGTGGCACCCCACTCCAGTACTCTTGCCTGGAAAATCCCATGGACAGAGGAGCCTGGTGGGCTGCAGTCCATGGGGTCGCTAAGAGTCAGACACGACTGATCGACTTCACTTTCACTTTTCACTTTCATGCATTGGAGAAGGAAATGGCAACCCACTCCAGTGTTCTTGCCTGGAGAATCCCAGGGACGGGGGAGCCTGGTGGGCTGCCGTCTATGGGGTCGCACAGAGTCAGACATGACTGATGCGACTTAGCGGCAGCAGCAGCAGACAGTATATTAAAAAGCAGAGACATCACTTTGTCAACAAAGGTCCATCTAGTCAAGGCTATGGTTTTTCCAGTAGTCATGTATGGATGTGAGAGTTAGACTATAAAGAAAGCTGAGCACAGAAGAAGTGACGCTTCTGAACTGTGGTGTTGGAGAAGACTCTTGAAAGTCCCTTGGACTGCAAGGAGTCCATCCTAAAGGAGATCAGTCCTGAGTGTTCATTGGAAGGAATGATGTTGAAGCTGAAACTCCAATATTTTGGCCATCTGATGCATAGAGCTGACTCATTTGAAAAGACCCTGATGTTAGGAAAGATTGAAGGGAGGAGGAAAAGGGTGGACGACCGAGGATGAGTTGGTTAGATGGCATCACCAACTCAATGGACAAGAGTTTGGGTCAACTTCAGCAGTCAGTGATGGACAGGGAGGCCTGGTGGTCATGTGGTCGAAGAGAGCCGGACACGACTGAGCGACTGAACTGAACTGAACAGCAAATGTAAACTAGGAACCAACTTTTCGATAGTACAGCATTGAAGCTGAATGCACAACCAGCAGCCCTCCTGGACAACATGAAGTAGGAACAATGCAGCCTTTGAGGGACTCCTTGGGAAACTCAGGCAGCATGTTCATTTAATCCTGGGAGTACTAAGGTTTAATTCTCAACATCTCCACTAGTAACCTTATGATCCTTAGACATAATCAGAATTAATTCTGTGGTATTGTATATCATTCGCCAAAAAAAAAAGCTAAATAAAATTACACATTTTGGATCCATTATCTGACGTTTAAGAGGATCCCTTCCCGTGGCTGCATATTACATTTTGAGAATCTGCTGTGGGTGTACCTATCGTTAATCTCAGGGTATATTAGTCAAAGAAGATTAAAAAAAAAAAAAAACCCTTTAGTTGTGTAGTCTTAATGTAGCACAAAAGAGAGTGAAGATACTATAGGAAATATTTGGGCGCTTGGATGAAGTTTTCTTTGATATGCTTTTTAAAGGTTACTAAAATGATTAAGGAAATGAAGTCATATTGGAAAGTAGACTAAAAAGATGAGACTCTTTAGGCAGATAAGAGAAGCAGTAATGCTAAAATCTATAAAAAGGTATGAACGTGGCTATTCCGCACTTTTTCAAAAAGTTCCAAAGCATTAGAGCCTAGAAAGGACCACTTGGAGCTCTAATAAGGTAGTTAAAAGGTAAAAGAAAATGCAGTGAATCTTGATATAAGAAATGAACATGTTCAACTCAGCGTTCCTTCAAGCTATACAGATCAACAATAGAGATTGAAGAGTGGCATGGTAAACTGGTGGGTGAGTTAATAGGTTAATCAGCTGACTCCTCCCATGGAGTTTATTTACCACCGAACAGCCTCTATTGCTTGGGCCAACTCAGATACAATGCACTATTCTTTTGAGAAATGTGGTAACCTGTCTTTTTTTGTGTTTAGAGATTTTATTCCCTCAAAGTTGCTCCTAAAGTTAAAGCCACAGAAGCCCCTGCAGGAGTGCCTCCACATCCTCAGGACCTTGAGGTTAGTCCCCCTGAGTTACTCACTGGACACATACACGCCTTACTGTTCTTGGTAATATAAAGACATTAATCACATCCTGCTTTATCTTATATACAGTTTACCAGGTTACCAAATGGTTTAGTGATTGCTTCTCTCGAAAACTATGCTCCTGCATCAAGAATTGGTTTGTTCATTAAAGCAGGCAGCAGATATGAGAACTCCAACAATTTAGGAACTTCTCATTTGCTTCGTCTTGCATCCAGTTTGGTAAGCATCTTGACTACTTCCGTGTGTTTAGAAATCTGTGATATCTTGGTCCTACAGAAAAGAAGAACTAAAAGCAACACCCCTATGTTAGTTTCCTGGAGCTGCCATAACAAATTACTTCACACAGTCTGGCTTAAACACCAGGAGTTTATCCTGTCACAGTTTTAGAGGCTAGAAGTCAAAGTCATGGTGTCAGTAGAGCCATACTCCCTCTGAAGGCTCTAGGAAGAATCTTGCCTTTGTTTCTCCCACAGCTTCTGGTGGTTGCCAGCAGTCCTTTTCATTCCTTGGCTTGCGGCTGCATCATTCCAATATCTGCCCCTGATTTTACGTGGCCCTGTCTGTCTTTCTGTGTCCAAATATCCCTTTTACTGAAGGGCACACTTATCCAGCATGACCTCATTTTAAATATTTACATCTGCAAAGGCTATTTCCAAACAGGGTCACTTTTGTAGGTTCTTGGGTAGACATGAATTTTGGGCATGTTTTCAAATACAGTCCCCTAATATAGCGTGAAAAATCACAGGATACTTATCACAGGGAAGCAGTAAATTAGTGTCCATCCAGAGCATAAGAAATCAGTAAAAAGACAACATTTTTAGGATAGTGAGACACATGTACATCCATGGCTGATTCATGTCAATGTATGGCAAAAACGCCACAATATTATAAAGTAATTAGCCTCCAATTAAAATTAATTAATTTTTTAAAAAATAAAAGAATCATGTACCAAAAAAAAGAACAAGATTTTTAATTTTTAAAAAGAAGTGCCAGAAATTGAAAATTATTTTTTCCCTTATGCAAATCTCTTTCACAATAGATTGATGAATCCAACAAGCATGTATTTGATAATTGAATTTTTATCTAAATACTTTATATAAAAATCTATACTTGTGCCTTTGGGTCAACTTTGTTGGGCATATCTTAAAAAGAGGCAGTATTTTTAGTTAGTGTTCCTTTGAATTTAATGACAGACATTAGATTTTGACATAAAAAGTCATGTTTGGCAAACTTGGCATTAAAAAATACCAAAAATGGTTGTTTTTTTCTTTTCCAAGACTACAAAAGGAGCTTCATCTTTCAAGATAACCCGTGGAATTGAAGCAGTTGGTGGTAAATTAAGGTTTGTTAAAAATAAATAATCGGAAATAGTGAAAACACCATAAGATGATCAGTTGTAAAGGAACTTTTCTGTTATCAAGGTGGTTAACAGTTTCTTAAGGCACAAGAAGGAAAAGACTGATGAATTTGACTGCATAAATGTAAAACATCTTTATGCCTGAAAGTAAAAATCTAAGTAACTAAAAGTAGGTATTTGTAACATATGTAATATGGAGAGGATTATTTGGAAAAATAAAGAACTGCAAATTAGGAAAACAACCAAAGAGTAAATGGATAGGAACAAAGATAGGAATAGGCTGTTCCCAGAAGAGCCCAGAAACAATGATCTTAAATCAACAGTTCAAAACCATTTTATACTGCTGGTGGGAGTATGAGTTGATACAGCTACTTAGGAAAGAATCAAGAAATATCAATTAATATTAAAATGAGCATATTCTTCAACCTAACAGTTTTTAATCTACATGCACAAAGGAATTCTTTATATTGTGACTGGAAACAATCTAAATGCCTGTCTTTAAAGAGGTGGATAAGTAAAGTATGATACAATAATATGCTGGGACTACTACAGTTAGGAATGAACAGCAGTTAAGAGATGAATTCAGTCTGTATCAACATGGCAGACTTAACAAAATGTTTTTTGGAAAACAATTTTTAAGATTTTTTGAAGGTATGAGGAGGTTTTTAACAAAATAATATGTAACGCTTATAATTATGTTTGTCTCAAGTGGGAGAAAGTGTGAGAGCCTGGGAAGAATACAAAGAGATCTTCAACTTTAAAATTGCCTTTTTTAAGTTGTGGTAAAATACGTATAGGATGAAATGTACCACCTTTAACATGTGTAGTTCTGTAACAATAAGTGTCAGTGAGCAACCATCACCACCACCCATCTCCAGAATGTTTTCATCTTCCCCAACCCAAACCCTGTAGCTATGAAACACCACCTTCCCTTCCCTCAGCCCCAGGCAAGCGGCATTCTGTGTTGTTCCCATGATTTTGACTACTCTAGGTACCTCATATCAGTGGAATCAAATAGTACGTGTTACCTTTTCATGACTGACTGACTTCACTGAGCAAAATGTTTTCAAGGTTTATCCAAGTGTAATATGTCAGGACTTTCTTCCTTTATGTCAAGTTGAAATACTTAACTGTTTTCTTTTTTAAGATTTTTTTAAATAGTTAAAATCTTCAGTTGAGTGTGCATATTTTTGTTTACTATTACTTATACTTTTTGTACTTCAAAATATTTTTTCCAAAAGATTGATTTCATGAAGATATAAGAGAAAGCTTATTCTTCTGATTTAGATAATTCACTGTAATTTATTTTTGACTCAGCGTGACGTCAACAAGGGAAAACATGGCCTATACTGTGGAATGCCTGCGGGATGATGTGTGAGTACCTGTGTTTATTTAGAAGATCTGCTTTTAAAGAAGTACTTAGATGCTCAGTTCTACTCTTTTTTTTTTTTTCAGTGTGGCATGACCTCTGATGTTGGTTTTGGATTGTTATTCACAAACTGCCTAAAGTTTAATAAAAAGCATTACAGTTATGTAGAATGGATGTTCGTTTTAAATTTTTGACTGGTAACTCTGAGCTTCATGTCTTCTGTAGTGATATTCTAATGGAGTTCCTGCTCAATGTCACCACAGCACCAGAATTTCGACGCTGGGAGGTAGCTGCCCTTCAGCCTCAGCTAAGGATTGACAAAGCTGTGGCTCTTCAGAATCCACAGGCTCGTAAGTGCACTTTTAGATTATATTCCATTGTTTCTAAGATACTGGGATTTCAAGAAAATCAATTTGTAGAGGAATAAAACTGCTGTTGAAATTCTTTTTCTCCTTGGGTTTGAAAATACACTTTCCAAAAATTTGTCCACTTTTTAAAACATTGTTCATTTCTAAACATTTGTATTATTGATTATTTTTCATCATGTTAATATTTAAATTTATTACAGAATCCTAGGCCTTTCACCTGTGTTTTATGCCTATCCTCCCACCGCTGATTTTTTTGTTGTTGTTTTTTTATTGGTTGCACTGGATCTTCTGTGCTGTGCGCAGATTTCGTCTAGTTTGGGGGAGCAGGCTTCTCTTGCTGTGGAGCACGGGCTCCAGGCTCGCAGGTTCAGGAGTTGTGGCACACAGGCTTAGTTGCTCCTTGGCATGTGGAATCTTCCCAGACCAGGGATCGAACCCATGTACCCTGCATTGGCAGATGGATTCTTAGCACTGTGCCACCGGGGAAGTTCCCTGGTGTTTTTTGTTTTTTAACAGTCTTTTATTTTTAGTTGGAGGATAATTACTTTATAGTATTGTGGTGGTTTCTGCCTTAAATCAACATGAATCAGCCATATGTATATATATGTCCCCTGCCTCTTATACCTCCCTCCTTATCCCACCCCTCTTGTATCAGAGCACCCCCTGGTGTTTTTTAATGGTTGTTTTACTTACACCAAATCTGGCAGCAGTTTATTGCTGCTGCTGCTGCTTTTACTGTTATATATTGCTGTTGTTGTTTAGCCAGCTCCCTTTTATTGGGTTTTTCCAAAGCAATCAGCTTAATTTAAAAAAAACCTTTTTGTATTCATGTTTGTGTTTATAGAATGTTTGGTTATATAATCTTGACAAGCATACCTGGCAGAACAAATCTGTAAGATAAAAAAAGCACCACTGATTCTCAGAAGTCAAGAACTTGTGGTAGGAGCAGAAACGTGCAGGTAGCCCACTGAGGTATAAGCAGGCGGTCAACTGCAGGGGCTCAGAATGGCACGGACTTCACTCACATGCAGGCCTGTCAAGTGTCTGGAACATAGTGAGTGCTTGGCTCCTGTTTGCTCATATTATATTTCATCGTGATAACTTTGTTACCCCAGGCCTTTGGTAAAAGAAATAGAATAGTAAAATTGTAGAAAAGATGACTTCTGTGTCCTGAGTAGCTTCCTTCCCCACTGGCAGCAGTGAGGCTCCAGCCCTCGTCCTTTGTGCCTGAACAGTTATTGTAGTCTCCTGGCTGGTGTCTCTCTGCCCTGGCGTGCGTCTTCAGGTGGATTCTGACATTTACAGGCTGCTATCAGAGAATCTTATTTTTCTCAGCACATTTAACTGGCAGAATTTTAGAAGTTGCTAGAGATTAAATGATAATAAATTTTCGATGCTTGAATGCGATGACCAAAGTTGTATAGTTGTTTTCGAGGCTCTCTACATGGTGTTGTCTTTATTTAAACAATGTTTCTGTAACTGCTTCTTTACTTATGTTACAGACGTCATTGAAAATTTGCATGCTGCCGCTTACAGAAATGCCTTGGCTAATTCCTTATATTGTCCTGATTATAGGATTGGAAAAGTGACACCAGTTGAGGTACTGATAAAACACCTTACATTTTTAAATGTGCTCATTTTCACATTAATTTGAATGTTCATCTACCACTCAGTTTTGTTTGCTAATTTTCTTGTCGTCTAATTTAAGAGAGTCTCTTGCTTGCTTTTTTTCCCATCACTTTGCTGCCTTTTTTTTTTTTTGGCTATACTACACAGCTTGTGGGAGCTTAGTTCCCCTACCAGGGATCAAACCCATGTCCCCTGCAGTAAAGAGCAGAGTCCTGAACCACCAGGAAATTGCCCATTCATCAACTTGCTTTTTGACTAAAATTCTGTCTGAACAGTTTTTGTGTCTCTTTCAACTAAAAAAAAAAAAGTGTTTATTATGAAAGGGGCAATTCCCTGGTGGGGAATTACAGAAATTTCAGAATTACATTCTGACCAGACATTTCATTCATTCATACTTTATGAATTCATTACAGAAATTTCATTCATAATTTATGAATAGGATGTATTAAAGGGTCCCATTTTTCAAAAAGTAAGGTGTGTGTAGACAAATACCAAGATATTAACTATGATTATCAAAGTTACTAACATTTTTAAAATGTATCCCTAGGCTAAAGGAAATTCTAAAGAAATTGGTGCTGGAACACTTTAAGCAAAAGCAGCATTCAGTAGAAAAACATCACCAGGAAAAAAATAAGAGTATGACTTTCCAAGATGGCTCAATAGATGGAGACAGCATTCATTTTAGGCACAAATTCTAAATAAACTGAGCTTCAGCAAGTCTAAACATTACTCAGGGAACCTTTTTAGCTGCCCCACCACCACCACCATGAATTTTTAACACCACAGATATACTGTATATCCGTTTATGCACTGTATATATATTTGTACTTTATATATAAAGGATTTTCTTTTTTTTTTTTTCTTCCCCCAAGAAGTAATTTTCACTCTCTTGGGAGCAGTAGTATAGTTGAGAATGCATGTTTTAGCCCTACTTTTATATAAAGATTCCAAGATTTCACATTGAATCTACTGTATTAACCTATATTAGTAGGGAGACATTGACGAATTTTTTTTTAAGCTCCCAAAATAATTCTGTAATCATCCAGGTTGGAAACCCTGGTATAGACACTAACTTATTAGCAAAAAAATATTCAAAGACAGGCAAGAGGAATATAGTGATATAACTGTTAGCTCTACTATAGAATGTTAACAGTGCTTTATTACTACCTGTATAAAGATGAACCTGATGTACTCCTTAAACCACATTATAATAAAAATCATAAACTTAGTCCCATTTCAAGTTCAAGCCAATATGTCCTCTAATTTTTGTATGTTTTTTTTTCATTAACAGCTTCATTGAGATGTAATTTACATACCATACAGTTCACCATTTAAAATGCACGATTCAGGTTTTTATTCTGTTCACAGAGTTACATAACCATCACCACATTCAGTTCTAGCAATGGTTTTTAAAAGCTCAATTTAATTCAGTACTAGGTAGTCCCTTATAGTTCATTACAGCAGCTTTTAAGCCTGTTTATTCTCTGCTAAACTGCACTTTGATATTTTTATAGTTCTTTATATTTATACCAGTATAACCAGATAAATGTTTTCACTTTCTCAGTTACATGACTATGTACAGAATCATTTTACAAGTGCAAGAATGGCTTTGATTGGACTTGGTAAGTTGGCAATTACCTGCATGTCAGTTTCCTTCTTTTAAGAGTAGTTCTTTTAACTCACAAACATAGAAAACAGACTTATGGTTGCCAAGGGGGAAGCACAGGAAAGGGTTGGTTTGGGAAGAGCAGATGCAACCTATTATGTATAGAATAGATAAACAGCAAGATCCTGTTATAGCACAGGAAGCTATATTCAATGAGAAGGTAGAATTATCCTTGAAACTGTAAAATCAGATACTATCATATGTAACTGTGTATATATACATCTTTTACAGTTATATCAATATCTAGATAACTTACAGTTCCATGTTTCTTGGCTCCCAGAGAAAGTGGTAGATAATCAGGAAATTCCCTGAGGTTGCTGACTTTTCCTTTTGTAATTGTTGGGGTAGTGAAGGGGACACCTTTCCAGTACATTGTAAGTCTATCACTATATTGGTAACCCGCCTCAATTTATAATATACTCCCTTGGGTATTTTCTTAAATTCTGATTACACAATTCTTTATGGTCTGTCTCATTTTAGAAAGTGGTTAATTGAAAAAAGAGAAACTAAGGTGCACTCCTAGTAGATGTTGCACTTATAGTTAAGAATAAAGATACTGTTTCACTGTCTCTGTATGAGTTACTTTAAAAAAGAGTAGTCCCTTAAGCTATAATTATGTGATTACTGGATTGAACAAAATTTGAGAACTTACCCTGTGTTAGGTCAGAAAGTCAGTATGTGATAGGATTTTTATATACATAATTTTAAAAATTTATTTGGCTGTGCTGGATCTTTGTTGCTGCACAGGCTTTTCTCTAGTTGCAGAGAGCGGGGGCTACTCTCTAGTGGCAGTGCACAGGCTTCTCGCTGTTGCGACTTCTCTTGTTGCAGAGCACAGGCTGTACGTGTGGCGTACAGTACAGTAGGTGTGGCCTACAGGCTTAGGAGCCCCGCAGCGCTTGGGATCTTCCCAGATCAAGGATCAGTCCCAGACCTGTGTCTCCTGCATTCGCAGGCAGATTCTTTATCACTGAGCCACCAGGGAAGCCCTGATAGGATTTTAATAGCTAGTCTTTCATGGAAACAACCTGAATGTCCACTGACAAATGAATGGATAAGGAAGATATGGTACATATATTCAATAGAATATTATTCAGCCATTAAAAAGAATCAAATAGTGCCACTTGCAGCAACATGAATGGATGTAAACATTACCATACTAAGTGAAGTAAGTCAGAAAGAGAAAAGCACCACATGATATCACTTATCCATGGAATCTAAAATACAACACTAATGAACATATCTGTGAAACAGAAACAGACTCCTAGAGAACAGAATTGCACTTGCTGAGGGGTGTCGGGGAGGGAAGATGGGGAATTTGGGATTAGTAGATGCAGACTAGTATAGATAGAATGTATAAGCAACAAGGTCCTACTACATAGCACAGAGAACTATATTCAATTTCCTGTGATAAACCATAATGAAAAAGTATATGTATAACTGAATCACTTTCCTGTACAACAGAAATTAACACAACATTGTAAATCAGCTGTACATCAATAAAATTTTTAAAATATCCCCAACACAGTTTTATAGCATATAAATAAATCTTCCACAACTCTGAAAAGAAAAAAGCTAGTCCTTTTTTTTAAGTACTAATTTTTAAATTCATTACAGTATTTGCAAAACCTATGACAAAGGGCAAATTTCTCTAAGCAAAGAGCTTTTTACAAAGAGCTTTTGTTTTAAGTACAGTTTAATAAAAAAATCGACAAAGGGATGAACAAACAGTTCATGCAGAAAGTGTGTTATGTGTATATACAATTATTGTAAAAGATGTAATAACTAAGAAATTTTTAATCTGTTAAGTTGGCAAAAATTAAAAGATAGACACTACCCAGTATTAACCAAGGTATGGAAAAATAGGCACTCAAAAATTATTGGCAGGAGTGCAAACTGGTACATTTTTGAAGGTCTATTTTAAGAATTTATCGTTCAGAAATATTTTGATAAGTTTACAAAATACTTGCATGAGAATTTTGTTTGCAGTAGTTGGATTTTGTTCATTTGTTTTATAAATAATAATTGAGTATAATTCACACTGTGTAAAATTCACCGTTCTGAAGTGTGCAGTTTGTGGGTTTTAGCATACTCAGAGTTGTGCAGCTATTGCCACTGTCTAATCTCAGAACATTTTCATCATCCCCAGAAGAAACCCCGTACTCAATAGCAGTCACTCCTCATTCCACCTCCTTGCATCTGACAACCGGCAGTCTACTTTCTCTCTGTAGAGAGCTGACTACTCTGGACATCTCATACAAAGAGAATTTTACAGTAATAGCCTCTGTAACTGACTGCTTTCACTTAGTCACTTAGCATAATGTGTTTAAGGTACATCCATATTATAGCATGTACCAATGTTCCATTCCCTTTTCTGGCTGAAAAATATTTCAATACCACATTTTGTTCATTCACCAGTTGGACATTTGGGTTGTTCTGCATGGTTTAGAGCTATTAAGAATATAAACATTCATGTGTAAATTTTTTAACAAAATATCTTTTTCATTCTTTTGGGTGTGTACCTAGGAGTAGAATTGCTAGGATTAGGATATAGGATATCTCTCTATTTAACCCTTTGAAGAACTATGAAACTGTTTTCCAAAGCAGTTGAACCATTTTATTTTCCCACCAACAGTGTATAAGGATTCCAACTTCTCCACATCCTCAACAATATGTACTATCATATGTCTTAGGAAGTGGTATCCCATTGTAGTGATTGATAACATTGAACAACTTTTTTTATGCTTTTTGGCTGTTTATGTGTCTCCTTTGGAGAAATGTTCATTCAAGTGCGTTGGCCAGTTTTTAATTGGGTTGTTTATTCTTCATTGTTGAGTTGTAAGAGTATTTTATATATTCTGGATACTAATCCTTACCAGATACATGATGTGCAAATATTTTTCCCATTTTGTGGAGTATCTCTTCGTTCCTTTTAAAAATGCCTCTTGATGCATATTGCAGTATTGTTTTAATAGCCAGTTATTAGAAACATGTCCATCAGGAAGAGATTGATTAAATAAATAATGGTACATCAGTATAATAGAATTCTTTATAACCATTACATGTTTGGTGTAGTCCACTCAGAAGTAAATTACAACAGACAAGTTAGAAACAGTATCAATAGAAGATACCATTTTAACAATAAAAAGAATAATATTAGTATTTACATAAAAAAAGGTTCTAGATGAATACGTAATAAAGCTGTAAATGCATATCTCTGTAAGAGCATTATAATATTTTAATTATATAATGAAGCATTTTTAAAATAGTAGGTATTCTACAATTGTGTTTTAGAAATTCTGGTTCTACAGTTTTTTGTTTGTTTGTTTCTACTGACATAGGTGTGAGTCATCCTGTCCTAAAGCAAGTTGCTGAACAGTTTCTTAACATAAGGGGTGGCCTTGGTTTATCTGGTGCAAAAGCCAAGTACCATGGAGGTAAGCGTTTTGTTCTGTAAGGTTAGTTTACCAGGATGCCGCCTCTCCCCCACAATAGATATTGGAGTATAATAGGCCTGATTGTTTACTACCAAACAGTATCAGTGTGGAAAGAGAGAGAATCATTGTGGAAAGTATCAATTGCTTGGGTATTATGTGTTAAGTATATTTGTGAATGTGTTGGGGGAAGGGCAGGGTAGCAAGGAGAGGACCAGGCCAGAGAAGAGCTTCATCTTAATGCAGTAATACTGTCTCATAGAGAGTATTGAAGAATAAAACCAAAAAATGGTTTCTTCCTTGCTCTTTCTTTACATGGCCCCAGGTGAAATTCGAGAACAGAATGGAGACAGTCTCGTCCATGCCGCTCTTGTAGCAGAGAGTGCAGCCATAGGAAGTGCAGAAGCAAACGCGTTCAGTGTTCTCCAGCACGTCCTTGGTGCTGGACCACACGTTAAGAGGGGCAGCAATGCCACCAGCTCTCTGTACCAGGCTGTTGCCAAGGGAGTTCACCAACCATTTGATGTGAGTCTGAACAGTGAACATCTTTCTTTTGTTTTCAAAGGCTTAATGTTTACAATGTTGTCCTGGAAACTTGATCTTAGTATTAAACTGCTTTTAAAATTTAAGATGGCACAAAGAAAATCTTTGTAAAATTGAAGAGGCAGCCAGGCTTAATTTTAGTACCTTAGTGGGTCTATCAAAAACTTACTGTTATTCTAATATAAAAAGAATTGAATGCTTAAAAATTCCAAAAAATCCAAAATCCCCACTCTCTCTTGGAGTTTGCTCAACTTCATGTTCATGAACTTCATGTTCATGTCACCCTGCTTATTTAACTTACATGCAGAGTACATGATGAGAAACGCTGGGCTGGAAGAAGCACAAGCTGGAAGGAATCAAGATTGCCAGGAGAAATATCAATAACCTCAGATATGCAGGTGACACCACCCTTATGGCAGAAAGTGAAGAAGAACTAAAGAGCCTCTTGATGAAAGTGAAAAAGGAGAGTGGAAAAAATTGGCTTAAAACTCAATATTCAGAAAACTAAGATCATGGCATCCGGTCCCATCACTTCATGGCAAACAGATGGGGAAACAGTGGCTGACTATTTTTCTGGGCACCAAAATCACTGCAGATGGTGATTGCAGCCATGAAATTAAAAGACACTTACTCCGTGGAAGGAAAGTTATGACCACCCTAGACAGCATATTAAAAAGCAGAGACATCACTTTGTCAACAAAGGTCCGTCTAGTCAAAGCTATGGTTCTTCCAGTGGTCATGTATGGATGTGAGAGTTGGACTATAAAGAAAGCTGAGCACCGAAGAATTGATGCTTTTGAACTGTGATGTTGGAGAAGACTCTTGAGAGTCCTTTGGACTGCAAGGAGATCCAACCAGTCCATCCTAAAGATCAGTCCTGGATGTTCACTGGAAGGACTCATGTTGAAGCTGAAACTAATACTTTGGCCACCTGATGCAAAGAGCTGACTCATTTGAAAAGACCCTGATACTGGGAAAGATTAAGGGCAGGAGGAGAAGGGGACGACAGAGGATGAGATGGTTGGATGGCATCACCAACTCAACAGACATGGGTTTGGGTGGACTCCGGGAGTTGGTGATGGACAGGGAGGCCTGGTGTGCTGCGGTTCATGAGGTCACAGAGAGTCAGACGCTACTGAGAGACTGAACTGAACTGAATGTCCATTAAGTCAGTGGTTCTGCCTAACAGACTCATCCTCTGCTGCCCCCTTCTCCTTTTGCCTTCAATCTTTCCAAGCATCAGAATCTTTTCAGTTGTTCGCATCAGGTGGCCAAAGTATTGGAGCTTGAGCTCAGTTCAGTGAACTTAATCGGAGCTTAAGCTTCAGCAATAGTTTAGAATTGACTGGTTTGATCTCCTTGCAGTCCAAGGGACTCTCAAGAGTCTTCTCCAACACCACAGTTCAAAAGCATCAATTCTTTGGCTCTCAGCCTTCTTTATGGTTCAACTCTCATATCCATATATGGAAAAACAATAGCTTTGACTATATGGACCTTTGTCAGCAAAGTGATGTCTCCACTTTTTAATAGCTGTCTAGGTTTGTCTTAGTTTTCCTGCCCTGGGGCAAGCATCTTACTTTCATGGCTTCAGTCACCGTCCACAGTGGTGTAAGAGCCCAAGAAAATAAAATCTGTCACTGCTTCTACTTTTTGCCCTTCTGTTTGCCATGAAGTGATGGGACTGGATCCTACGATCTCAGTTTTCTGGACATTGCGTTTTAAGCCAGTTTTTTCATCCTCCTCTTTCACCCTCATTCTGTTTGCTTTCTACCATTACAGTGGTATCATCAGCTTGTGATACATCCAGACTGGCATTTCGCATGATGCACTCTGCATATAAGTAAAATAAGCAGGGTGACAATATATAGCCTTGGCTGCACTCCTTTCCCAATTTTGAACTAACATCAAAAAAAGGTGTCCTTTTCATCATAGGGGATTGGAATGCAAAAGTAGGGAGTCCAGAGATACCTAGAATAACATGCAAATTTGGCCTTGGAGTACAAAATGAAACAGGGCAAAGGCTAACAGAGTTGTGTCAAGAGAACACTTTAGTCATAGCAAACACCCTTTCTAGCAACACAAGAGAAGGCTCTTCACATGGACATCACTAGATGGTTAATACCAAAATCAGATTGATTATATTCTTTGCAGCCAAAGATGAAGAAGCTCTGTACAGTCAGCAAAAATAAGACCTAGAGCTGACTATGGCTCAAATCATGAGCTCCTTATTGCAAAATTCAGGCTTAAATTGAAAACAATAGGGAAAACCACTGGCCATTCAGGTATGACCTAAATCAAATCCCCTATGATTACACAATGGAGGTGATAAATAGATTCAGAGGATTATATCTAGTAGACAGAGTGCCTGAAGAACTATGGATGTAGCTTTGTAACATTATATAGGAGGCAGTGACCAAAACTGTCCCAAAGAAAAAGAAATGCAGGAATGCAGCGTGGTTGAGGAGGCTTTACAAAGAGCTCAGCGAAGAAGAGAGTGAAAGGCAAGGGAGAAAGGGAAAGATGTACCCAAAACTGAATGCACAGTTCCAGAGAACAACAAGGAGAGAGATAAGAAGGCCTTCTTAAATGGACAATGAAATAGAGGAAAACACTAGAATGGAAAAGACCAGCAACCTCTTCAAGAAAATTGGAGATACTAAGTGAACATTTCATGCAAGGATGGATACCATAAAGGACAGAAACAGTGGACCTAACAGAAGTAGAAGAGATAAAGAAGGGGTGGAAAGAATACACAGAAGAACTATACAAAAAAGGTCTTAATGACTGGATAATCATGATGGTGTGGCTATTCACCTAGAGCTGTACATCCTGGAATGTGAAGTCAAGTGGGCTTTAGGAGGCATTACTACTACAAACAAAGGTAGTAGAGGTGAAGGAACTCAGCTGAGCTTTTAAAATCCTAAAAGATGATGCTGTTAAAGTGCCGTACTCAATGATATCTTTAAAAAGTAACACAAAATTGTAGGGTTAAGTATTGTTCATAATTTCAGCAACAGCGCATGGCACAGGTAGGTTATGCTTTAGTAAGTCTTTGGCCTTTTGACATTTAACAGTGGAAATTAAATCAGTCTTCTCTTTTTATCCTTCCTTTTAATACTTGAGTGGTTGTGTCAAACTTTTATTTTTAAGCAGAGGAGCCTTTTTTAATCCAATTCCATTTCCCACCTGCAATGCCCAACACAAAAGCTTTTGCTTTTAAAAAGTAGAAGGCTTACTTGACAGTGAAACCCTTGGAATCTTCTAAACAGAGCCTTAGGGGTCCATGGAGCACAGTTTTCAAACCATTATCTTAAATTAGTCCTAAATTAGAGTTCCTCCAAATGGTCTTTCTTCCAGTCTGTGGTCTACTCTGTTTTCTTTTTTTCATGCTTTACTCTTTTCTATTGAACATTAATGATGCTTTAGATAGTTGGAGTTTAACCCAGTGACATAATTTAACAGGAATTCCTACTTTAGAATTTGGCCAGAAATTTGGAGAATGACTAGATTAGTCTCAGAATTGTAATTAAACTTCAAGTGATTGAAGTGCATATCTTTGTGTGCTTCATATGGACCAGACCCATGGTTTTCAAACTTCACCTGGAATATAGTTTAAAATTCAGGCTCCCAGACTTCATCCGTAGTGATCTGAGTGAGTGGATCTGTTGTGGGAACCTGAAAGTGTGTGTTTTATAACAACTCAAGTGATCCTTGGACTTCCCAGGTGTCGCTACTGGTAAAGAACCCACCTCCCAAAGCATGAGGTGCAAGAGATGTGGTTTTGATCCCTGGGTCCAGAAGATCCCCTGGAATAGGAAATGGCAACGCACTCCATTATTCTTGCCTAGAAAATTTCCATGGACAGAGCAGCCTGGCGGGCTACAATCCATGAGGTTGCAAAGAGTCAGATACAGCTGGGCACAGTACTCAGACACACATGAGTGCTCCTTAGGTTATTGGTCCACATAAACACTGAAAAGCACTTTACTAGGATGTCATATCCACCTCAAGGAGCTTAACACTCTACTCGGACTACACACAGAAATACCCCTGTTTGCCAGAGGCTAAACTTCTTACTCCCCTGGACACCTGCTACTAAGCAGAAAAAAATTTCTAACCCTTTGACTTTCGTCTGTAGAAAAAGTAAAAGTGAATTAGTGAAAAGGAAGTCACCACCAACAGCAGAGGGAAGAAAACATGTTTGTCTAATATCAAGGACCATGATCTGCATCACTCAGCTGTACTGAATCTATAGTAGTAATGTAGTAATGTTTACAGGTTACTGTTTGCATTAACCCTTAATCATCAAAAGGTTAGAAAATACCAAGGAAAATGAGCAATCCATTTTAGAAAAAGTTAAATGAGAAAAGTTAAAACCATTATAGTTCTGAAAAAGGTAACCTGCGTACAGAACACTTCAGTCCTTAATAGAACCAGTTACGTGAAATATTAATTCATCTCTTTGCTTATACTGTGAAGGTACATATTTTTTCTAGACAACCTTAGGAAAACTGTACTGTTTTACCTGGTAGAGTGACATATAGTAAAGTTTCATTATATTTCAGGTTTCTGCTTTTAATGCCAGTTACTCAGACTCTGGACTCTTTGGGTTCTACACTATCTCACAAGCTGCATCTGCTGGAGACGTAAGTTGCAAACTGAAAAATTCTCACAAGATTTTTTTCTCCTGTTAACATTTTTTTAGTAAAAATATAGAATGTTCGAATACATCTCTGTCTAGTGTAATATCATTAAAGTGTTATCTGCTATGGAAGAAAGTTAAAAATGGAAAATGTATATATTAATCCTTCCGGGAAAGAGGGAGGAAATGCTTCCTTGGTATTTTGGTTCTGTGTGGACATGTGGCATTAAGTTACCTCTAGGGTATCTAAATGGAGAACTCAAGTGAGGTCAAGGCAAAGATGTATACTGGGCGTCCTCAACAGAAAAAGTGTGTTGAAATCAGGGTTACATATGAAAGTTGGTAGGAGAAGAAAACTGAAGGTCAAGCTAGGGGAAATGGCCAAGAAAACAAAAAAAAAGAGAAACTGGTATATTTGGAGACCAAGAAAGAGACTGGTTAACAATCTTTTGATCTACTCTATATTAACGTCCCTTTAGTTACCACAGGGAAGTCCAGTAGTTTTAGCAAACTTGGACAGTATCAGTTTTTACAAGACTGTTGGAAGTGAACTAAAATTTACAATATTAAGAAATGAATGAGAAGAAATAAATGCAAAGTTGGTGCAGGTATAGGGGAGTGGGTGGGGTTTTAGTAGAGTTTACTCTGAGAGATTAAGTAGGAAGAGACAGATATTCATACTGAAAGGAAAGAAATTGGAGTGAATATAGGAGGTAGGAAATTATAGGTGGATTAAATCTATAGAAGCAAGAGCAAGCAGGATCCAAAGTATAAATAGACATTTTATCCTTGGACATAAAGGCTGTTGGGAGAACAGGATGTCAGAGATGAGGAAGTACATCCCTGGTGCGGTAGGAAGCTAAATCATGTTTTGAGAATAAGAGAAAGAAGGAGTTTAAAGAAAGTAAGAGGTTGGGGACAGATGAGTGCCTAGATGCACACAGAATGAGCAGAGCAGCGGATTCATAGTATAGTCAGATGGCTAGCCTCATGGAAAAATGGAGGAGGCAAGCTGTAGGGTTGATCCCAGGTTGGAATCTTGCAAAGTAGACTGGTCAGAAGTATGAAGAGGTGGCAGGAAGTTGGAAACACTGGTAGGAGTGGCTGAAAGGATAATTCATGGATTTAGGCTAAAGAAGTAAACCCAGAGGGACATGATAGATTGAAAGTGGACAAATCAAGGAACTAGAGATGTTGGCAAAAATGGAAGATATGGATAGCATGATTAAAGACAGGCCAGAGGTCTTGGAATTGAGGATTTCAGTGTTCAGGTCTGGGGTATGGCTATGGAAATAGGTAGCTCACTTGGAGGGTAAAGTAAGTTTACAGACCCCGAATGATGCCACGGTTGGGATGGAGCAAATCATGGGCCAGGTTTATTATACCCACTCACACCACTAGAACTTGATTCCTTCATGACCCCAGCATTCCAGGCATGGACAGTCTTTACAGATTGGCTCCTTACGGTTTACTACTTTCTTCTTAGTGAATAGTAAGAGAAAGCAATATTAATTACATGATACTTTGAGAGTCTGGGGAACTTTAAAAGGTGCTTATTCTTCATAAGCAATTATAAATCCCTGAGTTTTCTTTTCCTAAACCCTACTGCCATCCTCTGCCCCCTGCCCCTTAATGTTTATAAGAAGCTTGGCTACTTGGATATTGTACAAACAGCTGCTTTATCGGAAGTGTAAGCAGCACCTAGTGACTTAGGAATCCCAGATGGACACAGCGATTTCCATCTTGTGTTTCTGCCTCATAGAGGAGCATCTGGAATACTGCAGGAGACTCTGGCACTGATCAAAGATGACCAGCTTTTACTTCTCTATCCTAGGTTATCAAGGCTGCTTATAACCAAGTAAAAACAATTGCTCAAGGAAACCTTTCTAATCCAGATGTCCAAGCTGCCAAGTAAGTTTCAATATTAACTTTCAATTATTTGCAAGTTGTATTTTTTCTAGGTACAATACTATTCTAACAAAGGTACAATAGGATTGAAAAGTATAAAAAAGTATTTAAAGGAGAGGGAAATATATTCCTACCACCTAGAGATATAATTGTTAACATTTTAAATATTTTCCTCACCATTTTTAGACATAATTGTTAATACTGCATATATAGTTGTTAATAAATAATTAACATATATAGTTGTTAATAATTATCTATCATTACTAACCAATGATTTCCCTTTAAAATGCTGTTTTCATTTATTCAGATTACTGAATTAATTGGTATGTCAGAATATACTTGTTGACAACTGGAAATTGTAAACTATAAAGGATATCTTTGGCCTTAAAAAAATTTCGTATTTCACATTACTTTTTGGTACAGATTTGCAGTTGAGCCAAGAGTTATAAATATTATAATGAAAGGCTTTGCATTAAAATATATGTTTGTGTTTATATATTTTGCAATCACAGTATTAAAAGGTTGTACCAGTTTATAATCACATCATCAGGAGTGCCTGTTCCACCATAACCACTAGCAGCTTTATTTTTTCCTCTTTACTGATTTGATAGACAAAAAAAGATACCTGTTTAAAAAACTGCAACGTCCATCTATTTGGTGATTTTTAAATCCCACTGTCTTCACTGTGCTAACAGCGAGTGCTAACAACAAACACCTGTTAACTCAGTACCTCTGGGAGTTTCTCTAAAAGAGACAAACTGTGGACAGAGTTACAAATCAGCTTGCATTTTCATACAGGAGATTAAAACATTTAAATTTTACTTCATCCATTTAGGACAATTCAAAACGTGAATCCTCAAACTCAGGCAGTCTTTTAGTATTCAAAGATCATTTAGTATTGTCCACAAAGGAAGTTATGATGGTGAATTACAACCTAGGAGGGAACAACCTTTTACCATTTCTCATTAGTACTATTACATTTTTCATACTGTACACACTGAAAAGTGCATCTCTGAAATAAGTACAACACACTTTATTAAATGTTGTATACATGGAACCAAGGACTGATAGGGTGCAGCTCCACATGACTGCCTCAGAAACACATGCTTACAAGAAACTGAAACACTGGATAAACTCAGGAAAAGTCTGTTTCAAGTCTTAATTTATTTAAGAAAATGTATTTTCTTAATAAGTGTAGAATTTTGGTTATTAATGCCAAGTTCTGTTTCTTTCCTGCCATTTTGATGGAGTTTATACGTTTTTGGTAAGGTTCTTAGTCCTCCTGTATTGAAAGAGAGAAAGTGAGGTGTCATTGCTGAAGGGACAAATTAATAATCTCTTGGTAAAGTTTACTGCAGGTAAAATCTTTTTTCAGTTAAGCTGACAGTGTGATAAAATTGCTACATTAAATTGTAATTATGTTTAAATGGAGGTCTTGCTACAGAGTTTGAGTTAAATAACTCAAGTGCCTTATTGAACACCAGTTTCTTTCTGGGATAATTATGAATTGGATTTTATTTCAAATTGATGCTTTTGTGCCCATATTTAAGCTATAGGAGCTTATAAAGACCTATATTCTCCTTCCCCACTTGTTCTGTCCTCAATGAGACAAATCCCAGTCCACAGCATTCTGCTAAAGGGACAATGAGAAGAGCCTAAACAGGTATTTTCTTTAGTAGAGATGTCTAATATCACCAAAAGTGTATCAGGAAGCTAGAATTCCTTCAGTAATCAAGACTTCACACTAAAATATTTTTAACTAGATCTGAGTTCTAATCTAAAAGCAAAATGCATTCTGTTGGGTTTTTAGTATAATCTTATAATGACAGCTTTCAAAATGATAATGTAAATAATAAAATAGTTGGTAAACTGAAGAAAGGGAATGAAGATCTTTAGCACTCTTAAAGTTTCAAAGCTGTTAGTTTGCATATTTACTCAAACATGTTTAAGGATTTAGGAACATACTTTAACTTGCTCCATAAAACTGCCTTCTGCCTTACTTACACACCTTTCACTGGACAGGAACAAGCTGAAAGCTGGGTACCTGATGTCAGTGGAGTCTTCTGAGGGTTTCCTGGATGAAGTTGGGTCCCAGGCTCTAGCTGCTGGTTCATACACGCCGCCATCCACAGTCCTTCAGCAGATTGATGCAGTAGCTGACGCTGATGTCATAAATGTAAGCAAATGAAAATCTGTTTAACACACATAACTTGTCCTTAATGATGCCATTTCAGAAGGAATGCATAAGGCCTGTATATGCTATTCTCAGGGTATTTGGTATCTGTCTGCCTGGTGTGGAGGCAGAGGCTCAGTCCCATCAGATCTGCAAGTAGCTTCCTTGTCAACTCAGGAAGTCTGTGTATCTTCCTCATTCAACTAATAGTTTACCATTAGGTTAAACTATTTTAAATTTTTAAAGGTCAAGAGTGAAATATTGGCAGTTTCATACCACTGAACCTAATTGTCAAGTTTGGTATTTTTCCTCCTCACTCTGAAATAAACTTTCTATCCTGCCAACCCTTCACAGTCCACCATCTCAAGATTTTCTTTAGTCTTCTCAGCCTAAGACATTCTCCTGCCCTTGTTCTATTTTTCTTTTATTTTTCACTTGTTTCCTATAAAATTGACCAGTTTTGAGGGCAAGGACTATGTGTTATACCTCTTTGTATTCCCTACTATGCCTAACAAGTACATGAACTATAATATGAACCCTAAATCAGTCCTTTCTGTATTAAAAATGCCAACTCCCCTTTCATGTCACAATCTCAACCATCTTCTCACCAAGGGGTCTATCCTTGTGGATAGAAAAAAATGAAGGCTGTTGGAAGATAGCAATCCTGACTTGATTTCACTTGGCGCCTAAGTTCATCATCGTTGTTGTTGTTGTTCAATCGCTCGGTTGTGTCTGACTGTGACCCCGTGAACTGCAACACGCCAGGCTTCTCTGTCCTTCACCATCTCCTGGAGGTTGCTCAAACTCATGTCCATTGAGTCAGTGATGCCATCCAACCATCTCATCGTCTGCTGTCCCCTTCTCCTTCTGCCTTGAATCTTTGCCGGCATCAGGGTTTTTCAAATGAGTCGGCTCTTTGCATCAGGTAGCCAAAGTAATTGGAGCTTCAGCTTCAGCATCAGTCCTTCCAAAGAATATTCAGGATTGATTTCTTTTAGGATTGACTGGTTTGATCTCCTTGCAGTCCAAGGGACTCTCAAAAGTCTTCTCCAATACCACTGTTCAAAAGCATCAACTCTTCAGCACTCAGCCTTCTTTATGGTCCCACTCTCACATCCATACGTGACTACTGGAGAAACCATAGCTTTGACTATACGAAACATTGTTGGCAATTGTCTCTGCTTTTTAATACACTTTCTAAGTTTGTCATAGTTTTTCTTTCAAGGAGCAAGCGTCTTTTAATTTCATGTCTGCAGTCACCATCTGCAGTGATTCTGGAGCCCAAGAAAATAAAGTCTGTCACTGTTTTCATTGTCTGCCCATCTATCTGCCATTAGTGATGGGATGGGACCAGATGCCGTGATCTGAGTCTTTTGAATGTTGAGTTTTAAGCCAGCTTTTTCACTCTCCTCTTTCACCTTCATCAGGAGGCTCTTTAGTTCTTCTTCCCTTTCTGCCATAAGGGTGATGTCATCTGCATACCTGAGATTATTGATATTTCTGCCGGCAGTCTTGATTCCAGCTTGTGCTTCATCCAGCTTGGCATTTTGCATGATATACTCTGCATAGAAGTTAAATAAGCAGGGTGACAATATACAGCCTATGTACTCCTTTCCCAATCTGGAACCAGTCCATTGTTTCATGTCTAGTTCTAACTGTTGCTTCTTGACCTGCATACAGGTTTCAAAGGAGGCCTGGTATTCCCATCTCTTTAAGGATTTTCCACAGTTTGTTGTGCACACAGAGTTAAAGGCTCTGGCATGGTATAATGAAGCAGAAGTAGATGTTTTTCTGGAATTCTCTGGCTTTTTCTGTGATCCAACAGATGTTGGCAATTTGATCTCTGGTTCCTCTGCCTTTTCTAAATACAGCTTGAACATCTGAAAGTTCTCGGTTCACATACTGTTGAAACCTAGCTTGGAGAATTTTGAGCATTACTTTGCTAGCGTGTGAGATGAGTGCAATTGTGTGATAGTTTGAACATTCTTTGGCATTTCTTTTCTTTGGAAGTGGAATGAAAGTTGACTTTTTCCAGTCCTGTGGCCACTGCTGAGTTTTCCAAATTTGCTGGCATATTGAGTGCAGCACTTTCACAGCATCATCTTTTAGGATTTGAAATAGCTCAGCTGGAACTCCATCATCTCCACTAGCTTTGCCCCTAGTAATGCTTCCTAAGGCCCACTTGACTTTGCACTCCAGGATGTCTGGCTCTAGCTGAGTGATTACACCATCGTGGGTTATCTGGGTCATGAAGATCTTTTTTGTATAGTTCTTTGTATTCTTGCCGCCTCTTCTTAATATCCTCTGCTTCTGTTAGGTCCACACCATTTCTGTCCTTTATTGTGCCTGTCTTTGCATGAAATGTTCCCTTGTTATCTCTAATTTTCTTGAAGAGAGCTCTAGTCTTTCACATTCTATTGTTTTCCTCTCTCTCTTTGCATTAATCATTGAGGAAGTCTTTCTTATCTCTCCTTGCTATTCTTTGGAACTCTGCATTCAGATGGATATATCTTTCCTTTTCTCCTTTGCCTTTCGCTTCTCTTCCTTTCTCAGCTATTTATAAGGCCTCTTCAGACAACCATTTTGCCATTTTGCATTTCTTTTTCTGGAGGATAGTTTTGATTACCACCTCCTGTGCAGTGTTACAAACCTTCGTCCATAGTTCTTCAGGCACTCTGTGTATCAGATCTAATCCCTTGAATCTATTTGTCACTTCCACTGCATAATTGTAAGGGATTTGATTTAGGTCATACCTGAATGGCCTAGTGGTTTTCCCTACTTTTCTTCAGTTTAAGTCTGAATTTTGCAATAAGGAGTTCATGATCTGAGCCACAGTCAGCTCCAAGTCTTGTTTTTGCTGACTGTATGGAGGCTTCATCATTGTATACTCTTCCAAATGGTTGTCCTTGTCTTATATACTGTACTGTCACGAGTCCAACCCAGCTGCCTCCAACACCATCTTTATTTAAAAAGCTGATCTGAGTACCTGAGTACTTCCTGGTGCTGCACTTGACGTAAACTAACAGACTTTGGACTCTAGAGCAGTGGCATAAAGAACACTAGGATATAGTGTAACTTTGACAAGTTAACAATCAGTGTATTGTCATTGACTCAGACTATTTGCCATTGTAATACAGACACAGAGGCGGACAGCCGTGCTCCAGGAGACTACCCTATTTTGCAGTGTCAGAAATTCCTTTTCCCTCTTTAACAGCTGTCATCATTAGAGCATTACGCTTGCTCAGTCACATAAAGGATGAAATATTCAGAGTAACAGAAGTTTGTCTATTTGCTTATTTGTATTAACTTTCTTTCTTTGTTTCTGTCTTAAAGGCTGCAAAGAAGTTTGTTTCTGGCCGGAAGTCAATGGCAGCAAGTGGAAATTTGGGGCATACACCTTTCATTGATGAGTTGTAATACTGAATCCCATATTGCAGGAAAGAACTGAACGTTTTGTGAACCCAGAGCAGCAAATAACATGAAAGTGAAAAGTCCTAATGTAACATTTATCTTTTCTTCCAGTGAGAGGAAATATAAAGCATAAATATAGGTAATTGTTCCCAACTGACCTAAAGTCAATAAAGCATTCTATTTAAATGTTTTTCTTACATTTTTGCTAATCAGTTAATCAACAGGTGTTTATGTTGAGTTTTTGTTTTAGATGCTTTTAAGGAGAACAGGAATATAAAGTACAGAAGCATGAGAAACTATTAAAATTAAGGCTTAAGTGGCTATCAGAGTAACTATCTCCAGATTAGTATTGGCTTTTAAAGATAAAAGCAGTGAAAAGTCTGTATTCTTGGGTAAGAACAGTTAAATGATCTGGGTTTTACCCCGTTTTGCCTTTTTTCCAAAAGAGTTATTTGTGCAAAATATATATTACCTGTTAGCTGTGGCCTATATTTGCACTGCTTCATTTTTTATGTTTATCTTCACTGTGGCACAATTTTGGTGTGTGTTTTTTTTCCCCTCATCTTCTCCCTCTTCTGTTTCTATTCTGTCTCTTTCAAGTAATTATCAACCTAACACTCAAAAGTAAGGCAGTGCACAAAAAAAAATGGGTGTTCTCAAGATAAATGCTTCTGTGGTCACAGATTTGAAAACTGCTGCCTAGCCAACTCGTGATACTGGTTCACTGCTGCCCTTTTCAACGGGGGTACAGTCTTCCAGCCAAAATGCATCTGAGGTAGAGGAGGCTGAGGAGGAGGAGGAGATTTCGTTGTCTTGCTTCACCATGGTCCAGTATGGAGAAGGGGCCCTCACTTCTTTCTTGTGATCTCTGTGAATCATCACGTCACAGTTAATGTCTTTTCCTACACGCATTACATGGTTCTTCTTTTTATATCCATGCCATTCTCTGGAGATAGACATTGGTCTCCTTACAGGGTAATGTCCAGTGGACCGTGGATATTTGTAGTACTTAAGTCTTGTATCGAAAGCTTCATCATCATCACTGCTTGTGACAGATCCATCTTTTGCCTCCTCAGTTTTCTTTGTTGTGCTGAAATGGAAAGACTAGTGAATGAAATGGATTCTTAATGTCTACACATTCATTCTCACCTAACAAGATATCTCATAACCTGCTTTGGTTCATAAAAGAAAAAATACAGTTTAGCACTACCTGTCTGTGTTATTAAAAATCTTCTCTTTTAAAAATTACCTTTACGGAATTCCCTGGCATCCCAGTGGTTAGAGCTCCATACTTTCACTGTCAAGGGCTCAGGTTCAGTCCCTGGTAGGGGAACTAATATCCTTTTTAAATTTGTTTAAATTACCTTTAAATTTGTTTACATTCCTAAATGGAAATCAAATTCTGCCCTAAATTATTTCACATTACTTTAAAAAGCTTTGCACAGACTTAAGCGAGACTACTGACCAGAATGTTAGCAGGCCTTAAAGAGTGGGTTGATTTCACCTCACACAGAATAACAGGTCAGTGTGGCCGTCTCATCCACGGAACTCAGTTTTCATGGGTCTCTTGGGATCAGCAATAATAGAATATTACTGATTTCCAAGGAGGCATCCAGAAATAATGGGCCTCAAAGATCTTCAATATGCTTATCATTGGTTATTCCTTTAAATCTTTTTATTTTTGCCCCTGAGCATCATTCTTTGCTTCTTAATTGGGTTTACGAATGTGGATCTGTAGAACACCCTTCCACCCAGATGTCTCATCATGCACTATTCCACCTTGCTGTTGCCATCCAAAAACTTGTGAAGATTCTTTTTTATTTTTCAGTTTGCCAACAACAGGGTTCTTGAACTTTTCTAATGCCTGTAGCACCTGCGCCTGCTATTATTTTCCTGAACAAATGCTGTCACGTGCTACCCCTCATTCTGGTGCTATTACCCAGCAGATCCGAAACTAGATCTTTGCAATTATGAACTTCCATTACCGTCTGTCCTGCTAGTAGGAAACGGATTTCTTCCCTACCCTAGTCCCTCCAACCTATCCGACTTACTAGTGTTTTCCCTAACATCCTTGGAGGCCTGCTTGTGGGTTTTTTTTGTTTGTTTGTTTGCTTGCTCCTAAGGATCTGAACAGATCTTCCTTAAAGTTTCTCTCTTCTGGTAATGGCATTTGGTATTGAGTCATTTTTTTCTGAAAGCCACTAGTCTTAAATTGTATGATTTTCTTTAATCCTTGATGTAGTGCTGTGCAAGGAGATTCAGAAGATCTCAGGACTAGAACAGTTTGCCTTCAAGACTCAAAGGACCTTCTTTGTAGCTCTGTTAGATTACCATAAAGACAGGTGGCAGAGCCAGGTTCTTATTAAACTGGCATTAGATAGAAATGCCACAAGCCAGCAGAGGTCAGGGTTCGCTGGAAACAGTTTTTAATATCAGGAGGCCTGCCCAGAGCATCACATGGCGAATTGTGCACTCGGTGCTATCTGCTCCTGAAAGAAGCCTTACAACTTTGCGAAATAAACCTTTCATTCCCCTTCTGCCTCTTCCTTACCCTTTTCCACATAAGATGCTAACATGCCTTAGCTATAAGCCCTTTGCTTAATTAAGGGATTCAGAACATGATTGGTGGTATTCCTAAGTTTGTGAATTTTAGCCTCATAAGTTGTGGTATTCTGTGTTTGCTTTTGAATGGTCAACCTGCCATCCCTAGGTTTTTAATATTCTGAATCACAAACTCTACTTAGAATGTAGTTCCATAAGCAAATGGTGAGGAGCTCAGTTTTGGAAGCTGAGCTCTCCAATACAGGGTCCACCAGCTACGTGTGGCTGTTAAATTTAAACTGGTTAAACTTGAATAAATTTAAAATTCCTCAGTTACAAATCTTCACATTTCAGGGGCTTAGTAGCCACCTGTGGCTAATGGTTACCACACGGGATGGCACAGATATAGGTCTTTTCCACTAGCATAGAGAATTCTTATTGGATGTTGCTGCTCTGAAAACAGACGTAAACTACTTAGCCCTGTGGCCTCTGGCAAGTTTACATACTCCTCTATTGGCTTTAGTTTTCTTATCTGTAAAACGAGGATAAATAGAACTGTCATGAGGATTAAATGGTACAACGCTTGTAAAGCGGTGTCCATCACATAGTAAACAAGTTCAGTATTATCATTAATGGTTTTTAATCAAAGCAGGATTGGTTTAGTTATTGGGAGAAAATTTTTCCCCATTTTGTATCTGATCTGAAGGGAACAACTGCTCTCCAGCTCTAGTCCACTGTTAGCATGTGGGGATGCAAGCCCATCTTGTTTTTCAGGAGAAACCAGAGATTTGTAAATTTACCAATTCAATTTTTTTTCATTAAAATTTTTTTGAAACAGAAAAATGCAAATAAGTTGAATGAAAAAAAAATTCTAAACACCTTGGTAGCTACCACCCAGGTCAAGAAATAGAGTATTACTGGCCCCTGGAAAAAGCCCTCCTATATATATAGCCTCCTTGCTCTCAACACTGTCTAAAACAGTGAGGGAGATAAACAAAGCATATCTGTGAATCATATCAGTCCCTGTGGCCACAAGTTGGACTCTGAAATAATATGGGCCATTTTTTAATCCTAGTAAAGAGCCCCTAGCCATATTTCTTTGAGCACATCCCAATAAGCAAAGGTACACAGCTGTACATCTAGTGCTCAGGGATCTGGTCAGAATTAATAACAATAACTCTTGGATCAGAATACTAAATGTGCCACTTAAAGGAGATAGAGAAATCAAGCCAGCCCTTAAATTTCTGACTTGTTTGACTAAGCAAATGCTCTCCCACTAAGACAATGGCAAACTGGCTTTTAATTTTAGGCATAATGAGTTTAAGGGGTTTATGATACAGATATCAAGTGGGTGTTTATACAAGTTTGGAGATAATACAATTTGGAAATAATGTATGAATACTAATAGAAACCAAAGAGTTTGCTTAGAAGATTGAGAGAAGAAAGCCAAAAACAAGGCTTGGTAAAAGGCAATCACGAGGAAGTGACAAAAGGAGATAAGGGAGTGTGGTATTCCAGAAGTCTGGAGAAAATTATATTTCAACAAGAGTTGAGGTGGGAGGCTGTAAAGTGCCTGTTGCTGCTCAGAAGCCAAGCAAAATTAGAGACTGAGAGGAGTCCACTGAAATCAGCAGTATGAAGGTTGCAGGTGACCTTGGGGTAAAGGGCTCTCAGTCAAGGTCTGCACCGAGGTGGGATGTGGTGTCTCCTGAGGAATTGGTAATGTCTAATACAACTCTTTCAACAGCTTTGGAGTCAAGAGACAGGACAGTGGCTGGTAAGGAAAGGAGAGGGGAGTGGAAGTAAAGTGGGCTTTGCTAAGATGGAAGAGTTTTACCGGTTATTGAGAAGGATCCAGAGAGAGAACTGAATATGCTGGAGACAAATGAGGAAAGGGAGTCACAGCACATGCTTCAGGGCTTACTTTGGGAAAGGGGGAGTCGCATATCCAGGTTTGAAGGAGAGTTGCCACTAGGTAGTTTGGTCCTTAAACTCCATGTCCAAGGCTCTTTCTTGCCTTTATCATTCTGCCTCATATTAGGTCCTACAGATTGTGCTTTCCAAAAGGATTTAGAAACCCACTGAACTGTGACAGTGTCATAAATTCCTCCTACATGGTCCAATTGATAATTCTCACATTTAACTAAGACTGCTTCATAGACCCTGGGGAATTCTGTAGTATAACAAAGATTTCCTGAACTTAACTACTTACCGTGTGATTGGGAATTTGGTCTCAGGGATTAAATCATATATTTCTTGCCATTCTTGGGGTATGTCTATAAAATCTCGGTAAACTTTTATTTGTAGTATTGTTCCTATGGTGATATGTTGCAGAAGCTTTAAAAATTCTCGAAGAGTATAACCTAACACATTTGCATAGCCAACACTAATCAAAACATCACCTGAAAAAGGGAAAAAATTCAGTAAAATTACGATGATGGTTTAAAAAAGATCATGCCATTTCTGTCTGCATTGTGCAATGTCTCTTCCTTTTTTTTTTTTTTTTTTTGGTGAGGTATTTCATTTTATAGGTTCATATTGTTGGTTCATTTTGAACCAAAACCAGGCTTCAAATTTTATTTAATGAAAAAAAAAAAAAAAATGATCCTCTCAGTGAATAATGAATACATGCAAGATGTTTCTTAATAGTCAGTGTAATGGTAAATATTATAACATTTTAGAACATTTCTGAAGTCCTTGGTGTGACAGAGGCTAAAAAGGATTTAGAATCTGAACCATCCTTGAAGATTCTAAAAATGTGCTTGTTTCAAGTAAAATAAATGGCTACTACTATTAAAGAAAAAAATCACTTCCACTAAGTGAACAAATAACCTATTTTTATTATAGCTGCCTGGCCATTGCCAATGCCCTCCACAGTAAGCAGACCATACTAAACATCAAGCCTTACAGATTAATACTTTCCTTATGCAGTATTCATTGAGCAAGTAATTCTACATATAACACTGGACATTTAGCATGCTTTAATTAAGTTGAAGATGTGTATACAGAGCATGGAAGTTCAAAGGGATTTGACACCTAGGTCCCCTATCGTAGGACAGAGTTGAACAGGAAGGGGAGTATGATAGCCAGCCGTGCAGCTTCTGAGCCCCCAAAAAATGGAAAGAGAACCACATCTTGACAGCCACGTCCCTGAACCTCCCAACTGAATGATAAATAGACCCAATTTATTCATTTGTAACCAGCAGCTAAGGCATGGACATGTAGACTAGGTCCAGCTATTGGTCAGTCCCTCTGGGTCACTAAACCTGAAGCAGGAGATACAGAGAAGCGACAGGAGCATCCAGTTTCCATGGCCTTTTGTTCTCTCATCATTTTCCAAACCTGGTGGTCAAGGCCTTCCAGGAATTCTGTCAGATTAAATGTTCTAAATTCAGTGCCTTTACAGAACTTGAAGTTCTTTAAACTTCAAGGGAGAGCTTGAAGAAAGCAGGAAAAACCATTAGGCCATTTAGGTATGACCTAAATCAAATCCCTTATGATTATACAGTGGAAGTGACAAATAGATTCAAGGTATTAGATCTGATAGAGTGCCTGAAGAACTATGGATGGAGGTTCATTACATTGTACAGGAGGCAACAACCAAAATAATCCCCAAGAAAAAGAAATGCAAAACGGCAAAATGCTTGTCTGAGGAGGCCTTATTAATAGCTGAGAAAAGAAGTGAAGCCAAAGGAAAAGGAGAAAAGGAAAGATATAACCATCTGAATGTAGAGTTCCAAAGAACAGCAGGGAGAGATAACAAAGCCTTCTTAAGTGAACAATGCAAATGGAGGAAAACAACAGAATGGGAAAGACTAGAGCTCCCTTCAAGACAATTAGAGATAACAAGGGAACATTTCATGCCAAGATGGGCTTGATAAAGGACAGAAACAGTATGGACCTAACAGAAGCAGAAGAGATTCAGAAGAGGTGGCAAAAATACACAGAACTATACAAAAAGATCTTCATGACCCAGATAACCCATGATGGTGTGATCACTCAGCTAGAGCCAGACATCCTGTAGTGCAAAGTCAAGTGGACCTTAGAAAGCATTACTATGAACAAAGCTAGTGGAGATGATAGAATTCCAGCTGAGCTATTTCAAATCCTAAAAAATGATGTTGTGAAAGTGCTGCACTCAATATGCCAGCAAATTTGGAAAACTCAGCAGTGGCCACAGGACTGGAAAACGTCAGTTTTCATTCCACTCCCAAAGAAAAGAAATGCCAAAGAATGCTCAAACTGCTGCACAACTGCACTCATCTCACATGCTAGCAAAGTAATGCTCAAAATTCTCCAAGCTAGGCTTCAACAGTATGTGAACCAAGAACTTCGAGATGTTCAAGCTGGATTTAGAAAGGGCAGAGGAACCAGAGATCAAATTGCCAACATCCTCTGGATCATAGAAAAGCCAGAGAATTCCAGAAAAACATGTTTCACTGACTACACCAAAGCCTTTGACTAACTGTGTGGGTCACAACAAACTGTGAAAAATTCTTAAAGAGATGGGAACATCAGATCACCTTATGTGCCTCCTCCAAAATCTATATGCATGTCAAGAAGCAACAGTTAGAACCGGACATGGAACAACAGACTGGTTCTAAATTGGTTAAGGAGTACGAGAAGGCTGTATATTGTCACCCTGCTTATTGAACTTCTATGCAGAGTATATTATGTGAAATGTTGGGCTGGATGAATTACAAGCTGGATTGCTGGGAGAAATATGAATAGCCTCAGATATGCAGATGACATCATCCTTATGGCAGAAAGTGAAGAGGAACTAAGAGCCTCTTGATGAAAGTGAAAGAGGAAAGTGAAAAAGCTGGCTTAAAACTCAACATTCAAAAAACTAAGATCATGGGTTCCAGTTCCATCACTTCATGGCAAATAGATGAGGAAACAATGGAAACAGTGACAGACTTTATTTTCTTGGACTCCAAATTTACTGCAGACAGTGACTACAGCCATGAAATTAGAAGACGTTTGTTCCTGGGAAGAAAAGCTATGACAGCTAGACAAGAGTATTAAAAATCAGAGACATCAGTTTGCCAACAAAGATCTGTATGATCAAAGCTAGTTTTTCTAGTAGTCATGTATGGATGTGAGAGTGGGCCTATGAAGAAGGCTGAGTGCTGAAGAACTGACGCTTTAGAAATGTGGTATTGGAGAAGACTCTTGAGGGTCCCTTGAACAGCAAGGAAATCAAACCAGTCAATCCTAAAGGACATCAACCCTCAATATTCATTTGAAGGACTAATGCTGGAAGGGCAATACTTTGGCCACCTGATGCAAAGAGCCAACTCATTTGAAAAGACCCTGATACTGGGAAAGATTGAAGGCAGGAGAAGGAGACAACAGAGGATGAGATGGTTGGATGGCATCACTGACTCAAAGGATATGAGTTTGAGCAAACTCTGGGAGATGGTAAATGACAAGGAAGCCCAGCGTGCTACAGTCTATGGGGTTGCAAAGAGTTGGACATGACTTTTTTAAGAGACTGAACAACAACAACAATAGAACTTTTTATTGCTTGCAGTTAAGACCCCTGACTGCTATAAGGGCATCTAGCAAGAGAAGAAGAAATACAGGGAAATTGATTCTTAAGGACAGATTCACATTGGGTAAATAAAATCTTAGTTATCAGATCATACAAGTACTATCATCCTGCCAAATGGTCATGGAGACTTCAGAGTTAACACCAGATAAAGTGACCCTAACAAGTCCCAAAGAATGTTTATCCCACTGTGCATGGGAAGCTAGGGATCCCTCAGTCACCTCATTCTAAGACAGCTGAGGTCTAACCTCAGAGTAGAAAAGAGTCAAGATTAAGTACTTTCTCTATTACTACTCCCCAACTCTTTGCGACCCCATGGACTGTAGTCCACCAGGCTTCTCTGTCCATGGGATTTTCCAGGCAAGAATACTGGAGTGGGTTGCAATTTCCTCCTCCAGAGGTTTTTCCCAACCCAGGTGTCAAACCTGCATCTGCCATGTCTCCTGCATCGGCAGGTGGATTCTTTACCACTGAGACTCACCTGGGAAGCACTACTCTGTACTCTGCTGTAATTGGAATTACGCTGATCCTAAAGGAAGCCTCCAAGGAACGCCAAAGACAAATTTCCATATTGCTAGATTCTATCCGAAATGAAAGGTCACAGTTTTAAAGAAAATGAATACTGAGATGGGTGGAGAAAAGCTTCTACTTTGGTCTTTAAAGACAGCTGTGGCTAACTTCAGAATGAAACAGGGCTTCTCCCAACTACCTGCAGATTGTGTAATCTGAAACAGCTGTTCACCATATAGAGGTTAATTAAAATGTCAAAAAAAAAAAGAAACCCTCATGGGATAAGCTTACTTGCCTAATGTTAAAAGGGGTGTTTATAGCTGAAAGCTATGGCTTGACATGCTGCTTAATTATGTTGTTAAAAAGGTGACTTATCGAGAGGGCAGAAAATAAACAGCTTAATTGCCTGACCATCCTGATTATAAACCAAAGGTGTCATTGTATGAATGTGATTATTCTAGCAAGAGACATTAACATTGCCTTTCATAAAGAAGCACCAATTTGGTATTTATAAATACTAATATTATACATTTTTTTCTGTTTTAATGGGCTGTAGGAACCACATTGTATAAACTGTCCCAGTTATCTATATTTAATCAACTTTTCAGCAGCCAAGCCACTACCAAAAAGTAGATTTTAGTCTTCTTCCATTTCTCTCAACTAGGCTGTAAATTCCATAAGCTCGTTGTGGTTAGAGACCACACATGACTGGCTCACCATCACACCCCGTGCCTGATGTCTGCACACAGCAGGCATTCAGGAAATGCTTACTGAATTAATGTGGCCTAGTAAGGGTGGTGACCAGTACATAACTTTGTTTACCTTCCAATCTATATTAATTTCTCCAAGAAAAGAAAACTGCTGTATTAATTTCTTAAGATTCTGGATATCAGAGTTTGCTAAAACTATGCTGGCCAAAAGGATTTTAAAGTTTAGCCAAAATAAATTAGGAAATCAAGATGAAGCCCTATTAAGAAACAACAAAAGAAGAGAAATTCAAAGCACGTAAGAAATAATGGGGCTAGGAGGTAATGGGGTAAAAAAAAAAAAAAAAATCAGGTTTCTAGGACCATCACCTCTCCAAATCTCATCATCATTGTCAAAGGGACTGAGTTACAGAGCCTTTGAATCCCAGACCTTGAAGAGAAGTGCCTGACTTGTCATGAAGAGATATGGGACTTACTCCATATTGCAATCTCTTTTCTAGTCAAAGGTATGGGCTTTCTAAGCAGACATGGGTTCAAATCAGCTCTGACCACCCACTTAGCTCTGTACTAAACAATTTACTTCATCTCTCTGAGCCTCTGTATTTCGTTATCTACCTTCTAGGAGTGTTGCAAAGATTAGATAATAGACATGGAAACACCTTGCAAAATGCCTAGAACAAATGCTCACTTACTCTTCATTTATCAAGCACAGACATAATAAATGCACCAGTTCGAATGGTAAGTCCCTTGAATTCATTAAAAGATGAATTCAAGACTGCCTCTGACCTCCAGGAGCACACTATGACCTCACCCGGAGATTCTGTTTCATGAAAGCATACTCCCATCCCACTCCAGTGAGTGTGCTCTCTGCTTATCAACCAGCATCTGTCCCCTAACTCCAAAAAACCTACGGAGAACAAGCAGAATAGGCCCATGGGACCTGGCCTAGAATTGTTTTGGATGGAAAGTCCAGAACTTTCTTTCTGGAAGGCTGTTCCCTAGCACCAAATAGTGATATGTGGAGAAAATGCTTTGGATTTTAAGGTGAGGTAAACTTTCATAACAGCATCATTGATCCACTTAATTCTTTAATCCACTGCATTTAACCCTAACTACAACTAGAATAACCTGAGAAGCTTTTAAACCATGAACTGCCCTGTCCCCAAACCAACTGAATCAGAACCTCTGGGGAGATGGGGCCAATCCATTTTTAATTTAAAAGGTCTCCAGGTGATTCTAATAAGTAACCAGCGTTGCAAACCAGTGGTTTAATCCACTAGGGCTGTGGCACCACAATCATTTTTGTTGTTGTTGTTCAGTCGCTAAGTCATGTCCTACTCTTTGCAACCCTATGGACTGCAGCATGCCAGGCTTCCCTGTCCCTCACCATCTCCTGGAGGTTGCTCAGACTCATGTCCATTGAGTCGATGATGCCATCCTAATATCTCATCCTCTGTCATCCCCTTCTCCTCCTGCCCTCAATCTTTCTCAGCATCAGGGTCCTTTCCAATGAGTCGGCTCTTTGCATCAGGTGACCTGATGCAAAAATATTAGCCAATACTTTGGCCAATACACAATCATTTTTGATTAACAACAAAACAAGATACAAGTCTGCAGAATCTCTAAGAACAGCCTTAGAGAAAGGATTGCCAATATTTCCATAGCACTGTGGCTCTCCAAGGTGGTATTATCCCAATTTAGAGATGAGGTGACTAAGGCCAGGAAAGTTAAAGGATTTTGTCCAAGGTCAAAGAACCAAAAAGAGGTATAGCCTGGGCCTGAATTCAGGCCAGCTCACCTGAATGGTTTTTCCTTCCACCACCTTACCATCCCATTGTGCGTCCCTGACTCCTGAGCACAGCCCAGAGAAGGCACTGGGGAAATGTCTTGAACTGGATGGAAAATTCATTCATCTAAAGACAAGAGAAGCAGGGCAGTACTGACAAAGACAGCATTCACATCTCCACTCCTTGGTGTGACAACGTACAAGTTACTAAATATCTGATTCCTCATCCGTATATCGGTTTAATGTAGAATCTACCTTGGGGATTGTCAGTCAGGTGAAATGAGATCACACATCTAAATGTTAATGATGATTCATACTGCCTACAAAAGAAGAAAGCCTTATCCATACAGAGCCATAAACTCTGGAGTGACACTATTCCTGTATATGAATCCCTTCTAGATGGGGGTGAACCTTGACAAGGAACTCAGTCTCACTGAGCCTTAGTTTCCTCATCTGTAAAAGGCAGATGATAATCATGCTGCTGCTGCTGCTGCTAAGTTGCTTCAGTCGTGTCCGACTCTGTGCGACCCCATAGATGGCAGCCCACCAGACTCCCCCGTCCCTGGGATTCTCCAGGCAAGAACACCGGAGTGGGTTGCCATTTCCTTCTCCAATGCATGAAAGTGAAAAGTGAAAGTGAAGTTGCTCAGTCGTGTCCGACTCTTAGTGACCCCATGGACTTCAGCCCACCAGGCTCCTCCATTCATGGGATTTTCCAGGAAAGACTACTGGAGTGGGGTGCCATTGCCTTCTCATAGTTCCTACCTAAAGGGTTATTATAAGAATTCAATAAATAGGGCTTCCCTGATGGCTCAGTGGTAAAGAATCCGCCTACCAAAGCAGGAGTCCTGGGTTCAATTCCTGAGCTGCGAAGATTCCATGTGCCGTGAAGCACTAAGTTCGTGTCCCACAGCTACTGAGCCTGTGCTCTTGAGCCCTGGAGCCACGACTGAAGCATGTGCACCCTAGAGCCCATGCTTCACAGCAAGAGAAGCCGCTACCAGCGAGAAGCTCAACCACTGCAACAAGAGAGTAACCCCTGCTCACAACTACAGAAGAGCCCGCACAGCAACAGAAACAGCACAGCCAAAAATAAATAGTGAAAGAATTCAACAAGTAAATACAGTGAGGGTTATACAAGTAGTAGCAGCTGGCTTGCCCACTGAAAGCTCTCAAACAATGTCACCATCAGCACTGTTACACGGGAACCTAATAACCTGAGTCTCCCTGAAGGCAGATGAAAGGGAGGCAGAAGTAGAGGGGTCGGGAGGCCTGGGGAAACCACAGTCACCTGGCTGGAGTGTGCCATCCCTGGCTGCAGCTCCCTTTGTAATGAGATGGCTGATCTGAAGGTAGGGCCCATGCTGGATGATGATCAGGCCTAATCCCATACTACCCACAGTGAGTTTGGTCTGTTGAGTTTTGCTCAAGTCGTGTACAGATGGCTTGACCTTGAGGTTGACTTGTTTTCCTAGAAATGGAGAGATTTATTTTAGTCTTTCTGCTAGATATCAGCATGACAGTAGTAACTGGGGTCTTAACGCCAGAATCTTAGGGCAGTTACTTAATCTCTCTCTGCCTTAGTTTCTGCATCAGTAAAGAGAGGATAATAAAAATACCCACTCAGAGGGTTGTTATGAGAATTAAAGGAGACAGTTAAAGGGCTTTTGCACAGTGCCTAGCACACTGTGCATGTTTAATTAAAGTTAGTTATTATTATCCATTCACTTAACAAGTATTTACTGATACAGGCAGTGGGCTAGAAACTGAAGTGTTTCTTGCCCTCATGAATCTTCCAGCCTAGTGGAGGAGACAAATATCAATGAGCTGTGTAAACATACTTTGAACAACAAACTGTAACACATGCCATGAAGGAAAAATACAGAGAGTTCTGAGGGTGACCAACAGGTTAAGTCTCCTGTGGGGAAGAGGGGTCAAGGCTTCACAGAGGAGGTAAAATTTGAATTGAGGTCGAAGGACCCAATATGAGAGCTTTAAGCAAAGTATGGTGGAAGGGAACAAATAAGATTCTGAGGCAGGAAAGAACATAAAAGGAGATCAGTAGGGGCCAGACAGGAGGAGCAAATCCGTCGCAGACAGGCTGCTCAGCATTTTACCTCACTGGAAAAGCTTCGAAGTGATCTTGGCAGGACAAGCTAAGATCTGCATTCAAATAAAGAATCAAACACCTCAGGCTGCTATATGGATTGTGGGGTCCAGACTGGAAGAGACAAAGTGTTACTGCATTCACCCAAGCATGTCATGACAATGTCAGTGGAAATGGACAGTAGAAAATAAGCATTTGGAAGGAAAATCCAGGAAAACGGGTAGTGAGGAATTGAAATATGTTTTACACAGAACTAAATCTCACAAGAAAAGTTTCAAAGACTGAGGAGTGATTTAGAACAACAAGTTATTTTCCCAAGAGGAAGCTTCTGAGATTCATTTTCGGTTCACAGGAAGCTTCTGGGGAAACCTGCTTTCAGCACACTCTTCCAGCATTTCACACACCAGCACGTTTCCTTAAGGAGAAGTGACAAACTGCTACTTGCCAAACCTTTGCCAAATCCAGGTGACTGTAGTGTTTGTGGGTGGGGGGAGTGGGTCCAGGAGTCCTCCCCACTGCTAGAGGAGGGGGCATTTCCCACATCTCCAGGGGTTTCACAGTCCCTTCAACTTCACGCAAGTGTCCTTGCCTGTCTCCAGCCTCACCCTCCCCACAACCACAGATGCTCTCTGACTGAAAAATTAAGGGTGTGCTCAGTCGCTCAGTCATGTCCGACTCTTTGCGACCCCGTGGACTATAGCCCGCCAGGCTCCTCTTGTCCATGGCGATTCTCCAGGCAAGAATCCTAGTATAAAGAAGGCACCATCTTTGAGACTTTTCAGGATTATAGGAGCAATTTGGAACAGGTCATCCCCTCCTCAAATCTATGGCTCCTGAGCAAACAGAGAACTGGCATCATAGACAGGGTCTGAGTTCCAACCTCAGCTTGCAAATTAAACATGCTCCTGATATAATCTATGAAGCCCAGTCACAAAAGACAGCAGGGTTAAGTGAAAGAAGCCAGATTCAAAAGACTCCATACTGTATGCTTCCATTTTTGTGACAGTCTCAGTAGAAAGGGCAAAACTATAGAAAACAGATCAGAAGTGTCGGGAGCTGGGGTGGAAAGGGGGTTGGCAGTAAACGGGCATCACAAGGTAGCTTCAGGGGTTGTGGAACCGCCACGTCCTGATTGTAGGGGGTTAAATGCGGATATATGACTATCAAAATTCACAGAGCTGTACACTAAAAAAAAGGGGGGGGGGGATCTTCCTGTACGCAAATTATAGTTTGGTAAACAAAGGATGGTGAGACGCTGTCTCAGAAGCCAAGAGTGTGATGTCCCCATTTTACAGACAAGGAAAAGTGAAGGAGTCTTGGTCTCCAGAACATACCCAGTTACCTTTAACGTTTTTCTGGACGGACTTCTTCATGGCCCTGGGAGGCCAGGCCGCTCAGGAGGGCCTCCCTGAGCGGAAGCTGGAGTCAGTCCATCTCCCAACTGTTTCGAACCAGAAGCCGGCGCCCTGCGGATCGATCGCCAGTGGCGAGGAGATCTCGAGCTGGCCCCCAGGGGGCGCTGCGACGCCGCATTCCCGACGTTGCGCGGCAGTGTGGTCACCACAATGCTTCAGGAAACCCTGGAAAATGCAGTACGTGAAAATTTTGGTGCAGAAAAACAAAACTTCTGCGGGACTAACACAGTGCCTGGCTCATACTGGGTTCATCACCCATTCTTGGGAAATTACTGAAATGGAGAGGGTGGAGGAAACCTAAGAGGGGGCCTCAAAGATGTGAATGGTCTGCAGAATATCATGACTAGTTCATAGATGAGCACAGATGTCCTGCTGAGCTCCCAATAATGGTATTTTCACACTGTTACATCAACAGCGCCAACTGCTTTGGAACTGCACTTTATTCATGAATGTTTTGAATGAGAAAAGGCCAAGGGTGGCCTGAAAAAAATGAGTCATGATTAGGAGAGGAATTAATTCTTCCTTCTTTTTTTCCAAAATAATTCACCACCTCCCCCCCCACACACACACATTGACTCACACAACAAATATTTACTGGAAGCCTGCTGCATGGTTTTTGCTGATGCAAAGGACACAACAGTAGACAAAACAAACATAGGCTCTATCCTCCTGGAACTTAGATTTAAAAAACAGATGAAGTGAACAATTTTAGGAAAGTATAAATTATCAAAAATAAATTCTATAAGAAATAGAAAACAATGTAATAACACAGTACTACTGTCATCCCTGGGCTTCCCAGGCAGCACTAATGGTAAAGAACTCTCCTGCCAATGCAGGTAGATACTGGAGACAAGGGTTCGATCCCCAGGTTGGGAAGATCCCTTGGAACCCAATCCAGCATCCTTGTCTGGAGAATCCCATGGATAGAAAAACGTGGCAAGTTACAGTCCACAGGGTTGCAGAGTCAGACACGACAGAAGCGACTTAACACGCACACACGCACTGTCATATGACTCTGATAAAACCAAAAGGCAAAGTCTCTTGTGTTCATGCCTTCAACAAACAGTAATCAAGCACCTGTGAGGTGTGGCACTGACCAAAGATTTCCATGGTAAACTGGGAGGTCCCAGCTTATTCAGCTGCTTCTGTGGCTTTACCCAGTTACCCAGAGCAGACTTCTTGTTGGATACATTTTGTGCTCAGGTGGCTGATTCAGAAGGAAATGTCATCCTGTTCCCTGTCACTCTCAGCCTCAAGGCATCTCCTGCAGGTAGCTCCTTGTGATAGATTGCCTGATTCCTCCTTCAGTCTGGCGAGGCTTCTGTCCAGACACTAAATTAATTCTATCATAAAATGCATCCTTTCCCTCCATTTTCCTATCAGTAGAGAACGGTGAGCATTTACAGGAATCAAGTACGTCAGCCTTCAAGGTCCTATGTGGGACCTGGCGCACAGGGGTTCCTGGACCTTCCTTCTATCCCAGACTGAAAACTCTTCATAGTGAATGCCAAGATCACACTGACTGGTGGAACTGAAAGGTACCAACTGTTGTGGATGCTATGCTGTGCTGCCCAGATTCCCCTCAGGACTGAAGGATCTGTTCGTTCTCTTCTACCTCAAATCTGCCACTGGCTGAAGAGAGCCCTTGCCTGAGATCACACCTAACCAGGGCAGCTAGCATCCAGTGACCGATCGATGCAGGGTAAAAAACCTGGCTCCCTCAGCCCAACTTGAACAACTGTAAAGGGCCATCTCAGCTTCAGAGCCCCCTAAGGGACCTGCTGAGGTCCTTCTATCGCTGCTCGGCAACCCAGCTTCTCCCTCTGCCAGGCCTTGCTTCCTTCTGTCCACTAATGGAGAGTATGCCCCAGTAAATGCCCTGCAACTCAGAGTATTCCCAGAGAACCCAACCTGCAACAGCTTATGCCAGGGACAGCATGAACGAGTAGATGCTACAATGGGATTCTGGAGCTGGACCTGCTGCCCAGGTAATAATGAGGACCCCATCCCCCATAGAGGAGGAGCATACATAGCCTTGGGCACAGGGAAGCATTAAGATTGTTGTTTTTCAATGGTAGTAAAATGGCTTGGCACCCATATGATCTACCTGCGTGCCTCAGTTCTCCTTTGCCCTATTTTATAGTAAATAGACAAACTCAGCAGCCACAGCCTGAGAGGTACATGGCAACCAGAGGCTCAACCCCCTTGGGGATGGAGGTCTGGGCCATGCCACCATGTAAGCCACCTAGAGGTGCTGAGGGTGAGAGAAATCTAGGATGGATAGGAGAGGCAGGAAACGATGAGTATGTCAGTTATACATCAAGGTGAGCTACAGCAGCAGCAGCAGCAAGAGTTCTGTTTTGTCCCATTAACCTTCCTGTTATAACTGTCCCACAGGAAAAGACTCCACTGGGTCCTGAAGGTGATGCGCTCAGAACTAAACAGAAGCAAGTGGATCTGTTCAGCACAATGGGTGCACTGTTGCAAATGCTGCACTGTCCTACCGAGTCCCCCTTCAGGACTGGAGGACCAATGCCCCAGCTCCTGGGGAGGTTGTAGGTTGACAGCTCTCAGCGGTCAGCCCTCTCAAGGAATTGTCTTTGGCTAAAGAGCCACATTACCCTAGGTCATGCCCCATGTCTAGCATCCAATGACTGGTCCAAGCAGAGATATCAAGGCTTTGTTGGCCCTTTTACCCCAGCTCAGAACTCAGAACAGCCATTACCACTTCAGAGTTCCCTGTGGGCTTGCCAAAGCCTCCTGTGACTGCACCATAGTCAAACTGCTTCCTCTGCCCAGTCCTGCTTCCTTCCCTTCCTCCACAGGAGTTGATCCTAAGAATACTCCCTAATAAACTTCTTGTAGTATAATCAATAATCTGTCCCTAAGTCAGCTTCAACAGAACCCAATCCAAGAGACTAAATGATATTTGAGCCCCCAGCACAAGTTACTAGCCTCTGGATTTAGCTCTTTCATTTCATCTAATCCCAAAAACCCCAGGTGAACATGTATGGTGCAGTCACCACATCCTCAGCCTGCATGGTAAACCCGATCCCCAAGGAGGCGGTGTGTTCTTTATCCTGTCAGGCCAAAGATCCTCCTTAAAGAGAAGAGTGATCGCACGGTCCCCTCCACAGCTTTCCTTGAGGTCGCCTCTGGATTCAGCCTCTGCTGGGCTGAGGCCTAACATCCATCATGACAAGACATGCTATGTCCAGAGCCCTTTAAAAACCACAGAATTACTATCTATGACTTCAGGGTGCTAGCATCGCTCCCTCCTGGGGACCTTCTGTTTTCCTGGGTCCTTAAGGACTTTCTGCCTGTTGGAGCCTCATGGCTCATCTTCTCTCTGGATACAAAAGTTCTAGCTGCTCTGCACAGAGGTGAGAGGATGGGGAGGTTCTATCACTGAAACGGAGTGCCTGACTCTGGGAGTCTATTGGTCACATAGAGGAAAGAGGCCCAGAGAGGTGATGTGACTTTCCCAAGTTCAAGTTAGTAGCATGGGTGGGACTGAAATATGGTTCTGTATTCTTTTTCACTCCATCACACCATGTCTCCCTAACCCCTAGGGTTTGCCTCTACTAAAATCTAGACTGAGATATAGAGAACAGACTGATCTGTCCTGTCCTGAGAGTCTTGGGACTCTGAAACACTACATTGGCAAGCAAGAATGAAACTGGGGGCAAAACCAGCCCCAAATTATTGGGACTAATAGGAAATCTGTAAACAGAGTATTTGGTCCCTGCCCACCTCTCTCATCCCACATCCTGACTGGTAAGGAATGGGATAGGTGGCTGTTGTCTATAGTGATGTGCAGCTATTAATCCAGTAGAAAAAAAAGTTTTAAATTATTTTACCTTTGTAATAGTTGTTTTTGTGTTTTAATCTTAGATTCAGACCTCTCATGGAGGGGCAAAGGTAGGAGGGACAGGAAGGGATGCCTGGGTAGAGGGAGGAATTTATGCTTGTATTTTTAAAATACAAGAATCAAGTCATAATTCCACTTAGTTGGAGTTAGAATAGGCAAGTGTTCCAACATTTCACCCTAAGATTCTCAACTGGTCAATGGTAAACATCCGTGGACATTGTTTGAGAATTCAGAACTGTACAGTTGGAGTTTCTATCACTTGGCAACAGAAACACTAGAAAGAAGCCAAGAAAATGACTCCGCCAAAGTTCTCCAATGTTTAAACAACAAACAGTGAAAAATTCCTGCAGTAATGTGATATGCATTATGTCTAAGTCCCTGGAACATATAAATCAGCTTGTGTCAATTTCTGTGGCAGAAGAAAAATATATGATTTAATAATAATAATAAAAACCCTACCCTTCCCTCCCCCCCGCCCCCATAAGAGACCAATGTTTGGACAGGAAAGTCTATAGGCTAGCAATTGAACTTCCTTACCCAATCTATGTGGTGATACTGATAACTCTGTGCATTTCTGCAAAGCTGTTCGTCTGGTGGAATTTGAAACCTGCTGAGTTCTGTGGACATGTAGGCATTCCAAAAATAGAGACAGATATCACTCTTCTAGGTCTTTCTAGAGATGACCTAGGTGGCCTTTATGGAGAAAATGAGCATCTCATTTCCTGTTCGCTGCATGGGGAACTATCTGGGAAAGAAAGAGCTGGACTCAACGTCAGGGTTAATAGTGATTTAGTACATGAGTCATGGAAGAAAAGGAAACCTCTACTAGATAGCAAAATCGTTTGTGGTAGACCATATGTGTCGCTAACAAATTTTGCCAACCCTCTTTTTCTGTTTCTCCATCTAACTTAAGCCCCTCCCCACATCCCACCTCAGTAAATAGTATCATCAAACGCCCAGTTACTCAGGCCAAAAATGTAGGAGTCATTCCCTGAATCCTCTTTGTTTCAATTCCTCCCTACCCCCATTTATCAGCACGTCCTTTCCTCTGCCTAAAAAACATCCCTATCTGCCCATTGTCCCCCATCCTCACTACTCTTATCCTAGCTAAAGCTACATTTCTCTCTCTCCTGGACTACTGTGCCTCTAAACTGGTATCTCTGCTTTTGTTCTCGCCCCTCCCCACCTACAATCTATACTCTTTTTACAGACTAAGACCTATCAGTCTCTTGCTTTAAACCCTCCAGTGCTTTCCTGTTGCATTTAGAACAAAATCCAAACTCTTTATCACGGCTCTCGAAGTCCTACATTTGATCTCTCTTTTTCTCCAGCCACATGGGCCGTTTTGCAGTTCCTTGAACAGCCCAACCACTTCCTTGCCCGCTTCCCTAATGTTCTTTGAACTTTCTTTTCTATCTGGAACAGTCTTGCCCAGATCTTCACGCATGAGGTCTTTATGAAGGTGGCGTTTTCAATGAAACCCTCCCTGGTTATCCTAAGTATCATCAAACCGCCGCCCCTTAAACCTCTCATCAGACCGACCCCCAATTTAATTAACAGATTAACACCTAGCATTAAAGATCAGTTTTTAACAAAGTTTCCGTCTCTTCCCCGACTAGAAGGTAAGCTTTCTGAGAGCGGGAAACTTCTTTCTTCTGTCCACTCCGGCACCCCCAGCACCTACAGTGCCTGCTGCAAGCAGGAGTCCATAATCATTCCCTAAATGGGGCAGTCCCGGGCTGACGGATACGGCAGAGGCAACGATAATACAAGGTGACAAGAGCCTGTCACCGGCTCCATCGGCGGTCCCGAGGCCGCCTCCTGCCGGAAGAAAAGCGGCTCCTGCCCAGTCCAGGGCAGCGAGGCGGGCGGCCGAGAAGAAGCCGGGCGGAGCAAGGCCTGAGGCGGGCGGGAGGAAGGACTGGGGCTGCGAGCCTGGGCTGGACCGAGAGGACAGAACGGGGTCGTCAGGGGCCCAGAGCCGGAGCCGGCCGCGCCAGCGCCTCGGCTTCGCTTCCGGGTGAGGGGCGGGCGGGAGGAGCAGTTCCGGGGCGGGTGGCGGTTCCGGCTGTGCGGGCCGCGCCGCGGCTGCTAGTCCCGGGCGCGCGGAGGGCGCGAGCGGCGCGCGGGGGGCCCAGGGGAGCGAGGCGGCGGCGTGGGGTCTTCTGGCCCCGGCGGCGGCCCATGGGGCGGGAGGCGTGAGGCCGCGGCCTGCCCGGGGCTCGGGGGGTGGGGGGACGGGGCGGGGAGATGGATAAACTGACCATCATCTCAGGATGTCTCTTTCTGGCCGCCGATATCTTCGCCATCGCCAGCATCGCCAACCCGGACTGGATCAACACCGGGGAGTCCGCGGGTGAGTGAGCGGCAGGCGCGCGGGGCCGGGCGGGGGATTGGCTGAGGGCGAAGGGAGGGAAGGGGAGACCCGGCTCAGGAGAAGACGGAGCTGGAGGATGCGCGGCGGCGGCCAGCCTGAGAAGAAGGGGGCGGTGAGGCGACCCGGGCTGCCTGGCCGAGGGGCTGGCGAAGGGGACACGCGGGTCTCGAGCCGGACCCCCGGACGGAAGGGAACGGCACCACGGGCTGAGTGCGAAGTGGCCGAGGGGCGAGGAGATCTGGACCGGGCTGGTGGTCCTAGACCTGGGAGAGAGGGTGAAGGGAGACAGCCGCCAACCTGAGGGACAGCGGAGAGAGGAACGAGCGTCGTCCTGGATTAAAAAAAAAAAAGTCAAGGTGGGAGACAGGAGGAAACCGATTTGGAGGAAACTGAGGCGCCTGTGAAGGAATTAGAAACCAGGCGGTGAGACTGGGGCCCGGAGCGAGGCAGCCTGTGGGGTGTGAGGGTCCCCAGAGAGCTGACGGGCGACAAGAGGCCGAAAGGAGTCGGGGCCGACCGCTGACCCTTGTTCCCCCACCCTAAGAAGCGGCGTCCGGGATAGAGGTCCGGGCAGGACCGGGTTAATGGTGCCGCGAGAGCTGGTGGCGGTGGGGGCGCCGGATGAGAGCCTCAGACCTGCGCCCCTGCCCAGCCCCTGCCCACTTGGCAGTATTTGAGATGCATGTGGCTTCCGATTTTCCCTTTGAAGCCTCTGTGGTTATAATTTTGCTTTATTTTAGGCCCCGGAGCTGTAATAATCCTAATAATAAACTTCATTTTATGGAGCATCTTTCATTCCAGCGCATCACAAAACGCTTTCGAGATCCTAATAGTAGTTACAAAATTAAGTAACACATTAGAGTTGTAGGCAGCCCAGTAGCAAACAGTGCCTGCTGTAACACCACCGAACTGTGGGCAGCAGCGACGAGGTGGTGCCCTCAGGAAAGAGGAAAGCATCTTTCTGAAGGGTATCCCAGGTGAATGCCTTTGCAGGATTTTTCCTGGCTTGGGCCACCAACTACACCCCACACACACACATACACACACACACTCACTCACTCACACTCACCCAGACCTGTAAGACCAAAACTTTAATTAATGTAACAGCTGCCAGGAGAGCTGATGGGAGTAAAGGAATAAACTTCTTTTCTAACTGCTTGTTCAGTACAGGTGAAGGGAATAATGAGAGTTGGGACTGTCAGACTCCCTCCATGAATATTTTGTTGTAAGAATGTATCACTGTGCTGTCAGACTTCTTAAGTATTGCTTATGATTCTGTATTTATCCTGCAGTATTTTTAGCCCTTAAAAAAAGCCGTGGCTGGGACATTTGTTGCTTCCTCCTCCTTTCTCTCCCCCATCTAGACCTAGTAACACAAAATCATGCTGTCAGATTTACTGGTTATTAAAATAACACTCTAAGAATTTCTGCTCCTTTTCTTGCCTATAGAGTCATAGCACAGCTCTTAAGTGTAAAATATGTATGATTATTATGTGACCCTGTAGCAGTGTTAGCTATTGCTACAGTGGTAATGTTGCAATTTATAAATGTATCAAATGAACACTTTGTGCACCTTAAACATACACAATCTTATATGTTAATTATATGTGTTTTTTTAAACTGTAAAGCATATAAAGAAAATATCAGAATGATTTCAAATTTGGTGAAACTGCAGGCTTTGTTTCTGAAAATGTTAGTAATGTCAGTGTTACTAGTTGTGTGTGTGACATCCAGTTCCTGACTTGTTTTTAATCTGATTATGTGTGCAGTGACTCCTTTTGTAAAGAAGTTTCAAGTGGAATCCCAGTGTATAAAATAGACTGAATGTCCATGGGAAGGAAACAGCTTAGAGAGGGAGGAGAGAGAGAGAAGTAATCTCATAACTTTCCCGAGAAGATGTTATACTCTATTATATTTGAAAGAAAACAAGAATAAGATGCATACAACTCATTTAAATTAGGCAAAGTCATCAGCTGTGAGTTGCCTTGGAGATGGGAGGGACAGAAGTCCCAAGGTTTGAAAGAAGTAGAAAATGTTTGAAATAATAGTTGTGAGAGACAGCTGGAGACAGTAGGATTATCTAGCAGCGTGGAGACGTCATTGAAGTCAGTGGTCATGAACGTAAGTGTGATAACCGACCTGTGCTTTGTTGACCCTCTGGTGCTCAGCTACTCTGGCACCAGGGTATGAAGAAAGCCAGTGGACAGCTTCGTTCAGAGTTGTGGTTTGCCAGATGCATGCAACAGAATGACAGGCGCAAAAGTGTTTAGGGCATCGGTCAAAATATTGTAATGATAGCTCATTAAATCTCAGCTGGATAAGGAGAAAAAGTGAAAAAGAAAGCTGTTATATCTATTTTAGTCATTGAATACCAGATGGCATACGGTCAGTGGAATAGTTGACTTAGACCCATAGAGTTGAGGAGTCACTGAGAGTTATTGATACAGCAGAGTGGAAGGGCAGGGGATTGGGGGCACAAGGTCCAGACTGTGACACTGGTGCTGTGTGGCTGAAGTGGGGGTGGAGGAGGTTAATTTTTTTTTCCCCTATCAGTTTCGCTTGCCATCTCAAGATACCTTTCAGTTAAATATTCTGTTTAGCAAGAGGAATAAGAGGAGATAGTAAGAACACTGGAGATTTTTTCAAAATCATATCTACCCGGTATTTCTTTCTTTTTTTTCATTTTTCTTTCTCCTTTTTTTTTCTGGCCGTGCCTTATGGAATTTTCATTTCCCAGTTAGAGACTGAACCAGGGCCCTTGGCAGTGAGAGCATGGAACCCTAACCACTGGATCACCAGGGAATTCCCTAACCTGTATTTCTTAAGGTTAAAATATGTCAGACAGTGAGCTCCCCAAAATTTAAAATGAATGAAGTGGTATGTTTCTTTGTTCACTCTTGTGCCTTTGCTTTGTGGTAAGATGTACCTGAATCTTGCCTAGTGTTTGAGCTTGTATTGCTCACTGTACTTTTTACCTGAACAAACAGATCTAGTCTTGAGTTAAAAAAAAAAAAAAAAATCAGTGCAGAGTTACACTTTCCAAATCAATGAAACATTTACAGGAAGTTCAGTTAAGATTTCAGAGGTGGCAGGACTGGCTTTATGCTAAGATCTGCAAAAAAGTGACTTTACCTGGCAGCAAAAAGTTATTATGTTGTTGATTCCCTTTGGTGCATTAAACATCATACTAAAAGTCTTGATTGTGATGTTTTTACTGCAGCTTTTTAAATGAACAAAGTCTATTTTGAAAATAGAACTCCTGGAGCTGAAAAGTTCCTCAGAATGTAGTTTGAAAACCACTGCAGTAAACTAGAACGGGGAAGTTTAGGATTCAAATCCAAACCTTACCTCTTAGTAGCTCTGTTACTTTGGTTAACTTACCTGGCCTTTCTCTATAAAGTTCCCCTTCTGTAAAAATAGAGATAACATCTCAGTGAGTTATTGTAATGATTGAGTTAATCCATGTAAAACATTTAGAACAGTGCCTGATACATGGTAAGTGCTCAGTAAAAGTTAGATATCGTTGTATTGCTGTTTGAGTTTATAACAGGTGTCAGAATCCCAGTTTTGAAACTGAAGCTCAGAACTTATTACTGAGAACTGACACAATTTCTTTATTAGATGCTTGGAAGTGAGAAAACATCAAGGCTTAGCACAAGTCTAATAAATTTGTCTTCCCTCTTAGCTTTGGACTCCACCATCACTGTTTCTCCTCTTTTAGTCTCTCATCTCCAACTTCTAGTCTCTGTACTCCTCAGCTTCTACTTGAACTACCACAAAAGGAAATGAAATATTCCAAAACAAAAAGCTGAGTAAAATAACTTCTTTAAATCCCAAGTAATAAACTGTATTACTATGAGATTATGAGCCACGTTTCATGCTGGAAGTTTGTAAGTTTGTTTTTTTTTTAATTTACCATTTTTTAAGACTTTTTTTTTTGGCTGCACTGGTTCTTCGTTGCTGCACATGGGCTTTCTCTAGTTGCAGTGAGCAGAGGCTCCTCTTTGGCTCAATACTCTTCTTGTGGTGTGTGGGCTGCTCATTGGGGTGTCTTGTCTTGTTGCAGAGCCTGGGATCTAGAGCATGTGGGCTTTTAGTAGTTGTGGCTTACAGGCTTGGTTGCCCCACAGCATGTAGAATCTTGGAGCAAGAATCGAACCCATGTCCCCTGCATTGGCATGCTCAATCTTGTCTGACTCTGCAACCCCATGGACTCTGGCATGCCAGGCTCCTCTTGTCCATGGGATTTTCTTGGCAAGAATACTGGAGTGGTTGCTATTTCCTCCAGGGGATCTTCCCAACCTAGGGATTGAACCAGTGTCTCCTGCATTGGCAGACAGATTCTTTACCACTGAGCCACCTGGGAAGTCCTATACTGGCAGTTTTTTATTTGTTTTTATAGTATTGGCCCAAATACAGAGAAACTATATTCCTTTAATTTTCATCTGCGTGTGATAGCATTTCCTGAATTTGTTCTAATAGCTTGTGGATGGTGCACAAACTTTTAAACATATGATGACTGCCACCCCCCCTTTTTTTTTGGCTGTGCCATAAGCTGACTGGCTTGCAGGACCTTAGTTCCCCAACCAGAGATTGAACCCAGGCCATGGCAGTGAAAACCCCAATTCCTAACCACTGGACCACGAATAAACTCTAAAGATACAGTGTAACAGAAATGGATATCGTTTATACGGGGAATATACGTGGGGGGATACTTTAGTAAGGACCCTTAGGAGTTTCTATTAATGTAATAAAAAGTATTAAATGATAGTAAATATAATGGCAGAATTACATTAATTCTGCTATACTAGGGTCAAATTTCTACTGGTTACTGGAACTCAGTATCAAGACAATATTTTATGTAGCACTTTATAGTTTTTGAAGCACTTTGACATCTATCACCTGATTTGATTCCCTAAGGTTCATTATATTTAGCCAATGTTAAATAGTCATTTCTACATTTTCCCCCATGAGTCGGTGTTTTGCGCATGAGATTTGAGTTTCCAGGTTGCAAAGTCTCCCTTCAAGAACACTACCTATGTAGGAATTTGTGCACGCATCAGTGGCTAAAATTTTTGCCAGAATACAGAAGAGGTAAAGGAGATTTGGGTTTCAGTATTAAAGGGATGTCCTGCACTTTGTACAAATACCTTAACCTCACAGTTACTGTTTTCTCATCCCTCAAGAGACTAATTTTTAGTGAAAAAAAATTTTTTTTAACCAGATCAACAAACAAAGCTGCTCCTGATAAATGTAAGTGATCTAGAGATCCTTTTACTGAGGCATCATTCCTTTCCGGCACAGATTTCAGTGACCATTTAGGATTGTGCATGCTCAGTCGCTTCAGTCGTGCCCGACTCTTTGTAACTATGGACTGTAGCCTGCCAGGCTCCTTTGTCCATGGGATTCTCCAGGCAGGAATTCTGGAGTGGGTTGCCATGCCCTCCTTCAGGGGATCTTCCTGACCCAGGGATCAACCTTGTGTTTCCTGCATTGTAGGCAGATTTTTTACTGCTGAGCCACTGGGGAAGCCCGACCATTGAGGATTATTACCATCCTGTATCATCCTAGATGGGTTTACTTAGTGTTCTTTATGAAAATTTCCAAGTGTTTCCCAGGAGTCTTCTAGCACATGAAGGAACTTGAACCTCTTCCTTCTATCTAAGCAAAATTTTTCTCTCTAGAATTAGTTCTCTTATTCAGACTGTAGTCTGTCATAGTGTATACTGCTACTGCTGCTGCTAAGTCACTTTAGTCGTGTCCGTCTCTGTGCGACCCCATAGACGGCAGCCCACCAGGCTCCCCCGTCCCTGGGATTCTCCAGGCAAGAACACTGGAGTGGGCTGCCATTTCCTTCTCCAATGCATGAAAGTGAAAAGTGAAAGTGAAGTCGCTCAGTCGCGTCCGACTCCCAGCGACCCCACGGACTGCAGCCCACCAGGCTCCTCCGTCCATAGGATTTTCCAGGCAAGAGTACTGGAGTGGGGTGCCATTGCCTTCTCCGGTCATAGTGTATTTATTCCTGAAAATATCTTCACTCTTGTTCTTTTTAAAATTAGATTGGATGTGAGAGTTTTTAAGGAGTCTCGTTATCATCCTCTTCCCTATTTATATTGTGAACTAATTGAGAAAAAAAGAGTAAGATAATTAGGAGCCAAAATATTATTTAATATTGATAAAGAGGATATTGGAGAATGTGACTTATCCTTGGACAAGTAACTTCCTCTTGAAAGTGAAAGTTGTTCAGTCGTGTCCGACTCTTTGCGACCCCATGGACTGTCCATGGAATTCTCTAGGCCAGAATACTGGAGTGGGTAGCCTTTCCCTTCTCCAGCTTCCTCTTACTGGGCCTCAAAATTGAACAGACTTAATTGTCCAATCCCAGGCAGGATTGGGGGACCTGCTCTGTAGGACTTCCAGTGGGAAAGAACGAAAGAGATGAGTGCTCCCTTTAGGCAACTTGCTCCTAAGGGCAAAAAGTTGGACCACTTATGCCCAGTTTTTTATCTTAAACTGCCAGTCAAATAAAATCTTTCCTCCTGACCTGAGAAAGATTGAGTGAGGGGACACAGATAAACTTAGATGTTCTTAACAGCCGTACCTCTACCCCATCCCTCATGGATAAAAAACATCAGAAGTGGGAAGAAAGCCTTAGCTGGTTGAAACCTAGGAGATAGCTAGCCTTTTGCAAGGAAGAATTTTCTTTTTTCTCAAGTATGAAGACTGGCAGATGATTGAGAAAGATGAGGAAGGGTTTCATTTCCCATTCTGTTACCACTGCTCTCTCCACAGAAAATCCTGGTAAACCTCAGATAGGACACTGTGGGCTTGACCTCTGTCGCATAAGAGTTCAAGATCTTCAGGTAAATCCTAGCCTATAAGTTGGTAGCCTCTGGTTTAAAACATTAAAATTAACGCTTCCGAAGCACATCTGTTATTAAATAGTAGAAAGTTATTAAATGATAAGCCCTTTTCCTGACCTGTGACAACTTCAGTAAGCAGAGTTGGTTTGGTGCGAAGGAGCTTTGTAACCTCATTTGTTAAACCAAACTATCTAGAACTGTGTCGTGTTAATCATTTTGGACGTGACTTGTAGAGAAGGACAAAACTGGCTTACCTCAGAGAGCAAAAATCTTGAGATTGTGCTCTTTTTAACTTAAAAAGCATTAACAAAACTTCTTCAATGGCCTTTTGAGTCTTTTTCCAGTAAATTTCTTTTTTAAAACAGCCTTTTTGAGACATCATTTCATTAACTGTAAGATGCGCCTATTTAAAGTGTACAGTGAAGTGGTTTGTATAACCATAAAGTTGTGCCACAGTCAATTTAAGAGCGTTCTCAGTACTCCAGAAAGAAACCCCAGATCCCTTCGCCATCACCTGCCAACTTCCTGGTTCTTAGGCACACTGCTTTCTGTCTTTGTAGATTTGCTTATTCTAGGTATTTCATATAAATGGAACCATGCAGTCTTTTGTGATTGGCTTATTTCACCTAACATAATGTTTTCAATGTTCATCCATATTATAGCAAATATCAGTAGTTCATTTCCTCTTACTGCCAAATTGTGTGGTGTATCCCCATTTATCTATCCATTCATCAGTTGATGGATATTGGGGCCAGTAAATTTTTTGCCTTCCAAGAATACCACTTCTTCATAATGGTAAAGTGGTATAAAATTTTTTCCTTGATTTTTTAAAAAAGTAACATCATCAGTATTATTTATTATTTATTTATTATTCTTATTTCAAATAAGAACTTTGAATAAAAATTCAAAGACCAGTCTTTTTACAGTGTTCACAGGTCATACTTGAAGCTTGAAATAATTTATAATACTGTGAATTTCACAGCATAGTCCAGATTTTCCAATTTGAGATGAGATTTCCTGAACAAAGCATTTATATATATTTTTTACAACCTTAGTTCCAAAAAGCCCCTCTTTTTACTATTATCAACAGAGATATAGGCACTTCAGGATAAAGGATATAAACTAGTTGACCTAAAAGATTTGGTGAAGGGAAATTTGGGACCAAGAACATAGACAGAAGTCATGAGAGAGTAGAAAAATCTAAGAGGAAGGAAATTCTGAAAAAGGTATTACAGAGTGATGACAGCCGTTGCATTTATTAGACTGACCAGACTTGTTGAGTTCTTCCTCACTTGGCTGCCAGAACCCCTTTCAAAGCTGGCATGTAGGAGTAATATACATCAGTCCTCCACTGTCAGCTTAGTATAAACCTAAAATAGTTCTGTTGTTAACCCCTTTCCTCATAAATGTTGAGTTTGTATTGGAGTTGTAGTGTAGTAAAATAGTCCCATGAGATTTGAGTCAGACATATCTATATTCGGTTTTTTTATTCCCTTTTTATGAATTTTATGATTTGGGGCATGTAATTTGATTTCTCAGCTATAAAATTGGAAATAATATATTTATCTCAAAGGATGGTTGTGAGAAAATAAAATATGGCATATGAAGAATTAGCACATGGCCTAATATATAGCAAACGCTCAAATGTTAGTCATTGTTATATGAAAGGTCAAAACATTCTAACTTTAAAATGTTTCCCTTTTGTATTATCTGTTTTATTTATTTACCTGTGTCCTGCCTTGTTCTAAAAAGAGATTTAAGGCAATAGTGTGTCTGTGGTGAGTATTTCTGAAATCCAGCTTGGGGAAGGGAGCTTTCCAGGAATACAGACTGTGAAATCAGTTGTAGTGGTGATGTGAACTTCATGGGATATATGTAAGTACCAAAACCAAGGAGTGCATGAGTTTATATGTTTCTGGAACAGACTAAAGAGGTTTTCTAAGTGAAAGACAGCCTACCGTAGTGGAAAGAGCACACAGGTTTTGGGTTAGATCAACATGTAGTCAGATCCCGGTCCCACAGTTTGCTAGCCATGTAATTGATCTTAGACAAGTTGTAGTTGATGATTTTTTATTAATCAAAATTATATCATTCAGATATGGTTAATACCTCTTGTAGAACTTCCAATTGCTGCACAGGTTCAGACCCCAACTTTCTGTTCTATATATTAAAGATTGACTGGTTCGCTGAGTGAACAACAAATATGTTAAAGAGTAGTATCTGCAGCGAATTATGAAAATCATATATTTCCCAAATTATTTTTAAAGGACCATAGTGATTTGTAAAGCTTTCAGTTAGAGTATAGTCAATTAGTCTCACCTCAAAGGCTGAAAATAAGTTTGAGATATATGAGATAGTTGTTTCTTGATAGAAACCTGGCAAATAGTACAACTGAAAATTCTTCAGTTTTCATTTATGAAATAAAATTTCTTGTAGTTGTCATTAGCTTCTTCAATGTACCTGAGAGTTTATGAATTTTTCCATACCCCATTTCAGTGCATACTTAAGCAGTGGGCCATATTACATAATCTTAAGGGGAAATTTAGACATGTAATAAAGTATTGCTGTTCATGAAATTATTGAGTTATAAATAGCTTAATCATGCAACTTGAATGGATAATTGTTTACATAGTGACCTTGTTTTATATCCTCTGAATAACCCAAGAAATTAGGTTGTACAGTGACAGCAGTGGTAATATATAGGTGTAAATCTCATATCTACAACTTTACTTATTTATGATTATTTATATAAACATAACATTCATATTTTTTTGGTTGTCAGAATGTTTTATTGTTAAGCTCTGAAGTTACACATGTTTTTCCAGGTGCTTTTTAGAATTCTTTGCCCAGCTAGCAAGTAGCTGCTGATAAGTTTGATGCTTAAAAAGCATGCTCTACTTGGTAACAATAGATTATGGGTAGTGGTAACATTATTTTATTTTTTATTGACTGTAGACTAATGAAAGGGTAATATTTAGCAAAGTTACTGTTGGAATAGCTAACTAACACAACATTGTTGAAATAGAGAGGTTAGCTAAGAGCATGAAGGAACCTAAGGATCCTTGAAAATCAAGGTGAAAAAGTGTTAGTTGCTCAGTTGAGTCTGACTCTTTGTGACCCCATGGACTGTAGTCCACCAACTTCTCTATCCATAGAATTCTCCAAGCAAGAATACTGGAGTGTATAGCCACTCCCTCTAGGGGATCTTCCCAACCCAGGGGTCGAACTTGGGTCTTCTGCATTGCACACAGATTCTTTACAGTCCAAGCCACCAGGGAAGCCCAATATTTAGCAAACGTATTGTTGAAATAGTAGAGAGGTTAAATAAGAGAATGAGGGAACCTAAGGATCCTTGAAAATCTCAAGTACCTAAAACTAAGTATTTGGGTCAAAATCACTTTTCAATAACATACCTCTCTAAAATTTATTATGTATTCTCTTATTTCCTGTAAGTCACAGCTAAATTGAATATGCTTACTGGAAATGCCATGGGCAAGTAGAATGAAATAGTCCTTTGGGATTTATTGCTTTAGAGTTGACAAAGAAGCATAAAGATTTGGGTGTTGCTATCAATGATACTTACATGTATTTATGAGTATGTATAAACCAGAATGTATAGTTTACTTACATTTCAGTTTATGACTTCAGTTTTGAAGCAAACTGACAGTTCTTTGAATTGCTTTTTTTTTCTTTTTAATTGAGATGAAAAGACTGCACTTTTTGTGTGTCTCTTTTTACTAGCTTTGCTATAAATAAAAGGTCACATTTGGTATTTTGACACTTGCTGTTGTGTATATTGAGCAAAAAGGCAGCTGTTGACTTTTAATATAGATCTGTTCAACAGAGACCGTATACTGCTATCATTAGAGATTAAAAAAAGTAAAGAAAATGCAGTTGGTTGGGTCAAGTAAGAAAATGGGAGAGGGGAATTTCATTGGGTCTCCCCATTTGTGGTATATTCACAATAAGTTATATGGAACATTATTGGGTCTACTTTCAGCTATAATACAGAAATTTTTTTCAAAAATAGGACATGTTCAAAGTAAGGCAAAGATCTCCAAGGCCATTTCATTTATGACCATTTCACTTATAAATTACCATCCATTTTAAGAAATCTTTCATTTACCGTGAGTATTCCTTAAATCTTCACATAGATATTCCCTATACCACTGTACTTTATTACAGACAGTCTCACAATAAATGCTTATTAAGATACGTGTGGTCTGTAAGGAACTGTACTAAATATTCTGAGGGATTTCTTTTAAGCAAATGAAAAAGTATTTTATCTTTGGGAAACCTGTAAAGTGTTTGGGAAGACTCATTTCAGTTCATTTCTATACATCGCTGCTAAATTTATCTTTCTAAAGGATAGGATGGTAATATTAAATAGTTGCAAATACTTATAAGTACTTGCTTTATGACAGCTACTTTTCTAGACACTTTTTACATGTGTGAACCAATTTAATCCTCACAACATCCCTAAGCGCTGCTATTAGCCCCACAGAGATACAAAGAAATTAAGTAACTTGCCCAGGGTCACACAGCTGCTAAGTGGAAAAGCTGAGATTTGGATCTAGCTCCAGAGTCCTGGCTTTTAACCACTGCATATATTTGGACCAGAAACCTTCAGTGACCCTTCATCTACCATAGCACAGAAGGCCCTTAATGATCTTCACAACATGCCTCCGGCTTATCTTTCCAACTTTTGATCCTACTTTTTGCCTACATGGATCTACATTCCAGCCCCTCTGTATTACTTTCTGTTTCCTAAATATAATCTGTCATCTCTTTATTCATCTCTGAATCTTTGTCTGTTGTCAGTGTGATGCTCTCACACTTAGCAGTTCCTGTCCGTTCAGTGTCCTGCCCATCTTCCAAGCATATGTCAACTGCTGTCTTCATAAAAATCTTTTTTGATCCCCTACCTCACATGATTTTTCCCTCTTGTGTGTTTTTCATGGTAGCATATCTGTATTATGGTTATTTGTATGTTACTTTCCCTGCTTTCTAGTGTAGATTTTTAAAGTTCTATAAGAATAGGGCTTCCTCCACGGCTCAGTGGTAAAGAATCCACCCGCCATTGCCAGAGACACAGATTCGTTCCCTGGTCTGGGAACATCCCACATGTCATGGAGCGACTAAGCCCACACACCACAACTACTGAGTGTGTACTTTATACTGAGCCACAACTACTGAGCCCACGTGCCACAAGTACTGAAGCCTGCACACTCTAGAGCCTGTGCTCCACAATGAGATGCCTTCACACCGCAACTAAAGAGTAGCCCCCACTCTCCACAACTCGAGAAAAGCCCACGCAGCATCGAAGACCCAGCACAGACAAAAATAAATAATTTTTTTTTAATTTTATATATAAAAAAAGAACAGGGCATAAAATTTATTGATCTCTATACCTTAGCACTTTCCATTTTGTGCTTGGCAGGAAAGAGGAAGTGTTATGGTTGACACGAAGTCTTTAAACCTGGAGTAGGGAACAGAATTGGGAACTTTGGACAGTGAGCCGCTTTAAGGGCAGAAGTAATGATTTTGGTTTAGAGGTTGTATTTCAAGTGAGAGTAAAATATTGAAGCAGAAAGGGGCTAATCAGGAAAGAGGGATTTGGCATCCCTGGTTGTCATGTCTCATTTTCACAAATATGATATTTATATTTTAATGGCTTTCTTTCAATAGCTGTATGTCCACAAAATTCATAATTTTTTTACATGTCAGTTGGTTTTTGTTTTGGAAAGTAAGGTCCAGCTACTGTCTAGTTATTCCCAACTTTGAAAAGTATTTTAAGGTGAAAGTTAATTTGTAGGTTGATTAGTTGATTCTCTGGGTCAATACAGAAATTAGGTTACTAGGCTAGTCAGTAAGACCATGTCATGACTGAACTATTTACTTCTGTATAAAAAAATATAGTAGAAAGCAATACAGTTACATTACTAATAAAAAGCTTTTTAAAAGTTAAAAAGTAGAAATACCTTGTATCTCTGATCCTTTGTCAATTTGACTTTAAAACATGAGATTTCTTCTATGTGACAGAAGTGCTTCATTGAGATTCTTCTTAACATTTGTCAACAATATTCTGAGTCATTTTTTACTTACAAATCGCCCTGGCAGAGGAAGAAAAAGAAGACTTGCAGAAAATGTATGTTTAAGAGATTTCTTGAGATAGAATATCCAGAGATAGAATTAACTCAGTGGAGGTGAGGAAGATTTGTATGAGTGCATGAATGGATGTGTGATTTGTGTGGTGTGCGATGGTAGGAAGTAGACATGGGGAAGATAAGGAACTTGTAGTGGATGAATGATCTCTCCCTGGGAAAGCAAAGTGAAACAGAATAAGCTGGATCCAAGGTTCCTCATCCAACCCCCATGAGAGGGACTGTTAGTCCTGGCTAGTGTGGTTACTGTTTGTTGAAGGTCCCTATGAATGAATGGAATAAGGAGGAAAATAGTATTTTGTGTGTCAGTTGGGGTACAAATGGTACAAATTAAGTGTTTTTAACTTGAAGAGTATTTCTGTTGATACTTGGCTTCTAATTTAGGCTTTGCACTGTAGATGTTTTGTTTGTGCTTGAAAAATTACCTGTATGCTTTTTCTTTATATTTTTCCCAACCAAAAAATAGTTCCATGCTCCTCTTTCACCATCCGTCTCTTGATTTAAAATAAAAGTGAGTATATATGATATCATATATTGAATTCTTGGGAAATTATTAATAAAGATGTTGTGAAAGGAATACAGGGGTGAAGCCAGAATTCAGTTCAAATTCTGGCTCTGCCACTTTTGAGCTATGTGGCTTTGGACTTCTTGCTTGACCTCTGAGTTTAGTTTCCTCATCTGTTTGTTGTTGTTCAGTTGCTCAGTTATGTCTGACTCTTTGTGACCCCTTGGACTGCAGCATCCTAGGCTTCCCTTTCCCTAAGTGTCCTCCAAAAGTTTGCTCAAACTCATGTCCATTGAGTCAATGATGCCATCCAACCATCCCATGCTCTGGGGCCTCCTTCTCTTCCTGTCCTCAATCTTTCTAGCATTAGAGTCTTTTCCAATGAGTCAGCTCTTTGCATCAGGCGGCCAAATTATTGGACTTTCAGTTCAGTCCTTCCAATGAATATTCAGGACTGATTTCCTGTAGGATTGCTGGTTAGATCTCCTTGCAGTCCAAGGGACCCTCAAGAGTCTTCTCCAACACCACAGTTCAAAAGCATCAATTCTTCAGCACTCAGCCTTCTTTATAGTCCAACTCTCACATCCATACATGATGTCTCTGCTCTTTAATATGCTGCTTCGGTTTGTCATAGTTTTTCTTTCAAGGAACAAGCATCTTTTAATTTCATGGGTGCAGTCACTGTCCACAGTGATTTTGGAGCAAGAAAATTAAGTCTGTCCCTGTTTGCATCGTTTCCCCTATGTGTTTGCCATGAAGTGATGGGACCAGATGCCATGATATTCCTTTTTTGAATGTTGAGTTTTAAGCTAACTTTTTCACTCTCCTCTTTCACCTTCATCAAGAGGCTCTTTAGTTCCTCTTTGCTTTCTGCCATAAAAGTAGTATCATCTGCATATCTGAAGTTATTGATATTCCTCCTGGCAGTCTTGATTCCACCTTATGCTTCATCCACTTGGCATTTTGCATGATGTACTGTGTATAAGTTAAATAAGGAGGGTGATAATAGCCTTGATGTACTCCTTTCCAAGTTTGGAACCAGTCTGTTGTTCCATGTCTATTTCTAACTGTTGCTTCTTGACCTGTATACAGGTTTCTCAGTAGGCAGGTAAGATATCTGGTATTCCCATCTCTTTAAGAATTTTCCACAGCTTGTTGTGACCCACACAGTTAAAGGCTTTACCATAGTCAATGAATTTTGAAATTCCCTTGCTGGCTTTTTTTTGATCTGATGGATGTTGGCAATTTGACCTCTGATTCCTCTGCCTTTTCTAAACCCAACTTGACAACCTGTAAGTTCTCAGTTGAGGCCTAGCTTAGAGGATTTTGAGCATGACCTTGCTAGCATGTGAAATGAGCGCTGTTGTGTGGTAGTTTGAACATTCTTTAGCATTGCTCTCCTTTGGGATTGAAATGAAAATTGACTTTTTCCAGTCCTATGGCCACTGGTGAGTTTTCCAAATTTATTGGCATATCTCAGGTATTTGACATATTGAGTGCAACACTTACACAGCATCATCTTTTAGGATTTAAAGTAGCTCAGCTGGAATTCCAACACCTCCACTAGCTTTGTTCATAGTAGTGCTTCCTAAGGCCCACTTGACTTCATATTCCAGGATGTCTGGCTATGGGCAAGTGATCACACCATCGTGGTTATGTGGGTCATTAAGGTCTTTTTTGTACGGTTCTTCTGTGTATTCATACCACCTGTTCTTAATATCTTCTGCTTCTTTTAGGTCTTAGTGTTTCTGTCATTTAATTGTGTCCACATTTGCATGAAATATTTCTTTGGTATCTCTCATTTTTTTGAAGAGATCTCTAATCTTCCCCATTGTATTGCTTTCCTCTATTTCTTTGCCATGAAGTGATGGGACCAGGTGCCGTGATCTTTTGTTTTCTGAATGTTGAGCTTTAAGCCAACTTTTTCATGCTCCTCTTTCACTTTCATCAAGAGGCTTTTTAGTTCTTCAGTTTCTGCCATAAGGATGGTATCATCTGCATATCTGAGGTTATTAATTTCTCCCGGCAATCTTGATTCCAGCTTGTGCTTCTTCCAGCCCAGCATTTCTCATGATGTACTCTGCATATAAGTTGAATAAGCACAGTGTCAATATATAGCCTTGACGTACTCCTTTTCCTATTTGGAACCAGTCTGTTGTTCATGTCCAGTTCTAACTATTCCTTCTTGACCTGCATACAGATTTCTCAAGAGGCAGATCAGGTGGTCTGGTATTCCCATCTCTTTCAGAATTTTCCACAGTTTATTGTGATCCACAGTCAAAGGCTTTGGCTTAATCAATAAAGCAGAAATAGATGTTTTTCTGGAACTCTCTTTGCATTTTCCATGATCCAGCGGATGTTGGCAATTTATTTGATCTCTGGTTCCTCTGCCTTTTCTAAAACCAGCTTGAACATCTGAAAGTTCATGGTTCACATACTGTTGAAGCCTGGCTTGGAGAATTTTGAGCATTACTAGCGTAGGAGAAGGCAATGGCACCCCACTCCAGTACTCTTGCCTGGAAAATCCTATGGACAGAGGAGCCTGGTAGGCTGCAGTCCGTGGGGTCGCTAAAAGTCAGACACGATTGAGCGACTTCACTTCCACTTTTCACTTTCATGCAATGGAGAAGGAAATGGCAACCCACTCCAGTGTTCTTGCCTGGAGAATTCCAGGGACAGGGGAGCCTGGTGGGCTGCCGTCTCTGGGGTCACACAGAGTCGGACATGACTGAAGTGATTTAGCAGCAGCAGCAGCAGCGTATGAGATGAGTGCAATTGTGGGGTAGTTTGAGCATTCTTTGGCATTGCCTTTCTTTGGAATTGGAATGAAAACTGACCTTTTCCACTCCTGTGGCCACTGCTGAGTTTTCCAAATTTGTTGGCATATTGAGTGCAGCACTTTCACAGCATCATCTTTCCGGATTTGAAATAGCTCAACTGGAATTCCATCACCTCCACTAGCTTTGTTCATAGTGATGCTTCCTAAGGCCCACTTGACTTCACATTCCAGGATGTCTGGCTCTAGATGAGTGATCACACCATCGTGATTATCTTGGTTGTGAAGATCTTTTTTATACAGTTCTTCTGTGTATTCTTGCCACCTCTTCTTAATGTCTTCTGCTTCTGTTAGGTCCATACCATTTTTGTCCTTTATTGAGCCCATCTTTGCATGAAATGTTCCCTTGGTAGCTCTAATTTTCTTGAAGAGATCTCTAGACTTTCCCATTCTATTGTTTTCAGTGGCAGACTTTATTTTTTGGGACTCCAAAATCACTGCAGATGGTGACTGCAGCCATGAAATTAAAAGACGTTTACTCCTTGGAAGAAAAGTATGACCCACCTAGACAGCATATTAAAAAGCAGAGACATGACTTTGCCAACAAAGATCATCAAAGCTATGATTTTTCCAGTAGTCATGTATACATGTGAGAGTTGGACTATAAAGAAAGCTGAGCACCAAAGAATTGATGCTACTGAACTGTGGTGTTGCAGAAGACTCTTGAGAGTCCTTTGGACTGCAAGGAGATCCAACCAGTCCATCCTAAAGGAAATTAGTCCTGAATATTCGTTGGAAGGACTGATGTTGAAGCTAAAACTCCAATACTTTGGCCACCTGATGCAAAGAGCTGACTCACTGGAAAAGACCCTGATGCTGGGAAAGATTGAGGGCAGTAGGAAAAGGGGACAACAGAGGTTGAGATGGTTGGATGGCATCACCAACTCAATGGGCATGAGTTTGAGTAAACCCTAGAAGTTGGTGATGGACAGGGAGGCCTGTCATGATGTAGTCCACAGGGTCGCAAAGAGTCAGACACGACTCAGCAACTGAACTGAACTCAACTGATATCTTTGCATTATTCTAAGACATCCTCAGACAACCATTTTGCCTTCTTACATTTCTTTTTCTTGGGGATGGTTTGGTCACAGCCTCCTGTACAGTGTTATGAACCTCCGACCATAGTTCTTCAGGCACTCTGTTTCTCAGATCTAATCCCTTGAATCTGTTTTTCATTTCCTCTGTATAATCATAAGGGATTTGATTTAGATCATGCCTAAATGGCCTAGTGGTTTTCCCTACTTTCGTCAATTTTAAGTCTGAATTTTGCAATAAGGAACTCATGATCTGAGCCACAGTCAGCTCCCGGTCTTGTTTTGCTGACTGTATAGAGCTTCTCCATCTTTGGCTGCACAGAATATAATCAATATATTCAATCAGTATAATCAGTCTGATTTTGGTATTGACCATTTGGTGATGTCCATGGGTAGAGTCATCTCTTTTGTTGTTGGAAGAGGGTTGCTGTGACCAGTGCATTATCTTGGCAAAACTTTGTTAGCCTTTGCCCTGCTTCATTTTATACTCCACGGCCAAACTTGCCTGTTATTCCAGGTATCTCTTCACTTCTTACTTTTGCATTTCAGTCCCCTGTGATGAAAAGGACATCTTATTTTGGTGTTAGTTCTAGAAGGTCTTGTGGATCTTCATAGAACCATTCAGCTTCATCTTCTTCAGCATTAGTGGTTGGGGTGTAGGCTTGGATTACTGTAATGTTGAATGATTTGCTTTGGAAATGAACTGAAATCGTTCTGTCATTTTTGAGATTGCACCCCAAGTACTGCATTTTGGACTCTTTTCTTGATTATGAGAGATACTCCATTTCTTCTAAGGGATTCTTGCCCACAGTAGTAGACATAATAATCATCTGAGTTAAATTCGCTCATTCCTGTCCCTCCTCCCTGAGAGCATTGTCTTCTACAAACACAAAACCTGGAAATGGTTGAGGAAGATGGAACCTCCTAACCATTGTTTGGGGTGGAGTCGGTGTTCCGGAAGCATATTGGGTTGGGCCAGTTGGGAAGGGCCTCGTTGGACTTTTAGCTGCATTGTGCCTGCTAGGTGTCTGTCTGGGAATGGGAATAGCTGGGTAGAAGGCAGAGAAGGGGGCTTCCTTGGTAGCTCAGCTGGAAAAGAATCCACCTACAATGCAGGAGACCCCGGTGTGATTCCTTGGTCAGTAAGATCCTCTGGAGAGGATACCCACTCCAGTATTCTTGGGCTCCCCTGGTGGCTTAGATAGTAAAGCATCTGCCTGCAATGCACGAGACCTGGGTTCGATCCCTGGGTTGGGAAGATTCCCTGGAGGAGGGCATGGCAAGCCACTCCAGTATTCTTACCTGGAGAATCCCCATGGACAAAGGAGCCTGGCAGCTACAGTCCATGAGGTCACAAAGAGTCAGACACGACTGAGTGACTAAGCACAGCACAGCACATTTCTGTCCACTTAGTTCACTCATTACTAAAATATTAATGTTCACTCTTGCTATCTCCTATTTGACCACTTTCGATTTACCTTGATTCATGGACCGTTAGGTTTGTATGCAATTCCAGGTTTCTATGCAATATTGTTCTGACAGCATTGGACTTTACTTTCACCACCAGACACATCCACAGCTGGGCGTCCATTCCTCTTTGGCTCAGCGTCTTTATTCTTTCTGGAGCTATTTCTCTGCTTTTCTCCAGTAGCATATTGGACACCTGCCAGTCTGGGGGGTTCATCTTTCAGTGTCTTCACTTTTTTTTTTTTAATAAACATCAAACACCTACCATCCATTTTTATCAAGTTTAAGATAACATGGATTTTAAATATTCTTATTTTCTGTATCTCTAAGAAAGAAAAAAGAAAGTGAAGTCGCTCAGTCGTGTCCGACTCTTTGCGACCCCATGGACTGTAGCCTACCAGGCTCCTCTGTCCATGGGATTTTCCAGGCAAGAATACTGGAGTGGGTTGCCATTTCCTTCTCCAAGTGTCTTCGCTTTTTGCCTTTTTATACTGTTCATCTGTAAATGGGGATAATACCTATTACCTTGCAAAGTGGCTGGACAGATCAATACACCTGGACCACCTGCCACACCTATGTGCAGGCACCTATGATAGGTGGCTGTTGTTGTTAAAGAACTAAACGGGTTAATCTCTTATCACATCACAATGCATAATATAATGTTGAGATTGGCTATTTACCCCTCATATAGTCACCAAAAGCAATCTGATTTTTTTTTTTTTCCAACTCGGATATATCACTGTGTTAGACCTGGTTGCCCATATCATTTTTACCATACATGCCTGATACTTAACCTGGATTGCTGTCTTCTTCCTTCCAGTTTAGTGCACTAAGAGAAAAAAAATACCAGGCAGCCTATTTATTGTGTATTTATGTATTTGCTTTTGGCTGCCCTGGGTCTTCATTGCTGCACGCAAGCTTCTGCTAGTGGCGGTTAGCGGAGGCCACTCTTGGTTGCAGTGTGCAGGCTTCTCCTTGCAGTGACTTCTGCTGTTACAGTGCCTGGTTCTAGGGTAGCCAGGTTCAGTAGTTGTGGCACACAGGCTTCGCTGCTCCTCAGCATGTGGAATCTTTCCAGACCAGGGACAAACCCATGCCCCCTGAATTGGCAGGTGGATTCTTAACCACTGGACAACCAGGGAAGTCTCAGGTAGCCTATTTAAATGCTTATATACAAGTTCTGTTCTGCATATTAAAAGTAACATGTATTTGGGGATTCTCTAGTAATGATGACAGAATATACTAAACCATATTTCTGTCAGCCTTTTTACTGTAATGTTTGCTAAGTGCGCTATGGATGTAGTTTGTGGCCCAAGAATAGATTTTCCCCTAACCAGCCAACTGTATAAGCCATGACCTTGACCTCCTTAGTTGAAGTCAGTAACCAAGTATAAAGTGTTCTAAAAGTAAAGGATGATTGATAATCACAGGTAACCTATAATTTGTTATAGTCCTCTTCGTTTGCTTATTATTAGACATAAAATGAGAAACTCTGTATTTTCCTATCTGTAGATAAAATAATTATATTGAGAGTTTAAATTTTTAAAATCATTAATTGAATCACTGAAAAACCCATAGCAATGAATCTTCTTTAAATAACAGATGTATGTAGGCATGTAAGATCACCTTTAGGACTCCCACTTTCACAAAATTTAGTGGGTTAGGATCAGAAAACAAACCCTTATGTTGAAGTGTTGCTGGTATAGGACTAACTCCCAGAGCTTTCTTTCGGGAGTATTTGCCTACTAACCATCCAGCAGGTAGTTATCATCCATTAACCATTTAGACTCACACTAGTAGCCAGTAAGATGCTTGCTTTAAGTGCACCACCTTGTATTTAAGATTTTATTTTTTTGACTTTCAAGTTTTATTTTTTCAATTGGAGTATAGTTGATTTTCAGTGTCATGTTAGTTTCCGCTTACAGCAAAGTGAATCAGTTATGCGTACACATATATCCACTCTTCTTATAGGTTCTTTACCCATATAGGTCATTACAGAGTATTGAGTAGAGTTCCCTGTGCTATACAGTAGGTCCTTATTATGTATCTATTTTATCTCTAGTAGTGTATACATGTCAATTCCAATCTCCCAATTGATCCCTCACCACTTAAGATTTTAATTAATGTTATTGTGAATATCTTCAGAGTTATCAGGGAGGTTGGTACATTTTGGTTTTTCCTGCTGTGCTGTTTCTTTTTTTATTTTTGTCTCTGTTAAGTTGTTGGCCAGTGCTTTTGTTCTCTTTGTTAGCCTAGAGTTAATGAAAATACTTAAATACTTTTCCCATAAATACTTAAATACTTTATCCCTTATATATCGCCTCCTTTTGCCATCTGCCCTCCCTCTTTAGGAGCTTGTGGCAAATCCCCAACTTGACCATTCAGGCAGTTCACATCCAGTTGAAAAAGTCCGGGTTGCAAGTGTCATCAGCCGTCCCAAATGGTGCAGTTCCCTGTGACTTTTCTTGTATCTCCTTAGGTGTACAACCAAAGACCTCTAATGTGGTTAAGGGCTCCGATTTTCTGATTTGGGGTGTTGTTTTTTTTTGGGGGGGGAGAATCCACCCACTTCTTTGAAGAACAGGACTGTCTTTTGACTGTATGATTATAAACTACAGAAGCACTTGCTCCTTTTTTGTGAACATATTCTCTTCTGCATTCCAGAAATTCTTTAACGATTCTGCTCTGTTATTGACATTTTCCCATGCTGTTATAGAATTTTTCTAAATGTAAATTGCTTGGGTCATTTCATTGAGATTTGGAAAAGGAAGAAGGGCAAACTGACTCACTTTATCCCCCAAGTGAAGGTGTTAGTTAGTCGCTAAGTGGTGTCCAGCTGTTTTGTGACCCCATGGACTATAGCTTGTCAGGCTCCTCTATCCATGGAATTCTCCAGACAAGAATACTGGAGTGGGTAGCCATGCCCTCCTCCAGGGGATTGTCCCAACCCAAGGATAAAACCCAGGTCTCCTGAATTGCAGGCAGATTCTTTACTAAGAAGCCCAAAGGTGTGTAACAAATGCTAACTGAATGCGAGAAATCAAAAGAGATTTAGTCCATATTAATTTATTGTCTTTTAAATTTTTATTAATACTCGGAAAAGTTGTAATATAGTAATTTTCCTAAGTCACACTTTTTTTTTTTTTTTTTAAGGTAAGCTAGGAAAGATTTGGCTTCCCTGGTGCCTCAGTGGTAAAGAATCTACCTGCCAAATGCAGGAATCGTGGGTTCCATCCCTGGGTTGGGACTAACTCCTGGAGAAGGAAATGGCAACCTGCTGCAGTATTCTTGCCTGGGAAATCCCATGGACAGAGGAGTCCGGTGGGCTGCAGTCCATGGAGTCACCAAATAGTTGGACATGATTTAGCAACTAAACAGCAACAAAAAGAGGCTTAAATTCTGTAGTCCCCAAATGGTAAGAACATTGGGTGATTGGTTAGAATGCAGGAGACATTACATTAGTTAAGTGACTAGTAACACAGACTCTGGAATCTGGATTCAAATTCTCCCTGTGCTGTTTGCTAATGGCATGGTCTTGGCTGACGTACTTCTGGGGCCTCTTTAAAGGTTAAAGCATCATGTATATAAAAAAAACAGTGCTTGGCACATAGCACTGCATATCAGCTAAAATTAATGGGACTGACTTTTGCAGATTTTTTGCTATAATCTTTTCAGTAGTCATAGGCAGTTATCTTAAAATTGATCATAAATGCTGTGTAGTTTTTGGTTGTAGATATAAATGTCACCATACTAGAATATAGAATCTAGCCCATGTACAAACGGACTTTTTTTTTTACCTTATATAAAGAATAATACCACTATAATGAAATGCTAAAAGAAAGCTTTGCTTGAACCATGTATATGTTTCACATACTCACAAAAAATAAAAATGATAGCAAGAAAGTAAGTCCTACTGTTGAGTACAAATTGAAACCAGTGAGCCTAACTGCATGTCAGATTGATAATGTAACTACCCAGGAAAAAAGAATAAAGTAACTTTTGAATACAGTGCTGTGGCTGTGTTCTCTTAGTGGACCATACCTAAGGACAGAGAGACCATTGTTGGTCTTGGTAGGTGGCGAACCCCCTATAGTAGGTCTTCACAAGAACTGTTATTCCCATTTTGCTGATGAAGAAGTATAGTTGAAGAAGGGAATGATTTGTTTGGCATCTTTTAATAAGGTGGGAGAGCTGAATTTAAAAGCCCATAACCTGTTCATTATACCACATTACTTTTTAAAATTGTTATAGTGCGCTGTTAGATGAGTCCCTGGTTTCTTTAGTTCTTACCTTTCGTTTATTGTTCTTCCCTTCCCTGTATCTTTTATTATTTCTTTTCTTTATCATCTGTAATATTAGTCAGAACCTCATTTTCAAGAGCTTCTTGGCCTCTTGTATCTCCTTTCCTTCAAGAATTTCATTCCATGCCATCATGCCTACCTTTTTGAAATCTGCCTTCCTAAATTAAAGGGTGTGTGACACTTCCCACGCTTTTCATTATGAATTCCAAGGTGGCCTGAAAGATTTTCTCTTGATTCTCATTCCTCCTACTTTGTCAATAATTAGTTTCCTGCTGAATTATAGCTAGTGTCAAAGTCATGATTACTTACAGGCATAGTCTGTATTGATAACTGATCCTGAAAGTTTTAAATGAGAGAGCTTCAGTCTTTTTTTTTTTTTCAGTTTGTTTCAATTGTTTATTAACTGGCCAGATTGCAGAAATAATCCTGGTAGATACCTTAGTTCATCCTTCCAATAAGCCTCTTGATCTGGTCTTCCCTGTTGCCAGCGTCTCCACCTTCTACAAAATGGGTGGTCTTTTTCATTCCCCTTCATGGAGAAGACAGTTTAAAGGGCCGCAGGAAGTTGTTTGCCGCTTTGAAACGTTTTCCAACGGTATAGATCTCATGAATCAGATCCTGCGTGCAGATGATTCCGTATTTCCCAAGAGACCGAGCAATCAGTGCATTGTATGTCAGGGCAGTTCACTTCTTGTTCATTTTGCCATAACCACGCTTGTAGATCAGTTCATTTACAGACTTCAGATTTGGGTACCCCCATGTAATGTATGGCTCCACAATTCTCAGCATGTTAATTGATGCCTTGTTGAGCTTCACAAAGGTGCCATTGAAGATCTGCCGGAGGCAAAGGAGCTGCAGCACCTTTCAAACCTTTGGGCTCACACCGTTGATACCTCTGATCCTGATGACAAATGCCAGTTTGGGTTCTGCGGGTACATAGAAGTTGCCGGCTTTTCGTGCCATCCTAGCCATTTGAATTTCAGTTCTGTACATCTGCCTATATTCCTTGTGGTAATGCTTGGCTTTTTCATAGATAAGCTTCCTCCTTGCCTTTCAAAGCATCTTTTGGGCAAACTTCTTTCTCAGGCACTTGATCTTAAGCTCTACGAAATTCTTTCGCTTTTTCTTAAGGGTTTCTGGCACAGCAGGAACCTTCTTTTTCTTCTCTTCTGCACCCTCCATGGTTCCAGCTGGGAAAGAGGTGAAAGCTTCATTCCTAAAGACATCTACCTGTTTGTAACTTGAAATATCTTATGGGGATTTGGTGAGATATGTGGTGTGGAAAGTGATAGAGAATGCAATTGTTGGACCTGCATTTTTTCTATGAGAAATAGTCGAAACAAATATCAGTTTATAAACTGTGATTTTGAAATGATTGATTCATTAAAGAAGGCAAGTAAAAATAGCAATGAAACAAAACATAATAACTAGTTAAATGAACTTTCTGTTCTTTGAAAAGGGACTGATTAAGGAAGAAAATATGTAAATAATTTGAGTACATAAGCTGTTATTTGAGATTTTGCTGGGTAAAACTGATGGGAAGAATTAAACTATACAAGAATTTAGTTGGATCTTGCTTAAAGTACTTTGTGTTGTAAATCTCCAAACTTGTAAACTACAGCATTTAAAGAACCTCTTCTTGAATTAGCACAATCAAAATGGAATTCATTCTATTTTTTAATCATTCCTGAATTACTATCTTTAATTTTTTAAAAAATTCTGGATTATTCCAGTTGGCCCCATCTTTTTAAAAAAATTTTTTTAATTTTATATTGGAATATAGCCAATTAACAATACTGTGATAGTTTCAGGTAAACAGCAGAGGGACTCAGCCATACCCAATACATGTATCCATTCTCCTCCAAACCACCTTCCCATCCAGGCTGCCACATAACATTGAGCAAAGTTCTCTGTGCTGTACAGTAGGTCCTTGTTGGTTATCCATTTCAGATATAGCAGTGTATGCATGTCATCCCAAACTGACTATCTCTTCCTCCCATTCTTACCACCTGACAACCATAAGTTCATTCTCAAAGTCTGGGAGTCTGTTACTAGTTTGTAAATAAGTTCGTTTCTATTATTTCTTTTTAAATTCCACATACAAGGGATACCATATGATATTTCTCCTTCTCTGTCTGACTTCATGCAATATAACAATCTCTAGGTCCATCTCTGGAGAAGGCAATGGCACCCCACTCCAGTACTCTTGCCTGGAAAATCCCATGGATGGAGGAGCCTGGTAGGCTGCAGTCCATGAGGTCGCTGAGTCGGACACAACTGAGCGACTTCACTTTCACTTTTCACTTTCATGCATTGGAGAAGGAAATGTCAACCCACTCCAGTGTTCTTGCCTGGAGAATCCCAGGGACGGGGGAGCCTGGTGGGCTGCCGTCTCTGGGGTCGCACAGCGTCGGACATGACTGAAGTGACTTAGCAGCAGCAGCAGCAGGTCCATCTCTGTTGCTGCAAATGGTATTACTTCCTTATTTTCACTATCTTTAAAGTGCATGATTTTAAAATGTAATTTAATATAGTAACTCAGCTGGTAAATCATCTGCCTGCAATGCAGGAGACCCCAGTTCAATTCCTAGGTTGGGTAGATTCCCTGGAGAAGGGATACCCACTCCAGTATTCTTGGGCTTCCCTGGTTGCTCAGACAGTGAAGAATCCGCCTGCAATGCAGGAGATCTGGGTTCGATCCCTGGGTTGGGAAGATCCCCTGGAGGAGGGCATGGCAACCCACTTCAGTATTGTTGCCTGGAGAATTCCCATGGACAGAGGTGCCTGACGGGCTACAGTCCATGAGGTCACAAAGAGTTGGACATGACTGAGCAACTAAGCACAGCACATATCAGAGAAATTGTCCAGAAAACCTAGGCCCAGAATTTCAGTATAATGTTAAAAAGAAATAAGATTAGCAATCAGATTAATTTTTTTTAATTTATGTTTTATCAGAATTAAGACAGTAAAATAATGTTATAGTCTTTTATTGGATTAACTGAGTTTCTAAACACCTGAAGAAAATTATTTTAGTATTTCCTGTGCAGAGTTTGTGAAGAATGTGCCTTTGTCTGTGGAATCAGAGTCATGAGACCTCTTTGCTGATGTTTCTAAAGGTTAACTCTCTGGATAAACTTACCAAAAAAAAAAAAAAAAACACTATTCTACCAAAATATGCCTAAATAGTAAACTGTTCACGAAGTATCGAATCAGACTTTTTTCCAGCGGGTACCTAGTCATTTAACCTGTTATTCAGTTTCCTCATTTGTATTATTTTGAGAATTAAATAAGTATATGTAAAACAGTTAATGATACTATGACTGGCACTAAATAAGTGCCCAGAATATAGTGGCAGCTATTACTATTTATCCTTCCCTTGCCCCTAGATTTACAAGTGATAGGGAAGCAAAATTTATTTTGAGCACCCTTTATTCTAATGTTAAGGTTTTAAAGTAGAGGTTAGGACAAAATCATATTTTTCTGAACCCAAACACTTGAGATTCTGTTTGGGAAGTGAGAAAGCTGCCAAATGTCTACTCTACTTGTGCAGTGGCAAGAAGATTGAATTTCTAGTTTGTTTCCTGCCTCAAGTGCTTGCCTTCGATCCTTTGTCTCAATATGAAAATTTCTGTATTCGTTTGGAGATCCTTGTCTGACTGAAACAACAGAGAACAGCTTCCAGCAGTTTTAGTATGGCTAGCTAACCATAACTTTCTGGAAGAATATCTGGATGCAGTTGCAATTTTTAAAGCCTATCATATTTTATGACATTAAATTTCTTTCCGTTCTTTTCCTAAGTTGTGCCCATTCATCTTAAGAAATACACATTTTATGCAGAAAATGTAAGTATATAGTTGACTATCAATAAAAATTATTATCAATTAAACTACTCGAGTTTTCCCTTATCTCAGTTTCAGAATATAATCATTATACCAAACACATACATGCACATACATATATACCCATACATGCAAATGTAAACTTTCTTTATTGTGATTACTCAATTGCTTTATGTAGTAGAAGTTATGATTTATTATTATTATTATTATACTCATTTCATCAGTGTCATGGGCATCCCTGGTGGCTCAGTCAGATGGTAAAGAATCTGCCTGCAATGCAGGAGACCTGAGTTCGATTCCTGGGTCGGGAAAATCCCCTGGAGAAGGGAATGGCAATCCACGCCAGTATTCTTGCCTGAAGAATCCCATGGACAGAAGATCCTGGTGGGCTGCAGTCCATGGGTTGGCAGAGTCGGACACAGCTGAACAACTAACATTTTCACTTTCACATCAGTGTCACAGATAAGCTGCTGAACCCTGGTCTTTTTTTTTTTTAATTTATGTATTTGACTACATTAGGTCTTAGTTGCAGATTGCAGGATCTTTCGTTGTGGCATGCAGGCTGTCTAGTTGTGGTGTGGGCTTAGCTGCCCCACAGCATGTGGGATCTTAGTCCCCTGACCAGGGATAGAAGCTGTGTCACCTGCATAAGAAGGTGGATTCTTAACCACTGGACCACCAAGGAAGTCCCCTGGACCCTGGTCTTTAAAGAGAGAGAATCCGGGGCTTACCTGGCAGTTGAGTTATCAGTTATCTGTTCTTCAGATACAGGGAGGCACAGCTTTGATCCTTGGTCAGGGAACTAAGATCCGTCATGCCACACATCTTGGCCAAAAAAATTGAGAGCAGATGCTGACATCAGAAGTGCATAATTAATACTTTGTAAATATCAGATGGTGGTTTTGTTTGTTTTTAAAATGGTCATTTTTCCTGCTTCATCAAAAGACATTCTTTTTTTAAAATAATTTTATTTATTCATTCTTTTTTGTCTGTGTTGGGTCTTCACTGCTGCCTGGGCCCTTCTCCAGCTTTAGTGAGCTGGGGCCTCCCCTCAGCTGCGGTGCTCAGGCTTCCCATTGCAGAGCAAGTGCTTTAGGGCTTGTGGGCTCCAGCAGTTGCGGCTTCTGAGCTCCAGAGCATAGTCTCAATATTTGTGGCACACGGATTCATTTGTTCCACAGCACGTAGAATCCTCCCGGACCGGACCCTTCACCACTGAGCCACCAGGGAACCCCCAGAAGGGTGTTTTAAACTCATTTCTAAAAATAACATTAAGTTGATGCATAGTTGATTAACAGTATTACTTTCAGGTGTATGCATATTGATTCAACGTTTTATAGATATGCTCCATTAAAAACTTACTACAATATAATGGCTATAATTCCTGGTGCTAAACAATATATCCTTATTGCTTATCTATTTTATATAGCTGCTTATAGTTTTTAATCCCATACTCCTAATTTTCCCCTCTTCCCTTTGGTAACCACTAGTTTTTCTATATCCATGACTATTTCCTTTTTCAAATTACCCTTTAAAAAATTTTTTTTAGGTTATTTTTATTTTTGGCTGCACTGGGTCGTCGTTGCTGTGCGCAGGCTTTCTCTAGTTGCAGCAAGCAGCAGCTGCCCTCGTAAGGTGTGGGCTTCTCGTTGTGGCGGTTTCTCTTGTTGCAGAGCAGAGCACTAGGGCTCATGGGCTCTGTGGTTGTGTCAGTAGAGCTTAGTTGCCCCACAGCGTGTGGAATCTCCCTAGAGTAGGAATCAAACCCATGTCCCCTGCATTGGCAGGTAGATTCTTAACCAGTGGACCACCAGGGAAGTCCTAAATTACCTTTTACTATACTGAACCTCTTTCTTGTAGGAATTGTTACATATAATCTTCTTGAGGCTTCCCAGCTGGTGTTAGTGATAAAGAATCTGCCTGCCAATGCAAGAAATGCAGTAAGCTCGGGTTCAATCCCTGGGTCAGGAATATTTCCTAGGAAATGGTACCCACTCCAGTTTTCTTGCCTGGAAAATTCCGTGGGCAGAGGAGCCTGGCAGGCTACAGTCCATGGGGCCACAAAGAGCAACATGACTGAGCTATTGCACCATATATATACTCTTCTTAGTCATATTTCCTTTAATTTTTTTTTCTAAAACTTTATTTTCCCAAAGGTGATAAATTATATTTCATGTTCTACATTTACTTTCCATTTACCATTGCATCACCACTATATATGTGAATTAGTACGTATGATCAGAGTATTACTTCCTTTACACTTTCTGTGATGCTCATGTTTTTAAAAGTTATAAAGTACAGATCGTTAAGTGTAAATTCCTACCATTTTGAATACTTGCAAGTTCAAAAGAATTTTTTTCCCAAGGCTGTTAGGTATGTGTATGATTCATAACATGAAACAGGGTTGCCTGTTCTTTCTCAATTAAGTTGACGTTTAAAGTCTTCTGGTCTTTCCTGTCTGTACTTAGCTGCTCAGTCGTGTCCGACTCTTTGCAACCCTATGGACTGTAGCACGCCAGGTTTTTCTCCTGGCAAGACAGGAGTGGGTTGCCATTTCCTCCTCCAGGGGATCTTCCCAACCCAGGGATCAAACTCAGGTCTCCCGTATTGCAGGCAGATTCTTTACTGTCTGATCCACCAGGGAAGCCCCTTATCTGTCTAGGGGAAAAATATCTAACATAGTTTAATGTCATGTAGATTATCATAGATCTTACAATTTGGGAAAATTCTCCTTTCTTCAATCTCCTTTCCAGTTTTAAAGCTTTTACCTCTCCTTTCAGTGTGCCACCAAAATGTAGTTTGGTAATCAGTTGATTTGAACTTTAGACACTAAAATCTTCTGGACAGAAAATGCTGTTGTGTTCTTAAGGGCTTTTCCTCAGTTATTTGGACCTCTCATAGAAATTTTGAAATCACTGGATTGTTAAACAGCTTCACACAAAAATTTATGTTTGGCTATAAAGACCATTTTCTCAGATTCCTTCCCCGTAAACCCATGTTTCTCTGCCCAGCCCCCCAGGTTTGGGATGTTTCCTAGCAAAATTGTTTCTGATATCCGTTCTTATATTAGAAGAAATCTATTCAAAGTGTGTCACCATGTTGCTTTGGACTCCATACGGAATTCATACTATCTGCTCAAACTTCATCCAGATTCAGAATTGGTTAGAGTGCTCTGAGCCTCAGTATTCTCTTGGGTCTTTTATTTTGCAGACTTACCTGTAGATTGACTATTCACTGCGGTTCAGAACCTGTCATGCATCTCTGCAGGAAAAGGTTCAAATGCAGTTGTATGTGAAAATCAAAACTTTATTTTTCCAAACAACGTGTATGTCTATGTAAAGCTAAACCAGCTAAGGCAGGTCACTGTTTTTCCACTTGAAAACTTGCTTCAAGTGTCATAACATGAATGTTTCATGCATATTTCTAGGCAAATTATGCACCAGTGCCTTTCTCTTTACAATTAAATATTTCCAGTTCAGAACTTTTTTTTTAAGTATTCTATTGAGCTGACAAATGGTCACAAAAGTGATTCTGACTTATTCCATTTTTTACAAAGTATTTTTTACCTACTCTAGGATAAGATGCAATAAAGACTCAGTTTTAGTGAAAGCGACAAACAAACAGTTAGTTGGAATTCAGTAAGAAGAGTGCTAGCTCAGTTCAGTCGTTCAGTCGTGTCCGACTCTTTTACGACCCCATAAATCTCAGCACGCCAGGCCTCCCTGTCCATCACCAACTCCCACAGTTCACTCAGACTCACGTCCATTGAGTCAGTGATGCCATCCAGCCATCTCATCCTCTGTCGTCCCCTCCTCCTCCTGCCCCCAATCCCTCCCAGCATCAGAGTCTTTTCCAATGAGTCAACTCTTCGCATGAGGTGGCCAAAGTACTGAGTTTCAGCTTTAGCATCATTCCTTCCAAAGAAATCCCAGGGCTGATCTCCTTCAGAATGGACTGGTTGGATCTCCTTGCAGTCCAAGGGACTCTCAAGAGTCTTCTCCAACACCACAGTTCAAAAGCATCAATTCTTTGGCCCTCAGCCTTCTTCACAGTCCAACTCTCACATCCCTACATGACCACAGGAAAAACCATAGCCTTGACTAGACGGACCTTTGTTGGCAAAGTAATGTCTCTGCTTTTGAATGTGCTATCTAGGTTGGTCATAACTTTCCTTCCAAGGAGTAAGCGTCTTTTAATTTCATGGCTGCAGTCACCATCTGCAGTGATTTTGGAGCCCCCCAAAATAAAGTCTGACACTGTTTTCACTGTTTCCCCATCTATTTCCCATGAAGTGATGGGACCGGATGCCATGATCTTCGTTTTCTGAATGTTGAGCTTTAAGCCAACTTTTTCATGCTCCTCTTTCACTTTCATCAAGAGGCTTTTTAGTTCCTCTTCACTTTCTGCCATAAGGGTGGTGTCATCTGCATATCTGAGGTTATTGATATTTCTCCCGGCAATCTTGATTCCAGCTTGTGTTCCTTCCAGTCAAGCGTTTCCATGATGTGCTCTGCATATAAGTTAAATAAGCAGGGTGACAATATATATCCTTGACATGCTCCTTTTCCTATTTGGAACCAGTCTGTTGTTCCATGTCCAGTTCTAACTATTGCTTCCTGACCTGCATACAGATTTCTCAAGAGGCAGGTCAGGTGGTCTGGTATTCCCATCTCTTTCAGAATTTTCCACAGTTTATTGTGATCCACACAGTCAAAGGCTTTGGCATAGTCAATAAAGCAGAAATAGATGTTTTTCTGGAACTCTCTTGCTTTTTCCATGATCCAGCAGATGTTGGCAATTTGATCTCTGGTTCCTCTGCCTTTTCTAAAACCAGCTTGAACATCAGGAAGTTCACGGTTCACGTATTGCTGAAGCCTGGCTTGGAGAATTTTAAGCATTACTTTACTAGCATGTGAGATGAGTGCAATTGTGCGGTAGTTTGAGCATTCTTTGGCATTGCCTTTCTGAAGTTGAACAGCATTACCAAGCTGAAGTTGAACGGTTCTGTGAAGACCTACAAGACCTTTTAGAACTAACACCCAAAAAAGATGTCCTTTTCATTTTACGGGACTGGAATGCAAAAGTAGGAAGTCAAGAAACACCTGGAGTAACAGGCAAATTCGGCCTTGGAATACAGAATGAAGCAGGGCAAAGACTAATAGAGTTTTGCCAAGAAAATGCACTGGTCAGAGCAAACACCCTCTTCAAACAACACAAGGGAAGACTCTACACATGGACATCACCAGATGGTCAACACCGAAATCAGATTGATTATATTCTTTGCAGCCAAAGATGGAGAAGCTCTATACAGTCAACAAAAACAAGACCAGGAGCTGACTGTGGCTCAGATCATGAACTCCTTATTACCAAATTCAGACTTAAATTGAAGAAAGTAGGGAAAACCACTAGACCATTCAGGTATGACCTAAATCAGATCCCTTATGATTATACAGTGGAAGTGAGAAATAGATTTAAGGACCTAGATCTGATAGATGGAGTGCCTGATGAACTATGGAATGAGATTCGTAACATTGTACAGGAGACAGGGATCAAGACCATATCCATGGAAAAGAAATGCAAAAAAGCAAAATGGCTGTCTGGGGAGGCCTTACACATAGCTGTGAAAAGAAGAGAAGCGAAAAGCAAAGGAGAAAAGGAAAGATATAAGCATGTGAATGCAGAATTCTAAAGAATAGCAAGAAGAGATAAGAAAGCCTTCCTCAGCAATCAATGCAAAGAAATAGAAGAAAACAACAGAATGGGAAAGACTAGAGATCTCTTCAAGAAAATTAGAGATGCCAAGGGAACGTTTCATGCAAAGATGGGCTCGATAAAGGACAGAAATGGTATGGACCTAACAGAAGCAGAAGATATTAAGAAGAGGTGGCAAGAATACACAGAAGTACTGTACAAAAAAGATATTCACAACCAAGATAATGACGATTGTGTGATCACTCACCTAGAGCCAGACATCCTGAAATGTGAAGTCAAGTGGGCCTTAGAAAGCACCACTACGAACAAAGCTGGTGAAGGTGATGGAATTCCAGTTGAGCTATTTCAAATCCTGAAAGATGATGCTGTGAAAGTGCTGTACTCAATATGCCAGCAAATTTGGAAAACTCAGCAGTGGCCACAGGACTGGAAAAGGTCAGTTTTCATTCCAATCCCAAAGAAAGACAATGCCAAAGAATGCTCAAACTGCCGCACAGTTGCACTCATCTCACACACTAGAAGAGTGCTAAAATAGTAGTAAATGCATATTGCTGTGGGAGCACACTGGAATGCCTCTAACTCAGGCTTGAAATGTTAGAAATGGCTAGGAACATGGAAGAGTGACATCCAAAGAATAAGTTGATCTAAAGAATAAGTTGACCAGAGACGGGAAGGATGTAAAAGTGTTCCAGGTAGAAGGAAAAGCAAGTTTAAAGTCTCAGAAGTTTGTTTTGTTTTGTTTGTTTGTTTTAAAGTTGTATTTGGGGAACCTGAAAGCTCAGTGTGCCTGATTACTGTAGTTTGAAGGGAAGAGTAGTGTCAGAGGATGATGGGGAAATAGGGACTAGATGATGAAGAGCTTATTTTTTCCATCTCTTTCTTTTAAAAAAAAAAAACAGATTTATTGAGATATTTTGCATGCTACATAGTGCGTCCCTTTAAAGTGTACAATTTTTAGTATATTCAGTGTTGTACAACCATCACCAGTCAGCTTTAGAACATTTTTGTCACCTCTGAAAGAAACCCTGTGCCCTCAACTATCACCACCCCCTCAAATATTCCAGCCCTAACCTATTCTGCAGGTTTTATGTAAATAGAATCATATAACCCTTTTGTGACTGGCTTCTTTCCTGTTTATCCAATGTCATAACATGTATCAGTATTTCACTTCTTTTTATGGCCAAATAATGTTCCATTGTATAGATAAACTTCATTTTGTTCAGTAATTCATCAATTGATGAGCATTTGGGTTGTTTCTACCTTTTGTAGCTATTATGAGTGATGCTACTATGAACACTAACATACACATTTTTATGTGGACATATGTTTTCAGTTCTCTTGCTTTCCTAGGAGTGAAATTGCTTGATCATATCTTTTTTTTTTTTTTTTTTACTTAAAAGCTTCTTTTTATTTTTTTATTTTTTTTTTAAATTTTATTTTATTTTTAAACTTTACAATATTGTATTAGTTTTGCCAAATATCGAAATGAATCCGCCACAGGTATACCTGTGTTCCCCATCCTGAACCCTCCTCCGTCCTCCCTCCCCATACCCTCCCTCTGGGTATGGATTGCAGCCATTCTGACTGGCGTGAAATGGTACCTCATAGTGGTTTTGATTTGCATTTCTCTGATAATGAGTGATGTTGAGCATCTTTTCATGTGTTTGTTAGCCATCTGTATGTCTTCTTCGGAGAAATGTCTATTTAGTTCTTTGGCCCATTTTTTGATTGGGTCATTTATTTTTCTGGAGTTGAGCTGTAGGAGTTGCTTGTATATTTTTGAGATTAGTTGTTTGTCCGTTGCTTCATTTGCTATTATTTTCTCCCATTCTGAAGGCTGTCTTTTCACCTTGCTAATAGTTTCCTTTGATGTGCAGAAGCTTTTAAGTTTAATTAGGTCCCATTTGTTTATTTTTGCTTTTATTTCCAATCTTCTGGGAGGTGGGTCATAGAGGATCCTGCTGTGATGTATGTCGGAGAGTGTTTTGCCTATGTTCTCCTCTAGGAGTTTTATAGTTTCTGGTCTTACGTTGAGATCTTTAATCCGTTTTGAGTTTATTTTTGTGTATGGTGTTAGAAAGTGTTCTAGTTTCATTCTTTTACAAGCGGTTGACCAGTTTTCCCAGCACCACTTGTTAAAGAGATTGTCTTTAATCCATTGTATATTCTTGCCTCCTTTGTCAAAGATAAGGTGTCCATATGTGTGTGGATTTATCTCTGGGCTTTCTATTTTGTTCCATTGTTGATCATATCTTTATGTGGAACTGACAGGCTGTTTTCCAAAGTGGTTGCACCAATGTACATTTCTGCCAACAATGTATGAGGATTCTGATTTCTCTACATTTCACCAATACTTGTTACTTGTGTTTTTGATTATAGCCATCCTAGTGGATATGAAGTAGTTTGTCATTGTGCTTTTGATTTCCATTTCCCTGATGACTAATAATGGTAAGCACTTTTCATATGCTTTTGGCCATTTCTATTCTGTCTTTGGAAAAATGTCTGATCCTCTGCCCATTTTTATATTGAATTGTCTTTTTATTATTGAGTTATAAAAGATAATTATTAGACATTTGACTTGAAAATATTTTCCTCTGTCCTGTGGGTTATCTTTTCACTTTCTTCATGGAATCCTTTGATGCACAGATGTTTTTAACTGTGAAGTCCATTCTATCTACTGTTTGTTTTATTGCTTGTGCTTTTGATGTCATATCTAAGAATCCACTGTCATGAAGGTCTTTTCCTAAGTTTCTTCTCAGAGATTTAACTGTTACATTCCGATTTCTTTTCGATTTTGAGTTAATTTTTGTATATGGTGTGAAGCAAGAGTCTGCATTTATTTTTTCACATATGTCCCATCACTACTTGTTGAAAAGACTATTCTTTCTTCACTGAATAGTCTTGGCACTGTTGTTAAAAATCAGCTGGCCATAAATGTGAGTGTTTATTTTGGGACTGTCAATTCTACTCCATTGATCACTGTCTGTCTTTGTGCCATTGTTATACAGTCTTGATTACTATAGTTTTATAGTAGATTTTGAAATAAAAAAGTGTATCTTTGAACTTTGTTCTTTTTCAAGATGTTTGTGACCATTCGTAAGTCCCTTATATTTCCATATAAATTTTAGGGTCATCTTATTGATTGTTACAACAGAAAACAAAAAACCCATCGGGGAATTGTGATAAAGATCACATTGAATCTATAAATCAATTGGGCAACTATTATCTAATAAATCTTCCAGTCCATGGGTATGGGACATCTTACTATCTATTTAAAACTTTGTTAATTTCAGCAACATTTTGTAGTGTTCAGTGTAAAAGAGTTATAGTTAAAAAAATTTTTTAGTGGCTGACCTCAAGTTTGTAGTGTATATTTATAGCTAATCCAAGGCCTCTTTAAATAATAGTATGTTGAATACCGCTTCAGAGGCAGTGCAGCTACCTTATTATAGAGTATTAAATTCCCAGTTCCTCCTTGCAACATCACTGTCATTCACTTCACTGAATGTTATTACTTTGCACAGACTGTTTTCTTTCTCTCTCTCTCTCTTTTTTTTTTTTTTTTGTCTGTGCTGTGTCGTGCCAGGACTTCTCTAGTTGCAGAGCACAGGCTGTAGAGTTCCTAGGCTTCAGCCATTGTGGTGTAAGGGCTTAGTTGCCCCATGGCATGTGGATCTTAGTTCTCTGACCAGGGATCGAACCTGCATCCCCTGCATTGGAAAGCGGATGCTTAACCACTGGACCACCAAGGAAGTCTCTTGTATGTTTTTTGATACTTATCCTGCTTGATTTTTTGAGTTTCCTATATCTATGGTTGCCACTTGTCACTAATTTTGGGAAATTCTTGACCATTACTTCAGATGTTTCTTTTGTTCCTTTTTTTCTTTCTTCTCCTTCTGTGTTCTCACTATGCTATGTTATATCTTTGGTCATTGTCTCACAGCTCTTAGATATTCTATCTTTTTCATTCTCTTTTCTCCTTGCAGTTCAAACACTTTCTATAGACATTTCCAGCTTGCTGATTCTTTCTTCAGCTGTGTGTACTGTATTGATGAGCCCATCAAAGACAGTCTTCATTTCTGTTTCAGGGTTTTTTATTTTATTTATTTTTGGCCGTGCTGGTCTTCACTGCTGCTCCAGCTTTTCTCTAGTTGCAGTGCACAGGCACTCATTGAGGTGGGCTTCTTGCTGTGGAGCATGAACTCTAGGCGCACGGGATTCAGTAGTTGTAGTTGTCCTGTGTCCTCAGTTCTCTGATGGATCTATGAAAAGTTGTTGACATTGAGTTTGTCACTTTCTTGTTCTGTGGGCAAGAGTGACAACATCTAAGTTCCTTACACACTGGTCTAGAAACCAGAAGTTAACCATTTATTTTGTTAAGTTTGTTCCTTAGTGTTTTGTTCTTTTTGCTGTTATTGTAAATGCAATCATTACCTTCTTAATTTTCAGATTGTTCATTACTAGTATATGGGAACACAATTTTTATATATTGATATTATATCCTACAATCTTTTTACAGTCGTTTATTCTAATAGTGTTTCCATAAATTTATTTTTCTTGCCCAGTTGCCTTAGCTTAACAGTGCTGAATAGAAGCAGCAAGAATAGATATCCTTGTCTTATTCCTGATCTTATGCAGAAACATTCAGTCTTTCTACATTAAGTATGCTAACACTGATATATGTACATATATCCTACTGTTACATTTATAATATACATGTATGATATTTATCAAGTTGAGGAAGTTCGTTTCTATTCCTAGTCTATTCCTATTCTGTATCTACATTTTTGCAAAACTGTGGCATCATATCACAACTAGATGATTGACATTGATGTATTCCACAGATCTTATCTATATTTCCTTACTTTTACTTGTAGTCACTTCTGTTTATGTATTAATAAGTTCTGCAGTTTTATCACCTGTGTAGTTTCATGTGTCCATGTGCTAGACTTAAGAGGAAAACCAAAAGAAAATTTGATCTTGTGGAAGAAGATCTCGATCTTGGGGAGAAAGAGCCCTCAAGAAGAAAGAAATGGTCAGCAGTGTTAGCAAAGTAAAGTTAAATTAGTTTTAAAGAGATTTTTAATAGCCTTGGTGAAACATTTTAGTGAAGTGGCAGAGTAAGAGCCTCATTCATAGTGGGTTGAGAAATGACTAATAGGTGAAGTAAGATAGCAGTGGAGATGGAATTTTGCCAGTGAAAGGGAGAGGGAGGTAAGTTAAATAGAAAGGAATGTGGGGTCTGGGGTGGGTCAGTTTTAGCTAGAGAAGAGTTGAGCTTATCTTGATGGTAGTAAGGAGTCAGTAGAAAGGGAGGGGTTGATAATGCTTCAAAGAGAAGGAATTCTTATTTATTTTTTGCTGCACTAGGTCTTCGTTGCTACACACAGGCTTTCTCTAGTTGTGGGGAGTGGGGGCTTCTTTCTAGTTGTGGGGAGTGAGGGCTTCTCTTGTTGCAGAAAATGGGCTCTAGGCTCGCGGGCTTTAGTAGTTGTGGCACACAGGCATGTGGAATCTTCCCCAACCAGGGATCAAACCCATGTCCCTTGCATTGGCAGGAGGATTCTTAACCACTGGGCTACCAGGAAAGTCTGAGAAGGAATTCCTGTTTGAGTAAGGATCCTGATGATACAAAGCAGAGTGGTAGACAGCATAGCAGAGGGATAGACTTCAGGAGACAAGGTACACTTTCCTTTGTGACAAAAGGAAAGGAAGTAAGAATCAAGCAGATAAAGTTAATTTCTAGATATGATGGTAAAAATTCGAGGGAGTTTACTTCCAGTGGCTTATATTTTCTTTGCAGTGTAATGGAAGGTATCATTTGTTAGGAGTGAAAAGGGGATGATAAGGTTGGAAGTTTTAGGAGAGTGGAAAAGGTTGAGATAGCCACTGTAGAGAGTGGGAGAGAGTGAGCTGAGTAGAAAAGCAGGAAGATTTCTAGGTCATAATGAAGGCCTAGGTGGGCCTATGGGACATAAATTTTTTTAATGATCCCAGTCTTCTGGTTATATATTTTTTCCTAGTAGAGTTCAGCAGAGTAAGTGGAGATGTGGGAAAAGGAGATCATTATGTTGATCCAGGGTTGGAGTTTTCCACATGACATTGAATTGATTAAGCATAGTTGTTAATAGACTTTTAAATCAGACATGTCTCAGTTTTAATCCTATTTTGACCACTAGTGATTTCTGAAGATTACTTATGCTTTTCTAAGCCTCAGTTTCCTAATAATTAAATCAACACCTAATCATATCAATTTTCTAATCATAATAATGCCTCTCTCAGTGATAAGGAATAAAAAAGACAAACAAGTAAGTCCCTTAACACATAGTTTGGCACATAAGTGTTAATAAATAGCAGCTTTTATTGTTATTTGTGGGCCAGTCCTGTCACTTACTAGCTGAATGATCTTAGGCAAGTTTCTTTCCTTTTTATTTGTAAAAAGGACATGACAATACTTGTTGGGAATATGCATTCAGTTGGGTATTTTTTGAAGGGAAAAGAATACAATGGCAGACATATCCTATTCAGCACTTAGTAACTTTGAGTTGAAGCAGAATCTGTAGATTTTTAGAAAATTAAATTGTAAAGTTAGGTGGGAATTTTGGCCTTTGTTTTATAATTAGTAGATAGCCTGTAAAAATTAAGAAAGTAATGATTGCATTTACAATAAAAGCAAAAAGAACAATTAGCAGAGAGATAACATGAAAGTGGTGTTTTGAGGAAATTAATCAGTCATGTGATAGGATCTAAGCTGGATACCAGCCTTTCACAGAGGCCTTCCCTAACCACTCTGAGAATCTAAGATTTGCTTCCTCTTCTTCTTTAACCCCTAACCCCATATAATTTTCTAGGATTATAGTGACATTTGTGACTATCTACAATTCTTTTTTTTTTTCCTTTCTCTCTCCACCAGGATATATTCTTCATGAAAACAAGGATGTTCTTTGCCTTACTGCTGTATCCCAGTACCCAGAAGAGTGCCTTGCCCACAGAAGGCATTTAGTAAATATATGGTGAATAAATGAAATAGAAGGAGGGACTAGAAGAAGAGGGACTAGTTAAGTTATTAGAATAATTTCAATATTAGAAGATCTAGATACAGATGATAGTAGTGTATATGGAAGGAACAAACAAAAATTGCAAAGAAAGAATAATTTTTAATATATTAGAAGGGACAGAATGAGGCAAGCAACAGGATAGTTTCATGATTTCCAAAATGGTGATTGAAGCAGTGACAGTTTCATTATTAAGAGTGTCTGCATTCATCTCCTTTTACAACTTTTTATGTCCGATACTTAGGACAGTGCCTAGCATATATAGTGATGGGTAGTAAATATTTGAATGAATGAAGAAAACCGGGAAATCAGAAAGTTACCTCTTATATGCATTGTGTGTCTGAAGTAATAGTAAGACACCCAAGCAGGTAGAAGATGAGGCTAAAATTCTGTAAAGAATTAAAGGCTTTGGGATTTATGACATTTAAGGGGGAAGATGCAACTAAACAGAAGAGGCAGCCCCAGAGACGGAAGAACACCAGGAGTAGGGTTTCAGGATGGCAAAGACAGAGCCAGGAAGAAGGACCTGCCAGTGTCACAAGGTACAGAAAAGCTAAAGAAAATGAGGACTGGAAAAGATCTTTGGATGTAGAAACTGAGAGGACAAGAACGATCTTGGAAAGAACAACCTACATAGAGCAATTAAGTGAAAATCATGTTACAGAGGATGTAAGGAATGAGTTAATGAGATAAATTACCCCTCCTCTCCACCTCCCAGAGCTGAAGGTAGAGAAGTGGTAGTACAGTGAATAAGAATCCTCCTGCCAGTGCAGGGGATGAGGGTTTGATGCCTGGTCTGGGAGGATTCCACAAGGCTCAGCGCATCTAAGCCCGTGCGCTCCAACTACTGGAGCCTGCTCACTCTTGGGCCTGCAGCCACAACTACTAAGCCCATATGCTGCATCTGCTGGAGTCCACTCGTGTGACAGAGCCTGTCCTCCACAACAAGGGAAGCCACCGCAGTGAGAAGCCTGTGTACCATAGAAAAGAGTAGCTCTGACTCATTGCAACTAGAGAGAGCGCAACTAAAAATAAATAAACAATTTTTAAAATAAAGGAAGAGAAACAGTGTGGCAATCTGAATACTCACTTAAAAGAAGTATAGTTTGTTTTTTTTTTTTATATAAAAACATAAACATTACATTTGTAGAGAGAAGAAAGATCCATAGTCTAAGACAGTTATCAAATTTTAATGTGCATAAGGACAACAAGAGGATTTTACTGGGACTTCCCTGGTGGTCCAGTGGTTAAGACTCTGCACTTCCACTGCAGGGGGCACAGGTTTGGTCCACTGTTCCCTGGTCAGGGAACTAAGATTCCACTTGCCTCATGGCACAAAAAAAAAAAAAGAGGATTTTCTTTAAAATGTTGCATATAAGGAGAATCTGATTCAGTAGGTCTGAGAACCAGATAATCAGCATTTTAAAACAAGTACCCCCTCCTTGTACTTTCCTGATGGCTCAGCAGTAAAGAGTCCACCTGCCAATGCAGGAGACATGGGTCTGATCCCTGGGTCGGGAAGATACCCTGGAGAAGGATATGGCAACCCACGCCAGTATTCTTGCCTGAGAAATCCCATGGACAGAGGAGCCTGGCGGGCTACAGTCCATGGGGTCTCCAAAGAGTCAGACATCCCTTAGCAACTAAAGAACAATGACAGCAAACCCCCTCTACACCCCCCAAGGTGCATACATGCACCATTAAAGAGATGCTGATATGGTTAAATACTAAGACACTCTGGTCCAGGAGGCAACTGAAGTCAAAAGAAAGGGTGGGAAGGAAATTAGGTAAAGGTTAAGCTTAAAGAGATGGGAATACCAGACCACTTTACCTGCCTCCTGAGAAACCTGTATGCATGTCAAGAAGCAACAGTTTGAAATGGACTGGCTCAAAATTGGGAAAGGAGTATGTCATGGCTGTATATTGTCACCCTGCTTATTTAATTTATATGCAGAGTACGTATGCAAAATGTCAGGTTGGATGAAACACAAGCTGGAATCAAGATTGCCAGGAGAAATACCAATAACCTCAGATATACAGGTGACACCACCCTTATCGCAGAAAGCAGAGGAACTAAAGAGCCTCTTGATGAAGGTCAAAGAGGAGAGTAAAAAAGCTGGCTTAAAACTCAACATTCAGAAAACTAAGATCATGGTATCTGGTCCCATCACTTCGTGACAAATAGATGGGAAAACAATGGAAACAGTGACAGACTTGATCTTCTTGGGCTCCAAAATTACTGCAGATGGTTACTGCAGCCCCAAAATTAAAAGATGCTTGCTCCTTGGAAGTAAAGCTATGACAAACCTGCTGCTGCTGCGTCTAAGTCGCTTCAGTCGTGTCCGACTCTGTGCGACCCCATAGATGGCAGCCCACCAGGCTCCACCGTCCCTGGGATTCTCCAGCAAGAATAGTGGAGTGGGCTGCCATTTCCTTCTCCAGTGCACAAAAGTGAAAAGTGAAAGTGAATTTGCTCAGTAGTGTCTGACTCCTAGCGACCCCATGGACTGCAGCCCACCAGGCTCCTCAGTCCATGGGATTTTCCAGGCAAGAGTACTGAAGTGGGCTGCCATTGCCTTCTCCTATGACAAACCTAGGCAGGGTATTAAAAAGCAGAGACGTTCTTTTGCCAACTAAGGTCTGTCTGGTCAAAGCTATGGTTTTTCCATTAGTCATGTATGGATGTGAGAGTTGGACCATAAAGAAGGCTGAATGCCGAAAAAATTGATGCTTTTGAACTGTGGTGTTGGAGAAGACTCTTGAAAGGCCCTTGGACTGCAAGGAGATCAAACCAGTCAATCCTAAAGGAAATCAACCCTGAATATTTATTGGAAGGACTGATGCTGAAGCTTCAATACTTCAGCCACGTGATGCAAAGATCTGACTATTAGAAAAGACCCTGATGCTGGGAAAGATTGAGGCCAGGAGGAGAAGAAGACAACAGAGGACAGGATGGTTGGATGGCATCCCTGACTCAATGGACATGAGTTTGAGCAAGTTCTGGGAGATGGTAATGGACAGGGAAGCCTGGCGTGCTGCAGTCCATGGGGTTGCAGAGTTAGACAGGACAGAGTGACTGAACAACAGGAAAGCTTTGGGAGGGAGGAGTTCATCTCCTTTCAAAGAAATCGGAAGTTACATCAACTATACACAATTAAAAGATCACTATGAAAATTGCTGTTAAGCTCTTAAAACAACAGCAACAATAACAAAAACACACAGGAAGAGGAAGTATAGAGAAATTCTGAGATTATGCACTGAGCTTCACAGATGTTTTCAGGTGAAAACGAGGGCAAATGTGGTTGCTTCATTTACATGACCTCGGTTTTTTTTTTTTACCTTTAAGTGAGAAGAAACTTCATCTACTCTGGCCAGGCATAAGAGAATTTGAAAAGAATGGAAAGGTCCAAAACAGCTGCTCTGGGAGATGCAACAGACTCACCGAGGAGGAATTTAAGCCCCTCTGAGGAGCATTGGGCCTCAGTGTGTAAAGACACACTCAGTGCAGGAGACACAGGAGATGTGGGTTCAGTCCCTGGTCAGGAAGATACCCTGAAGGAGGGAATGGCAGCCCACTCCAGTATCCTTGGCTGAAAAATTCCATGGACAGAGGAGGCTGGCCGGATACAGTCTAAAGGATCACAAAGAGTTGGACACCACTGAGCGGCTAAACATGCATGCACAAGCAGCATTAGGCTTCTGACTGGTGGACCTGACAGTTTTCAAAGTAAGAAATAATCCTAAAAACATGTTTCTTCTCTTGATAATTCATCATGACTCTGTCATCTGGAGATTTACTTACACCTTTTTTTAATGCTTTTAACCTATCTCACTTCATGGAATAATAAACTGCATATACAGAGTATTTTATAAGTATTTAAAATTTACCCTTCAACTCAAAAGATAGTTCCTGTATAATTTTCACTCATAATTACATTGATTTTCTCCATACTCAAGTTTTTATGGACTTTGATCACAATTCATATGGTGCTTGCCGGCATTTTACACATGGAGGGTCTTTATTTTCACCTGAGCACCAGAAATTACCAAGTGAATGTAGGGCCCTGGCCCAGGGCAAAGGAAACCAGTCTGCTCAGCTTTCTCTAGATTTGGATCCGTAGGAATCAGTTGAAACTAAGTGGGAGGAACACCTAGGCACTATGCTGTTTATACTGTATTTAACTTCCTAAATACTTCTAGCAACCCTGTATTATAATGTGTGCATGCGTGCCTGCTCAATCGCTTAATCGTTCTTGTCTGACTCTTTGCAACCCCATAGACTGTAGCCCGCCAGGCTTCTCTGCCCATGGGATTCTCCAGGCAGGAATACTGAGTGGGTTGTCAGTTCCTCCCTCAAAGGATCTTCCTCACCCAGGGATTGAACCTGAGTCTCTTGCATTGGCAGGCAGATGCTTTACCACTGAGCCACCCGGGAAGCCCATGTAGATAATAGAAGATCTCTATTTACAAATGAGGAGATAGCCTAAGATGCCTTGATTGCCTCAAATATGTATTCAGTTGAGGTAGGTTTGAGAAATTCTGAAATATCAATTCTCTAAAAATAGTTGTATAGAATGTAACCCCTTGAAAGGGTTTAGTTACCTATTCCCCAAGTTAGGTAGCCAGAAGTGTCTTGTTTGTATGAAACATCTTCTCAGTGTTAATAACTAATTTATTAAGCACTTCTGTGTATCACACATTGTCCTAAGCTTTTTATAATATTAAACTCATTTAATCTGCAGTAGCCTGTAAGATAGGTACTCTTTAGCATCTCCATTTTACAGATGAAGAAAGTAAGAGAGGGTAAGTTACTTGCCCGAAGCTGCAGAGCTAGTGACAGTACCCCAAACAGACTTACTATGGCTTACTATGCTGTTAGCCAGTATCCTGTGCTGCCCTTCACTGGCCCTCATGTTAAATAAGGATAGCTTTCAAACAGCTTAACAAGTTATTCTGCATTATCTGATGAACGTATGTTTAATAGCAATAATATAACTAAGTGAAAGGAAAGAATTTGGTGTTTGCTGTAATCTCTTATCACACAGTCAAGATTCTGTCTATCATCTGTAGTTAATTCAGAGTGTGAAGTTTGGGTATTTGAGAAAAATGCCGCATATTTTCTCATGACACTTTACCAGAGTGGGAAAATCACAAGAATAGTATTTGTGTTGGTATTTTTTACCTCCCCTTGTGGCTTGCAGGATCTTAGATCCTGGTCAGAGATTAAACCCAGGCCACAGCAGGGAAACCTCCGAGTCGTAACCTCTGGACCACCAGAGGATTTCCAGAAGAACAATATTTGGACTAGATCTCCCATGACATTTGTATTGGGTTGGCCAAAAAGTTCATTGTTCATTTGTGTTTTCCCATAAGATGTTATAAATAAATTGTATTGAATTCTCTAATGTTGGCTGTGGTCGTTGGTGGGTAGTATAATATTTGGTAACTGACAAAAAAGAATCCACATCATGGCTCACAGCCTTGTCATGGTGAAGGGCCTTGCGTAGCTCAATGAAGCTATGAGACTTGCCCTGCAGGGCCACCCAAGACATACAGGTCATAGTGAAGAGTTCTGACAAAAAATGTGGTCCACTGGAGAAGGAAATGGCAACCCACTCCAGTATTCTTGCCACGAGAACCCCGTGAATTGTAAAAAGAGGCAAAAAGATACGACACTGGAAGATGTGCACCACCTCCCCCCACCCCCCCGCCCCAGGTTGGAAAGTGTCCGGTTTGCTACTGGTGAAGAGTGGAGGGCAATTTCTACGAGCTCCAGTAAGAACGAAACAGCTGGGCCAAAGCAGGAATGATGCTCAGTTGTGGATGTATCTGGTGGTGAAACTAAAGTCCAATGCTGTAAAGAACAGTATTGCATTGGAATCTGGACTGTTAGGTACATGAATCAAGGTAAATTAGATGTGGTCAAGCAGGAAATGGCAAGAGTGAGAACACATTGCTCATAGCAAACACCCCTTTCCAGCAACATAAGAGCCGACCCAACACATGGACATCACCAGATGGTCAATACCAAAATCAGATTGATTATATTCTTTGCAGCCAAAGACGGAGAAGTGCTATACAGTCAGCAACAATAAGACCTGGTGCTGACTGTGGCTCAGATCAAGAGCTCCTTTTTGCAAAATTCAAACTTAAATTGAAGAAAGCAGGGAAAACTACTAGGCCATTCAGGTATGACCTAAATCAAATCCCTCATGATTATACTGTGAAGGTGACAAATAGATTCAAGGGATTAGACCTGGTAGAGTGCCTGAAGATCTATGAACAGAGGTTTGTAACACTGTACAGGAGGCAGTGACCAAAACCATCCCAAAGAAAAAGAAATGCAGGAAGTCAAAGTGGTTGTCTGAGGAGGCTTTACAAATTGCTGAGAAAAGAGAAGCACAAGGCAAAGGAGAAAGGGAAAGATATACCCGACTGAATGCAGAATTCCACAGAATAGCAAGGAGATATAAGAAGGCTTTCTTAAGTGAACAATGCAAAGAAACAGAGGAAAACAATAAAATGGGAAAGACTAGAGATCTCTTGAAAATGAGAGATACCAAGGGAACATTTCAGGAAAGGATGGGCATGATAAAGGACAGAAACGGTAAAGACCTAACAGAAGCAGAAAAGATTAACAAGAGTTGGCAAGAATACACAGAAGAACAATACAAAACAGGCCTTAATGACTCAGATGGCCAGGATGGTGTGCTTACTCGCTTAGAGCCGGACATCCTGTCACGTGAAGTCAAGTGGGCCTTAGGAAGCATCACTATGAACAAAGCTAATGGAGGTGATGGAATTCCAGCTGAGCTACTTAAACTCTAAAAGATAATGCTGCTGAGCTGTTGCACTCAACACGTCAGCAAATTTGGAACTCAGCAGTGGCCAGGATTGGAGGTCAGTTTTCATTCCAGTCCCAAAGAAGGGCAGTGCCAAAGAATGTTCAAACTACCATACAATTATACTCATTTCACATGCTAACTAGGTTATACTCAAAATCCTTCAAGGTAGGTAGGTTTCAGTAGTATGTGAACCAAGAACTTCCAGATACCTACAAGCTGTGTTTTGAAAAGGCTGAAGAACTAGAGATCCAGTTGCCAACATTCATTGGATTAGGGACAAAGCAAAGGAATTCCAGAAAAAAAATCTGCTTCACTGACTACACTAAAAGCTTTGACTGTATGGATCACTACAAACTGTGGAAAATTCTTAGATGGAAATACCAGACCACCTTACCTATCTCCTGAGAAACCTGTATGTGGGTCAAGAAGCAGCAGTTAGAATGGACTGGTTCAAAATTGGGAAAAGAGTATGAGAAGGCTGTATATTGTCACCCTGTTGACTTATATGCAGAGGGTGTGTATGCTAAGTCACTTCAGTCATGTCCAACTCTTTGTGATCCTGTGGACTGTAGCCCGCCAGGCTCCTCTGACCATGGAGTTCTCTGGGCAAGAATACTGGAGTGAGTTGCCATGCTCCCCTTCCAGGGGATCTTCTGGACCCAGGGATCGAACCTGCATCTCTTATGTCTCCTGCACTGGCAGGCAGGTTCTTTAAACTAGCACCACGTGGGAAGCCCTACATGCAGAGTACATTATGCAAAATGCCAAACTGAATGAATTACAAGCTGGAATCAAGATTGCTGGGAGAAATTATCAACAACTCCAATATACAGATGGTATCACTTCAACGGCAGAAAGTGAAGAGGAACTAAAGAGCCTCTTGACGAGGGTGAAAGAGAAGAGTGAAAAAGCTGGCTTGAAACTCAACATTCAAAAACACTGAGGTCACTACATCACTCTACTTAACCCCCTGTATTGCATGTAATTATTTTATATTCTTAGGTTAATCATGTTTCCATTATAGCTTGCAATTGTAATTCAGTTCCATTCAGTTGGTCAGTCATGTCCAACTCTTTGCGACCCCATGGACTGCAGCACCCCAGGCCTCCCTGTCCATCACCAACTCCCTGAGTTTACTCAGACTCATCTCCACTGAGTCAGTGGTACCATCCAACCATCTCATCCTCTGTCGTCCTCTTCTCCTCCCACCTTCAGTCTTTCCCAGCATCAGGGTCTTTTCCAATGAGTCAGTTCTTTGCATCAGGTGGCCAAAGTATTGGAGCTTCAGCTTCAGCATCAGTCCTTCCAGTGAATATTCAGAACTGATTTCCTTTAGGATGGACTAGTTGGATCTCCTTGCAGTCCAAGGGACTCTCGAGAGTCTTCTGCAACACCACAGTTCAAAAGCATCAATTCTTCGGCGCTCAGATTTCTTTATAGTCCAACTCTCACATCCATACCTGACTACTGGAAAAAGGATAGCTTTGACTATATGGACCTTTGTTGGCAAAGCAATGTCTCTACTTTTCAACATGCTGTCTAGGTTGGTCATAACTTTTTTCCAAGTAGCAAGTGTCTTTTAAATTCATGGCTGCAATCACCATCTGCAGTGATTTTAGAGCCCAAAAAAATGAAGTCTGTCACTGTTTGCATTATTTCCCAATCTATTTGCCATAAAGTGATGGGACCAGATGCCATGATCTCAGTTTTCTGAATGTTGAGTTTTAAGCTGACTTTTTCACTCTCCTCTTTCACTTTCATCAAGAGGCTCTTTAGTTGGTCTTCGCTTTATGCCATGAGGGTGGTGTCATCTACATGTCTGAGGTTATTTGGTATTTCTCCCAGCAGTCTTGATTCCAACTTGTGCTTAATCCAGCCCAGCATTTCTCTTGATGTACTCTGCATATAAGTTAAATAAGCAGGGTGACAGTATGCAGCTTTGACGTATTCCTTTTCCTATTTGGAACCAGTCTGTTGTTCCATGTCTAGTTCTAATTGTTGCTTCCTGACCTGCATACAGATTTCTCAAGAGGCAGGTCAGCTGGTCTGGTATTCCCATCTCTTGAAGAATTTTCTACAGTTTGTTGTGATCCACACAGTCAGAGCCTTTGGCGTAGTGATTAAAGCAGAAATAGACATTTTTCTGGAGCTCTCTTGCTTTTTCCATGATCCAGCGGATGTTGGCAATTTGATCTCTGGTTCCTCTGCCTTTTCTAAAACCTTGAACATCTGGAAGTTCATGGTTCACGTATTGCTGAAGCCTGGCTTGGAGAATTTTAAACATTACTAGCGTGTGAGATGAGTGCAATTGTGCAGTAGATTGAGCATTCTTTGGCATTGCCTTTCTTTGGAATTGGAATGAAAACTGATCTTTTCCAAAAGTCCTGTGGCCACTGCTGAGTTTTCCAAATTTGCTGGCATAATGAGTGCAGCACTTTCACAGCATCATCTTTCAGGATTTGAAATAGCTCAACTGGAATTTCATTACCCCCACTAGTTTTGTTTGTAGTGATGCTTCCTGAGGCCCACTTGATTTCTCATTCCAGGATGTCTGGCTGTATGTGAGTGAACACACCATCATGATTATCTGGGTCATGAAGATCTTTTTTGTACAGTTCTTCTGTGTATTCTTGCCACCTCTTAATATCGTCTGCTTCTGTTAGGTCCATACCATTTCTGTCCTTTATTGTGCCCACCTTTGCATGAAATGTTCCCTTGGTATCTCTAATTTTCTTGAAGAGATCTCTAGTCTTTCCCATTCTATTGTTTTCCTCTATTTCTTTGCACTGATCACTGAGGAGGGCTTTCTTACCTCTCCTTGCTATTCTTTGGGAATATATACCCATCTGCATTCAAATGGGTATATATATACCCATGCAGATATACCCATCTGCATTCAAATGGATATATCTTTCCTTTTCTCCTTTGCCTTCGCTTCTCTTCTTTTCACAGCTATTTGTAAGGCCTCCTCAGACAACCATTTTGCCTTTTTGCATTTCTTTTTCTTGCTGATGGTCTTCATCCCTGCCTCCTGTACAATGTCACGAATCTCCGTCCATAGTTCTTCAGGCACTCTGTCTATCATATCTAATCCCTTGAATCTATTTGTCACTTCCACTGTATAATTGTAAGGGATTTGATTTAGGTCATACATGCTCTAGTGGTTTTCCTTACTTTCTTCAATTTAAGTCTGAATTTGGCAATAAGGAGCTCATGATCTGAGCCACAGTCAGCTCCCTGTCTTGTTTTTGCTGACTGTATAGAGCTTCTCCATCTTTGGCTGCAAAGAATATAATCAATCTGATTTTGGTATTGACTATCTGGTGATGTCCAAGTGTAGAGTCTTCTCTTGTGTTGTTGGAAGAGGGTGTTTGTTTTGACCAGTGCGTTCTCTTGGCAAACTCTTGTTATCCTTTGCCTTGCTTCATTCTGTACTCCAAGGCCAAATTTTCCTGTTACTCCAGGTGTTTCTTGACTTCCTACTTTTGAATTCCAGTCCCGTATAATAAAACAGATATCTTTTTTGGGTGTTGTAGAAGGTTTTGTAGATCTTCACAGAACTGTTCAACTTCAGCTTCTTCAGCGTTACTGGTCTAGGCATAGACTTGGATTACTGTGATACTGAATGGTTTGCCTCAGAAACAGATCATTCTGTCATTTTTGAGATTGCATCCAAGTACTGCATTTCAGACTCTTCTGTTGACTATGATGGCTACTCCATTTCTTCTAAGGGATTCTTGCCCACAGTAGCAGATATAATGGTCATCTGAGTTAAATTCACCCATTCCAGTCCATTTTAGTTCACTGATTCCTAAAATGTCGACGTTCACTCTTGCCATCTCCTGTTTGACCACTTCAATTTGCCTTGATTCATGGACCTGACATTCCAGGTTCCTTTGCAATATTGCTCTTTACAGCATAGGACTTTACTTCCATCACCAGTCACATCCACAGCTGGGTGGTGGTTTTGCTTTGGCTCCCTTCATTCTTTCTGGAGTTATTTCTCCACTGATCTCCAGGAGCATATTGGGCACCTACCAACCTGAGGAGTTCATCTTTCAGTGTCCTATCTTTTTGCCTTTTCATACTGTTCATGGGGTTCTCAAGGCAAGAATACTGAAGTGATTTGCCATTCCCTTCTCCAGTGGACCACATTTTGTCAGAACTCTCCACTATGACCCGTCCATCTTGGGTGGCCCTACACAGCATGGCTCATAGTTTCATTGAGTTAGACAAGGCTGTGGTCCATGTGATCAGATTGGTTAGTTATCTGTGATTATGGCAATTGTAATTATCTTTTATTTTTTGTGTGGCTATTGATTGTGACAATTGATAAACATCTTTTACTATTGTGATAATATAATAAGTATTGTTCAGTTAATACCACTGTATCATGATTCTTCAACAGAAAATAGTAGAATTGTATATCACTAAAACTTCCTTTAATAGAAAAACTTAGCACCATTTAAAATCCGCATGCATAACAGAATGATCTTGAATTTTTTAAAAAATACAGATGCCTCCAGGTATGTTTCTAATGAGCAGCCATGTTTAAAAACAACTAGACTATATGATGATCTTTTATTTTTATCTAATTTGTTTCACTTTTCCTATTTTACATTCAGTGTTCTCATTTTATTTATGTTTTCAAATCTCTCCATATCTTTATTTTTGTTATTGTTCTTTCTCAAGCCTAGTAGAAAAGCTTGTGTCTTTGTATATATAATATATATTTTAAAACATTTATGAAATTTTGCCTAGCTAACAAATTTTATGACATTTTGATTCCACTTTTTTGACTTAGTGTGAATAGAATGCTAGATTTCTAATATATGTTCACTCAAAATTTTTATGTAGTTCCATGTATTTTAACATCTAGTATTACTGCTAAAAATCTAGAAAATTTATAATCTTAGTGATTAAAAAAATTGAATGAGTCTTGAAACTTCTAATGCAGTTCTGAGAAAACAGAGAAATACTATGTTATACAAAAAGAAAAAGTAGTTAACGGGTAATATAGTATTACTAACTAAAGTACAGGTTTTGTTCAAATTTCACAGAATTTTACGCTCATGTCCATTATTTGTTTTCATACCGTATTTAAGACTCCATATTATATTTAATTGTGTTGAGCAGCTTCAGCTACATGCAGCAAATTCTGGTAAATTCTCTTCATTTTTATTCTTTTACAGATATTTTCTAATTTTCCTTATTATGACTTCTTAGATACACCCATTACTTAAATTGGATATTTAATTTCCAAATGCATGGGGTGGATATTGTTTAAATTATCTTTAATATTAATTTCTCATTTTGATAGTAATTTCTCATTTAAATGCTTTCTTCTCTGCAATTACCCTCTGTTTTTTTCAGTCTAACTTAAGGCTTTCAATAGCTAAGTCAAAGATCTCTCTTGGTAAATGTCACATTGACTTGAAAATATGTGGGTTATTTTCAAATATCTTTTGATACTGATTTCTAACATAATTCCGCGATGATGAGAGAACTGACTCTGTATGATTTCAGTATCTTTCTCAGTTCAGTTCAGTTGCTCAGTCGTGTCCGACTCTTTGCGACCCCATGGACTGCAGCACACCAGGCTTTCCTGTCCATTACCAACTCCCAGAGCTTGTTCAAACTCATGTCCATTGAGTTGGTGATATCATCAGCCATCTTACCCTCTGTCATCCTCTTCTCCTGCCTTCGATCTTTCCCAGCATCAGAGTCTTTGCCAATGAGTCAGTTCTTCGCATCAGGTGGAACTGATTGGAGAACTCCAATACTTTGGAGCTTCAGCTCCAACATGAGTCTTTCCAATGAATATTCAGGACTGATTTCCTTTAGGATGGACTGGTTGGTTCTCCTTGCAGTCCAAGGGACTCTTAAGAGTCTTCTCCAACACCACAGTTCAAAAGCATCAATTCTTCAGCACTCAGCTTTCTTTATGGTCCAACTCTCACATCCATACCTGACCACTGGAAAAACCATAGCTTTGACTATACGGACCTTTGTCGGCCAAGTAGTGTGTCTGCTTTTTAATATGTTCTCTAGGTTTGTCATAGCTTTTCTTCCATGGAGCAAGCATCTTTTACTTTCATGGCTGCAGTCACCATCTGCTGTGATTTTGTGGGACCAGATGCCATGATCTTAGTTTTTTGAATGTTGAGTTTTAAGCCGACTTTTTCACTCTCCCTTTTCACCTTCATCAAGAGGCTCTTTAGTTCCTCTTTGCTTTCTGCCATAAGGGTGGTGTCATCTGCATATTTGAGGTTATTGATATTTCTTCCAGCAATCTTGATTCCAGCTTGTGCTTCATCCAGCATGGCATTTCACATGATGTACTCTTCATATAGGTTAAATCAGTAGGATGACAATATACAGCCTTGACATACTCCTTTCCCAGTCAGTACCTTTAGACCATGAAATTTTTGCACCTTGTTTTATGTCCCTGGATATGATCCAGTGTCTCCTAGTTTACAGTCTGTGGGTACTTGAGTAGAATGTGTATCCTGCTGTTGTGCAAAGATTGTATAAATGTTAATTATATTGAATTGGTTCACAGTGCTTTTCACATCAACTGTATCCTTCTACTTTTCTGTATATTGCTTCTATTAATTTTTGAGAGTTTGTTACTGAAATTCCAACTAAAAATCTTAATTTATCTACTTAAAAATAATTGTAATATGTAGTGGAACTATATGTAACCTTGTTCTGTATCTTCCAAGTCTCCTATAAATGTGTTATCATACTTTCATAATTTAAAAAGATTAAAATAAAACTAAGATCATGGCATCTGGTCCCATCATTTCATGGCAATTAGAAGGGGAAAAGGTGGAAACAGTGACAGATTTTCTTTTCTTGGGCTCCAAAATCACTGCAGACAGTGACTGCAGCCATGAAATTAAAAGATGCTTGCTCCTTGCAAGGAAAACTGTGACAAACCTAGATAGCATATTAAAAAGCAGAGACATCACTTTGCCGACAAAGGTCCATATGGTCAAAGCTATGATTTTTCCAGTAGTCATGTATGGTCGTGAGAGTTAGACCGTAAAGAAGGCTGAGTGCCAAAGAATTGATGTTTTGAACTGTGATGCTGGAGAAGACTCTTGGGACTCCTTTGGACAACAAGGAGATCCAACCAGTCCATCCTAAAGGAATTCAGTCCTTAATATTCATTGGAAGGACTGTTGTTGAAGCTGAAGCTCCAATACTTTGGCCACCTGATGCAACAAGCTGACTCACTGGAAAAGACTCTGATGCTGGGAAAGATTGAAGGCAAAAGGAAAAGGGGGCGGCAGATGGACATGAATTTGAGCAAACTCCAGAAGATAGTGAAGGACAGGGGCGTGGCATGCTATAGTCTACTGAGTTGCAAAGAGTCAGATGTGACTTAGTGACTGAACAACAACAAAAATGAATAGTTATTGGATCCTGAAAATAAAAATTTGTCTGCCCTCTGCATTTCTTAAATTTAAAAAGATTTTTGGTTAGTGTTTAAAAAATGTTATGATAGACGTATTTCAAGTTCTTAATAACCAAATATGTCTAGTGGCTAATATATTGGTTCAGGTTCAAGCTGACCAAGATGTCATTTTCAGAGTAAAATCTTCAGTCTTTTTGAAGGAACCTAGGTTGTCAGTAGTAATTTGTTCTGAGTTCTTTAATTCTTTTATTTGGGGCCTTGTGAAAAAAAACTTAAGTTTAGAAAAGTCCAGACAGCTCTGTTACCACCACGTGAAAAGTAGGAAGGTCAGGGATGTGGAATTTGAGTGCACAGGAGAACTAAAAGGACATGACCCCTGTTGAGGACTTTATTTCTCTATTTTTAATGGACTCTGGTTAACATAACTCCTGTGCCTTTTTTTTTTTTTTTAACTTTGATTTGATTCTCGTTTGGTAGTTATGTTCTATAAAGTCACTGCAAACGCTGGATTAGTAAATAGTGGATTATTGTCCCTAAGGGTTAGGTTACTGTGAGCCTATGGTCACATTTCATCAACCTGTCAATTCATTACCTAGTTTCATGTTTCTGTTTAAAGACGCCTTGCTGCTGCTACTGCTGCTAAGTCACTTTAGTCGTGTCCGTCTCTGTGCGACCCCATAGACGGCATCCCACCAGGCTCCCCCGTCCCTGGGATTCTCAAGACAAGAACACTGGAGTGGGTTGCCATTTCCTTCTCCAATGCATGAAAGTGAAAAGTGAAAGTGAAGTCCCTAAGTCGTGTCCAACTGTTCGAGACCCCATGGACTGCAGCCTACCTGACTCCTCCAGTCCATGGAATTTTCCAGGCAAGAGTAGTGGAGTGGGGTGCCATCGCCTTCTCCAAAGGACCCCTTAAGGATTCAATAAATCAATGATATATTAATATATAAATATTATACACTACTAATATATAATAATATAGTGCCAACTGCACTATAACTCGTGTCTGAACAGAGTGTATCTGACACATGTTTTTTCTCTGAAAGTCACACCACAGCCTCCCTGTGCTAGGAACACTAGGCAGCACTTGGGCATTATACTTGGGGGCCCTTTTAAACAGCCAGTTCCGGACTTCCCTGAGGGTCTAGTGGTTAGGACTGCAGTTCCAATGTAGGAGGCTCCAATTTGGTCCCTGGTCGAGGAACTAAGATCCTACCTACCCTGAAGCACAGCCAAAAAAATTAAAAATGAACAGTAAAGTCACCAGTAAAAACCTCACAAATGTAAAAGCATGGCATAAAGAGACCATGGAAAGGACACTTGCTTTCCATATGAGAGCTGAAGCAAGGCAGAGCATCACCTGGTTTGACTTCAACTGAAAATGTGTATGTCAGGTGACTCAGCGTTTTGCCATCCTGCACACATGCTGTTGTCTTTGGATGCCCACTAAAGTGCCTCAATTGTTGATTTGAGGGTTACAAATAAATTTTAGTGGGTGAGCATATTTGCAAGTTGAAATGTGCAAATAATGAGGATCAACTGTATGTGAATGCATTTTAAATTTTAAAGTGAAACTGAGAGAATTCCCTGGCACTCCAATGGTTAGGACTCGGAACTTTCACTGCTGGGGCCCACGTTCAATCCCTGAGGGGGGCAGCTAAAATCCTGCAAACCATGCAGCATGGCCAAAAAAAAAAAGAAAATACAGGTTTTCTTGCTCATATCTAACTTTCCTACCCCGCCCCACTCCATCTTTCCTTTCCAGAAGAGTGGTTACTCAGTTTCCTATGCATCTACATATATGTGTCCTTACAGAAATATGCATTTTTAAATAAATGAATCTCATGATACGTATTGTTCTATGGTTTGCTTTTTTCTCATGATGTCTTAAGAAATCTTTCCACACTAGTATGCACAGAATTATCTCATTCTTTTCAGTATTCTATGGTGTGTGTACTGTAATTAATTTAACCATTCCTCTATCCATCGGTGTTTAGGTTTCTTTCACTATTATAAATAATAATGCAATGAACATCTGCACCTTTTTCTTTGTATATGCAGAATTTTCTCTGGATTACATATGTAAAAATGAAACTGCTGGGTAAAAGGCAGCTTTGCTTAATATTTTGCCAGAAAGGCAGTTGTATCAGTTGGGTCCTCTGGGAAGCTGGCGACTGAGACGGAATTAGAACTGCAAATAGTATTTGAGAATTAGTGCTTGTGAAAAACAAGGAAACAGACACGAAAGGTGAGAGACAGTGGTCAGAGCATGATACAGATCTATCAGAGTCAGCCAACTCAGTGGACGCTCTGAAGTAAAGATTACCTTTTAGAGGAGTAGTGCTGTGTTGGGCAGAAATGGCTAGGCCCTCGAACTCCTTCATCCTGCGTTATTGACCAGAGGCTTCTTAGGAAAAAAAAAAACGGCTTGATCTTGAAAAATGAGGTGAATCTTAAAAAGTACTAACAGCTGTAGGCTAACTGCATTTGGGAGTTAAACTTCAAGGTGTTTTCAAGGGAAATCTAAGCAGTGTATTTCCAAGGCTGCTACTGCTGTATAATATAGCATTTTGTTGTTGTTGTTATTTATTCACTCAGTCGCGTCCAGCTGTTTTGTGACCCCATAGACTGTAGCCTGCCAGGCTCCTCTGTCCATGGGATTTCCCAGGCAAGAATAATAGAGTGGGTTGCCATTTCCTTCTCCAGGGGATCTTCTTGACCCAGGGATTGAACTCATATCTCCTGCATTGACAGGCGGATTCTTTACTGCTGAGCCACCCAGGAAGCCCTATAATATAGCATAATGGATAATAGTCTAGAGCCAAACTTCCTAGGTTCAGCATCTTTGTGTATGATTTTACACAACATCTCTGTGGCTCAATTTTTTCATCTATAAGCTAGAGAAATAATAGTACTTACCTCATAGTTTTACACGGACTCAGATCTGGTGGCTCAGATGGTAAAGTATCTGCCTGTAGTATGGGAGACCTGGATTCTATCCCTAGGTTAGGAAAATCCCCTGGAGAAGGGAATGGCTACTCACTCCAATATCCTTACCTGGAGAATTCCATGGACAGAGGTGACAGTCTACGGGGTTGCAAAGAGTCAGACACAACTGAGCAACTAACACACACATAGTATTATAAAGAGATGAAATGAGCTAGTTTATCTTAAGCATTTAGAATACTACCTGGGACATGTACTGCATAAGCATTAACTGATGTGGTTGCTGTTATTATTTCAAATTGGTCTCCCAAAAGACTGCACCACTTTTCTTCCCACCATCCCAACAGTGTGTAAATTAGTATTCACTTCCCCATACCTTTTCCAGTACTGGATAATACAAATTTTCTTAGTTTTTACCAATTTAATGGCCAACACATGGTATTTTATCTTAATTTGTGTTTGTTTTTTATGAAGTTGAGCTTTTTTTCTAGCCATCCCAAAGTCATGTGGGATCTTAGTTCCCTGACCAGGGACAAAACCTACGCCCTTGGCAGTGAAAACTTGGAGTCCCAACCAAAAGACGGCCAGGGAATTCCCTGAACATCTTTTCATCTTATTGGCCACTCTTCTGTTTGTATACTTGAAGTATTTAATTTTTCCTCTTTGATTTCTGGTACTTTTTCATATATTCCAAATATTAAACTGTCATATAGTTGAAAATATTTTCTCCCAGCCTCGCTTTGTTTTTCAGATTTATTTTTCATTATTATTTATGGTTTCTTTTGTCATAAAGAAGTTTAAAGGTTTTTTGAAGTATTTATTTATTTATTTGGCTGTGTCAGGTCTTGGTTGTGCCACTTGGGATCTTTCATTGATGGTGAACAGACTCTCCAGTTGCAGTGCTCGGGCTCAGTAGTTGCCACACGCAGGCTTGTTTGCTCTGCAGCATGTGGAATCTTAGTTCCATGACTAGGGATCAAACCCAAGTCTTCTACGTTGCAAAGCAAATTCTTAACCACTGCACCACCGGTGGTGGTGGGAAGTCCCTAAAGTTTTATCTTTTTTCTTTATGAGCTGAGGGTTTTGTGTCTTTTTTTTTTTTTTTTTTTTTAAGTCTTTTCAGGGTTATAGTTTTTGAGTTTTTTTTTTTTTTTATATTTAGCTATATATAATATTTTGAATTTATTTTTACCCATAATTTTAAATATTAACTTTTATTTTTTCCCCCAATAATGGGCATTGCCCCAGCGCTATTCATTGACTGGCACGTTTTTTTCCCTGATATTTTGAAATGCCACCTTTACCGTATTCTAAATTCTTGTATGTATTAGATTGGAAGATAGGGATATATTTTTGAAGGTTTTAATGTGTGTTGCCAAATTGCCCTGAAGAATACATTTAGAAATTTATCTTATTGGAGAATATCTTACTTCACCTCCTCAACCTGGTGTTTGTGTTTTTGTTTTTGTTTTTGTTTTTTTTTGCTGTAGCCAAAAAATAGAAATATTGTTTTGGTCTGCATTTCTTTGATTACTGGAAAGCATGAACTTTAAAGTATATGTACTTTAGATATCCTGTATGCCATCTTATATGAATTGCTTATTCATATCCTTTGTCCATTTTTCAATTTTGATGTTCAATTTCACATTGATTTGAAAGGACTCGCTATATATAAAGAATATTACCCCTTCATATGTATTGCACGTGGTTATTATTTACTTTTAAATTACAATCATGATCTTTTTCTTTATAGAATCTGACTTTGCATATATAGTTGAAGGGTCTTCCCCATTCCTAAGACCACACAGTCAACTTGAATATTTTCCTTTTTTAAAAAATAATTGTATTTATTTGTTTATTTTTGGTTGTGCTGGGTCTTTGCTGCTGCGTGGGCATTTCTCTAGTTGTGATGAGCAAGGACTATGGTTCGTTGTGGTTCCTTCTCATTGCTGTGGCTTTTCTTCTTGTTGAATGCAGATTCTAGGATACGTGGGCTTCAGTAGTTGTAGCATGTGGGCTCAGGAGTTGGGGCTCCTGGGCTCCAGAGTACAGGCTCAATAGTTGTGGCACACAGGCTTAGTTTCTCCGGGACACATGGGATCTTCCCGAACCAGGGATTGAATCATGTCTCTTACATTGGCAGGTGGATTCTTCACCACTGAGCCACCAGGGAAGCCCCATTTTCTTTTTTCTTTTTATTTTATGATTTTAGTTTTTATATTTCTGCTATCTTATTTTGATACAGGGTATTAATAGGAATCTATCTTAATTCTTTTCTAATTAGAAATTTATTTTTTTAACTTTCTAAAAAGTTCTTTTCTAATTCTTAATCCATTATTTCCATTGATTTCTAATGCCATCATATATATATTTGATCTGTTGAGGTTATTTGATTCTGTTTTATTGATTTATTGATTGAGGTTGTTTACATCTGTTTTGTGGCTGGAAAATGTACTTTGGAAAGAAAACACTCTGTGGAAGTATTTTCAAACACTTTAATTTTGGAAGTTAAAAGGAAATCCTCTCTTAAGCTAGAGTAAGTGAAGTGAAGTGACTTGGGTTCTGCTTGTGTTCCTTTATTCTGCCTTGTGGTCTTTAAATAGCACACTTCACTATATCTCTAGCACCAGAGGCTTTATGTGGTGATTTAAAATATTAAACTCCAAAAGAAAATAATTCCAGGATTTAAGAAACACTTCTTGCCAAGTGTAATTGAATGTTACTCTTTAGGTCTGATCATCTCTTTGACAAGAAGCAAGTTTGTTTTTTTTTTTTTTTTTTTTTCTAGCTTGCTTGCTTTCTTTTTTTTATTTTATTTTATTTTATTTAAAAAAAAAAAAAAAGAAGCAAGTTTTGAAGGTAAACCTATCTCTAGAAAAAAAGCAGGAGTTCTCAGGATATCTGGGATAAAATATCTGTAGCTCAAATCACAGATAAATAGCTGATTACTTTAATATTTAAAGAGCTCTTATACTTCAGTAAGGGAAATGCAGTAGTTCCTGCCTTATCTCCCCTACAAAGGGGTATGTTCCAAGACCCCCAGTGAATGCTGGAAACTGCAGATAGTACTCCACCCTCTATCCTATGTTTTTCCCTATACATAAACACCTGTGTGATAAAGTTTAATTTATAAATAAGGCAAAGTAAGAGCATAAAAACAAGAACTAAAAGAGAACAATTATAACAATATATTGAGTAAAAGTTATGTAAATGTTATCTCTGTCTTTAACTTCAACATTGCCAGAATTCTTCATTTGCAGATACTTCTTTAGTAGTTTTTATATTCTTCTGTCCAGACCTATTCCTGGAGCTATGTAATCATCCTTTACTGGCAGTAAATGGCTTGGTACCATTTGTTTTAGGGAATCCTTTGCTGATGTTTTCCTATAGACTCTGTGCTTTCTGATGTAACACATTGCCATCAATTGGCAAGTTTTCTACCTACAAGTTTAATGCCTTTTCCATCTTAGCTAAGTACTTAACACACTATGGCCATAACTTATGCAGTTTGAGGTACAACAGCAAAAAATAGCATGAATTTCTCTTCCATCTTCACAGTTCACAGATAGAAGATTCATTCATACTATGGATCTTAGCAATTTTGGCATACAATTTTTTTTCTTACTGAAAACTGTCACCTTTCATGTAAAAGAAGCTCTTTATGGTTTCACTTTGGCATAGCCTAATTGGCAGCATCACTAGTCTTGTACTTTGGGGCTATTATTAAGTAAAATAAGGGTACCTGAATAGAAGCACTGGGATACCTCGACAGTCTGTTGGATAACTTACATGACCAAAAATCCTAAAGGAAATCAACCCTGAATATTCATTGGAAGGACTGATGCTGATGCTTGAGGCTCCAGTACTTTGGCTACATGATACAAAGAGCCATCTCGTTGGAAAAGACCCTGATTCTGGCAAAGTAGGAAAAGGGGATAACAGAGGATGAGATGGTTGGATGGCATCGTTGACTTACTGGACGTGAGTTTGAGCAAGCTCTGGGAGATAGTGAAGGACAGGGAAGCCTAGCATGTTGCAGTCCATGGAGTCACAAAGAGTTAGACATGACAGTGACTGAACAACAAGTGACTAACAGGCGGTAGCCCATACAGCGTGCGCCCACTGGACAACGGGATGATTCATGTCCTAGGTGGGCCAGAGCACGTCCTATGAGATTTCATCATGCTACTCAAAACAGCTCACAATTTAAAACTAATTGTTTATTTCATTTTGTTTTTCAGTCACTCAGTCGTGTCTGACTCTTTGTGACCCCCAAAAATTTGAACAATTTTATTTAGTTTAGAATTGTTTACTTCTAGAATTTTCCGTTTAATATTTTTTGACTGCGGTCAACTGCAGGTAACAAACTGGAAAGCAAAACTGTGGTTAAGGGGGGAATACTGTATTCTAGCACACACATGACAGGTCTCAGAAGGGGAACAGAGAAGGGGCTTAAAGAATATTTGAAGAAATAATGACCAAAGTCTCTCCAGGTTTAATGAAAAACTTTAATCTCCACATTGAAGAACCTCAACAAATTCCAAGCAGGATAGACTCAAAGTAATTCACACCTAGCTACATCATAGTCATACAGTCCAAAGACATGAAGAGCATCTTGAAAACAGCAGGGGAAAAGTGAATCCTCATGTTCAAGGGATCCTCAAAACCATTAGCAACTGACTTCTCATCAGAAACCATGAGGCCAGAGACCAGTGGGATGACACATTCAAAATGCTGCAAGAAACAGACTGTCAACTAAAAATTCTGCAAAACTATCCTTCAGAAACAAAAGAGAAATCAAGGTATTCTAAAAAAACAAAAACTGAGAAAATTCATCATAGACAGACTTGTCCTGTAAGAAATACTGAGGGGAGTTTTCTTCAAATTGAAATAAAAGGGCATGAGGCACTGTTTTGGATCCACTTGAAGAAATCCACCAGTAAAAGTAACTACAGAGGTGAATATAAAAGTCAGTATAAATGTCTTTTTGTGAGTAATCCTTTCCTCTTTAAAAGGTTCATTTATTTGTTTAGGCTGTGCTGGGTCTTCACTGCTTTGTGTGGGCCTTCTTCAGTTGCAGCACGCGGGGGACTGTTCCCCAGGCGCAGTGCGCAGGCTTTGCGTTGCAGCTGCTTCTCTTGTGTAGCACAGGCTCTAGGCGCTTGGGCTTCAGTAGTTGTGGTGCACAAGCGAGGTTGCTCTGCAGCATGTGGGATCTTCCTGGACCAGGGATTAAACCCGTGTCCCCTGCATTGGCAGGCAGATTCTTTTACCACTGAGCTACCAGGGAAGTCCTCTTTTTCTCTTTAAAATAGGGTAATAATTATAAAACTGTGTTGATGGGCTTACAGTATATAAAGATGTAATTTACATGGTAATAAGTACAAAAGAAAGGGAGATAATAGAGGGATATTGGGGCAAAAATTTTGGTATACTATTGAAATTAAGTTGGTAAATCTAATCTGTTGGGTTTTGTCTGAGATAAAATCCATCATTTTTAAGTGTACAATTCAGTGATTTTTAGTATATCCATAATGCTGTGCAATCATTGCCAATATCTAGTTCCAGAGTATTTGCATCAGCCCAGGAAAAAGAAACCCCGAACTTCCCAATTCCTCCTCCCTTAGCCCCTGGCAGCAACTAATCTCTGTCTCTGTGGATTTACCTATTTGTTATATTTCATATACATGAAATAATACGCCATATAGCCTTTTGTGTCTGGCTTTTTTGTAAACTTAACATAGGGTTTATACATGTAGCTTGTGTTAGTACTTTTTAAAAATTTTTTTGAATAATATTCTATGGATTTTGTTTATCATTTGATGGACATTTGGGTTGTTTCCACTTTCCTTGTTATTCTGAATAATGCTTTGGACATTCATATACAAGTTTTTGTGTAAATGTATGTATTCTAACTCCTGGGTACACTAATACACTTCAATTCTGACAGTAGCCACCTAGAGTTAGCACAGATCCCACAGATTAAGGGCTCTGTCTTCCACAAGATTGCCTCTAGTTCAGACACTGCCACAAGTTTGGGGTGAGGGGGCATTTCTCACCTCCTGGCTATAAATTTAGGATTTCCCTCAAGTTCAATAAAGAGACAGTTATAATGCTATGATTGGGGGCATGGAAGCATAGAGGAGCGATCCGCCCAGAATGGGAGTGTAAGAGCTTGTCGAGGAAGACTTGCCAGAGGTGACTTTTAAACTGTGACTGGGATTTGGAATTGTAGGTACTAACCGTTTGAAAGAGTAGTTTAAGCAGAGGGAACGCATATATGAAAGCCTGGTGTGCTCATGCTTGTTAGAGATGATTTAAGAATTAACTTAAGAACTTGAGCACCAAATATGAAAAAATGGGAAAAAAGAAGCAATATCATCCAGACTTTTGTAAGCCACTTGGACTTAATCGAAGAAACCGTGTATAGAAGACAAGTCCAACAAAGATCCCTAAGAAACACCGTGGCCGAGAACAAAGTGCCTGTGGAAAAAAAGAAAGACAAACCAGAGAGGCCAGAGGAAAATAAATAGAATACGGAGTCACTAAAACCAGAGGAAATGAAGTTATATCAGATGCTGCTAAAATATTGAGAAAAGACTTAGAAATATCCATCAAAGTCAGCAGAGTGGAATGAATGATGAACCTGGCAAGAGCTGTGCCAGGGGGTGGTTGGGGTAAAAGCCAAGCTACAGTAGATTAAAGGGTGAATAAGACTCAGGGAAGTGGAGATAGGAACTCTTGACCAGGCTCGGGGACAAAGGATGCTAGGCAGAGCAGACAGAAACACAGGCATGTTGAGACCAGAGGATGACTTGACATGATGGGGTGTTCTTGTTTTATAATAGGGGAGACTTGGGGGGCTTTCCTGGCTTTCCAGTAGTTAATACTCTCCATGTCTAATTCAAGGGGCATGGGTTTCATCCCTGGTCAGGGAATTAGGATCCCACACACCAGGTGGTGCAGCCAAAAAGTAAGAAGTAAACAGGTCTTAAAAAAAAAATAGGGGAGACTTTTGCAGTCCAGAAAAGAAAGAAAATAATGTTAGGCAAGCTCCCAGAGAAAGTAAGAGGGAATAGGATCCAAAACAAAGGTAGAAAGATGAATAAGATGAAAGAACAAGTATACACAGATAAATTCGTAAGTTCTCATGGTGAACAGTTAAGGAGTTGCTGTATGACGGCCCCTATCTTTTCTGAAAAGTAACAGACCAAGGCATCTACTGAAGTAATGGGGGGGCGGGGGTGTGGATCGTTCTCATATAGTGTGCAGTGGACTTGAAATGGGCACAGGAGAGAATGGGGAAGTGGTGAGTTAGGGACATCTAATTTGTTTCTGGATAATAATGGCCCTGAGATAGTGATGGTTTCTCAATAGGAACTTAGTGTCACCCCTCTGCTCTGAGCATCAGCATCCTGGAGGTAAGTGCAAGGGCAAAACTTAGATTGAATCAGGGTTATGGTTTTTGCCAGGTGGGTACAGTGAAAGGATAGAAAGGTGGTAATATGATGGATCAAGGACTCTAGGCTGGATAAGGGAAGAAGTGAAGATGGTAGGAGAGTGATGGATGCCAAGAAAATAGCAGAAAGTGCCAGGGAGATATAAGAACAGGTGGAAGTAACAGGAAGGGACACTGTTACTAAAGCAGACACTGGTGACTGGCCTAATAAACCTAAGTGTTATGTCACTAGGGTTTTCAGACACTGCCATTGTATGGTTCATTAGATTCCTCGTTTTACCTGTTCACCCTTTTTGGCCAGTTCACTATTTATAAGTACCCACCTCTAAAAGTGGGCTTCCCAGGTGGCTCAAATGGTAAAGAACTGGCCTACCAATGCAGGAGATGCAGGTTCAATCCCTGGGTTGGGAAGAACCCCTAGAGAAGGGAATGGCAACCCTCTCCAGTATTCTTGCCTGGCAGGCTACAGTCCATGGGGCCGCAAAGAGTCAGACCCAACTTTGCAAGTAAACAACTTCTTAAGGTAGAACCCAGAAATCACAGCTAATAAAAAAATAATCATCACTAGCAGTGCTTCTGGAGGAAAAAATTAAATATGTGAAGTTTTTAAGTTACCTGTGGACTATCATTTTCTGTGCTTGTGTCCCTACTCATTTAAAGTATGAGCTGCCAGGGTATGACTTACACAAGAAGGTGTATATCACTGCCCACATCGGGCTGCCAGGCTTCTTCTCACCTGCCTCCAGATTCTCCTAAATTTCCTCAACCAACCTGTCACTAAAACATAAAACTAAGTTTCAGTTTGGTTGGAATATTGTCCCTTACTTAAACAGATGCTCTTGAAAAGGGCAATATATTAAACCTTTATCAATCATTAAGACCATTACGTTACTAGTAGGCTAGCTTGCCAAGATCAGATGTTTATATCCCCAGAGAGAAAGTAGAGTAAGAGATCCACATCAGTGGTAGCGATTGGGTGGGCCAGTTCCTTTCACTAACAAAGAGAGCTCCATGAGATGAAGAGAACACTTGTAGAAAGAAAATTCAAGGGGAAGATGGAAGAGGACAATGGTGCTGCTGCTGCTTGCTAAGTCGCTTCAGTCGTGTCTCTGTGCGACCCTATAGACAGCAGCCCACCAGGCTCCGCCGTCCCTGGGATTCTCCAGGCAAGAACACTGGAGTGGGTGAAGAGGGCAATAGCAAACGTTAAATAACTTCACCGTTTTGTTCAAATTCAAACCTATATTGGAAAACCCAATCTGTGGCCAGTTTATTGAACGGTTACTGTACCCGATTTGCTCTGACGGATTGGTGGGTATGTGTGCCTTAGTGCTTTACAACTCCTGTGTTTCAGATTTTCTGTAACACAGCTTTTACACGTGGTGATGACGTGCCTTGTAATCATCCTCGTTGTAGCAACAGACGTGCTCAAACTGGCTGTGTTAAATCATTTCAGTAGTGTTTGGATCCATAGATGATGGGTGTCAAAAGCCTCCTCAGTTAAGATTCCCCACTTAACAGGAAATTATGACTTCTTTTTCTGTGTTTTGATACACCAGTGAGATACTAAGAGGCATATGGCATGCTGTAGTTCCTGGTTGATTTCCTTTTTCCTGTTGTGTGCAAGTCTTTTATTTGGCTAGACTGGTTACCTAGGAAACAGCTGCAGAGTAAAGATGGATTGGCTGTTTGGGAAATGGAATTACAGACCCCTTCAAGAAACAGAAGACCTGTTGGATAAAGCAAAAAATTAGTGAATGGCTAAGTGTATGCTTAATTTAGTGTGCTTCAAGAAATCACACTGAGTTCTATAGAAAATTTAATTAATGCAATATGATTTTTAAATTTATTTTTTAATTTCACCAAATGTTTGTTAATTCCTGCTTTGTGCCCACTGCCGCAGGCCATTCTGAGGGCTTTCAGTGAAGTAAAACGTTCAGTTCCCTCATTTTCTGTTTGGGTCTAAAAGAAGCTACCTTAAAATCAAGTGCATGGGGCTTCCCTGGTGGCTCACTGATAAAGAATCCTGCTAATGCAGGAGACACAGGTTCGATCCCTGATCTGGGAATATTCACATGCCACGGAGCAACTAAGCCCATGCACCATAACTATTGCGCCTGTGCTCTAGAGCCCAGGAGCCACAACTGCTGAAGCCTGCGTGCCCGCAGCTACTGAAGCCAACTGCTGAAGCCTGTGTGCCCACAACTACTGAAGCCTTCGTGCCCACAACTACTGAAGCCTGCGTGCCCTGAAGCCACCACAATGATGAGCCTACACACCGCATCTAGAGAAAGGCCCACACAGGAATGAAGACCCAGCAAAGCCAAAAATAATAGATAAATAAAAGTTATTTTTAAAAAATCAAGTGCACAATTATGTGATATAGTCTATAAGTGTGTTCAGAGAGTTTGGAGGATGTAAAGGATCTTGGCTAGTCAGTGTGAGTGGTGGATTTGAATCTGCAGGTAGGAGATAATACTTTGAGGTAAAAGATGAAATTTAAAGACCTGGTGAAAGTTCGGGTATTCAGAGTACCTGAATTTACAACATTCAACAATAGCAGCACAATTACCCTTGCAGTTCCCTACATCCAGACAGCTTATGGAAAATATGTAACTCTGATATAAATTATATTGCCCTAGAGTCTTAGGAAAATGAATATTAGCAACAATGTTGACCCACCACTGTTTGCACTAACGCTTGCATAATTTAAGGAAAAATCTATTTTAACTGAAAGTGTGGCAGAGTATTAGTTTTGTAATCTCAAACCACTACAGAAATGTGGGCATGTAAAAGACATTCAATAAAATATTTGTGAGTTGATTTTCTTATATACAGTATACCTTCCTGTTAGTATTAGCTTTCTTTTCTTTCAGAATGTAGCTGTTGAATATTAGGTCTTGATTTGTAGTGATAAGGCCTTTTGTAAATATAGGAGCATAACTCCTCTTTCAAAGCTGAACATCTGTCAGGTTATCTCCATTTGATTTCTAGGAAGTATAGCTATCTCAATGGACTCGATGGTCATGAGTTTGAGCAAGCTCTGGGAGTTGGTGATGGACAGGGAAGCCTAGCATGCTGCAGTCCATGGAGTCACAAAGAGTCGCACACGACTGAGCAACTGAACTAAACTGATAGCTATAATTTTCATTTTCTTACTTATTATCTTTGTATTCATTTGGTGTGGTGTGCCTCTCAGGAGAGGAGGAAAAAGCAGTCCTACTCAGAAAGCGTAACAATCTACAGGCACAGAAAATTAAATTTGAGTCCTCTTTGCCATGCCCATAAATGGAAAGTAAGAGGGGCAATAAAAGGATACTCTGAAATATTTTGAAGGAGAGATGTATTGAACCTACAGCCTCAAATATTTACCAGCAAAGAATAATTCTCAAATTTAAATTTCACTGTGCTGGCTGTTTAGAGTTACTGATGAAAGTGTCTTTGTACTGATATTTAAGTCGTGAAGAAAGTTGTTACTGTAATCAGAATCCATAATATTGAATTTTTCCAGAGGGTCTTTTATTGCCTGTTGTCTATTCTCACAGTAATTAGAGCTTTTATAAATGAAATAGTGACTACAGAGGGTAATTTGTTAGAAGTTTTTTGCTGAGTGATCAGGAATGGTTTCCTGATAGAAGTGCTTGAGCACTGCTGTGAATGCTTTATTTCCCAAATTACTATAAAATGGCTTGTCATAATAAGACACACTCTCTCCCCCAAGTTTCCTTTTCAAGAAAACTTTATAGTGTTTCATTTTAAGAACAATTACACAACTCTCTGCTACCTCCTCACCCCTGTTGTCGCACCTTTTCTGGTCTCAAGCAATTACCAGATACTAAAAAGGTTGGGCTTCCCCTGGTGGCTCAGTGGTAAAGAATCCGTCTGCCTGCCAGAGCAGGAGACACAGGTTCAATCCGTGATCTGGGGGGTTAGTGATTGTCGGAAACTTTGAACTGAGCCTATGAACTCACTCCACTCCAAACAGCGGCTATAGAAGGCGGATAACGTGGCATTACTGTGAAGGCTTGCTCAACTTTCTGCCCCTCTCCCCCCTCACCTCCTCCACCTTGCTGGAGATGATCCCATAATTATAACTCTTTTTGCACCTCTTCGGAGATCACAAGAAGCACCTAATTACCAGATGATTTGAGAGAAAAAGTCCAGCTTATTTGAGTTATTGTCTTCCACTCTTGAAAAGTTACAAAGTTAGCCTTAGAGGAAAAAAAAGACCCCAACTCAATTTTGAGAGCAGAGCTGTTTTTTTTCTTTGTTTTCTTTGAACGCATTGATTATTTCTAAAAATGTACTAATGGCAAAGGCAACTTGCAGGAAAGCAGCACCCGACCAACAGCCCCACATATGCACGTATATATACAGCTCCAGCCCTGGTCTGTCTGCTCCCACTAAGGGCAGCTCCCCAAAATGCCTCACAAAGGAACTTGTTCATGGCACATGCTGTGATTTTGAGGTTACTGTCTTTTTGTTGTAGCTCTTGTTCATAGTGAGAAAATAAGACCAACAAAAGATGCAGAAATCTATTATGTTTTCAGTGGCTCCAGAAATTTCTTGTATTTTTGGCAGCTGTTTTCCCATTTGCAGTTGCTCTTAAAAGGGAGAAGCAAGCAAGTTTTACTCAGAAGTAACATTTTAATTGTTCTTCTTAGTGGAGAAAAGGATAAAATAGTTACTTTTTCATCTTCCTTGTCTAGATTTCTATAAATTAATTTACCCCAAATTTGATAGAGGGGTTCCTTGGGTTTGACATGAAAACATGTTTGTTTAAAAATAGCACTTAATGTTATACAAAAAACGCTTTCATTTATTTAAATGAGAGAGAGGTGCTTTAAAAGTTAGCACTGATGCCTCTATGCTTTTTTGCTGAAGCATGCTAGTAATGATTTAGCAATGTGAGCACTTTCACATTGTACAAAAATTGTTGAACTTACCAAACAGGGTGAACTTACTAGTTTTTCTAGCATTTTCTTGAATTTCATGGAAAAATGCTTATATTGTAATATTCTTAGACCTTTTACATTTAATAAAATAATATTGGTTCTAGCATTTTATCCATTATTTAATTTTATCTACATATTACACTTAGAAATACTTCAAGTTTGCCTTTAATTTTTTTAAAAGTGTGTTTCTTCTCAGCCAGAACAATATACGGTGAGACCTAGATCTGGAAATAGAAAAGTTTCAATTCCTTCTGTTAGAATGATAAGCCCAGCGAGAGCAGGAACCTCATCTCTCTTGTTCACTTATTTCCCTGGAGCCTAGAACAGTGCTTGACTCAAGCACCCAGAAAAGTAAAAAATGACTGAATGATTGCCTTCTATGACTTGTGGGGTTTGTTTAAGTTTACTTTGCATGTTAAACGAAATGTTTCTACGTAGCAGACTACAGCATAATGCTGCAGAGTAGGACCCAGTGGAATTAAGTGCTGGGATGACCCACTCAGAGAGAAATAAGATTTAAGGGGTGTTGGTAGGGACTGTTCCCTGGGTGTGCCAAACCCACTGACATATTCCTATGTTTTGCCTCTCCCCAGGAGCACTCACTGTGGGCCTTGTGCGACAGTGTCAAACAATCCATGGACGAGACCGGACATGCATCCCACCTCGGCTTCCCCCAGAGTGGGTCACCACACTGTTTTTTATCATCATGGGAATCATTTCATTGACTGTCACTTGTGGTTTGTTGGTGGCTTCCCACTGGCGAAGAGAAGCCACAAAATATGCTCGATGGATAGCATTCACTGGAAGTAAGTAACCTGTGCTAAGTAAATTTGTCTAGAAGGCACTCACACTGGTATTTTTATGAAGATATTCAAGTCTCAGTAATAAGGACTCTCTAATCATCAAAGAGCACCATTTGTGTACGGCCATCAGATAGACTCCACGCAGTCCCATCAGCTCTTCAGAATTCTCACCACAAGACCAGGACATCCAGACCTTAATTGCTTTGAATAAAGTGCTATTTTAATGAATTTTATTTTTGCTCACACTGTGACATAAGTTTTCCAGGCCTGTGACTCAGAGCTACCACTAACCTGAGTCTTTTCCTCTTCTTAAAGGTATTGGAATCTTCTGTCAAATAAAGATAAATCTAGAAAAATATATACAGAAATATAAATTAGTTTAAGGTGGTGATTTGCTTTTTAATATCATTGATTTGAGTTTCTACTGTAAGTTGTTGCGTGATCATTGAAAAATCAACACATTTAGCTATCTAACAATTGTTTCTCAACATTTCTTACGCCATTAAGCTATGCCCAAGGGTATGATACATATATTACACATTCTCTTGTACTTTGCAAAATTGGTTTAATTTCAAAACACAACACAGGCTTTTCCCAAGCTAAAAGCAACAAAAATGCACAAAGGAAAGATTCCTGTAATTTTGCTTTCTTCTTTCTAAAGCAGTTTTATCCCCCAGGGGACATTTGTCAAAGTCTGTAAACATTTTAGATTGTCCCAACTAAGGGGATGCTACTGGCGCGTAGTGAGCAGAGTCCAAGGATGCTGCTAAGAAGGGTACAGATGCACAGAATAGCCCCACAACAAAGACTTATCTGGCCCCGGATGCCAATAGGGCCTGTTAAGAAACTCTGCATTAAAGAACAACATAACTATACCTATGCCAAATAATACAGGATTTAGTTTCTAATTCAATATCTTATAATCATCTCAGGTTTTCTTAAGATTTTTTAAAAAATAAATATTATAGTACAGCTTACTTTGCCTTGATATTGTCATGTAGAATTTATAGGGGCAGGCATAATCCCATATATTCCTATTAATGTTACAACTCAATTTATTCTTAAAGATCATAGGATAGGGATATTCGTTCATGAGTCTTTTTTTCTCCCTATCTCTCTATGAAGCTCTTTCTCTTTAGAGAATGTATACATTTCCAGATCTATTGTTTTATTTTCATCTCTATTTCTCCCTTAATTTTAAAATCTAGATCAAGTTGCAGTTGACATAAAAATGCTTCTTCAACCTTGTTAAGAAATGTAAAACAAGTTGATGATCTTGTTTGAGGTCAGACCGCCTGAGACAGTTTTCTAAATAGTAGGGTCTAGAGGCAGTTACAAAGATGGGGCTACTAAATTAAAGGGTACTGATGAGGAATTTAAAGAGAATCTTTACTTACAGATATAGTTACTTATCCAGATAGAATTCACTCTTTAGGAGTTAAATAACATCCAGAAGGATTTAGTTAAAATTTGGGAGTGCATATTCCTTGATGGCTCAGACAGTAAAGAATCTGCCTGTAATGCAGGAGACTTGGGGTCAGTCCCTGGATTGGGAAGATCCCCTGGGGAAGGAAATGGCGACCCACTCCAGTATTCTTGCCTGGAAAATTCCATGGACAGAGGCTACAGTCCTTGGGGTCACAGAGAGTCAGACACGGCTGAGTGACTAACAGTTTCACTTTCCATGCTCTGAATATCAAAAATCTAAAATGTAAGTTAGCAATGTAGTATGAGTCAAAGAAAAGCACCAAGTTACTCACATGAGCCATTGATTCTGTGACTCAATAAAAGCAAAGAACTTTGATTATCTTGTTTTCCATTCCTCTTCAAGAGAGAATATTTACATATGTATTTAAATGTACTACCTTGAAATATAGGATTTTTTCCTTTATTTTTCAGGTTAAATAATTTAACTTCTTAAAATATGTGTATGATATATAATTCAGAGCCTGTGAAAGGGTTACCAAGTGAAAAGTAAATCTCATTTATGGCCTGTTGCCCAGTTATCCACGACTCCCTTCCTGGAAGCAACCATTCTCACCAGTTCCTGGGGTTTCCTACCAGAGGTGTTCTATGTGTAGAAACATATATGTATATGTGTGAGTGTTCTATAAATACATATTTATTCTATTTATACTATTCTGTGTCTTGGTTTTTTGGTTCAACAGTGTATCTTAGGGTTGATGTCATCTAAGGAAGCATAGAGCCTTTCTCTTCCTTAAATGCATTGTTTTTTTACCCCAGCTAGTCTGCTGGGGTGGCAGTCAGAAGAGGGGGTTGGACTCCCCCTAGTGTTGCCATTCAGCCTTTGAAAATGTACTTCTCGGTAGTTTTGTTAAGAATATAAACTAACTTAATTTTCTAATGGGTTTACACAGAGGAAGTGCTCAAAGGAGAGCCGCACATGAGGGACTCACCTGTGGCAGCAAGAGTGACAAAAAGACGTGTCTTTTTCTTCAAGTCTGACTCTTGTCCTTGCTTTCGCCACCTTACTTTACTTGTCTGCCAGTACACCTGATATCTGGCTCTCACCACCAAGAAATCGATGCCATACAGGATATGAAGTTACGTCTTTACAGACTTTTTTTTAGGACCCAGAACTTAATTGTCAAAAGTTGATAGATATTTTCAGCATTAACAGTACTTAAGATCTGAAGTAACTTCTCAGATCTCAAGAGCTTAAAAGAATCTTATCCACCAGCATTAAAAACTCCTCAGGAAGTATAGATAACTTGATTCCTTGGATTAGAAATCACTGTTGGATACCATCAGGGGTTCATTGCTTCCTAGAAATTTGATTAAGCTGTTCCTAACCAATTTGGAAAATATTTAACACTTGTAAAATATTAAACCCTGCTTTAAATATAGTCATTAAGTGGTAAATGATTACTATAAAAGATAGATTTTTATTTTACAGTAGAAAATAGTAAAGGATAGGAATTAAGTTGGCACATCAGTTAACAGAATGAACAAGAGTAACATCTGCATATGTCTGAAGCACTTATAAATTATTTTAGTGTTTCCTGAGGTTAGATTAATCTATATTAAAGAACAAATTGTTTTTAAGACAATAATGTCTTCCCATTGCTTTTATTAGATTGTCTATAGCTATTTAGATTGTGGTTTCATTTTACTTATCAAACCATATTAAAAAGTGAAGTCGCTCAGTCGTGTCCAACTCCCAACGACCCCATGGACTGCAGCCTACCAGGCTCCTCCGTCCATGGGATTTTCCAGGCAAGAGTACTGGAGTGGGGTGCCATTGCCTTCTCCGATATTAAGATACAAGAACCATTAAAGGTTGGTGACAAATAACACTGATGAGGGGACATTGGCAGCGCTAATAAAGTTGTGTATTGCTAACTATACAACAGAAAGGCCAAAAAATCTAGTACTTAATACCTGAATTTTTCATTCGTTTTGTAGTAGGTATCTAAAAGAAACTAAATATGCTTATGTAACATTATTTGGTGTGGTCATATGCCCAAAATGAAAATAAACTCTGTGTTGATTTAATATAAAATAGTCACGTAAATGGTGCAAAGCAAACAAGCGTGCTGGTGTGTTTCTTAAGTTAGTGTATTACCTAAGAAAATGTTGCCTTTTACTACATTTCTGGAGCTATTCCTTCCAGGATATATTTATAATTGGCCTTTTCAGAAATCTCCTATTAAATTTTGTTGGTTGAGTAACACAAACAATTTAGGACAAGTGTCAACTGGTATATTTATCCAGGATTTTGTCATTATTGCTGGGAATGGGTTTAACACGAAGTTTTCTCATTCAGTTAGTAATGGGGATTCTACAGTAATCTGCCTTCACAATATACTGAGGAAATATTTCTGCCTTCACAATATGCTGAGGAAATATTTCTGCCTTCAGAGAAAGTTGAAAGACTATGAATATGCTTTAAAAAGCACAAAATATTTTCTTGGAAGAGCCAGCCTATCTATAGGTAATTTGTGTTTCTTAAGAAGAGATTTTCTTTGGTAGCACAGGGGAGCACGCTGTTTCTAAAACAACCAACTGTGGAATAACTTCTGCCCAAACACTGGGTAAGATAAATAATATCTATATTTGTATGTACCTTTTCTCAATTCCTTATAACTAATATCAACTGAGAAGAGCATAGAATTGGGAAAATAATACTAGGATGATAATAATCAACATTTATTCAGCACTTAATATCAACCTGGCACTGTGCAAAGGACTTAAAATTGTTTTGTTTATTCTTCTACAACTTAGCCATTTTCAGAATTTCAGAAGACTAAGATTACACTAGTAGAGCCAGAACTTAAACCCTGTCTGACTGAGCCCTTTGCCACTACTTTAAATCGTCAAGAATTGTATATACAATTACTTAGTAGGTTTGGTGGCCTTTCTTAATGCTTGTATTCAAAACTGTATGTAAAAGGCTAAACCAGCTTTTGTTGTATTTAATTGTTAAGCTTGGAGGATCTGTAGTATATGCAAACCTTTTTATAAGTGGTCCATGTTGCAACAGATTTGACCATGTTGTCATCAATCCACAACCCTGCTTATAAACTTCCTTTGTGCCAAATTTTCATTGTTTTCTTAATCACCAAACCATGTTACTAATGTTATGTTTTGGTTTGTTTTACAGTGATCCTTTTCTGTATGGCTGCCCTAATATTTCCAATAGGATTTTACATCAATGAAGTCGGAGGTCAACCTTATAAATTACCCAACAACACAGTAGTTGGGTCATCATATGTACTTTTTGTCTTATCAATTTTCTTTACAATAGTAGGACTTCTATTTGCCGGCAAAGTTTGTTTACCAGGCTGATGAATGTCTAAATCGCTTGACTCTTTTATTATTTTTAATTTTATTTTATTTTTTTATTTTTGGAGGGTGGGGAGGACAGAGGCAAGGCATCTGAGTAGTCCTCACGTAGGAAGATGCTTAGATGAAACTGATGCTGAAAAGAAAAAAACAGATGCTTTGATTTGTTCTCACTATGCACTTTGGATTTAAAAACAAAAAATGAGGAGAGCCTTTTCCATAACCAAATACAGACAATATTGACTAAATCTCCTGAGCATATTCAGGCAGTCAGGTCTGCACTGTGATAGCAACCTAGTGAAGGAGAATGCTTTATACTGAAAAGCATGTGGCCCTTTGTACTCTGTTGTTCCATTTTTAACGTCTAATGATTCATTTGAGGGAGGAAAAGAAAAAAGTCTAAGTATTTATGAATCATGGCGGACCAGAGGGATGCAAAAGATGTTCATGTGGGGCTGGCCTCACCTCCTAAGAAATTAGTGTTCACAGCTTCCTTGTAATGGTATGAGTCTTTGGCACCAGAATGGATTGCCATTGCATCACTACACCAAGAAGCCAATAGATCAAAACTTGTTTGCTAAAATGTATGTAAAAATTCTGAAATTCCCTATTCTCTGTGTACAAAAAAAAAAAATTTAAACACTAAGAAACATGTTGGGGGTGGGTGGGTGGGGGAAATGTTCCTTATATTTATATAAATATATATATAATATATATATTTTGCTGATGCAGTATACAGTGTGTATATATGTGTGTGTGTGTATGTGTGTGTGTAAATTTATATACACGCACATGCAAACAGTTCCTGGAAGAGAACTCTGAATGCTTTGCTAGCAAAACACTGTGGTGTGCAAACCTAGAACCCAATAGAAAAAAAAGCCATTTATCTGAAGGCTGCATAGTGGAGAGAGTCTTCAGTTTACCTCATTCTTTGTAGCAGCCCTTGATTTTAACTGGTTTTTGTAATAGGTACAAATAATCCCATACCTTTCTAGGTGCAATTTTAAGTTAAGCTAAAATTCTCTGTAGGGTTAATTTATTTGTACATGATAGTAGAAGGTAAGATCATGTCAAATCTTATAATTTGGGGAATCTGACACTATTTAAATTATTGGCAACTGTTGTCTGTTGTATAGAGGTTCTCTTTTTCAACTGGCTTGGTCTGTTACATTAATAATGCATTGTATATGTTGAAGCACACAACTTTACATAAGTTCAAAATCTACTAGGAAGATCAATTTACAATATTTTGGCCATTTATAACACTAACTTCACTCTGCCATAAAATTAATACTTTTCATCTGTAAGCATTATTAATAATCTCCTTTACCAAAAACATGAGCAATACAATATTTTCTTTAAATGCTTTATGCCTTGTTTGCTAAAAGCTAACATTTTTGCATTTAGTTTAAAGAGCTGTACTAACCTCACAGCTTTATATTTCTTCCTGAAAGCAACATTGCAGCTAACCTTTGAGCCCACAGATCATTTTAAAATACAGTATTTCTCTTCTCCACATTTCCATGCCTTCATGCCTAGTTGTTTTTCTAGATAAACACGATAGATAATCTCCTGTTTGAAATGTGGGGCAGGAGAGTCTTTCATGGCAACGGCAACCCAAGTGTCCCTCTCAGTAGAGTGTAGGTCCCTTGTTTCACACAAATGGAAATGAATGCACTGGTTTTTTTTGTTTGTTGTTTGTTTTTTAATGATTACTTCAGAGATGGGGCTGCCTCCTCAGTTATTCAAGGTATGAAATGGAGGAGCCTGATGTGTTTCACACTGGCTTGTTTGACATTCATATTTCTTACTGTTAATTCAGCAGTATTTGATTGTAGAAGAAAACCCCAGTGTTTCAGCTCACTCAGGAGTCAGGGTAAGAGGTGGGCCACCACTGTGGTGTGTTCCTTGAGTGTACTGGGGGAATGTCACACATTTCCTTCCCAGGGTCAGAGAAATCTCTAGGAAATGCCTGAGGAAGACTAATTTTCCCCAAGTATCATGGTGTCTAGTCCATTCTAAGAATACCACTGGACATGTGCTGTGGAGGGATTGCAGTTCTCATTGGGACCTGATTGGACCTCAGTCAGGTGGATCACTTTGAAGGAAAGCTTTGGTTGTCGCCATTTTTATACCACTGAAGTAAAGTGTTTTTAGCAAAGTATGGTTCAAATTAATTTATGATAATGACCAAGAGCTTTTCTCTTCCAAAAGATGAATTTTATTGTAAATAGTTTCTCAAAGTATTTCTAACTGGATCAAGAGCATGGGGAGAGAAAGTTTCTCAGCTGCTAAGAATTTCCCCACTGTTTACTTCTTTCACTTACAGTGGTATCGCATATAAGAGTGCAGAATTGAAGGTTTTATTTGTATCTATTACACAAACCATAAACTTGTCTTTAATTTCATCACTGTCTTGGAGGTCCAGTGCGCAAAGGACTGATGGGGGAAACTCCCTCTAACCAGTCCGCACTCTAACCCAGGATGAAAACCATCCCATCAAGTAGTATGTGAAGTCACATCTTTGTACTCTTCCAGACCAAACATTGAAATGGACTCATTCATATAAAATTCTATAAATCCTGTAAGTGAAAAGATAGACAATTGTCAGCAGTTGCTTTTAAAAAGGTCACTATAATAAGTACTATAGAGTACAGTATTAATTTATAGCAGGAAATCATATCTTGTAAACTGTATATAAAACACTGTTTAATGGTGCAATCATTTGTCAAACTTTTGTCTGTTACATTGTTTTTAGAGTGTGTGCATTCTTCTCATACCTAAGAACATCACTGTAAAATCTGCTGAAAAATATTTATAGGTTTTATTTGCACAAGACTTAATTAGTTTGAAATTTTTGGAAGCTCCTATTGAACATGCCTAAACATCTGTAAACATGAAAAATCTTCAATTCATTAAAAGCAAATATTTCAGTATGATTCTTTCCAAAGGTAATCCATGTTCTATGTTGTTAACGTGTGTATGTAATTTTTCTGACTCTTCTATTTCTTATAAACCTATTTTCTGTTTCATTTGTTTTGCTTCTGAAGGATGGCTCCTTTTTTTTTTTCTTTTTAATGTTCTAGATGACCAAAATACTTCATTGATTTTTACTCTTTTGCCTAAATCTTTGATATCCCTTTTGATGTTCTGTGATTTCACTTAATCTCTTAAGTAAAATAGTGAACAGTCCTGGTGACATACAATCTATTGATTTTGAGGAAAGACCCTGAAAAGGTATTGGAAACTAACTTTGAATATACTACTCTTAGCTATGATTTTGCATCGTGGGCTTCATGGGAAGAACATGTTGCATTTATTTTGTCTTTATTAAAAGACTACTAGCCACAAGTTACTCTGATTATAGTAGCTGTTTTATCAACCCACTTTGATCTTCTTTTAAAATATTAAATTTACATTCACAATTCAAAATAGTAAGCTGTCTTTCAGAACTAATTTTTGAAGGATAAAAGCATATGAAGGAAAAAAGTGGCCTGTGTAGGTTGGATTCCCTACACAGGACTTATTAGTTATATCACCTCAAGAGATTTTAAAGTTTGTGATCAAGGCCTGTATATTACCCCAAACTTTATTAAGGATTGTTTTCTAATTGGTTATAGCATTTTTCAATTAATAGTTTAAAAACAAATTGTTAATACAAACTGTATAAAATGAACATAATTTTTCTTCACTTGTATTTTTGTTATTGAGCAAGTTTATCAAAATAAATTGTCTACTAAAGAAACTAAAAAGGCTTCTATTACTTTGAAACAAGATTTGAATTTAAAACTTTATTTTAGAAATAAATTTCTTGTAGAGGTTTCACATACTCACACAGTGACACTTCGATGCCTCTTGGTTTGATTTTGTTGTTAGCATTGTGCCAGGGAAAGGTCTCCCCTCTCCCACTCTCCTACCTACCCCCTAGGGAAGAGATGCTATTAATATTCTACAACATGGGTTAGTGTGTGTTTACCAATAAGAAGAGGCACTCAGCAATAAAAGACCATACATGTGGCAGTCTCTTCTGTATCATATTTCCATGGACTTGAAGAGAGGTACTGAGCCAAGGCGCTCTCATCTTTTCTTTTTTCCTTGTACATTGACCTAAAGCCTTTCATCTTTGCTTCAGTCTTCTGTTTCTACTTTATTTCAGGCCAAAGACTCTTAGCTTGTAAGATTTTAAAATAGGGCTTGAAGGAGCAATGTAGAGCCCTTTGGTTTCCAGACTCATTCACATGCTCCATCCCAGCTTTACTGTAACTCTGTTTAGGAGTATTGGGAGTAGCCTCGCCTAATAATCGGAGAAGGCAATGGCACCCCACTCCAGTACTCTTGCCTGGAAAATCCCATGGACGGAGGAGCCTGGTAGGCTGCAGTCCATGGGGTCGCGAAGAGTCGGACACGACTGAGCGACTTCACTTTCACTTTCCACTTTCATGCATTGGAGAAGGAAATGGCAACCCACTCCAGTGTTCTTGCCTGGAGAATCCCAGGGACAGGGGAGCCTGGTGGGCTGCTGTCTATGGGGTCACACAGAGTCGGACACGACTGAAGCGACTTAGCAGCAGCAGCAGCCTAATAATAACTAGTAATCAAATAAAACACTAGGTTTACCCTTCACTGCTGTTTATCTGTATGGCTTCTGCAGGAGCCTCATGGGGAATTGGGAGTTTAAGACAAGGTAGGATTTGGATGTTCTTGGCTTCTGGACCTTAACAGCATCTTCTTAGGATGACCAACCATCCTGGTTTGTTTGAGACAGGGCTTTTCTGGGACATGAGATGTTCAGTGCTGTAACTGAGAAAGTTCCAGGCAAAAAGAAATTAATTGGTCACCCTACTTTTGCACCATTCAGATCTTACCCCAATTTATAACACAGATTTGAGGTATTTGAAGGGTTATTTTCTATAAATATCAATGAATAGGTCAACTGGAAATTGCAGTGGTTGACTAAATACTGAACTTCTAAGAGAGGGGAAAAAAACGCCTTTTTCTTCTCTTTGTAGGAAAAGGCAACACACTGTCTTTTAAGAACAATAATATGAGTTAAAAAATACTTTGAGTTAGTCTTCCATCAACTCTCTTCTAACCACTGTATGAGAAGATTATAGGAAAAACACCAAGACTAGAGGACTGTGGGTTCCTTTTATGCAAAGTCAACTCTTCTGGGTCACAGTTACCCAGCAACAAAATAAAAGTAGTTATTTATAAGTTGTATTAAAGATAGAAAGCATAATGTATTATTTTTTAGAATTTTGGTTCTTTTCCCAGCAAGAAAAAAAACACTGGGATATTTTCAAGCACATTGAAGGTTTCTACAAATAAGCCCCAGTTCTAAAGACTAAGACCACCCAAGATTAAATCTCAAGATGAAATTCTTCAGGAGACTGAAATTTTCAGAGCTGGATGAAATCTAAAAGCATGTTCAGTGTTTCCATTTTCCAGATGAAGTAATCAAGGATTCAAAGGCTTCTTAACTTTCCCCAAGTCACATAACTAGGTCTCAGCGGGACACTCAATACTGTAGAAAAGAATGTGTTTGACAAATAGGCCTTGGGCAGTTGTTGACCTAGGACAGTTCTTCAAATTCTATAGCCACTTGAATTAGTGTTTCTTCAACTAATCTCCATCTAAGTCAGTTGGCCCAAATCATTTCTGCCAAAATAATCTTAACACAGAACACTTTTCATTTCTTCACTTGAGTTCCTGTTATGCCCACAGTTACAGAATGAAAGCCAAGCTTCTTTAGCATAATATTGAAAACCCTTAATGACCTGACTTCAGGCTATCTCTTCAGTTTGATTTCCCATCATTCTCTTTTCACTTTTTACTGACAAACCATCTTCTTTCTTTGACTACACCTTGCTCTCTGTCTTCGCTGTGCCTGTATGACCTCCCCCTTGCAGTTTCTTTAATCCCTCTCGTATTTTAAATAATCTAATTCTTTGTGCTGTGTTTCTCTTTTGCTTGTACCTCTGTAACACAACTAACTAACTAATCCAGACTGCCTGGATTCAAGTCTCAGTTCCACAATAAATCACGTAATAAATCACTTAATCTCTGTGCACTTTGGTTTTCTTATCTGTAGCCCGGGTCTGATAGTACCTACCTCATAGGGTATTGTTGGTTTAAATGAGGTAAAGCACGGAAAGTTCCTGGTACGTAGTAAACCTTCAAGTGGTGGTTGCTGCTGTTATTAAACACTTCTCTATAATTTGATCAAACTTCTGAATTCAAGGAATGTGGCTTTCTCATAGTCCAGAGACCTGACACAGTGCTTTACATGAATTACCATGATTAAACTTGGGGCTAGGTTATAAAGGAAAACTGAAACTATTTCCTGGAGATGTGAAAGGCCCACTCACCTATCTTCCAGGATTGTTTCAGTGAACTTTTTCCTGAAAGCAGAGACATGCATAGATCAGCAGCCTTTATGGGTGAGTGTGGTTATTTTACTGGTAAGTATTGGACTGTGTAACGTGCCAGTCTTGCTGACCCCCCTAGGATTTCTCTGGACTCAACACCCTTTACTACTACATTCACAGTGCTCTAATATTGATACTCATACAGAGGACCACGATGATAACAAGCACCTTGTTGATCCTGAAGAGAACTCTGGAGGCTTCTTCAAGCTTGTGGGTTCTTCATTCTCTTGAAGCCTTCCATACATGTGGTGTGTTTTGCCGAGACCTGGTTCTACCAAGATGGTTTTAATTGTTTCTGCTAAAAGGAATGGACTCAAGGATTTGTTCTCATTTTAGAGGAGATTATCCCCAACTGACCATCGTATGGTACTTTAGTTGCTATTGCCAATGTGTTTGGTCACCATTAAATCAATATTTATTATCTGTTGAGGCAAGTCAGTAAAATTAATGCTTATGTCCTGACGCTGGCACTCTTCATGTTGTTTAAATACTTAATTTAGTTGTGTAAGACAGTTCAAGTATTTTCTTAAATAAAAAAACTTAAAACCTTTTTCTTTCACATTGCTTTGTTTTCTGTGGCAAAATGCAAATGTAGTTGAAGAACCACCAAAGAAAACCTCTCCCACTATCCTTGATAAGTCGTGTTAGAGGGGAAAAAGTAATCCACATATCTAAGAAAGTTTTTAACTACCTCATCTTCTACATATTTTGCTAATGTAGTTAGTGCAAAATGGACTTGGGTGTTGCAGTGCCCCCCGACACACACACACCACTCAGACACTTTAGCTCATTTCTGCTTTCAGGGCCACTGGCAACTTTTTCTTGCCCTCAGTGCTGCTGTGAAGAAGAAAGTTAACCATGACCCTAAATTGGGACAAAATATTTTTTCTTTTAACAGTAACACGTCTGTAATTTTTAAATGAATATAGGAAATTAAAGTTCCTTCCTGACATTCCACCTTCCAGAGAGTACCACTGTTGACACTTTACTAGGTATTCTTTCAGAGACTGCTTTCTTTACAGAGTGTGTGTGTGTGTGTGTGTGTGTGTGTGTGTGTGAGTGTGTGTGTGTGTGTGTGTGTGTGGTATTTGCGTATATTTATGTGGATGTATCCTGTTCAACTGTTTTAACAAAAGCAAGATCACATTATACATGAGTAGCACTGCTTTCTTTTTTAACTTAATTTATGATGACTATCTTTCTGTGTCAGTAAATATAGATCGTCCTCATTTTTAATGACTGTATAGATAGATACATCTCTTACACACTGTATAATATAGATATATTTCTCCTTTCCTGTTGTACATTTGTCTCCAAGTCTTTGCTATTACAAATAATGCAGCTGTGAACTTAATCCTTAGATAACAGAAACTCCCCAAATATCTTGCCAAATATGATAATCTGACATTCTAACTGAAGCACATCAATTACTCTATTAACGCAATTCATATTTAAAAAAAAAAAACTGGTTAAAAAAATAGTGGCATTCGTAAGAGTTTAGAGAAAGAAACTAACATTAAATCCATGTTGTGTTTTTCCATGTGTCGATTAATACTCCTATGAGGCGGGAGACAGTATTTTATAAATTAGAAAACACTGAGAATCAGAAGGGTGAACCATTTACCCAAAGTTTCATTAGTGAAACGGGGTTTCAAACCTAGGTTCCCTGACTTCAAATCTAGAACTGCTTCTGCTGTCCCACATTGCTAGTTTGGCTAGTCTAAAGAAAATAAAAATAGCTTGTCCCAGATGCATGATTCCTTGGCTCAGACATGAGCAGCTAAATCTATGGTTTGCTTCTTCTGGATGTGGAATGCAAACAACCATAAAAGGTAGTCTCTACTTATAAACATTACATATTGAAAGAAAAAATTACATAAGTTACTGTCTTTAATCTGCCATTATTCACTGCTCATTGTCAAGCTTTCTGCAATCATTGCTAATTGGTATTTTATAGTGCTTACTTCCTTAACTAGCGAATTACATCATGTCATCCATTGGTTTTATCGGAACCCTTTTGAGAATTGAGCACATAGGGAAATTTTCCCAAAAAGGCCATCCCCTATCCTACCTATAGCACTTTAAAAAATCAACTAGATCTCTTCTTCCTTGTTGGTAGGAAATCTGTTGGCCATTGGGGACACCCTAGAGTTGTGCAGAGACCCATGGCTGAAACTTTAGAAAGTCCCCTCCGGCGGTTTGACTGACCCCTCTGGTGGTGAGCCCCTATACTCATTGCTGCTCAAACATCAGCTCCTCCAGGCCGAATGGTGCAATAATCCCCACACTTGGGGCATGGTGACCTTTGGTGAGGCAGAAGCGCCTATGCCTCTGGACTTTCTTCCTGGATGTACCAAGGACACGTTTCCCCTTAGGTCTTGCCATCTCACCACTATGGCTCCCAAACACTGTGCAGGTCCCTCCTCCCTCTGATTTCAGATCTGATTTCTTGACCTCTTTTTCTGGGGACTGTTCTCTCTTGCTTTGGCTTTCCTCAGTCATGTTTGCCTAGTGTCCCCTTCTTTGGTTAAACCACAACAAAATCAGATCTTTTCATGAGGCTAATTTCACCCTCTGGCTCCAGGACTAGATGCAGAAGCCAGATGTGGCCAATCAGAGTCACAGTGATTGGTTCAGGAATGAGTATGTCCTGTGACCAAGCCAAGCCTGGGACTCTCCTGGAAAAGGGTTGTTCTCCTTCCTTTAGGGTGCTGAAGGCTGTAGAGGGGGAAGCTGAGGGCTGACGTCCCAAGTTTGCCAAACGCTCCTAAAGAGCCTACCTAAGAACACAGCCATCACAAGGAAATGGAAACAAATTTCTGTTAACATAATTTTAGCCTTTGGATCAAGCCATGCCCAAGGCCAAAATTATTCCCGAATTTTTTCTGTCTTCTGAGTAAATAAATTCCCTTTTTTCCTTAAGCCAGTTTGAGTTGTGTTTTTGTCTCTTAAAGAATCTTTATACTTTCCCACTTTCCTCTTGACATTGAATACATCCATCACTTCCCCATGCTTTGGCATGTCATTTTAATCTTTTAAGTAACTTAGGCTTTTACAACAGAGAAGGCGATGGCACCCCACTCCAGTACTCTTGCCTGGGAAATCCCATGGATGGAGGAGACTGGAGGGCTGCAGTCCATGGGGTCGCGAAGAGTCGGACACGACTGAGCGACTTCACTTTCTAACTAACTTCTGCCATAAGGGTGGTGTCATCTGCGTATCTGAGGTTATTGATATTTCTCCCGGCAGTCTTGATTCCAGCTTGTGCTTCTTCCAGCCCAGCGTTTCTCATGATGTACTCTGCATATAAGTTAAATAAGCAGGGTGACAGTATACAGCCTTGATGTACTCCTTTTCCTATTTGGAACCAGTCTGTTGTTCCATGTCAAGTTCTAACTGTTGCTTCCTGACCTGCATACAGGTTTCTCAAGAGGCAGGTCAGGTGGTCTGGTATTCCTATCTCTTTCAGAATTTTCCACAGCTTATTGTGATCCGCACAGTCAAAGACTTTGGCATAGTCAATAAAGCAGAAATAGATCTTTTTCTGGAACTCTTGCTTTTTCCATGATCCAGCGGATGTTGGCAATTTGATCTCTGGTTCCTCTGCCTTTTCTAAAACCAGCTTGAACATCTGGAAGTTCACGGTTCACGTATTGCTGAAGCCTGGCTTGGAGAATTTTGAGCATTACTTTACTAGCGTGTGAGATGAGTCATGTAAACTCAAATAGAAAAAAGTAGTAACAATGAACTTTTCAATGTTGGGTTTTACTTCTTGTAAAATGTTGAAAATCCGTTATCCAGGAGCAAAGGATGTTGTGAGGGCAGTAAACCATCTATCTTGAGCCCTTGTGTCTCCAAAAATGGTGTATCAAAGCTAGCCAGCCCCTTCCACCCAGGATTTCCAATCAGGTGGGCCCAAGGACCCTCACCACTTGCTCACAGGGTAGCCTTTGGCTGGTTTCTCTTGGCATCTTGTGACTTCCCTCTTCTGACTTCTTTCCTCTTTCTAGGCTCCTCCACTTGTGCCTCGTTGGTGTTGACCAAATGCCATGATTTATAGCTGCTATTCTCACCCATAACTAGTCTGCCCAGAGTGAGAGGTGATAAGTGAGCTGTCTCTGTTTTGAAGAATTTTGTTGTTTCTGATCTGACCTATAGAGGGATCTTGGGGTCAACATCTGAAGGGGTTCTCTATCACATAGTGACTACCACAAGTAGCACATGTTCTAAATTACGAATTAAAGATTCAGTAAGTGAAGATCGTGATTTGAGGAATGACCTGGAGAAGAAAAACTAAGTGCAGATCCCTTCGCTACTACAAGCTAGTTAGTTGACATTGAGTACATCACTTCATCTCTCTTGACTTCCATAGAAGGAGCTGGAAAGGTCCCCAACTGTGGGCTAAGAGCTGGTTACATCATAATCACCTGGAACCACTGTTAAAGATTCATGTTCCCATGCTTTGCTACAGTTCTGTATCAGTCTGCCGGATGGGAATGTAGGTATGTTTTCTTAGCAAACAACCTAGATGATTGTGATGGGCACCTGGGCTTGGGAACCACTGTAGTAGGTGATCTCCTCTTATGCTAAGAGATCACTGAGCCTGTGTTGCATTAGCCAGGTTTGGGTGGAGCTGGAGCTGGTGGGGGTGAGGGACTGCCAGACCTCTCCCAGGGAGTGTGTTTGGAGGGCCCCAGGGAATCTGCAGAAGAGAAGGAAGGTCATCAGCTTTCACGCATGTCACAGGTCCTCTGCTGTCTGTCTTCAGTTCCTAGCACAGGAAGGCAGCAGGCACCAGGGCTCCACTGGCCTAAACCATAGTTTTCCGATGACCCAGAGGTTCTAAAACTAGAGAAGAGTTCCAAATCCTGTTCCTGGCTTTTGTGGGGGTGGAGAAAAGCAGAGTGCCCAGGGAGAGGTTGTTACAAGCAACAAAGTGGTAATTTCTTCCCCAGGGTGAGGAACGTTTTTTCCCTGTCCCTGCCTCTAGCTGCAGTGGTGCGGTCTGTTACCTTGGATACCGGCTAACACTTCCCGACAAACCAAGCTTCACTGTTGCTTGGAGGAACTAGAAGTGGGAACCAGGAAAAACAGAGTCCTGGGATGACCAGGGCCCTTCTCCCAGAGTTGGAGAAATAGAGAAATGCAGGTGAGGTTGAGAGTCACAAGTATTGATAGGGTGGTAAGAGAGAGGGTGGGGGAGGCCCAGACACTAAGCTCTGGACTGAGTGAGAAAGACTCAGGGAGCCTGGGTCTTGAGCACCTGCTGTCTACATGCCAGGCATTGTGCTAGATGCTGGGGGTACAGCAGTGAAAAAGGGAGAAGAACTGTGACAATTTGGTATGAGACAGCCAGAGGGCAGGACTAGGAGGAAGTTATTTCCTCCTTAGGGGTTGGGGGCAGCAAATGGGGTTCAGGAAAAACTTCTTGGGCTTTCTTATCAAACAACTTTTTGTTGCAAAGGCATTTCTAGAAGTAGATCCAACTTGAGCAAAGAAGAGGATGAATTAGCAAGGTGTATAAGTGGGGTTATCAGGGTGCACAAAAGGATGCAAGATGAGGTAGAGAGGTGAGTAAAGAATAGAGGCAAAAGGAGTGAAAAGTCTTTGAAGAAGATCTGGTTTGCTTGTCTAGGTACTGAGGAGCCATGGCAGGGTTCTAAACAGGTAATAATACAGACAGTTCTGCATATCAGAAAATCATTCTGGCAGCAGATTGTAAAATGGGTCGGATCGGGACAAGACTAGAGGTTACTAGGCAGTTAAAAATACGAACCCTGGGGGTGGCTTTATCCTGGATAGTTAGGAGAATCCTAGATCCAGATGTTAGCACACCAGGAACTTAGCTGCAGATTCTCTTTTATCCGCTAATCAGGGCTACCTCTCTCCCTTTGACAAGGTGCCGTTTCCTGAGGACCTGTTTGCAAGTTCTCTCCCCCTGCTGTGACCAGTCTCCCGAGGTAACGTGGCCCACCTTTGTCTAAACTCCAGACCTGCCCTGAGTACATGTATTCAACAAATGTTTGGGGGCCAATGTTTTTTTAGGCGATGATTACAAAGAACCGTTTTAACTTAGTTATGTTAACTAAGTCCCTGCCCTCAAGGATCTTCTAGTGGACTGATGGGGAGGGGAGAGTGAGGCAGAGACATAATAAATATATAGAATATCAGATGATGAAATGTGCTACAGAGAAAACTAAATAGGGCAGAGGAGGTCCTGTCTGAGGAGGAGCAATCAAAGAAGACGTCTCTGAGAAGGTTTCATTGAGCAAAGGCCTGAGGGCAAGGGCTGTTCAGCTCTGCCTCCCCATTCCGGGTCTCTCTGGCTCTGAAGAGGCACTCTATAGATGTACACAGAATGAATGACTGCTTGAGTCGTATGCTGAAGTGCTTGAAGATGTGGTGGGTTTTAAAATGGTATTCCTCATTCATATAGTACTTTGTATTTTCCAAAGCTCTTATATATTCTCAGTTTCATCGGAGCCTCTTGATGGAGTTGAAGTAGACAGCACAGTTACTATTATCCCCACGCCATTCTGCAGATGGAGAAGCCAAAGGTCCAGTGCTCCTTTTAGCACCCCACACTGTTATGTTAGTTTTATGCAGCCCAAATACTCCTCCATCAGCCAACACAAGTCACCCCGGAATCCAGTTGTGCAAGCCTCTGAGTCCATTAGGTTGTTAGAAAAGAGGGAACTGAGCCTGAGGGGCATCCAGTGTTCACGAGGCCTTTCTATTCCAACAGTCTCGGCCACCGAGAGTTTCCCAGCTAACTGTAAGTAGAGCCAGCTATTTTTTGAGACATTGCCACATTATCTTGGTGCTTCCCAGAAAAGAAAACTCTTCTGAATAAGAGATTAAAGACCCAAAAGAGAAAAAGAAGTTGCTGAACCATCATTATGTTGCTGTGTGTGTGCTTATTCGTGTCTGACTCTTTGTGACCCCATGGACTGTGGCCTACCAGGCTCCTCAGTCCATGGAATTTTCCAGGCAAGAGTACTGGAGTGGGTTGCCATTTCCTTCTCCAGCGAATCTTCCCGACCCAGGGATTGAATCCGGGTGTCCCACAGTGCAGACAGACGCTTTACTGTCTGAGCCACCAGGGAAGCCCCTTTACCACTGAGCCACCTGGAAAGTCCCTGAACCATCATTAAACTATTTAATGTTTTCATGAGAACACCCACTCCAATGTTAAGCTTCAACTCCATCTGGAGATTCCCACTGGCTGTGTTTTAGGCAATTTTTTTTTTTTTGGTTTCAAATAACAAGAAACCTAAATGAAGTTGCCAGGCGGCACTAGTGATATGGGTTTGATCCCTGGGTTGGGAAGTGGAGTGCAACCCACTCCCTAATTCTTGCCTGGAGTATCCCACAGACAGAGGAGCCTGTCACGAAGAGTCACAAGGGGTGACAAGAGGTCAGAGTCGGAAATGGCTGAAGCAACTTAGCATGCAGAAAGCAAAAAGGGAGGAATTAGAAGGAATTCCTGCAAAAAGGGAGGAATTAGTAGGAACAAGTATCTAATGGAACCCAAGAGCAGGAAGTGAGGTCAGTTCTTCAAGAACCAAGGTTTACCTCCCCTCCTCAAAATATTTGCTGTCTACCAGTTGAGATCCTGGAGAAGGCAAAGGCACCCCACTCCAGTACTCTTGCCTGGAAAATCCCATGGACTGAGGAGCCTGGTGGGCTGCAGTCCATGGGGTCACTAAGAGTCGGACACAACTGAGCGACTTCCCTTTCACTTTTCACTTTCATGCACTGGAGAAGGAAATGGCAACCCACTCCAGTGTTTTTGCCTGGAGAATCCCAGGGACAGGGGAGCCTGGTGGGCTGCCGTCTATGGGGTCGCACAGCGTCGGACATGACTGACGCGACTTAGCAGCAGCAGCAGCAGTCGAGATCCAACCTGTCCATTCTAAAGGAGATCAGCCCTGGGTGTTCTTTGAAAGGAATGATGCTAAAGCTGAAACTCCAGTACTTTGGCCACCTCATGAGAAGAGCTGACTCATTGGAAAAGACTCTGATGCTGGGGGGGATTGGGGGCAAGAGGAGAAGGGGACAACAGAGGATGAGATGGCAGGATGGCATCACTGACTCAATGGACATGAGTTTGAGTGAACTCCGGGAGTTGGTGATGGACAGGGAGGCCTGGTGTCCTGCGGTTCATGGGGTCGCAGAGTCAGAAACGACTGAGCGACTGAACTGAACTGAGTCCCTGCTCTCTTGTGATTTATAGTCTCACGGGAGAAAGATGCCAATTTTAAAAAATCACACTAATGAATGTATTATTCTAAATTAAGTACTTTTAAAGAAAGGAGCAAGTTCTGTGATAGTTTACATAACACAAGAAACCTGGAATAGAGTGGGATGGTGGGGTAGACTTCGCAGAAGAAGTGAAGTGTGAGCGGAAGAGTCAAGGATGAGTGACTGGGGGCAAGGAGGGGAAGAGAATGTTCAGAGCAAAGCCAGCCCATGAAAAAGTCCTGTGACTAAAGGAAATGCACAGCATGCCAGGGCCTGAAGGGGAAGGGGAGCTGTGGAACACAGACATGGTGAAGGGTGGTGGAGCGGGAAAGCTGGAGAGGTCATTGGACAGTGGCCAGAGCCTGTGAGCCTCAAATGCCATCGTTATGATCTTAATCTTTATTCTAGAAATAAAGGGAAGACTTTAAACAGTTTTAATCAAGAGGCAGAAGAGGGGGTGTGACGTTGGGTCTGTGGGGTTTTTTGGCAGCAACTTATGCCTTGTGGGATGTTAGTTCCCTGACCAGGGATTGAACCCAGATGTGGCAGTGAGTGCACAGTATCCTAACTGCTAGTTCACCAGAGACTGCCCTGGATTTCTGTTTTTAAAAAATCACCTCCCAAAATATTGAAAATAAAAGCAAAAATAAACAAAGGGACCTAATTAAACTTAAAAGCTTCTGCACAACAAAGGAAACTATTAGCAAGGTGAAAAGGCAGCCTTCAGAATGGGAGAAAATAATAGCCAATGAAGCAACGGACAAACAACTAATCTCAAAAATATACAAGCAACTCCTACAGCTCAACTCCAGAAAAATAAATGACCCAATCAAAAAATGGGCCAAAGAACTAAATAGACATTTCTCCAAAGAAGACATACAGATGGCTAACAAACACATGAAAAGATGCTCAACATCACTCATTATCAGAGAAATGCAAATCAAAACCACTATGAGGTACCATTTCACACCAGTCAGAATGGCTGCGATCCAAAAGTCTACAAGCAATAAATGCTGGAGAGGGTGTGGAGAAAAGGGAACTCTCTTACACGGTGGGAATGCAAACTAGTACAGCCATTATGGAGAACAGTGTGGAGATTCCTTAAAAAACTGGAAATAGAACTGCCTTATGATCCAGCAATCCCACTGCTGGGCATACACACTGAGGAAACCAGAAGGGAAAGAGACACGTGTACCCCAATGTTCATCACAGCACTGTTTATAATAGCCAGGACATGGAAGCAACCTAGATGCCCATCAGCAGATGAATGGATAAGAAAGCTATGGTACATATACACAATGGAGTACTACTCAGCCATTAAAAAGAATACATTTGAATCAGTTCTAATGAGATGGATAAAACTGGAACCTATTATACAGAGTGAAGTAAGCCAGAAAGAAAAACACCAATACAGTATACTAACGCATATATATGGAATTTAGAAAGATGGTAACAATAACCCTGTGTACGAGACAGCAAAAGAGACACCGATGTATAGATCAGTCTTATGGACTCTGTGGGAGAGGGAGAGGGTGGGGAGATTTGGGAGAATAGCATTGAAACATGTATAATATCATGTATGGGAAAAAAATAAATAAATCTGAAAGTCTGTTACAAAAAAAAAAAAAAAAAGTTCAACATTCAGAAAACTAAAAAAAAAAAAAAAAAATCACTCTGACTTCAGTGAGAAGAGATTTGAAGGGATATAGGGAGGCCAGTTAGGATCTACTGCAGTCATCTATGGCACAGGTGACAGTGGCCTAGATGTGAGAAATGTCAGTGGAGACAGAAGTGGTGAGATTTGAGAGAGGTAAAATTTACAAGATTAGGGACTTCCCTGACAGTCTGGTGGTTAGGACTCTGGCTTCCACTGCAGGGGGCACAGGTTCGATCTCTGGTGGTAGAAGTAAGATCCCAAATGTGGCACAGCATGGCCAAAAAAAGGGAAAAAAAAGCAAGATTAGATGATAGAGAGGATATGCGGAATGAGGTTATCAAGAATAATTCATTTCTGACTCATATAAGTAGATGGATGGTGGTTCTTTTCTCTAAGTTAGGGAACAAAGACCAGAGGCTAGTGTGTAGAAAATTTGAATTCAGTCTTGGACATGCTGAGTTTAAGTTGCTCCACATGGAAATATTCAATGTAATTGAACACAAGGTCTGGAGTCAAAGTGAGAGGTCTAGGCTTTTGACGTACAATGGGGAGTCACTGATATACAGATGACAGTTGAAGTCAAGGACAAGGATGTTTGCCTAGGAAAAGAGGAGAAAGTGAGAGGAGACCTGTGTGCATGATTTATCCTTGAGGAACACCAACTTAAAATGCTCAGGTAGAGGTGAGCCTGCAAAAGAGACTAGGAAGGAGCAGAGAAAGGAAGAAGCCAGGAGAGAAAGGCCCCAGGGAAACCAAGGCCGGGAATGGCCCTGCCCTCAACTTGGCTCTGAAGATGGTCTTTCCCTGCTTCTCAATGTACATGGTGGCCTCACAGCTCTTCATTCTGAACTCCCAGAGGGAGGATCTGATTGATCTGTCAGGCCCACGTCTACTGACCCCCATAAGCTGCGAGCAGTAGCTGCAGGGACCCACCCTCTGAGTGGCAGTTGTCAGAGGAAAAACTCGGCCTCATCTTAATGTTTTCCCTCTCCACTCCCTCATCCTCTAAATCGTTATGGGCACTTGTTGTCTTCTCTGCCTAGTTCACTTGCTGTCCTCTCTGCCAGACTTCACCACGGCCACCTCCTTTTCATCCTTCAAGAAAGCCTAAGCTCAAGCCTCCCCTGGTGGTCCAGTGGTTGACTCCACCTTCCAGTTCAGGGAGTTAGATCCCTGGTTGGTGAGCTAAGGGCCCACATACCATGGGCCAAAAATTAACAACAACAAAAAGGTCTAAGCTCAAAAGACACCTTCACTGACCACCTTACCTACGCAAAGGAGATTCCTGATTACTCTCTATCCTTCCTTCACAACACGTTCTACAATTTGTTATTACTATATTTAATTTTTTAAATTCATTTATTTATTTTGGCTGCCCTGGGTCTTCACTGCTGCACAGGCTTTCTCTAGTTTGGGCGAGCAGGGCCTACTCTCTAGTTGCCGTGCAGTGGCTTCTCTTGTTTGGAGCACAGGCTCTCGGGCTCGAGAGCTCAGTAGTTGTGGCTCCTGGGCTCTAGAGCGCAGGCTCAGTAGTTGTGGTGTGAGGGCTTAGTTGTTCTATGGCATGTGGGAATTTCCTGGACCAGGGGTTGAACCTGTGTCTTCTGCATTGGCAGGCAGATTCTTTACCATTGAGCCACAAGGGAAGCCCCTACTATATTTAATTTTTAACATCAGTCTCTCCTTCTGGCAGGACAAGGACAATGTCTAGCTCCATGATTGTCAGCTGGGGACGACTATGCTCCCTGGAGACATTAGGCCATGCTTAGAGACAGTATTTGGAGAAGGCAGTGGCACCCCACTCCAGTACTCTTGCCTGTAAAATCCCATGGACAGAGGAGCCTGGTAGGCTGCAGTCCATGGGGTCGCTAAGAGTCAGACACGACTGAAGCGACTTAGCAGCAGCAGCAGCAGCAGCAGCAGTTGCTGTTGTTACAACCCAAGGGGCAGGGACGCTCCTGGCGTCTGATAGGTAGAGCATTCTTCAGTGCATAGGACGACCCCATGACAAAGAATCGTCCAAAACGTCAGAAACTCTGAAGTTGAGAAACGCATCAAGTAGGCGTTCAATGAGGGCTTACTGAATGAATGAATTAAAGAAGAGTTGAGCTGCATATAGATGCCCTCCAAGGCCATTGTCTACGTGTTGCACTCATCCCTTTCTGGTATTATTTTGCTCTCTAGGAAAATAAGCACTGGATGTTTTTACAATGGCCACACAAATTAGTGATGTCTTCCACGGTCAAGACAGTACATTTCTGGAAAACCACTGGTAAGCATCTCTGATTTTTCCAAATGAAAGCAACAACAATAACATTTTTTTTTTCATGAGAGTTGAGGGGGAAATACGTGCCTTTAAGGGAGACTGGGTAAATGATAATTGCATCATCTTACACCTGAGGGCTTCAGTTACCTAACTACCAAAACAATAAAATAACATGTCTTATGAACTTGGCATCCACATTTTATCAAGATCTACACAAGAAACTCCCCCAGTTACTACACAGAAATAAAAATGCTTCTGCAGGCCCTGACAGTCTGGCATCAACGTCTGGCACCAGGGCATTGACCAAATGACTTTGTGTTTTGTAGCATGAGGAGAAGCAATGACAGAGATCCACAGAAGCAGTTGAACCAGAAGAATATCAACGAACTTGACCAAAAGCTAGACAATGGACTCCTGGTTACGCACGTTAACCAGACACAGGACTTACTGGTAAAAACCATAAGTGCTTCTACTGTGCAGCCATGCTCACAAATCATAGCCGGGAATGCAGACTGTGTTAAATTCTGGGTATTTCTTTCTTCATGTAGGATCTCAGGACTAGTTAAGAATTCATCTCTAGTCTCCTGTCTTTAAAAATTACTAAAGAATCTCTATGCTATTTATAGAAACAGTATAGCCTTCTTGGCCATATCATCAAATATTCAGGAGGGTGTGAAGATGCTGTCCTTGTTATCAAAGCTTGAAGACTAATGAATTTAATTCTAAGATGCTCCTTCCTGAGATTTGTTTTTCTTGTAGGATTTCCTAAAAAATCTAAATCCAAAATTCAGTTTTGGGAAGTGCTATTGGAGCGAGAGAGTTGCGGCAGGAGAATTAACCTCTAGAATAACCAGTACTGTGGTCTTGGTGACTCTCATCATGTTGATGAGCTGTCTTCTTGCGGTGGTGAGTGGATTGTCTAGAACTCACAGCTCACTCTACCGTAGAAACAATTGTCATCGGGGGGCTGTCCGCGCAAGTCTGGCCCATAACTCTCTACCCATACTAGAGTTTAACAAAAATCTTTTGAAATGATAATCAGTCAAAAACAATACAATTTTAATGCTGGTGGTTAAAAATCAGGAAAATAGTTGTGTTTTACTTTTCTCAAGTATTGGCACTAACAGGAAAGCAAGTTTAATTACAAGGAAATGAGCAAAGGTCAGTAGAGTCTGGAGATTCTGAAGCATTCTCTCAGTGACCTTAGATGTTGATCCTGTGAGTATCTATTTCACCTAATTTCTTATCAAATACATGACTTCCCAGGTGTACAAGGACCACTCTTACTTATCAGCCACAACCGGGGCCTCATTTACCTCACAAATTGCAGTGGGAAAGAGAGAATGGATTGCCCCAACAAAGATCGTACTCTGTATGTCAAGCACACCCTTTAGCGTGTAATCAGTATGTCTACAGTCAAAATCCATAATGTGTTTAATGGTGCTCAGATGCTCAGTCGTGTCCGACTCTTTGCCACTCCTTGGCTCCTCTGTCCATGGCATTTCCCAGGCAAGAATACTGGAGTGGGTTGTCATTCCCTTCTCCAGGGGATCTTCCTGATCCAGGGATTGAACCCGAGTCTCCTGTATTGGCAGGTGGGTTCTTTAAAACTGAGCCACCAGGGAAGCCTGTATTTAATATTAGCTCTTCAAATATCAACAATACAAAATCCATGTCCTAAAGCATGATGGAGCATTTCAAATGCAAGTAAAATAGAAGAAAAAGCTGAATGGGAAGTCTACCTGTTTCCGTTACAAACTAGGGAGATGGTTGTCCTGAAAGATGAGAAGAGTGACATCTAGTGGTTACATGATGCAGAGCAGCAGCTCCCTAAGTGTGGGGCTGGGCCTAAGATTACAGGGGCGACATTAATTAGCGGAGAGAAATAATGAGAAAATTGTCTTTTCAGTCAGTTCTCTCTCGATCCTTCACAAAGATAGTCAGAGTTTGGTGGTAAATTTAAAGGCCATATAGTATGATGATTGTGCGCATGACTCAAGCTATACTGCTTGGGTCTGAATCCACCACTTACTAGCTGTGTGACTTTGAACAAATTACTTAATTCTCAGTACTTCAGTTTCCTAGTCAGTTAAATGAGGTTATCAATGATGAAACCTATTTCACAGACATAAATAATATATGTGAAGTGCTTGTCGCATTAAAGCAGCGCTATTAAGTGTTTGCTCTAATTATTAGTGTTTAACAGTTGCTAATTTCCTTTTGAAACAGAGGGTGAGCAGGCCTCAGGCACAGATGTAGGGCAGCCAATGCTATCTAGTTGGAATAGGGCAGCAGCAGTTTATTTTCACTGTCCATTTGTTCGTTATCTCCTGTGTGTGTGTGTTGGTCACTCAGTCAAGTTCAACTCCTTGCGATTCCATGGACTGTAGTCTTCTGTCCACCAAATCTGAGTGGAAACAAGAGTCATTGTTAAGCACTGTTTGGTGAAGAAGGAGATGCATGGCTTGCCCAGCATCACAAGCTAGTAAGTGGGAGGCCTAGGACTGCACCCCCTTCTTTCCTCTCACTTCCTCTGCCCGTTCCTCCTTCAGAATCCTCTATCGGATCTAATTCTGTCTAATGCAGCTCAGTCAGCCACAGCAGATAATTGCATCCCCTTGTCCACCACCTCACCCTCTGCAGCAACAGCCCAACAAAGACAAGCCCGAGCAGGACTCACTCAGGGTTTCAGCAGGTGCACAGGAGACGGGCAAAGCCATCCTTGGGTGTAGACAGGGCCGCGGCGGGCTAAGCAGTGCATGTCTTTTCCACAATCATCGGACACGGCAGGGTGGTTTCTCACTGTGGGTCTGAGCCAGCCTCCCCTGACGATGGGATTCCTTACCCCGAGTGATGGCCAACCCTGGCAACATGTAAGGCCCATTGATTCATTCAAACAATGGTGCTTGTGCTGGAAGCTCTCACAGAATCCCTGTCTGCGCCAGGCCTTGCACCTTTCCAGGCTCCTCTCGTGTCACACATACCCTGTGTCCACTGCACACTCCAGTCACCGTGTTCACCTTTCTGTTCTGGGAGAACTCTGACCCAGCCCCAGGTCTGCCTCTGCCTGGAATGTGCATTCCCAGGGTCGCACCGGGCTGCCTCCTGAACTTCCAGAAGGACCTTCTCTGACTCCCATCTCAGCTAAAGCGACTCTGCATCTCCACCCTAGTCGTTTTCTGTCACATTCCCTTGCCCCACTTTCTTAATATAACTGTTCCTTGCTAAAATTATGTACATTGATTTTGCTTTTCTTTACTGACCCTCTGTCCACACTAGAATGTGAGCTCTAAGAAGACAGGAACATTTCTATCTTGTTCACACTGCAGCCCTAGCACCTCAAAACAGGGCTCAGAACAAGGAAAACGGGCTCCGAGCCTTATGTCAGCTCTCTCCCACCTTCTGGCTCCCAGAACGTATCAGCGATGTTGAATGCTTGCTGTCAATGACTTCAGCTCTATCACCAAGGCCACCACCCACATCCTGAGCTTAGCATTATGTAAGTGACACAGGCATCACCAGGCACAAGCAAGGAGGCTTGTTCATTTCATGGCAGACTCCTGTGATGACTAGGAAATTCTTCCGCTAAAATTTCTATCCTCTGCTCTTGGTTCTGGCCTCTGGAATAGACAGGGAAACTTATTCCCTCTTCCATTAGTCAACAAATATTTGTGGAGGATCCCTCAGACTGAGACGGAGGCAAAACTCATATATCTGAAAAGATACAGAGAATGCAAATACAGAAATAAACACACCACCATCACTTGTGTTTGGCAAAGACTCAAAGGCAGACAGGGAAATAGGTAAACTTTAGAGTGAAAAGAATGAGGAAGCGTCAGGTGTGCCCTGAAGGAGCAAGCACACAGAAGCCAGAGATGAGCTCACTAGAAGCTGGGTATCTCCTGTGATTGGTTTGGGAGCATGTTTGGCTTTCTCTGGCTGGTCCTGAGCTGAAAAGGGCTGAACATAGGAACGGTGGCAGCCCCGTCACAGTCCTGACCTCCTGATCCAGTTGCTGGAGAGGTTACGGTTTGTCTCCATGGACTGGTTGCTACAGAGGTTGTGGGTCAGAGTTCTGTAGTCACGCGGGGTCTAGCAACTGTGTGTCCGTGTATTCAGTCTCTCACAAGGCAGGATGCGGGGAGTGACCCCTTGACTCCTCTGGGGACATACTGGGGATGAGGTGAGGGATGGGCACCAGTATGATCAGGGGCAGGTGGCCCACAACACAGGCCTCTCTGCACACATCTGTTGCCTCAGCAAGGCGAGTTCCTGAACAGACTCTCTTGGGTAGGACCAGTCAGGCTGGCACCCCCTGGGGGTCCCCGTGGAGGGACCTAAAACACCCTGAGCTTTGCCTTCTCTTTTCACTGTTTTCTCCCTGATTCTGGCTTCTGTTTCACAGAGGCTGCAGGGGGATGAGACCCAGCCTTCAGTCTGGGAGAATTCAGAAGATTGGCTTTCAGCGCACAGTTTAAAGTCTAAGAAACTCACTTTGGCTGACCTGCTATGCCAGGGCACAGCCGTGCTGTAAGTCGGAAGCCACTCCCCTCCCCCAAGCCTGTGAGACACATCCAGCCTCCTGAGCCCGAGACCCTTTCATGAGACTTTGCTTCTTCAGGGAGGAGGCCAGCAGTGTCACGAAGAAAATGCACTTCCCCACCCAGACCGTCCACCAATTTGAAGCCAAGCTTTCTGAGTAAGTACGTTTCTCATGTCCTCCCAACAAGCCCAGAGCTCAAGAATTACCTGGTTTCAGCTCTCTGAAAGTGACTTTGTTCAAACGACAGGCTCTGTTGGGCCTGTGGACAGTTCTCTTCCCACTTCTGGCTCCAATGTCTTCTTTTTTCAAATAAAGAAGGTTGAACTATATCAGTTTTTCTCACCCTCTTAAAACCCATGGCCCCTTTGGATGAAACCTCACTGCCTCATCTGATGTGTAACAATTAAGAAGTGACAGATTGATTGGGTTCATATCTTTACAGATGTATGTTAAAAATATTCAGGTCCCCCCACTTCCAAACCAGTGTTTGTTTGTTTGTTTGTTTTAATGTGGACCATTTTTAAAGTCTTTATTGAATTTGTTACAATATTACTTCTGTTTTGCATTTTGGTTTTTGGGTCATAAGGTATATGGGATCTTAGTTCCCCAACCAGAGGTTGAACTCGCACCCCTTGCATAGGAAGGCAAAGTCTTAACCACTGGACCATCAGGGAAGTCCCTAAACCAGATTTTTTTTAAAGCTTCTCTTTACTTTTTTCGGCCTCACTTCACAGCCTGTGGCATCCTAGTTCCCCGATCAGGAATCGAACCCAGGCCCTCAGCAGCGAAAGAGCAGTGTCCTAATTCCTGAACCACCATGGAATTTCCCCAAACTAGATTTTGTTAGCTCCATCCCCTGTGTAGCAATTGCTTGCTTGATTACTGCTTGCCTGAGATTTCTTCAAAGGCTAGAATAATAATCAAGAACCAACAGTTATTCATGTGTCAGGAATTCTGCTAAAGGCTGTACGCATTATCTTATTTAATCTTCATGACTCAAAAAATAGCATTATTCTCAAGACAGTTAATGGAAAATCAATTGCTGAGTGACCAATTTGTCAAATTTATCAAAGCATTTTAACTGTAACTTTTATAGCATATTTTATTGAGTTGGAAGTTTAAACAGATTTTAAAGATTTCTGTAGTATTTTTGGTTGATTGGTTTTAATTGTGAATCCAGCATTCTAAGGAATGTTCTGTTCAGTTAACTGGTCATTTGGGAAATTGATTTTCAGAGAATTAGTTTCAAGTAAAGTAAATTTCAGCAAATTGACTTGAATAAAGTCTTATTATTATCTTCACATTGGAGATGTTGAAACTGCAGAGTTTACCATACCTGTCCAAGTCACACAGCTAGTAAACAACAAAGCTGGGTCTCAAAGACAAGAACATCTCATCATGGAGGTCATGCTCTTTGCCTGCACCTACTTGTGTGTCTTATGACTCTGCCCACTGCTCCCCATCCATGAGTTCATGCCCAGAGGCCCATTTCTGGGCCCCCAAATCCCACCTACCTCAGTGAGGGCAATTCAGTTAAATTCAGATGACTGAGCCCTTCACTTGAGCACCTGTTACAGGCTGATCTTCAAATAGCCATAGGAATAGTCTGCAATGAGGGAAACTCTAGAAGTTCCCCTGGCCACTTACTATTCAAAAACAAAATTTTTTGTTCATCAATCCACTGAGAAACCGACACTGAGCAGTCTCAGTTGTGCACTTATGATTATGTCCAAGTGACTAGAAGTCTCACCTGAGAAGACACAGATTTGAGAAGAGCAAGAATGTTCTTCCACCTTCCTCATGAGAACCCTCCCCCATCCCGCACAGACTGACCCTCCCTTGAAGCCCACCTCTGGCTCCACCGTTTACAGTGCTTGCTGCAACACTAAGAGACCTTTCCACAATCCCCCCTCATCATTTGCCCCAGCAAACAAAGACCTTCAGTTTTTTCTGGGCTAGATTTTGCCTTATATTCTCCCAGTGCCTTAGACACATTAAAAGAAAAAAATTCCCACTGCATTTTCCTTCAGTATGTGAGTGGGCATTGCTCGGTGCTGGAACTGACCTTGGGTGACAAGTCTTCCTGGTGTTTTAACAGAGCTATTGAACTCTATCAACAGAGAATTCAGTGGCTCACAGAAAACAGCAAGAAGGTAATAGATTTCTTTCTTTGCCTCCTTTCCGTCATTACATCTGTATTTGTTAGAACCCTTTCTGCTGCAAGTAACAGACCTCCAATTTACATTAACCAAAGCTAAAAAAGGACTTTCTAGACCTACAGAAATGAAAAGCCCAAACACAGCTGTATCCTAGGGTTCAAATGATGTTATTCTTTGTCTCTGAGCTCTGCTTTCCTCTGGGTTGGTTTTACCCTCCATAAGGCTCTCCCCAGTCTTGGGAAGATGGGGTCACCAGCAGCTCTCAGCTTATATGTCACTGTAGTGGTGGCCTTCCTTTCCCACTGCACCCTCCCAAGTCCTGGGACTGACTCTCTCTGGGCCAATTTAGACCAATCACTATAGCCAACGGAGTGAGATACACTACCTGCTTAGGCCTGGAACTAGTGCTCACTCCTGGGGAAAGACAGGGGTCAGGGTAGTTGGGGAGAATGGGTGGGCTCTCCCCAAACATCACAGACTGAGAAAGGGAGACAGATGGTTGCACATGGAAAGCCAGAGAGCTGTTACCAGGACAGGAAACATCCTGGGTGAGAACAGCTGAAGCTCCCCTGGACCATTTAAGGTCAGGCCTTTAGTGAGATTTACAGCTAAGGCTGATCATCCAGACAGAACTTATGAAAGTTTGATTAAATGTTTTCCTCAGGCCCAAAGGGAAGAAGGGTGTTCATAAGCAAATTAACCTTCACTTTGCTTTCTTATTTGTTTTAGCCTATGTTCTTCCAATTGCTGCCTTTCTGGCCCACCGTTGCTTTCACCCTAGGCAATCCTTAGCCAACTTGTGGCTTCCCTGGTCACTCAGATGGTAAAAAATCTGCCTGCAATGTGGGAGACCGGGTTCCATCCCTAGGTCAGGAAGATCCCCCGGAGAAGGAACCTGCAACCCACTCCAGTATTCTTCCCTGGAAAATCCCATGGACAGAGGAGTCTGGCGAACAATGAGGTGGCAAAGAGTCAAACATGACTGACTAACTGCATGATGTGATGATGTGACAAGCAATCCTCAACTCTTTATTTATTTATTTACTTCTAATTTATTTTTGGTTGTGCTGGGTCTTTGTTGCTGTCCATGGGTTTTCTCTAGCTGCGGCAAATGGGGGCTATTCTTGAGTGCAGTATGTAGGCCTCTCTTATTGCAGAATTCAGTAGTTGCTCTTGCGGATTTCAGTAGTTGTGGTACACAGGCTTAATTGCCCCGTAGCATGTGAAATCTTCCCAGACCAGGGATTGAACCCATGTCCCCTGCATTGGTAGGCAGATTCCTAACCACTGGACCACCAGGGAAGTCCAATACCAAAGTCTTGTTTTAAAGCCTGAGATAGGTGAGTGCTGAAATTCATGCTCCCCAGCCCCAAACCCCACCTGTATACAAGCCCAGTAGGTGACAATACAGGCGAGCTGCCTGAGCCGATTCCAGGGTGTAGTCTACATCTCAGATCTAGAACCCTCTTCTCTCGCTTAAGACAGGTCGACAGATGCACATCTCCAGCTGTAGCACGCCCCCTCTGGTCGGTCGCGGTAACACAGGCAGAGAGGGACAAGAGCCTCACCTTCTCCGTAAACATCAGTTCAGGGAACACAGCTCTCTCACCCAGCTACTCCCATCACACTTGTCCTGGCACTTTCGACAGAGGGGCAGGGATTGCTGGTTGGGTCCTTCTTCCCTTTATCCTTTTCCGATGGAGTTATTGAGGAGCCAGGGAATAAGCCCCAATTGGATTCCAAGGTAGCAATCACTTGGAAATCAACTCATGAGTCTTCTGGGTGCTTCCACACCTGACGTGATGCATAGTCCATCACTGGACGCAGTTCTGGAGTCTGCTGTCAGCAAAACCACACCTCCCTGGGTGTCTGTTTGCATGTCTGCAGAGGATAAAAGCAGAGGTTATAAACCAGTGGCTTGCAGGCAGATCTGGCCCTACAACCTGTTTTTCTTGGCCTCAATAGTTTTACATATTTTTTAAATTAGTTGTCAAGATTTTAAAATCCTGCTATTTCACTCCCTTTAGTCTTCTCTTGAAAAAATTTAGGGCTATCTAGCCCTAAAAAATTAGGGCTAACTGGGTTCCAGTTCCCTCTCATGTACTCTTCCAGTTTTTTCTCTGGGATAAATTTCTAGAATTTCAATGGCTAGGTTTAAGGGAATGCATTTGTCAATTATTAAAGCTCTAAAGTCAGCTTTCTCAAAATTTTAAAGGATAGAACTGGCCCCAAATTTGAACTCCTTCTGGCCCCTGAAAATTGGCAATGTCCTGGGAAGCTTCATCTGTTTTTAGATGAACAAATATTGTTTGAGTGATTACAGCATATCAGACACTTTTTCCAGGACTGGGGATTCAAACATGACTAGTACAAAGCTCTGGAGAAGGCAATGGCACCGCACTCCAGTACTCTTGCCTGGAAAATCCCATGGATGGAGGAGCCTGGTAGGCTGCAGTCCATGGGGTCGCTAAGGGTCGGACACAACTGAGCAACTTCACTTTCACTTTTCACTTTCATGCATTGGAGAAGGAAATGGCAACCCACTCCAGCGTTCTTGCCTGGAGAATCCCAGGGACGGGGGAGCCTGGTGGGTGCTGTCTATGGGGTCGTACAGAGCCAGACACGACTAAAGTGACTTAGCAGCAGCAGCAGTACAAAGCTCCCACTTTCATGGAATTTATAGTCTGGGGGAGAGGACAAATCACGTACAAAGTTAGTTTGTGGTGGTGCTATAAAGAAAAATAAAGCAGGATGAGGGATGAGAGGGTGAGATAGAAGCAGGGGATGTTTAAATAATAGGATAGTCCAAGAGGAAACATTTGAACAGACACCTAAAGGGAGCGAAGGAGTGATGTTGAGATCAAGGCAGAATGTTCCAAGCAGAGGAAACAGCTAATGCTAAGGCCCTGAGACAGGAACACACTTGACCTGTTCCAGAAGCAGCAAGCAGGCCCATGCAGCTCTTGACTTTGTCTCAAGAGCTCAGAATGTGCATTTGGAGAGCGGATGGGGTTAGGGGCAGGCACAGATCAGGAAGACCTTGCTGAGTTCAGATTTTATTCCAAAGGTGAGACTTTTAAGCAGAGGAATGACATGATCTGAATTCGGTTTCAAAAAGATCATTTGGATGCTTCATAAATTGACCGTAGACAACAAAATCTAGGAGGAAATGTTGGTGGCTTAGATCCAAGGGGCAGGTAGGGGGATGGGATGAGAACTGACGGATTCAGGGTATGGTCTGGAGGCAGAACCGGCAGGACTTGCTGATAGATTGGCTAAGTTTAGGGCCAGAGTGCCTGCTGCTGCTGCTACTGCTAAGTCACTTCAGTCGTGTCCGACTCTGTGCAACCCCATAGACGGCCTTCTACCAGGCTCCCCCATCCCTGGGGTTCTCCAGGCAAGAACACTGGAGTGGGTTGCCATTTCCTTCTCCAATGCATGAAAGTGAAAAGTAAAAGTGCAGTCACTCAGTCGTGTCCGACTCTTAGCAACCCCATGGACTGCAGGCCACCAGGCTCCTCCGTCCATGGGATTTTCCAGGCAAGAGTACTGGAGTGGGGTGCCATTGCCTAGGTGAATGTTAAATGCCATTTACTGAGGTGGGGAAAACTAAGTATGGAACAGGTTTAAGGAGGAGCAATAACTTAGATATCCAATAAAGCAAGATTTAAGGCAAGCATCCAGAGGAACCTACTGCCCTAGAGAACTATCAATTTCATATGAATGACAATTCCAATTTACAATGCGGCTATAACAGGAAGAACAGTTACGAGGTGAATCAAACAGTATTGACATGTAGCTAGAAATAGCTGTTAGAAACATAATTAGAAATTCACAGAAATACCGCTTCAGCTAGAGAACTTAACACATGTGCTTTTGATTGGTAGAATAGGCAGAAAATAAATACGGATATAAGGAAATGAAATAAGATAAGCTGATGTAATTAGATGTCAAACTATCTTACAAAGGCTGCTTTTCTACAGTCTCCAAACTTTCTTTAATGAGCACAAATTACTTTATAAAAGTGGACAGTAAGTATTAAGGGGAAAAAATTTTAAATAAGTTGTCACAAATAGAAGCAGATAATGCCCACCACTAAAACCAAGACACCTAGTTTTGCACTCTGCTCTACAAAACGGGTCTTCCTTTTGTGGCCTCTTGTTGAGGCTGGGGTGTGCTTGAATTTCTGCTTCAACAAGCTGCCCAGTGAAAGGTTTGCAGAAGAACAGAGCTGTGCTGGTTGTTCTGCATGCCCTCTCTGATTTTAGGCATTTGGCCTCATCAAGGGGGCCAGAGTCGGCATTCTCATTGACGTGGCAGCTGTCAGCAATGACCCTCAGAAAGAGGAGTTCCAAAATGACCTCATGGTAAGTCTCTCCGGCACAAAGAAGTACCTGGAACCACCACCTCCTCCCCACCCTCTATCCCTACTTCCTCCCCACCCTCCCTTGGGAGCTTGCTAATGGCTTTGTTGATAGCAAGCGCAAAATGGAGTGTTTTACAAAGAACAGTTCACACTTAATTAGCACCTACAGTTAAAAAATATGTTAAGTTCTGCGAAACCCAGCCTCAGAGTCATTCGCAGTTGCCGTGTGAGTCTCTAGTATTCACACTGTGGCAGTTCCTACCAACTCAACTGTCTCAAGAGCCTGTGCTCCCTGGAAAGAGGTGGTGGAGACGAAAATCAGTTGGACCGACTCCAGCACAGGCTTCTAGCCTTTTCCTGATGAGGAGCGATCCTGGTTGCTTTGGTCGTAACTGAGAAGCTAAGAGCTCGAGGGCTAAATCCCAGGCACCTCCACCACTTCTGGGCTGTGTGACTCTGTCATCTCATCTGTGAAATAGGAATGATGACTCTCGCCACCTCACAGGGTCGCCAGAGGACAAAAGGAGCCCAAGCCAATGAAGCGCTCAGTACAAGAGGCTGGCATTGACAAAAGCCCCTGTAGTCTCTGAGAAGTGATGTGGAGGGTCTGTTTTCTTAGAGGAACCTCTAAGCTTTGAATGAGCAGCAGTAGCTGGTCCCAGAATCCTACAGAGGGATCAAGATGGGCCAGTTTCCAGACCTGTCCCCGTTCCTGGTCTCACCAGGTGTCAGGGAACCGGTGTCAGTGCAGACTGCCCTTCACAACATCCCCAGGGCCCAGTTTCCAGAGATACCCCTGGTGGGCTGGTTCAGTATTAACCAACGCAGAGCTCATGTTCGCGGTAACAGGTAATGTTTCTAGGTGGCCGATGATAGCTTATGGTGAATGGTGTTGGATTTGTGATCTCCGAAGGAGAAAATTTCTCTTTGGGACCAAAGACTGAGCTTCAGTCACTCAGAGCTTTGTTTTATTACAGTAAAAATGGGACAGAGAAAGCTTCTGACATAGACATCAGAAGGGGACAGAGGGTGCCCCGCTGGTTTGAGTGGGGCTTTATATACTTTTTCAATTGGTTACCAACAATAGATCAAAAGAGTATCTCAAGGTTGTAAAAGTCTTACCAGGCCCACTCCCACAACATACATCTTAAGATAGCAGGATTAGTCAGAAAGTTTTTGTTAAGAAGGAGAAACATGCCCTTGAGCAAGATACATTGTTGTTATATAATCATTAGTACAGAGCTTAAGGAAAAACGTACCCTTGAGCAAGATGGGTTGTTTTGGTGTGCAATCATTAGCTCTGGGCTTAAAGAAAGTTAGTCTTAGGCGAAATAGATTGTTGTCATAACAATGCAAAGTTTAAGGGGAGAAAAGTCTTAAGTGACTAAGATGAGAGAATGTAGAAAAAAAAGTTTGTCCCTTCCTCCTCCTTGAGGACCCTGGTCTCCTTATCAATGTACCTAAGAATAAGCTCTCTCACCGGGAAGGAGAGGGAAGAGTTATCTTACTGTTGGATACTCACCAGGCTGAGCCTGAGAACACCCAATAGGCTGGCCCTGCACCCATCACTCCATCCCCAACTCACACGGCCAGGACAGCAACCACTGCCCCCCACCTCTTTGCTCCTCCCTGGGTGCCACGTGTAAATGCCACGGTCAGGGTTCAGCCATTGCACATGCTGAAGTGGGTGCTCATCCCACTCACACCCATGACCCAAGTGTGTGGCAGTTGCTCCAGAAGAGATCTTGGGTCTGCAGTCAGTGGGAGTGAAAGCCAATCTCCAGAACTGGCTGACCACCCAGGCCCCACCCCGACCACGCACAGCCAGGGACAGGCTGGGATGGGCAGCTAGGGTGCTCCACCTAGACCCCTGTGACCCCAGGGGCAGCAAGCAAATGTCGACTTGGGGCCGCTAAGCTGAGTCTTAAGCGACCCTGTTTCAGCACAGTTCACATCTCAGCCCAGAGGGCCCAACCACAGCATGAGAGGTGAAGGCAGGCTCCATATGACTCTGGGAGCCACTGATGTCCTCTTGCCCGCCAGAACCTCATTGACGAGCAGCTGAGCCACAAAGAGAAGCTGTACATCCTGTCCTTCGGTGCCACCACCAGCGCCCTCTGGCCCAACCCGACAGAAGTCAGCACCTCCAGGTGAGTGAGTGCCCGGCCTTGGCCTGGGTGTTTACCTGATCATTCTCCTCCCTAAAAGTGTTAGTGTCTTTATCAGATGATTAATGCACAAAATAAATGAGACAGTTCTCAAAAACAGAAACACAGGGAGCCAATAACTTTTGGAAAAGTCATCACCCCACGAGCACCACAAAATGAAAAGACAAGATACCATTTCTACCCAGAAATCTAACAAAGATCGTTTTATTATTATGAAAATGATACATGCTGATTTTCAGAAATTACAACAGTATAAAAGGATAAAAAATAGCAGATGAGTCTCCCTCTCACCCTAGTTTCCCCTCCCTCATCTCCCAATGATAGTTTCTTCAATCTACTTCCACAGTCTTTGCACATATATACATCTGTGTGTTTATCCTCTTTTACTTAAACATAATCAAGAGAACATTGCACTTTTTTTCATCTTGGCTTTGCACCTAATTTTCTCTCAGTATGCAGAGATCAGCCTCTTTCTTGTTAGTAGCTACCTACAATTCCACTGTTTAGTGCTTCCCTGGTGGCTCAGTGGCAAAGAATCCACCTGCCAATGCAGGAGACTTGGGCTCAATCCCTGGGTTGGCAAGATCCCCTGGAGAAGGAAATAGCAACCCACTCCAGCATTCTTGCCTAGGAAATCCCATGGACAGAGTGGTCTGGTGGGCTACAGTCCATGGGGTCTCAAAGAATCAGATGCAACTTAACAACTTAGATGTAACTAAACAACTAAGAATTTCTACTAAGTTATGCCTGAAAGTAGACATCTCTTTTCCAGGAAGGGAATAGCCTTGATTATCCACCATGCTTGGCACTTCACATGTACTCTCTTACTTAATATTTATAGCCAACACATGGAATAGGATTACTATCCCAATTTTGCTGACGAGGAAACTGAGACTCAAGTTAGGGAACATTTCTGAAATGGTAGTCAGGATTAGATTCCAAAGCACAGAGCGGATCCCAGGGAAAGCCATATGCTTGGGTTTCTGGAACGGAGGTTCCCTTGTCCAGCACTGGCTGTAGAGGGGCACCCTTCTGGGTAAAGAAGTGCCCGTTCAGGCAGCATGGGCTTTGAATCCCAGCTCTGACAGTTACTGGGGGATCCTGACTCATCCTTTAACTCTCTCATTAGCAGAATAAGGTGAGGATAACTGCTTCTCACAGAGTTGTTGGCACGGGAAGTGCTTGGCATGGGGAAGGTACTCAGCAGATAAGATTGTTTGTTTGTTTTATTTTTTAACGATGATTTCAACCTCAAAGCTCCAGGATGTCAGACCTGGAAGTCACCTTGAGACCATCTAGCCAAGAGTTCCTCAACTGCAATTATTCCTGGATTTCCCTTGTGATTTTTGTCATATCCCTGCCACTTGTACGATTATTTACTCTGTTCAACTTGTAGTACTATTGATTTTTAAAATAACCCAATATTTATTCTGAACGAAACTATCAATGCCATAACTGAGAAGCCTGTATCACTTGCCATAATTAGCAAGTTGCTATAAAATAAATAGAATGAACGCAGACAAAACAGTAAGATTAAATTCCAGCTTGAAACCTATTGACTAGAGATGGCGCCAGGCCTGGGATTTGTTCTCTTTGTTAAAAAGGCAAATTCAACCGTTATAATAATGAAAGAGACTTACTGGCAATGAGCTGAGGGGGTTTTTTGGGGGGTGGATGTCAGAATGAAAGAGAAAGGGGGAGACCAGAGCTGTCTCACCAGTGCCACGTGAGACAGTGAACCAGGAGAGCTCTGAATTGAGTCCTTCCTGTATTCCCAGTAGTGTGTATTCCAACCTGTGTGGGATGTAGCCACACAGCTGTAGTGTCTTCTCTTCAAGACTCTTTGGGTTGGGGATTAACCCCATGTTTCAGGCTGAGATCTGCCTCCAGAAGAGTTGGAGGGGAAAGGAGCTAGGTCCCAGACCCCACATAACAGAGTCACTGGAAATTCAGGCCCTTGAGTCACACCTGGATTGAAGTCTCAGCATTTCCAGTTGCTTACAGTATCCCCTAACTCTGAGTCTCAGTTTCCTCATCTATAAAATGGGAATAAGGTATCCCTATCAAAGAATTATTGTTAGGCTCACACCAGCCTGTGTTTGTCCCGGGCCTGGTCCCTAGTATGAGTATTGTTATTAGGTTTTATCATTTTGCCTAGTCTCCAGGAACTCAAGCTTTGGGTGAAAAAGCTGAAGCCGGACAGAGGCAGCAATCTGCTACAAGCCCTGAAAAAAGTCTTCGTTCTGAAGGGGCTGAATTCTCTGGTGACCATCATGGGAAGCTGGTAGGTCTCCTTTTCTAAGCTGATAACAGACCCAGGAAGGGATTGGAGAACCAAACCGAGAAAAGACCATCAAGCGTGACTCTTCCAGGCCATTAATCTACAGATTTTTATGGCAGGGGGCCTGAGGCCCACTATGCCTTACATCTTAACACAGGTGACCTGGGACACAGATGACTGGTTAGATTTGGTAGAGGTTCTTTGGGAATTACCATCTTGCTGGAGTGCCCCCTTCTCTTCTTCCTTCTTCTTCCCAGCCCAGATCAGCCTTCTGAAATCCTGTCCGATTACATCCAACAGTCTACCACGGGAAGGGACCTCATTACCCACATCATCACCTACAAATGCGATGATCAGGTGCCGCCTGTAAGTACCCAAGAATCTTCAAGGCTTCCCTTGGATTGGTGATAGTGAGTTGGGCCAGCCTTTGAGTCCCCCAAGTTATGGATTAGAATACAACTGTCCTTGTATCTAGTTCTCCCATTGGTCAGCCCAGTTGGGAGGCTCAGACAAGGAAAAAGCTTGTAAGACTAATGGCATTGCCCTAGGGAGGGCTGACTCTGTCTCCATCCCCATAGGCTGTTCTGAAGAACCTTGTAGAAGCTTTTGGGGGCTATTATCACTGCTACAGCCCAGAAACAGAGGTAAGCTCTTGGGCCAACACACTGCCCCCTCCTCCTATCCCTGCCTGCTTCCAAGGTTGTGCCTGGGGAATCTGGGCCAGAATGATTCTTTGTGTGTACTGGCTTCCCTTCTCCCCTACTCAGTGGGTTTACTCAAGTAAAATCAGATTAAAAAGAGTATGAGGGAAGAACAGAAACAACAAAAAGTCACAAGAGATTCTTTTGTCAGGGTGTATGATGAGTTGATTGGGCAACCCAGGTCACTCAGTGGTGAAGAATTTGCCTGCAAATGCAAGAGACATGGGTTCAATCCCTGGGTCAGCAAGATCCACTGGAGGAGGAAATGACAACCCACTTCAGTATTCTTGCCTGGAGAATCCCATGGACAGAGGAGCCTGGCAGGCTACAGTCCATGGGGTCGCAAAGAGTTGGACACGTCTGAGCAACTAAGCATGCACACAGTGAGCTGGTTGCATGCTGACAGAATTCTGAATTCCTACCCAGTTGCCATCAACATGGGCCCCACCCCACCTCTGCTCCCACCAAAGCTCTGAGTCTGAAGCAGCTGCTTCAGTTCTCTCTCCTAGATAGATCCCATTTACTGCAAGAGACACACAGCAATCAATTCTGAATGAGCAAGTTAATTCTGTACCAATCCATCCATTAGTCCTTGTCGCAGTTAATAATAACATCACACACTCTGTGTCTGTAATGGAGATGACAGCAAATGTGTGTTGTAGATCCATATGGCAGATTGAGAATCCAGCTGTCTGTTGAGCTACAGGCTGTGCCTTGCCTGCTAACTACCAATTGCCAAGAGTAAATGAATATTTGCATCTCACAAGTATGTTCTAGTGTTACAAAGTGTAGGTCAGGCAACATTTTCCTTGGGCAAAACCCCTTGTTACCTCACTGGCCAGACTCTGTAGGAGTGACATACTCCAGGGCTAGGAAGATACTATGGGTGAGTGAATGAAACTGGCTGGTTTAAGAAATATTTTCTCTTAAAAACCTGTGAGCCTCTTGGCTTAGTTGTTGTTTTTCCACTCTTGGTGGAGGTATGGGTAAAACAAATTTCATTGTTTTCTTTATTATGAGCAAAACAACAGTGCAAAGATGACAAAAAATTACAACTGATTCTAATGAGAACAGAGAGTGGTAAGGAGTGTAAAGAACAAAACAGCACTTGCCCCAATGAGTGAGACGCCTCTGCTCAGCCCTAGCCCGTTATTTATTTGTTCTGCAGGAGTGACCCCCAGTGTTACCAGTCTTCTGATTTTCCAACAAGAGCCAGAAATCTGGCTTTGTGTGTGTGTGATTTCCTTTCATTTGTAAAGAATTGAGGGACTTCCCTGGTGGTCCAGTGGCTAAGACTCCATGCTCCCAATGCAGGGGGCCTGGGTTCGATCTCTGGTCAGGGAGCTAGATCTGACATACCACAACCAAGACCCAGAGCAGCCAGATAAATAAATAAATTTTTAAAAATTGAGAAAATTCTCATAAATAAAGTGAACAACAGTGGCACTTTTTATACTCACAATGTTGTGCAACCACCACCTTTATTTAGCTCCAAAACACTTCCATCTCCCCAAAAGGAAACTCTGCACCCTTAAAACAATTACTCCCCATTCCCCCTCCCCTGCAGCCCCAGCTCATTGTCAATCTGCTTTCCCTCTCTTGGGATTTACCCATTGTGGATATTTCGTGTCCATCGTTTTTCACTCAGCATCATGTTTTCAAGATGCATCTGTGTTCTGACATGTATCAGAACTTAATTCTTTTTATGGTTGAATAATATTCCATTTTCTGAATATACTACCTCTTGTTTACCCATTCATCAGTCAATGGATATTTTAGCTGCTGTGAACTGGTATGATTATTGGTGAAGTATCTGAGTCCCTGTTTTCAATTATTGTAGGTACGTAACTAGGAGTAGAAATGCTAGGTCATGTAGTAATTCTGTTTAATTTTTTGAGGAGCCACCAAACTGTTCTTCACAGCAGCTGCACCATTTTACAGTTCCACCCGCACCCCTCAAGTTCCAATTCTCCAGTGTTTGCCAACACTTGTTATAGTCCTTTAATAATTATTATCATAGCTAGTTCAGTTCAGTTCAGTTCAGTCACTCAGTCGTGTCCGACTCTTTGCGACCCCATGAATTGCAGCACGCCAGGCCTCCCTGTCCATCACCAACTCCCGGAGTTCACTCAAACTCCTGTCCATCGAGTCGGTGATGCCATCCCCTTCTCCTCCTGACCCCAATCCCTCCCAGCATCAGAGTCTTTCCCAATGAGTCAACTCTTCGCATGAGGTGGCCAAAGTACTGGAGTTTCAGCTTTAGCATCATTCCTTCCAAAGAACACCCAGGGCTGATCTCCTTCAGAATGGACTGGTTGGATCTCCTTGCAGTCCAAGGGACTCTCCGAGGGTATAAAGTGTTTCTTCACATCTATAAGGTTAGACAAACTTTCAACTATTTAAAACACTGCAAGCCAATAATGTACAAATGGAACACGCGTTGGCAGGCTCTGTCCTACACACGGATCCTGTTTATAACGTCCGCTTTGAAGAGCATGCCACTCCGCCCTAGGGATTCACGTGGCTGCCTGCCATTTCCCACCTCGGCCACTGCCGGTAACCAGGTGACTACTGGGTGACTGATTGCCCCCACCACCCCCAGATCTGCAGCAGCCGGGAGGTGGATGAGCTCCTGGCAGAAATCCAAAAGGCCCAGAGCCTCCGGGACCACGTGCAAGCCCTGCACCCCAACGCCCGCTGTGAGGAGCCCACCAGCGTGATGCAGGAGGTAGGTGCTGAGAGCCGGAGCTCAGACCTTCCGGGAGGCGCGCAGCTGGCCTCGCCATGCTCTCCTGTCTCACCTGTCACTCAAGGGCGCTGCTGCCAGGCCCCCAAAAGTGGAGTGAGGCGAGGCCCCACCCCCTCGCAGCCTCCACAGCTCTGAACTGCCCCAGCCTCTGCTGGAAGGATCCTGGTGGATTTTCTAACTGAAAAAAAAAATTATTTCAGAGAAAGGCCATCAGGCCTCTGCCACCCCTTCCACTTAAACACTGTCCCTCCCTTCCCCCCAGTTTGGAAAATGATGAAAACCTCAGCTACACAGGGTAGGCTGTCTGGAGACATCTCACCAGCATCTCATTCATTTGGGGCAAAGGCCCTGCTTGAGGGCGTTTAATTTATCAGCAAAATAACTCAGAAAGTTTACGGACACAAGTGCCATAAAAGCTGTGCTCTGTTTAGACAGCACAGACAACTTAGCTGTGGACAGAAAAGAATTGGAAACGCTTTTACAGCATCACAGAGTGAAGGTATGGACTTGGGGTACCACACATTTTGACCTGGCTAGCTGTCGTAAAAGAAACACAGCACTTAGATTGAGGTCTTGAATTTTAGTTTCAGCTCTTCTACTGATTATCTCGGAGAAGGCAGTGGCACCCCACTCTAGTACTCTTGCCTGGAAAACCCTATGGACGGAGGAGCCTGGTAGGCTGCAGTCCCTGGGGTCACTAAGAGTCGGATACGACTGAGTGACTTCACTTTCAATTTTCACTTTTCACTTTCATGCATTGGAGAAGGAAATGGCAACCCACTCCAGTGTTCTTGCCTGGAGAATCCCAGGGATGGGGGAGCCTGCTGGGCTGCCGTCTGTGGGGTCCCACAGAGTCGGACACAACTGGAGTGACTTAGCAGCAACTGATTATCTATCAGTTCAGTTCAGTTGCTCAGTCGTGTCCGACTCTTTGTGACTCTGTGAACTGTGGCACGTCAGGCTTCCCTGTCCTTCACCAACTCCCAGACCTTGCTCAAACTCATATTCATCGAGTCGATGATCTCTCATCCTCTGTCGCCCCTTGTCCTCCTGCCTTCAATCTTTCCCAGCATCCGGGTCTTTTCCAATTAGTCAGTTCTTCGCATCAGGTAGCCAAAATATTGGAGTTTCAGCTTCAGTATCAGTCCTTCCAATGAGTATTCAGGACTGATTTCCTTTAGGATTGACTGGTTTGATCTCCTTGCAGTCCAAGAGACTCTCAAGAGTTTTCTCCAACTCCACAGCCTCCGGGACCATGTGATTGTCTATAAACAATAACAATAATTAATGGTTTTCATTTGCTGAGTGTGTAGGCACTTAAGATAGGCACAAGGCTTAATCTTTTTAAATGCCTTATTTTATCTTACAGCAATGGTCTCCAGCAGATATGTTATTTTACAGATGAGAAAACAGAAGTTGAGTTTAAATAATTTGCCTGAGATCGCAGAGATAAAAGCTGATTAGTCTCGATTGAACTTAGGTCTGCTTGATGTCAGAATCTTGCCAGGAGTTTCCCAAAATGAAATGCATATACTACTTGTAGTTTGCAAAATAATGATAAGGTGATATGCAGATTAACATTCTTTTAAATGTTATATATTTAAAACTAGCTCATTATGGTAGAAATAGAGCTTTCTGAAATTATTTAAGTACTAGGAATTCTCTGACAATTTCAATGTTTCAGACTTGGTGCGTTCATTGCCAAGAGCCCAGATTCAATCCCTGGTCAGGGAACTAAGAGCCCACATTCTGTAAGGCATGTCCAAAAACAAACAAGCAAAGTATATATGTGTATGTGTGTTTATATATATATATATATATATATATATATATATATATATAATTTAAGTACAAAAAGGGGTCCATTAAAATCAAAATTGAAATTAATATTAATTTCAATTAATGTTAGTAAAACTAATAATTAAAAAGACTTAGTGTTACTTGTTTGATTTTTAAAATATTGAGTAAATAACAATATAGGGCTTCCCTGGTGGTTTAGTGGTAAAGAATCCACCTGCAAATGCAGGAGACACGAGTTTAATCCCTGGGTCAGGAAGATTCCCTAGAGTGGAAAATGGCAACCCACTCCAGTATTTTTGCCTGGGAAATCCCATGGACAGAGGGGCCTGGTGGGCTACAGCCCATGGGGTCACAAAAGAGTCGGACATGACCTAGTGACTAAACAACAACAACAAATAACAGTACGGTGATACTCAGATATAGCGAATTTCATGAAGGTGGTTCTCGAATGTCTGAAGTTTGGAAATTGCTGTTTCGTGCTTTCCTCATACACAAGCTATGTGACTTAACCTCTCAGAACCTCAGGTTTTCAGTTGTAAATGTGGGCAAGGGAGTCTAGGCTAGATCAGGGCTCCCTAAATGATTTGGTACAGGAGTTGCTTTTTAGTTCCCTGGGGCTTGTGTTTTGTGCCCACGGCAGGGCCACTTGTCATCTTGGAGTCCTTGGTGCTGATTCAAATGCCAAGGGTGGGAAGGGGTTAGGAGGATGGACAGATGACAGAGGAAGTGAGTTGCTGGGTACAGTTCTGTCTTCTCCTAGAAATTCCACACATCTCTCTAGATGGTGATGGGACTATGGAAGAGAAAGGCAAAACTGCCTGTAATTTAACAGGAAATGTTTTAAGAGAGCTTCCCTGGTAGCTCAGCTGATAAAGAATCTGCCTGCAATGCAGGAGACCCCAGTTCAATTCCTGGGTCAGGAAGATCCCCTGGAGAAGGAAGGGATAAGCTACCCACTCCAATATTCTTGGGCTTCCCTGATAGCTCAGACAGCAAAGAATCTGCCTGCAATGTGGGAGACCTGGGTTCGATCCCTGGGTTGGGAAGATCCCCTGGAGGAGGGCATGGCAACGCATTCCAGTATTCTTGCCTGGAGAATCCCCACAGGCAGAGGAACCTGGTGGGCACTGGTTCTGTCACTGGCTTGGAGCCTCCACTCTGGGGAGCCCATGGGGTCACAGAGTCAGACACAACTGAAAGACTAAGCACAATGTTTTAAGATGCTCCCTTGGGTGGGTGGGGGAAGACTGGGGACTTTCCAGGTCTATAATATGATTATGTAATGATGATTTTTCATTTCAATTTAGATTTCCACAGAGGTTGCAAAGAGTTCACTCATGAGTCTCTTGCCTAAACCCCCAAAACATGAGGATCCCCTCATGATTGAGTTCCCAAACTTGGACATGACTTCTGCAGAATGGCTAAAGACCAATAGCCTGAAAGGTAAATCCCCAGAGAGGGAAGAACCCAAGATGCAGATGACTGACCAAAGGCATGAACCCTTTGGGGCTTCATGAGCGGTGCCTCAAGCCCCACCATTTATTTTTACAGCCAAGAAGCTAAGCCTTTATCAGGTTCTGGCACCCAATGCATTCTCTCCTGTGGAGGAATATGTGCCTATTCTCCGGAAAACAGTATCATCAACTATCCATGAGGTAACTCAGATTCAGAGTTCTGTCCAGTCCTTTGCCGTGGAGCTCCTGTGTGGTATTTCCTTTCTGAAATGTTCAAGAAATAGAGGTCATGAGACAGAGCCCAAGGAGCAGGAGCTGAGGGCTTGGAGTGGGATGCAGGCTTTCCACCCAGGACTCTAGAACTCTCATCAAATCTACTCTAGCTGCTGTTTTTCAAAGATACGAAAAATGAAACTTGGGAGATTGGGGAAAGAGGGGGTATATTGGGCACCATGATCACCTCCTTCATGAAGGTTTCCTCCTCGTCATTCAGAACACACTATCTCTTTGGGCCCTCGCTCTACCTGATACAGACTTCTCCTATTGCTCCTATGATGCGCGTATGTGTGCATTTGTTACACGTCTAATGCCCACCGGGGTATGAGCCCTATAAAAGAAAAACCTCTTCCCCAACACTCTGTCCCTTATATGTAGTACAAGTAATCAGTCAAGGAATGTCTGCGTGCGTGGACAGAGGATGGAAAGAGGGAGGAAAAGGCTGAGTGAGTGGATGGATGGAAATGATAAGTGAATAGGTAAAAGAATGGATGGATGGATGGAAATATTAACAGATGGAAGGATAGATAACAGGATAGAATAAACGGATGAAAGGATAAAAGTCAAGATTAAATGAAGGATAAAGGATGGAGACGTGGAAGGACAGCATAATAGGTGAACAGAAAGGTCAGTCAGTGGAGAGACTTCCCTGGTGGTGCAGTGGCTGAGACTCTGCACTCCCATTACAGGGGGCATGGGTCCAATCCCTGGTCAGGGGACTATGATCCCACAGGCAGCGAGGCAAGGCCAGAGAAGAGAAGATCAGTGGAAAGACAGAAGAGTGAGAGGAGAGACAGGGGATGTCTAGTTCTGGCAGCCCATAGATGAATGACTAGATGGAAGGAGTGACAGAGATAGAGATATGACAACTTGATGGAGGAATGAACAGAATGAACAAATTTGATTTTCAAAGTGTCCGTGAAGGCCCATGTGGGTTTCCAAATCTTAGAATTTATGACTATGGTATGTTTTAAATCTCCAACTCTGCTATTACCAAAACGTCTAACCATATCTTGTAATAAGGACATTGATGTTCAGAAGAGCCTCCTGAGAAGGGAGCCAGCTTGTGGTCAGACCTGGTGCATTCAGGGGACTGTGTCCTGAAGTCCCTCAGCTGCCAGCTCCAGACAAGGCAATGGCCTGGTGATGGGGAGGGGCACAATCCACCCGCAGATGTGTTAAGAGCCCATTTCCCTCTCTTGCATCTGACTTGGAGAACCCAGTGACCAATTTAAACTTAAAATCCTTCCTCACTTGTGCTTCTGTTCACCTGCTCCCCTCCTGGCCACACCTGCGTGCAGAAGGCAATGGTGCAATTTGAATGGCATGACGGGACAGTGAAGAATATTCATGTGGACTTGCCCTTCCTGTACGAGTACCAGGTCAGTGCTGGGTCCCATCAGTCAGAATGTGGGGTGTGGGGAGGGGGTGGGAGGAAGGTGTCGTGGAATGTGGAGGCACCAAGCCAGTGACAGAACCCCCTCCTGTAAACAGACTGTGCTCCACCCACAGGCCCTTCTGGAGCTTTCTCCACCTCCTCTCCAGGCAGGAACCTGGATGCCTTAAACAAAAACCTCTAATCCTTTTGGTCAAGATTTACCTCCTCCCCATTTGAGGCAATGAAATACTCTGACTCTTCCCCTCCTAGGCTTGTGACAGACAAGTACATGCTTATGTGTGTGTATATATATATATATATATATATATTTAAACAAATGTTTATTTATTTATCTATTTTTGGCTATGATGGGTCTTTGTTGCTGCACACGGGCTTTCTCTAGTGCAGCAAGTGGGGGCTGCTCCCTAGTTGTATTGCTGGGTCTTCTCATTGCAATGATTTCTCTTATTGCAGAGCATGGGCTTTAGGTGCACAGTCTTCAGTGGTTGTGGCTCACGGGCTCCAGAATGGGGGCTCAGTAGTTGTAGCGCATGGGTTTAGTTGCCCTGTGGCATGTGGAATCTTTCTGCACCAGGTATCGAACTGGTGTTCCCTGCATTGGCAGGCAGATTCTTAACCTCTGGGCCACAAGGGAAGTCCTAATACATGCTTTAGAGGGATTTTTGTTCTGCCTGGATACCCATGGCCTTGACACACCATTCCCAGAAGCCACGTGGGGTACACCCTCTTCCCCCACATGCTCTGTGCAGTGCTGACTGTGTGTGACCCATGAGTTTGCAGAAACAGCTCAGCAGAGCGATGCGGATGTATGAGAGACGGATTGAGTGGCTCTCCTTGGCCAGCAGAAGAATCTGGGGCACCGTATGTGAAAAAAGGTAACTTCTCCCAGTAGTGTTCTTGTCCTTCGTGTGTGACACAGCACTCATTCAACTTATGAATTTCCTGTTGGTAGCATCAGAATCCATCATTTAGATTAAGGATCAGTAATGGCTCAGCAGAAGCCCTGGAGGGAAAAGTCACCACCATTAACTGCAACCTTAAGAATAGCATCACTGTGTCACTCAGGAGTCTTTGTTAAAAAGCAAAAGAAACTAAGTGCAAATTGACTGAAACAAATCAGGGAAGTCTGGTTAAGGTAACTATATTCTAAAGTAGATTTGGTAGCTGTCTTCAGGCCTGGCTTGATCCAGAGATTCATACATGTCAGGAATTTCTTTCCAACCCTCAGTTCCATTTTCCTCTTTCTTGGCTTTGTTTTCAGGCAGGCTGTCCCCTCTAGGTAGCAAGATAGCCACCCAAAGTCCCCGACTTCCTTCCTTCCAGTTTAGCACTTCCAGGGTTTAGAGCATGGGCCCATCCATGAGCCACTTGGGCCAAGAGGATTTGATGTTCTGATTGCCTGGGGGCTAATGTCCACTTTAAAGCTTGGACTGGGGTAAGCTCTACTCAACTCAAGTGGACCATTAGAGACAAAGATATTCCCCCCACACCAGAAAAAAAGACCAAGATACTGTTTTGAGCAGAGGTAATGGATGCTGAGGAGGAAGAAATTGTAGGTATCTATTATATCATTCGAAGAAGGCAATGGCACCCCACTCCAGTACTCTTGCCTGGAGAATCCCATGGACAGAGGAGCCTGGTAGGCTGCAGTCCATGCTGTTGCTAGGAGTCAGACACGACTGAGTGACTTCACTTTCACTTTTCACTTTCATGCATTGGAGAAGGAAATGGCAACCCACTCCAGTGTTCTTGCCTGGAGAATCCCAGGGACAGGGGAGCCTGGTGGGCTGCCGTCTATGGGTTCACACAGAGTCGGACATGACTGAAGTGACTTAGAAGCAGCATTATATCATTACCATTCCATACCTTACTTAATGCATTACCACTTATCATGTATTAGAAGTTTGTAATACCATTCATCTGCTCTATTTTTTAACTCTCAAAGCAACCCCTTGAAGAGTCTTATTATAGTTTATATAGTTAAATATGCCAAGGAACAGGCTTCCAAGGTGGTGCAGTAGTAAAGAAACTGACTGCTAATGCAGGAGATGCAAGAGACTCAGGTTCAATCCCTGAGTTGGGAAGATCCCCTGGAGTAGGAAATGGTAGCTCATTCCAGTATTCTTGCATGGAGAATTCCATGGACAGAGGAATCTGGCAGACTACAGTCCATGGGGTCGCAAAGAGTCAGACATGACTGAGCACACACACAAACGCATGGCAAGGATCAGAGAGGTGCTGTGACTTGCCTAAGGCCCCACAGAAAGTGGGACTTGAACTAAGGTCTTCAGATGCTATATCGGGTGAATTTTCTTTTGCTAATCCATAGCTGTCTCAAAATGAGAATGAGGGGAGGAGATAGGACTATAAGATCTAAAGAGAAGGCTCAACACTGTTGCTGCTGCTGCTGCTAAGTTGCTTCAGTTGTGTCCGACTCTGTGTGACCCCATAGACGGAAGCCCACCAGGCACCCCCAGGTGGTGGATTCTCCAGGCAAGAACACTGGAGTGGGTTGCCATTTCCTTCTCCAATGCATGAAAGTGAAAAGTGAAAGTGAAGTCGCTCCATCGTGTCTGACTCTCAACGACCCCATGGACTGCAGCCTACCAGGCTCTTCCGTCCATGGGATTTTCCAGGCAAGAGTACTAGAGTGGGGTGCCATTGCCTTCTCCACTGCAAGAGATCTTAAAACAGAGAGAAAATAAAAAGATACATTTCCCCAAAGGCCCCAGTTATACCTAATTCCCCATATAACTTGCTTAGCTTGTTTGTTTTCCCTTCACAGACCCCAACCTACTGTATTATCGAATGCTAGTGATTTAAAACAAGGAAATGTATGAAATCATTATATGCAGTCCTGCCCTTAAACTGTCCACCACGAGGCTTTATTCCATGATAGACCCTCCTGCAGAGAAGGTTCCATGACCCCTCAGGCTACTGCCTGTGTTGACCTCAAACCACGGAGAAGATTTGGCCAGGGGTGAATTTGGCTTGCAGAACTCCCCTGGAAAAAACGTTAAATAGTAAAATGGAACAGAATAAACATTATCTGAGAGATTCGGTTCTCCTCTTAAAGCTTGTGTTTCTTTTTAGGGTGGTTATACTGCTCGATATCTCCGTGACCAATTCCATGTACATTATTCATATCCAGCACTCCCTGCGACGCCTGCTGGAGGAGCAGCTGTCCAACAAGGACTGCTTCAACATCATTGCGTACGCAGCGCTTCTCCTGGTGGGGAGGTCGTGGGCACTAGGCCGCCATCGCCAGGCTGAGGCTTCTGGCAGGACCACAGATGTATGGGCAGCCGGCCTCCTAGGAGGGCTGTCCGTTTATCTCATTTGAACCATCTTGTTTGGGGCATTGAATAATTAAATGGCTGTAGGACGGTCCCCCTGGGCTTTAGGTGATAAGCGGCCCCAAAACACACTGTTTGATCAGCCAGGATAAAGTAACTCAGCCCGTCACCCCATTTGGCTCCCAAGCTGATAAACACAAAAGAGAAAAAGACGGGTCCCCAGGCTTGGCTCCTACCTCAGTTCTAGCAAGCCACGATATTTTAAACATTCAGAATTCCAATTATAAATTTTAATTGTACACAGATCTATCAATATTATTATTATATATAGTTATATGTTATATAAATTATATAGAGCTATATAGAATTAAATTATACCTTTATATATAAAACTACATGGTTCCATTATATATATAAAACTATGTATTTAAGTTATATATAAGTAGGTGTGCGTGCTGCATGTTAAATAGCTTCAGTCGTGTCTGACTCTTTGAGACCCTATGGACCCCCATGGACTGTAGCCCACCAGGCTTCTCTGTCCATGGGCTTCTCCAGGCAAGAATACTGGAATGGGTCCCCATTTCCTTCTCTAAGGGATCTTCCTGATCCAGGAATCAAACCCATGTCTCTTATGTCTCCCGCATTGGCAGTTGGGTTTTTTTTAACCACTAGAACACCTGGGAAGCCCTTATATAAGTATATATAATATAAATTAATACTATATAGCTATATATTTAAATTATGTATTTTATACATAATTATGTATATAAATTTTAACTATAAGTAAATTTAACTTAAAGTATAATAATATGTAGTATGTTTTACTACATATGTTTAAATTATATATGACTATATATAATAGTATAAATATTTAAGTTATAGGTCTATCTACATAGTTACTTATATTTTTATCTATAAAGTATATATAATTTAAATATATGTAGTTATATATAATATTTTTTACACAACTTCACATCATATAGGGAGTGTTCTAAACCTAATAAGTCAGCAGTTAATATTATATATTAAATTGTACCAGAGCCTAGTCATTCCCTAATAAATTCTACAGAAAAATGCTTAGAGAAGCATTTTGGACAATATTTTCATTCACTCATCCCATTCATTCATTTAACAAACTTTTATTGAAAGGCTGCCATGTACTGTAGGTATGCTAGGCATTAGGGATATAGAAGTTAACACACATGATACCTGTCCTTAAGGAACTTATGACCTAGTAGTAGGAAGCAGGAATGTTAAAATATGAATCCTATTAAGTGTTTTCTGAAGAAATAAGTAGAAGGCAGGATATGGGACTGCAAGTCCCATATCAACTCAAAGGTGGAGTCAGTCCATTCACCTGGGAAGAGTGAGGTCAGGAAATCTTAGCTGAGTCTTGACAAAGAGCAGGTGTTTCCCAGCACACAGAAGAGACAGGGAATGTGGAGAATGGCCTTCTGGTGCAGGGAGCAGCATGAGCAGAGCACAGAGGTGTGATGTCACACACACAGAGGTGTGTCACACAACCTTGGGGGACCTGCAGTGTGAGTAGTTGAGTGTGAACAAAGGGTGAGAAGGAGAACCGGATGGCCCAGAAACGAAAGGAAACACCTGCTGATGGAGGCTTTAAGCAGGAGCTTTTATACTATAGGACATATAGGTATTGAAGGATTTTAAGCAAGATAATAATCTTGAGACACTTGAGTTACAAGGTGAAGGACAGGCTGAAGGGATGCAATACTGGAGGGGAGACCTGAGCCAAGGCAGTGGGAATGAAAGACAGGGTGGCCTGTAAGGGGTGCACGGAGTTGCATACGCAGAATGTAGTCACTGCTTGGCTGTAGGGGATGAGGGAATGGTGAAGAGGTGTGCCAGGTGGAGCAGAGTTTGGAAGATAGACATAGTCTGAGATCCTTAAGAGTTTGGAGATTCTCCTGGTTGGAGCTCTAGCCATCAGCATAAGTTGAAGACACGAGAGGGCATGCATTGCAGCTGTAGAGATGCAATGGAGGAGACATGCCAACCAAGGAGAGAATTTGGGAGAAGCTGCCATTTGGATGGCAGAGAAAGGGAACCACCTAAGAAACAAGAGAAGCAGTCCAAGAGGCAGGAGGAAAACCTGGAGAGAAAGGTGTTTTCCCCTTTCCCAAGGGAAGGAGGATCTTGGAAAGAAACCGAGTTAGGGCCTGCAGAAGCAAAGTAGGAAGAAGAAGAAAGAAGGAATTCTCTGAATCTGGCAATAGAGCTCCCTGATTGGAAAGCAATGAGACATAATGGTTTTGCAATTCAGTTCAGCAAACATTTAAAAGATTGATAGTACCCAATGCTGATGATAATTTGGTGAAAAGGGCACTCCTGGAAAGTATTGTTGGAAATGCAATTTGGTACAGCTCTTGTATTAAATTTTTTTTAATTGAAAGTATAGTTGATTTGGTGCTTCCCTGGTAGCTCAGCTGGTAAAGAGTCCGCCTGCAATGCAGGAGACCCGTTCGATTCCTGGGTCAGGAAGATCCCCTGGAGAAGGGATAGGCTACCCACTCCAGTATTCTTGGGCTTCCCTGGTGGCTCAGGCAGTAAAGAATATGCCCGCAGTGCGGGAGACCTGGGTTCAATCCCTGGATCGGGAAGTTCCCCTGAAAGAAGGCATGGCAACCCACTCCAGTATTCTTGCCTGGAGAATCTCCATGGACAGAGGAGTCTGGTGGGCTACAGTCCACAAGGTTGCAAAGAGTCGGACACGACTGAGCAACTAAGCACAGCAGCATAGTTGATTTGGGCTTCCCAGGTGGCTCTGTGGTAAAAATTCCACCTGCCAATGCAGGAGGCACAAGAAATGTGTGTTTGGACCCTTGTCAAGAAGATTCCCTGGAGGAGGAAATGGCAACCCACTCCAGTATTCTTGCCTGGAGAATCCCATGGACAGAGGGGCCTGGCAGGCTCTAGTCCAGGGTGGCAAAAAATCAGACACAACTGAGCACACACGCACATAGTTGATTTACAATGTAATGTGAGTTTCAGGTGTACAGTAAAGTGATTTAGTTATATACTCTCTCTCTCTCTCTCTCTATATATATATATATATATACACATATATTGTTTTTCAGATTCATTTCCCTTCTAAGTTATTACAAAATATTGAGTATAGTTCCCTGTGCTAAACAGTAGGTCAACAAGACAATAGGCCTTGTTGATTATTTGTTTTCTGTATAATAATGTGTATATGTTAATCCCAAGTGCCTAATATTTTGTGTATCATCTTCACACAGGGGCCATACTAATCTTCTCTGTATGGTTCCAATTTTAGTATATGTGCTACTGAAACAAGCACCGAATCAGTATGGTCTTTGTTCCTTCAATTAAACCTTTATGAAATATCCAAAGGAAATATTAAGATGACTGTGCAAAGATAGCCTTGAAGGGATTTTCAATGCAGCGTTCTGATAATTGTCAAACCTGGAGAAAAACAAGAGGGAATTGGTAAAATAAACCTGACTGTAGAATTCTATGCAACTATTCAAAAGAATGTGAGAGAGTTACGTGAGTACATTTAGAAAACTTCCTCAGTAAGTCCAAATGAAAGGAAATAAATAGGATAGGTTATATAATTACATTTCTTGTATTTTGCTGGAAAACTTTTTTTTAATTATTGTGTAAAGTGAAAAAATAACCATGTTAAGCTGGTGCTCACCCTCTTTCTCAGTACCCCCAGGTTTCCAAACTCTCTTCACAAACTTGCAGTTTCTATCCATTAGGCTGTAACACTGATTTATGGTAGAAAACAAGGTCACCAGGGTGGGAAGAAAGGCTATAATTCCACTTCTGTCAATATATCTTTATCTAACAATTTTTAATCCAAAAGAATATAGAACAAAGAGTTAACAGAAATTTGGAGGGAGGGATAAAACTGAAGGAATTTTCACTCTCTGTATATTGTTAGAATTTTTATTCAACTATAATAGAGGATTTATTATCCAACTATAATAAGAGATATTTCCATGGGATTAGGAAAAGAGGTCATCATTAATATTTGCCAGAGAACTGCCCAGGGTGGAAGCTTGACTGCAGAGGGTTGAGAAGCAGATTATGAGAAAGTGGTAGTAACATTGTTTTTCCAGGGAGCCTGTCTGTGAAGGAGAAAAGGAAAGACAGAGGAGTGGCTGGCAGAGTGGACCCTGGTGGAATGATAGCTAAGAGAGGCAGAGGGGACGAGGGAAGTAGATCCAGGAGTGGGCGTGGGAGGGAGGTCAGCACAGGGCAGCGTCTCAGACAGGTTGGCGGTGGTCAAGTCAAGAACCCAGAAGGAGGAATTGCTCTCGAACCAGAGAGGGGACGGCTTTTCCTTGATAAAGGAGATAAATCTTCTTCTCAAAGATTTAAATTCTGTCTCATAGAGAGAATGAGCTGATGCATATAAAAGAGAAACTGTAATACAGGTGGAGAGTGAAAGCTTTGAGAATGAATCTGTGCTCTTTGTGACCCCATGGACTGTAGCCTACCAGGCTTCTCCGTCCATGGGATTTTCCAGGCAAAGGTACAGGAGTGGGTTGCTATCTCCTTCTCCAGGAGATCTTCCCAACCCAGGGATCGAACCTGGGTGTCCCTCATTGCAGGCAGATGCTTTACCATCTGAGATACCTGAGAAGCCCTGAATCCATGCTAGAGGAGCCATAAAGGGAGCAGTGACTCCTTCCCTGGAGGTGGGGAAGTTCACACAGTGGAGGGAGTACCTTCCTCAGGGGAGAGGTCTGGCTAAACCGGTCCTGGCGGGTTGACATGGAGGGCCCCTGCTCTGCTCCCACCATGAATATGCTGGGACGTGTCCTGACCAGCAAGGAGCTTGTGGGTGACATCCTAACATTTTGGGGATGTAACCAGAATTTTGGGCTCCCCTCGTGGCTCAGCTGGTAAAGAATCCTCCTGCAATGTGGGAGACCTGGGTTCAGTCCCTGAGTTGGGAAGATCCCCTGGAGAAGGGAACAGCTACCCACTCCAGTATTCTGGCCTAAAGAATTCCATGGACTGTATAGTCCATGGGGTTGCAAAGAGTCGGACATGACTGGGCGACTTTCACTTTCAACCAGAATTTTGCCCCCTTAAAATCCTGGGAAGCCCAGTGAGCTGGGGCACATATCTCCCCACTAAGAACAAGCCCTCTTTCCCTCCCTCCAAGGTTCGGAAGCACCATCGAAAGCTGGAGGCCCGAGATGGTTGCCGCCAGCCACAGCAACTTACAAAGCGCCTGGCGGTAGGTGACCTGCTGGTCTGACAGCAGCCTCCCTGGTGCTACTTTTTCTGGCCCCCTCCCTCCCCCAGAAAGTAGCTCTCTCTAGAACCTTTGCCCTCCGACAGATGGCACAGACGTGAATCAGGCAACATCCGCCTTCCATCCCCCACCCTCCCCTCTGGGGCCTGGCAGCACCACACCGCGCCCCCCCCCCCCCCAGCCTCAGCACGGCCTCCCTGCCTCCCAGGTGGGTCCTGAACCTGCAGTGTCAGGGCAGCAGGAACGTCCTCAGCGCCCTGCGGAAGGCTGTGGAGGTGGACTTCAAGGACAAAGAAGAACAGCAGTCACAGGGCATCTACCTCTTCACGGGGGGCATCCCTGACCAGGACATGGTGGGTGAACCTCGTCTCGTCCTCCTTTATCCTCTAGGACTCCCACATCTTCCCCTGGGTGGACGCCTAGTGACCAGTTTCTCCAGCATGATTTTCCCATCTAGACTTTATCACCTGGAGATGTTGTTCAAATGCAGAGGTGGTTAGATCTGGCTCCCAGGGGCCTGAGAATCTGCATTTCTAATGAGCTCCCAGGGGATTAGAGGCTGCCAGTCTAAGATCTCAGGCCCAGCTCCCCACCAAGATCTATGAAGATAGTAAGAGAAATGGTGACCCAGGCTCTTCCATCTTTCCCTCCTCAGTGCCACGTACTAGACCCGGGACACAGTAGGTCCACAAGAAAGAGACTGGGCTGAACTGACCCGAGACCAGCAGCTGGAAAAGCCCTCAGGCCTGGGCCCCTCCTCCCTCTCTGCCCACAGGCCATGCTCAGCGCCTACATGGCCGAGGCCTGCGGGGGCTGCGACTTCCATCTGAACGTGTGTCTCTTCTATGCGGGTGAGTCACAGACGGACACCATGCCCCCTGCCTGCTATGCCAGCCGCACGGACACGGCCGCCGCCTACAGGGAGGTCACCCGGGCTGCTGGTGGGCGCTTCCACTGGTTTGGAGACACAGGTGAGTGAGTGGTGCTGGTCCCTCCACCTCCTTCTTTGCAGACAGTAGTTTTGGTACCGACATAGCTCCCTATGCCATAAACATAGGGATAGGGTAGCGGTGGGGAGGGAGGCTTAAAAGGGAGGGGATATTTGCATAATTATCGCTGATTCATGTTGTTGTACAGTAGAAACTAACACAGCATTGTAAAGCAATTATGCTCCAATTAAAAATTTTTTAAATACATAATAAGGTCCATCTAGTCAATGCTATGGTTTTTCCAGTGGTCATGTGTAGATGTGAGAGTTGGACTGTGAAGAAAGCTGAGCACTGAAGAATTGATGCTTTTGAACTGTGGTGTTGGAGAAGACTCTTGAGAGTCCCTTGGACTGCAAGGAGATCCAACCAGTCCATTCTAAAGGAGATCACTCCTGGGTGTTCATTGGAAGGACTGATGCTGAAGCTGAAACTCCAATTCTTTGGCCACCTCATGGGAAGAGTTGATTCATTGGAAAAGACCCTGATGCTGGGAGGGCAGGAGGAGAAGGGGATGACAAAGGATGAGATGGCTGGATGGCATCACCAACTTGATGGACATGAGTTTGAGTGAACTCCAGGAGATGGTGATGGACAGGGAGGCCCGGCGTGCTGCGATTCATGGGGTCACAAAGAGTCAGACACGACTGACCAACTGAACTGAACTGATTAAATAAATTATGGTTTAGGTGATATGCAGGCAAGGCAAAATTGTGACGTGATTCAGGAGGGATCAAAGCTTGGGACACAAGACTGATCTCTCTGATTTACAAATGAAGAAATGACTCTCAGGAACATGAGTGGCATAGCTGGGGCTGGAACTCATGAAAAGTGCCAGGCACATACATTTAAGTTATTATTGGTGATTATTATTGATAATAGCAAGCATTTATAAAATAGTTATTATATGCTAAACTCGGTTTTAAGTGTTTTAAACATGTTGTGATTCATTCCTCACAATAACCCTATGAAATGGGTTATGATTATTACCCCATTTTGCAGCTAGTGAAGCTGAGACACAGAACCCAGAGCACAGAGGTAGTAAGTAAGGAACCAGGAGCTGAACCCAGAGTCTTACTTCTTAGGCATCACACTCTAGTCCCACTCAAATGAGTTATATTCGAGATGTTACTACAGACATTATTCAGTGCAGACATTAGCTACTTTAAGTAACCTCAAGGTGGATCTTATTCACTGGAGGAGCGGGACCTTTCCCTGACCTACTCTTCTGTGGGTGAGAGCTCTTGGCTGGGTGCCAGGGTGCTGGGTCCCAAGCTGGCTCCACTCTTGGTACCCTCACTGTACCCACCCATCTCCTTTACCACCAGATAGTGTGGGGTGGGGGCTGGTCAGCTGAGCCCACTAACACCCCAGCCTGCTCCCTGGGCTGAGGTCTCTCCACGTGGCCCTTGTGTTTAGAGATATGGACACTTGCCAGAATCTGTACCCCTCCCCCACACTCATGATGTGCTTTGTTTCCAGGTATTTACGAAAGTGATGATATCAATGCCATCACGTCTGAGATGGAAAAGGCTCTCAACTACTCCCAAAAGGTATGCCTTACATATGGGACAATCAATGACTACACTGGCTTCTGTTAGAGTCCTGGGGCTGTCATTAAAGGACCACAAAAGAGGTGGCTTAAAATGACAGATATTTATTCCCTCACAGTTCCAGAGGCTAGAGCCTAAAATCAAGATGTCTAAAGAGCCATGACCCACGCCCCCCAAAGACTCTGAGTAGAATCTCTCTTTACCTTTTCGTAGCTTCTGGTGGTGACTGCTCTTAAAGAAATGAAATTTCACTGGATGCTTGTTAAAAATGGCAGGGAAGATACTGTTCAAGATGACTGCAATCAGGGGAGAGAGGTTGAACTCAACTGTGATTATACAGCAAAGATAGCTGGGGATTTATAGCCAGTGAGCAGAGTGAGAGAGTTAGTGGAATGAAAGTTACTAAGATGAAGTTGACTAAATGTCAAGGGTAGAGAGATTCTTGCTAAACAAGCTTAACAGGATTCTTTGCTAAAACTAGGTTCAACAGTTCAGTTCAGTTCAGTTGCTCAGTTGTGTCCGACTCTTTGCGACCCCATGAACCGCAGCACGCCAGGCCTCCCTGTCTCCATCACCAACTCCCAGACTTTACTCAAACTCATATCCATTGAGTCAGTGATGCCATCCAACCATCTCATCCTCTGTCGTCCCCTTCTCCTCCCACCTTCAATCTTTCCCAGCATCAGGGTCTTTTCAAATGAGTGAGCTCTTAGCATCAGGTGGCCAAAGTATTGGAGTTTCAGCTTCAACATCAGTCCTTCCAATGAATATTCAGGACTGATTTCCTTTTGGTTGGACTGGTTGGATCTCCTTGCAGTCCAAGGGACTCTCAAGAGTCTTCTCCAACACTACAGTTCAAAAGCATCAATTCTTGGGCACTCAGCTTTCTTTATAGTCCATCACTCACATCCATACATGACCACTGGAAAAACCATAGCTTTGACTAGACGAACCTTTGTTGGCAAACTAATGTCTCTGCTTTTTAATATGCTGTCTAGGTTGGTCATAACTTTCCTTCCAAGGAGCAAGCATCTTTTAATTTCATGGCTGCAATCACCATCTGCAGTGTTTTTGGAGGAGTCAAAACCCAGTCAAGAAGAGGGCTCAGAGGAGCATGACCAAAGTTTGGTCAAGTAGGGCATCCTTATCACCAGCACTCCTTGGCATTCCTTGGCTTGTGGCAGCCTCACTCTAATTTCTGCCTCCATCTCCACATGGCTCTCCTCCCTCTGTGTGTGTGTCTGTGTCTCTTTTCTTCCAAGGACATCAGTCATATTGGATTAAGGGCCCACCCTTCCAGTACAGCCTCATTAACTTACATCTTAATTACATCTACAAAGGCCATGTTTCCAAGTGAGGTCACGTTGACGGGTACCGGGAGTTTGGACCGTGTCTTTTGGAGGACACAACTCCCCCCACATCAGCTTTCCACCTTTGTGCTGATCCACAGACACCAAAGGCTTCCAGTGAAACATGAGGGTTTCCTATAAGTCACTGGTTTCGGGTCTGTGTGCTCTGCATCCTGGCCTGTACACCCTTGAGCAGATCAAGCTCATTCCCAAATTTGCCTTTGCACCTGCTATTTCCTCTGCCAGCTGTTCCCCTCCCAGGTCATCCGTATTATTCAGGGTTCACTAGAGTGTCACCTCCTCAGAGAAGGAGTTGAGCAGTTCAAGGTTAGGTGAGAGAGGGACCAGATCGCATCAGGAACAATGAGAATGGAAACAAAGGAACAAACCTGAGATCATGTTTTTAAGGAAGAATTGACCAAACTTGTGGCTGATTGAATACATGGGGTGAGAAAGAAGAAGAAATCCTGGGGTGACTTGCTGGGGGACCTGGTAGACAGTGGTGCCATGGACCCAGAGAGAGAAATCAAGACAGGGTTCAGAGAGGCTAGAACAAAGGTGAGTCTGTGGGACTTGTGAGATAATAAGTGGGGGCATCCTTCTGGCAGGTGGGTAAAGATGAGGGCCAGACATAGAGGTGCGGGCAGTTGAAGCCAGGAGATGGACAGAGCATGTAGGCGACTCACATTTCAAGTTCCACCATTGCCAGAACTGCCTGTCTCCCCAGCTACGTTGTGAGCTCCTGGGAGGGTGGGGCCATGGATTGGCAGACCTGTGGCTCCCCGAAATGTGTCTGAGCTTTCCACCCTGAAAGGGCCCCTCTTTTGGTGTTTTGAAAAAACTGCTTCTCAGGTGTGCATTAGTCCTGCTCCCTCATTTGATAAACTTGTTCCCAAGGTGTTAATGGGCAATACTGGTTTAATCCACCCTTATATGGTGTTATTTACATTCGAGTGGTGCTTTCTAGTGCTTTGATTGAGACTAATTATTGAAGAATCTTTCAGGCAGTTGAGAACTAGGTAGGCAAAGGAGCCAAGTATTACACCACCATTCTGCAGGCCCCCAGGGTTGGCCGTGGGCACAGAGTCCACATATGGAGCAAAACTGGCTTTGGGACAAGGTCCACCTGAGAATGAATGGAAGATCCACTGTATACTTGTGGTAGCCTTGGGCAAGTCCTTTAAGTTCGTAAGATTTACTTCCTCACCTGTAAAATGGGATAAGATGGCACTTACCCTGCCTGTGTAGTCACACACCTTGTGGACAAGAGGGTTTGAGACCCCCAGGCACGAACTAGCCCACGAACTAGCCTGATACATCCCAGGACCTCTGTACTTATTATTAGTAGGTTTGAGCATAGAACTCTCAAAGAAAAATCCAGGGGCCCCAGTGGCCTCAGCACCTCCTGCTCTGTGTGTGTGTGTGTGTGTGTGTGTGTGTACACACTCCCTGTGGGGAGGCACCTGGCTGACTCCCCATCCCCACTGCAGTGTGCCTTACTCGTGTCCTCCCTGAAGAACCACTCTGGAAAAGAACAGCAAAGCGTGGCCCTCCTGAAAGAGAAGCCGAATGTGCTCAAGCCGAGAAGCCAGCCCAGGAAGTTCTGTCCTTCCAGGCCCACAGCACCCTCCGTGGCCAGAATGGTTTGACTCCCCCCGCCCCCACCCCAATAACACACAGAGGATTTTGTTTCCACCTTGTCTCATGGTCTTTCCTAGATCGTGAAGTGGCCTGGGCCAGGTCCCCAGATCCCAGGGCCAGTGGATGCGGGGGTAACGTCTTCAGTGGTCAGTGGCCCGGCCTCCAAGAGGGAGGAGACCCCCGGGGCCTGCTTCTCAGCTCTGGCCACCCCGTCCACTCCAGCTTTGGCTCTGCCTGGTTGTCCCCACCTCGTGGTACTAAGGGTTCCGTGGAACTGGCACCCATTATTACACGTGCTGGTTACAAGGCAGGAAGGCTCATTTGGAGGGTCTCTCAGGGGCAAAGGAATAAGGGTGGTGTGGCATCTAATGGGCTCTTGCTGCTTCAGCTCAAGGCTTACAGGGGCCTGATTGGACCTGGGTCTTCCGCAGGGTTGATCCTTGTTCACAGCCCATCAAAATCTGTCCTGCATAAAGTGTCCACCATAGCAACACAGGGGGCGTCTGGGGTGTGCCTGGGGGAAGACCCCAGATTCCTCAGCACTTGTGAGCAGCAGCAGCAGTAAGGTGTGTGAACTCTTCAGCATTTCACCAGCTGACAGACTCTGGTGAACCCAGCTCACTCCCTTCCCGAGGCTGCACTCTCGAGAGGTTCTGTCCACACGGGTACTGGTGGAGTCGGGAGCCAGCACCTTCTCATCTTCCCAAATTCTGAGGTGAAACCCCAGGGTCTCGGAGTCTGCCGGTTGGGCCTTCAGTGTGAGGGGGTTTGGGTTGCACCAGGGCCCCTAATGGGCCTCCTGAAACGAGGGAGGGGGCTCTGGGTAGGTGATGGGTGTCAACTGGTCCCGGGCCTGGGTGACTTCGTGCAACTGTCGCCACGTTCCAGTTGTGCCCAGTAATGAAGGAACCCCTCCCTTAAAGCTGAGGTGCCCAACATGGCAGAGAAATTACTGAGTGGTTGCTGGTCATTCTGGAGGCCCAGAAATCCCAGTCCAGTAGGAAGAGGGGCAAGTAATTGATGAAGAAGGTTCAGGCAAATCCCCACAGCTGTCCTAGCAAGCTCTCTCTCTCTGGCCATGTTTCATGGCTTGTGGGGTCTCAGTTCCCTGAACAGGGATTGAACCCAGGCCACAGCAATGACAGCTCCAAGTCCTAACCACTTGATCGCCAGGTAACTTCCATAGGCCCTCTCTCATAACACACACACACACACACACGCATTTACCCATTCATATATATGCACACACACACACATGCACACACACATATTTTTCACTTCAAACACCAGGGTCCTCTCTGTATCTGCTGCAGGAGAGGGCTGAGCATATGAGAAACCTTCTTCCTCAGGCCTCTCCATGCAAAGGCTCCTACTTGACATATTGGGGCTGGGGTGATGGGGGGTACTGCCCACCACAGACAACAGGCCTCTGATGGGAAAGGCTGCCTGTTTTCTAGAGCATTAAAGATGACCCTGACAGAGAGAAGAGCCCCCCCTTGAAAGCTCTGCCATGGCGTCCACTCAGTGGCAAAGCAGGCATCCCCCCAGGTAAGGCCTGGCCACGGGATGGGAGGGGCGGGCAAACACGGCTGAGACATGAATGAGTGATGGCAGTCACTAAAGTGATCAGTGACCGTGCACCTGCCCTCTGCTAAGATTGTCCCCTTTAAAGCTCGTAACCATCCATCCTATACAGCAAGGAATCTATTAGTTCCTCTGTTTTACTGATGAAGAAATTCAGGCTCAGAGCGACTAAGGAGAGTGTCCAGTGCCAGCCGATCATGACAAGGCACTGGTATTTTTATGAAAGTATTCAGCTCATAGAACCTAAGACCATGCGTCTCACTTCTAACATCAGAAACAGAGCAGAGCAGTTCAGAGCAGAGTTCTGGAGTTCCGGAGTCAGCAAGACCTGGGTAGAGTCTTTGCTCTGCTTCTCACTGACTGAGTCCCTTGTGCCTCATCTGTAAACTGGGGGACTGTGAGGATAAAACCAGACAGGGACCGGGAGGCACCTTGCACCAAGCCTGGTAAGTAATAGCAGCTCTAGCTTTGCTGATCCCAGTGAGGCCAGAGTCAAGTCATCCCAAAGGACCTCAAAGCCACCTTGGAGCCCCAGTTCTGAGGGCAGAACATAGCTGAAGTTGACAAGTCTCTAAGCCAAGCTGCATAGCTTCACTGCATAAACCCTCAAGGCTGCTCCAGACAACAGGCCATATGTCCTCTAGCTGCAGCCCCGCCAGTGAAGGAAAGGACTACCGAGCGGAGGAAGAAGACCCAATCAAGGGATGCAGAAATAGCTCTCTCACTGTTCTACACAGAGACAGGGAATAACGTGGGTGAGTTGACGGCTACACAGATGTCTGGACAGCCCCCTTGCCCCTTAAGACCTGGAAGGTGATCAGGCCCCGTGGGAGGGTTACCCCTCCAGGACACAGGCAGCAGTGCCCCCAGAGCAGGCCTATCCTCAAACCACTCAGATCTCCCAACCCAAGGAAGTGAGCTCGCAAAGTCTTGACACAAAGCAGTAGAATGGGAAGAGGTGATGTCAGTATTTCCCCAGGTCCCTGGGTACAGCGCTTTGGCTCTGTTCACGAGGGGCAGTGTCCTCAGACTGACTGGGAAGGAAGTGGGCATGAGTCCCCCAAGTCAGCAGGATTGATAACTGTGGAAAGGCACAGGTCCCAGTAGCAACTCATTGAGAAGCATGGGGGTGGGGTGGGGTGGGGTTTGGGTAGGGGGACCCAGAAGACCTCCCTAGATCCCCCCAAGAGTCCCTCCTATCTCTCAGCAAGTTGCACCTAAGGAATGTTACAACTGACTTGACTGACAGAAACTGACATGGAAAAGGGAGGAGAGGGTAAGAGAATTGCACAAGATAACTCTGCTCTCTTTCTCCCAGGCTCGGTATACAAGAAGTACCCTCAAGGAAGGGGCCTAAGAAGGACTAGATCGTCTATTGAGTTGCCCAGAAAGGATACAGTCTGCTCCAGCCAAGAGGTATTACACTGTTTGTACCAGCACGTGCCTCCCAAGCAATCATTCCTTCCGTTATATCTGGGAAGGTGGACATACTTGGAATTGAGACCAAATCTGCTTAGAATGACTGTGTCAAGTGTCAGGATAAGGATTAAAGAGAACTACGTGGGAACCTGAGTCTGCCACTTCCTAGCTGGGTGACCTTGAGCTAGTCACTCAATCTCAGTGTCTTCATTTATAAAATGAAGACTCTTGTACTTAATAGGATTGCTGATTAATTGAAGTATATTTTGTGTAAAGTCCTCAGTGGTATCAGATCCTTTTGGATGCAAGTACCAGAAACCCCCCTTCTTGTTCGGATCCAAAGATAGGAATATCTTTTCTTCTGGCAACCAGTGAGTCAGTCTGAGCTTGGTTCTGATTGGTCCAGTCCTGGAAGCCATACTCTGATTGCTTTAACCCTGATCATTCTTGTATCTCTTATTGTGATATCTTAATTGATCTAAACTTGAGACCAATCAGGGTTTCCATTCAAGTTTCATGGAAGAGGCTGATATGGAAATGGAGGAAGCCACAGGGTTCACTAGACAGGGAGTAAATAAGTGCTCAGTAAATTTTGTTCTCTGGTTCCCATATTTCTTTGCATCTCTCTCCTGCACCAGGGCAGGAATGTGCATGTGAGGTAATCTCAGTGAGGACCTGGGAAACCCCACATTTCAGATGACAGATTTCAAACATGAGGTTTTTGAAAGATGAGTCAATCATTCCATTAAGCCAAAATTACCCAAGATAATCATTCTTTCCTTTATTCCAAAGTGGGTAGCAAATTATGGGCTAAAGAAACTAAAGATGGAGGTCTCCAGATACCTTGGTCCCAACTGCACTCATCAAAAATCAGTACAGACGTCGGCATCAGCCAAATACTGCAGTGTCTTCCCCAGCATAGAGATCAATGTAAGTCAAGATTGGTTTTGTTTTTTCACTCCCAGCTCCTTTCTCTTCTCAGATACAGATGGCTGAGTGTGTTAGGGCAAAGTCCACATGAATGTATGAGCCCCAGCTTTTATTCCTCCTGCTAAGAACCCCAACCCTCCAAAGGGGGACTTCCCTCGAGGAATAGGATACACAGCCCTGTTGGAAGAGAAGCCAGCCCCTCAGAATGCCTGAGACCATGGTCAAGGTTCTAGGGACTCACTGGGGTGAGAATTAGTGACAGTTGCTGAGATCACAGACCAGTGGCTAGAATACTCACCAATAAGAACTCTATACCCCAATTCTGATGGTGGTTCTGTTAAGACGGCCAGAAACAGGGGTTATGGCAGGAGATCAGGGGGGCTTCTTAGTTTTGAGGTAGATTTTTAAATTTCTTTGACACTGGAACAGGTAAATTTAGTACAAAATTAAAATCTAATCCTGCTTTAAAAAAAAAACAAAACCCATTTTCTCTCCTTGCCCTTTAATGTGACATTGTCAACTGTAAAGCTAAAAATTATCCACCATCCAAGTTTCATGGAAGTTTAATCATGCTGCCTGCCTCCTCCATCCGAGGTCATCTTTTAATGTGAAATTTATCGACCTCCCATTCTGCCATTAAGGGTTTTCTATTTAAAATTTAGAGAGACTATTTTAGTTTTTAGTTATGACAGTGACCACATTTGGCACAAAAACCAGCATACCAATTCCCCCACACCTGCCTAAACCCATGCAGTTGATAGTTTAATAAAAGAAAAAAAAGCTTTTAAACAAACAAACAAAAATGAATGCTTTCACAGTGTTGCAAAAATTGTGAACCACAATAGACTAAAGTGCTCTGGGGGTGATGGGGATAAGAGACAGAGCTGGCAGGGGAGTATTTTTCTTTGCTTGCTTTAATCCAGGGGACAGTGAGACACATTGAGTGCACCCCCAGGGAAATGGAGGAGTACATTATATACCTGGATAAGCTGATGCGCCGCTACATCCAGAGGCTGCAGTGGCTGCTGTCTGGTGAGACTGCCCGCTGTCCTGGAGGGTGGGGGGCATGAAGGGCAGGGGGAGGACAACCCCAGGGACCCCAGGATCACTCCTTCCCAGACTAAGCACTCACAAACTGTCACCCAGTGGCAACATGACTTCTGGGTTCAGAGGTCAAGCATTGTGCTGGATAAAAGGAGGTGGAGCACGGACCAGAGCATCAGAGAGAACCAGGTCTGTCCAGGCAGCCTCCCACACCCCACCTCCTGGGTGTGACTGAGGGGCTGGCCCTCAGGAGCCTCAATTTAGCATTGATTGGGCTCCAAAGAACTGGTCCATGAAGGTAGAGATAGGAGGGTCTCCAGCAGAGAAGATGCTCCTGTTCTTCTTTACAGAGAGCACTGAGGACCCTCTGGAGAGGCCAGTGGCCGGGCTGGCTGGGAGGGAGACTCACATCCCAGAGGCGGCTTGGGTGGGAATCAGGATGGTCTGAAGCATCATGTCCAAAAGGCTGGGCGGTTGGCTAGAACTGAACAGGAGGGTGTTTAGGCTTTGGGGCCTGGAGAGTTCCTGGGACAATATGAGGAAGCATCCCAGTGTGGGCCGCTTGGGCTCCTGTGCAGATTCATTAAGTCCAGTCCTCTGCAGTAGAACCTGGTATAATCAGTCCTTGGTCTGCCACAGCTCTCCAAAGCCTCTGGAGGGGGCTGCAAAGTCCCAGATGCAGCTGTCAAGTCAGAGGCTGAGGTGGGGCAACAATGAGATTGTGTGCGCTCCCTACTCCGACACACACTTCCTGCCGGGAGAGTGTGAAGGCCAGCTGTGCAGTCGCTCCTGGTGTAGTACGAGTTGCACCTCCACATCACACGCAGCTACACACCCAACACCATCTAACACCTCAAAACATACCCAGAGGACACTGCGCTGATTCACTCATTCATTATTCAGCAAAGAGTGTCGTTCTCCCGCTCAGTGCTGGGGCGGTGGTAGAGGAAACACCCCACGTGGTCCCCGAGCTCATGGAGCATATGGTCCAGAGGAGAAGGATGTTACCCAAAGAACAGCAGTGATGAGTGTAAGGTGGAGACAGGCGTGGTGCAGGGAGAGGGGGCAGTGGGCCTGCACAGGGACATCATGAAGGGCTTCCCTGAGGAGGTGATCTGAAGGATGGACATCATCTGAGCAAAGAGAAGAAAGACTCTCAGGACGTGGCTGAGCTGCTCAACAGGGGACCAGGCTGAGTACAAAGACTGAAAGGAAGCTGGATTGGCTGAGAGTAAAGGGTGCATCCATCCCGAGAAGATGAAGCCATGGCCCAGATTTTATCTTAAGAGCAATGGGAAGACACTGAGGTTTTAAATAAGGGAAATGTGATCAAGTTACAACCAATCTCTTTGGTTGCTGTGTGGACAGCAATTGTTGAGGGGATGGAGTGCAATCAGGGGAACCTAGTAGGAATCCAGGGGATAAGAATAGGATAACTGGGAAGGTTAGTGATGATGGAGACAGACGAAGAAAGCAGAGTTAGATTAGGGAGACAATCGCAGAGCTCAGTGGCTTGCAGGGTGTTCTCTTCCGCTGTCTGGTTCCCAGGGTGGATCGGCTGGCCTTTTGTGTGGGAGGCCCCCAGACAGCTGGCTAGCTGTCCTCACAGAACATCCCCCATGCTTTAGGATGGCTCCCCTCCTGTCCTCATGTGGCCATGAGGATGGCCAGAGAATATCCCACGTGAGTCCTGGAAGATTCCTGGGTGGTGGGTCCAGCCAGCTCAGGCCGCCTTTTCCTGGAGAGCAGTGAGCCCATTTTACAGCAGGTTTCTGTTTTTTCTACTCCTGCCTCCAGTGAGATCTGAGGTGTGATTCAGGAATGCTTGACACACCATCTTCTGCTCTTTGGCTTCCTCCGTGTTACTTCCATTTAGCCTTGGGGCACCAGAAGGCCTGGGGCTAGCTGTTGCCTTAAAATGTAGATCAGAGGACCTGGATGTGAATCTCAGCTTCACTGCCAGGCTGTGTGACTGTGGGCAAGTCACTGACCCTCTCTGTTTCCCCTTGGGATAATTCCCAAATCCTATACCAGCCTCTCCAGCTTTCTCTCTGTCCCACACACATGGCATATTCTTCTCCCACTCAGAGCTTTTCTCAGTCTGTCTGCTCCGCACTTACCTTCTCTCCTTGGCCACTGCTCCTCATCCTTCAGCCGTAGATTGTCTGCTCCCCACCCCACATCCATCAGTTTCAGATTCTCCCCAGTGTGTATGCCTGTAAGTTTGTCAGAACCGTCAGCAGAGTGGTAGCTGTTAGTATAACATCTGTTTTCCTTTACGGACTGGCAGCTCCGTGAGGGCAGGGACCCTTCCTCATCTCCACTGCACTTTGCTCAGTGCCGGGCACACAGTGGATGCCCACTTGATTTCTATTGACCAACGTGCAGACCCTGTGTTCTGTAACATTGCTTCCAGCCCCAAACTGTGCTGTGACATCACTTAACTCAATCACCTAACATTAGAGGTGAGGAAGCTCAAGCCCAGGGAGGTTATAATCAGGTAATCTCTGGCAAAGTCACAGAGGAAACCTTGACCTCCCAAAGCCCAGGCCACCGACCTGCTCTGCCTTTGAATGATGACCACTCTAGCAACACCACAGAGGCTATCTCCCCCTGGGTTCACATCCGATTAGGTGGTGGGTGTGGTATATTTGATAGCTGCAGTGGGAAAAACCACCCTCGCTCCTCCCTGGCCTCTGCCCCCACCCACCCTGGAACAGGCAGCCGCCGACTGTTCGGTGTCATTTTGGAGAGCAAAGTGTGCATCCTGCTGGACACGTCGGGATCCATGGGCCCCTACCTGCAGCAGGTGAAGACGGAGCTTACCCTGCTGATATGGGAACAGCTGCGGAAGCACTGTGACAGGTAAGAGGCAGGGGTGCGGGTGGATGTGGGCAGGAAGATCCAAGCGATAGTTCTGGATGCTTCCCTGGCCAAGACCACTCCCTCCTCATGCTTCCAAAGGGCCTGGAGGGTTCCTAACTGCTCAGCTGAATAGCGGGAAGGAACACTGCCTTCTACTGTAGAAGTAAAGTGGTTTTTAGAAATCCGTCTCAGGCCCAGTGACAATTGCAAGCAGATCAGAGGAACCACCAGGTCGCCTTGGATTGTGGATTTTTCAAGAGGAGGTTTTGGCGTGGTTGGTTCTCTCTACCCAGAAGGGTTGACCCCGGAGGGACAGCTGGAAACTCAGACCCCAGGCTGGGACTCGTTCTTGCCTTAATATTAAAATGAGCAGGCATTTATAGAGCTGTTTCCTGTGCCAAGCACTTTACATGCATGAGGTCATTCAGCCTGCACCATGATCCTGTTATTATCCTCATTCTTCAGAAAAGGAAACAAGGGCTTAGAGATTAAGGCATTTGCCCAAGGTCATATAACCAGTAAGTAGCAATTACTGAGTGCGGATTTAAATCTGTCTGCATCTAGAATTTTCACCGTGTACCTTCTCAAACTTGGTTGGTCTGCAGGGGGCCCAGGGCTTGCTGTAGGGTCTTCAGGGATAAGCATGTGTCCTCATGGAAGTTACTCCCGCAAGATCAAAACAGACTGCGTGCATGCTCAGTCGTGTCTGACTTTGTGACCCTATGCACTGTAGCCTGCCAGGCTCCTCTGTCTCTGGAGTTTTTCAAGCAAAAATACTGGAGCGGGTTGCCATTTCCTCCTCCAGAGAATCTTTTTGACCCAGCGATTGAACCTACGTCTCCTGCATTGCAGGTGGATTTACCACTGAGCCATCAGTGAAGCCCTCAGTATAGACTGGCACATGCTAAAAAATCTCTTTTTCCTCTCTCCACCCCTCACTTTTTCTCCCTGCTCCCCAGTTTTAACCTGCTCAGCTTTGCAGAGGGCCTACAGCCGTGGCAGGACACTCTGGTGGAGACCACAGACGCAGCTTGTCACAAGGCCATGCAGTGGGTGACCTGCCTGCAAGCTCAGGGGAGCACCTCAGTCTTGCAAGCACTCCTGGCAAGTTCCACCACCAAGCCCAACCCAGAAATACTGTCCTAACTCCTAATCCTGACATTGCATGATGCTTTAGAGTTTACAGAGAGCACTTTAGAATTTACTAAGTGTTCAATCATTGCATCTTTCCAACAATCCAGTGAGAATGAGTTTCTCGAATTTCTGACTTTATAAATGATGACACAGAGGCTCAGAGAGGTTAAGTGACTTTCTTGGGGTTAACCAGCTCTGGAGTGAGCTGAACTCTTTTTCCTAAACGTCAACAGCTTCCTGGTCTGTCATCAGGTGAAAGGGGAGGCTCACAGTCTTAATGACAAGTTGGTGGGATCCAAGCAGACTTGGGGACAGCAGGTCAGTGGTTTCTGCATCCTGGTTGGCCCCTCCTCTGAACCAGACCGCCTACGTGCTCTTTCAGAAAGCTTTCAGTTTTCCTGATGTAGAAGGACTATATCTCCTGACCGACGGGAAGCCAGACACAAGCTGTAGTCTTATTCTCAGTGAAGTCCAGAGACTCAAGGAGAAGAGAGACATCAAAGTGCACACCATCTCCCCGGACTGCTCTTGCAGGTGGGCAGTGAGGAGGCGGTCGAGTTGCACCACTTAGCTACCACCACGTGTCTGAGGGGCACGTGGCCGTGAGCTGAGCCATCCTGGGCCCAAGTCCCGTGGGTCAGCCACTAGGAGGCCCCTGGGCAGGCATTGCACCAGAGGGAGAATCCCACTGAAACCCTGCCTACCTGTCAGCAGGGCATCCCAACTTTCTCCAGTGTGGAAACAGACTTGTACCGGTTCCCAGTCACATGCTGTGTTCTCCCACTTTGTCTTTCTTGGGGGCACATTTGTGAATAGGGGAAAAAGTTTAAAGTAGCTATGGCTATTTCCATAAACAATCGCCATAGAAGAAAGAACATGTGTTAAACAAGAGAGATTCAGCTCCTTCTGAAAAAAAAAAATTTAATGTAATTGGCAAAGCTGTGATTACTTACATTCATATTTAATCTCTCTGTCCAAACCATGAGCTCCGTAAAAGGCACACTGTCTCCCTGCCAGGCCAGACACATAGTCGGCCCTGGATAAATTGAGGAATGGGGCCATGTGCTCAGAGGGAGAGCCTGACACGGTGAATACGATTCACACAGCAGCACCACTGCCACCCAAAAACCATCTGGGAGAGCGGGCTTGTGATCCTGACACGGTCTCAATGGCACACGGCCTCAGGGTCCAAGACCCATCACCCCACTGATGTGACTTCTCCAGGGGCTGGGGGCTCACAGAGAGCTCGGTGGGCCTGGCCCCAGCCTCCTGTTCCTCCCCACAGGACTGCGGCTAGCTTCTTGAGAGACCTGGCTGCCCTCACCAGGGGGCGCTATCACTGCCCTGTTGGTGAGGACTTGCTTCTCGAAATGCAGGGCCTGCTGACCAGGGGCTTCATCCACCAAAGGGTAGGTTGTAGAGCTGCTGGGTGAGTTCTGTTGAAACGGTGCAATAAATACAATGTCAACAGGTGTGGTTTTTTCTTCCTAACTAACAATTAGCTCTTTGTAAATTACCTCTTTTAATCCTACCAACCATTTTTGTACTCATTTAACAGATGAATGAACAGGCTCAGCCAGGTTTAGGAATACACCTAAAGTCAGAGTAAATGGTAAAGCTGGAGTCCAGACATCCATGCTCCTAAGTTCTATGCTTTAATTCCTGCACGTTTCTGTCTTCTCACCATAAATTCATTAAAGTACAGATATTCAAATGTGTGATCTGTTAAAAATAAATATAGTAAAGTCAAAGATTTTATCACATATATGGAATAAGATTTTACAACCTGCTAGAAAGATTATGTATCTATTCATACTTTCTAGGGATGTGCTGCTGTGAATTATAACATTTCCAGGCCAACAAATCCAGTAGAACAATCAACAAGAATTCTGGATTTTTTTTTTTTTTTTAATTAAAGTTTACTGTCACAGGACTTGGCAAAATTTTTGAAGTTGAGTGCTTTGCATGATTTCTTTGTTTAAGTAACAGTTTTGGGGCAAATATTACTAATGATATAGAGGTCAGAACAAGTAAAAGTAATAAATATTCATCCATATCCTACACAGGAAAACACACTTGATGATATTGGGAAGGTTCTCTGTTTAATGCCTTATCAAATCAGATTCTTTGAATAGTTTCTGGGTGCAGAGTGGGACCTTTGCCCACTACTACTTCCAGGGAGAAGGAACACTTTCATCTCTCTTAGATTCTCTTATTAATTGTGAGAATTTTTATTTTTAAGGCTAAGCTCTGGAATTTCAATAGTTGACATAAGAAAAAGGTATGTCTGTGGAGCTGTTTTACTAAAAGAAATAGAGAAGGGGCTGGATAGGTTTTACTGATTGACAGTGAGATAAGGTGTATATACCACTTCTGTTCTACAGGGCAGAGCAGTGCTGACTTCAGTGAAGTCCAGGGCCCCTCTTGGTTTCCTCTGACTCTCAGACATCTTATTGCAAAGTGTCCCCTTTACAGAAAGACTGCCTTGACATATATTAAGCTCTCTGTCCCTGGAAACATGCAAGCTGAGGCCCACAAGATTTCCTGCACTGGGAGGAAGGTGGCACTGAGTTCACTCTAAAATTCTTCTCCTGAGATTTTGGATTTTCATGTCCCACCCAGTCATTTGATGGATCTAACTTCGGACTCGTTTCCCTCTTTCAAGGATCCTGCGCTGCCAGTATTTGAAGGAGATGATTTAAGGAGACTGGCGCAGGAGATCACCAAGGCCAGAGGCTTCCTCTGGCAGGCCCAATCCATCAGGTATGCCCTTCAAGCAGGCCCTCCCCCTGCCTCATAGCTCTAGCCCACCCAGACCCTGGGCACCACCCCAGTCATGACACCCTTGCTCCAAGAGTTCCTGCTTTCCGGGCCCAAAAATCTGGGCATCTTCCTTCATCTCCTGTTCACTAGGTCCCAACTCCAGAAGAAAAACAACCCAGAACCGAAGGTCACTCTTATTTAGAGAAGCATTCTCAGGTAAGGGGAGGGGACAAACCCTGTGCGGGCCAGGCAGCATGCTCTGCTTTGTGGGGAGGGATCAGAAACAAGGATTCCTCTACACAGAAAGGCCATCCTACAAAGAACCACATCTTGCTGTGAGCACAGGGTGCTCCGGAAAGCTGTAACCCCCAGATCAGCATCATCAGACACCAGGACTCCCTGGAAGCTGCAAGAGGAAAGCTGTCTATCCCTGGGTCCACCCTAATGTTCCTGCCTTGTCCCCAACAACCCTGTACTTCAGTCACAAGACTGTTCCTTGCCGGAAGTCCTGCACCAAGCCCCCTGTTTGGAGCATCCTTCTGCCACCCTCTGCCTGGTGACTCCTTCTCATGCATCAAGGCACAGTGCAAATGACATCAGATTCTCTGTGAAGATGCCCCTGGGATCTATCAAGAGCTGGGAGCCTCCAGCCTTCCCCCCAAAGCATTCTGCCCCCTCATCTCTCTTTATAGTGGTGGCACTTACTACACTTAGTATGCCACATCATGCTTCCTGGCTTCTTCGTCTCTTCTCCCTGAACATGAGCTCCCCCAGGACGAGGCTGGTGTCCTAACCATCTCTGGGTCCCCAGAACCTGCCACGTGGCAGACATGTGGTACACTGTGAGCTCGCAGCTTAGTTATGAGAGCCCCGCTCTGGAGACCGGCCAGATGGGATCGTTTCGGCCTCGATCCTCTTGCTCTGTGCTTTCCCACCACCTTAGTCCACGGGTGCAACACAGACTCAGCGTCAGCCCATCCTGGAGGAAGAAGAAATAAATGAGTCTCACCGCCACCCCAACCCCTGCTCAACCAAACTGGACTGCAGTCTGCTCTGGAGCCCAATCCAGAGCAAATGCTTGGCTCAAGCTTGTGAAAACTGGGCTAGATCTGCTGGGCCAGCCCCACTGTGTACACACGAAATGAATATGTCATGTATTACATCATTGGGGGTCATTTCTAAGACACGAAAAATTGCTTTTATTTAATTAATAGGATCAAAGCTACTTTTAAACTGATGTGATCATTACGGTGTGTGTCTGTGTGTAAATTTTTGGTGAGATAAACTTTATTAAAAGACTCATCTATGTTTTAACTTTTTTTTTTTACAAGAAAGTGGTTTATGAGCTTTTCTATGTAGCTATGTTTATTTTATCTGCATCTTTAAAAAAACTGTGATCATGGTCTTTCTAGTATTTTTTATACTTTTAGCTCTTATATCATGTAACACCTAACTTATTTTAGATATTGCAAACTTACATATTCAAATTGTGTGCAATTTTTATTTTTTCTATAAAATTAAAATCACACTTTAAAAAAAGACTCATCTCTAGATATATGAACTCCAAATCAATAAGATAAACATCTTAACTTTTTTTAATGGACAAAAGTTTCAAATATAAATGAAATTTATGTATATGAAAATAGGTATATATATATAGGTGTTCAACAGCCTTATCTATCAGTGAAATGCAAAATAAAACTACAGTGAGAACCACCACAACACCCACTAGAATGGTTAAAAATAAAGACTGACAATATCAAGATAGGGAGCAACTGGAACTCTCACATGTTGCTGGGGTGGAAGTAGGGCAGTGTAAATTGATCCAAGCACTCTGGAAAACTGCTTGGCAATTTTTGCTAAAGTAAAACATATGGAATAAAGGAAATTTTACTAAAGTAAAACATATGGACTTCTCTGGTGATCCAACGGTTAAAAATCCTCCTGCCAAGGGAGGGGACACAGGTTCGATCTCTGGTCCAGGAAGATTCCACGTGCCACAGGGCAGCTAAGTCCATGCACCGCCACTGCTGAAACCCACGCCCTACAGCCCATGCCCCGCAGCAAGAGAAGGCCACCACAGTGAGAGAGTAGCCACTCCCAACTAGGGAGGAGCCCCTGCTCTTGGCAGCTAGAGAAGTCCTGCGGGTAGCAACAAAGGCCCAGTGCAGCCAAAAATAAATTAATTAGTTAAATAAAGTTTTTAAAAAGTATGCTTCCTCTCTGCCAGCAATTCCACTCCAAGAGAAACAAGTGCCCACATTTGACAAAAGACATATATAAGAATGCTTATAACATCTTTATTCATAAGAGTCAGAATGTGGAAACTAATTAAATGCCCATCAGTGGTAGAACGGACAAATAGATTGTGATACATATTTGCAGTGGAATACTACACATCAATGTAGAAAGAATGAACAGCTATATTCAGCAAGCTTTTATGAACAAATTGGGCAAAAGAAACTGGACACAAAAGAGCACATACACTGTAATCCCATTTATATGAAGTTCAAGAATAGTCAAAACTGGGGGCTTCCCTGGTGGTCCCGGGGTTAAGACTCAATGCTTTCACTGCCGTGGGCCTGGGTTCAATCCCTGACTGGGGAGCTAGGATCCCACAAAGTGTGCAATGTACCAAAAAAAAAAAAAGGCAAAACTATTATTGGTGATAGAAGTCAGAGGTGATTACCTTGTGTGTGTTGGAGCCACAGGGCTGTATCTCAGTCTGGGGGTGGCTACACTGATAAGTAAAAATTCATCAAAATGTTTAAAAACACAGTTTACTAAAACTTGACAAGCCATGCCTTTGGCTAGGCTCTGTACCGGCCCAGGGAGACAGCAGTGACTACAGTCCCTGCTGCCACAGTGGATATCAGTCTGGTCTCTGTCTTGGACCGCTGCCCTCCACATCATCCCCATCCGTGCGGAGAAAACAACCCGTGGTCACTGTATTATGTCACTCAGGCTGTTGAGACAAAATACCACAGACTGAGGGGCTGAAGTGTTGTCTCCAGCTCTGGAGGCTGGAAGTCCGAAATCAAGGTATCGTGCTCCCTCCAAAGGCACTGGGAAAGGCCTGGAACAAGCCTCTCTCCTGGCTTCTACCAGTTCCTTGCTTCTGGCAGCATGCTTCCAATCTTCCCACGATGCTCTCCTCGCGCACATGTCTGTGTCCAAATTTCCCCTTTTTACAAGGATGCCAGTCATACTGGGTTAGGGCCATACTCTAGTATGACCTCATCTTTAATTACATCTGCAATGACTCTTCCCAACTAAGGTCACATGCTGAGGCACTGGGGCTTGGGACTTCAAGGGTGGCACAGTTGGACTTAAGGGTGTTCAATTGATGAACTTGAGGGTGGCACAATTCAACTGTAACACCTGTTAACAGTTGCAAACTATGCTTTTCCTAATGAGACTACACTTAGGCCTGGAGAACAAGAGTCCTCTGGCCCTGCTGGTGGGAGAGGAAAGGCTGGTCTTTGCGAATGGAAGGACAGACCAGATGCATGGTTTGCAAAGCAGCAAATCACAGGTCTTGGGACTGAATCCCAACCTCTCATATTACAATGATAACAGCTACCATTGGTTGAGTGCTGACTGGGCAGGCATGATACTAGGCATTCTGTTATGGTACCTTGTTAGCCACAAAGTCTCACAACACCACAGCTGTAAAATACACACCAGTTCTGGTTTATGGATGAGGAAACAGAGCCCTGTAGCTGCCCAAACACACACGAGAAAGTGACAGAGCCAAGATTTAAACCCAGGACTGACCCCAGATGTTCAAGCTGGCTCTAGAAAAGGCAGAGGAACCAGAAATCAAATTGCCAACATCCACTGGATCATCGAAAAAGCAAGAGAGTTCCAGAAAAACATCTATTTCTGCTTTATTGACTATGCCAAAGCCTTTGACTGTGTGGATCACAATAAACTGTGGAAAATTCTGAAAGAGATGGGACTACCAGACCATCTGACCTGCCTCTTGAGAAACCTACATGCAGGTCAGGAAGCAACAGTTAGAACTGGACATGGAACAACAGACTGGTTCCAAATCGGGAAAGGAATACATCAAGGCTGTATATTGTCACCCTGTTTATTTAACTTATATGCAGAGTACATCATGAGAAACGCTGGGCTGGAAGAAGCACAAGCTGGAATCAAGACTGCCGGGAGAAATATCAATAACCTCAGATACGCAGATGACACCACTCTTATGGCAGAAAGTGAAGAAGAACTAAAGACCCTCTTGATGAAAGTGAAAGAGGAGAGTGAAAAAGTCAGCTTAAAATTCAACATTCAGAAAACTAAGATCATGGCATCTGGTCCCATCACTTCATGGCAAATAGATGGGGAAACGGTGGCTGGCTTTATTATTTTTGGGCTCCAAAATCACAGCAGTTGGTGACTGCAGCCATGAAATTAAAAGACAGAAAGTTATGACCAACCTAGACAACATATTAAAAAGCAGAGACATTACTTTGCCAACAAAGGTCTGTCTAGTCAAAGCTATGGTTTTTCCAATAGTTATGTATGGATGTGAGAGCTGGACTGTAAAGAAAGCTGAGTGCCAAAGAACTGATGCTTTTGAACTGTGGTGTTGGAGAAGACTCATGGGAGTCCCTTGGATTGCAAGGAGATCCAGCTAGTCAATCCTAAAGGAGATCAGTCCTAAGTGTTCATTGAAGGACTGATGCTGAAGCTGAAACTCCAATACTTTGGCCACCTGATGCGAAGAGCTGACTCATTTGAAAAGACCCTGATGCTGGGAAAGATTGAGGGCAGGAGGAGAAGGGGATGACAGAGGATGAGATGGTTGGATGGCATCACCGACTCAACGGACATGAGTTTGGGTAAACTCCGGGAGTTGGTGATGGACAGGGAGGCCTGGCATGCTGCGGTCCATGGGGTCACAAAGAGTCAGACACGACTGAGTGACTGAACTGAACTGACCCCATGGCCTTGCCCCACTACAGTCCCCCACTACGCCCCTTTTCATCTCTCTGAATCTGATTAATGAAGCAAGCAGCATTAAAACAGAGTTGTGAGAATTGAGCAAGATACCTTACCACTTGCCATATAGCATGTGCTGGCTGAGTTTTTTCTCTTCCCCGCTCCTACCCACGCACACAAAGGAGGTTCATACAGGTGAAGCCTCTGCACTAGCCCTCTCCAAAGTAAGCAGCCCTTGGTGTTCTGGGTCAGCCTTGGAGTACAGCCCCGCCCCTAGCTCCACTTCATCAGCTGTGCCCACTCCTGGGCACATTCTTGCCTCTCTGCCACTGCCACTTGTGAATGAGTTTTCCAGGGATGGTGTGATCCATCTGGGTCCCCAGTGCAAGGGAAAGGACAGCACAAGAATAACCTATTAAATGTGGAACGATGGCATTGGAGAATGGATAACCCAGAGTTGGGTGGAGGATGCAAGAAATGAAGGGTAGACAGATGGGTGGAAGGGAGGAAAGAAAGATACAGAATGAACTGGATGGATGAAAAGCTGTATGGATTAAGTGGAAAGGCAGAATGTCGGTGAATAGATGAACGGACAAAAAACAGTTTTAAATTGGTAGAAGGCTGGATGAATAGACAGAGATGGATGGAAAAGTGGGAAAATGAATAGATGGAAAGAGAGGAAGCGGGGAGGGAAGGAAGGAGGGCAGGAGGAAAGAAGCAGGAGACAGGCTGAACAGAAGGGACCGCGTGGGAGAGGACATGGATGGATAGGTGGGTGGAAGAAAGAAACACCTTTTCTTGGGTTTCAAGACGTCTCTGCAGGCAGGATCGGGCCCAGCACGCAGGACGTTCCTGCCCTCTCCCCACCAGCATCGTGGCCCATTTCACCCTTCGACCGGCCTCGGTTTCCCCTCTGGGAGAGCCTGCGTGTCCCCGCCTTAGAGACCAAGGTTGTGGAGTGGGCAGCAGGATCAGGGGAAAGAGGCGAGGGGCGGGCGCGGGGCGGTCCCCTAAGCCGCGGCCGGCTCCGCCCCGTGGAGGCGGAGACCCCGTGGAGGCGGAGGCCCAGCAGCATCCGGCTCAGCATCTAGACCAACCGAAGCGCGGGCGCTGCCGAGATCACTCAGCGCCGCGGGAGCCCGGCCAGGTAAGCGCCGCTGGGGCGCCGGGCGCGGGGCGCGGGGAGGGGGCGCGCGCAGCAGCCGCAGCAGGCAGGACCTGCCCAGCAGGAGGCTTTCAACATGGGATGGGTTGCCCCGCTCCTACCCACCCAGCGTGGGTGATGGGTCTGGAGTGGTCCCTGCCCCTCTCCCTGTTGCCTTTCACCCGACCCTGCTTTGGGTCCCCAGCGACCTGGATCCAGAGCCAGCCATTCACTCAGACTCTATCAGAGTTCGCAAATGTTCTCTGAGCCTCAGTTTCCCTCCCTGATGATGGGGGCAGTAAGCCTCCGCTGCACAAGGCTGCTGGGAGGATTGAATGCGGCGGTGCCGGGGCCAGCTCTTCTCTTAGCCCTAAGCTCCCAGAGGCAGAACCGCTCCCAGGGGTTTCATTCTTTCATTCAGTATCTGTTTAGTGACAGCCTGCTTTGTCCCAGGCACAAGACTGGGTGGGGGCCACGGACACTACCTGATCCAAGCCCTCCTGGCGCATGTGTGCCGGTGGCCTGTGAGGGCCCTGCCATCGGTAAGGTGGACAGGGTTAGTGGTTTCATCAGGCAGACGTGGATGCTGAGGTGCAGTAAGGTTAGAAGGACCTTGCCCAAGGGCGCACCCGGGAAATTCGACCTGCGGCAGGGTCCCAACCTTTGTCACAGAAAGCATCCGCGTAGGATAGAAAAATACTCTGGTGCCACAGACTGTTTCCCAGCACAGAGTGCCAGGCCTGGTAGAGAAGGGTTCCACTCTGTGGTTCCTTCCCTCTCCTGCTGGGGGAACTGGACTCATACTCTGTGATGACTGAGATCTGGGGGGGAGACACCTGTTACAGCCGTGAGTGCCAGAGCTTGTATGGCGCCTAACTATATCCCTCACTCAGAACTATGGCCAGCAGGGCAGTGACAGGAGACTAGAAGATACCATACAGCGGTCCCAGACTCTGTCCTGTGACCACCACCAGCAACACCTGTGCGCCCATCACTCAGTCACACATTTGCACCTGTTCTTTTTTTAACTTATCTTAAATTGAAGGATAATTGCTTTACAACCTTGTGTTGGTTTCTGCCATCCGGCAGCATGTATCAGCCATAGGGACACATATGTCCCCTCCCTCGCACCTGTTCTTTTTTTATAGCCACTGTGTGCCACGCGGAGCAGAGTTTACCTGTCTCTGTATCCGCAGGGCCTGGCACACTCTGGTAGACCCAGAATACACAGTACACATTGCTGCTGTTATTAATGATGATCATGGTGATCCGGCCTGTAGTCCAGCCTTATCCTCAGGTGGAGCAGGAGGTAGGGGGTGAGATGATGGTGACAGTGACTGACAGCCTGGCTCGCTTTAAGTCTTGAGTGAGGAGGACAGGATCCTCAGAGCCGGACCCCAAGGACCGCAGACCTTATCCTGAAGCCCACAGCGGGTTGGGCAAGCCTTGTGGTGTCAGCCAGCTGCACTACTGGGGACCTGGGAGAACCAGAGGCAGCAGTTGCCAGGGCAGAGGTGGTCCAGCCCTTGGACAAGTTACCAAGGCCCTTTGGATCCCATGTGGCTCCTCCCTTCTTTCCTCCTCCAGGAAGTCCTCCCCATTTCCCCATCAGAAAGCAGTCACCGCCGTGCCTCCCCCCGACCCAACCCAATCAGGTGGCATGATTTGATCCATCTCCCTCTAATACTACATGGGAACTGGGCTTTTAAGGAGCTGGTAGAGAAGTCGGGTGGGCTGCCGTCTATGGGGTCGCACAGAGTCGGACACGACTGAAGCGACTTAGCAGCAGCAGCAGAGAAGTAAGGAATGCTTGGTGTAAATCTCAGCCATGTGGTGTGGCTTTGGGCCCTGGGTTCCTGAGCTGTGAATCCCAAGTCCTTGGCTGCTTTGTCTCTGACTCTCTGAGGAAGGCAGCAGCCACCTTGGAAGTTCTCAAGATTCCAACAGGGATAGATTTGGGAACTCAGAGGGTCTCTAATTCCCACCAGCAAGTCCCCTAAGCCCCCAGGAGTGTGATAATCCACATGACTCAAGGCAACTCTAGAGCATATGCTCTTCTGTTTTTCCCTACAGGTGGATAGATCCCAGGTCCACATGGCTCAGTAGAAGATGAAGCCCAACCCGGCAGGCTCCTCCCAAGAGGCCTGCAAAGCTGCAGGACAGGGCCAGCAGAGCTGCCCCGTCTGTCAGGCCTGGGGTGGGGTCTCAGGCCTGGGGAATGTGTCTGGACCTGGGCTGGGGCCTGGTATAGTTCCAGAACATGGATCAAGGCCTGCTGCTGCTACAGAATATGGACCAGGGACTGGAGCAGTGTCAGGCCCTGGGCAGGGGCCTAGTGATGTTCTGGGACCCAGACAAGGGTCTGGAGCAGTGTCAGGCCCTGGGCAGGGGCCTAGTGATGTTCTGGGACCCAGACAAGGGTCTGGAGCAGTGTTGGGTCCTGGGCAGGGGCCTAGTGATGTTCTGGGATCCAGACAAGGGTCTGGAGCAGTGTTGGGTCCTGGGCAGCGGCCTAGTGATGTTCTGGGACCCAGACAAGGGTCTGGAGCAGTGTTGGGTCCTGGGCAGCGGCCTAGTGATGTTCTGGGACCCAGACAAGGGTCTGGAGCAGTGTTGGGTCCTGGGCAGGGGCCTAGTGATGTTCTGGGACCCAGACAAGGGTCTGGAGCAGTGTCGGGTCCTGGGCAGCGGCCTACTGCTGCTTCAGGAGCTGGGTCAGTGCCTGATTTAGGAGCTTCACCTTCCCCTGGCCGAGAGGTAGGGCCTGGACCCAGGCGGGGATCAGGGGCTGGGCAAAGACCCAGTGAGCCAATAACAATCCCAACACCGGCTCAACAGCAGAAGACTCAGGCCACCCCTGGGCAGGCCTCAAGGCAGAAGGTTGTGGTCACCGGAGGAGCAGGCTACCTGGGCTTTAGCCTGGGTTCCAGCCTGGCCAAGAGCGGCACTTCTGTCATCCTGCTCGACCTCCGCAGACCCCAGTGGGAGCTGTGCCCAGGGACCGAGTTCATCCAGGTGCAGTGATGAGTCTTGGGGGACGGGCGGGGGGCAGGGTGGTGGTGGAGGTCAGAGGTTGGTGTCTGATGTGTAACCAGTCGCTGGTAGTGAAGAGCACAGGCTCCAGAGTCAGACTCCAGCTCCCAGCTGGGCCGCCACGGCCACAGGGCCCCACACCTCTGAGCCTCACGTCTTCATCCACAGAAAGGGGACACCAACAGTATCTGCTTCACTAGAGACTTATGGGGAGTTGAGACAGTGCGTGTAAAACTCTGAGCGCGTTCTCTGTGACTTAGCTCCATAGACGGGGCTGATGATGATGAAGACAGACGCCCAGTGGAATCATCTAGTAAATCCTGCCCCACAGCTTGTCCGGGCTCTGCAGATGCTGGGCCTGGTGGGGTCAGGGGGCTGGCTCTGGGACCTGCCACAGCTGTAATGTCTGATTACCTTGGGCCCAGACCTCCTACCTCCGTGTCTTTCTCCTCTGTTTCAGGCTGATGTCCGCAATGCAGAGGCTCTGCACCGTACCTTCGAAGGGGTGGACTGTGTTTTCCACGTGGCCTCCTACGGAATGTCTGGTGCTGAGCAGGTGAGACACCCCCCCACACACAGGGCTTAGGTCCTGGCTCTGCCTGCCCCCCTAATCCCTGGGTGTTCATTATGCTCTTCACCTATTCCAGGGAGGATTTGGGCTATACCCAGCCTACATTTGGCCCATGAGACCAAGTGCCAGTTCTGCCATTTTCTAGCTGTGTGACTAGGAAAGTTAAGTTAACCTCTCTGCACCTCTGTTTCCTCATCTGTTAAGTGAGGACACAACTAGAGCTAATGGCACAACCTCCCCAGAGAGCAGTATAACAGTATCTGTCAACGCATGCAACAGCCTTTGACTCAGAAACTACACTTACTTATGTATTTGCAGCATTGGTTTTAATAACAAAGCAGGAACTAACCAAAATGCCCAACTACTGGGGACTATTTAAATAAATTGTGATATAGCCTAACAATGAACTTCTATGCAGCCATTCAAAAGAAGGCGAAAGAATGAGGTAACTCAATATGTGCTGATAACAGAACAATTTCCTAGGTACTGTGGGGGAAAACAGCATTTGACACTTTTTTTTTTTTTTTTAAATAAAAGGCATATACTCACATTTGTATTAGAAACGGGAGGGAAATTTCTTCTTCGTTGCATACTAGTTTCACTGTTTGAGTAGTTTTAACCTTGTGATTGTATTACCTATTGAAAACAACTGCAACAAGAATAAATATAGCTTGAAAATCAGTATAGAACCCACTTCCCTGTGTGGTTGTAGGGATTAAATGAGATGTAAAGGCTTCGCTGTGCCCCTGACACACAAGCAACTCTCACTGTGGCCCAGTTGTTTTTATTTTTCACACCCCTGCCCTCTCACTAGGGTAGACAGCAGTATTACTGTCTCTGTCTTATGGATAAGGAAGCTGAAACTTCTAGAGTCAGGAAGCAATCCAACATATTTGAGGCTCTTTTCTGTGTGAAGCCCTGCATCAGGTCCTCTCATGGGGCTTATTAAATCCTGCCAACCATCCAAGGGACTCTTCCCTCACTTTATAGGTGAGGGAGCTGACTGCCAGATGGGGGGTGGAAACTCCCCAGTAGCCCAGGCAAATGGGAGCAGAGAGGGGCACTAGAGCCCAGGGCCCCCACACTACCAGGGGCCCCTGGGAACCCCTGCCTCTGAGCTGCAGCCCCCCACCCCGCCCCACCCAAGCCCAGCCGCACACCCTCAGCTACAGGGCTGAGACAGCACCTCGACTCTCACACCTCCGTCTTGCCTTTTAGCTGCAAAAAGAGCAGATTGAGTCTATAAACGTTGGAGGCACCAAACTAGTGATCGATGGTAGGCGCTCAGAGCAGAGTGTGACCCGCTGTGTGTTTGCTGCTTCCTTCCTTACCTGGGCTGCCGCAGGCCCAGCTCTGGGGGACAGGGCAGGGGGACAAAGGTGGGAACCTCCTCCCACCCCCTGCCCTCCTTCCTGTTCTGCAGGCGTGCCCAGGCCCTGGCATGGGGCTCAGTGTGACCTCAGTGTGTCTGGGGACACAGGAGTGGAGTTTGCACAGAGGGCTTAGCAGTTGGGAGCAAGAAATGTTGCTGAAGTTCCAAATGAGAAGACCCACCTCTGGGCTCTCAGGGCATGTCCTGCCTTATCCTCCCTCCTGTTTTTCTCTCTGATTCTAGAGTGTGTTTTCCTTATGTCCCCACTGAATGAGACTTTCTTCTGACCTGTCCCTGGCAAGGTGGCCACACTGAGAAGGAAGAGTGAGGCAGCCTGGCCCCCAGGGACTCTCAAAGCAGGGGCTTGACCCCTCCCCAAGTTAAGGGAAGGAGGCCCTTCCCTCCTGAGGCAGGATGTGTGCTGGAGGGTGGGTGGAGGACTCATCCAAGGAGGTCCCCAGGGGCACCCCTCAGCCAACTCCCTACTCACATCAGCGCTCTGTGTATGTGTGTGTGTGTGTGTGTGTGTGTGTCTGTGTTGCTGTGTGACCTGTCGCTGCAGTTTGTGTCCGCCAGCGGGTTCCAAGGCTTGTCTACACCAGTACCGTCAACGTCGCATTCGGCGGGAAGCCTATAGAACAAGGCGATGAGGACTCTGTGCCATATTTCCCACTGGAGAAGGTACCTGGCTTCCTGGAGAGGTGGGCAGGGCGGACCTGGGACCCACAGTTCAAAGGGTAGGGATGGGCAGAGCCAGGGTCAACTTCACAACTCAGGGTGAGACCCAGGAGCAAAGAGTCCCCAAACAGCATGGTTCAAGCCCTCTCCTACTTCAGTCATGCCAGCAAAGGCTTTGAAATCACACCGACCTGGCCTTGAACCAGCAAAGCAACTTTCTACTGTGGGACCCTGAGCAGATCACTTCACTTGGAGGCTCTCCTTCTACACCTGGGCATGATAACACCACTCTGTGGGGATGTGGAGAGCTGGAAATGAGACGATTATGTGAAAATGCCACGTGAGCACAAGGATTCCATGTAAACAGTCCATCTGACATGCATCCAGCATCCACATCCCAGCGCAGCCGACGACCCAGTGCAGGCGACGTGGCTGACGGGAAGCTCCATTGTTACTGCTCTGAACTCTCTCCTCTGTTCGTGGCTCCCACCCAGAGGGAGAGGAGCGGCAGTAGGGCTCAGGGCTTGGCCATTTCCTGGTGAGGGTCCCAGAAGTGAACTCCCATATGGTCAGAAGCAAAGGTGCAGCCCTGGAGCCAGGAGGGCTGGGTGGTGTGATCAGCAGTGTCCCTGACCCCATCTGGTGGCTCTATTCTCCCTGTCCTTGAACAGCACATGGACCACTACTCCCGAACCAAAGCCATCGCTGACCAGTTGATCCTCATGGCCAATGGGACGCCTCTCCCAGGTAAGTACTGGGGGCCTGCTCACAGCCAACATGCGTGTCCTCTACTGCCTCCCTGAAGGACATGAGCAATTCTCGCTTTTAGCTGGTATGTTTCTGAGGCCCAGCTTCCTTCTAAAGGACACTTCCCCAGGGCCTTGGACATTCATCATCCAACACATTCTGAGCACCCACACCCAACAGGGATACAGCCTGGAAAACATCAGATCCAGTCTCTGCCCTCACGTTGCTCATGGTCTGGTGGGGAGACATTTGGGTTAGCCCAAGTCTAGCCCTCTTTTCTGCCACATAGGCGGGCATCCAGTATGGGGGAATCCTCTTCTAGATAAAAAGAGTACAAATTTATGAATATGCAGTGAGGCGTGGTGCTCTGGAAGGGCTGTGCAAGTGAGGGACGCTTCAGGAACTCCCAGAAAAATTGGCCTCGGCTGCCCAACTGGATTGCCTCTTCTTATCATATTGTCATAAAGAATAATAATAGAATAAGGACTGGTGGCAGCATGGTGCAGTGGCTAAACACCCACATACCAGCATCAGACTGAACTGAGTTCAAACCCCAGCTCTACCACCTTTCAGCAAAAGTCTCCTATCTCTTGACAGCATCTGTGTAAGGCAAGAGACCCAGTTTCTTTCCAAACTCAGGAGTTAAATATATTAAAAGTCCTTGCTATCCAAATTATATTTGCTTTTTGAAATTCAGAAACTAAAAAGAATCAGAAAAGCTGGTTTCTCTCACTGTCTACACTCAGGAGCCAAGTGGATTTAGAGGGTGAAGGTTGCTTGGTATCATAATCCCCAAATTTACAGGACAGAAAACTGAAGCTAAGAGGTTAACTGACCTAGATCAAGGTCACACGGCTCTTAGGTGGCAGGCGTAGGGTTTGAAAAGGCACCTCCCCCCAGGGGAGTCTAACACCAGAGCCTGGGGCTAATCACTTAGCCCCAGGCTCCACTTAGTGCTCCACTTAGCTGTGGCTGAGTGGTCTCTGAGCAAGAACGCTTCCCCCTAAAATCCCCCACACCTCACCCCTCACCCTGGACCTGTCAGGCCTCAGTTGTTTATCCCAGTACGAATATCCAGCTGTGTTTCCCAGAAGTTTGAGCCTGCACAGTAGAACTCTCTTCTCTATCAGGGCCTCCCCTGGATGGACCTGCACTCCTACAAGTCAGACACCTAATCCTCCAGCTGAGAATTATTTATACAAGCATCCCCAGCTTTCCATGGTCAGGACAGTCATGGATACCCTGGGCCCCACCCCTCTGTGACGTAGCCGCCCAGTACCCCACTGGCCAATGTCAGGTGCAGCCCAACCAGCCTTCCCCCAACCCCCACTCCATGCCCAGGTGACCCAGAGTTTAAAATTAGCTCCAGGCTGTCTACAGAAAAGCTCACCTGATACCTGCCTCACAGGAGGCCTGCCACAGTCTCCCCGGGTGATTTCCAGTCCCTGCTCCCCTAGCTGGTCCCTGAGAGACTCTGCCTCTAGCCTGGCAGGGAGCAGCCTGGGCCCTATAGCAGAGTCTTCAGACTTGCAGACCCCAGCTCCATGTGAAGGCTCTGTGTCTTTATGTCTCTGGGTGTGTGAGTGTCCTGGGGCCACCAGCACAAATCACCACTAACCTGGTGGCTCGAAACAGCAGAAATTTCTTCTCTCACAGTTCCTATAGTTCACAGTCAGATGTCTGAAATCCAAGTGTCATTTGGGCTGCACTCCCTCCAGAAGTGTGTGGGAGAATCCTTCCTTGACTCTTCCGGCTTCTGGTGGCTCCAGGAGCTTGGGGTCCTTCTTTGGTATGTGGCCGCATCACTTGGCGTTGGTCTCCGCCTCTGTCTTCATGTGGCCTCTCCTCTTCTCCCTTTGTGAGTGTCTTATAAAGCCACCTGACATTGGATTTAAGGCTCAACAGGATAATCCATGGAGAAGGCAATGGCACCCCACTCCAGTACTCTTGCCTGGAAAATCCCATGGATGGAGGAGCCTGGTAGGCTGCAGTCCATGAGGTCGCTAAGAGTTGGACACGACTGAGCGACTTCACTTTCACTTTTCACTTTCACGCATTGGAGAAGGAAATGGCAACCCACTCCAGTGTTCTTGCCTGGAGAATCCCAGGGACAGGGGAGCCTGGTGGGAGGCCGTCTATGGGGTCGCACAGAGTTGGACGAGACTGAAGTGACTTAGCAGTGGCAGCAGGATAATCCAGGATAGTTTCATGTTTAGATCCTTAATTACATCAGCAAAGACCCCTTTTCCAAGTAGGGTAGCATCCATGGGTTCCAGGACACAGACATAACTTTTCGGGGCCCACCATTCAACCCACTACACTGGGCTTCATTGTTAAGTGAGGGTGTTGGAGAAGGAACAGTCAGGATGGCTATAGAGCAGTCAGGAGCAGGCTATGACCCTGTGATACCGTCCCTGGCTAATTTATGAAGAAAAGGGAATTTATACTGGAAGGATATGTGATAGCTTCTGGAAAATATCATCCAGAAAATGACCAACAGGGTTTAGAAATGACAGGGTCGGGGTGATTCCAGGGAGCTGGGAGGCAGTATCTGGTGATCAGTCTCTCAGGGTGAGCCCACTCTTAGGATTTTAGATCCATGTTAGTGGGATGCACAGAGTTATGTTCCTGGGTGAGAAGATGGCATTGACTCAGCCTGGGTCTTGGAATGCCACCTCAGAGAAGAGAAGTGTATCTAGACTGACATTCCACCACCCCCAACCTGGTGCAAAGGGGAAGGAGCTTCCAAAGAAAGGTGGGCTTCTGGTCCCAGAGGATGGCATACACTCAGCTCCCCAAACTGGGAGCAGGCTGCTTGGGGAACCTGAGCCTTGGGGGAAGTGGAACATCTACCAGGAGGCACTATCTCAGTTAAGGAGATGGGGTTGGGAGTCAAATAATTTACAAATAGTAACTGAAAAAATTTTTTAATAAATTAGGATAAATTGAAATTTTTGTAGACTTTCTTAAGACTTGAATATGTTTGGGGCAGCTCTTCAGGCTATATACCCCTAGACCTCCCCCCACAGGGTGACAGGCTCCCACTTCCACCAATGGGGACCCCTCAGCAGAGAATTTGGGAAGCCCTGGACCAAGCTCTATCTTAGTCTGGAGACTCTGCTGACACCGCAGAGAGGGGGGACAGACCTCCAGCTCTCATGCTGATGGCTCTAGTCTTCCTTTCTGGTTGTCTGGAAAGGGTAACTGCAACCACTAGTTACAAAGCATCCAGGTGAAGAGACCAAGGCTGAGAGAGCTGAGGGTCAGGGGGCTGAGTTGTTAGTACTGTGCCACCAGAGGTGTGAGCGGAAACAGCTTGAACCTGGATCTCCATCTCAGCTCCACTAGGTTGAGCTGTGTGCCCTTAGGCAAATCACATCTCTTCTCTGAGCCTTGGCTCCTTTATCCATAAGACAGGGATAATAACAGCTCTCACCTCCTAGGGCTGCCTGGAGGGGAAAATTCCAGGCTTACCAGAGCATCAGATGAAGGCACCAGACACATAGCAAAACCTCTCTGAGAGCGCTATGGACCTTAGCTAATGACTAGAAGAAAGAAAGAGCTATAACTATCGGCATGAGGGCATGTGGGTCCATGCACATCTGTAAAATGGGCACAGTAGGACTCTCGTGGGAGTCAAAGGCGATCACATCTATCAGAGCTGGTTAAACTCTCATGGGCCATGCACATAAGTGTTGCCTCTGTTACTGGCCTGTGAGTTTTGTGAGTTCAGGCACCATTTCTTGGTCCTCCTGGGATTCTTCACAGCATCCATCCCAGGACCCAGTGCAGAGCGAGTGGGGAGGGGGATGATTCTCAATAGTGTTTGTTGAATGACTAGCTGATCTACTGAGAGAATAATTAATTGAATGAGAAAACTCCAAGGACCTGCGTATCCCACTCACCTGTCCAGGTAGGACCAGGAGATGTGGACAGCCTTTCTATCCCCCTTCCTGCTCATCTACCCCTTCCTAGGCCCCTGACTGCGCTCCCCTGTGTCATAGGAGGAGGCTCTCTGAGGACATGTGTGCTCCGGCCCCCAGGGATCTACGGCCCCGAAGAGCAGAGGCACCTGCCCCGTGTGGCGGTACGTTGTTCCCACCTGAGGCCGGAGGCACGGGGGGGAACCCGGCTGGAATTGTGTGAATGAGGACCCAGGGTCCCCATGTCAGTCTTGGGTCAGTGCCCCAGAGGGGGACCCTCGGTTCTGGGAGAACTCCTGCCCCCACCAGGCCCACCAGGAACAGAGTTCTTGGGGGTACTCCAGCCAGGCCTGGTACCCATAGAGAAGACGTGGAGTTACAACCCCAGAGAGGCAGAAGAAACTGTTGCCCTGCCCAGATATGGGCTCCCTGAGGGCCAGAGGGCTCATCTCATGCTGCTGGCACCAGGGTCTCCACACAGAAAGCCCCTCTCCAAACAAAGCTGGGTGCCAGGGATATGGCTGCAAGGGGCTCTAGATCCTGTCCTCAGATTTCTCACAGCCTAGTCAAGGAGACAGGTGCCACAGTCACAGATTCAGGGTGGTATGGGTTGAGGTGAGAGGGAGAAGATGGGAAGACAGCAGAGAGGGCCTGGCAGGGGAAGTCCAGGAGGGCTTCCTGGAGGAAGTGACACCTGTGCTGTTTGAATAGGAAATGAGCTAACCAAGCAAAGCAGGTAGTGGAGAGAAGGTGATCCAAATAGAGGAGAGAGTTTGGGCACAATGCTGGAAATGAAAACCGGTTCCAGGTTTGGGGATGTACTTCCCTGGTGGGTGAGACAGTAAAGAATCTGCCTGCAATGCAGGAGACCCAGGTTCAATCCCTAGGTCGGGAAGATCCCTGGAGAAGAGAATGGCTACCCATTACAGTATTCTTGCCTGGGAAATGCCATGGACAGAGGAGCCTGGTGGGCTCCAATCCATGGGGTCACAAAGAGCTGAACACAACTGAGCGACTAACAGTGAACAAAACAGACAATTCTGCCCCCCTCCCTGTGGGCTTTATATTCCCACAGGAAGGGAGACAGAATAAACACCTTACATGACAAGGAATATTCGAAGGTGCTGGGGACTGTGGAGAAAGAGGAAAAGTGCTGTGGGGTGGGGGAAAGCTGGGGTGCCAACAGTCAGGAAGCCTCTTCGAGCAGGGACGTTGAGCACCTTGAGGTGACCGGTGTATCACACAGATAGGCAGAACCTTCCAGGCAGAGGGCACGGGAGGTCCAAAGCCCTGAGGTGTGAACCTGCTGGCATGTTCCAGGCAGGAGGCCGAGGGCTAGAGCTGAGTGAGACCGAGGGGTTCGGTGGGAGACAAGTCAGAGAGTAGCTGCGTCCAGAGCAGAAGGGTCTCCTTAGCCATCTGACCTACCGGAAAGGCGTCCCAAAGGTTCTGAGCAGAGGAGACGTGGTTTGACTTAGGATTAAAAAAGATCCCCAGCTGCATGGAGAACAGACCACAGGGGCTGAGGGTGGAAGTGGGGGACCAGTTAGGACGCTATTTCAGTGTCCAGGTGAGAGATGGGGTGGCAGTCAAGGCAGTAAGCAGTGGCTAGACGCTGGACTGATTGTAACAGCTGAGACAACTGGGTTTGCAGGTGGGTTGGGTGCAGAGAGGGAGGGAGGGAGGCGACAGCCAGAGTGGGCTGCAGAGCTTTGGCCTTAGCCCTGGGTGCTGTGGGCCGAGGGGAAGCAGGGGTGGCCAGTTGGGGTCGGGCACTCACAGGACAGGGCAAGTCCGCCTTGTCTATCTGGCAACCAAACGGGCCACCAAGTGGAGATGTCTGTCAGGAAGGTTTAGTGGGGCTGGGACAGAGGGGTCTGACCTGAAGCTAGAAATTTGGGAGCTGTCTGCACAGAGAAGGAATTAAAAGCCATTCCAGGCTTTGTCAGTGTTTCTTACCCTGTCCCCCCTCCACCAGAGCTACATTAAGAAGAGGTTGTTCATGTTCCGATTTGGGGACCGACGGACGCAGATGAACTGGGTCCATGTTCGCAATCTGGTGCAGGCACACGTGCTGGCTGCCGAAGCCCTCACCGCCGCCAAGGGCCACGTGGCTGTGAGTCTCCTGCAGTGCTCCCCTTCCTTACCCCCCCAGGCTGCAGGTAGGCGCCCCCCATCCCTACGGGATTCCTGGCTCACACACAACAGATCTCCCCAACTCAAGTTGCCTCATGGGCTTGTCAGCCCAGGAAAGCTGGGGGGTGGCTGATACTTTTTAGAGCATCGTTAGCTCCTTGAAATGACCCTGGGAGGCAGGTGTTGTTGATCCCAGAGTGACAGTCACCAAATGCTAAGCATCTTACATACATTGTTATAGTTCACCTTTAGAGCAGCCCAAGAGGGAGATCCCATTATTATGCTCCCATTTCTCAGATGAAGAAACTGAGGCACAGAGTTTAAGTGACTCTGTCGAGGTCATACAGCTAGTCAGTTGGCAGCCCCGGAATCCAAAGGGACTTGTTCAGATCTTTCTCCAGGGCTGCTCGGGAGAATGGGGAGTTGGGCAGCTTCTAGGAGCCGTCAGAGAGGACGGGGTCAGGTGATGGCCTGTGCCTGACATCCCCCTCCCCGCGTGTCCCCTCAGAGTGGGCAGGCGTACTACATCAATGACGGGGAGAGCGTCAACCTCTTCGAGTGGATGGCCCCACTGGTAGGTGCCCAGACAACGCCACCAACCCAAGTGAGAATTCCAGGATCCCCACGTCTTCTTTCCCTGTCACCTTTTCCTCCTTCCAAAAGCTCAGAAGGTTTCACGTTAAAGGCCAGCTCTGGCAACAGTGTCCATTTGGGAGGCACTGGACCTGGGTCATGACCACCCCTTTAGGAAGCCAGGAGCTCCCCGAGTTTGCCATGGTCCCTCTCAGCCTGCTTCCTGATTTATGTTGATGTCTTGTGAAGTTTGCCTTGTGGGCCCCCCACCTCCGTACTATATAGGGAGGCCCTGAAAGAGGTAAGTAGGAGGTGGACAAAGCCCAAAGGGAGGTGCTTCACAAAGGGAGGCACAGCCCCCACGCTGAGAATCCCAGCCTCCTCTCCCAGCAGCCTACAGACTCCTTGAAGGGGTCGACCAGAAACCCCACACTGGAAGATATATCTTTGGGGTATTCAGGCCCTTTGCATGTCAACTTTTAACAACTTTATTAAGATATAATTTATAGGCCATACAGTTCACCTATTGAAAGCATACAAGCCAATGGTTTTTAGTATTTTAAGAATTGTATGACCATCACCAAAACACATTTTAGAACATTTTATCACCTTCCCCAAAAAGAAAGTGAAAGTGAAGTCGCTCAGTCGTGTCCAACTCTTTGTGACACTACGGACTGTAGCCTACCAGGCTCCTCTGTCCATGGGATTTTCTAGGCAATAGTACTAGAGTGGATGGCCATTTCCTTCTCCAGGGGATCTTCCCAACCCAGGGATTGAACCCTGGTCTCCTGCATTGTAGACAGACGCTTTACCTTCTGAGCCACCAGGGAAGTCCCAAAAAGAACCCCTCCAAAAACCAGACTCTTTGGCTGTCATTTCTATTTACCTCTCCTCCCACCCAACCCCTAGCCGTAGGCAATCACTAATCTCCTCCCTGCTTCTATAGACTTGCCTCTTCTGGACATTTCCTATGAACAGAATCATACATTTGGGCTCTGTGTTAAGTTTCTCTCATTTAGTATAATGTTTTCAAGGTTCATCCATGTTGTGGATGTGTCATATCAGCGCTGCATTCTATTTTATTACCAAAAAAAAATATTCCATTCAGTGGATATGCCAAATTTTGTTAATCCATTCATCAGTTGATAGAAATTTCAGTTTTCCCTTTGGGGGCTGTTATCAGTAATGCTATTATGAACATTTGTGTATAAATAGTTGTGTGGACATACATTCTCATTTCTCTTGGGTCTACACCTGGGAGTGGAATTCCTGGGTCATACATTCCCAGGTGGTGCTAGTGGTAAAGAATCTGCCTGCCAGGGCAAGAGATGTGGGTTTGATCCCTGGGTCGGGAAGATCCCCTGAAGGAGGGCATGGTAACCCATCCAGTATTCTTGCCTGGAGACTCCCCATGGACAGAGGAGCCTGGCGGGCTACTGTAAATTCTATATAAGTGCCTTAGTGTGTGTTTGGGTGAAGCAGATGTAAAAAATGACTAGATGGGAATGAGCCCAAGTTTAAAAACCCACTCTGTGCAACCAGCTCCCACTTAATTTTCCAGGTTATAGCATGGATTTCATTTAAAGACTGGTGTAAACATAGGGCTGGCTGTGGGATCTGCCCACTCTGGTGGGCAGCTGAGGAGGGGCCAGGGGGTGCTCTGATAACTCTGGGGTAAAGGCAGTATGTGGCCTCTGCACGCTAGCCCTTCAGGTTCTGTTTTCTCGCCTCAAGCCATGTTTCCTTGCAGTTTGAGAAGCTGGGGTACAGCCAGCCCTGGATCCAGGTTCCTACTTCCTGGGTTTACCTGTCAGGTAAGGAAGGGAGTGTGTGTGTGAGAAAACCCTCCATGTACCAGATGCATATGCATTATCGTCCCCATGTTCAGTCACTCAGTTGTGTCCGACTCTTTGCAACCCCATGGACTGCAGCACGCCAGGCTTCCCTGTCCTTCACTATCTCCCGGAGCTTGCTCAAACTCATGTCCCTTGAGTTGGTGATGCCATCCAACTATCTTATCCTCTGTCATCCCCTTCTCCTCCTGCCTTCAATCTTTCCCAGCATCAGGGTCTTTTCTAATAAGTCATCTCTTCATATCAGGTGGCCAAAGTATTGGAGTTTCAGCTTCAGCATCAGTCTTAACAATGAATATTCAGGATTGATTTCCTTTAAGATTGACTGGTTTGATCTCCTTGCTGTCTAAGGGACTCTCAAGAATCTTCCCCAACACCACAGTTCAGAAAGCATCAATTCGTTACTTCATTTTAAACCCAGAGCCAGGACCTAGCTGAGATGAGTGGGGCCATGAGGGCACAAAATTTAAGGAAACCCGCACTCTCAGGAGTCAAATGCTCCAAGCCTAATCTGCACTTGCCCAGCCCTGAGAGCAAGTGCCTCCTTAAATTTGCCCTCAAGGAACCTTACTCCCCTCACCCTAGTCCTGGCCCTGTTTAAAGTCTATCCCACTTCCCAGGTGGGTGTGATTAGGCCCATTGTAAAGATGAGGCAACTGAGGCCCCGACAAGTTAGCAGCCTGCCCACAATGCCATGCTGAGAAAGCAGGAGAGGCAGAATTCACACTGTGCTCGGCTGACTCCATAGCCCACTTCCAGCCCCTCTGCTGTGCTGGAAGGTGCTTAGCCAGGCAGAGGAGAGGCTGCCCCATCCACCAGGGTCAACCTGGAGTTAAGGCTGCTTTGGGACATGTTGAGGTTCAGTTTTGACCCTGGGCCTTTCCTGGTGGCTCAACAGTAAAAAAGTCTGCCTGCAGTGTAGGAGACCCAGGCTTGATCCCTGGGTTGGGAAGATCCCCTGGAGAAGGGAATGACAACCCACTCCAGTATTCTTGCTTGGAGAATTCCACGGACAAAGGATCCTAGCAGGCTACAGTCCATAGGGTTGCAAAGAGTCAGACACGACTGAGCGACTAACACTTTCACTTTCGCCTCCTCAGTCTTTACTCTCATGGCCCAGTGTCTCTCTGCTGGCCTCCTTCCAACTGGAATGCTGAGCGTGTGTCAGGCATGGAGTGATCAGCCCCAGGGGATAAGTGGCCCTCCAGTCACAGATAATTGAGTTCCTGGAAAACCTCAGCTGGATCTGTTGCTCTTTAAGAGCACCAGCATGCTTGCCATTGAAAGCTGGGGTTTGCAGACTTCTCTCTCCCAGGGCACCGGCACAGAACGGCTTCCCCTGCACAGCATCTCCAAGAGTGACACTCCTGACCCCCAGCTGAGAAAAGTTCAACTGCAGGTTCTGGCAGTTTTAGTGAATTACCTATGAATTCCCAGTTCCCAGTGAGCTATCTGTAACTCAGTGCTTCTTACCCTTGGCTGCACAGTAGAATCACCTGGGAGCTTTTAAAATCTAGAAATGCCTCAGCCACATCCCAGACCTATTATCTCAGCATTCTGCAGGTACAAGGGGGTGGGGGAAGCTGTAATATTTAAAAAAAAGTGATCCAGTATAAAGCGCATGTTGAGTTCAATCACTGCCCCAACTTCTTTCTCGCTGACTCAAGAGAGCATACCGGAATAGAAGTCAGTGAGAGAGACATGATTGTAGATATCACTTTGAATCTGCTCAGATTGATTTTAAGATGTCAGGCTTTTAATATTAATAACAACTTACTTGTGACATATTTCATCACCAAGCAAGGTGCCCCAGGCTGTGCTGAGAAACTGATTTAAAGGAATCCCAAGGACAGGAAAATGTTGGCAAAGTGAAGACTACCCCTAGCAAAGCAAATAATGCCCCCCAACTGATTTGCCCCTGAGAGCCTCCCTGGAGTTTGTGAAGAGCAGGCACCTGTTCACTGGTCCCTCTCTCCCCACACAGCCACTGTGATGGAGTATTTGCATCTGGCCCTGAGGCCCATCTGCAGCCTCCCGCCGTTGCTCACCCGGAGTGAGGTAAGTGGGCTGCTGTGAGGGGAGCCCCTGTGTCCTTCTTCCTGCCCCTTCTCCACTCCTACTCTGACACCATAACTGGATGCTTGTCTGAGGTCTCAGAATCTCCCATGTGCGCCCAAATCTAGGGCCAGCTCTTTTATCATGTCCCAGCCTCTGGGCTTTGGCTTAGGCTGTGCTCTCTTGGTCTGAAGGGTGACAGCTCCAAGCCCATTCTTCATCACTGTCATTTCATTCATAAGCAGCTTGCCTTCCCAGCCAGACTGGAGGCTCCCGAAGGCAGGTTCCATGACATTCACCTTCTGGAATGTCTCCACTCCCCAACAGCTGTCACTGTGCACACACAGCCTGTTGACTCAAGGCTCACAGTTTGAGGCTCACAATTCCTGCTCACTGAATAAGTATATATTAATTAAGGACCTACTGTGTTAAGGACACTGTTCTCAAATAACGATGATGCATTTTCTATTTGCATATGGAGTTTAAAAGAGATGTTTTGTTTTTATTTAAACATTACTTTTTCATTTATTTCTTTCTTTATTCTTAGGTGCACTAGGTCTTCGTCGCTATATGCAGGCTTTCTCTAGTTGTGATGAGCAGGGGCTACTCTTCCTGAGGAGCATCGGCTCGAGGTGCAGGGGCTTCAGTAGTAACAACACACAGGCTCAGTAGTTGTGGCTCATGGACCCTAGGGCACATGGGCTCCAGTAGTTGTGGCACATGGGCTTTAGTTGCTCTGAGGCATGTGGAACATTCCCAGACCAGGGATTGAACCCATGTCCGCTGCATTAGCAGGCAGATTCTTATCCACTGTACCAGCAGGGAAGTCCTAAAAGAGAGGATGTTTTAATGCAGATTGTAAACAGTAAAGCAACAGTGGTGTTCGGTGTTACTTGCAAAATCCTTCCTTTCTCCCTTGACTGTCCCTGATGCACTGCTAAGTTAGGAAGGCCAAAAAGATTAGTATCTCATTTAATGGTGAAAAATTGTGAGCACTAGAGTGAACCAATCATTGATTGGTTCAGGGCTTCCCAGGCGGCTCAGTGGTAAAGAATCCGCCTGCCAACGCAGGAGACGCAGGAGACGTGGGTTTGATCCCTGGGCCGAGAAGATCCCCTGGAGGAGGAAATGGCAAACCACACTGTATTTTTGCCTGGAAAATCCCATGGCCAGAGGAACCTGGTAGGCTACCATCCATGGGGTCCCAAAGAGTTGGACACAACTGAGTATGCATACACACACCAAGGTCCCACCTAGAATTGACTTCACACTCAAAGCTCAGTGCTCCCCACCTCAGAGAATCAAGAATGGGCCATGAAAAGAAGCAGTTCCCTATGGTTTCTCCTTTTAACCATCTGGACTAGCACAGAAAAGAGAAAAATAAAAATAGGGACCATCTATTGTGTGATGATGAAATACCAGGCACTGTGTTTATCTCATTTAATCTTGACAACCACTACGCACTGTGGATTCTGTTATCACTTCCATGTACAGAGGAGGAAATGAAACACACAGTTAGGGGAGGGGGAGAGGGTGAAATAACCTGCCCATCACTATTTACTTATGTAGCAGCACTGAGATTTGAACCCAGACTAGACCTAAAAGATTCCAAGCTTAACCATTAGCTTGTGAAATGTCAGGAATCATATTCACATAAAATAGCTGCCAAGGTGCTGCTGAATTGTGGTCGGGCTGGGCGCTGGCTCCTCTGTCTTTCCGGTCTGTCTGGGGTTTCCTTGTTCAATTTTGGAGCAAAGGATCCCTAGTTAGTTGTGAAGTTTCTGGGCACCGTGGCTCAGGCGCCCTCTGCTGGCCAATCTATGACATACTAACCAGCCCTCTAGTTTGACTTCCTAGCCTTTTTTCATTCGTTTCACATGTATTGAGCTCCTACTGTATGCCAGGCATTGTTCTAAGGAATGAAGGTAGGGCTGACCTTACTTCCTATTCACATATACTGTTCAAAAGAGGATTTTTTTTATTGAAGAATAGTTGATTTACAGTGTCTTAATTACTGCTGTATAGCAAAGTGATTGTTATATATCCTTACATTCTTTTTTAAATATTCTTTTCCATTATGGTTTGGGGCTTCCCTTGTGGCTCAGCTAGTAAAGAATCTGCCTGCAGTGCGGGAGACCTGGATTTGATCCCTGGGTTGGGAAGATCCCCTGGAGAAGGGAACGGCTACCCACTCCAATATTCTGGCCTGGAGAATTCCATGGACTGTATAAGTCCATGGGGTCGCAAAGAGTTGGACACGACTGAGCGACTTTCAAATATATATATAATCTTGGGGGAGTTGTGTTGGGTCTTTGTCGCTGCATGCAGGCTTTCTCTAATTGCAATGAGCGGGGACTACTCTTCTTTCTGATGCTTCTCACTGGAGTGGCTTCTCTTGCTATGGAGCACAGGCTGTAGGTATATAGGCTTCAGTAGTTGCAGCTTGTGGGCCCTAGAGTGTGGGCTCAGTAGTTGGAGCCCACAGGCTTTAGCTGCTCTTTGGCACATGGAATCTTCCTGGACCAGGGATCAAACCCATGTCCCCTGCATTGCCAGGTGGATTCTTATCCACTGTACCACCAGGGATGTCCATATCATAGAATATTGAATATAATTCTCTGTGCTATACAGGCCCTTGTTGTTTATTAAGAGAGGATGTTTTAATGCAGATTATAAACAGTAATAATCTGTTAATCCCTGGTGGCTCAGCCAGTAGAGTCCACCTGCAATGAGGGAATCCTGGGTTCGATCCCTGGGTCAGGAAGATCCCTTGGAGAAGGAAATGGCAACCCATTCCAGTATTCTTGCCTAGAGAATTCCATGGACAGAGGAGCCTGGTGGGCTACAGTCCACAAAGAGTTGGACATGACTAAGTGACTAACTTTCACTTTCACAAACAGTAAAGCAACAAGTGGTGTTTGGTATTATATGCAAAATCCTTCCAGTCCACTCTCTGATTTGACTGTCCCTGATGCTCTGGTAAGTTAGGAAGGGCAAAAAGAGTATAATCTCATTTAATGGAGAGCTCACAGTCCATCCAAAGAGGAAGACCGCCCAACAATCAGGCAACTCAAAACACTGTGATAAAGACTATATTGGGGGAAGTGATGAGAAACTTCAGAGTACACAGAAGAGGCACATAAATCAATTCTGAGGAAGTTAGGGAGGGTTTCCCAAAGGAGGTGATATCCAAGCCTGAGATCTGGGACCCCTGTTTATCTACTTCATAGCTGTATCCCCCAAAGCCCTGAACTTGCTAACTGAGGCAAAAAGAGACAAGAACTGGCCTCTCTCCCTCTCTCCCCACACTAGCATCCAAGATCAGGGGCTTGACCCCAACGGCTGTTACAGGGCCACAGCAGAATCAAGCAGCTAGTGGACTCCTTCCCAGTGTTCAGCTGAGGAACTAAAGCAGAAGAAATGAACCAAGTGGGAGGGTATCCTCCCAGTCCTAACATAGCAGGGAAAGGCATGGGCTAGAATTTAGCTCCCTTGTGTGACCCTGGGCAAGTCGCTTAACCTCTCTGATCAATTCTCAAGAGGAGCCGGTGGTATTAGCATTTCAGAAGATTAAATGAGAGGAGGCCCAGAAAGAATTCAGTCCGACAGGCACGGGGTGCTAGCTCAGCAGTTGTTAGCTGTCGGTACTTCCTTTGAAGCCTGTGGGCCCCAGGACTTATGCCAGCAGGGAAGGTTGCTCAGGCCCTGGAGAGTCATCACTTCTGCATAATTAAATTCCTCTCTTAGGGAAACTCAGTTAATAAGCAAGGGAGTGCCCTGGGACCTGCCTGCCCAGACTCGATCTAGGGCTGTGGGCTGAAAAGCTCAGGGTGTACCCTGGAGACACTTGTTTCCGGAGAGCTGCACCCAGGCTATAGGCAGAATGTATCAAGGTCCTCCTGAGCCCCAGCATCTTCTAGGCCAAGGAAGGGAGTGCAGAGGTGGGGCCTTTATTTTTGGGGGACTGAGAAATTCAGTAAGGTGAGGAGATGCCGAAAAGACATCGGGGAGGCGACGTCCTCAAAGAAAATGGGAGCGGAAGAGAGAAAGGAAGTCCTCCCCATAAGGACATGGAAGGCGCAAGATCCAACTCTTTGGGAGGTCCTTTTAAATCGCTGTGCGACGCAAGGGGAATCCCTACCCTCTCCGGTCCCAGTGAAACAAGGTTGCCTCCCACGCCCACTAGTCCCGCCCCGCGGCTGTCCCGCCTCTCCCCGCAGGTGCGCAGTGTGGCCGTGACACACACCTTCCAGATCGCCAAGGCCCGCGCCCAGCTTGGCTACGTGCCGGACAAGTTCAGCTTCGCGGATGCAGTGGAGCGATATGTGCAGTCAACAGCCGGGCGGACCCGCGGCTCCAACGCGCGGACGCTCCTGCGGCTGCTGCTCGGGCTGTTGCTGTTCCTTGGCCTGCTCGTCCTGGCCCTGCGCTTCCTAGGCCTGCAGCCGTCCATCATCTGACCGTCGTCGCCGGCCCATCCCTGCTCCCGCCTGGCCTTCAGGACTCGGACCAGACCCTGCTCCGCCCTCCGGACTTGGGCGCACCCTGGAGTCCTGGACTTGTCCCTGCCACGCCCTCTGGGCTTGGGTCTGCCCGGGGCTCAAATGGCAACCCACTCCAGTATTATTGCCTGGAGAATTCCATGGATAGAGGAGCCCGGTGGGCCACAGTCCACGGAGTCTCAAGAGTTGGACACGACTTAGCTACTAAATATCATCATCTGGGGCCAGCGTTCTGACCCCGCCCATTCCCCGCCCCCCTGTGTTTAGGCACGCCCCTGCCCCGCCTCTTGGGTCATGACCACGCCCCTGCTCCTCCCTTCTGTTCTTGAGCTCCCCCTGGCCTGGAGAGGATGCCACGGGAAGGTCCTAGCCTCGCAGCCTGCTCCGCCTTCCAGGCCTTCTCCCCGTCCCTACCCAGGTCTGCCCCGCCCCAGGGTTCTCTCCTGCTCTAGTTCCGCCCTCTTCCTGGCTCTGCCTGTAAGCTTGAGCCCGCCTCCTGGTTTCTCCCCAGGGAATTAGCCTTGCTCAGCCCTTTGGGTAGGGGCTTCCCAGGTGGCGCTAGTGGTAAAGAACCCGCCTGCCAATGCAGGAGACATCAGAGACTGGGTTTGATTCCCGGGTCTAGAAGATCCCCTGGAGAAGGAAATGGCAACCCACTCCAGCATTCTTGCCTGAAGAATCCCATGGACAGAGGAGCCTGGCGGACTACAATCCATAGCGTCGCAAAAAGTCCGACACGACTGAGCAAGCAGGCACGCCCTATCCCTCTGGGTCGGGTCCTTCCCCTCTTCTGCTTGAGATTCGGTCCTAGCCCCGCCCCCTTCCGTCTGGCTCCACCCCCTCCAGTCACATGTCATAGGCGAGTTCTTAGGGCCTGAGCGAATGAACTGAACTGAACTGAACTGCAGCCATTTGTGCAAACTGGGCTTACGTTTGCAAGTTTTCACTGTCTGTGGCTACCTCTCTAGGGACACAGACCCTCCTTGCTGCCCTAACTTCCCTGGGCTTGTCCTCAGATTGGGATCTTGGATTAGACCCATTCTAGGAGCACTGTGTTTGATCCTCTGCTACGCTTACATGTTGGGTTCTCTCTCTCATCAGATCTCCTGTGTGTTGATAGCCAGGGTTGGAAGGAAACCTGAGACTCGGGCTTCTGCCTAGCCCTACTTGGCCTTTTTGGGTTTCCAGAGTATAAGTCTGGGGATGATTCAGCTTAGTAAGCACAGATTTCGGTACCAGAGGGACATCAAAAAAGAAAAAAATATATTTTTTAGGGTGATAAAAAGATATAAACGTCCAGTTAAAAGTAAATCCTGGGGGTGTAATATACAGCATGGTTACTATAGCTAATAATGCTATATTGTGCATATGAATGTTGCTGAGAGTAGATCTTAAGTTTTTATCACAAGAAAAATTGTAACTGTGGTGATGGAAGTTAACTAAACATTGTGACCATTTCACAATACATACATATAGCAAATAATTATATTGTATACCAGAAACTAATATAATGTTACATATCAATTAAATCTCAAAAAAAACCACACCCTTTTTAAAGAACTGAATCTGTTGTATGGCAGAAACCAAGGCAATATTGTAAAGCAATTATTCTCCAATTAAAAATAAATTTAAAAAATTAAAAAACGAATCGAATCTCTGGGGAAAATAGCAGTAAATTATAATGGGCATTTTTAGAAATTAATTGGTCATACTTTTTTTATTTAGTATTGCTTCTATTTGTTCCTGAGGGGGCAGTAGTGATCACCATAGTCTTTAATGTTTAAACCACAGTATTTCTTAATCCAGCCCTGCTCTCCACAGACGCAGTGCCTCCCTATTATCTTGGTTTCAATTGTGGATACCAAAATATTAGTGTGTAAATACACCTGTGTATATATCATAATATACACCTGTGTATATATCATAATATACACCTGTGTATATATTATAATATACACAGGTGGAACTGGCTGGTAAAACTATGGATCCTAGCAGAGAAGGAAACCATCACAAACCTAGAGAAACCTGTGATGGGGAGGAGTAAATATGTTAGTTAGGGCCAACATGGCCCCAGTATGAGTATTAGTGGGATGTTCTCTGCTGAACAATTAAGAAAATTTGTGAAGCAGTTCAAAAATGTGTGCTCCTATTTACTATGTTGAATTGCATGTGTGCATATAATTTTTTAAAACAATAATCCTTTATGTTTTGTTTACGATTCATCCTTTATACTTAATGCTTGACAGTTTGAAAGAGCTTTCATCGATATGCTCTAATACTTAATTCTCAGGACCACTCTTACACAGGGCTTATTATTATTCTCATTTTTAAATGAAGAAACTGGGGTTGTCTAACTTGAAAGAGTGGAGGAAGGTGGGGGTTACTGCTCTGCAGGTGGATGAGATGCCCCAGGCCCACTGGCCTAAACATGACCCATGGGTTATTTCTGCTTTTCTGCTCCTTGACCAAGGCTTGGGTTGAGCTCTGAGACATATCTCAGTCTCAGATCCACAAACCTTGGACCAGTTGGGACTGGCAGCCCTTGGGATTTCTTTCTTCTCAGTAACATGCTTGCATTTAAATTCACCTTCCTCTCTGACTTTCTCTGAGAAATCTGTTCTTAGCAGAAGGAAAATAGGCTTTTACTGTTGACATAATGTAAATCTTTTCTCTACTGACAAACCTTAGCTTGTGAAACTCAAAAGCAAAATCAATTTCTTTGTTTTCTGAGTTTCTCTAAATCATCTCTTTCCCTGGTAGTAAAATGTCTAAACCCTCGGATGGGGGCAGTATGGGTCACTATATCAGAAAGCTTCCTTCCTCTCAAGTGTCTTTAACCAATGGGAAAGGAGGTGGCACCTCCACCCAGCAGAGAAACCAAGCCCCCATGAGGGTTTTAGAGGCTTCCCAGATAACCCACCCTTCATGAGTTTCTTTTTTTTTTTTTTAATACTTTTCATATTTTATTTCATTTAAAATTTTTATTGGGGAATAGTTGTTTTACAATGTTGTGTTAGTTTCAGGTGTACAGCAAAGTGAATTAGTTATCCGTATACATATATCCACCTTTTTAAGATTCTTTTCCTGTATAAGTTGTTAGAGTATTGAGTTTCCTGTGCTATACTGTAGGTCCTTATTATCTATTTTATATGTAGTATGTCAATCTCAGTCTCCCAATTTATCTCTCCCCTCTTCCCCTCTAATAACCATAAGTTTGTTTTCTACATCTGTGACTCTATTCCTTTTATTTTTTAAGCATTTGTTGTCGTTATTTAGTGGCTAAATTGTGACCAGCTCTTTTGGAGACCCCATAGACTGTAGGCCTCCAGGCTCCTCTGTCCATGGAATTTCCCAGGCAAGCATACTGGAGTAAGTTGCCATTTTCTTCTCCGGGGGATCTTCCCGACCCAGGGATTGAACCCACGTCTCCTACATTGCAGGTAGGTTCTTTACCCGTGAGCCACCTGGGAAATTTCATTATTTTATCAATTGAGGGACGGAGGAGCCTGGTGGGCTGCCGTCTATGGGGTCGCACAGAGTCGGACACGACTGAAGCGACTTAGCAGCAGCAACAGCAGCAGCAGAAGCAATAATACCTCGGTATCTAGACTACATCTTGTACCCAGATCTTGTTTCCTTATACCATTCTCCAAAAAAGGGCCCATGACGCCTAAGATAAACGGCAAACTCTGGAACAGGAAACATGTGAGATGAACCTGGAGCATCTTTTGGTGCCACAAAGTGAGAAGTGTTTAAAAACAACCACCACGCAATGATGGAGGTATTTCAAAGGACACCTGAGCCAGCTGTAAGAGCTCCCAGTGGCTAAAGATACAACACTTTGAACAAATTATTACTGGATTATGTCCCAAAATGAATATCCAGGAGTCCATAATGGTATAAATAAATTTAGTAAATGAGGGAAGAGACCAATTTCTTTGTATAGTATTTCAATTAACTGATGTAAACATTTCACCCTTAATATCACAACTCCACATTACTATATATAAAATAGGTAACTAATAAGAACCTACTGCAATAGCACAGGGAACTCTACTCAGTACTCTGCAATGACCTACGTGGGAATAGAATCTGAAAAAGAGTGGATATATGTGTACGTATAATTGATTCACCTTGCCCTATAGCAAACAGTGACACAATGTTGTAAATCAACTAGACTCCAATAAAAAAAATTTTTTTTAAGTGTATACAGTGACTTCATTCCAAAGCATACAGTACTGGGGTGGGGGGGTGACTTTCCAATGGAGAAACCCGCAAATAAGACCTCAGCCAGGTGATCAAGGTTAACATCAACAGGAACAAGTCATGTGGATAATGTGTACTTTTTTTTTTAGCCACACTTGGGGGATATTAGTTCCCCACCAAGGATAGAGCCTGCCACCCCCTGCACTGGAAGGGCAGAGTCCTAACCACTGGACCTCCACAGAAGTCCTGATAGACTGTACTCTTGATGTGGAAGAGAATGGCGCTTTACCTCTGCGGTCTTCCTTTCAAAATCCCTTAAGATTCTAAGTCCCCAAATCCTAATTATGAAAAGAAATCAAAGTAATTGAGAAACTTTCTACTTTGAAAGTTTGAAAGCCTTACTCAGAACTCGGGGGTCATCAAAAACAAGGAAAGTTTAAGAAGCTGTCACAGCCAACAGAAGTCAAAGGAGATATAATGACTAAATGTAATCTCTGAGGGATCAGCTTCCTCATGCTGCTTAATAATCAGGTATAATGGAAGAAAGTTCAGTGGCTGTGAACTTCGTGCGTGTCAAGACCTGCCCTGTTCCTCTTCAGCCTCAGGTTGATCTTCCTGTTTTCGTGTCCGACTCTTTGCAACCCCATGAACTGTAGCCCAGCCAGGCTCCTCTGTCCATGGAGTGTCCCAGGCACAAATACTGGAGCAGGTTGCCATTTCCTTCTCCAGGGGATCTTCCCGACCCAGGGATTGAACCCGTGTCTCTTTCATCTCCTGCATTGGCAGGCAGATTCTTTACCACTGAGCCACCTAGAAAGCCCAATCCAGGACTAAATATTAATAGTAGGCCCTTCATAAATTGTTGTTGAATGAGTAAATAAACAAGCACAAAAACTAGGCAGGAGGTGGATCAGTGAAGCTGGGACCTCTAGGCTGATAAGCCCGGCTGGGGCGGGGATCTCGAGCCCCCAGACCCTCCGTAAGGTCCCCTGACACAGTTTCTACCAACAGGGATTTATGGAGTCAGCCTGAGCTCTCTGCAGACCAGAGAGGCCAGAAAGGGACCCTTCCTAAGTGAAGTCTTGATTAAAATCCCCACCACATAATCTCTGTCGCTGAAAGGTAAAGATGCCCACTCCCTGGGCCTCAGGCTTTGAAGCCTTAAACCAAAGGTGCAGTCTGATGAGAGCTTCTTAAAGTATCTCAGATGCTTTACTATGAAAATAGGGAGACATTTTCGTACTTCTAGGTAGCAGGATTCTTGGGTTTGTGTATTAGGCTAACGGAGTGAGGTGCCCCGAGCTGCTGTTTCCTCCTTTCCCCCTCCCTTCCTCATTCCATTTTTAAAAAAGAAAAAAGAGCGTCAGAAGGTTAAAAAACAAACACACACCAAAAAAAATGCTAAGAGTAACTGGGAGAGGATGATTCAGAAATTGAAAAAGTGAAACCCACAAGGTGTGGCAGCGGTGGGATTCGAACCCACGCCATCGAAATGACTGGAGCCTAAATCCAGCGCCTTAGACCACTCGGCCACGCTACCTCCCGCTCACAACGTCTTCCACACGTACTATATTAGTCTCATGACGCGGCGCCTCGCTCTCTACAAACCCCGCCTCCATTGTTCTACGTTTGCCAGATATCAGCCTGGCGTCTCTGGCGCCAGTTTCCACGTACTCACCTCGTGGCTTCCTTCTGGGCTTCGGAATCGGAGTGCTCTCGTTATCCGCAGTAGTAAATACAGTCGGGACGCAGCATTAAAAAGGAAAAAAAGGAGTTCCAAAATGCTAATAGTCAATCGTCATCTGTTTGCGTTTGGGTTTCCGTGAGGCGGCATACTGCCTACGACCACGTGGGGGCAGTGTTGCACTGGCGCTTGCTCAGGGCCAAGCTGCAGATCCGCGCGGCACCCAGTTTTCGGGGAACTAAGGGTCCCCATCCTGCGGACTCTCTAGTCCTTCTGCAGGCTTGGGCGGCCCCATGGCCTGGCACTTGCCACTGTGATTCCAGGAAGGAATATCACTGAACGCTTTTACAGATCATTGACTTGTGTAGGCTCCCTCGGTCATCACGAGTATCCACTTTGTTTTACAGAACGGGGAACTGAGGCTCAGAGAGGCTAAAAATTTTGTGTTAGCTGCCCCAGGTAGAGCCAGCATTCCTGACGCTTCCAAGATCCAGTGTTCTCCACGTAGAAGACTATTTTCAGTGAGATATTAAAAACACTGTAGCCTTTTCTGCCTCTACTGCCGCCATGGAGCCGGTGAAAAAGCCTGTGGGGAAGCGCGTCAACAAAAAAAGTAGCAGATCCTGTCCTAAATTTACCTTGAACTGTACCAACCCTGGAGAAGATGGAATCAAGGATGCTGCCAATTTTGAGTAGTTTTTTTTCAGGAAAGAATCTAAGTGAATGGGAAAGCTGGGAATCCTGGTGGAGGGGTTGTAACAATAGAAGAAGCAAAGCAAAATTATTGTAATTCTGCCTTTTTCCAAAAGGTATTTGAAATATCTCACCAAAAATATTTGAAGAATAATCTACGTGCTTGGTTATGTCTAGTTGCTAAAAGCGAAGTTACAAATTGCTACTTACAGATTAATCAAAAATGAAGAGGAGAAAGATGAGGACCAAAACTCAATTATCTGAAATATTTTGTGTAAGATCTTGAATACATATTGGGAACCAAAATGGTGGTTTTCCTTATAAAAATAAAATGCAGTAAATTCAGAGCAAATACATCACACATCAACTTCCAGTTCCTGCCACCCAGAATTCGTTTTGTTCAACTCTTCTGAAAGATCACCCAGTGTGGCCACAAGGAGGAAGCAGAGATCTCTTTGGGTAAAGTGAGTGACCGTGTTAGCTGCTCAGTTGTGTCCCACTCTTTGGGACCCCATAGACTGTAGCCCACCAGGCTCCTCTGTCCATGCGTGGAATTCTCCAGGCAAGAATATTAAGAGTGGGTAGCCATTCCTTTCTCCAGGGGATCATCCTGACCTAGGGACCCAACCTAGGTCTACCTGCCTTGCAGGCAGTCTTTACCATCTGAGCCACCAGAGAAGCCCCTCTTTGAGTAATCCCCCAACAAATGAGTCAAAGTCTTCTCCAGTAGTTGCACCATTTGCTAGCAGGAACTGTAGCAGTGAAGAACAAACCTGACTCCATATTGAATCTATTCCTTTAGCTCTAACCTTTGTGTTCTGTCGCCTGTACTCAGTCACAATGGCTCTGCATCTTTGTAAAAGGTTGCTGCCTACAACCCAAAATATACAGGATATCCCCTTCTCAAGGCTCTGATCTTTAAAGGTATAACATGCTTCCATTCATAAGGCAAGAGAAAGTTGCAGAACAGAGAATAACATTTGTCCTGTTGGAGGTTTATGGGAACTTTTTGACTTGACCCACATGAACAATTGTAAGAACAAAGGATTCTGGTGCCAAGAAATTTGCAACAACCAGCCATCCCCCGCCTCCTCTTTTAGGATAAAAGAAACCTGAATTCTAACTCGAATAAGGTGGTTCTTTGGAACACTCATCCACCGTCTTCTCTGCTGCTACTGCTAAGTCACTTCAGTCGTGGCCGACTCTGTGCGACCCCATAGACGGCAACCCACCAGGCTCCCCTGTCCCTGGGATTCTCCAGGCAAGAACACTGGAGTGGGTTGCCATTTCCTTCTCCAATGCATGAAAGTGAAAAGTGAAAGTGAAGTCCCTCAGTCGTGTCCAACCCTCAGCGACCCCATGGACTGCAGCCTACCAGGCTCCTCCATCCATGGGATTTTCCAGGCAAGAGTACTGGAGTGGGGTGCCATTGCCTTCTTCAGTCTTCTCTGCCTGCGGGCTTTCCAAATAAAGTTGCTGTTCCTTGGCCCAGAACCTCCTCTCTCGATTTATTGGCCTGTTGTGTGTGTGAGCAGTATGAACTTGGACTCCATGACACACCCCTAGCCCTTCCCACTCTCTCTCTCTCTCTCTCATAATTCAAGTGAGCATTTATCCAGCACCTCCTAGACCAGATAAGGCAAAAATCAGGTCTTCTGGAAGAAAAGCTGTTTCCAGAGCTGCCTCAGAACCCTCATGCCAGTTGCTTCAACAGAACAAAAATCCAGTGCGAGCAAGGCTATGACTTATCTGCTCCAGTGAGCAGGCCTGACTCCCTGCAGGCCTCTGCAGAAGTGCTGACTCAGCTTCCCTGGTGAGTTCTGCCTTAAGGGTGAGTCTGGGAGGACAGTTCCTACGCAAAACCCAGGCCCAGGCAGGCAAGGGTGGGGAGGCCTTGGAAACCAGGGCAACTGGACTCTGTTTATCTTTTGCTTTTTTTTTTTTTAAGTGACAGTTAAAAATAACTTTTGCTAAAGCAATAAATACGTGTTTCTTATAGAAACTCGAGGCTAAAAAAGAAAAGCGCAAATAAAAGAATAAAATCATCTTTAATTTCTCCACATAGTTAAACTCTGCCAACACTTCAGTAAAGAAAGGTGCTTTTTTGTCTTTTTAAATGTGAAATATAATGTAATGCATGCTCATTGTAAATTTTTTTCAAATGTCAAATCTGTATAAAGTTAAAGGGAAGTTCTCTTCCTCACCACGTCCCTCCTTCGAAACCAAATCCCACAACTCATTGTAATGAGTAACAGTTTAGCTGTATCCTGCTAGATCTTTTCCTATGCAGTGAAAAAAGTAAAAGTGTTAGTCATGTCCATCTTCTGTGACTCCATGGACTATATAGCCCACCAGGATTCTCTGCGGAGAAGGCACTGGCAACCCACTCCAGGACTCTAGCCTGGAAAATCCCATGGACAGAGGAGCCTGGTGGGCTGCAGTCCATGGGGTCACTAAGAGTCGGGCACGACTGAGCGACTTCACTTTCACTTTTCACTCTCATGCATTGGAGAATGAAATGGCAACCCACTCCAGTGTTCTTGCCTGGAAAGTCCCAGGGATGGAGGAGCCTGGTGGGTGGCCGTCTGTGGGGTCACACAGAGTCAGACACGACTGACGTGACTTAGCAGTAGCAGCAGGATTCTCTGTCCGTGGAATTCTCCAGGCAAGAACACTGGAGTGAGTAACCATTCACTTCTCCAGGGGACCAACCCAGGGATTGAACCTGGGTCTCCTGCATTGCATGCAGACTCTTTACAGCCTGAACCACGAGGAAAGCCTGTAACAGTACCGGGGCAAACGTATCTAAAGGTCCACACATGCCCCACCTAGTCCTGGAGTTTGCCTTGTGCAAGAGAAAGAAAGACACTGTCCAAAAGATAGAAGAGTAGTCATTTCATAGCTTCTGCTAGTCTTTCTGTAGCTACAGGTAGGTCATTGAATGGCCCTGTGATGGCTTTGTACACAGAAGGCCCTACACCTCCTGAGCCAGGGAGGACTTCCAAGGATTTTTTTTTTAAGTTTCTGCTTAAAAGCATCCCATTGTGGCTCCGGGGGGTGGGGTGAGGGGGATGTAGGGGATGAATAGATGAAGGGTTTTTAAGACAGTGAAGCTGCTCTGTATGATACTAAACATAACACTTGATGAATGTCACTGTAAATTAGACCAAACTCATAGAATGTACGGGACTTCCCAAGTGACACAGTGATAAAGAATCCACCTGCCAATGCAGGAGATGCAAGAGATGTGATTCCATCCCTGCGTTGGGAAGATCCCCTGGAGTAGGAAATGGCAACCCACTCCACTATTCTTGCCTGGAGAATCCCATGGACAGAGGAGCCTGATGGGCTAGCCCCAGCAGGCTACAGTCCATGGGGTTGCAACTTGCAAAGAGTCAGACATGACTGAGCACTCGTACACATAGAAGGTATACAGCCAAGAGTGAATTCTAATATAAACTGTGGACTCTACCTGACTGTGATGTGTCAGTGTAGGTTCATTAATTGTAACACATGGTGGGGGATGTTGATACTGGGGGAGGCTATTCTTGTCTTGTGTGGGGGCAGGACGGATACAGGAAATCTCCTGTACCTTCCATTCAGTTCCACTGTGAACCTAAAACTGCTCTATAACTCCCACGGCCTCCTGTGGACAGGGAATCAGAGCAGCCTGTACTTAGAAGCATTTTGTTTCCATGGCATTTGTGGCTGGAGCGGTTCTCCAACCCTCCCTGAGCCTGTGGGCGGATTACTCACATCCTTTGAAGTGGGGAGCAGCCAGGTACCTAGACTGGGCTAGAGCCCTCTTCCTGGTGAGCTCTCTTCTGAGTCACACCCTGAAGCACCCTGAAGATACCGTGAGCCCTTTTTTGAGGCGAACAGTTTCATCATGATATAATTCACATATCATACAAGACCCCTCTTTAAAGCGTATAGCTCATTGTTAAGTATACTCACATAATTATGCAACCATCCCCACAATCAATTTTAAGATATTTTCATCTAAAAAGGAACACCTGTTAGTAGTCACTCTCCATTCCCCACAAACTCCCTTCCCAGCCCCTCAGGCAACCACTAATCTGCCTTCCATCTCAAAGGATTTCCTTATTCTGGCCATTTCATATAAATGAAATCGTATATCTGTTGCCTTTTGTGTCTGGCTCCTTTCACTTAGCATGTTGTTTTTAAGTTTTATTCATGTTTTAGCATTTATCAGTACTTCACTCCTTTTTATTGCTGAATAATGTGCCCCATTTTAATTATCCATTCATTGGTTGATGGACATTTGGTTGTCTTCACCTTTCTCCTATTATGAATAATGCTGCTGTGAACATTTTTACAGGTTTTTGTGCAGACATATATTTTCATTTCTCCTGGATATATACTGGGGAGTGGAATTCCTACGTTATATGGTCACCCCATGCTTAATTTTTTTGAGAAACTGTCAAGCGGTTTTCCATTTTCCTGCTTGCAGTGAATGAGTTTCCCAGTTTCTTCACATCCTTGCCGGCACTTGTTATCTGACTTTTGATTATAGCCATCCTAGCAGATTAGGTTTTGAGTTGCATTTTTCCAATGACTAATGATGTTGAGGATGTTCTCATGTGCTTATTAGCCATTTGTATATCTTCTTTGTAGAACTGTCTGTTCCAATCTTTAACCCATTTTGAAATTGAGTTATCTTTTTATTATTTGAGTTATGAGTTCTTTATATATTCTAGCTATAAATCCCTCATCAGATATATGATTTATGAATATTTTCTCCCATTCTCTGAATTGTTTTTTTACTTTCTTGATGATATTTTTTGCATCCTGTGGGTTAGTGAGTCCCGTGATTACTCTGCTGGAGGGAAAGAGAGGGGGAAAAAAATCCTGGGGGCAGGGAGAGGGGCTTTTCTAATACAAGTGGGGATTTTGTCCTTCAGTGCTTGGACAGGAGATGTTTGTCCACATGAGAGAAGAAAGGGCAGGCTTCAGTACATGGAGTGAGGCTTGGAACTAGAGTGCGCCAAGAAACACTGTGAGCGGTTTATTTTTCCTCTTGGATACTATCAAAATGAGGGTACAGTTTCATTTTTATCCTCCTGTGTTTAATTCTGTTATTCCACACTCTTCAGTAAAGTCCGAACAGCTTTATGTGGTGGTTAACTGGGGTGATTAAGGATCAAGTTAAAACCAAGAATGATCTGGTTCTCATCACCTTGCTTCTGGGTCCCGGGCACCTGAAGCTCATGGAAATGATACCTTCAGTGCCGACTCTTTGCGACCCCGTGGACTATAGCCCGCCAGGCTCCTCTGTCCATGGGATTCTCCAAGCAAGAATACTGGAGTGGGTTGCCATTTCCTACTCTAGGGGATCTTCCTACTCCAGGGGATCAAACCCGCATTTCTGCATTGAAAGTTGGATTCTCCACCGCTGGAGCCACCTGGGAAGCCTTCAGAGTGCAACTCAAATGTCATCTCATCAGAGAATCCTTTCTGACTGCATTTGCCTTTATAATCTCTTATTGCCCCTTATAATTCTCTCTCATAGCACACCCTGCAGTTTGTATTGGGAATCATGACTGCTTAATTGCTTTAAGAACAAATACCCACAGATAAATAACAAGGATAGCACAAGAACTATATTCAATATTTTATAATAACTGATAATAGAAAAGAATGTGAAAAAGAATATATATATATATATCACTTTGCTGTACACTTGAAACTAACACAATTTTTACACAAAGTGATTCAGTTACACACACATATATATATTATTTTTCAGATTGTTTCTCTATTTTATATATAGTAGTGTATATCTGTAAATTCCTAATTTATCCCTTTCCTCTTTGGTAACCTTTATGAAAAGGCAAAATGATAGGCTACTGAAAGAGGAACTCCCCAGGTAGGTAAGTGCCCAGTATGCTACTGGAGATCAGTGGAGAAATAACTCCAGAAAGAATGAAGGGATGGAGCAAAAGCAAAAACAATAGCCAGTTGTGGATGTGACTGGTGATAGAAGCAAGGTCCAGCCCCCAGGAAACCACTAATCTGCCTTCCATCTCAAAGGATTTCCTTATTTTGGCCATTCCGTATAAATGAAATCATATATCTGTTGCCTTTTGTGTCTGGCTTCTTTCACTTAGCATGTTGTTTTTAAGTTTTATCCATGTTTTAGCATATATCAGTACTTCACTCCTTTTTATTGCTGTAAAGAGCAATATTGCATAGGAACCTGGAATGTCAGGTCCATGAATCAAGGCAAACTGGAAGTGGTCAAACAAGAGATAGCAAGAGTGAACATCGACATTCTAGGAATCAGCGAACTAAAATGGACTGGAATGAGTGAATTTAACTCAGATGACCATTATATCTACTACTGTGGGCAGGAATCCCTCAGAAGAAATGGGGTAGCCATCATGGTCAACAAAAGAATCCGAAATGCAGTACTTGGATGCAATCTCAAAAATGACAGAATGATCTTTGTTCATTTCCAAGGCAAACCATTCAATATCACAGTAATCCAAGCCTATGCCCCAACCAGTAACCCTGAAGTTGAACAGCTCTATGAAGACCTACAAGACCTTTTAGAACTAACACCCAAAAAAGATGTCCTTTTCATTATAGGGGACTGGAATGCAAAAGTAGGAAGTCAAGAAACACCTGGAATAACAGGCAAATTTGGCCTTGGAATACGGAATGAAGCAGGGCAAAGGCTAATAGAGTTTTGCCAAGAGAACGCACTGGTCATAGCAAACACCCTCTTCCAACAACACAAAAGAAGACTCTACACATGGACATCACCAGATGGTCAACACCAAAATCAGATTGATTATATTCTTTGCAGCCAAAGATGGAGAAGCTCTATACAGTCAGCAAAAACAAGACCGGGAGCTGACTGTGGCTCAGATCACGAACTCCTTACTGCCAAATTCAGACTGAAATTGAAGAAAGTAGGGAAAACCACTAGACCATTCAGTGGTTTTAAATCATATCATAAATCAAATCCCTTATGATTATACAGTGGAAATGAGAAATAGATTTAAGGGACTAGATCTGATAGACAGAGTGCCTGATGAACTATGGACGGAGGTTCGTGACATTGTACAGGAGACAGGGATCAAGACCATCCCCATGGAAAAGAAATGCGAAAAAGCAAAATGGCTGTCTGAGGAGGCCTTACAAATAGCTGTGAAAAGAAGAGAAGCAAAAAGCAAAGGAGAAAAGGAAAGATATAAACATCTGAATGCAGAGTTCCAAAGAATAGCAAGAAGAGATAAGAAAGACTTCTTCAGCGATCTATGCAAAGAAATAGAGGAAAACAACAGAATGGGAAAGACTAGAGATCTCTTCAAGAAAATTAGAGATACCAAGGGAACATTTCATGCAAAGATGGGCTCGATAAAGGACAGAAATGGTATGGACCTAACAGAAGCAGAAGATATTAAGAAGAGGTGGCAAGAATACACAGAAGAACTGTACAAAAAAGAGCTTCATGACCCAGATAATCATGATGGTGTGATCACTCACCTGGAGCCAGACATGCTGGAATGTGAAGTCAAGTGGGCCTTAGAAAGCATCACTACAAACAAAGCTAGTGGAGGTGATGAAATTCCAGTTGAGCTCTTTCAAATCCTGAAAGATGATGCTTTGAAAGTGCTGCACTCAATATGCTAGCAAATTTGGAAAACTCAGCAGTGGCCACAGGACTGGGAAAGGTCCGTTTTCATTCCAATCCCAAAGAAAGGCAATTCCAAAGAATGCTCAAACTACCGCACAATTGCACCCATCTCACACGCTAGTAAAGTAATGCTTAAAATTCTCCAAGCCAGGCTTCAGCAATACGTGAACCATGAACTTCCAGATATTCAACCTGATTTTAGAAAAGGCAGAGGAACCAGAGATCAAATTGCCAACATCCGCTGGATCATGGAAAAAGCAAGAGAGTTCCAGAAAAACATCTATTTCTGCTTTATTGACTATGCCAAAGCCTTTGACTGTGTGGATCACAATAAACTGTGGAAAATTCTGAAAGAGATGGGAATACCAGACCAGGTATTCCCTGGCAGATACCAGATCTGCCTCTTGAGAACCTATATGCAAGTCAGGAAGCAATAGTTAGAACTGGACATGGAACAACAGACTGGATCCAAATAGGAAAAGGAGCATGTCAAGGATATATATTGTCACCCTGCTTATTTAACTTATATGCAGAGTACATCATGAGAAACGCTGTGCTAGAAGGAGCACAAGCTGGAATCAAGATTGCCAGGAGAAATATCAATAACCTCAGATATGCAGATGACACTACCCTTATGGCAGAAAGTGAAGAGGAACTCAAAAGCCTCTTGATGAAAGTGAAAGTGGAGAGTGAAAAAGTTGGCTTAAAGCTCAACATTCAGAAAACAAAGATCATGGCATCTGGTCCCATCACTTCATGGGAAATAGATGGGGAAACAGTGGAAACAGTGTCAGACTTTATTTTTCTGGGCTCCAAAATCACTACAGATGGTGACTGCAGCCATGAAATTAAAAGACACTTACTCCTTGGAAGGAAAGTTATGACCAACCTAGATAGCATATTCAAAAGCAGAGACTACTTTGCCAACAAAGGTCTGTTTAGTCAAGGCTATGGTTTTTCCAGTGGTCATGTATGGATGTGAGAACTGGACTGTGAAGAAGGCTGAGCGCTGAAGAATTGATGCTTTTGAACTGTGGTGTTGGAGAAGACTCTTGAGAGTCCCTTGGACTGCAAGGAGATCCAACCAGTCCATGCTAAAGGAGATCAGTCCTGGGTGTTCATTGGAAGGACTGATGCTGAAGCTGAAACTGCAATACTTTGGCCACTTCATGCGAAAAGCTGGCTCTTTGGAAAAGACCCTGATGCTGGGAGGGACTGGGGGCAGGAGGAGACGGGGACGACAGAGGATGAGATGGATGGATGGCATCACTGACTCAATGGACATGAGTTTGGGTAAACTCCGGGAGTTGGTGATGGACAGGGAGGCCTGGCGTGCTGCGGTTCATTGGGTCACAAAGAGTCGGACACGACTGAGCGACTGAACTGAACTGAACTGAACCTTAGATATGTTTTCTATGTTTGTGTGTCTATTTCTGTTTTGTAAATAAGTTCGTTTGTACAATTTTTTTTTTTTAGGTTCAACATGTAAGTGATATCATATGTTTGTCTTTCTCTGACTTACTTCACTTAGTATGATAATCTCCAGATCCATCCATATTGCTTCAAATGGCATTATTTCATTCTTTATTATGGCTGAGTAATAATCCATTACATATGTATATATATGAAAAGTGAAAGTGTTACTCACTCAGTCTTGTTCAACTCTTTGTGACCCCGTGGACTGTAGCCCACCAGGCTCCTCTGTCCATGCAATTCTCCAGACAAGTACACTGGAGTAGGTAGCCATTCCCTCCTTCAGAGGATCTTCCAGACAAGACCCGGGGATGGAACCCGGGTCTCTGGCATTGCAGGAGGATTCTTTACCATCTGAGCCACCAGGAAAGCCCATATGTGTGTGTACGTATACACACACCACATCTTCTTTATCCATTCATCTGCTGATGGACACTTAGATTACTTCAAAGAGATTCTCTTTTAAAATGGCTGCTATAAAAAACCCAAATTAGTATCTCATTGGCTTGACTTGGGTCACATTCTCTTCCCAGAACCAATGAACGGGGCAAAAGGGATGGAATATACTGACTGACCAGGTCTAGTCATGTGTCCAATCTTAGAGCCAGGAGAGTGGAGAGGGCTGTTCTCATGAACTGAGAATAGGGTGTACTGATTCCTTAAAGACAAAACATGCTCATACACCAAAGAGAGGAAAAAAGAAGCCAAATTTTGTCCAGAGCCACAGAGCTATAAGTAGAGCAGTCTTTTTTTTTTTTTTGGCCTTTCTTTGGGCTTGAACAGACTAGCTCAGACTCTGTTCTTGTTCAGCTTTCTCGTGGTTAAAATTTCCAGGTATAATTTTTTTATGCTGAAAGCCAAAGTGTTTTGGGTGACTACTGGAACCAATATTTCAAACAAAAATGATATATATCTTCTAGATCTTGCATTTTCTGAAACTTGTAGTATTTAGGCCAAAGGGTAAAACACTCGATGACCAATGGTTTCAGGACCATTTCTTTTTTTTTCATTCCCTTCACCACCTTATGAGGTACTGCCTGAATGTCACCCTCTCCCCAAGCCTCATAAACTTGTACTACTCCCTACAGAGACCACTGCAGCTGGTAAGTTGAAGGACTTCACTTTCCCAACAGAATCTGAATTTTCAGGGGCCACAAAAACTGAAGTGGCCTTCCCGGGTGGTACAATGATAAAGAATCCTCATGCCAATGCAGGAGACACAAGAGACAGGGGTTTGATCCCTGGGTTGGGAAGATCCCCTAAAATAGGAAATGGCAACCCACTCCAGTATTCTTGCCTGGGAAATCCCATGGAAAGAGGAGCCTGGCAGGCTACAGTCCATAGGGTTGCAAAGAGTTGGACATGTCAAGCAACTGAGCACACACACAAAACTGAAGAGTCAAGACTTATGGACAGGACACTCTAGGGGTTGGTCAATATATACCGAGACCTGGGTCAAAATGTGCAACTTCCTATGTAAATTTGGGAGAGTCACTTAACCTGCCTTAGTCTCCCTGTGTATGAAGTGGGGACAATAAGAGGATTATGACCAGAATCTAAAAAGATAATGTCTATAAAGCAGCAAATTTGGAAAACTCAGCAGTAGCCACAGGACTGGAAAAGGTCAGTTTTCATTCCAATCCCAAAGAAAGGCAATGCCAAAGAATGCTCAAACTACTGTACAATTGCACCCATCTCACACGCTAGTAAAGTAATGCTCAAAATTCTCCAAGCCAGGCTTCAGCAATATGTGAACCGTGAACTTCCTGATGTTCAAGCTGGTTTTAGAAAAGGCAGAGGAACCAGAGATCAAATTGCCAACATCCGCTGGATCATGGAAAAAGCAAGAGAGTTCCAGAAAAACATCTATTTCTGCTTTATTGACTATGCCAAAGCCTTTGACTGTGTGGATCACAATAAACTGTGGAAAGTTCTGAAAGAGATGGGAATACCAGACCACGTGATCTGCCTCTTGAGAAATTTGTATGCAGGTCAGGAAGCAACAGTTAGAACTGGACATGGAACAACAGACTGGATCCAAATAGGAAAAGGAGTACGTTAAGGCTGTATATTGTCACCGGGCTTATTTAACTTATATGCAGAGTACATCATGAGAAACGCTGGACTGGAAGAAACACAAGCTGGAATCAAGATTGCCGGGAGAAATATCAATAACCTCAGATATGCAGATGACACCACCCTTATGGCAGAAAGTGAAGAGGAACTCAAAAGCCTCTTGATGAAAGTGAAAGTAGAGAGTGAAAAAGTTGGCTTAAAGCTCAACATTCAGAAAATGAAGATCATGGCATCCGGTCCCATCACTTCATGGCAAATAGATGGGGAAACAGTGGAAACAGTGTCAGACTTTATTTTTCTGGGCTCCAAAATCACTACAGATGCTGACTGCAGCCGTGAAATTAAAAGACGCTTACTCCTTGGAAGGAAAGTTATGACCAACCTAGATAGCATATTCAAAAGCAGAGACATTACTTTGCCAACAAAGGTCCGTCTAGTCAAGGCTATGGTTTTTCCTGTGGTCATGTATGGATGTGAGAGTTGGACTGTGAAGAAGGTTGAGTGCCGAAGAATTGATGCTTTTGAACTGTGGTGTTGGAAAAGACTCTTGAGAGTCCCTTGGACTGCAAGGAGATCCAACCAGTCCATTCTGAAGGAGATCAGCCCTGGGATTTCTTTGGAAGGAATGATGCTAAAGCTGAAACTCCAGTATTTTGGCCACCTCATGCGAAGAGTTGACTCATTGGAAAAGGCTCTGATGCTGGGAGGGACTGGGGGCAGGAGGAGAAGGGGACGACAGAGGATGAGATGGCTGGATGGCATCGCTGACTCGATGGACGTGAGTCTGAGTGAACTCCGGGAGTTGGTGATGGATAGGGAGGCCTGGCGTGCTGCTATTCACGGGGTCGCAAAGAGTCAGACACGACTGAGCGAGTGATCTGATCTCATCTGATCTGATCACAACTCCAAAAAGGATCATCAAAAAGGCATTGCAAATGACAGGTAGCCCTTGACCACAGGAACATGTTTACAACCTAGTGTTGAATGGATAGGAGAAACAGGTAAGAGTCCACTCTTGTTAGGAAAAATGTAAACACTCCCACAATCATACCTAGATAACCCTGTCTCTCTGTTTCTGGCCTGCCTGCATGCACTTGTTTCTCTGTGTTTGCCTGGGGCCCCTACCTTGGAAATCTTCTGGGCAAGTGTAACTCTATAAGCCTCAGTTTTATGATCTGTACAGTACAGCTACAAAGGTTGACATGAAGATAGTACGAGAAAAAACGCTTGATACATATCACTGTTTTATCTTTTTTTCTGTGCTCCCTGCAGTGGAAGCCCAGAGTCTGAACCACTGGACAACCAGCGAAGTCTTTTATTTCTAAATTTAAGAGTTATAAAATTCTAAAATTTCACTAGAAAAATAGGAAGAATATAATATGAACTTGTTCACAGTGGTTATCATTAGTTTTATTTCCTTTTTTTTCGTTATACTTTTCCATATTTATTCGTTCATTTCCCAGGTATTTATTAAGCACTTGCTAGATGCCAGGCCGGGAAGGATCCCCTGGTGGAGAGCATGACAACCCACGCCTGTATTCTTGCCTGGAGAATCCCATGGACATAGGAGCCTGGCGGGCTACAGTCCACAGGGTCACACAGAGTCGGACATAACTGAAGCAACTTAGCACGCACGCAGATGCCTCTTGCTAAGAGGACTACAGCAACGTACTATACAAATCATTACACAAATAATTGCCATAGTCATACACGCCTAAGTTTTTGCAAAGCAGAGATCAGGAAAAAAAAAAAAAGCGATTTCTGATTAAAAAAATATTATAAGAGACGTACAATGAGATCAGATCATTACTGATTTTGGAAAGGATTCGAATACAGGAACTAGACAGGCAGCGGATGGAGAACCGGAGGGTGCGGTACGAGAGCAAGGGGTTAGCTGCCCCCTCTCAAATTACCCGCTGGGAGGGGGGCCCCTTTGCCAGTAGGTGGCCAGGCCGCCCCAGGCGTTAGATCCGGAAGCTCTGTATTCAGCGGGCTAGTGAGCCGCAGACGCAGCGCCGGGAGGTCCACGCGGCGGCAGAAGGAGTCCGGGCGGCCACTGGGGGCGGCCACGTGAGCGCCGCGGCCCCGCCCCGGCCCGCCGCCTCCGGCCCCAGCCCCAGCTCTGCCAGTGTGGGGATCCGCCTCCCGCAAGCCGCGCTGCCGCTGCAGCTGCCCCAGCTCCGCTGATGGTCGCCCTCGGAACGCTCCCTTAGCGCCTCGGGGTCATTCCAGCGGCTCCGCGCACCCCTCGCGCCCCGGGATCGTTCCTGCGGCCACCGCCGCCTCCCCGGAGCGCCGGCCCGCGCGCCCGGCTCGCCGCTCCCCGGCATTTTCGGGGGGCCCGCCCGCCCTGCACCCTGGAGCACCGGGCCACGAGCCTCTGCCAGCTCCTCTGGATCCTCGCGGCCGTGGGCAGCGGCTGCCGCGCCGGTCCGCCCGAGGCAGGTAGGTGGGGCCGCGGTTGGTCAAGGGGGCCGGGATCCGGCGCTGCAAACCTCCGCGCCCCGGTGCCGCCGGCGCCTGGAGCGCTCAGGGTCCGGTGCTTAAAAGCGGGGCTCGAGGCGGAAGGAGAATGTGAGGGTTCAGCTCTTCGGCTTTCACTGTTTGCTCCTGTAAAATGGGAGCGTCGTGCCGATTAACGGCAGAGCCCATTGGGAAACTACTTGGCACTCGATGGTGTAGGGGAGGCAGCTTGGGGGCCTCCGTCTGGGGCGCCTCGGTACCCGCAGAGGTGGGGGAGGGCTGCCTTCCTTTCCCGCGGGGCCCGAAGCCTCATCCCCCACCTGGGCCCCCGAACAAGAGGCCCCAGTTCCAGGAACCTCAAGGACAGTGTCGACGCACCCTTGCTGCACTGTTGACTGCGAGAGTTTCGGGTGTTGGCAGGCCCAGTGGACAAGTGCGCCAAGGGGCCGGGCATCAGTATGCGGAGTGGCGGGGCGGGGGCCTCCCCGGGTGAGTCCCGGCCTAGATCCGCTGCGCCGGCCTCGGGGGTTGCGGGGAACCCGCCCAGCTGCGCCCCGGGTGAGACACATGGGCTGCTGGGAGGAGGGTGGCTGGTCTGCCGGAGGGGAAGTTCTGTGTGAGCCTGACTTCTGGGTCCTCTGCCCTGGAAGCTGCTGCCTGGGGGCCGCTCAACCAGGAAACTGTCTACCCCTCTGATTTTACAGAGAAGGAAATTGAGACCCAGGATAATCTTAACAGCAGGTACTAATGAGCAAGGTGGGCTAAGTGAAGGAATACAGAGCAAGCAGGTGGGAGCTGATAATGCCGTGTGTGTGGCGTGGGGAGTGGGGAGGTCTTTTGGTGGGTCATTGGGGAAGGCTTCCTGGAGGTGGTGATGGAAAGGATGCCTGTGGGAGGAAGTGGGATTTAGAGTTTCCTAGCTGTCCTTCTCCCTGGCCTCCACAGCACCTTTCATTTTTCACTCCAGGCATTTATTCAACAAATACAATAAAGCTACTGGGATTTCAGGGGTAACATGATGGTTGGGATTGCCATCCCAGCTCCTCTCCTATTCTTCTTCAAGAAGGGATGTGGGCTGCTGTCCCAAATTATCTTTTGTAGGGGGTGGGGAGAGAGGAAGTCAGGGTCTGAGGATCCCTTGAAATGATCTGTTTACATATGATCACTTGTGTACATTCTGTGATTTGCAGCAGGGTTTTGTGTGTGTGTGTGTGCATGTGTGTGTGCATGCTTTGGGTGACAGGACAGTACTTTCTGGCTGACTAAGGATGTATCACTGATGTGATCTTTAAACATTTTTAATGTTTTATGTGGCAGAGATGGCTGTTGGTCACCATGTCCTCTTCTTCCTAGGATATCATCCTGGTTGCATTTCGTGGGCTCCCTTACAATTTGTTGGGCCACATGACTAAGTTTTGGCTTGTTGGAATGTGAGCAGAAATAGTGTGTGTCTCCCCAAAGGCTGGACCCTAAAAACCTCCCCCATTCTCCCATTTACCCGCAGAGTTGAGAGGACTGTGAGGGCCTGGTGGAGGGCAGAGCCACAGCCTGGAAGGAGGCTGGGCCTCTGATTGATGGGAGCTCTCCTTTGACCTCTCTGGTGGTCTGTGACTATCTGCTGAAGAAACTGGGGCTCCAGGAAGCCCTATGAAAAGTCTGTGGGTATGAGAGGGGCTTCTTGGTTGCGGCTTTTCCCTCCAGGTGATCTGGTGTTCCACAGGGGAGGGTGTCTTTAGGCCCTTTTTCTCACACTGATCAGATTCCCCAGAGAAATCTGGTCCAGTCTTTGGCAGGGTTGACATCCAGGTGCCAGGACACAGAGCAATGTGGAAGAAAGCTGAGGGTCACAGCAGAAACTTGGATTTGTTCAGGCTCATTCTCTTAAGATTTACTCTTTCTGGTCTGATTCTTAAAGCTGATACAGGAAGTATTGATGACCAGGACCGCATTCAGTGTAATAGTGGCTTGCTGGACTGATTTAAAAATAAACATTTTTGTGCTGGGGAGATCAGTTCTGCTGATCAAGAAGCTGCAGATGTAACCCCAGTGAACTGAGAATGTTCTAGAAGAAAGTGGCTGTAGTGCTCACTGTAGGATAAAAGTGGCTTGGCCCTTCAAGTGTTGCTGAATTATACTCCTGCCACCAAGGCTCATGGGCACAAGAAGCAGGCTTCAAACAAAGGAAGAAGTGAGTCACTAACAGGCTTGATGATAAAGGAGAAGACAGTCTCTTGTTCCCCAAAGACCCAGGGTTGTGGAACACCCAGAGGAGCATTTCAGATGGCTAGAAAATCAGAGGGCAGACAATGTTCAGTTCTCCAGCTGGGACACTTTCTAGACCTCACAAGGATTCCACAGGGAGTGGCCAAAATGCAGGAGGCTCAACTGAGAACATGTCTCTGGGTCAGTGGTTCTTGAATTTCGGTGCATATCCACATCACCTGGAGGAATTGTTTAAACACGGCTTGCCGGGCCCACCCCCAGAGTTTACTTGAGTAGGACTGGGAGGGGGCCCCAGAATTTGCACGTGTGACAAGCACAAAGTGGGACCTGCTAGTTGTCCCAGGAATCACAGTTTAAAAGTGGTTTAGCAAGTCAGGGCTGAGCGAAACCCTGGATGGATCTGCACTGGCTGCAAACCCCCCTCCCCTGCCTTCTAGCCGCATGATTTGGGGCAAGTCAGTTCACCTCTCTGTTCCTCAGTTTCCTCATCTGTAGGATGAAGCTAATGGTGCCAAACTCCTGGAGCTCCAGCGAGGCTTCCTGGAGGAGGTGACATCTATCTAACCTGAGACCTGAGGGATGAGCAGAATTGGCTTGGGGATGGGTAGGGAGAGCAGGCTAGGCCATGTGCCAAACAGATGGCACCGTGTGGGTGAGCCCAGGGAGCGGGGAACCCTTGCTCTCCAGGGGGCTGAGAGGAGTGATGGAGCAGGAGCTTTGTGCGTGTGCTGGAAAGCTGTGACTCTGTTCTGGGCTACGTGTCTCAGGACAGGAATGCAGTGCAGGGGAGGCTGACCGGGGTGCCGAAAACGGGCCTCAGGGATGGGATGGGCCTGATTGCAGCGCAAGTTACTTCTGTCCGCATTCCACCGGCTCACACGTAGCCCCCTGGCCTCACCTAGATGCAAAAGGATTTGGGCAGGGGTACGCAAAACACAGTGGACAGCTGGCTTCTGTGCCACAGACCAGCTCTCTCACCTCTTCTCCACCTTGCTCACACTGCCCCACCTTGATAGATGAGTGAATTATGCAGATGAGAAAGCCGAGTTTCAGAGAGGTTAGGTAATTTGCCCAACTGCACTCGGCTAGTAGTGGCATAGCCCGACTTGAACCCAGATCCATTCATCTCCAAAGCTTGTTGGGCCCAGTCCTGGTCTTGGCTGCTTTTTGAGGGCCTCCCCATGATCCAGGCTTTCCCACTCAGGTTTTCCCACATACTCAGCTGTGTCTCCTGGCTAAGTAACCCCTAGATGCCTTGTAATTGTAACCTGATAGTCTCTCTGTTCCTCCATGCCTACAATGCCCATTATATCTGCAGAAATGGCCCACTTTTCTCCAGTTACTCATTCGTTCATGCACTCTGCATTTCTAGGGAACCTCGTATGTGCCAGACATTGTACTCTGGGCTAGGAACTAGAAGGACTAAGACACGGCCCCTTTTGTTCCAGACACTCACATGGTCTGGGCACCGAGAGGCTATGTAAACACAGAGTTGCCCTGAGAAGTGAGACACGCTGTCTCTCTGGTCTGAGCCACCAAGAGTACAGAGTGTCCTGGGAACATGAGAAGGGTGCAAATAATTAAAAATTAAAATTCAGGCCCTCTTGTGCATTCTGTTCATTGAAGCTATACCTACAATATTGTGCTTTGTATTCTAAAAGGCATATTTTTGGTTTTTAAAACAATAACCTTTGAATCATAATGGCTTCATATGAACGAAGCACAGTGAACTGCAGTGATGTTTTTATGAGCCTTAGCAGAGTGAATGTTGACTTGTCTTCCTGGGTTCAGCTGTGGGTTGCTGCTCTTGTCAGTGAGGAAGCTGATTTCTCTGTCTCTTTCTGGTATGCATGGAGATGTGTTTTTAAAAGAGAAGAGGAGGGAAGGTGGATGGGGACATCTCCTTGGAATGCCACCAGAGTCATTCTAGAGCGGGGTTTCTCAGCCTCAGGACTATTGACAGTTTGGCTGGATAGCTCTTTGTTGTGGGAGCTATCTTGTGACAGCCAGAGGTGTCTCCAGTCATTGCCAAGTATCCCCTGTGAGGGCAAAATTGCCCTACTGTCTAGACTGTATTTGTTTCCTGTTGCTATTGTAACAAATTGCCACAGATTTAGTGCCTTAAAACAACAGATTTCTTTCCTTATGGTTCTGGAGGTGAGAAATTCAAAAGCCAGGGTAGTCAAGTTCAAAAGCAGGGCTATGTTCTGTCTGGAGGCTGCAGGGAAAATCTGTTTCTCTGCCTTTTCCAGCTTCTACAGGCCTCCCGCCTGGCATAACTTCCCCTCTCGTCCCTTCGCCTGTCTTCCAGGCCAGCTGCGTAGCATCTTCAAATCTTTCTCTGTGACTCCTTTTTCATTGTCACGTCTCTTGCTCTGACTCCTGCCTCCTTTTTATAAAGACTCACTTGATGATCCCAGATAATCTTTCATCTCAATACCCTTCATTTAGTCCTACCTGCAAAGTTGATTTGCCACATAAGGGAGTATATTTGCAGGCTTTGGAAATTAGGGTGTGGATATATTTGTTGGAGGGGGGCATTAGTCTGCCCACGACATAGACTTTTGGGTTTCTGGATATAATGGAAACCCAGAGAAGTCTTTCTCAAGGGGGTAAAAATTTGAGCTGGATTTTGAAGGGAACAGAAGGATTTGGCAGCAGTTGGGAGAGGCATTCCAGAAAGAGGGTCCTTCAGGTGCAGGGGCAGGGACATGAGGACTTGGTCATGAATAGTGAGTGGTTCTTGGGTGGAGACATCTGTAAATCAGTCCTTTTACTCTGGCATTCTGACATGAACTGTATTCTTTCTTGAGATGGTTTTAATAAATGTTTATTTATGAATACCACCCGTATGCCGGGGATACGGTAGACACTGACCTGAATTTTTAGCTGGAGGCTTGACTTAGTAACTCCTGATATGACACTTTTGTTATCATCCCCACCCCCATCAAATAAATGAAATGCAGCCTGGAAAGGCATTTGATGAGCACTTCGGGCTCCTAGCTGGGGAGCCAGCATTCAAGCTGGGTCCTGTGACTGCAGAATGCAGGGTCTTGGGCACAACACTGAGCTTTGTTTTTTTCCCAACTATTTTAAAATTGAAGTATAGTTGATTTACAGTATTATATTAGTTTAAAGTGTACAGCCTAGTAATTGAATGTTTTTTATAGACTATACTCTATTGAAAGTTATTATAGGATAATGGCTATAATTCCCTGTGCTGTAAATATATCCTTGTTGTTTCTCTAGTTTATACATAGTAGTCTGGATCTTTTAACGTGCCTCTCCATTTTAACCCTCTCCCCGCTATGTTTTCTGTGTCTGTGAGTCTGTTTCTGTTTTGCTATAAACATTCATTTGTTATATTTTTAGATTCCACAAATAAGTGCTAGCATACAGTATTCTCTGACTTGTTCACTAAGCATAATAATATCTAGGTCCATCCACATTATTGCAAATGGCAGAATTTCCTTACTTTTTGGTGGCTGGGTAATATTCCATTGTATATATGTATGTATATATGTGTATGTTTTTATATATTTATATAGGCTTCCCTGATAGCTCAGTAGTAAAGAATCCACCTGCCATGCAGGAGACCTGGGTTTGATCCCTGGTGGAAAAGATTCCCAGGAGAAGGAAGTGGCAACCCACTCCAGTATGCTTGCCTGGAAAATCCTCTGGACAGAGGAGCCTGGTGGGCTACAATCCATGGAATCACAAGAATTGGACTTGACTTAGAAACTAAACCAGCACCACCACCACACACACACACACACACACACACACACACCATCTTATTTATCAGTTCATCTGTTGATGGACACAGGTTGCTTCCATATCTAGGCTGTTGTAAACAGTGCTGCTTTGAATGTTGAACATTGGATCCTTGTATCTTTTTGAATTGTTTTCTTTTTTTTTTGGATATATACCCAGGAGTGGAATTGCTAGATCCTATTACAGTTCCATTTTTAGCTTTTATACTATATTCCGTATTTATACAGCCTATACTGTGTTACATACTTACAAATTTGTAATTGGTGGCTTCACCAATTAAATTCCCACACAAAAGTGGACCTTTTCTCCACATCCTTGCCAACATTTTTATCTGTAGGCTTTTTGATGATAGCCCTCCTGACAGGTGTGAGGTGGTATCTCATCATGGGTTTTAAAAAATGTATTTATTTATGTATTTGTCTGTGTTGGGTCTTAGTTGTGGCTGGTGAGCTGTGTTGCCCTGTGGCACGTGGGATCTTGGTTCTCTGACCGGGGATCAAACCCACGTTCCCCGCATTGGAGGTGGATTCTTATCCACTGGACCACTGGAAAAGTCCCTCGTTGTTTTTATTTGCGTTTCTGCAGCGATTGGGCTTCTCAGGTAGCTCAGTGGGTAAAGAATCCGCCTGCAGTGTAGGAGACCTGGCAGATGCGAGTTCATCCCTGGGCTGGGAAGATCCCCTGAAAGATGGCATGGCAACCCACTCCAGTATTCTTGCCTGGAGAATCCCATGGGCAGAGGAGCCTGGTGGGCTACAGTCCATAGGGTTGCAAAGGGTTGGACACGACTGAGTGACTAAGCACACACACTCCAACAATTAGTGATGTTGAGCACCCTATGTGCCTTTTCACCAGCTTTATGAGGTATAATTAACAAATAACAATTGTACATATTTAAGGTATACAGTGTGATGAATTGATATACATATATTTGTGAAATGGTTACCACAATCAACCTAATTAATGCATCCATAATCTCATATAGTTACCATTTGTTTTATTTTGGTTTTGTGTGTGTGTGTGTGAGAACAGTTAACATTTACTCTCTTAAGCAAATTTCAAGTACACAGTTCAGTATTATTACCTATAGTCACCAGGCTGTACACTAGATCTCCAGGCCTCAATTCATCGTATAACTGAAACTTTGTACTCCTTGGCATTCTCTCTCCATTTCCTCCACCCCACCCCCAGCCCCTGGCAACCACCACTCTACTCTCCGCTTCTCTGAGTTTGGCTTTTTACAGACTCCACGTGTAAGTGAGATCATACAATATTTTTGTGTGTCTGGCTTGTTTCACTTAACATAATGTCCTCCTGGTTATCCATGTTATTGCAAATGACAGGATTTCCTTCTTTTTTAAGACTGAGTAATATCCCATTGTGTACATAATACATGAACTTAGGCAAACTCCAGGAGCTAGTGTGGGACAGGGAGGCCTGACATGCTGCAGTCCGTGGGGTTGCAAAGAGCCAGGTATGACTTAATGACTGAACAACAACAACAAATAGATATACCACATTTTCTTTATCCATTCATGTGTCAGACACCTAGGTATGTTTCCATACCTTGGCTATTGTGAATAACGCTGCAGTGAACACAGGAATGCACCAAGATAAGTTTCTGTTTCTTGTTTGAAGGAAACTGAGAACTCAATCTAGAGCCTAGGACATCCTTGGAACAAGCCAGGAGCAGTCCAGGGCAGCCTGGGTCTGCTCAGTTTCCCTCCCTGGAGTGGCCCTGTCGGAGATGGGCAGTCATTTCTCTGCCCAGTGTCACCTGTCATTGCCAGAAGGGAGAGTCCACATTGAGAGCTTAGCATGGTGCCTTGGACACAGCAAGCTGTCCACATGTGTTACTTGTCTGTCTTAGTTCAGTAAACATTGTGCATTTTTGTGGCCAATGGGAGCAAAGGCCTCTTCTGCTTTCTTATCACTCATTTGCAGCATAAAAACCACATCTGTCTCGGGTAAGATGAACTCATGAGAAACCCATCGTTCCTTCTGGTTGGTGGGATAAGACAGAGAGTTCCTGGATAGAACTAGAGATCATCATACTAAGTGAAGTAAGTCAGACAGAGCAAGACAAATATGATATGAGATCACTTATAGGTTGAATCTAAAATAAAGATAATAATGAACTTATTTACAAAACAGAAATAAGCTCACATAGAAAACACACTTAGCAAAGAGGAAAGGGAAGGAAGGGATAAATTAGGGTTTTAGGATTAACAGATATACCCTACTATATATAAACTAGCTAAACAACAGGGATTTAGTGTGTAGCACAGGAAACTACATTCAGTATCTTGTGATAACCTATAATGGAAAGGAATCTGAAAAAGAATATATATGTACAACTGAATCACTTGGCTATGTACCTGCAACTAACACAATATTGTAAATCAACTATACTCATAATAATTTTAAAAAAGAGAGTTCTTGGCATGGTATCTAAAGGAAGTAGCAGAAGACCTACCAGTCTGGGAGTGGCGGAATGGAGGAGAGAAGTAATGAGGGGAAGTGGAACTACAGTTTCATTTGTCATATCAGAAAATCGATAGATAACAAATAACAGAGAGGACTTCCCTAGTGATCCAGTGGTTAAGAATCTGCCTGCTCAGGCAGGGCACACAGGTTCGATCCCTGGACGGGGAAGATGCCACAGGGTAATTAATCCTGTGCCCCACAACCACTGAAGCCCATGTGCCATAGAACCTGTGCTCTGCACCCAGAGAAGCCACCGCAATGAGAAACCCACATGCTGCAGCTGGAGAAAGCCCATGCACAGCAACGAAGACCCAGTGAAGCCAAAAATAAATGATTAAAATTAAGAAAAGAAATAACAGAGAAAGCATATTACTTAGAGATATAGTGTTATCTACCAAGAGTCACGTCTAGAAAATTGGAAGTGGCTGCCCCGGAGGTGGGAAGGAGAGCTGCCCATGTACTGCTGCACAGGTTGTTCACTAGAGTTGAGCATACCTAACCTGTGTGCTCATACACAGTGGCCCTCATAGGAAAGGGGTGTTGTTTTTAACCCTGCGCTTTAAGCTGTGTGTGTGCTCGGTTATGTCCAACTCTTCGCAACCCCGTGGACTGTAGCCCTTCAGGTTCCTCTTTCCATGAAATTTTCCAGGCAAGAATACTGGAGTGGATTGCCATTTCCTTCTCCAGTGCTTTAATGAAAGATTTTTTAAAATTATGTGTACATAACATACTGTGACCCTAAGTCCTGGTTAGGTTTTGGATTTTTCATGTTGCAGATGACACAAGACCTATGTGTACTCAGCCAGATTGGCCCCCACATGCCCCAGAGGGCAAGGGTTTATTGTGTCATATCGTTCAGAAGTCCAGGCAGGGAGTTTGGCTTCAAGCATGTTTGGATTCAGGATCTCAAATGGTATCATCACTATTCATTTTTCTCTACATCTCTTGTTCTGCTCTTCACCAAATGTCAGCTTCACCAAATGTCAACCAGATGCTCTCTCATGACCTCAGCCCTTGTCTCGGATTAATATGCTGCAGGAAATGACTGATCTCTTCTAGTTGCTCAAGCGAAAGCCCCAGGCTTACCTGGGATTGGGCCATAGTGGTTTGACTTGAGTCACATGCCCATCCCTGAATCAGTCACTTTGAGCAGTACTTGCACGCTGCGATGGGCTTAGCAGGGTCATGTGACATACCCCGTTACCTGGGGCTGAATCCCCAACCCCAACCACATGACCTGAGAGCTGGGGACAAGCAGATCCCCAAACAGAAACAGGTGTATGACATGAGGTGACCCACAAGTCACCCGGTCCACTGTGGTTCAGTTAAGGACTGGTGAGTTCTGCTGTGTTGGGCATATACTAGTGGGTATCCTGGCAGCTCAGCATGGCCCATGTTGGCTCTGGGGTGCTGGCTCCCAGGAGTGGTAGGTGGGAGATTCCAGCTCATTTCTACAGCAGGAAGTCAGCTCCAGGGGGTGAGGGGAGCCCCAGGGAGGGCCGGTGTCACTGTGGCCTGGCCTACAGGACTTGACCTAGGCATTGCAGTCATCATTTCCTCCCCTGTGGCTGCCAGAGAAGCCCTTTATGGCAGGACACAGTGAGCAGTGGTTCGGCGGTCAGAGCCTTAGATAGCCTGCTCCCTGAGGCCCCCTGAAGAAGCTTGGCCTGGCTGCTAACCAGGCATCCAGGCCACCAGTGTGGCTGGGACCCAGGACTCGGCTCTGTTTAGTGATGGTAATAAAAATGATGATGGTAATTATAGCCCTAATGCTTGCTCTGTGCTAGCACGGTCAAGTCAGAGGGGTGAGTGCAACTCTGCACCCCAGGTTACAGTGAGAACCCTGAGGCCAAGAGGTAAGGTCACACAGCTAAGAAGTGGCAGAGTTGGGACTTGAACTCAGGCCTGACTCAGAGCTCTGCTCAGCTGCGTCTCCATAGAAGTGTTTTCCCAGGATATGTCACGGACTAGGAAGGAAAGATGTGGATGTCTGAGTGAGGGCAGAGGAGAGCTTCTTGAGAATCCTGATATCTTGGGAACCGAGGTTCTGCTCCTGGTCTGTCTCTCTGCTCACACAGAAGCCCTTTGTGGGCCAAACAAAGCCCAGGTTTGATGGAGATTCCTAGGAGGGTAGGTGTTGAAACAGGCATCGTGGGGCTGAGTTATGGGCCAGTGAGGGCTCCTTGCTTGTTTACGGGAATCCAACATCCTCCAGGGGCTCAGTCTTTATGAGCAGATGTGGAAGCAGCTACCACGTTAGGACTCTGGACTGAGACTACAGTTTTCCCAGGCTGACCTCCCCAGGCATCAGTTTGTCATAAGAGATATGATATGACTTTTTATGACAGGGTAGAGAAGGGGCTCCTGGACCAGATAGAATTAGCCACTTGTAGAAAAAAAAGAAAACTATAATATGATACATAAGTTTAGATAGCAAACTCTGAAGATTGTGAGTCCAGGATAATTATGCTCCCCATGATATAAGATTATGCTGTTCCAGGCTCTCTGTATTTCATGACTCTGTCATCCTCAGCATGGCTTCCTTCTCATGGATAAATTTAGCTGCTTGGGCTCCAGCTATCATACCTGCATTCCAGCCAGCAGGAAGGAGAGAGAGCAGAAAGGTATACTTCCTCTCTTAAAATTTGTATTTGTTTATTTATTTTTAACTTTTTATTTTGTGTTGGGATATAGCCGATTAACAATGTTGTGATAGTTTCTCTTAATTTTAAAAAAAAAATATTTATGTATTTATTTATCTGGCTGTGCTGGGTCTTAGTTATGGCGTATGGATCTTGTTCCCTGATCTAGGCCCTCTGCCTTGGGAATGCAGAGTCTTAACCCCCCTGGACCACCAGGCAAGTCTTTCTATGTAGCACAGGGAACTATATTCAATATCCTGTGACAAGAATATGAAAAAGAATTTTTATGTATAACTGAATCACTTTGCTGTGCAGCAGAAATTAACAGAACATTGTAAATCAACCGTACTTGAATAAAATAAAATTTAAAAACCCTTCCCTAAAGTTGCATACAGCCCTTCTGCTCATATCCCCTTGGCCAGAACTTGGTGACATGGTCACCCCTAATTACAAAGGAATCTGGGAAATGTAGACTTTGAGCGGCCACATGCTTGGCTGAAAAGCCATGGTTCTGATATTAAGAAGGAGAGAAGAGCTGTTGGGGGGCAGTTAGCAGGCATTGCCACAGCTGCCTTAAGAGCAAATTTATGATCACCGAACAGCCTTAAAACAGACCCCCCTCGCTCAGTTCTGGAATCCTTTATCAAGTGCCTGCCAGGGTCACAGCTGCTTGTCTGCAGCTCATTTTGTTTCCCAGGACTGGGGAAAAGGTCAGATCGGCAGTGGAACGTGGCCGAGGGCTGGGGTGCTGGTCCGAATTCCCCTGTGAGCTACCGTGGAACCTCGGTCTGGCCATTTTCCCACTCAGCTGCCCTCATGGATGGGGGAGTTAGTGAGATGAGCTAACATAGTCCAGGTCGCCAGCAGCACAGCTGGAATTTGCACCCTTGGCAGCCTGGCTTCTGAGCCCAGGCTCTTAACCGCTGGGCTACACTGCCCGGCAGTCTGAAGCTGAAGCTGTGGTTCCGGCTCCTCCCCTGGCACGGGTGTGGCCCCAGAGGCCAGTGGCCTGGCTGGGTGCAGCCCCAGGCAACCATCTGTCTTGGTCAGCAGGGACCGTGGCCAAGGGCTGACCAGGGCAGAGTAGGCCTTGGGGCTGGGAGCGGCCGAGGGTGGAGAGAAGCGGGCAGGGCCTGGGGACGATTTTGGTAACAAGCAGGATCAGGTGGCTCTGGCATCGGATCCAGGCGGTGACTGTCTTGCCCAGAGGGTCAGAGACAGACTCGGCAGTTGACACCCAGAGCAGCAATTTTCAAACTGAGTTGAGAAATCTGTGTGGGTGGTGCGTTAAGGATAAAGAGTAAAAAAGAAAGAAAAGAGCAAAACAAGAAGAATAGAAAATAGCAGAGTGCATTGTACAGAGGAAGGCTAAGTACAGTTTCCTGACATTTTAACTTACATTTTATAGGTACGCACTGGGTTAGAATATAAATATATTTCTTTCTGTGATGACTGTCAAGAAAGTGCTGAAGGGAACTTCCCTGGCAATCCAGTGGTTAAAAAATCTGTGCTTCCATGGCAGGGGGCACAGGTCTGATCCCTCCTTAGGGAACTGAGATCACAGGTGCAGTGCAGTGCAGCCAAAAAATAAATGAATAAAAATAAATTTAAGTAAGCCTCTTTTTTAAAAAAAAGAAAGAAAAAGTGCTGAAGCCTGAGGTCAATAAGCCTGCCTGCTAATGGAAAGGGCTGTTAAGAAGAATTGGAATTACTGCCTTGATCTAAAAAAATTTTTTTGTCTTTCACTTATTTATTATTTTATATTGAAAGCAACCCAGCTTTATAAAAAGTTAAAACAGTATCAGATCAGATCAGATCAGTCGCTCAGCGTGTCCGACTCTGTGCGACCCCATGAACCGCAGCATAACAGGCCTCCCTGTCCATCACCAACTCCCGGAGTTCACTCAGACTCACGTCCATCGAGTCAGTGATGCCATCCAGCCATCTCATCCTCTGTCATCCCCTTCTCCTCTTGCCCCCAATCCCTCCCAGCATCAGAGTCTTTTCCAATGAGTCAACTCTTCGCATGAGGTGGCCAAAGTACTGGAGTTTCAACTTTAGCATCATTCCTTCCAAAGAAATCCCAGGGCTGATCTCCTTCAGAATGGACTGGTTGGATCTCCTTGCAGTCCAAGGGACTCTCAAGAGTCTTCTCCAACACCACAGTTCAAAAGCATCAATTCTTCAGCGCTCAGCCTTCCTCACAGTCCAACTCTCACATCCATACATGACCACAGGAAAAACCGTAGCCTTGACTAGACAAACCTTTGTTGGCAAAGTAATGTCTCTGCTTTTGAATATGCTATCTAGGTTGGTCATAACTTTCCTTCCAAGGAGTAAGCGTCTTTTAATTTCATGGCTGCAGTCACCATCTGCAGTGATTTTGGAGCCCAGAAAAATAAAGTCTGACACTGCTTCCACTGTTTCCCCATCTATTTCCCATGAAGTGATGGGACTGGATGCCATGATCTTCGTTTTCTGAATGTTGAGCTTTAAGCCAACTTTTTCACTCTCCTCTTTCACTTTCATCAAGAGGCTTTTGAGTTCCTCCTCACTTTCTGCCATAAGGGTGGTGTCATCTGTATATCTGAGGTTATTGATATTTCTTCTAGCAACCTTGATTCCAGTTTGTGTTTCTTCCAGTTCAGCGTTTCTCATGATGTACTCTGCATATAAGTTAAATAAACAGGGTGACAATATACAGCCTTGACGAACTCCTTTTCCTATTTGGATCCAGTCTCTTGTTCCATGTCCAGTTCTAACTGTTGCTTCCTGACCTGCATACAAATTTCTCAAGAGGCAGATCACGTGGTCTGGTATTCCCATCTCTTTCAGAATTTTCCACAGTTTATTGTGATCCACACAGTCAAAGGCTTTGGCATAGTCAATAAAGCAGAAGCAGATGTTTTTCTGGAACTTTCTTGCTTTTTCCATGATCCAGCGGATGTTGGCAATTTGATCTCTGGTTCCTCTGCCTTTTCTAAAACCAGCTTGAACATCAGGAAGTTCACGGTTCACATATTGCTGAAGCCTGGCTTGGAGAATTTTAAACATTACTTTACTAGTGTGTGAGATGAGTGCAATTGTACGGCAGTTTGAGCATTCTTTGGCATTGCCTTTCTTTGGGATTGGAATGAAAACTGACCTTTTCCAGTCTGTGGCCACTGCTGAGTTTTCCAAATTTGCTGGCATATTGAGTGCAGCACTTTCACAGCATCATCTTTCAGTATAGAAGTGTACAAAATGTTAAAAACTTTCCTCCACCCCCAGCTCCTGGTCCCACTGCCCATCCCAGTGCTGGTAATGCTCTTATGGGCCCTTCAGGGAAGTTTTAACAGAGCTACAAATGTACCTTTTCTTTTAGCACGGATAGGCTCACCATAATGTAACTGCTCTTCTGCAACTTGATTTTTAAATTTAATGGGTTTTTTTGTCTATCTTATTTTTTTTTCTTTTTTTAACTTTTAGTTTTATTGAAATATAATTCACAAACCTTCCCGCCCACCTATTTACAGTATACAGTTCAGTGGTTTTAAATCTATTTAGAGTGATGCAACCAACACAATCTATTTTAGAACATTTTCATCAATGCAAAAGAAACCCTTTTGAGATTGTTCCCCATTTCCTCCCAACTCTCCCCTCTCCCATCCTTGGGCGACCACTTTCTTATAGATTTGCCTTCTCTGGAATTTTTCTGTAAATGGAATCATTCAATTTATCGTCTTTTTTTGAAGTGTCTTCTTTCACTTAGTATCATCAGTGCTTCATTCCTTTTCCTGGCTGAATAGGGTTCTGTTGTATAGATAGACCACATTTTATTTATCTGTTCATCAGTTAATGGGTATTTGGGTAGTTTTCCGTTTTGGCTATTTTGTATAATACTGCTGTGAAACAGATGTCACAAGTGTTTGTTGTGGACCTGTTTTCATTTCTCTTGTGTATATTATACCTTGGAGTATAGTTGCTGGAGGGCTTCCCACGTGGTGCTAAAGAACCTTCCTGCTGATGCAGGAGACATGAGGTTGATCCCTGGGCCAGGAAGATCCCCAGGAGCAGGGGATGGCAACCCATTCCAGTATTCTTGCCTGGAAAATCCCATGGACAGAGGAGCCTGGCCGGCTGTAATCCGTAAGGTGCAAAGAGTCGTGCATGAGCAACTTAGCCAACATAATTGCTGGAGCACGTGGTAATTCTGTGTTTTAACTTTTTGAGAAATTGCCAGACTGTTTTCTAAAGTGACTGCAATATTTTACATTCCCATTAACAGTGTGTGAGGGTTTCCAGTTTCTCCACATCCTCATCAAAACTTGTCAATTTCCATTAAAAAAAATTTTTTTTTGACTGCACCCTACAGTTTGTGAGATCTCATTCCTTGACCAACAACTGAACCCTTGCCCCCTCCAGTGGAAGTGTGGAGGCCTAACCACTGGACTGTCCTACTGCGTGTGACTTTTATTTGTATTTCCCTAATGACTAATGATGTTGAGCATCTTTTCATGTGTTTATTGGCCATGTGTATTTTCTTTAGAGAAATGTGTATTCAACTCTTTTGCCCATTTTTATTTGGGTTCTTTTTCTTTTTATTGTTAAGTAGTGTGAGTCCTGGTGCTTCCCAGGTGGCTCAGGGGTAAAGAATCCGTCTGCATTGCAGGAGACACGGGGTTTGATACCTGAGTCGGAAAGATCCCCTAGAGAAGGAAATGGCAACCTTCTCCAGTATTCTTGTCTGGAAAATTCCATGGGCAGAGGAGCCTGGCAGGCTACAGTCTGTGGAGTTGCAAAGGAGTTGGACACAACTTAGCGACTCAACAACAATAGTGTGAGTCATAGTCCCATATCAGACATACGATTTCCAAAATTTTTTTTCCAATATGTGAGCTGTCCCTCCGCTCTCTTGGTGCTGTCCACTGAAGCACAAACGTTTTTAATTTTGATGATGTCCAACATATCTATTCTTTTGTTGCTTGTAATTTTAGTATCCTAAGGCTTTGCCTAACTCAGCTTTGCAAAGATTTTCTCCTGTGTTTTCTTCCCAGAGTTTTGGCTCTTATATTTAAGCCTTTGATCCATTTTGAGTTAATCTGTATAAGGTAAGGAAGGAGTTCAGCTTTGTCCTTTTGCATGTGTATATTCACTTGCTCTGTCACCATTTGCTGAAAAGATTATTCTTGGGATGTCCCTGATGGTCCGGTCGTCAAGACTCTCTGCTTACAACGTAGGGGATGTGGATTCCACTGCTGATTGGGAAACTTAGATCCCACGTGCCACATGGTGTAGCAAAAATGAAAAAAGTCCTAATGGATAGATAATTCTTCCCCCATTGAATTATCTTAGCACCCCTTTCAAAAATCAGTTGGCTGTAAATGTTCATTTTTGGACTCTAAATTCTATTCCGTTGATCTCTGTGTCTGTCCTCTTGCCACTACTGTCTTAATTACTTTAGCTTTAGCTTTGAATTCAGAAAGTATGATTCTTACAACTTTTACAAGATTCTTTTGGTTGTTCTGGGCTCCATGAATTTCCATATGAACTTTAAGACCAGTCTGTTATTCAATAAAGGCACTGGAATTTTGATAGTGATTGGGTTGAATTCGTAGATCAATTTGGGGAGTATTTCAAACTTAGCTATGTTAAATTTTCTGATCTATGAACACAGGGTGTCTTTACACTTACTTCAGTCTTTTTTCATTTCTCTGACGTGTTTTGTTTTTCACTGTTCAAGTCCTGTACTTATTTTGTTTGTCAGATTTTTTTGTTTAATTTTTTGGCTGAGTGCCTTCTGGAATCTTAGTTCCTTAACCAGGGATCAAAACAAACCATGCCTCCTGCCATGGAAGCATGGGGTCCTAACCACTGGACTGCCAAGGAATTCCCTAGCCAAGTTTTTTATTCTTTTTGATGCTATTATAGACGAAATTGTTTTCTTGATTTCATTTTTGAGTTTTCATTGCTAGTGCATAGAAATACTGTTGGTTTTTGTATCCTACAGTGTGGCTGAACTCTTTCTTGATAGTCTTTGGACGTCTTTGTATATCTATATTCCTTTTTCTTGGTAACAGTTACATAGTATTCCATGGTGTAGAAAAACTAGTTTATGTAACAGGCCTCCATTGATGGTCACTGTGGGCTCTTCCCTTTTTTTGCTGTTACTAATTATGCTGTGGAGAACACTTCTTCAGACCACTCATCCGTTCCAGGGATGTGTGCCGAGGGCCTGCTCTGTGCCAGGCACTATTTAAGGCACCAGGGCTACAGATGATAAAGAAGTAAATAAGAGGATTTCAGCTTGGGGAAATCTCTGTGAAGAAAATAGAATGGGGTGATGTAGTTGAGAGTACTGGATGTGCGTTTGAGAGGGGTTCTTTGAGTTGAATCAGAAAGGATGTCTCTGGAAAGGTGACTTTTGAACTGGGATCCAAATGATGAGAAAGACCCACATGGGGAGATTGGGAAGGTTTTCCAGGCACAGGGGACAGCAAGTACCCAGGCCCTGAGATGGGAATGGGCGCCCAGTACTCACAAAACAAAAGAAAAAGCCCATGGGCTGGGAGAGCCACCAAGGCCGGAGGGGAAGTGGACAGCGGCCAGCCCAACACAGGCCTTGTAGCCTTAAAAGGCATTTGGGTTTTGTTAAGAATGTGAAAAGAAGCTGCTGCAGGGTGTTAGGCAGAAAAATGGTTTGATGTAATTTATGTTCTGAAAAGCTCAGCCTTGTGACTTAAGAAGCATTTATTTTCTGTTTGAAGCTTTGAGCGCTTCAAAGTGGAATTACTGGGTGGAGGGGTGTGTGTACCTTTAAAACGCTCCTCGCTGCTGCCTGCCAAGTGTCTCCCCTGCTAGCTGTCGTTTTCTGTCTGAGGGTGACGGCTCCTTCTGTGCCAGTGGTATTTGGGATGAGGTGCCCAGCGACCTCTCAGCCCCTGGGCCCCAGCACCCCCCTTTCTCTGGCCTCTCTCGCAGGACCCTCAGCTCTGCATCTGCCCTGTAACTCTGGCTGTGCCGCCCGGCCCTCGGGTAAGACGGGCGCCCCAGGACCATGGCCGAGGAAGACCTCATCTTCCGCCTGGAAGGCGTGGATGGCCGCCCAGCCTCCCGGGCTGGTGATTCAGACACAGACAGCGACGATGATGAGGAGGGTTACTTCATCTGCTCCATCACCGATGACCCCGGGGCACACCAGAATGTCAACTTCAAGGTTAATAACTGCCACAGCAACCTAGCAAAAAGCGAGCGCTACGGCTCCAGCGGGTCCCCGGCTGGCTCCTTCCATTTCAAGGTGAGTGGTCCCTGGTGCCACCCTCTCCACCCCAGGTGAGCCCCAGCTCACCTGCCGTAAGGATTGGAGAGTTGGGGTCGCTGGCTGAGGTCGTTTCCAGACTCTTGCCAGTGCTCTAAATTCTAGATCTGAGGCAGTGTCTGTTAAGTGGGAAGATTTCAATACAAGTTTTTTGTTTGTTTCAATCGTTGAATCATTGTTTCAATACAAGTTTCATTCCTTTCCAGCAGTGTTTTCCAGTATCTGCACTGGGCCCATTAGTGTGGGTTGTGGGAACCTTGGCCAGTTTTTTAAGACCCAGAATAGAACAGAGTAGAAAATATTGGGAGAGGGAAGAGAGAGGGAAAAAAATATCAGCTCTGACAGTCGTGATAATATTTTAGGGACATGTATACATGCCTTTACACACACATGCGCAGTGACCAAATTGGTTGTTAACCAGGTTCTCATGACATAAGGGTTGTTAAGTATTTTTATTTCCTCCCTGTGTGTGTGTATGTGGGTCCAGAGATAGGGGGTTAAATGTAGTTTTTTATGTTGGTTGTGGTCAAAAGAGTCTCTGCTTAGGGTTGGACATCCTAAGCAGAGGATGGATTCGATCCATAGGTTGGATTGAGGAATAGGGTGCTTATTTTATTAGGAATTTGTGTTCATACCCTGGCAAAGCTGGTTATAGAGATAAAGGAGGAAGGCAAACATTATTGGACTTTTGTATAATAATGTTATACAAACATTATTGTATAACAATACAATTGTTATACAATTGTGGTGGTGAAAAAGTTAAAAATGCAATACTGTTATCCTTTTTTAATCCTCACAAACAATAAGTATCAGTTCGTACTGTGAGCAGAAGGCCGATTACCACTTTGGGATTTGAAATTGGAGTCGTTCTTCTCTAATTGCAGAATTAATCTGTTTTTAGAAAATTAATAATCTTAGTTCTCAGACAGTTGGATACTTTTTCCTTTCAGGCCAGAGTTCTAGCTTAAGTCTCTCAGGGGCAGGCAGCTCCAGAAATAGGCCTGTCGGTCCCCTCTGAGGTTGGGGGCCCCCTGAAGGGTCAGGTTGCGGCTTGCCCTGCCTTCCTGTCCTAAGGCAGCTTCTGAAACACACACTCCACCCACAGAGGGCTGCGTGGGAAGACAGGAGAGCAGCCTGGCCCCCGGTCTGTTTGCGTGAGTCAGGGAGGCGCATGGAAACCCTGATCCCTGCAGCTCCTGAACCATGTGCAAGGGAATCCAGGTGCCAGAGCGGCTTGTGAAGCAGAAACCAGCTCAAGGGGGAAAAAGAGGAAATCTGTTCTAACAGTCAAGAAGTATTTCTTGAGACCGAGGGGCAGAAGCGATATCTGGTCTCTGAGGACAGATCCAGGAGCCTGGAAGGCCACAGGACTGCCTCTCTGGCTCCTTCCTCCATCTCCTTGTCTATTTTTGATTCTTCTCTGCCCCTCAGTCTACATGGTGGGAAAATGGATCCCCAAGGGTCCCTTTATTTCAGACAGAGCCACATGCAAAGATGGATTTGACCCTCTTCCATTTCAGCTGCGGGAGGAGAAAACCTGTTTGGTCTGGCCTGAGTCAGGCGTCCGCTGTCTCTGGTCCAGTCACCTCTTGCCCAGGGCATGGGGTGGGGGTGGGGATCGCAGAACAGGGGGCTGCTTCCAGAGAAGCAGGATCCTGTTGGCCTCCTAGTGGGGCAGACCCCTCAGAAGGGCTGTATCCACAGCAGCTGCCCGTGGGCCCAAGAGCTGGAGGGTCTCAGACAGTGTGACCCCAAAACGCAGTCTGGTGAATCCTTTAAAGGAAACACAGGTGAGTGATCCAGCAAATCCAGACCTATTTGTCTATAGGTCTGGCTTAGGAATGGAGCTTCACGAGGGCAGGATCCTGTGGCCTGCTCATCACTCATCCCTAGTGCCATGCACATAGTAGGTGCTTTATTTGGAATTAGTGAAGAGATGGATGAGTGCTAAACTCACTTTACTGTGGGTGCTGTCTCATCAGAGGACAGATAGATGGTGTTTACATAAAACAGAAACCTCTGTGGGCCATTTGACAATCATTATTAAAGTAGAAGGTATTTATATGTCAGAGTTACAGTAAACGGAGACTGTTAGTTTCAGGTGGGGACAATTGTTTATTTGGTGGGACTGTCCCTTATATTGTAGGACTTTCAGCATGTCTCATCCCAGCTCACTAAATGTCAGATTCCCGCCTATTCGTTATGTTATATTCCTCCCTATTTATTATGATGACCCAGAATGTTCCCCAACGTACATTTGCTAAGGCCACATGAGAGGATACCACCCTCAGTTGAGAACAAGCAACGAAACATTTGTGCAAGTGTTGAGGTTTACATATTCAAAGATGTGTTTTGCAATATTGTTTGTAATAAAGAAAGAATGGAAACTGCTAAAATACTCCATTGAGAAGGGGCCTGTTTAATTATAGACTATGGTCCTGGCAGAATGCTTTATTTACATTAAAGCAAAGATGTTTCTATGTGAATTGACTTGAAACAGTGCCAAGATATGCACAAGATATATTTTTTGTGAGGTGAAACCAAAATCCATGAAAAGCTCTTGGGATATTGATGGTCCATAACAAGAACAAAATGTTAGCTATTTTTATTTTTATGTGCTGAGAAGTAAAAAAACAAGTTGAAATATATAATATGATTCCTATTGTATCAGAAAACATAGATACACATATATCAGTATTTTCTTAGCAAACACTTACGTTATAAACAAATTTAAAAATTACTAATGAGAAGAGGGAATTTGTATCCAACAGAATCAGTGGTGATTCTCTCTGGGGGAGAGAGTGATCTTGAGGGGGGACTGTGATTATTATAATACATTGCATATAAATATTTTGTATATATATCTTTTAAACAGATGCTACTTAAAATTTTTTTATTTATCTTTAGCTGCACTGGGTCTTCATTGCTACACACGGGCTTTCTCTAGTTACGATCAGCAGGAGCTACGCTGTAGTTGTGGAGCTCGGGCTTCTTGCGGTGGCTTCTCTCGTTGCACAGCACAGGCTCTAGGGCATGTGGGCTTCAGTAGTTGCGGCTGCTGGGCTCTAGAGCACAGGCTCAGTAGTTATGGTGCATGGACTTAGCTGCTGCACGGCATGTAGCATCTTTCCCGACCAAGAATCAAACCTGTTTCTTAACCACTGGACCACTGGAGAAGTCCCTACATTGTATACATTTTAAAACATTTGAAACTTATAAAACTACATGTATGTATCACTTGTGTACCCAAAAGGATGTTTTAGAAGAAGAAAAATAAAGAGAGCATCACAGCCAGGTAACCACTCCTCCCCCAAAGAAACATCAGTAATTGGCTGTCCTTAAAACTCATGGGCTTCCCCGATGGTTCAGCAGTAAAAAAATTTGCCCGCAATGCAGCAGACTCAGGTTTGATCCCTGGCTGGGTCAGGAAAATCCTCTGGAGGAGTAAATGGCAACCCACTCCAGTATTCTTGCCTGAAAAATCCCATGGACAAAGGAGCCTGGCGGGCTACTGTCCACAGGGTCACAAAGAGTTGGACACAACTGAGTGAGCACAAAACTCAGAGATTCTGCAAGTCAAAATCCTCACTGAGGGTGGGAGCTCATGACCTCCAGGGACCCTGCACCTTTCCCTGCTCCTGCAACAAGCACTGCTGTTCTCACCTCTGCCTGAAACCTCTTTCAGCTGACATATGGGTCTGTTAAAATGACCGGGCTCCTGGTCTGGCTCCCTTGACATCCTACCCTGGCTATCTCCTCCACATGCTCTGAGGCTCATAGCAGACCTTTCTGTACATCTGTCATTCTTGAATGTCGTTCTGTTTATGAGTCAGCCCCTGACCGCAAGGCGAGGGCCTGTGTCCTGTTGCACTTCCCATCCCTGTACTCAGCGGAAGGGCCATTTAAGGACAAGATGTAGCTCTTGGCTGCCCACTCTCCTAGGTGATAGAAGGCAGGCTCTATGGGGTTCTTGTTGCCAGTGGTGACTTCAGAGGGAGGCAGCAGCTCAGTTTTCCAAACCTCACTGTCCCTGGCACTCAACAAACCGAACGTGGTTTTTCATTTACTGTTGACATGGCAACTTGGGTTGTTGAATCAAAATGACCACCTGGCGTTCCTCCAAGGTGGCGCCGCCCTGGCAGGTACCAGGCGTGTATTGTGAACTGTTGAGTCTGTCGCTGTCAAGGCCAGGGAATGTGGCCTGAATCCCCCGGAGGGTAGTAGCAGACTCGCTCAGGGGGCCCTGCCTTGGGTAGAATATCCGACAGCCAACAAAAGGATGTTTATAGAGGATGTATCATAACATGGGAAAGTGCTTCCATTCTGGAGTTGATTTTAAAGAACAGGGTATAGAGCATGATTATAGCTCTGTAAATACACACACACACACACACACACACAGAGCAAAACCCTAAAAGAAAGTACATCAAGTCTCTGTGTACAATATTATAAAGTGCTTTTACATGGACATATTTTTTCTTCCAATTTTTGCTCGCAGTATGTATATATATGCTGTTTTCACATGCATAGATGTATGTTTATGTATGTATGCATATGGTAATATATGTGCTCTCACAGGTACTTGCATATAGACTTGTTTTTTTTTTTAATTTTATTTTTAAACTTTACAATATTGTATTAGTTTTGCCCAACATCGAAATGAATCCGCCACAGGTATACCCGTGCTCCCCATCCTGAACCCTCCTTCCTCCTCCCTCCCTAGACTTGTTTTTGTAATCTTGTTTTGTTGAATGTTTTTGTTTGTTATTCATAGTTCTCATTCAATTTTTTTTCCTAACTCTGAATGACCCTCTTTTACTAATCGGATTTACTCATATAAAATAAAACATTTGCTCTAAAATATATTCCAGATATTTTACCAATAATTCAAAATCATTTATATGTGACATTTTTGTTTGGAAGAGACTTGGGCTTTTTTCTAACTTCCCTTTAATTACTCTAATAAAGTTTGTAGAAGAGAAAAAAAAATAAATCAAGATGCCAACAGAGATTGTTTTTGGATGGGATTATTCCTTTTCTGCTTCTGTTTCACAATGTCTGCATTTTCTAGCATTAACATATGTAGCATATAGTATGTTTTCAGTTTTTTAATGAAGTGGAAATTTGTATTTAAAAGAATTGTTTTCCTGGTCTGAGAATATCTTGGAGATTATTCCTATCAAAACATAGAGATCACCCTTTTTTTTTTTTTAGTGAATTGAGTTGGATTCCATCACTTGATATACAGGGGTTTATTTAGCCAGTTCATCACTCAGTCATGTCCGACTCTTTGCAACCTCATGGACTGTAGCCTGCCAGACTCCTCTGTCCATGGAATTCTCCAAGCCTAAACACTTGAATGGGTAGCTGTTCCCTCTTCCAAGGGATCTTCCCAACCCAGGGATCAAACTCAGGTCTTCTGCATTGCAGTCTGGGCCACCAGGGAAGGCCTTCCTCTTGAGGGACACTTGGGTTGTTCCCCTTTTTTTCTATTACAGTGTTATAATAAATCTCCTATATGTATATCTGAGCAAACTTTGAAATATATATATTTTATAATATGTAAATAATATACCTACTCTGTAGAAAGAATTCAACTTGCACAAATGATAAACAGTGAAAAGCAATCCTCCCACCTCTCACCCTGTCTCCCTGGAGAATGTCCTTCCAGAAATGTTCTTGTGAATATAAGCCTATGTATATATGTGAATCTCTTCCTTGTCTTTTTCGCAGAAATGTTATTTCACCTGTTTTGCACTCCTGTGCCGTCTTCCCGTATTAGCACATACGAGCTGACATCAACTAGAACTTACATAACTGGTTCTGTGGGTCGGGCAGGCCTGCTTATGCGGTTACTCATATCAACTCATTGAATCTGTGCAGCAGTCCTCTTATTGATGTTTTGACATATAGTAAACCCGAGGTTCTGAGATCGTAATTGCTTGGCGCCCTTCATGAGTGCAGTATGCTTATGCAGTCTTGTTTATTTTATTTATTTTTTTTAATTTTTATTTTATTTTTTAACTTTACAATATTGTATTGGTTTTGCCATATATCAAAATGAATCTGCCACAGGTATACATGTGTGCCCCATCCCGAACCCTCCTCCCTCCTCCCTCCCCATACCATCCTTCTGGGTCTTGTTTATTTTGTTTTAGTTTTCTAATGGCTGAATATCTTGACATCATCTGCAAGCACTGTCATATATTTAGCCAGTCCCTCATGGGTCGGTGTGAAGGTCATTTCTAAGCGTTTGCTACCACAAACGGTGCTTCCATAAGCATCTCTTATTTGTGTCTCTTATGTGTGTGTGTGCCCTGGTGCCTACACAGGGTTCACCTGCAGGCTAAATCCCCAGAGGTGGGATGGCTGGAGAAAACGTTCGTGGGTTTCAACTTGGCTGAGCATTGGCCATTGCCCTTCAAAGAGGTTGCACTGGCATTGGTGCTCCCATGATACATGGGCACGCCTGCTTCCCACGCCCTTCTGATTAAACTGATACTTTGAACCCACCCAGGGTGGCTCTGGCAGCTTGGTCAAAGTACACTGATCACCCCAGAAGGAGGTAGATGAACGTCTGATGACTCACTGGGAAGAGAGGTGTCCCTGCTCACCTGAACCCTGGAAGGCCCTCGCCTGGCAGGTTTTGGCCACTGACCGCAGGAAGCTCTGTGCATACAAAGGGCTGGTGACCATTTTGGTGCTCCGCCCACTGCTCTGGGAATGCAGAATTGGAAGGGGAATCTTAGCTGTGTCCTGGGTCCACAAAGATTTGGACTTCCAGCAAAACTAGGGCCTGCTGGGTGGTGGAAGCAAAAAGAGATTGCTTCTGGCAATTGGTGACCTGGAGTCTGGAAAACGGGAAGAGGCTGAGGAGAGTCAAGCCTGGCTGGAGGGACTCCTCTTTTTGAAGCACATGACCTTTTATAGAAATATGCTAGATATTCATTAGTGGGGGTCCCCCTTCTTTAACTTTATTTTGTAGTTTTTTAGAAGTTTTACTGAAATATAGTTCACATACCATGCAATTTACCAATTTAAAATGTTCAATTCAAAAAAAATTAAATAAAATGTTCAATTCAGTAGCTTTTAGTATATTTATAAAATTATGCATCCACATCACCACAACCAATTTTAGCTCATTTTCATTACCCTAAAAGAAACCCCATACGTCTTATTCCACACAGACCCTAGTATCCACTAGTGTATTTTCAGTCTCCGTAGACTTGCCTCTTCGGACAGTTCATGTAAATAGAATTATGTGATATGTGGCCTTTTGTGTCTGGCTTCTTTCACTGAGCATAGTTTTATTGTTGTGTGTTTTTAAAAATCTGTTAATTAATTAATTTATTGGCTGTACTGCATGGCACGTGGGATCTTAGTTCCCAGACCAGGGATTGAACTCACACCCTCTGCTTTGGAAGCGTGGGATCTTCACCACTGGGCCACCAGGGAAGCTCCAGCACAGTGTTTTCAAGGCTCATCAATGTTGAAGTGTGTGTCAGTACTGCATTCCTTTTTATTGATGATAGATAGACCAGTTTTGTTTATCCATTTGTCAGCTGATGGACGTTTTGGTTGTTTCTCCCTTTTGGCTGTTACGAATAATGCTACACAGGTCTTTGTGTGGGCATGTTTTCATTTCTGTCAAGTAGGTACTTGGGAATGGAGTGGCTGGCATGTGATAACTCTGTTTGGTCCACCTTCTTGCAACTGGGGCCTGACAGGCTTGGATTTGAGTCCTGGGTTTGCCATTTCGAGGTTGCTGCAGGTCCGTGGATGAGTTACTTCCATCCTCTCTGAGCCTCTGGTACCTCATCAGTGGATCAGAAAACTAATTTACCCGCCTATCTGTCCTTGGCAAGGTTGTCATGAGGTGCCAGCCAGGATGCTGTCTGAGGAAAGATTTCCAGGAGAAGAGGGCATTTCGTAATCGTAGGGAGTGTTATGACTTTGTTGGTTATTGTTCCCACCCTTCTCATCCTGTCCTCTCTGAATCCCACTGGTCAGGGGAGATGAACTGAAGCTACTGTTTTCAACAAAGATTCCTTGAGGATTTTTAACTTTGTTTCTTTTATACTTATTTGTTTGGTTACTTATAAAAGTAATGTATGTTCCTTACAGAAAAAAATGGAAGTGCAGATACAGTTGCTATTAAGATCTTGGTGTGTATTTCAATATACAGACACAACTAAATAAACAGGGACATTTTCTTACAATAACAGGATTATGCCATGTATGCTTTCTAATAATAGTTTTTCCTCAGCAAACAAGAAATGATGCATATTTTTCCACATCAGTAGATGTGGATCTAGTCCATTATTTTTTTAGTGGCCTCATGGCAGCCCATTGTTTCTTTAAGCAATTTATTTTGTAGGACCCTGAGGAAGTTTCCAAGTCTTTGCTGTTATAGTCAATGCTGGGTTCCATGGAAATTGCACGAAACCTCTAAATGCATGTGGCCCAGAGCGGGGCAGCCACACAGCACAGAGGCCTCTTCCCATCACGGAGCGTGACTGTGCATCCCCACTTCTTCCTGCTTCTTTTATTTGCCCTTGGCTGTGGTTTAAGTTTTTTTTACTATTAGTCAGGAGAGGCAACTAAGGCTACAGAAGTGATGATGGGCAAAAAAACATTTTATAACATTCTTTTAATGCTCACTCTGATGACTCAGATGGTTAAGAATCTGCCTTACAGTGTAGGAGACCTGGGTTCGACCCCAGGTCAGGAAGATCCACTGGAGAAGGAAATGCCTACCCACTCCAGTATTCCTGCCTGGAGAATCCCATGGACAGAGGAGCCTGGTGGGCTACAGTCCATGGGGCCGCATATAGTTGGACATGGCTGATAGACTAACACTTAGTGAATGTAGCAGTTGTTTTAAGAACAAAGCTTCACACGGGGAGCTCTATTCAATATCCTGTTCTAAGTCACAATGGAAAAGAATGTGAAAAAGAATGTATGTGTGTATAACTGAATCCTTAACTGTACAGCGGAAATTAACACAAATTGTAAGTCAGCTTATCTACAATTTCATTTATACTTCAGTAAAATAAAATTTAAAAATAAAGATAGAGAAAAACCTATGTGAATACGGGTAAGGCAAAGATTTCTTGGATGACACAAAAAGCAAGGTCCATAGAGGAACAAATTGATGTAAGTTGGACTTCAAAATTTTAAACTTCTGCTCTTTGAAAAAAAACACTATTAAGAGAATGAGAGGGGTACTCTTTCTGCCCCCTTCTGATGCCTATGTCAGAAGCTTTCTCTATCTCCTTTATACTTTAATAAAACTTTATTACACACACACACAAAAAAAAGAGAGAATGAGAATACAAGCCATAGATGGAGAGAAAATATTTACTGGTCATATATCTGATAAAGGAACTTATGTTCAGAATATATAGAAAAACTCTCAAAACTCAATAATAAGAAAACAAATCATATTTGATTGGCCAAAAAGTTTGGGTTTTAACCTGAACAGTTTTTGGCCATTCCAACATATAAGTTTGAGTGAACAAAGGTTTTCCTTTTTCTTTGGTAATATCTGGGAGTAAAATAGGGTAAGAGTAACATTTTCATTAATTTTTTTAAAAAAAGGCCTTCCCTGGTGTTCCAGTGATTAAGAATCTGCCCACTAATGCAAGGGACATGAGTTCAATCCCAGGTCTGGGAGGATCCCACCTGTGGAGGAGCAACTAAGCATGTGAACCGCAACTGCCCAGCCCACATATAGGGCGCCTCAGCCACAACTCCCGAGCCTGGGTGCCGTAACAAGAGAAGCCACCGCCGTGAAAAGTCTGCACATCCACAGCTTGAGAATAGCCCCGGTCACCACAAGTAGAGAAAAACCTGAGCACAACGGCGAAGACCCAGCGCAGCCCAAAAACTTAAATAAATCTTTTTTAAAAAGCAACCCAGCAGCAATAGGGACTTCCCTGGTGGTCCAGGGGCTAAGACTCTGTGCTCCCAATGCAGGGGGCCTGGGTTAGATCCCTGGGCAGGGAACTAGATCCCACCTTCCCATCTAAGAGTTAGAATGCCACAACTTAAAGATTCGGAGTGCCACAACTAAGATCTGGCTCAGTCAGTAAATACTAAAAAAAACAAAAACAAAAAGCCTAGCAGCAGTAGCTGATAACATTGCTTGTACAAACACATTACCCACACAGCAGGAAGTTTTTTTATTATCGTTATATTTGTATTTATTTATTTTTACTTTGTACTCGCAGGCTTTGAGGAACCAAAGTCATTTTGTTCTCTTTCCAGGATTATGTTTCCCTCTTTATGAAAACCCCTAGGCCTCTGTTTTATAGAAGAGTAATTAGTCCACTCAACTGAGTTTTAGGATCTTTGCAACTAGAGAATGTTAGAGCTGTCGGGACCTTGAGATCATCTAATCCAGTGATCTTGGTTTATTAACGTTGACTTACACCTGCGATGCCTGAAGACGTTCTCATGGTAAAAAAACGCAGACAACGTAGATGAAGCTGAATTCACCTCGTTCAACTTCTTATTCCTGTTCTGTTTCCAGAGACAACCATTGTTCAGCTCAGTGTAAATAATTTTTCAGACCTTTCAAATGTATTTTATTTTAAACATTTTATTAAAGTATTGTTCATTTACAATATTGTATTTCAGGTGTACAACATGTGAGTCAGTATTTTTGTAGATTATACTCCACTTAAAGTCATTATAAATATTGGCCATATTCCCTGTGCTGTACGATTTTCAGACCTTTTAAAATACATTTATATATAAATGTACGTTTTTATATATATCTACAGACACACACATCCTTAGAAATCTGATAGTATTTTATATATATATATTGTATATATATACACACACACAGTGGTGGTGGTTTATCGTGTCCAACTCTTGCTACCCCATGGACTGTAGCCTGCCAGGCTCCTCTGTCCATGGGATTCTCCAGGCAAGAATACTGCAGTGGGTTGCCATTTTCTTCTCCACAGCATCTTCCTGACCCAGGAATTGAACCCAGGTCTCCTGCATTGCAGGCAGATTCTTTACCAACTAAGCTATGAAGGAAGCCCTTATATTTATTTATTTTTATATACACACACACACACACACACATACACACACGTATATATTTTATTGAAGTATAGTTGATTTACAATGTTGTGCTAACCAGTTCTGTACAGGAAAGTGACTATACATTTTTTTATATATATATTCTTCTCTGTTATGGTTTATCCCGGTAGATTGGCTATAATTCCCTGTGCTATACAGTAGGACCTTGTCGTTCATCCATTCTAAATGTAATAGTTTGCATCTGCCAACCCCAAAGTCCCATTCCATCCTTCTCCTCCCCTCCTCCCTCTACTGCTGCTGCTAAGTCGCATCAGTTGTGTCCGACTCTGTGCCGACCCCATAAACACCCATAGGCTCCCCTGTCCCTGGGATTCTCCAGGCAAGAACACTGGAGTGGGTTGCTATTTCCTTTTCCAATGCATGAAAGTGAAAAGTGAAAGGGAAGTCGCTCAGTCGTGTCCAACTCTTCGCGACCCCATGGACTGCAGCCTACCAGGCTCCTCCGTCCATGGGATTTTCCAGGCAAGAGTACTGGAGTGGGGTGCCATTGCCTTCTCTGCCTCCTCCCTCTAGGCACCCACAAGTCTGATCTCTGTCTGTGAGTCTAAGAAAGCTAGTGATTAGTGATTTCTTCCACCAGTAAATGGTGTCATACTGCTTGCTTTACTCGGCACTTTGTTTTTTTCCACCCAAACAATAGCTTTTAGAGATTGCCCCTATCAGTGCCATCATCTTTTTAACGCTGCGTAGGATTTTGCCAAGTGTGTGTGATCATCCCACTGTGGATGAGCAGGGTGTTTGCAGTGTTTGCCTGTTACATAGCGTTACGACCACCAGCCATCTTTGGGCGGCTCAGCTGGGCACACCTGGTAGGTGATCAGAATGGGTGGGCCAGAAGTCAGTGAAGAGGGTTCATTATTGTTGGCCAACCATCTAGCATAAGCAGATGGCCCTCAAAGGTGGTGATGCCTGCTTCCATTCACAGTGTCTGAGAGCACTCACTCCCCAGGCCACAGTTACCACCTGTTTTTCCTAACATGATGGGATTAAACAGGATTAGTGATTTCAGCTCAGCTGAGTTTGTTCACCTCTAAAGATCACTCCGGGCTCAGTGAGACACTATTTCTAGTGGGAACATATCTGTCCCCGGGGTGGGGACAGGAAAGAAATTGACCACTAGTAGTCAAAACATTCTTCCCTGTCTTTTGTAAATGAGGAAATGGAAGTTCCCCCAGTGGGTCAGCAGTGGGCCGGAACCAGAACTCAGGGAACTGAGTCTTAGTACAGGACTTTTTATATTGTGCTTTAAAAAAAAGTCAGTTACATTAAACATACCTGTTGCCAGTAAGGTGTGGCTTGATTCTTTTTTGGATTTTTTTTTTTAAAGGATAATTTTGACCTTGTGACATATCATGCCCTCCAATTCTTAAATACTTTTTTCTTTGACTTTTTTTGGTTCGTGTCACAGTACCCAGCCTGTTGATAATTTCTGTTGATAATCCTCATTGATTGAGGGGCCCTGTCTTAGGTGGCTTGCTGCTGCTGCTGCTAAGTCACTTCAGTCATGTCCGACTCTGTGTGACCCCATAGACGTCAGCCCACCAGGCTGTCCTGCCCCTGGGATTCTCCAGGCAAGAACACTGGAGAGCGTTGCCATTTCCTTCTCCAATGCACGAAAGTGAAAAAGTGAAAGTGAAGTCGCTCAGTCGTGTCCAACTCTTAGTGACCCCATGGACTGCAGCCTACCAGGCTCCTCCATCCATGGGATTTTCCAGGCAAGAGTACTGGAGTGGGGTGCCACTGCCTTCTCGGTTAGGTGGCTTAGGGCATGTCTTAGTCACCTGTTGAGAGAAGTACATTTGGAAAGTCATGTGTCTCAGGCAGAGGACAGGGCACCTGACGTGCCCAGAAGGGTGGCCTGCAGACTACACAGAACTCTGCAGGCTTCTTGGCAGCTGCAGGGATTAGAAGGCTGTTACTGCCATTCACAGCGGCTGAAATACAAGAGGGGACTGTGGCACATTTTTAAATTACAGAAATCCAGAAACTGCTTTCCTTGTAAACATGTCTGCTGCAGGGTTATGTATAATAGGGAAAAATCAGTGACAAGCTCAAAGTCTCACTGCGGAGAACCACAGGTGAATGAACAGTTAAGTCAATAATGATAAACCCATGCAGTGGATTACTATGCAGCTGTTACAGCTAACTTGTAAATTCATGATGTAATGTTTGTGTCAAAAAATTTGAGTGGTTTGTTCTCTGCTTCTTGGAGTGTAACCTAGGAGAATCTTTTCGGATGAGAACTCCAAACTTCTAATTTTTAAATGTGGTCTCGCAATTACATTCCAATGAAATATGTCCTACTGAGCTCTTGCACAAGCACACAGAGACATAGATAAGGGAATGTTCTCTTCAGCACTGTTTATACTAGAGATCATTAGAGAGAATCTGAATAGCCATCAACTGAGATCTGAGGAGTACCTTAAGGTCTCTTGCATTGCAGGCAAATTCTTTACCAGCTGAGCCACAAGGGAAGCCCTACCTTAAGGTACGTTTATACAGTTATATTATATCCTACAACCAAGGAAGGAAAATGAGGTCAGCCCAGCCTGTCTGCACATATGACATGGAAAGACTGGATCCAAGATCCTGTGCAAAGTGGAGAACACTTTGCACAGGAAGATGCAGAACACTCTCCTGAAAGGCTGTAAATTATAGCTGCAGTGTGATTCCAATTTTATTTAAAAATGCACGTAAGGGATCTGGAAAAGAACTAATTTCCAAAGCACTGATGATGTTAACAGTTGCTCTGAATGGATGGCCTGTGGCAAATTTGAATTTTGCTTGTCTTCTGCATTTCCCAAGAGTTTTCATTAAGTGTGAATTATTAAGCTTCCAAGTTTTAGACTTTGCAGAGATTAGAAAGCCACAGTAAGGGGGCCCTGGGCTATGCGTGTGTGTGTACTTGTATGTGTGAGTTTCTTTTTTTTTTTTTTAATGTTTATTTATTTGGCTGTGTTGGATCTTAACGTGGGATCATGTACTTCGTTGCTCTGAGGCATGTTGGATCTTAGTTCCCCTATCAGGGATCAAACCGTGTCCCCTGCATTGCAAGGCGGATTCTTAGCCACTGGACCCCCAGGAAAGTCCTCTGTGTGAGTTTCTTGATGAGCTCAGCCTCTCTATCTCCTGTCCTCTGAGCAGCTCCCAGGGGTGGAGCTTAGGTGGGGCCATGGCTGGGGAGCTGTCCTGTTTGAACCCAAGTCCGTGGAAGAGCTCCTAAGAGCTGGCCGGGGAGGCTGAGGGAGGCTGTTGTTGGAAGAGGAGGTCTAGAATCTGCCTGGCCCAGACAGTATCCAGCCCCTTCCTGTGGCTCAGACCTGTGGCCTGGAAGGGAGTTTTGGTCTCATGGATTCTGTAGAGGCTGTCAGGCAGAAGTTCAAGCTCTAGGAAAAGATGGAGAGGGGATAACTATCAGTTTGAGTGTCAGAGTGTTTGTTTGGAGGGGAAAGGTAAGGATTCCACCTTGGGATTATAAAAGCAGTAAAATGAGCTTTTTAAAACAAAAAGTGGGGCCATACGGTGATGCTTTTGATACTCAGTGAGTTCTCTCCATCACGTGCCTTGGTCATCTTTCCCAGTTAGTGCTCAAGAGGCCCAGTTCTCAACAGGGTTTGAATATTTGGGGGCACGTGTTTTGGGGCAGCACAACAGTGGCGGGCACTGAGGCACTGGATGGGTGGAGGGCAGGGATGCTAAGCCCTGGAACGGAAGAGCAGGTCTGCACAAGAAGTGGTCCTGAACCCCAGGACCTTGGAACGTCTTCTGGGAATCTGTTCGTAATTAACTGAGAATTTAGCCTTTTGTTAATGTAAAAGGCAATGTATATTTTGCATAGTTTGATATACTCTTGAGATTGAGAAGCTTATATGGTCTATAAATTTCCTTGGGGGCAGTAAAATGGGGTGTATTTATGATTTATAGAATATTTATAAAAAAGTGACATTGGACCCGGTAAGAGTCCAGAGTTCTCACCACAGGGCTATTTCACATTTTAAATGAATATAGTCAAAGTGTATTAACCAATCTCCACAGACAGACATTTGGGTTGAATTCAGTTTGGTACAATCACAATACCCCTCGTACACAAGTGTGCACACTTACGTTTGTATTTCTTTCTCTCTTTTTGTATTATCTGGGCCTTGCTGCAGCATATGCACTCTTCCTTGTGGTGCGTAGGCTTTCTCTAGTTGTGACACGCAGGCTTGGTTGCCCTCTGGCACGTAGAATCTTAGTTCCCCAACCGGTCCCTCGTGTTGGAAGGCAGATTTGTTCTTAACCACTGGGCCACCAGAGAAGTCCCTATGTTTGTTTTCCTATATGGTACATTCCTAGATACAGGATTGCTGGATCAAAATAAAGGAATATAGGGACTGCTCCTGGTGGCCCAGTGGTGAAGCATCTGTGTGCCAGTGCAGGGGACAGGGGTTCGATCCCTGGTCTGGGAAGAGCCCGCATGCTGCAGGGCAACTAAGCCTGAGCACCGTAAGTACTAAGCATGTGCTCTACAACAAGAAAACTCACTGCAATGAGAAGCCCACACACCACGACTAGAGAGTAGCCCCTGCTTGCAGCAACAGAGACCCAGCACAGCCAAAAGTAAAAATTAATTAATTAAAAAAATAAAGGAATACATTTTTTTCCCATTTTAGTACATTGCCAGGCCACCTTTAGAAAAGGTTTATACCCACTGACCGTATCTGAGAACTCATTTTCCCACATCCTGGTCAGACTCCTGGTTACCAGCTGTTAAAACGTCTTCCAATCTGAACAAAGGGGTGGGGAATAATATTTTCATTCTCAACTCTTTGGTAACAAGCAAAGCAGTATATGTTTTCTGTGCGTCTTACGTTTTCTTCAGTTTTATAGTTGAGGCAGGTCACTTCTGGCCGTGGGAAGGCTATGTCCCTGTGAGGTCTTTTGGGAACTGTGTTCCTACAAGGATAATAGGTGATTATAATTCTGACTGAATAATGCTGTCTGCCTCCCAAGAGGCTGGACACACTTGGGAAATCGCATGGCGGGAGGAATTGGCCTGCACTGTCCCAGAAGCCTAACTCTCCCCTTTGCGTCTGCAGGAAGCTTGGAAGCATGCAATCGAGAAAGCCAAGCACATGCCTGACCCCTGGGCTGAGTTCCACCTGGAAGACGTTGCCACGGAATGTGCCACACGCCACAGGTCAGGTCCTTGTCTGCAAGTGTTGTATGACCCCAGTTCTCTAGGGGTCCTTGGGGGTTGGGTCCTTTTTCTGCTTGTAATCAGTGAGGCTTAAGTACCCCTGGAGATCAAGGAAAAGGGAATATAATAATAATATCGGTCAATATTTGAGTATTTACGCATGTTTAGGCACCATGTGGGGCTTCCCTGGAGGCTCAGATGGTAAAGAACCCCCCTGCAATGCAGCAGACCTGAGTTCAATCCCTGGATTGGGAAGATCCTCTGGAGGAGGAAATGGCAACCCACTCTAGTATTCTTGCCTGGAGAATACTGTGGACAGAGGAGCCTGGTGGCCTACAGTCCGTGGGGTTGCAGAGTCGGGACATAACTGAGCAACTAACACACATACAGAGACAAGCACTGTGCATTATCTCATTTAATCCTCACAGTGTTCCTATAAGACAGTATTCAACAGGCTAGGGTAAGCTATGCTGCAGTAACAAATAGCCCAAATGCAAGTGACAGAAGCCAATTCACAGTCGCTTAAGCAAAGAGGAATGGTTGACTTATCTATGTGGACTTCAGGTATAGCTTATTCCAGGTGCTCCAAGGATGCTTTTGGCTTTCATACCAGATAGACTCTCTTGCATTAATGGTACTGATGGCCCCTGGGAGCCCCATGATTCATCTCACCAAATGGAAATGAATCTTCCTCAGTTTTTAACATTTGAATCTCATTGGCCTGGCTTTGGCTATAGGCCCACCACTAAACCAGTCATCGTGCCCAGAGCTTTGCTTTGATTAGCCAAGTCTAGATCACATACCACACACCAGAAAGTGCTGGGGGATCAGCTCCACCCAGTCCATATGTTCTGAGAATGGTGGATGGTGGTTCCCCAAAGGAAAATTGGGGTGCTGTTACCAGAAGAAAGAAGAGTGGATGCTGGGCAGGCAGAAACAGTGGAGCCTTCTCCACCTTTCTGCAACATAGTCCTGCTCACACCTTGTGAGGCGATGGCTTAGAGCCTGGCGTGCACCCCTTCCCCATTTTGGAGGGTGACCTAGCAGGCTCTGGGGTCTGTTCCAGCAGCTGAGTATTGTGGGTGCCCCAGAAGGCCAGGATGGGAACTCTGTTTCTTCCTGCCTATAAGGGCAGTGTGGTGGCTGGTTGGTGACATGTGGCTTCCAGGCTGAGGACACCAGGCCAACAGGGAGGCCCTTGGGAAGCAGGACTCACATTCTGGGCTAGTTCTGTGAATCCCAGAGCTCCTGAGGAACAGGGACCAGGGGCCACACCAAACTGTTGATTTCCTAGCTAAACTTGCTGATTTCAACTGCTCTGACTACCAGCAGAGGGAGGTCAGACATTGATGCCCAGAATGACCAGAGATTTCTAGATTGGAGGCTTCCTCCTCCACTCCTGGTCTTTAGAGAGCTCTGCTGCAAGCTGGCCCTTTATTGAGACAGATTTCCTATTCACGTGAGTTGTCCCCAGACTGGTTAAGCGCAAAGGTCACATTGAAACTGATCTGGGTTTGAATCTTGGCTCTCAGGAAGGTTATTTCACCTTTCTGAACCTCAGTTCTTCCATCTGGACAGTGGACACAGTATTTGTATGGATCTCACTGGGCTGAGTGGTGGTTCTTGAGGAATTCCGTGTAAGCACTCAGCATACAGTGAATGCTCAGTGAACTTAGAGCGCCTCTGTCCTCTATGAGGTCAGTGGTTGTGAAGGACAGCTAAGATCCTTCCCGTGTTGCATGTCTCCACCCTCCCCCACCTTCTGGGTGCCTCTCAGCTTTCAGTCTACTTGGAAGTGAGGGAAGACTGTTTCGTTTACCTTGGCACCTACATGGTAATAAAATTAATAATAATGATGGCCATTATTTTTTGATGACAATACTTGCCATGAGCTTGTTGCCAGCAGGTGTTCGGCTCTGACAAGCCTTCCTCCCCCAACCCACCCCACCAGGCCTGGGGCAGCTTACCTGCCAAGCCTCTGCTTGTTTCTCCTGGTAGAGGCTTCAGGCTCTGAAGAGGCTGTTCTCAGGCGCTGGGAGGTTTTGGAGTCTGTCCCCACCGAGGGTGGACCAGGGAGGCATCTGCTAAAACTGAGAACACTTCAGCCCTGGGGAAGGTTTTAGATTTTCAGGATTTACTGAGCTGAAGAGCTTTCCACCAGACAAACCTGTTAAGGCCCAGCCAGGCCTAGGGGCAGATTTGCTCTGGGAAAGAGGATCCCTGGGAAAGAGAGAGATGGAAATGTTCTGGAACCCTCTCCATGCCTCTCTGTCTTGGGTGTGTAGCCAGCAGCCCCTTTCCTGGCTGGACTCAGAGGTAGGACCCTCCACCACTGCTGTCTGTACTGGGACAGGCTTCAGGAGACTGGCCTAGCAACCTGGGCTGGGCCTCATACTGGCAAGACAGAGGGTGCTGCTGCCTTCCTTCCTGGGACACATTATCTAGACCAGTTATAATAAAGAAATTTATTTATTCAGTTGTTCATCCAGCATGCATTTATTAAGCAACCCCACTACCAGGCCCTACAGTACACAGCACAGACATGGCTTGTCTTTGTGGAGTTACAGTCCAGTGGGGAACCATAGCCTACCCACAGCACAGCAGTGGCATGGGGGTGGGTGGGGGACATGGTGAAGGAACAGCTGCCTTTGAAGAAAGGGAAGGCCAGTGTGGTGGGAGCCTGGGAAGGAGGGAGCGTGTCCACAGACCGAACCCAGGAGGTCAGCTGGGCCTGTAGGTAGAGAGTGGACTTGATCCTGAGAGCAGCAGGAAGCCCAGAAAAGTCTTCTGCTTTTAGCCAGTGAGTGACAGGATCAGGTGATGGACACTGCGCCCTGGGGTGGGTTCTGGTCTCTGCAGGTACAACGCTGTTACCGGCGAGTGGGTGGAGGATGAAGTCCTAATCAAAATGGCATCCCAGGTGAGCAGAGCCTCGAGCCCAGTGCGGTCCTGGCCGACCAGCTGCAGTGCCCGCTCCCTCTCCTCCACGTCCTCTTTCTTTTTTTTAAGCTTTAGGGAATTCTCTGATGTGTATTTATTTTATCTTTTATAACAGCCTTATTGAATATAATTCACACACCATACCACATACCTATTTAAAGTGTACAGCTCAGTGGTTTTTAGTACAGTCAAGAGTTGTGCAACCATCACCCCGATCAGTCCCGGAACATGTTCACCATCTCTAGAAGAAACCTCATACATACCCATTAGCAGTCAGGCTCCAATTCCCTCCTCTTCCCCAGCCCTGGGCAACCACTAATTTAACTTCTGTCTCTGTTTATTTACCTATTCTGGACATTTCATATATTGATCACATGTATTAAAAGATTCTTCTTGACACTCTTGTTGAAAATCAGTGAAGTGTGAACCTGTTTATCGGTTTTCAAAAATTGCAAGTCACCACTTAATACTGTTCATCTAACAAGATGAACTCAGTGGGTTGCAAAAAAAAAAAAAAAGAATCAATTAGAAAATAGAGCAGTTCCTGCATAGGAAGCAGCAGGGTCGACTTGTGAAGCATTTTATAGTGTGTTGCACGCTCAGAAAAGTGTATGGCTTGGTGAGTTTCACCAAGTAAACACATGTGTAACCAGTACCCAGATCAAGACACCGAAAACCACCGGCACCCCCCCAGAAGACCTGCTCAGCCCCAGTTACTACTCCTTTATTCCCAAGGGTAGGCACTGCCCTGAATTCTATCACCGGAGATTGGTTTCCCTATTTTTGTACTCCGTATAAATGGAGCTCCATACACACGCAGTGCATGCATAGCTCACCGTTTTGTCCATGAGCTTTGTACATATCTGTGTCGTGTCTTTCAGCCCTTCGGCCGGGGAGCAATGAGGGAGTGCTTCAGAACGTAAGTGACTCAGCCTGCCTCTGGGGATCCTGCCCCGATGCCCTCAGGCTCCTGAGAGCAGGGGCTCTGTGACATTCTCTTCTTGGACCGCACATTGGGCCGGGCTGTAGGGATGGGAGTGGGCAGAACAGGGAGTCTGTCCCTTGACCCCCCTTCCCAGATCTCTGAAGGATGCTGCGGGGTAGGGAAGCCCCTCCCACCTCCTGCATTTTATTCCTAACTCTGTCAGTCAGATCACGCAGGGTGTCCCCATCCTGAGAACTAGGGCTGGGGTCCCAGTGAGCCCCAGAGCATCGGGCAGGCTCCCTGATGCCTCTCCCCTCAGGAAGAAGCTCTCCAACTTCCTGCACACCCAGCAGTGGAAGGGGGCCTCCAACTACGTGGCAAAGCGCTACATCGAGTCCGTGGACAGGGACGTGTACTTCGAGGACGTGCGTCTACAGATGGAGGCCAAGCTCTGGGGAGAGGAGTATAATCGGCACAAGCCCCCCAAGCAGGTGTGTGGCACCCCTGCCTTCCACATTCCCACACCAGCACAGCCCAGGGCAGCGTAGCCCAGATCTGGAGCTGAGGGCGATGGCAGTGCTGGTCACAGGTCCCCTTCTTTGCTGTCTTAGCAGCAGCTAATAAAACCCATCGTTTATGGAGCCTGACAGGTCAAGTGCTCTGTATCAGATTAGTCGCTCAGTCTTGTCCGACTCTTTGGAACCCCATGAATCGCAGTACGCCAGGCCTCCCTGTCCATCACCAACTCCCGGAGTTCACTCAGACTCACGTCCATCGAGTCAGTGATGCCATCCAGCCATCTCATCCTTTGCCGTCCCCTTCTCCTCTTGCCCCCAATCCCTCCCAGCATCAGAGTCTTTTCCAATGAGTCAACTCTTCGCATGAGGTGGCCAAAGTACTGGAGTTTCAGCATTAGCATCATTCCTTCCAAAGAAATCCCAGGGCTGATCTCCTTCAGAATGGACTGGTTGGATCTCCTTGCAGTCCAAGGGACTCTCAAAGAGTCTTCTCCAACACCACAGTTCAAAAGCATCAATTCTTTGGCTCTCAGCCTTCTTCACAGTCCAACTCTCACATCCATACATGACCACAGGAAAAACCATAGCCTTGACTAGACGAACCTTTGTTGGCAAAGTAATGTCTCTGCTTTTTAATATGCTGTCTAGGTTGGTCATAACTTTCCTTCCAAGGAGTAAGCGTCTTTTAATTTCATGGCTGCAGTCACCATCTGCAGTGATTTTGGAGCCCCCCAAAATAAAGTCTGACACTGTTTCCACTGTTTCCCCATCTATTTCCCATGAAGTGATGGGACCAGATGCCATGATCTTCGTTTTCTGAATGTTGAAGCTTTAAGCCAACTTTTTCACTCTCCACTTTCTCTTTCATCAAGAGGCTTTTGAGTTCCTCTTCACTTTCTGCCATAAGGGTGGTGTCATCTGCATATCTGAGGTTATTGATACTTCTCCCGGCGGTCTTGATTCCAGCTTGTGCTTCTTCCAGTCCAGCGTTTCTCATGATGTACTCTGCGTATAAGTTAAATAAACAGGGTGACAATATACAGCCTTAACGTACTCCTTTTCCTATTTGGAACCAGTCTGCTGTTCCATGTCCAGTTCTAACTGTTGCTTCCTTACCTGCATACAAATTTCTCAAGAGGCAGATCAGGTGGTCTGGTATTCCCATCTCTTTCAGAATTTTCCACAGTTTATTGTGATCCACACAGTCAAAGGTTTTGGCATAGTCAATAAAGCAGAAATAGATGTTTTTCTGGAACTCTCTTGCTTTTTCCATGATCCAGTGGATGTTGGCAATTTGGTCTCTGGTTCCTCTGCCTTTTCTAAAACCAGCTTGAACATCAGGAAGTTCACGGTTCACATATTGCTGAAGCCTGGCTTGGAGAATTTTAAGCATTACTTTACTAGCGTGTGAGATGGGTGCAATTGTGCGGTAGTTTGAGCATTCTTTGAACAGTATGAAAAGTGCTCTGTATACCAAAAGTTATTTATTCTTAAAAACAGAACTCTGGAACTTCCCTGGTGGCCCAGTGGTTAAAACACCATGCTTCCACTGCAGTGGTCATGAGTTCAAACCCTGGTTGGGGAACTAAGATCCTGGGTGCTTGCACACTTTGGCCAAAAAATAGGAGAAAAAGAAAACTAAAAAAAACAGAGCTCTGAGGTTGGTGGAAGTTGGAATGTTTTTATTTCATTTACACATGGGGTCTATTCATCAGGATTTTTGTTTGCAAGTGACAGAAATCCATTCAAACAGGCATAAACCAAAAGGGGAATGGATTGCTTCCTATAATTGAGAAATAGGGCTGACTGCAGGCACAGCTGCGGAGAAGGCAATGGCACCCCACTCCAGTACTCTTGCCTGGAAAATCCCATGGACTAAGGTGCCTGGTGGGCTGCAGTCCATGGGGTCACTAAGAGTCGGGCACGACTGAGCGACTTCACTTTCACTTTTCCCTTTCATGCATTGGAGAAGGAAATGGTAACCCACTCCAGTGAAGAATCCCAGGGACAGAGGAGCCTGGTGGGCTGCCGTCTATGGGGTTGCTCAGAGTCAGACACAACTGAAGTGACTTAGCAGCAGCAGCAGCAGCAGGCACAGCTGAGGCTTCCCAGGTGACACTAGTTGTAAAGAACCTACCTATCAATTCAGGAGACATAAGAGACCCAGCTTCAATCCCTGGGTTGGGAAGATCCCCTGGAGGAGGACATGGCATCCCACTCCAGTATTCTTGCCTGGAGAATCCTATGGACAGAGGAGCCTGGTGGGCTATAGTCCATAGGGTCACAAAGAATTGGACATGACTGACTTACTCCTTGGAAGGAAAGTTATGACCAACCTAGACAGTATATTAAAAAGCAGAGACATTACTTCGCCAACAAAGGTCCGTCTAGTCAAGGCTATGGTTTTTCCAATGGTCATGTATGGATGTGAGAGTTGGACTATAAAGAAAGCTGAGTGCCGAAGAATTGATGCTTTTGAACTGTGGTGTTGGAGAAGACTCTTGAGAGGCCCTTAAACTGCAAGGAGATCCAACCAGTCCATTCTAAAGGAGATCAGTCCTGGGTGTTCATTGGAAGGACTGATGTTGAAGCTGAAACTCCAGTATTTGGCCCACCTGATGCGAAGAGCTGACTCATCTGAAAAGACCCTAATGCTGGGAAAGATTGAGGGCAGGAGGAGAAGGGGACAACAGAGGATGAAATGGTTGGATGGCATCACTGACTTGATGGACATGGGTTTGGGTGTACTCTGGGAGTTAGTGATGGACAGGAAGGCCTGGTGTGCTGTGGTTCATGGGGTCGCAAAGAGTCAGACACAACTGAGCAAATGAACTGAACTGAAGTGACTTAGCATGCATACACACAGACACAGCTGGATCCAGAACCAAATTGAGGTTGTTGGAAGTCTTCCTCCAGCTCTAGCCTCAATGTTCTTCTGTGTTGGCATCACTTAGGCAACTTTTCAACTTGCAGTGACATGTTGACCCCAGTAGCTGCAGGCTCACTTTTAATTTCTTAGCAACCTTGATGGAATGACATGTTTTCCCGTAAGTTTCTATCAAAGTCTCAGAACTGGATTTCATTGGCTTGATTAGGTTAGATGCCTATCACTGAGCCAATCATGATGGCCAGGAGGTGGGAATATGCAGATTGGGAAGGCCTGAGCCTTGTATCCACCCTTAGAGCCAGGGTTATGGGTCCTTCCTCTTAGACTAGGTGGGCTGAGATTGGTGTCTCCCAAGAAAAAGCAGGAGAGGGCATGGGGAATAAGATTCCTTATCTGTCCCTGGGGAACCTAGGGCATAAAGGGGTAAAGTTTCTTGCTCAAACAGGCAGGGATGGAGCCAGGACTTATTCCTGGAAAGCTCAGACTTTCCAAGCCCCTGCTCTTGGCTTCTTCACTTGAGCCCCCAGGGTATTGGTGACCTGAGGCCAAGCAGAATTTCCTGTTGCCTGCTTGCATTTGAGGAAATAGCTAGAAAATAGAGCTAGGCCTTTGCGCTGCCTGAATTCACAGCTCAACTCTCCTACTGTTGGTGTACCTGCTAGCTATAAGGTACCATCGTCTGAGTGCCTCAGGAGAGCCGCATTTTCAGGCAAACAGCAGAATTTATTGAGTGCCTAGTGTTTGCAGAGCTCTTGATTAAGCATACTTGGTGTGAACACAGGAAGCCACATTCCCATGCTCAGGGGCTGTGACTCCATGTACTCAGGCCTGGCCACTTTTCCCTTCTTCTCTAAGCTTGTTTCTGCCTCAGGACCTTTGAACTGGCTGTGCCCCAAGGCTGCATCATTGGATCCCCTCAGTCCTTAGATTTCAGGTTTCAGCTCATGTCACCTCCTCAGCTAGGCTGTGCTGGTGGTGGTGGTTTAGTTGCTAAGTCATGTCCGACTCTTGCACCCCCCCATGAACCGTAGCCCGCCAGGCTCCTCTGTCCATGGAATTTTCCACGTAAGAATACTGGAGAGGATTGCCGTTTCCTTCTACAGGGTATCTTCCCGACTTACGATTTGAACCCAGGTCTCCTGCGTTGCAGGCAGATTCTTCATTAACTGAGCTATGAGGCTGTGCTAGACCATCCTAAATGAAGATGAAGTAACCCTTCCACTGCTGCAGCCTCTGACATGTCCTTTTGTTTGTTTTGGTTTCTTTTTTTCAGAGCAGTTGGCAGTATCTGAAAGAGTCTTATTCATGTATTTATTCATGTATACTTCAGTTGCCTCTCTCCCCCGAGGACAAGGATTTTATCTGTCTTGTTTGCTCTATCCCAGTGCCTAGGTGCTCAGTGAATAATAAGGTGGTTGAATTGATGAAGAGAGAGGAATGTGGCTGTTTGAGGAGGAACTGGCCGTCGCCTTGAGGATGTGTCTGCCACTGACCCTCTCCCAGTTGCCTCCTGGCCAAGCCAGTGGCCCTGCCGCATGCTTCCTTGTAGGGATAGAGCCAGTTTTGGGGACAGGAATCCGCTGGGAACCAGCTGCTCCTTCCCCTCTGGCTGGTTCTCAGAACTGAAGCCACATTTGGGGAGGTTCTCAGCTCCCGGCTCTGGACCCCTTTGGCCTCTGCAGCTGTTGTCTTCCTTAACTCAGCCAAAGTTTCCTGGGTGGTCATTTCCTTGGGAAACCCAGACCCGGCCCCTGTTGTGGGTGGCTTCGATGGGGCCAGGGTACCATGGGTGTGACCTTGTGTAACAGGTCAAAGTTAGAGTCCCAGGTCTTCCCTATCCTATGTTACAAACATACACAGTACTTACACAGTTTCTTCTGAGTACAAAATTAAACATACGCTTGGTGCAAAATTTAGCAGGGAATGTCTGAATTCCCTGTGATTCCCCTTTGTAGGGAAAGAACCACTGTTATAGTTTGGTGTGTATCACTCGAGAATTGTGTCTGCTGATAATAATGACATCAGCAGACGCTGGCAGACTTGCTTCCTGCACCAACAGATTTCACCCTTATACCCATTCCATGGGTGAGGAAACTGAGACACAAACTGGGGAAATAACTTGCCCAAGTTCTCTGTATTAGCACAAGGCGCAGGCTAAGTTGCTTAGCAGGCAGACTCACAGCTGTGTGCTAACTCAAAATGGTTTCCTTCCATCTCATCGAATAGCCTCTCTTAGATGGGGCTCAGGGTGGGCTGCTGCTTCACCTCCTTGTCATCCAGAGGCCTGGTTCCTTCTGTCTTGTTGTTTGCCATCTGCCAGGAATTGCCCTGGACTGCATGGTCAGTTCTGGCTCACTGGCAGATGTCTACCTTACAGCCTCAGGAAGGCCAGAGAAGGAGAGGGCAGGCTGGAGTTGCATCATCCCTGCTGCTTGCTTCCTATTGGCTGGGCTTAGTCACATGGCCACATCTAGCTGCAAGGGAAGCCAAGCCATGTCATCGCTGCTGGATGGCTGTGCATCATGTTACAACTCAGGTTATCTTAGTCCATTTGGGCTGCTGTAACAAAATACAGGAGAATGGGTTTATAGGTTCATGCTGGCACCTTCTTGCTGTGTCCTCAGAGTGTGTATGGAGTGAGGGAGCTCTCTGAGTTCTCTTTTTTTCAGGGCACTAATCCCATTCACAAGAGCTTTCTCTCCTGACCTTATCACCTCCCAAAGGCCCCACCTCCTTAATACCATCACCTGTGAGCCTTGAGATTTCAAGCCTTGAGATGAAATTTGGAAGAATCCATTCAGGCCATAGCAGGGGTTTTCAGTCTAAAGAAAAAGGGGGATGGATTCTGGGGACAATCAGCAGTTTCAGCCTTTCTGCTCCAGCCTCTTATCAGAGGAGGGTGCCGCCTGGGCCCTGCCCTTCCCCTGACTCCTCCTGCCCTCCCGCCAGGTGGACATCATGCAGATGTGCGTCATAGAGCTGAAGGAGAGACCGGGCCGGCCGCTATTCCACCTGGAACACTACATCGAGGGCAAGTACATCAAATATAACTCCAACTCAGGCTTCGTCCGTGATGACAACGTGCGCCTGACGCCACAGGTGAGGCCCCTGCAGAGCCCTGTGTCCCATCTCAGCAGACCTTGGGCCACTCCAAATTAAAATAGGGCTTCTTTTTCTGTCCTTGCCTCTGTACGCTTCTCCCTGCAGAGAAAGGCCCCCAACGTGAGCAGAGCTGGAGTACTGCAGCCCGTCAGAGCAGTGCCTGCTGGTGTCCATGCAGCCCACAGCCTGGTCTCTGTGGTCATCTTTTCCTTCTTCTTGCCCCACAGGCCTTCAGCCACTTCACGTTTGAGTGTTCCGGCCACCAGCTGATTGTGGTGGACATCCAGGGCGTGGGTGACCTCTATACCGACCCACAGATCCACACTGAGAGGGGCACTGACTTTGGAGATGGAAACCTAGGTAGGCTGGGAAAGCCAGCATGGCCCGGGAGACCACACTTCGCTGCAAAATCTCCAGGCTTTTTGTTCACCCAGGCAAGCAGGCCAAGGTGGTATATGGGCCTGCCCTAGACTGTGGAGATGGGAGCCTGGGATGTCTGGGCCATGCCATCTTTAGGGTGCTCAGCGCTGCCGTGCCCCCATCCCAAAGCAGAGCAATGCTCCAGACCCCCAACTCTCTTCAGGTGTCCGCGGGATGGCTCTCTTCTTCCACTCACATGCCTGCAACCGGATTTGCAAGAGCATGGGCCTCACTCCCTTTGACCTGTCCCCGAGAGAGAGGGATGCAGTGAATCAGAACACCAAGCTGCTGGTAGGTACCCAGTATGAGCACGTGTGGACTGGCAGGGCCCTTCTGCTGCAGGACCAGAAAACTGTGCTTCCTGTGTGCTGGTGGCCCAGGCCCTGCGATGCTTAATTGAAGAGTATTGTGGCTGGAAGAGTCTTAGTCCCATCTGTGTCCCTTACCCCTTTTGAACCAGTGTACACAGCCCTCCTGAGTATCCCCACTAATAGAGGAATTGGGGTCTGCTTGACTTGGGCCCATTTTTGCCCACAGTGAGGGGACCAGGCGTGTACAGATAAGTGAGTGGGGTGTGTGGTATGTGGTTTGTCTGATGTGTTGACAAATGAGGCTTGAACTTGGCTCACTGAGCACCTCTCTGTGTCCCTGTTGTACCCCCATTACCACCCCCAGTACGTGGACCAGCTATAAGACCATGTTGGCAAAGACCAGCTTGGGATTCTACAGGCCATCCCCCAGCTCAGGGCCATGAATGGTGGCCATCGCTTTGGGAGTGCTGGCACTCTGAGCTCCTGTTCCAGATGCCCCTTCTTAGAGGCCTTTGGGTTAATCCCCCACTGATTATTTTTAGATTTTCTGCCAGTCCCTAAGGCCTCTGTGGCTGAAAGGGCCTCAGGTTTTGAGGGACCAACAGGCAACAGGAAGAACCCCTTGTTCCCAAAAGGTGCCTGTGTGATGTGCATGTCACTGTTAATTCTCCAGCAGTCAGCCAAGACCATCTTAAGGGGGACAGAGGAAAAGTGCGGGAGCCCCCGGGTGAGGACCCTCTCAGGGAGCCGGCCCCCACTGCTGCTTCGCCTCTCAGAGAACTCCGGAGATGACAACATGAGCGACGTGACCTTTGACTCTCTCCCTTCCTCTCCGTCTTCAGCCACACCACATAGCCAGAAGCTGGAGCACCTCCGTGAGTGATGGTTTGGCCCCTGGTTATTGTGATTGGAGGGGGCAAGCACCAGGTAGAAGAGGGCTAAACTGGCTTTCACTTCTGTTAGAAAATCGGACATGCCAACCAAAGAGACTGATGGCCCAGATGGCTTTATAGATAAGTTCTTTTAATAAACTTTCAAGATCCAGTCATCCAAATGCCGTAAAAACCACCTGTATTGTAGAAAACAAGGTAACATTTTTCAGAGTGATTGACATTTGCAAAACGTTTTACACCAAAATTTGACAAAACACCAAAAAAGAAAACTTTTATCCCAACCTCACTTATAAATATACAAGGCAAAAATTCTAAATAAGGTATTAGCAAATAAAGACTAGTATCTTAAAAAAAGTCTGTCACAGCCAAAGAGGGCTTTTGCAGGAATCTGAAGGTTGTTCAGAATTCAGAAACCAATTAGTATCATGTGATTAGGTCACAAGAAAAACAGCAATCATTATTTCTGAAGCTGAAGTGACAGAGTTTACTCATGTTATGGACAGACTTATGATATGAATGTGGGAACTGCAGGAAAAAGGAGAGGCAAGACTGACTCCATGGTTCTGAGCTGAAGAACTGGCAGGACTCTGTGGTCAGTTATTCAGCTGAAAGAAGCCCCAGGGGAGCAGGAGAGGACGATCTTTTAAAGAAGCCTGTAGATCACCACCAAAAGGCCTTGGGAATAGTCTGGAGCAGGAGTTGACAAACTTCTTCTTAAAAGGCCAGAGAGTAAATATTTTATTCTTTGTGGGCAACATAAACACGACCATTGACAATATTTAAAACAGATCAGTGTGGCTGTGTTCCAAAAAAACTGTATGGTTGCTGAATTTTAAATTTCATGTAATTTTCACATGTTACAAAGTAGGTTTGATTTTTTTTCAACCATTTAAAAATATGAAAAACTTTCTGAAAAACTATCTAAGAGGGCTTCCCTGGTGGTCCCGTGGTTGAGAGCCCACCTTGCAATGCAGGGGAAGCCGGTTTGATCCCTGTCCAGGAAGATCCCACATGCCCCGGGGCAGCTGAGCCTGTGCACCACAAGTACTGAGCCTGCGCGCTGGGGGCCTGCTAGCCGCCACTGCTGAGCCCCACACCACAACTATTGAAGCCTGATTGCCCTACAGGTCATGCTCCACAGCAAGAGAAACCACTGCAGGGAGAAGCCCTCCCTCTACAACCAGAGAGTAGCCCCCGCTTGTAGCAACTAGAGAAAGACCACGGCCACAGACCCAGCACAGCCAAACATAAATAAATACATATTAAAAAAAAAAAAGATTATTTAAAAAAGGCATAAAAACAGCAGACAAGCCAGATTTGGTTAGTGGGCGTTTGGGACAGGAGATAAAGACTGGAATCTGCCAGGAAATTGTTGGGTTTTAAACCATCTAAGACTTCTCCCGTTTGTAGCTACCTCCCATTTGTACCCCAAATGGACAAATGCCTCTTTTTTCATTCACAACTGCACCTCATTGACGGCTGACCAGTACGTTACACAATCGTATCACTGTTTACCTTATGGAAACCCCAAGGCAGCGCAGCAGCTAAGCTAGTTGCTCATCAGGACAAGTACAGGCAGCTGGCAAGTAGAGAGTTTGGGTAAATTCTCAAAGAAGAACTGTGGCCTCTCAGGTGCCAACAACATTCTTCTCCCGCTTTTGTACTTTATAAATGTCAAATAAAAAAGGTTTGGAAACTCCCTAGTGGCCCAGTGGCGCCTTCGGTGGTGCTTTCTGCAGGATTCTGCGCTTTCACTGCCGAGGGCCTGGGTTTCATCTCTGGTCGGGGAACTAAGATCTTGCAAGCCATGTGGTGTGGCCCTAAAAATAAATATAAATTTAAAATAAGAGAGGTCTGATGGCAGCTTAGATGGACCTTGTGACCTGTTCCAGCCGTGGAACTGCTGCCTTGCTCTGTTTTCTCCCTGCCCAGATTGGCCTGTGTTCAGCGACCTTGATAACATGGCACCTCGAGACCAGGACCCTCTGGACAACCACCGGGTGAGTGGAGGGGGTAGAGTGGGGGTGGGTAGGAGTGGACACCCTCCTCTGGGAACTGAGGGTGAGTCGGCAGATTCAGACGTGGCAGCCCAGGTCTGCTCGGGGCACTGGCAGGAGGGCACAGGCAGAAGCTTCTGGGAAGAGCAGGGTCCATTTCAGTTTCCGGAGGTGGTTAGAGCAGAGAATCCAAATCAGCCACAGTGTGACCTTCTGGTGCGTGCTGGGCTCGGGCCTGGGTTTGATTTGCCGTGTGTGTGTGTCTTGGGGCAGAAGGGTGTCCAGTGTGTAACGCACAGCACACGCAGCTGTGATGCTCCCAGGTCGGATGAGCAGAGCAGGTTTCCTACAGCCTCTTCGTGATTCAGCTGTAAGACACTGCAGATGACATATTTGCATTCAGAGGAACATATGTTATAGCGTCAAATTAAAAATTCATTAGAGGGGCTTCCCTGGCAGTCCAGTGGTTAAGACTCCACACCCCTACCGTAGGGGACACGAGTTCCATCCCTGGTTGAGAACCTAAGACCCCATGTGCTGCATGGTGGGGCCAAAATAAAAGTGTGTGTTTTTAAGGCTTTGAAATCCAGTGAATAATTTACACTTCCTAGCATATCTCATGGAGAAGGCAGTGGCAGCCCACTCCAGTACTCTTGCTTGGAAAATCCCATGGACGGAGGAGCCTGGTAGGCTGCAGTCCATGGGGTCTCTAAGATCGGACACAACTGAGCGACTTCACTTTCACTTTCACTTTCCTACATTGGAGAAGGAAATGGCAACCCACTCCAGTGTTCTTGCCTGGAGAATCCCAGGGACGGGGGAACCTGATGGGCTGCCGTCTATGGGGTCGCACAGAGTTGGACACGACTGAAGCGACTTAGCAGCAGCAGCATATCTCAATCTAAACCCTTTATTTTCATCAGAAATACTTATTCTGCATTTGGAGTTCATAGAATTTACAGTTGAAAGAGTAGATTCACATATACCTGTTATTATGTGACATAAGAAAAAAAGTTATGTGAAAAAAGTTCATCAGAATTTTTTAAACAGACTTTGCAGAAGTGTCACACTTGCACAGGCCAGTAGCCCCTTAAGCTGCCCTCTCAGCTCCAAAGGTTCAGCTTCACTCCTGACTGCTTTGCAGAGTTCCTGAGTGACAGAAAAAAGTAGGAAGAGCTGCACATATGGAATTGTCACTATGGGCAGACAGTTTTAAGAGTCTGGTAGATAATTCTTATTTAATTCTCACATAACTTGCGAGGTAGATAACAGTTTCTACTCCTTTCAGAATAGCTTTTATGTTTTTTTACTCTAGAATTAGGATTAGGGCTTCCCTTGTGGATCAGATGGTAAAGAATCCACCTGCAATATGGGAGACCTGGATGTAATCCCTGGGTTGGGAAGATCCCCTGGAGAAGGGAACAGCTACCCACTCCAGTATTCTGGCCTGGAGAATTCCAGGGACTGTATAGTCTATGGGGTCACAAAGAGTCAGACACGACTGAGCGACTTTCACTTTTCTTTCTAGAATCAGGATGAATTTTAGAAATTCAGAGTAGGTCGAAAAGGAAAAGGTTCAGAAGATTAGCAAGGTGAAAAGTCTCCCTCCCACCTGTTGCCTCAGCGACTTGCTTGTCCCCAGCTCTGCTTGGGCAGTGCTCTCATTATCCCTGATTTAGTGATGGGGAAACCGGGGCATAGAAAGGTAAGTTCCTTGCTCCTGGTCAATCAGTGATGGAGCCAGCATTCAAACCCAGGCCATCTGGCCTTGAACCCTCTGCGTACTGCTGTCTCTCATGTTATTCTCCACCATTTCTCAGATGAGAACACTGTGTTTCGGAGAGGTTGGCTGCCTTGCCCAGGGTCCCAGAGCTGGCAAGTGCAGAGCTGGGGTTTGAGTGAGGCACTCTGTTGCCTGGCTTGGGGGTGGTCACCAAGGATGGGACGCGTAGCCAAGGTCTTGCAGAGAGTAGGTGCAAGGAGGGAGCTGCCTGGAGCTTTTGAGTATAGCCTGTGATCTGTTCAAAAATAGCCTTTCATTCAGCACACTGAACACTTCACTTTAGCTGTCTATAAGTTACATCTCAATTTTAAAAATTAAAATAGTTTAAAAACATAGAATAGCTATTTGACTCACAGAAAGCAAGGCCTGGGGGAGGGCAGTGGGAAGCCTGGGGTGCGTCTAGAAACCAGGGCAGAGGCCTTTTTAGGGTAACACAGCTCCTTGGGGTGGAGTAGATTCCTGGCCAGACCAGAGGCCAAGGATTCCATTGTGTGTGTCCCATGGCTCCCATCTGTCTAGGAGACTGATCCAAGTTTTACATTCATGGTAGTGATACCAAGCTGCTTTTAAAAATATATTAAGTAAAATAAAATGGTTTATTTATGGAAAAATGATAAAAGAGAAGTATGAACTCGTGAGAGGAGTTTTATTTCAAGAAAGAAGAGAATGGAGTCAGGAAGAGACTCATAAGAAGTCTTCATTTTAACAGAAATGTTTCAATTCCTTTTAGAAATAAAAGATCTAAAGTAACTAAGGCTTAGTGTTAAGAGCTGTTGGAACTTAGCAACAGGGGCACAAGAGTTCATTTTAGAATTGTCTATTCTTATTGGTGCATTTGAAATGTCTCTAAGTGGAATTTATAAGGAAAAAAATAAACGTTTTAGCTCAACAGTGATGCAGGTGACATGCAGATATGACCACAACTCAACAGTGATAGACAGATGACTGAAGTTTTAGAAATTCTAAATTATACCAGATTCCTTTTTACAGCAGAATTCAGATCTAGAAGAATAAAAAATATGCCTAACTGACCTGTGCAGTTTTGGCAGAGGGCTTTCAGTTCAGCTCAGTTCAGTCGCTAAGTCCGACTCTTGTGACCCCATGAACCCCAGCACGCCAGGCCTCCCTGTCCATTACCAACTCCCGGAATCCACCCAAACCCATGTCCATTGAGTCAGTGATGCCATCCAACCATCTCATCCTCTGTCACCCACTTCTCCTGCCCTCAATCTTTCCCAGCATCAGGGTCTTTTCAGATGAGTCATCTCTTCGCATCAGGTGGCGAAAGTATTGGAGTTTCAGCTTCAACATCAGTCCTTCCAATGAACACCCAGGACTGATCTCCTTTAGGATGGACTGGTTGGATCTCCTTGCAGTCTAAGGGACTCTCAAGAGTCTTCTCCAACACCACAGTTCAAAAGCATCAATTCTTTGGCGCTCAGCCTTCTTCACAGTCCAACTCTCACATCCATACATGACCACAGGAAAAACCATAGCCTTGACTAGACGGACCTTTGTTGGCAAAGTAATGTCTCTGCTTTTGAATATGCTATCTAGGTTGGCCATAACTTTCCTTCCAAGGAGTAAGCGTCTTTTAATTTCATGGCTGCAATCACCATCTGTAGTGATTTTGGAGCCCCCCAAAATAAAGTCAGCTACTGTTTCCCCATCTATTTGCCATGAAATGATGGGACCAGATGCCATGATCTTCATTTTCTGAATGTTGAGCTTTTAGCCAACTTTTTCACTCTGCTCTTTCACTTTTATCAAGAGGCTCTTTAGTTCTTCTTTACTTTCTGCCATAAGGGTGGTGTCATCTGCATATCTGAGGTTATTGATATTTCTCCCAGCAATTTTGATTTCAGCTTGTGCTTCCTCAAGCCCAGCGTTTCTCATGACGTACTCTGCATATAAGTTAAATAAGCAGGGTGACAGTATACAGCCTTGACGTACTCCTTTTCCTATTTGGATCCAGTCTGTTGTTCCATGTCCAGTTCTAACTGTTGCTTCCTGACCTGCATACAGGTTTCTCAAGAGGTCAGGTGGTCTGGTATTCCCATTTCTTTCAGAATTTTCCACAGTTTATTGTGATCCACACAGTCAAAGGCTTTGGCATAGTCAATAAAGCAGAAATAGATGTTTTTCTGGAACTCTCTTGCTTTTTCCATGATCCAGCGGATGTTGGCAATTTGATCTCTGGTTCCTCTGCCTTTTCTAAAACCAGCTTGAACATCTGGAATTTCACGGTTCACATATTGCTGAAGCCTGTCTTGGAGAATTTTAAGCATTACTTTATTAGCGTGTGAGATGAGAACAATGGTGCGGTAGTTTGAGCATTCTTTGGATTTATCCTTGGATCTTATCCTTTAAACCAGCCTTTGTTTTTCTGCCTGTGAAATGGGTGAGTCACTTAATAATAGCACTTACTGTGATCCACACTCTGAGTGTGACACCTCATTTCATCCTCAGAGCCTCTTGATATAGGTGCTATAATGAATCCCCACAGCTCAGGAAACCAAGCTCAAGAGAGGCTGAACAACTGTCCAGGGTCACAACTGGCAGGTTACAAAGCCTGGATTTGAGCCTAGGCAGTCTGCGTTTAAAGCCCACGTTCTTCACCACTATTTCTTACTGCTCCCTTTTACCCAGCCAACACGAGTAGGAGGAAGAGAGTGTTCAGTGAGGAGATGGGGCAAAGGAGAGAGAGCAAATGGATGAGATTCCAGGTATCAACACCAGATATTCAGAGGACCTCTGAGACCATAGGACCGTCTTCTCTCCACAGGACTCTGAGAACGGTGGGGACAGTGGATACCCCAGTGAGAAGCGGGGTGACCTGGATGACCCAGAGCCCAGAGAACATGTAAGGAACCCCCAGGAAATGAGAACAGAGTCCCCTGTTGCCTAGTTGTCCAGAAGGATAGAGAACTAGTGGGGAATGTGAGTGCATCTTAAGAGCATAAGGTAAATGAATATATAAATCATTTCAGATAAATGCAGGGTGGAAGATAAAACAGGTAATGGGGACTAGTAAGTTTAGTAAGGGGACAAGCATGGGGGATTAGACACAAGGTTGAAAATGGCGGACACATCGCACAGTGAAGCTGGGACCTCTGGTTGCTAAGCAGAGAGGATGCTGGGCAGTGGGCCAGAATGGTGCTGGTATAGGTGGGCGGGCCCAGCTCAAAGGCACAGGATTCCCGCAGTCCCTCGGGAGGGCTCTGGAGGATGGAGAATGCCCTAAGTTGTCTTCCCAGCAGCATTCAGGTGAGGGCAATTTTAGGTGATATCAGCTGCTTAAGTTTTCCCCAGTGCCAGAATGGAGCATGCCTTCAAGGAAGCCTTCTGGGAGCCTCTGGTCTCAGCTTTGATGCTGTGAATATAGACCAGTGATGGGAGCTTTGGCTAAGGGAAGAAGCACTTGGCCCAGCTTTCTCAGTGCCTACCTACCAGGATCCTATGCCTTTGAATCCATTCTATCTATGCACGTGTGAGACCAGCACATCAGTCCCGCCTGTCTCCCAGCATCCTCTCTGCTTGGCAAATGTGCCAGCTTCCTTGAGGGGGAGCCGAGCCAGTTCCTTGAGGAGGGCCCCTGGGAAGGCTGGGCCAGTTCCCCAAGAGGCGGCTGTGGGAAGGAAGGGCCGCTCTTTGGATCACTCTAATCTCTGCCTCCATCAGGGCCACTCAAACGGTAACCGGAGGTACGAGTCGGATGAAGACAGCCTGGGCAGCTCCGGACGGGTAATGCACACCCAGGAATCCTCGTCATGGCTGCTGCTTATCTTTTCCAGGCTCTCTTTCTGTTTCTCCCCCTTCATGTCACATCATTTCTGCCTGCCCGGGCAATTCATATATCTCCTAAAAGAAAATTTTGCAAAGGAGCCAATCCCTTTGGCAAATACTTTTCGAGCTCCTGCCCTGGGTGGGGTGCTGAGGGATCAGCAGGGAGGATTAAAGGAGATTAGGATGGCCCGTCCTGGAGGCCACACCCCTCAGCTCCTTCCAGTGTTCATTAATTTATGAACACTTCTTGCAGCCACCCAGTGAGACAGGCTAACCCTATTCATCCCCTTTTGACATATGAGAAAATGAGGGTCTTAAGCATCTCTCCCCAGGTTACCTGGCTAATAGGTCTAAGCAGCAGCTCAGGTGATTATCATCAGGCAAGTGTGGGAAAGACCAGCTTTGGGAACCCTCTTCTCTAGCTGACTGTGAGCCACACTTTGAACCTCTGGCCCTCCAGCCTTTACTAAGGCTGCAAGGTCCTTCCTCCTCCATGGTTATATCTCCTCAAAGCCTGTCTGCTCTCCCAAGCTGGACCCCCATGGCACCTCCCCCAGGGGTCTTCCCTGATAACCAGGGCAGGCTTGACTCTTGCTGCTTCCAGAACACAGATTATTTATCACGTGGCATTTACTTACCATGCAATACCACGAGGTATCTGTCAATCAGGTCAAGGCCACAGCATGGTGTGGAGTCAGTGGTTGTTCAGCCACAGCACCACTGATACTCTGGGCTAGGTCATTGTTGTGGGGGCTGCCCTGGGCACTGTATAATATTTAGCACATGCATGCACACACACTCATGTATGCACACAGCAGGCAGCCTGGCTCTGTCCTGTGAGAACTTGGGACAAGGGTGTCTTTAGCTGGGAGACATGGCGTGTTTTCTCAGCCCAACAGCAGAAGCACCCTGGGCTTGTGCAGAGAAACCACAGTGGATTTGCTGCCAGCTCTGTAGTCAGGCTCTTCTGGAACCTTGTGTGGGGAGCAGGGTCGAACCTACATGACCGACTCAGATGGTTAAGTGAGGGGACCCTTCTCCAAACTGCTCAGTGTGTGGTGCTAGCCTCTGCGTCCTATTGCTTCAGCTTTGCCTCAGTGCCCACAAGCTGGCATCATTCAGGAGAGTGGAAATAGGCCCCGTTTGTCCAAGAAAACTTGACACCACACGGGTCCATGCCCCCTAACTTGCCAGGCCAGTTTTCATAGCTGGGAGGGTGCATCCATCCCCAGCCCCTCGCTTCTCTGGCCTGTAAGTTACAGGCCTGGTAACTGGTCTGTAAGTTACAGTGCCTGGTCCTCCCCAGGTCTGTGTGGAGAAGTGGAATCTCTTCAACTCCTCCCGCCTCCACCTGCCGAGACCTTCGGCCGTGGCCCTGGAAGTGCAGAGGCTCAACGCTCTGGACCTCGAGAAGAAAATCGGGAAGTCCATTTTGGGGAAGGTATGGTGATGCCTTCTTTGCACTAACCCGGAGCTTCCCCAGCTGGCAGGGGGGCCCTGGGCTGTGGCTGCGACCTGCAGGCAGCCAGGCCCACCCACCATCTGTGTGGCAGGTCCATCTGGCCATGGTGCGCTACCACGAGGCTGGCCGCTTCTGCGAGAAGGACGAGGAGTGGGACCGGGAGTCGGCGGTCTTCCACCTGGAGCACGCAGCTGACCTGGGCGAGCTGGAGGCCATCGTGGGCCTGGGACTCATGTACTCGCAGCTGCCCCACCACATCCTGGCGGATGTCTCTCTGAAGGTGAGTGGATGGGGGCTCAGTCAACCCATCACCCTTCCTTCTATGGGTTTGTGAGCTTCCCTAGTGGCTCAGATGGTAAAGAATCTGCCTGCAGTGCAGGAGATCCAGGTTCCATGCCCGGGTCAGGAAGATCCACTGGAGAAGGAAATGGCAACCCACTCCAGTATTCTTCCCTGGAGAATCCCATGGACAGAGGAGCTCAGTCAACCCATCACCCTTCCCTCCCTGGGTTTATGCCCAGGAAATTTCCTGAGCATCACTTTGGGGCCAGGCACTTCCAAGTTAGCTGACACCAATAGAATTGGTCTCTGGCCTTGGGGACTGAGTAAAGATGACAGTCATGTTCCCAGGCAATTACAACAGGGTGCGATGGGAGAAGCAGAAGATGCTGCTGCAAACAAATGAGGGAAGGGCCTTAGCTGGGGTTTCCTGATTGTCATTCCCTGGTGGCTAGAACAGACCTGGCACAGACTCCATATTCAGCATTCATTTGTGGAGCGAATGAAAGAAGTGATCCCGAAGGTAGACCTGAAGACCCAGTGGAGTCAGCCAGGCACAGAGTGGGAGGAGCAGTGTGCGCAGAGGGAACAGCGTGGGTCTAGGGCCTGGGGAGACAGCCAGGTGGGGTTTGAAGGACAGGAGGCCATCAGTGTAGCTGGAGCATGGGGTGTGAGGAGGAGGTCAGAAGACGAGGCCGGAGAGGGGGCCCAGACAGGACAGGTGTGATAGGAATCCGTGAGGGTGTCTTCTCCCTCTTGGCCCCCCTGCTCTGTGGGCACAGTGGACAGGACTGACCAGGCCTAGGGAGTGTGATCTGTCCTTGGAGAAAGTGAGAGGCCCTTGGTGTGCGTGTGCTCCGAGCTGTCTGTCCCCATCCTCTCTGTCATGTAGGCCAGGCTTGTGGCTGGATGAGGCTGGACGTGTCATGGGCACAGGGTACCAGGCCCTCTCTGTGGGCCTGGCCATGGCCCAGAGGGTCGTGGGTCTCAGACTGGAAGAGGGTATGGGAAGACACCCGACAGCCCTGTGGCTAAAAAGCTTTTTTTTTAATATAGAAAAGTTTGCAGTAAAAAAGCCCCTCCTACCTTTTCCTCCATCTTCGTATCCTCACATGTAATTCCAAGAGAGTATTCATTTTCTAGAATGAGGGATTACCACCGACTGGGTGGCCTAAAACAACAGAAATTCATTCTCTCACGGTTCTAGATGCCAAAGTCCAAAATCAGGTGTCGACACACCCATGATTTTCTAGCTTCTGGTGAGTAGAAGCAATCTGGGGTGTTCCTTGGTCTGTGGGCGCATCACTCCAGTCTGTTTCCATCTTCACATGGCCTTCTGTCTGTGTGTCTGTCTCTGTGTCTCTTATGAAGATGATAGTCCTATGGAGTTTAGGGCCCACCCTACTCCAGTATGACGTCATCTTAACTAATTAAATCTGTCTATTTGGTAAGACCCTGCATGCTATAGTCCAGAGAGTTGCAAAGAGTTGGCCACGACTGAGCAACTGAGCATGCGTGCACAGGGATAACCCAAAGCCTTTTTAAAAGATACATTTATTTATTTCTTTGTTTTATTTTTTGGCTCTGGTGGGTCTTCATTGCTGCACGCGGGCTTTCTCTACCTGCGGTGAGCGGGGGCTACTCTTCTTTGGGGCGTGCAGGCTTCTCGTTGTGGTGGCTTCTCTCGTTGTGGAGCACAGGCTCTAGGGCGTGCGGGCTGCAATACTTACGGCACGTGGGCTCAGTAGTTGTGGGCTTCAGCCTTAGTTGCTCTGCAGCATGTGGATTCTTCCTTGACCAGAGATCGAACGAGTGTCCCATGCATTGCAAGGCAGATTCTTAACTACTGGATCACCAGGGAAGCCCCTACACCCATTTTTATTTCCTGTTTTAGATGGTGAAAGAGCAAGTTTGGTTGGGGGGAGCGGGTTTTGACAGGTAGATGAATTGTCCCTCATTCTCTAGTCTCCATGCTCCCTGAAGGCTGGATTGAATATATCTCATTTAGCCAGTGGTATGCTGGCAAATGCTTAATGACTGGTTCTTGCAGGTAGGGAGGGAATGTTTGTTCATATATGTATGTAAGCTTATTAGACGTTTAGTGATAAAAGAAAGTGGAGCATACAGTTTACAAACAATAATAAAAATATTCTGTTGTGAATTCCATATGGTCAATTTATCCTCATAGAATTCTTTCGCTAATTTTTGTGGTGCTTATATCTGTAGCCTCCCTCGGGTTGTGGTTGATGAAGGAGTAAAGTTGTAACCTGGATACTGGTTGATAATTTCACTTACTTTAGTGAGTAAAATGGAAGTGCAACAAGCAAGCTCTTTGTCAGAGTTGGAGCTTCATTTATTTGCTGCTGACATGAGCAAGACTCCTTTGCTGAATCAGATGATAGTTTTAAATACCGAAGAGACTCCAGTTTCTTGCGCTTATCACAATGTCATGGCAACAGACACAGCATACTTTTAAATGAATCTGCACTCTTAATATTTTTGCCATCTCTTGGTGTAAATGCTCCCACTGTGGCCAATGTCCAGGTAGTAACATGACATCACTGAGCACGGAGTTGGAAGGAATGCATGGCATTCCCATTATATAGCATTTCCACTAAGCAGATTCCATAGGCCAGTGGCTCTCAAGCAGGCATCTTTACTTCCTGCTTTTCCATGGAGTGCTTAGCAGTGTCAGGAGATACCTTTGGTTGTCACAGCTCTGGGAGTTCAGCTGGCTTCTAGTGGACAGAGACCAGGGATGCTGCCAAATATCTATAGCACACAGGCCAGTCCCCACACAACGGAATTATCCTGTCTAAAATGTCATTAGTGCTGAGTTTGAGAAGCCCTGCAGTGGATATTAATAACCTCAAGAGCATAGATAACAGTAAAGCAGAGTAAAATAATTAGGAAGTGATGAGCTTTGGGTGTTTGTTACCTTTCATTTAACTGTAAGTTAACATAATTTAATTTTTAATAAAGTCTATGTTTTATGAACCCACTCCAGTACTCTTGCCTGGAAAATCCCATGGAGGGAGGAGCCTGGTAAGCTGCAGTCCATGGGGTCGCTAAGAGTTGGGCATGACTGAGCGACTTCACTTTCACTTTTCAGTTTCATGCATTGGAGAAGAAAATGGCAACCCACTCCAGTGTTCTTGCCTGGAGAATCCCAGGGGCGGTGGAGCCTGGTGGGCTGCCATCTTTGGGGTCGCACAGAGTCGGACACGACTGAAGTGACTTAGCAGCAGCAGCAGCAGCTGTGTTTTATGACTGGTTTGCTTTCACATCATTTTTCACGAGCTTGTAGAGCCAGCTCCAGTATTCCTGCCACATTCGGCCTGTTCTCCCAGCATCTGGCGCAGAGAGGACACGTAGAAGTGTCTGAGGCCTAAATAAAGGAATGCCGAGGCCCAGAATGAGTGGTGAGGGGCCAGGACTGGGGAGACCTCTCTGAGACTCCCTGGTAACTCTTCTTATGATCTCAGGCTATTTACACCAGTCACACCCAAGCCCCTTTGTAAAGGGATGTAGAAGCTATTTTAGTTTTCTTATCTGAAGGCATCTCAAAGGCCTTTCTCTCTAGGACCAGCTCTGGCAGCCAAAAAAACATGGGCAAGTGCCCTGAAAAGCTGCTCGCCCATTTCCCACTTTCCCCACAGCCCACCCATCCAGCAGGTATTTTTGAGTGCTCCTACACTCTGGGCAGTGTCCTAGGTTACTATTGACAACAGCAAACCTTTCAGATGGAAAAGAATGTAAATACAGGTAATAATTAACAAATGAAAATATTTCCAACAGAAGTAAAAATAACTGACCTTTATTGAGTACTTCCTGTGCCAAGCATTGTTCTTAAGTGAGAGATGGGATAATATGACAGGGAATGAGTAACTGGATAGGCGTCCTTTCTTGGATGTTAGTTCCCTAACTGAACATCCTGGCATCACTGACTCTATGGACATGAGTTTGAGCAAGCTCCGGGAGCTGGTGATGGACAGGAAAGCCTGACGTGCTGAAGTCTGTGGGGACACGACTGAGCAACTGAACTGACTGACTCTCTGACTGAACCTGTCCCCCCTGCAGTGAAAGCACAGAGTCTTAACCACCAGACTGCCAGGGAATTCCCTATGGGTAGGCCTCTTGTTATTAAGAGACTGATTCCAGGCGCAAGGGAGGCTGGGAAATGTAGTTTTTAGCTGGTCAGCCATGTGCCAGCAAAAATATGGCAGGGGATAATGGATATGGATTGGGGGCAGGAGGAAAAGGGGACGACAGAGGATGAGATGGCTGGATGGCATCACGGACTCGATGGACGTGTGTTTGAGTGAACTCCGGGAGATGGTGGTGGACAGGGAGGCCTGGCGTGCTGCGATTCATGGGGTCGCAAAGAGTCGGACACGACTGAGCAACTTAACTGAACTGAACTGAACTGAATGGATATGGGGGACAACTGTAGTCCCTGGCACGCTTCTTGAAGCCTGAAGGTTGAGAAGGGCCTCATAGACTGATATGAGAGCTTTGTATTTGTCTCCAAGTGAGATAAGAAGTCCTAGAGCAGCTTTGATAGAGTAATATGACCGACTTGAGCTTAAAATCTCTCTCTGGATAGATCTTGGAGAAGCATAATAAAAGCAGATGGGAATATACACTGGTGTAGCCACTGTGGGAAACAGTCAGCTCCTCAAAAGGCTAGACATAGAGTTGGATGTGACCCAGAAGTTCTAGGTTTGTGTGTGCATGCTCACTTGCTCAGTTGTGTCCAACTCTTTGCAACCCTCTGGTCTGGAGCCTGCCAGGCTTCTCTGTTCATGGAATTTTCAAGGCAAGAATACTGGAGTCAGATGCCATTTCCTATCCTGGGGGATCTTCCTGATCTAGGAATCAAACCTGCATCTCTTGTGCCTCCTACATTGGCAGGCAGATTCTTTACTTCTGTGCCACCTGGGCTTCCCCACTCCTTGGTATGTGTGCTTAGTCCCTCAGTCATGTCGACTCTTTGCGACCCCATGGACTGTACCCTGCCAGACTCCTCTGTCCACGGAGATTCTCCAGGCAAGAATACTGGAATGGGTTGCCGTACCCTCCTCCAGGGGATCTTCCCAACCCAGGGATTGAACCCAGATATCCCACATTGCAGGCAGATTCTTTATCAACTGAGCCACCAGGAAGCCCACTCCTGGGTATATAACCCCCCAGAATAGATGCATACACCCACACAAAAGTTTGTACACAGGTGTTCATAGAGAATAGCTATAAAATGAAAGCAACCCAAATGTCCATCACCTGATGACTTATGAACAGATAAATTGTGGTATCTTCATACAATGGAATGTTTTTTGCCATAAGTAAGAATGAAACACTGATAGAAGCTGTATGAAATGAACTTTGAAAACCTTATGCCAAGTGGAAAAAGCCAGGCACAAAAAACTACTTATATGATTGCATTTATATAAAATGTGCAGAATAGGGAAATCTCTAGAAACAGAATGTAGATTAGTGGTTGTCCAGGGCTGGGTGGGGGTGGATGGGGAGCAATTGGGATGTAATAGTTAAAGGGTATGGTGTTTTGTTTTGTTTTTTTTTGGGGGGGGAGTATGGTGTTTTGATTTCTTTTTGACTTAATGAAAATATTCTGAAATTGATTATGGTGATGGTTGCACAATCTGTAAATATACTAAAAACTACTGAGTTGTACACTTTAAGTGAATGAGTTATATGAATTATATCTCGATAAAGTTGCTAAAAAATTTAAAAGAATTGGAAGCCGGGAGCCCCTGTTGGAAGTGGATAGATGATGTGGTCTCTGGCAGAATCACATCAGATAGAGGTGGGAGTGGACTAAGCTTCCTTTTCTCCCTGCCTGATGGGAACCCAGGGATCTCTTTGCAGCAGGGTAAGCTCTGTTCTCTTTCTCACAATGTACAGTTCTACAGCAGCCCTAACCTGAAGCTCTCAATTCAAGAAACAGGGAAAAGATTGACGTATGAGATTCTGGCAGCCCCTCACAGCTCATTTTTTTCTCTCCCCCTCTTTGGTTTGTATTAACAGGAGACAGAAGAGAGCAAAACCAAAGGATTTGATTACTTACTGAAGGCAGCTGAAGCTGGGGACAGACAGTGCATGATTCTGGTGGCACGAGCCTTTGACACTGGCCAGAACCTCAGCCCTGACAGGTACTGTGGCTGTGGCTCAGGTCGAGCTGGTGGGAACCTGGGGTGCAGGTGGGAGCCTCCCCTCTGGAATCAGAACAGACCTGGGTTCCAGGTGTGCCTCCCCCGAGTACCAGCCCCGTGACCGTGGGCAAGAAGGTTTACCTCCCTGACCTCAGTTTCTTCATCATCTCAAATCAGAATACCCATAGAACCTGCATGCTAGGGCGGTAGTGTGTGGTTGTGTGAGGGTTAAATGAGGTGATGCCTGTAATTTCACTGGCACATAAAGAGAGAGAGAAATGGCATCTTAGCCATTTTCTGTAAAGATTTGTGCAAGAAAGAGTCTGAAGGGATATGTAGCATCAGGTCCAGAGCCAGTTGTCTCTAGATGATGGGATTAGGGGTGATTTTAACTGACTCTTCCTATTTTTGTTTTTACTGTTTTCACTTCTAAGAGGGAGTGGAGGGACGGAAATGAGCTCCAGGGGAATTCAGTGCTGGTGTGAGTTTTCCAGAGTGATTTGGGCTTCCCTGGTGGCTCAGATGGTAAAGAATCTGCCTGCATTGCAGGAAACCCAGGTTCAGTCCCTGGGTCAGGAAAATCCCCTGGAGAAGGGAATGGCTACCCACTCCAGTATCCTTGCCTGGAGAATTCCATGGACAGACAAGCCTGGCGGACTGCAGTCCATGGGGTCGCAAAGAGTCAGACAAGACTGAGCAACACTTTCACCCCCCTTTTTTTTTTTCACCTTTTTGAAATCTCTGACAGCTACAACCCTACAGGCGTTAACAGCTTTTCCCTTATGCCTCTGGCAGAGATGCCAGGATTGGATTCTCTGGTGGCAAGAGGAGAATGGCAGCTTCATCTTGGGTCTTTGGCTTGGCTGGTGGGAGGTCCCAGAAGTCCAGGAGCAGAGAACGGTTGAGGGGATTCAACTCTTAGTGGGACCTATTGCTCACTGGCTCCCAGTGGATCTCAGCTTCCCCGTTTGTTCTCAGGCACCTGTGGCTTTCTGGAAGGGACAGTGTCCAAACTGCCAGGATTGGGGCAGTGTGGCACTTCCCTCCTATGTGGGTCGTGTTTTCATCTCCCTCTCACTGAGTTTAGAAGCTAAATCAAGACTGCGGCTCTGTCATGTCAACCTCTCAGGGTCTAAAATGTCTGAGTTACATATCATGCAAATGTTTGTCAGCTACCTGCTGTGTGACTGTAAAGCTCCTTGTATTTGGGTTCGCTTTTATATCTGTGATTTTATTTCACTGAGAACTAGAATTGGGTTTCCTGCATCTCTTCAGTGCCAGTGCTTAGCACAGGGCCTGGCTCAGTAGTTGCTTGGATGAAAGAATCAACACATCTCTTTGACACAGACCGGGCAGCATTTAGGGGCTTATTTTATGGATATGTGGTTCTAAGAAGTGAAGGGGCTTGTCTGCAGTTAAGTAGCCAGTAAATAGCAGGGCCAAAACTTAGGTCTTCTCATCTGTTCTCCAGTGGACTGTACATTAGCCTGCTTCTTGCGGGGCTCAGAATCACTGGCATGGAGGGGAGGTAAACAAAACAAACATGAAATGACTTTGTCCAAAATCAAATGCCAACATCTATGATGCCCATTGAGACTTCCCTGTAGCTCAAATGGTAAGGAATCTGCCTGCAATGCAAAAGACCAGGGTTCAATCCCTAGGTCTGGAATATCCTCTGGAGAAGGGAAGGGCAACCCACTCCAGTAATCTTGCCTGGAGAATCCCATGGACAGAGAAGCCTGGCAGGCTATGGTCCTTGGGGTTGCAAAGAGTCAGACACAACTGAGCGACTAACACAATGCCCATTGAGTGCAGTGGGGAACGACCACGTGGGCGTGAGGAGCTGGTACTCGGCATTGAATATCTGTATCTGAGGCTTTTAAAAAATCTTTACTATCTGTGTTCTCTTTATGTTCTCTGTGTACTTTCTCTTTTTCATTTGAGATGATTGGTTTCTTGTTGATTTGTTAATAATGAGATATGTGTATGTATGTATATGTATACAAGGGAAGCCCATATATCTATATATGGGCTTCCCTTGTATCTTAGCTGGTAAAGAATCTGCCTGCAATGCAGGAGCCCCCTGTTTAATTCCTGGGTTGGGATGATCCCCTGGAGAAGGGATGGGCTACCCACTCCCAGTATTCATGGGCTTCCCTGGTGGCTCAGACAGTAAAGAATCTGCCTGGCAATGCAGGAGATGTGGGTTTGATACCTGGGTTGGGAAGAACCCCTGGAGGAGGACATGGCAACCCACTCTAGTATTCTTGCCTGGAGAATCCCCACAAAAGAGGAGCCTGAAGGGCTGCAGTCCATGGGGTCTCAAAGAGTCGGACACAACTGAGGACTAAGCACAGCACACATATATATTTTGGCCTTGTGGAATGTGGGATCTTAGTTCCCCAATCAGGGATCAAACTCATGCCCTTTGCAGTGGAAGCATAGAGTCCTACCCATTGAACCATCAGGGAATTCCCTGTAAAAATTTTTATTTTCTTAAGGCTATTAGCTCTTTGGTATATGAGTTGACTTAAAACCTTTTTTCAGAGATGGCTACCATAGATTTGGGGCAGCAGGGAGAACAGGTGCCACACAGTGCCCATTGACTACTGGGTCTGGGGACTTGCTGGTTTTTAGTATCTGTGTAGTTAAATCAATCAAGATTTTCTTCTGTAACATCTTCCAAAGTCTTTCTCTTACTCTTCTTCTTCGTTCCAAGCAGCCCCAGACTCTTCCATTCAGGGAGCATTAATGAGAGTCAGCTATTTTCATTTAGGGGGTTTTGACCCCCCCTCCCCCAGAAGTTACCATCTCATAGGAGAAGGAAAAGTCGTTGGAAATTTCAAGGCAGGGTGGACAAACTAACCACTGGGTGTGGAGTTGGTGGGGTGGGTGGGGAGAGAGTAGGCCCTTTCCCTTCTTTTACATTTAATGTGTTGAGAGCAGTTCTGCCTTGCCTTTCAAGACCAGAGAGGGCCAAAGCTGAAAGAATTGAGATCAACTAGCTTAGTGGTTTCCAATCCATTGTTCAAACCCCAGTCTTCTGGATGTGCCACAAATAATTTTCAAATAACTTCCATTCTTTATAAAATAAAATGGAGTCAAGATTATCTCCTGACACCATCCCAGCCAGCCACTTCAACAGACATTTATAGAGTCTGTGCTGTCTGCCAGGCCCTGGGAATGCAGCAGTGAATAAAACAGACATGGTCCCTGCCTTCCTAGAGCTTACATTCTAGCCAGGAAAAACAATAAACAAGTGAATAAGTAAACAGGAGAATTACAGTTTGAGGTAATGGTAAGAAATAGAGTATTGGGGGCCAGTGTCTCTGAAGAAGCTCAGCTGAGGTTGGAGAGATGAGGAGCCAGGTATGGGAAGAGTTAAAGGAAGGATGTTCTAAGCAAAGGGAGCAGCAGGTGCAAAAGCCAAAGGGCGGACAGGAGCTGGCACGTTCGAGGAAGAGAAAGTGACCCAGCGAGTCTGGCGCGGCTGACGAGCTAAGACTGGAGGGTGAAGCCGGGTCCATGTATATGTGTTTATATATATACAGCTGCAGCTCCAGGAACATTTCATGAGGCACGTAGACCTTCTTATCTGTGTCTTTCTTTGCTCTTTCCTGATGTCCTATAGTTACTCACGTGTTTGGTAATATGCATTACTACACCCCAAGGAAAAGAGCCCCCTGCCCTGTTTACTCTTTATTTTGTTTTGCACAGATTGGGTTGGCATTTGTGTCTGCCCTTGCGGGTTTGGCCACTGTGCGGCCGTAGGAGAAAGAGTTGAGAGTGAAGGGCAGAGTCAGAAGGGAGAAGTCAGCTGTTCTGGAGTAAGCCCTCCATTTTCTGGAGGAAAGCCAGAGCTGGCCAGCAGAGGCAGAGAAAGAAAGGGCTGAATGATTGCTGTCAGAAGGTTCTGGGGGCTTTGGTGAAGGGTACCCCACCCACCTCTTCTCCTGCATGAGTTACAGGGCAAATTGGTTGGGATACCACCCACTGCTAATGCAAACCCATAGGGTAGGTTTTTTGGTTTGGGGAGTTTTTTTGTTTGTTTTTTTTTGGCCACCCTGTGCAGCTTGTGGGATCTTAGTTCCCCAACCAGGGATTGAACCCAGGCCATGGCAGTGAAAGCACCAAGTCCTAACTGGGACTGCCAGGGAATTCCTGTAGGGTGATTTTATGGATACTAGAAAAATGCTCCCCTTCCTCAAGATGCTCGACTTCCATCTGTTGGAAAATTATTGTGCTATACCAGTTTTGTTAGGGAAAACTACTTGATCACTATTGTAATGAATATATAGATCTACAGTGTGAATGCGGAGAAGGCAATGGCAAGACACTCCACTACTCTTGCCTAGAAAATCCCGTGGATGGAGGAGGCTGGTAGGCTGCAGTCCATGGGGTCACTACAAGTTGGACTCGACTGAGCGACTTCACTTTCACTTTTCACTTTCACACAATGGAGAAGGCAATGGCAACCCACTCCAGTGTTCTTGCCTGGAGAATCCCAGGGACGGGGGAGCCTGGTGGGCTGCCGTCTATGGGGTCGCACGGAGTCAGACACGACTGAAGCGACTTAGCAGCAGCAGCAGCAGCACAATGTGAATGACAGCCCTTAGATGTGGTGGCATTGGATACTTTGGGTCCCGAAGCATAGGTAGTGGCCGCACTGCGATCCCTGACTTGCCTCTCCTGCTGATGGGCCTCCTCCTTCCTTCCCTGTTGCCATGGTAACTTCTCTTTTCCTCTGTATCTCCTGGCAAGGTCCCAGAGCTGGCCAGAGGCTCTCCACTGGTACAACACTGCCCTGGAGACAACTGACTGTGATGAGGGTGGGGAGTATGATGGGATGCAAGACGAACCCCGGTACATGCTGCTGGCCAGGGAGGCGGAGATGCTGTTCACAGGCGGCTGCGGGCTGGAGAAGGACCCACAGAGATCAGGTAGGGCCTGGCAGACCTGCCCCTGGGGTGGGACAGGGCTGGATAGTGAAAGAGACATAATTCCTGTCTCACTGGGACTCACAACAAGTTGCAAGACTGAGTCTCTTCTTTCCATTCTGGTTGGGAGAAAGATTCATACTGGTCCTGTATTTTGCAAGGCTGGATACCCATATGATGCTTAGAAAGGGGCTTTATGAAGTTGGTATGCAAATGAACCTTTTTAATAGTCACATGTTAGAAATTTGGGAGGTTTGTTTGCAATTCAAAAATTGAGCTGACATTTTCATAAAATTTACCATTTTAAAGTGTATAGTTCAAAAAATAAATAAAAATAAAGTGTATAGTTCTGTGGTTTTTAGTATGTCCACAGTGTTATGCCATCATCACCACTACCTAATTCCAGAACATTTTCATCATGCCAGAAAGAAACCTGGTACCTATTAGCAGTGGCTCCCTATTTCCCCTTCCTGCTGTTCCTGGCGACCACTAACTTACTTTCCATCTTTATAGATTTACCTGTTCTGGTCATTTCATATAACTGGGATCACAGTATGTGACCTTTTGTGTCTTCCTTCTTTCAGGGTTCATTCATGTTGTAGCATGTGTCAGTACTTCATTCCATGTTATTGCTGAATAATATTCCATTTTATAGATACTACATTTTGTTTATTCACTCACCAGTTAATGCACATTGTATATATTAAATAACATGATAAACATACTGAACTCCTGGTTTCACAGGTATAGGATGAGGCTAAGTTTAAAAGTTTTTTTTAAGGTAGTATAACGAAATCAAGCAACTAATACTGTAATTCTATAATCTTTTATTTGAAACTTCTAAATCCAAAAGCACTGAAAACCAAGTGTTTTTATATGTTCTCCACAAATTCATTTGGTGGCCAAACCCATCTAGACACTTTATCCCTTCCACTTTCATATAGCCCCAATTTGTCCAATAGAAGTCCTCAGCCTGATTCTCAGTGACTCATTTGGAATCACCCACAGCCCCTAAACCAATCACTGTGCTTCCTGGGATAGCTCACTCTGGGTGGCTGCGCTTAAGTCCCGAGTAATCCCTGTGGCCTGGTGAAGAACAGGGAAGGTGCTTTGATTGACCCGGCTTGGATCACGTGCACACTCAGAGCCCCACCCAGGTTATGTGCAGGGATAGGCCAGAAGGAGTAATCTCAGTGTGATCTTCTTGGAGAGGGGTCAGGGATACCAGGCAGCAAAAACAACAGGCTCTTCACCTCTCTGTGCCTTGCTTTGCTTTCTTTCAGGCGATTTGTACACCCAGGCAGCCGAGGCAGCGATGGAAGCCATGAAGGGCCGGCTGGCCAACCAGTACTACGAGAAAGCAGAGGAGGCCTGGGCCCAGATGGAGGAATAACTTGCTGGAAAAAACCACTGCCAGCCAGCCCCAAGTTACAGGGCTAGGAGAAGGGGGAAGAAAAAGACTTCTTATTGAGGGTTGTTTGGGGGCTGGAGCGGGCAGATGTTTTTAGTAAATCAACTTTTGTATGCTATTTTTTAACTCTTGAAAATGTCTTTGCTACCACTGGAGACACTGCAACTGTCCCCTAGGGCTCTGGGGATTGAAAAAGCAGCCTAATGAACCAATGTATCTTTCTGAGGTTCTTTTTCAGTGTTTTGTTGTGGTTATTGTTGTTGTTGTTTGTCATGAGATGTAAGAAAATGGATCTTTTCTGCCCTGGATGGAAAATATTAAAGCTTTGCTCATCAAGCCTTTTCAGGCTGGGCTGAAATCTCAGGCCCACAGAGCCTGTGTTTCCTGAGTCAGGATGAGGTAGGAAAGAGCAGAGCTGCATGTTAACTTTCCATGAGGTGTGTATTGTCACGTCTGTCTTAGAGCAAAGCCGTCTTTCTCAGAGCATTTGGAAGAATGTGTGTGGCATTTTTTGGTGTGTGTAAGACTGTACATCTCCCAGGACCCCTTCTGACATGGGGGAGGGCCCACACACTTTTCTTATCTTTTAATTTCCTTCCTGAAATGCAACTGATTTTGTGGAATACAGCCAAATTACATTCTGAAGTGTGTTTTCCACAGTGGGCTTTACAAAACAGGTTTGATTTCTATATGCACACTTTTACTACCTCTAATTCCTGCCTCAGCTCGTGTGGAGGTGGGTGCACCTCCAAGCTTTTACTTGTAAGGGCTGTGGCTTGGAAGGTTGAAGCCTTTCCTCCAAGCAGACATATACTCTGCATCTCAGTAGCAGCATCCACAATATGACTGAAGTACCCCTTGTACAGTATTCCTCTGTATTTTCTTAGCATCTGACGTTCTTAAGAAGAATCTGCTCCCAACACCCATCCGCGGCATTTTCTGCTTGAAGCTTGGCTGATTTTCTTGTCATTTGCAGTAGGATGCTTTCAGCAGCAGTCCCTTGAGATTTGTTTAAGCCGTTGGAGAATGAGAGGGCAAGAACTATAAACACTCATTAATTCCAGTGGTTTCCCCAGGGCCAAGCTATGGCTATCTGTATTTAATAAGTGTTCTTTTTCGAAGGATTTCAGATTTAACATCAGTGTGATTTCAACTGATGTTTCAAATAGCAAAGAAAACAGACTGCTTTGATCAACCCCAAGTGCTAAAGCAACATCTCTGTTTAAAAATCAAAACATTAAAAAAAAAACAGAGCGTAACATACAAACCAGTTCATTAAGACAGGTCCTTCAGCCATGTTAGTGTTAAGTACTGTGGAGTCATGACCCTGTGCATGTATTCGGTACCAAAGTTAAGAGTTTACCCTAAAGGAAAAATCAAACAGAGTAAAATTACCCTTGAAAAGTGCTTTGGATCACCTATAAATGACGGGTACCCCTGTTTTTGTATTTGGACTCACCATAACCAGTTTCCTCCAAAAGCTGGAACTAATTACCCTTTTGCTGTTTGCACAAATCAAGTAGTTGGCTTGCCTTAAGTTGTTTGTGTGTTTTAAACCAGTGCATATAGTTAATTTGCATTTGTTAAATGTAAGCTAGAAGCAACTTTATTTTGACTTTTCAAAGTTCTCAAACCTCATTAACTGATGCTTTTGTTGTTGCTGTTGTTAGTTCAACCAGTCTCCTCGCCCTCTGAGATTTTATTATGCAAATCATTTATATTCCCTGACCACCTGTCTCATTTCCTAGTTACATGTCAGTGCTTTTCTGTAACACAGGGATTGGCAACTTTTTCTAAAGGGCCAGATAGTAAATATTTTAGGCTTTGTGGGCCTTATGGTCTCTTGCAACTACTCAGCCTTGCCATTATAGTACAGAAACACTGGTGAATGATACCTAAATGAATGAGTGCAGCTGGTGTTCCAATAAAACTTTATTGACAAAAACAGCCTGCCTGGGCTATAGTTTGCCAGCCCCTGCTCTAATCCTGACTAAGAGTTACTATATTAAACCCTGAAGCTGCGTGTTAACTCAATTTTTCTTCAATCTCTAGTGCTTAAAAACACAGGGCCTTGGCACTGAGTAAGCACTCAGTAAATTCATAAAAAATGGAGTGTTTGTGGCTCTAGTTCCTCCAGCCTGTCTGGAATGGCTTGGTCATCTGTGCAATTCCACCCATCCATATGGCTTTAATGTCACCAGGTGGTCCCCTTCTCCTGTAGGAGACTGGAATGGCCTGGATATACTACAGCTAATCAAATGCTTCTTTAAGGATCAGTGAGAGCAAAGTGATCTGCAAGACACAAATCCTTCTGAGCTAACAGAACTTACTCCACCTTCAAAAGATAGTTCTCTGCCTTCTAAAATTGGCTAGGGCATCTTCTTTTTCCACAAATGCTGAACATCCAAAAAGCAAAAAACCTCAGGACATTCCAGCCCAACTGGGAAGACATCAGAGACTATCTTCAAGTATAAGAAGCAGGTGAAGGTCCAGGAGATTAGTGGAGTCAAGGATATAATCAGTATCTTCAATCACAGATGGGAAATCCAAGGTTCTGAAAGGTAGACTCTTTCCAAATATCCTGCTGGTTAGAGGCTAAGCTGAAGCCAGGATCTGCCAGCTACTCTTAGAGGATTCTGGGATTAAAATTTAAAATTAAACTGCAGTGAACTGGAGTGTAATGTCTCTCAGTTTTGCTATAGGTTTAAAAAGAAAAAAAAAAAAAAAAAAGCAGGCTTTATGGATGGAAGTAGGAAAAAAAAATTCCTAGCCCCCAGTGCAGCTGGATGTCCTTATTCCCTCCTCACCTGAGGCCCTGTGGGAATTTATCATCAAATGCAACATTGATGAGTCAAGCCAGGTAACTACTGTTGTTGCTATTTTAATGACTTCCTTTCCTTTCATCCCAGCACATTTGTCTGCAGTACTAGACATGTGTCACAAATCAACAAAATGTTTACACAAGTATGTGCAGCTTGTGGGGGGAGGGCAGGGCGAAGGAGACAAAATATGCATATTCTCTGCAATTGTGCCTGTTACTCATTTTTTCTAATCTCTGAGGTAACCATTTAACCTAGACAAGGTGGACACTGGGTGGGACCCAGAGAATACAGTGGCTTGTATTATAGATTTATTTTTGCATATATATTGTTCAATTTTGCCTTTCCAAATAAAGTGATTTCTTTCTTTCTGGTCTCAAATTCAAGTGTCTTCTGGTTACAGATGAGTGAAGGAGGTGAGTGGAGACAGAGTGGATTGGAGGCCTTAGTCCCACCTGAAAAGCAGCTCAGATTCAGCTCCAGATGGGTTGTCCCCATGGGGAGTGTGGGCTCAATGTTGCCCCCTTTTCTAGTTTTTCAAACTGCTGAAAATTTGATTTGTTAATGCAAGTTTTCTCAATTTTTAATATTTCTAATAAATTCTTACAAAAACCTTCCAAATTTGGCACATAATGTTTTCCATTTGCTTTATATAAAGGATGTACCCCTCTCTCTTTTTTTTTTTTTTTTGGTTTTTCTGACCTAGAAAACAAAGAATAATTTTTACCAATAGAGTTGTCATCAGTTTCAAAGAAAATGCATGTAATAGATGTTTTGGGATCTAAAACTTGAAAAAATGTTGCTTATTTGCATGATCATTTGGTTTCAAGCTAATTGCTTTTTAAGAAATTCAATGAGAATTTCTTTAAAAATTTTAAGAATATTAAGAAATTTGAACATTGGCATAACTCTACATGGTATATTGAGCACACATTTTTTTGGTCCATTTGCTCTTAAGTCCCAACTAAAATGACAGGAAAGACATTTTCTTAATGGCATAAGCCCATGAGGATGAAGAGGAGACATCAACAACAAAATCCTGGATGCTGGAAAGGAGATGGACTGTGAATGAGCAGCCCCAAGAAAGCTGGATCCTAGGTCAGCTGCAGAGAAATCTGAGAACCATGTTTTCATCATTGAAGACACCCCCAAAAGGATAAGCCATAGGTACCAGGAGCCTCTGGAAGGTGGGAGTGAAATGGTGCTAAAAATGTAGGTTTAGTTGAAAGACAAAGCATCAGACCTCTAGACCCATTCATCTCCCCCATGTAGCCAGTCAGCTGCTCCTTCATCACACTGCAGAAGCCTAGGACACCAGGCAGAGTAGAGAGTGAGGCTGAACTGTAGGTGGCACTTTTCGGGGGCTCCGAGGAGCTCCAGGCCTTTGTGTCTCAGCACCGAAAGAATTCAGTGAGAGGCAAAGTGATAGAAAGTGACATTCAAATAGGATGCCTGGTGAGGCTGATAAGCAGGCAGGCAAGAGAGCGCCACCCTGAGAACTTAGTGGGCTACAGTTTCATAAAGGGAAAAGCGGGCAGGGGAAAAAGACCACCTTCTTCCTCATTCTTCCATCATCAGCCCCTCCTCCAGGTTGGGCAGAGGAGTTTTCTTATCCCTATGTGGTCAAGCTGGGACTAGCATAGTATTATGGAAAAATTATTTCAGGTCTCAGCACAATGAGGGTCTTTACTTTGAAATGTCACATTTCCATAAATCATTGGCTTTTTTATTTTTAAGATTTACTTATTTTTAACTATGCTGGGTTTTTGTTGCTGCACGCAGGCGTTCTCTAGTTGTGATGAGCAGGGGCTACTCTTCTTTGTGGTATACCAACTTCTCATTGTCCTGACTTCTGTTGCAGAGCATAGGTACGCAGGCTTCAGTAGTTGGGGCATGTGGGCTCAGTGGTTGTGGCTCATGGGCTCTAGACTGTTGGCCCAGTAGTTGTGGTGTTTGGGCTTAGTTGCTCCACGGCATGTGGTATCTTCCCTGACCAGGGGTCAAACCTGTGTCCCCTGGACTGGCAGGCACTCTCAACCACTAGACCACCAGGGAAGGCCCAAACATTTTTTATGTGTGTAGAGAGCATGTCCTAGGGTTCATTAACTTACTGAGCTCCAGCGGGCAGGATGTTGGTCTCATGCACCCGTTGTTTCATTGTTTTGGGGCATGCCTCATACTTCTCCTGCATGATTTTGTTGCTAAGCAAGCCTGCTTGGTTTTGTGGGTAAGCACGCCTACTTTCTTGCTGCTGCTAAGTCGCTTCAGTCGTGTCCGACTCTGTGTGACTCCATAGACGGCAGCCCACCAGGCTACCCCGTCCCTGGGATTCTCCAGGCAAGAACACTGGAGTGGGTTGCCATTTCCTTCTCCAATGCATGAAAGTGAAAAGTGAAAGTGAAGTCGCTCAGTCGTGTCCAACTCCTAGCGACCCATGGACTGCAGCCCACCAGGCCCCTCCGTCCACGGGATTTTCCAGGCAAGAGTACTGGAGTGGGGTGCCATCGCCTTCTCCAGTACTTTCTTAGTGATCATTAACTTACAGGGGTCTCCCCATACTTTTTCTTTACTTACAATTCTCTAGTGGGATTAACTATTTAATTACCTACTTTGTCCATTTACTCTGGCCCTATCAAGGCTACTGTCCTGAAAGGAGGGTTGTGAAAGTTTCTGTATTGTTGTAGAGTGTCCACCAGCCTTCTTTGCCCCTGTGCTCCCAGGTACGCTGGCAGCTGACTTTGTCCCTCCTCCTGGAGGGCAGACAACTGGAAAAATTTCTTGTAAATCTTAGCAGCCTAAGATAAAAGATTTAAAGTACTTCCCCCTAACAAAACAGGCTGGCCAGAGCACCTCACAAAAAAAGTCTCACCCATCAAGTCCCACCCACAACCACACAGACAAATTCCCAGACAACATATTAGAGCCCCATTCTTAAACTTGAACAGCCACCCAAAGATCCATACATACGGAAGGTATTTCATACAACAAACAGAACCAACAGAAAACAGCATCTTTGAGGAAACAATATGGCTAGAGAAGAAAACTTTAATAAAAAACTATCAATATCCTTAGATAAAATATTGTATCCATGCAAAAAGAACAAGATACGATTCTAAGAATTCACATAGTAAAAGGGCTCTTGTAAACTGAATATAACTTAGAGAAATGAGTAACTTAATAGAAGGTCTGGAAAATGAAGTAGAGGAAATTTCCCAGAAAGTGAAACAAAAGAATAAAAATGCTGAAGAATAGGAGAGGAAATTCTAGAAGCCAAAGGAACAGGCATTCTGGGCTGCAAAACTATTCCTCAGTGAAACAGTTATAATTGTTAACCATTTTTGCTTTGTGGATAAATCAGCTAAGAACAGCCTCAGATTATGTATGTGTAACCTTTTGAGGATCTTTCCTTGGCTTTTTAAAATTTGGGGACAGGATTCTAGGATCCTAGTTTCATAGCTAAAAATTTCATATAGGCTTTTAATAGAAATTAAGCATACATGTAGATATAAATATCGTTTTTACTGAATTATGTTCAGCATGTAGATTAAAATGCAAAGAAGTTTAACTCGGTCCTACCAATATGCAAATCATTTAGAAGTGAGAAATTGCTTTCTCTGTAATACCATGAAGTTTCCAAAAAGATTTGGTTTCTCTTCTATCTTGACACGTTACTGGAAAGAACTGACTCCACGTTGGATCTGTTTCTTTTCCTTTAACCTTTGCTTCCCATTGCTTTTGTTCACTAAAACAACACTGTTTATATGAAATGGCCTGCCTCTGGGACCCCTGCTCCTCTGCCTGAATACTGAACCAGAGTGCCTCTTGTTCAGGACAAGGCCCATCTGTGGGTGGCTACCAGAAGGAAGAAATGAACACATTTCCTCCCCAAGGCTAGCCATTCCAGGAGATATTTGCAAGATTAATGGCCTTTTACTTTTCTTCCTCACCTCCCCCCCATCTCTGTTCTATAAAATAACCTGGCATCCAGACCGCAACAAGATGGTTATTTTGAGACAATAGTTTGCCATCTTCTCAGTCTGCTGGCTTCCTGAATAAAGTTGGGTTCCTTGCCTCAGCACCTCATCTCCAACTCATTGGTGAGCTTGGACTCAGTAACGGACATGCTTATTAGTATTTAAGATCACCAAAAAAAGAAAGTATCACTGAAAGAAACTCAAAAGTCTGGTTATGACTGGGTGTGTTTCCCCCTCTCCTTTTATGAGTCATCTGAGGAATCTATCTGTTTTTCTCCCTACATACATATCTTTCTTTCTGACTTCATGCACAATTTTAGTTTTCTCAATTATAAATGAAATTAATTCCAAAGAGTAATACTAGTAGTATCTATTGGAAAAAATAAATGTAGTCTTAATTAAAATAAAACAAAATATAGGATTTCCCTGGCAATCCAGTGTTTAAGACCCTGAGCTTCTAATGCAGGGGACACAGGTTTGATCCCTGGTCAAGGAATTAAGCTCCCACATGGCCTGGCTTAAAAAAAAAGAAAAAGAAAAAAAAAAAAAAAAGATATTTTAGGAGCCCAAGTTAGAGCAGAGACAGTAGAGAGGACAGAATCTTTTGGGGCTACACCATGCAGCATCAGTTCAGTTCAGTTCACTGGCTCAGTTGTGTCTGACCTCTGCACTGCAGCACGCCAGGCCTCCCTGTCCATCACCAACTCCTGGAGCTTGCTCAAACTCAGATCCATTGAGTTGGTGATGCCATCCAACCATTTCATCCTCTGTCATCTCCTTCTCCTCCTGCCTTCAGTCTTTCCCAGCATCAAGGTCTTTTCTAATGAGTCAGTTCTTCACATCAGGTGGCCAAAGTATTGGACTTCAGCTTCAGCATCAGTCCTTCCAAAGAATATTTAGGACTGATTTCATTTAGGATTTACTGGTTTGATCTCCTTGCAGTCCAAAAGACTCTCAAGAGTCTTATCCAACACCAAATTTCAGCCACACAGCTTGCGGGATCTTAGTTCCCTGACCGGAGAGCAAACCCTTGCCCCTGCAGTGGAAGTGCAGAGTCTTAACCACAGGACTGACAGGGAATTAAATGCCTGAGAGAATCTTTTTTAACTGTTGAGAACATTCCTTGGGACTGAAGGATGTGTCTCCAGAGCAAGAGGCCCCGTTAAGTATCTAGCACAATGGATAAAATTAGACCTATGCCAAGATTCGTCTTCCTGAAATTTCAGAACATTGAGGGCAAGGAAAAGATACTGGAAATTTCTGGAGGGAAAGAGAAAGTTTCATACAAATGACTGAGAATCAGAATAACATCAGACAACTCAATAGTAACACTGGAAGTTGGAAGTTGATGCTTTTTAAATTGTGGGGAAAATATTCTTTAATGGAGAATCATATGCCCAAACTATTAAGCAAGCATAAAGGTCAAATAAAGATATTTCAGATGTGTAAATTCACAAAAAAGTAATCTCTTGAGTACTCTTTCTCCAGAAGACACTGGAAGAGTTGTTCTATCAAAAGAGAGCCACTGTGGGGGAAATAAGAAAGGCATGGATTCCAGACCAAGAATGAGGCAAAGTCAGTCCCTACATGAGAGTGAAGAGCCAGAGTTTACGGCATCTCTCAGGAGGCTGTGGGAGAAATGTCTTCAAAAATTTGAAGCAATAGAGCACCTCTTGATTCTGTGTGACAAGGATGGACAGTTTGAAGTTGAGTTATGGATGAATTCATAGAAAGGTAAATTTTTTTAAAGGCAGTTATTAAATAAAGAATAAGATAAACAATATTTTCCAGAAGAGGAAAAATAATCATAGTTGAGAACATAGTTAAGCTTAAGCTTAAATGAGTAGCATGTACTGATCATTGTTCAAATGAAATTGTAGTATGATTCTTTCAGGAGGGTTGAGGTGTTTGTGATGGCAGAAGTCGGGTGATTAAAGTTAAATTCTTATCTTCCTTAGTAGGAAGTCAATCAGTCAGTCAGTCAGTTCAGTCGTCAATAGGAAATGCCTAAAACAAACAAAAAAAAAAGCAGCAATACAAGTACGTTGTTTAGACATATGGAGATAAACACAAGAATCAGCTAAAAGTTGAGAGTGGTTGCCTGGAGTGGAAGGGGTAGGCATACTATTCATTTTGATAACATGCCTTATAGAATTAATACCATATACAACTTTGGTAAAATTATCAAAGTAAGAATTTATGCCATGAAATTAAAAGACGCTTGCTCCTTGGAAGGAAAGTTATGACCAACCTAGACAGAATATTAAAAAGCAGAGATATCACTTTGCCAACAAAGGTCCATCTAGTCAAGGCTATGGTTTTTCCAGTGGTCATGTATGGATGTGAGAGTTGGACTATAAAGAAAGCTGAGCGCCGAAGAATTGATGCTTTTGAACTGTGGTGTTGGAACTCTTGAGAGTCCCTTGCACTGCAAGCAGATCCAACCAGTTGGATCCAACCAGTTGGAGAGTCTCAAGGGACTCTTGAGAGTCCCTTGCACTGCAAGGAGATCCAACCAGTCCTTCCTAAGGAGTATCAGTCCTGAGTGTTCATTGGAAGGACTGATGTTGAAGCTGAAACTCTAATACTTTGGCCACCTGATGCAAAGAACTGACTCATTTGAAAAGACCCTGATGCTGGGAAAGATTGAGGGCAGGAGGAGAAGGGGACGACAGAGGATGAGATGGCTGGATGGCATCACTGACTCAATGGACCTGAGTCTGGGTGAACTCCAGGAGTTGGTGATGGACAGGGAGGCCTGGCGTGCTGCGGTTCATGGGGTCACAAAGAGTCGGACACGACTGAGTGACTGAACTGAACTGAAGAATTTAAAATTTCTTTAAATTTAATTTTCCAGCATTTAATTTTTCACTAGCATGTGTCTTAGCTCCTCAATGAAATGGTAAGATCAGTCATGAGAAAGGCCATGTTTTATACTACCTTGAGTCTTACAGAGCATCAAGCAAGCTATCTTCCCTTTAGTAAATTTGATGTTTGCTTCATTGTTCTTGTCCAGATGTGAATGGTGTCATAGTCTAAAGTTCCATGAAGGTTTTCAGGTGTTCTGATGCTGTGATATTTTTGGAGTAACACAGCTTCCTGTTGCATTTTATGTCTGTTCTTCTTCTTAGGCTGTTAGAAAATTGATACAATCTATCAGTTATGTTGACTTCCATCTCTATGCCTGGTCACATAGGCTAGAGCCCCCATGGAGAAGGAAATGGCAACCCACTCCAGTACTCTTGCCTGGAAAATTCCATGGATGGAGGAGCCTGGTAGGCTACAGTCCATGGGGTCGCAAAGAGTCGGACACAACTGAGCGACTTCACTTTCTTTCTTTCTGAAGTTCCTTTTGGAGAAGGAAATGGCAACCCACTCCAGTGTTCTTGGCTGGAGAATCCCATGGACAGAGGGGCCTGGTGGGCTACAGTCTATGGGGTTGCAAAGAGTCAGACACGACTAAGCAACTAACACACAGACACACAGAGCCTGCATTCAGTAGGCTTTCAGTAATGGCCTATGGTGGTTACTAGATGTCAACTGGGCTAAACTAAACTGCATTTTCCAAAATTCCCTTCCCACCATGTCTAGTGAAGAGAAACCACAGGAGAAATTTGCAGGAGGCATTAGCCCTGTTTCCTCTCTGGAGACTGATGGCATGCAGAGTTCAAAGTAACAATTTAAAATGTTTACTAACTAAGCTAAAAATGCTAAATTAAATTTGCTAAGTTAAAAATTCATCATGATAATTTATGTATTGAACATCCACTACTATGTTTTGTTGAATCTTAAGACACCATTGATCTTAAGACCCATCATTATTTTCTGTATTAATGAGAAAAAAATAACACTGAAAATAAACTGTATGCCATGGATCATAAGACGCAGGCCAATTTTAGAGATATTAAAATGTGGGGGAAAAAAAAAACGTGGCTTAGAAATAATGATACATGGCCTGTCAGGCATTAGGCTGGACATAACACAGTCACCTCTAATCCTGCAACCAACTTCAGTATTACTGTGAACGTTTTACAGATGAGAAAAATGAGGCTTAAAGGTATGACACAGCAAAAACATTTGATAAGAATGTTTCCATCCATCAGGAAGGAAAGTTGGAGGTTTGAAGCTCAAATATCATCATAGTTGCAGCAGAAATTATGTCACCTGCAGCTGCTGCTGCCGCCTTATTCCTATGACCTCCAGCATGGGACACAGGAGTGCGTTTGTAAAGCTGAAACTTAAAGGTATTGGAGGGAGGGTGCCAGGAATAGTGGCGTCTTCAGCTTAACTTGACTCAATACAGGAAACCTCTCCCAGGTCTCTCAGTTTGGGTGGACCTTTAAGTGGTCAAGGTGTAAGATGACTGCCTGTCCCAGTCTGCCAAGGAGAGTCCTAGTTCATGCCTGTGTCCCAGTTTTCCTTCTAATTAAGCATTTGTTCTAGACAGAAATGCTCTGATCACCCTGCACGCAACTAAAGGGTCTCCTCTGCAAAAACAGGGTTCCTCTTGGGGAGGCCTAGGTGATTGGGGGATCCTTAGTTGCAGGTGATAGAAATTAACACCAACCAACATTAGCAACGGAGAAGGCAATGGCACCCCACTCCAGTACTCTTGCCTGGAAAATCCCATGGACCGAGGAGCCTGGTGGGCTGCAGTCCATGGGGTCGCTACAGTTGGACACGACTGAGCGACTTCACTTTCACGTTTCACTTTCATGCATTGGAGAAGGAACTGGCACCCCACTCCAGAGTTCTTGCCTGGAGGATCCCAGGGACGGAGAAGCCTGATGGGCTGCCGTCTATGGGGTCTCACAGAGTCGGACACGACTGAAGCGACTTAGCAGTAGCAATATTAGCAAAGCTTTTTTTTTTTTTTTTTTTTGAGAAGGCGGTAACTTACACTTTGGAAGGTAAAAGGGAATTAATCAGGCCTCAGAAAGGAGGTCCTAGGGCAAGTGTGGGGATCTAGCAGAAGGTAACAGTCGAAAAGTTTCCTTCCCTGGGCCACTAGTGAGCTAAATTGGCTCTAGTATCCAGATTCAGATTTCCAGGATGAAGCATCTGATTGGCCTAATTTAGATCCTGGTGCTTTGATTGACAGTTCCTTCAAGACCACAGGGAGGAGCTGGGGAGGGATACATTGGGAGCTCAGGATTGACATATACACACTACCATATATAAAATAGGTAACTAATAAGAACCTACTGTATGGCACAGGGCACTCTACTCACTACTCAGTAATGACCTATAAGGGGAAAATATCTAAAAAGGAGTGAATATATGTATCACTGATTCACTTGGCTGTACAGCAGAAAGTAGCACAACATTGTAAATCAACTGTACTCCAATAAAAATTAACTGGAAAAAAAGACCACAGGGAGGAGTGTTTCCTCAAAGGAAAATCAGTATTGGAAACAGAAGAGTGGGGGGAAGGATTCTGGGAAGGCACAAACAACACATTCCCACCCAGAGAGAGTATTCCCTTTGGGGATGAAGAAGAAAAGGGCCCTGAAGAGTAGAGGAAAATGTCAAAAAAAAAACTTTTCCGATGGTTTTGTTGCAAGCCTACGCTAAAATTTTATTACAGTCTTCCTGGAAGTGTAAATCTTCAGGGAGGCTAGTTCAAAGATCCGTATTTGGTAGGGACATTAAAAAAAAAAAAATTACTTTTTATTACAGTACCGCCTACATAGAGTAAAGTGTACAATCTTAAGTGTAGAGCTTGATGAATTTTAGAACATTTGCAGCACTCTAGAAAGGTCCCTCAGAGACATGCCCCACCCCCCCACCTCTGGCATTACATCCCACCCCAACTCACACAAGGGTGACCATTCTTCTGACTTTTATTCTGGTAAAGACATTTTATAGGACAAGAGAATGGTTACACAATCATTGTCAGATTCGGGAAGACGGGGCAGGGATGTTTCATTAAAGTTCACTACTCTCTTGACTGGCAAACAACTGGTGGATGGGTAGAAAACTAGTTTCCCAGTACAAATTTTAATGCTAGTAAATTTCATAAGAAAAATGGTTAAATATTTTACTGGGAATGTTAACTCCCAGAAGGAGGTTCAGGCTGTACGGTTTGGTCTCAGACCGGGTTTGGGATGAATTTCCTTTTGCAGGGGCAAGGGAGTGAAGACTGCAGGGGATCCAGGACTAAGCCACCTTGTCCAATCCCGCTGTCCCCAGCCGAAGGGGCTATGATCTAGAGACAGACACCCTTTACTTGACAGTTTCTAGACTGGGGGTGGGGGCCAGAAGCAATGTTTCATCTGTGGTGCTTGCCCTTTGTCCCGGCCATCCGCCCCATTAGCCAAGGGACAGAGCAGACATGCCATAGGACAGTGGGGGTTTAGCCCTTTCCTCTCTCCCCTTACATAAAGTTGCTGGCACCCAGTGGGTCCGAGTTCCGGTGCAGCATTCTGCTTCTCCTGCTTATTAGTTTCACATCTGACAGTCACAAGACAGCTGTGTGATGGCACCGCAGGTCTGCAAGAAACGCCCAAAGGAGGCCCTGGGCTCTGCCTTCCTGGATCAGCTGGCATTCCTGTTAGGCATCTTGTTTAGTCAATACTGGCAGGGACAGACGTGAATTGCTGCAGAATGTTCTGGCAGAAATATCTTTACCTCTATTTGAGCACTTTCCACACTAGGCAGGGCGGGGCTCATTTGTTAAAGTTAACAGATACCCCTAGCTTTAGCAGAAAAGAGGAATTTATTACAATGATAAAGGGATGTCTGGAAGAAAGTGAATGCCACTGGGCCCTGGAAAAGTCTTAAGCTGGGAGTCACAAAACCATCAGAATTTCTCTGTGACTCTCTACTCTTCCTTTCATTTTATCATTATTTTTCCATTCACTGGCTTTCTCTTCTTCTCCAGTCCATCTCACAGAATCTGGCCACCCCAAATCCCAGTTCAGTCAGTCGGTCTCAGAGACTGACCCCAACACTTAGTACAGTCAAAATAACAAATCAGGAACTCACCACGTCTCATGATTGGTCTGACCTCTGTCCTGTGTTTACCATAGAGCCCACTGGCCACGGTGTGGGGGAAGGTGACCGCCAGAGACCCACTCTCTGGGCTGGTCAGGCAATTACTAGAAAAGTAGAATTAGGCAGAGATTCCAGCAATTATTCTTCATCATAGGGCTATTTCCTTTTGGAAAATCCAGCACATAACTCACAAACAAATACAGTTCCTCCTGGTACTAAAACACCATGAGCAGGTCAAGGTTTCTATTGATTGCAAGGACTATTCCTCACTTGATTTTGATCCTCTCACAAGATAGATGGCCAAGATAGATGGCTGCTTCTGTATGTATTAAAGCTTGCTTTAAAAGTAACGAACTCTCCCAGTACAATGAAAATCTTTGTACGTCAATACTTATTTTAAAGGTAGATGGAGAAAAAAATATGCATTAAGGAGGAATTGAAGAGACAGAGGAATATGGAATGCCCAAATATCAGGGTGTGTGCCAACTGGATATTAACCAGAAACTTGAATATAACAACTTAATATAAACCACTTAAATGTCCATCTTCATAGCATGGAATAAATTAGATCCATATGTATCACAATAAATAAAAAGTGTAATATTGGAGTAGAAAAGCAAGTTGCAGAATAATATTGGTACAATGTAGTAAGGATTATGTAAATAAAAAGCAAGATCACACTATATATTTTTACTGGATTTTTAAAAGGATCACATTCACACTTTTAATGAAAAGCATATACATAAGAAAAGAATTGGAAGTAAAATGCCACGATATTATGTAGTGGGAATATGGATGATTTTTTTGTATTTTTTCTATATTTTAAAAGATCTACATATATATCAGTATGGATACTAAAAAAACATAGGTGAAAAAAGTTGCAATAAATACTACTGGTATGATTAATATTTATATTTATGTAAAATCCATAACAATAAAAACAAAACACCTATTTCTATGGATATATCTAGCATATATATGGTCATATGAATATATCCATATATATTCACATAAATTCACAATAGAAGATCCAGAAGGATATACAGTATACTAAGCTGTATAATGGTTACCTCTGCGGAAGGGACTTAGATACCAAAGGTAAAAAAACATTAGTACTTTATCTACAACGTTTTCATATTTTGCAATAATTCACATATTATCTGTGTAACTAAAAATTAAAACACATAGTTTTAGAGAAAACTGCCTACACCAGTCCACGGGTTTGGCTTTCAGAACCCCTGGTGCGGGCTACTGCTGAAACCCATCATTTATTCCACTGTGGGTTAATCTGCTTAACGTGTTAAACGTCCTACTCAGAAAACAGATTGTTAAACTGCGTTTCGTTCTAAGATCTGTTCGGAAGAAGTGTGGGTCTAACTATTGGAGCAAATATTTTCTTTTTAGTAGCCGACACGTTCTAAAATAGTTCTATAGGGATGAAATAAAACATATATCAAAGAAACAGACATGTACGTGCATGTAAATGTTTTAAATAGCTTCCTGGAAAACCCTAATCACAACTGGGTAGCGTGGCCGAGCGGTCTAAGGCGCTGGATTAAGGCTCCAGTCTCTTCGGGGGCGTGGGTTCGAATCCCACCGCTGCCAGAATAAGCTTTTTGCTCCTTGCTACCTCCTCGCCAGCTGTTTTGCTACTGCATCAGCGCCCCCTGCTGCCAGGCCAGGGCTGGCCGCCCGTATGAATGGAGCGGCGGAGGGGGCGGGTCCGCGCGCGCCGGGGCGGGGCATTGTGGGTAAAAGGAAGCGCTAGGGCCCGCCCCTCTCGCTCCCCCCCACGTGTCCGCCCGAGTTTCTCCACCGGCAACATGGCCGCTGCCTGAGAGGAGAGTCTGGCCACTGCCTCCTCTGCAGCCCGCGGGTACCTGGGCCGTTGCTGCCGCCCGCGCGCGGGCGCCGCGGAGAGGTGAGTGCCGTCTTGGCAGTACCCATCCGGGCTGGAGCCGGGCCGTACTCACGAGGTGGGCCTGGGCGGGGCTGCTGGGTAGGCCGGGAGGCCCGCGCCGCGCGGTGCCGAGGGGCTGGGGGCCTCTTGGGACTCCGGCGGGAAGGACTGGCAGCCTGCCCCAGGAGACCCGGGCCGGCCGCAGGCTCGGACCTCGCCTTGGCCCGGCAGTCGGTGACGCCAAGGCCGAGGCTACCGGCGGTGACTCAGGGTCCCGCCGTCTTGCCCCACCCGGCTCAGGCGGGCCTCCTGCGGGAGCACCTGTCCGAAGGCAGCCGGTGTCCTGCCGGCGTGGCGGCTCGTGGCAGTGGCTGTGTGGTGGGCGTGAGAAGGGGGCCTGACCACCCGCGAGGCAGGCGAAACCCATTGGACAGTGTGGCGCGGGGCAGGCGGCCCGCCCCGATGGGCAGGGGGAGGGTGTCCCGGGCCCCCTCCTCGCCGCCGAACCGGATCAGCTCGCGTCCGGCTAGGCCTGGAATTCTCCATTCATTTATTCCAGCCACCCTTCAGTGCTAATTGGGAGCCAGCGACGTGCGGCCGATGGGGCTGGCCCTGAAGGTTTGATCAGACGAGGTGTCAGTAAGCACGTCAAGTAAACCAGTAAATAAAAAAGGTCGTTTTGTTGTGTTAGCTTTAGAATCCTTGGGGGGCAGAAAAAGGAGATCTTAAAGCAGTTGTCACAGTTTTCTTCATCTGTGAATTGGGGATAAGAGGATTCCCCCACCTCCTAGGGTGGTGATGAGAGCTGAATTCAGGGTAAAACCGGAGAAGCTCCAGATTGCAGCGCTTGTTTCGTGGCTGTGTCTTCTGCCCTTTTAGATTGGAAGAAAACGTTGTGCCGAGTAAGTAACAAACCTTCCCAGGGGTTATGTTTCTACTTTACTTAATATTCACAGTTTTCTTAGGTCGGTACTTTGGTTGATACCCATTTTTGGGGTGAAAATAGTGAAGATCAAACGATGCTAGACGGGCTAGGGGGTACCAGACGGCAGACCTGGGATTTGAACCTGTGCAGTTTCACTCCAGAGGCCAGGCTTTTACCCACTACACCATCTTGCCTTCAACTAAAGAATCCAGCAGCATAGTCGTTAAGAATGAGAATAAGGCTATTTGACATCAGCTAAACCCAGGTTTGTGGCTTAGCTCTGCCTTTCTCTGGCACTGTGACCTTGGGTAAGTTACTCTCTGAACTTGAGTCTCCTCTTTTGTTAATTGGGAATGGTATCAATACATCCTTACTTATACAGCTACAGATTACATGAGGATGAATGTATTAAGTCCTTAGAGAAGGGAGGGGCTTATGAGTTAAGAATTAATTCTTTTTGCCTCTAGGCCGCCTCTCTCCTTTCATTGAGGTGGAAACTGAAGTGACTTCAAAAAGGGGAGATGCCTTGTTGAAGGGACACACAGCCAATAAGAATCCAGACTTTGAGACTGTTTACCCTGGGCCCCTTACCCCTTAATTCAGTTTTGTGTTGTCTCTCTCCTTCCAGTAGCTGGAGACTGTTTTTCTGATTGGCCTCAGATCAGATCAGTCACTCAGTCGCGTCCGACTCTTTGCGACCCCATGAATCGCAGCACGCCAGGCCTCCCTGTCCCTCACCAACTCCCGGAGTTCACTCAGACTCACACGTCCATCGAGTCAGTGATGCCATCCAGCCATCTCATCCTCTGTCGTCCCCTTCTCCTCCTGCCCCCAATCCCTCCCAGCATCAGAGTCTTTTCCAGTGAGTCAACTCTTCGCATGAGGTGGCCAAAGTACTGGAGTTTCAGCTTTAGCATCATTCCTTCCAAAGAAATCCCAGGGCTGATCGCCTTCAGAATGGACTGGTTGGATCTCCTTGCAGTCCAAGGGACTCTGAAGAGTCTTCTCCAACACCACAGTTCAAAAGCATCAATTCTTTGGCGCTCAGCCTTCCTCACAGTCCAACTCTCACATCCATACATGACCACAGGAAAAACCATAGCCTTGGAAGAAACACAGGCTGGAATCAAGATTGCCGGGAGAAATATCAATAACCTCAGATATGCAGATGACACCACCCTTATGGCAGAAAGTGAGGAGGAACTAAAAAGCCTCTTGATGAAGGTGAAAGAGGAGAGTGAAAAAGTTGGCTTAAAGCTCAACATTCAGAAAACGAAGATCATGGCATCTGGTCCCATCACTTCATGGGAAATAGATGGGGAAACAGTGGAAACAGTGTCAGACTTTATTTTTCCGGGCTCCAAAATCACTGCAGATGGTGACTGCAGCCATGACTTACTCCTTGGAAGGAAAGTTATGACCAACCTAGATAGCATATTTAAAAGCAGAGACATTATTTTGCCAACAAAGGTCACATCCTGGCTTGGAGAATTTTAAGCATTTCTAGCGTGTGAGATGAGTGCAATTGTGTGGTAGTTCTGATTGGCCTACAGGTTAGATTCCTGTGTGACCCAGCTATGGCCTTCAGGCATCTCCTCTGCTCTGGACCCTCCCTTAGATTTTACCTTGTCCCCTTTCCATTTGTTGAACAGCCCCCTGGTGGGGATGTTTTCTGTGCCCAGTGCCTTAGAGCCACTGCCACAGACCTTTGTGGTCACAGGAAACCCTTTTGAGGTCAAGGTGGTCACTGCTGCCTTGTGGTGGTGGCCTGGAAGGTCAGACCACACCACTGTCCTCAAGTGTCCAGGAGGCCCAAACCGTGAGGCCACCAGTCTCTGGATGGGGCTGAGTTAGGATCGCCGGGTAAAGGGTCTGTCACTGCCTGATCTCAAGCACTCATTTACTCAGTCTTTGTACTATATCAAGTGTTTACTTCACTGTTCTAGATATTGGGAGAACAGCATGAATTTTTTAAAAAGATAATAATGCCCATATCAACTCCGCAAAGTAAATTAAATCATCTCTGTTTTATGGTTAAAGCACTGAGGGCGCTCATGGAGCATACATTCTAGTGCAGAAGACAGACAACACTTAAGTAAATAGACTAGGTAATTCCAAGTTATGATAAGAACCTTGAAAGAAGTAAAACAGGGATTTGGTAGTGACTAGAACTGGGTGGAAAAAGGTCAGTTTTCATTCCAATCCGAAAGAAAGGCAATGCCAAAGAATGCTCAAAACTACCGCACAATTGCACTCATCTCACATGCTAGTAAAGTAATGCTCAAAATTCTCCAAGCCAGGCTTCAGCAATATGTGAACCGTGAACTTCCTGATGTTCAAGCTGGTTTTAGAAAAGGCAGAGGAACCAGAGATCAAACTGCTAACATCCGCTGGATCATGGAAAAAGCAAAAGAGTTCCAGAAAAACATCTATTTCTGCTTTATTGACTATGCCAAAGCCTTTGACTGTGTGGATCACAATAAACTGTGGAAAATTCTGAAAGAGATGGGCATACCAGACCACCTGATCTGCCTCTTGAGAAATCTGTATGCAGGTCAGGAAGCAACAGTTAGAACTGGACATGGAACAAGAGACTGGATCCAAATAGGAAAAGGAGTATGTCAAGGCTGTATATTGTCACACTGCTTGTTTAACTTATATGCAGAGTACATCATGAGAAACGCTGGACTGGAAGAAACACAGGCTGGAATCAAAATTGCCGGGAGAAATATCAATAACCTCAGATATGCAGATGACACCACCCTTATGGCAAAAAGTGAGGAGGAACTAAAAAGCCTCTTGATGAAGGTGAAAGAGGAGAGTGAAAAAGTTGGCTTAAAGCTCAACATTCAAAAAACGAAGATCATGGCATCCGGTCCCATCACTTCATGGGAAATAGATGGGGAAACAGTGGAAATAGTGTCAGACTTTATTTTTCTGGGCTCCAAAATCACTGCAGATGGTGACCGCAGCCATGAAATTTAAAGACGCTTACTCCTTGGAAGGAAAGTTATGACCAACCTAGGTAGCATATTCAAAAGCAGAGACATTACTTTGCCAACAAAGGTCCGTCTAGTCAAGGCTATGGTTTTTCCTGTGGTCATGTATGGATGTGAGAGTTGGACTGTGAAGAAGGCTGAGCGCCAAAGAATTGATGCTTTTGAACTGTGGTGTTGGAGAAGACTCTTCAGAGTCCCTTGGACTGCAAGGAGATCCAACCAATCCATTCTGAAGGAGATCATCCCTGGGATGTCTTTGGAAGGAACGATGCTAAAGCTGAAACTCCAGTACTTTGGCCACCTCATGTGAAGAGTTGACTCACTGGAAAAGACTCTGATGCTGGGAGGGATTGGGGGCAAGAGGAGAAGGGGACGACAGAGGATGAGATGGCTGGATGGCATCACTGACTCGATGGACGTGTGAGTCTGAGTGAACTCCGGGAGTTGGTGAGGGACAGGGAGGCCTGGCGTGCTGCGATTCATGGGGTTGCAAAGAGTTGGACACGACTGAGCGACTGATCTGATCTGATCTGAGAACCGGGTGAGGGGTGGGGGCCTTTAAGGTGAATGGTCAGGGAAACTTGTCTGTTCCTGGAGGGGGTGGGATGGTGATATCTAGTGAAAAGGAGCCAGCCTTTTTTGAGAAGACCTGAGGAAAATAGATGATGTGCAAAGTTCCTGAGACTGGTTGGGGCTTAGCTTGTTGGAGGCCCAGCAAGATCATATGGGACCCTGGGGCCATGGAAAGGAATTTGGATTTTATCCTGTGCGACAGCTGAAGAGTTTTGAGTGGGGGAATGATAGCTTTCCTTCCAAGGAGCAAGGGTCTTCGAATTTCATGGCTGCAGTCACCATCCTCAGAGATTTTGGAGCCCAAGAAAAGAAAATCTCACTGCTTCCACTTTTTCACCTTCTATTTGCCAGAAAGTGATGGGACAAGATGGCATGATCATTTTTTGAATATTGAGTTTTAAGCCAACTTTTTTACTCTCACCCTCATAAAGAAAGAAGGTCATTAGTCCGTTTCACTTTCCGCCATTAGAGTGGTATCATCTGCATATCTGAAGCTGTACTGTTTCTGCCTGCAGTCTTGATTCCAGCTTGTGATTCATCCAGCCTGGCATTTTGTATGATGGACTCTGCATAGAAGTTAAATAAATAGAGTGACAATATACAGCCTTGACGTACTCCTTTCCCAATTTTGAACCAGTCAGTTGTTCCTTGTGAGGTTCTAAGTGTTGCTTCTTGTTCTGCATACAGGCTTCCCAGGAGACAGGTAAGGTGGTCTGGTATTTCCATCTGTAAGAATTTTAAACAGTTTGCTGGCGATCCACACAATCAAAGGCTTTAGCGTAGTTAATGAAGCAGTAGTAGATGTTTTTCTGGAATTCCCTTGCTTTCTCTATTATCCAACGAACGCTGGCAGTTTGACCTCAGGTTGCTGTTCTACAGGTACCGCAAGGGACACAATAGATGAAAATCTCGGCCTCCGTCTAGTTTACCACTGCGTGGCGGTGGGGGTGGGGATGGATGATTAACACGAAGCTGTAAACTGTCGCGTGGTGATACGTGCTGTGGAGAAGGAACTGGCTGGGGGGATATTGTGGTTTTAACTGGGTGGGCAGGGAAAGCCTCAGCCATGAGGTAGAGTCTGAGCAAAAACTGGAAAGAGGTGAAGGAGGGTGCTGTGAGGTTATGGGGGCCAGTGGAGCAGTGACAGAGACCCAGAGGTGGGATTGGGGAAGGGGGGAGGCCTGTGGAAGATAAGGTCTGAAACGAAGAGGGTCGGGGAGGGGTTGTTTAGGGCCTCGCATGGGATGGAAGTGATGTTGGCTTTTATTTCTGGTGATATGGGGAGACTTAAGGGGAAGGAGTAATGTGATCGCTAGCAGTGGGTTCAAGGTGGAAGCAGGGAGGCCAGTTAGGAGGCTGCTGCTCTAAAGCGGGCAGGAGCTGGAGGTGGCAGTGGGAGTGCCCAGATGCTTGGCATGCTTTGAAGGTGGAGCTTACAGGATTTGCTGGTGTGGGATGAGAGGAAGAGAAACGTCGAGGATGACGCCAGTGCTTCGGCCTGAGCCTTGTTAGTGTCTGGAATGTGTATCTGGAATAAACAAGATGACTTTGCATGGTGGCTAGGACAGGGGCCTAGATGCCATTGAATTCCGTGGTGAAAGTATGGATGCTCTTTTAAATATTAAACCATTCCAATGTTAAGTGGATTAGACAAAAATTGAGCTGGGCTTACAAAAGAAAGAGGTCTGGGAAAGGCTGAGATCAGAGGCTGTCCAGGTGCCTTATTTATTTATTTTTGGTCTGCCCTAGGTCTTTGCTGCTGCCTGCAGGCTTTGTCTAGTTGTGGCTACTAGAAGCAGCTTTCTGGCTGCAGTGCCAGGCGAGGCCTCTCTTGCAGAGCGCCGGCTCTCGGGTATGTGGGCTTCAGTAGTTTAGGTGTTCGGGCTCAGTAGGTGTGGTGCACACGCGCTCAGCTGCCTCTAGGCACGTGGGACCTTAGTTCCCAGAGCAGGGATGGAACCCGTGTCCCCTGCCTTGGCAGGCAGTTTCTTAACCATCGGAACACCAGGAAAGTCTGCCCAGATGCCTTTCTAACTGAGCATATCCTTCCTTTAGGAATGTGAAGGTGAATTATAGTCAGACCTCCAGGTTCCTGGATTCAGCTAACCTCAGAAAGAAAGTACATTTGCCTTGCCCCTGGCAACTATTTACATAGTATTTACATTGTATTTATGACTTTTTACATAACATTTACATTGTATTAGGTATTATTAGTAACAAAGAGGTGATTTAGAGCTTCCACGGTGGCTCAGCTGATAAAGAATGCACTGGCCAGGCAGGAGACCTGGGTTCAGTCCCTGGATTGGGAAGATCCCCTGGAGGAGGGCATGGCAACCCAGTCCTATATTCTTGCCTGGAGAATCCCCAGACAGAGGAGCCTGTTGGGCTACAGTCCATGGGGTCTCAGAGTCGGACACGACTGAGTGAGTAAGCACAAAGATGATTTAAAGTATAGAATATGCTTAAGTTATATCCAAGTGCCATGCCATCTTCTGTAAGATATTCCCCCAATATTCCCCCTACCCGACCGCTCACCCCTTCCCCAACCGATACTGAGGGACAGTGGACTCACCCTCCACCGTGGAGACCTGCCTTCTCTCCTCCACATACCTGAAGTGCTTCCTGTTGCCTGGAGTCCCTCTTCCCCTCTGCTGTCCGCTTGTCCAAATCCTTCTGTCCTTCAAGACCCAGCCCAAACTCCCCTTCCCTCCCCTGAACTCCCCGAACTCTAACTGAGACCTGAAGTTGGGTGGTGTTGATGTCTTCTTGGTCCTCGTGCTTCCTGTGTGGCTTTGGTAAAACACAAAACAGTGTCTGAGTTCCAGTCTCTTTGTGATTAAACGGGGACCGGTGAGAGAAGACTATGTATGTGAAGAGGGTCATTTTTAGACATACACACACACACACACACAAAATCACAGAAAGGAGGTCATCTCACTTGGGGTTGGGTTTAAAGTCAGTTTGGAAATCAGCTATCAGAGACGGAGTCACCCTGGGATCCAGGCCTTGGGACTGTCTGCTCTTCCTGCTGCACATCGGGCTCTCTAAAGGTTCCCCACGGCACCCGATTACTTTCCAAGGGTTTTCTTTGTGGCTGTGGACCAGCCAGCCACCAACTTCTTGCCTGGTGGTGAATTCTTCTTTGTCAGTTGGTCAGAAAACCCCTGAGGCTAGTCATTTACCCTTTCCCGTGGGTGTAATTCACATGTGATGTCTTGAGTCCCCCGGTTTGCACCCACTGCTTAGTGCTTTCTGCCTGCTTTTTTGTTGTTGTTGTTGTTACTTTGTATTGTTTTCATTGATGGGGTATGTCAGCAAAAATGATGTGGGCTGTCCACTTTTGACTCCATGAGAGATACAGGAGTAAGATCTGTTTCTGATTGCCTCAGGCTTCTCCTTCCCAGAGCAGGACTGGTTACAGAACGGGTGTCCAGGTGTGTTGGTTGAATGACTGACAGGCCTCTTGCTGTCCTTGCAGATCAAGTCCGAGGACCACGTGGCTGGCTCCCCCCTAGTATGGCCAATGAAGAGGATGACCCAGTCGTACAGGAGGTAACTGCCAGGGCAGGGTCCCTTCCATCCATCCTCAGGCCAGCCAAGGACCTAATGGCTTCCTCTCTACCTGGAACCCTCTTCTTCGTACCTGCCTAGCTGACCGCCTCACTTCCTTTAGGTGTCTGATCCAGCATCGCCTTATCAGAGAGGATTCCCTGACCAGCCTGCCTCACGTGACGTTCTCGTGCACGCCCTCCCTAGCCCTTTACTTTGGCCATGCCTTGCGTTTGGCCACAGCACTTCTCAGCCCCTACACATAAGTCTTTTTCTGCTAGAGTGTAAGCCTCTTCAGGACAGGGATTTTGTTCTGTTCACCACTGTGTCTGCAAAGCCAAGTTCAGTGCCTGGCAACTAATACTCAGTGACTATTGAATGCATGGGCTTACCCAGATTCGGTCATTTAGCAGCTGTTTGCTGAATCCGTTACGTGCTGGGGACCGTGACAGCAGCGAGCCGGGCAGCGCTCCCTCCCGTGGGAAGCTTAGGGTCTGTAAGACTGGTAAGGAAGGGGTGGTTCCAGAGTCGGCCCAGACTAAGACGCATCCTAGAGCCACTGGGCCTTTGCACATGCCGTTTCCCCATGTGTGCCTCCCCGTGCCTGATGAGCCTTCTCTCATCCTTAAGGCCTGGGGGTGGGAGAGGCCATGGTTCATAGGAAGAGCTAGGGAGCAGGAAGGTAAACTGCCAGGTGCGGCAGGGGCAGGAGGGTTGAAAAGAAAGTAGGGCCAGTCAGACCACCTTAAGACAGGCCAGCCCAGGACGGGAGGTGGAGGGCACGGGGGAGGCCCTCCCCTGCCCCTTGCTGGTCAGAAAAGCATTTCATTGGTCCCTCTAGGATGCACCTGATCTGGGCACCCTCAGGGAATACATTTTCACTGGGGTATAGTGAACTGGGCGGGAGATATACCCAGGTTGGAGATGTGGTCCCCTTTGCTTTTAGCATCAGTTGAGCTATTTCTTCTTCCCCCAGACTGCCTCAGGGCCACTATCCCTGAAATCTGAGGAGCAAGCATGTGCCCGGGGCAGGTTGGGCATTGAGTTCTGTCTCCTGGTTAAGTCTTTTTCTCTTGTTCCTAGATCGACGTGTACTTGGCCAAAAGTCTGGCAGAGAAGCTCTATCTGTTTCAGGTAATTATGAGACATAAAGGTAAGGGGGGGAGACACAGTAAGCGATAGACAAGGAACAATGTGGAACCTCCAGTTGCTTAGAATTCTTGGCACAGAGGGTGTGCTAAGACAGTCTCTTTGCTTTCGTGGATGGATCAGTAATAGTTTCTAATTTCAAAGATGGAAAAACTAAGACAGCCCTAAGAGAACAGTGTATTGGATGAAGCTCGGGCCTGGGGACAGCCTGCTGGTAGTGAGGCTCGGTTGTGAGTCCTTGGGCAAGTTCCTTAAAAACAAATCTCTGCCTCAGTTTCTTCAATTGCACAGTGGTGATAATAATAATACCTGCCTGATAGGGTCCTCATGGGAATCAAGTGTGTCCTTATTAAAGTGCTTAGAACGCTGCCTGGTATAACATTAGCACCACGAATGATGCTGCTGCCATAGTTGAGACTCAGGAAGGGGCTTTCTGCGGCAGCTCCAGGGCCGCATCAGCCAACCCCTCCCCTCTTTGCTGGGCCAGTAGTTTTTTATTTGCTTGTGCCAGGTCTTAGTTGGGGAATGGGGATCTAGTTCCCAGACCAGGGATCGAACCCTGGACCCCCATACTGGAAATGTAGAGTCTTAACCACTGGACCACCAGGGAAGCCCCTGGGCCAATAGTTTAATCCTGGTCACTCCTCCTTGTAACCCTAGACTGTCTGCAGGAATCATTCAAAGCACTTTACGTATGTAAACTCATCTCATCCCACAGTAGCCTGTAGTGGTTATTATTATTGTAATTTAATAACAGCTTTCTTGAGATCTGGTTCACACCCATGGAATTCCCCCATTTAAGTGTAAATGCAGTGAATTTTAGTCTGTTCACAGAGTTGTACCACCAGCACCAGTCTATTTTAGGAAGTGTTTGTCGTCCCATCCCCCCGGTCCTAGGCAACCGTTAACCTATTTTCTGTCTATAGATTTGCCTTTTCTGGACATTTCATATAGATGGAGTCATGTAATACGTGACCTTTGTGCCTGGCTCCTTTGTTTAGCGAGATATTTTCAAGATTCTCTCTTGTTAGAATGTGCATGAGTACCTCATTTCTTTTTATGGATGAACATACCCCATTGTATGGACATGTATATCACGTTTTATTTCTCCGTGCATCAGCTGATGCGCATCTGGGTTGTTGTCATGTTTTGGCTATCATGCATAATGCTGCTATGAACATTCCTGTCCCAGGTGTTTGTGTGGAGAGGTTTTCATTTGTTTTGAAATTGCTGGAACCTGTGAAAGCTATGTTTAATATTTTGAGGAAATTTATATTCCCAGCAATAACATTATTAAGTATTGGGTTGGTCAAAAAATTAGTTCAGGTTTTCCCCATAAAGTCTTATGGAAAAACCCAAACGAACTTTTTGGCCAACCCAGTATTTTTGTCCACGTGCTGCATGTGAGAAAAAGGCCCAGGGAGCGTAGGAACTCACACAAGGGGCCTGGGACAGGGCGGAGCTCCCTCCTGGCATGTGCCGGTGTGCTGGGGAGAGACCCGGCGTTGGGCCCGGGGGGCTGGGGCTGTTGTTCGGGGCTTTCTGCGCCTGCTTCCTCGACTGACTGCAGAGTGATGGGCCCGGTGGTGGTGCCAGTTCCTGGGGCGCCAGGCCCCGTGCTGGGCCTTGGCTCCGTTTGCCTCATTCCCTGTTCCTGGTGGTCCTGGGAGGCAAGGAGCTTGTCTGAGCACACGAGGAGCAAGTGGCAGAGTGAGGACTGTCCGATTCCAGATCCGCTCCCTTCCCCACCACCCTTCCCAGTGGTCAGGAGGTCACAGGGCTGCCCTGGATTTTCACAGACCAGGGGCCCTCCCGGGCTGTCATGGGCAAGTCTGTCCCAGCTCCAGGCCCAGTCCAGACCAGTTGTGCTCCAGGCTGCTTCTGGACCTGAGCTCCAGCCCAGGAAGCGGGGAGGAGTCACTCTATTGCTGTTTAAGAGAGCTTTTAGGGAACAGCCATTTCCTTGGGCTAGAATCTAGCTAACTGATCTCAGATGGCCTCCAAAGGAGGGTTTACTTTACGCAGTGCCACACCTCTGCCAGGCTCCTTCTGGAGGCTGTTGTGCTTCTCACAGCGTTGGCCACAGTCTTTTGAGAGTGAGTCCAAACCGTGACTCATCCATCCATCCCCCCAGCGGTGTGCGTACAGCAGGGGAGAAAGAAAGGAAAAGTGGGTCTGTGAGGAAGGATGTTACCACGGTCTTCTTTGTTCAGAGCAAAAGAAGCGATTTGAGAGCAGTACACTCGTGTGTGATGCAAAGTAACTTCATACCTGCTGACACGGGGGCCCAGAGAGGCCTCTCTGAGCAGGTCAGTTGGCAGACCGACTCCCTTCCAACCTTATGGAAAAGCCCACACATCAGCTTGCAGCCTGTAAAGAATCTGCCTGCAACACAGGAGACCTGGGTTTGATTCCGGAGTCAGGAAGATCCCCTGGTGAAGGAAATGGCAACCCACTCCAGTATTCTTGCCTGGAGAATCCCATGATAGAGGAGCCTAGCAGGCTACCGTCCATGGGGTCGTTGGACATGACTTAGCGACTGACTCACCACCACCACCACCCATCAGCAGAAGGAGAGAGAACGGGATAGCGATTCCCATAGATCTGTTGACTGGGAAAAAAAAAAAAGCACAACCTAACAGTTGAATGAGAATTATATTTGGTTCAGCAGAAGTTCTGAAGAGGAAAGCCCAGAGAGAGCCTCTCAGACAGCCCTGCAGGACTATTTTGAAGAGATAAGGGAGGAGAGGGTAGATAGGAGTTTTTGCAAACAAACAGCTTCTCTGTGTGTGGGAAGTGGGAACAGCCTGGGCTCTTTGAAATTGCTCCTTTGTTCTGCACCTTAACTGTCGGGTACCCTGTTTTCTCCTCCCTGAGTGCCCTTAGGGTGCCCTGTAGGGGGAGTGGCTGCAGGGGCAGAGGGTTTGAAGGCCACAGCATCCTTTGTGGCAGTTGCTTCTGCAGCAAGCGGTTTTTGTTTTCCCTTTTTGCTTCCTGTGGTCTCATTTTACTTGTCCTTCTCCACCTGGGTGGCCTGTAAATGAGCAGTTAAGACTTTGGACCCTTACTCTTGACTCCCATGGCATTATGCTGGGTTCCTAGGGGCCGTAGGGCCATGCGTGCTGGGGCCTGTTGGGGTTCCTAATGCTCGGGCATGTCCCTCGGATGTGTAAAAGTGGCTCTTTGGAAGGAGGCTAGCTGGAGCCAGTGAGATGGGATGCAGGACCAGTGGGGGCCTCCAGTCTGGGGCGGGAGTGGAGAGTAGCTATTGATTCTTGGCCAGTGCCCCTAGAGCCCAGCTCTGGGCAGGGCCGGGCAGGGTGGACTGACGGCTCCGTTCCCTTCCCCAGTACCCCGTGCGTCCAGCCTCGATGACGTATGATGACATTCCACACCTCTCAGCCAAGATCAAGCCCAAGCAGCAGAAGGTGGGATTGGCGTCCTGGGCGGAGGAGGAGGGATGGGAGAGGTGATAGAGTGGGAGCTGAAGAAGCCCAGAGGAGTGATTGGAGAGTAAGGAAGAAATCCAGCAACTTGCAGGGCCTTGAGAGCTGCAGAAGGAAACTTCCAGAAAGAAAGGGGGTGGGCAGCTCCAGAGGGCCAGGCAGGAGTAAGGCCTGCGTTGAATTAGAACATGGGACGGGGTGGACTCAAGTTCACAGGGCAGGGCCAGTGTGAAGAGGGCCCGGATGGGGAATCTCATGCCTCTCAGGGCTGGGGTGACAGGGACCGGGAGACCGCCCTGTCCTCAGGCAGCTGCAGCTCTGAGCCCATTGTCATGTAAAAAGCTACACCAGCATTGCCAATTCTGCTGACATTTGAAAGGAAGTTGGAAATAAGGAAAAGAGAAAAGCTCTTGATGTTTAAATGTGGGTACCTAATGTAGACTTTGGGGAGTGGAATGTGGCGGCAAGCAAAACTACATGAACCCCCTCCAAAAAAAGCACTCAGGCCCTTCTCTTGGAATGTGGGTCTGTAGCCTTTGTGTGGACTGAAGTCCAGGGGCCTTCGGGGAGGGATGGTGTCAGTCCTGAGACTGAGGTTAGGAGGTGGGTGTGGTGGGGCTGGGGCATCCCCTGAGCGCTGTGCCTCGGGGTCCCCATAGCTGGTGGGGGTGCTTGGTGCCTCCAGGTAGAACTTGAGATGGCCATCGACACGCTGAATCCCAACTATTGCCGCAGCAAAGGGGAGCAGATTGCGCTGAACGTGGATGGGGCCTGCGCTGATGAGACCAGCACGTATTCCTCGTGAGTGCCCTGGGCCCCGAGGGTGCCGAGCTTCGCTTTCTTCAAATATGAGCCTTCCACGGCCTTCAGCGACAC